>NC_141700.1:261702951-262902951 GCF_964263255.1 Lissotriton vulgaris | reverse complement strand
TATTTACCAAGACGTACAGACCTACCCCGGTACTGAACCCTTACAGCGGTGATGTGGAGTTAGACCTATATAAGGTTCATTTAAACCAGTACAGTAGGCCTAGCTTCAAACCGATGCAGCCCCAAAGCAAATGCTTGAGAGCAGTTCATAAAAGCACCGGCATTCGCTGAGTGGAAAAGCTCTGCCTACATATTAAACTGCCAACAAAGTGCGTACTTAAAGAGAGCATGAAAACTGTCGAGCAGAGGTCTCCGCACCCCTCGGGGAGGTATTTCCCAATACATGGGAGGAGGTGGAGTACTCCCGGCCCGTGCCCTGCTACGAAGACTAGGTGTTTGGAACTACGAGTGACTCAGAGGAATGTGGGCGGGACAAGAATCTCTGGAATGGAAGTTTCGACAAGTGATTGCCACCTGCCCGTGTTATTGGGTCAGTTATTCCAGATCACTTCAGAGCTTGGTAGAGTGGTCCGGTTGAACCCTGCGGTGCCCATCTAGACAGGGTTCTGTCGTCACAGAGGCTCTGTATTCATCGGTTTTCAAGTTCTGTTTCTGCCAGATGTGACACCTGGCCGTCTGAGCACGAATGGTTAGACTCGTTCAAGACATTGTTAAAAAAAGACTACTTCTCACTCAAATGGGCTAACAATATGGGTGCCGATTCAAAGTCGGGAGTAGAATTCCTTCCCTACTGAAGCAAAAGCCAACACAAGAATCGGAATTCAGTGTTTTGTAGTAAACACTTCTCGTCCACATTTTTTCCCAGTTCTGCAGAAATCAACTAGGGGAAATATCCTGTAAGAAGGCAAAAAGAATCCATGAGGATCATGGTACATTATGTACAAATTCCACATATACCTTCATTCCAATATGAAAATTCAGATTAGGAGGAATTTACAGCACCCAGTAAATACTGCTGTGTGTGGAAGAAACCCGCCCTAATCCGACAAACCTAGTCAGGCTCTGGCTTGCAGATCCGCTCCTAGATGCCAACAGTTTCAAAAATAAATTTTAAAAAGTGGAAATTGAATAGGGGGTTGTTCGATCACTATATATTTGTGAAGGCATTCATGTTCACTGCCATGCTGTTTCAACTGCCTTACTGACACCAGCGATATCTGGATTAACCTAATACTGCTATAATTTTGTTATTGTGTTACTTTGGTTTCCCAATCTCTGAAGCGGCTGGGAGGCAGCACGCCGATGTGAACAATACTTGATGCAAATAGTAAAAATTGTCCTATTCACTTGCCCAATGGGTTTTCCTGGACTTGGAACAAATGTCGACCATATAAGGCAAACTTAGGCCAAGCACCATAGAGCACTTTCCAAAAGATTGAGATTACGCGATACATTTTTTAGACACTGGGAGACTGATTTGGTAAGAATCACAGCATGTTGAGTTATGGTCACCTGCACTCCTTTAGAGAGGCCGATCACCAGTCTGCATTTAGGGCCTTCTGGAACTTATGAAGAACGATGTTAATTCACCTACACACAGGGCATGGGAGCAGTCCGGACAGAAGGAGACTGCTGCTCCTACCACAAGACCAGTATTTAAGGTCCTGAATAAGGTAAGAGGGTATCTCTTTAGAGAGCTGAGCTGGTAGATCTAGGCACCAACGAGCTGACCTGTACCACTAACATTAGGTTGCCATGAGAAATGATGCCTAGATTTAGTTCTTTTGAGGCTTGGGTGAGGTTCAACTCCACTAACGGAAGTAACCATTTGTAAAGAATGGGGCACCTGAAAACACACTGAATAAACCTGTAAGATATCACTTCAGGGCTCAATTTATAAGTCACTGAAATAATACGTAAATGCTTGAACTTCCATTAAAATCTGCTGACCAAGGCTGCAAGTCCTGCTACAACATCCCAGTTATGGAGAGGGTGGAGGATTTAATGAAGAACAAACTAAAGATTCCTAGGTCAGCGGCTGGGATCTACTGCAGCACTCACCTCCTCTCGCGCATTCTTCAGAGCCTCCTGCAACAGGTTGGGGAAGTCTCGAACTTGTCGCTTTAGACCATTGTAATCCGTGGTGAGGATTTTTAAGGCTGGCTGGAGAGAGAGGAGGTTAAACCGCACCCCTGTGGAACAAAACAGCAAGCTGTAAACGAACCAAAGAACCTACAGCCAAAAACAGTTTTGTCTAATTTATATAGTGTAGCAACCTCCAGCTTGCAGATCAGGAACACACCAATTTTCCAAAAACACCAAGCACTGATCCGAGCCATGGATCACTGCTACTCCTACGTAGATTGGCTCATGCCACTTTCGAACACCACTGCGCCAAATAAGCAAGAGACGCCATGCAGCCACCACCTACCTGCAAGGTTCTCGTGCACAGATTTCATTTCAGTCTGTGCCCTTACAAAGGCGTCCTCAATGGCACGATTCTTCTCCGCTTCCATGGACTGCATCTCCTCCACCATCTCCCCGTGTGCTCGCTCAAGTTCCGCCTCGTACATCTGGATCTAAAACAAGTGCTAAGCATCAGATACATGGAATAGCTTCAGAAATGTGGGGGTTTCTCATACTCTGTCCCCCGCTTCCCATTCAGTACCTGGCCTCGTAGCCTGGCAGCCATTTGCTGGGCTCCGCGCAGCTGCTCCTCCATTTCTCGCAACACCTGCCTTTGCATGGACACCTGCTCCTGCAGTAGCTGTGACCGTGCCTGCTCCTCGCAAAGTGCACGTTGGGTGTTGGATGATTCCACCTCTACCGTCTTGACGATGTACTGCAAGAAATTACAATAAGGCATCACAATCTAGTTCTTGTGCTCCTCTTGCACACAAGTAATGCAGCAGTTAGGACTATTCTACACACCAGCAATTGGGCATGTGTTTCTCTCTTAGACGGATCAAGTGTGCTACAAGCCCTCTGCCGTTCCTACAGAGCAGCACCGAAGCACCTGCAAGTCACTTGCTCCTCACAGATGTTTGGATTGTCCTACAGGCCCGCAAGCTGGACTGCCTAGTAATGCAACACGTAAAGCCTGCCACCAAAGAGCCTAGTCTTTGGTGCTTGTACAGAGCATCCAACATCTGCAGTTCAAGGACTCTAACAGTGCTTGTTCCATAACCAAAGATTCACTTCTTGGCAGGACTGCAAGGCGAAGGCTCTTTGCTCTCCTTGACGATTACCAAATAAATTGATGTGCTCTCTTAAAAACTGAGATCAAGAGAACTGAGCAAGCCTTCTGTTCCCTTGCATATAATCATTTTAAGATTTCAGAGCACCATGATTCACTTAAATAGCTGAAAGGATGAGGGTTGTGCTCCGCTCACAGACTAACATCAGACAAGATGGGACCGAGCGATCACAAACCCCAGATTTTGACCAATACCATTTTGTGTATTATTTCAGGCCAAAATCGGACAACGAGAGGCCGGTGCTCCTTTTAAATTCAAACATGCAAGTGATGAGAAACCAAGCTTTTCTTTCACAGCAACTTTAGTACAAGAAACTATGCACAAAAACTCAGAAGGGTGCGCATTGGGTGACGTTGGGATAGGAGAAGTCTCAATCCCCCTAGCAAAACTGGGCGTATTGATCTTCACCCAATTACACTTTACAGTGAATTTAGTTTCTTGGTTAATTTTCTTTAGCTCTGAAACACTAATCTCCCGCAAAAAAAAAACACAAAAAAAAAACACGTTTGGCAACTTTAACTTTCCCGTGACACTTTATGAAACACCCGACGCCTCTTGGTTACCGGTCAATCAAAAACAAATAGCTAATGAAGTGGGATTATGACACTGACACACACAGTCTGATATTGCATCCTTCACTCAAATGGTGATATACCACGCTGCCCCACATAAAAGGTAGTCAAGAACTGTAGGAGAGTCTTACCTAATATGCCCTTAGTCACAAGGCTGCCATTTGCAGGGGACTTCGAGTACATCTTCACATGTATCTAGAAAAGCTGCAGGTCTATCCTCATCTTTTCCTATACAGGATGAGCGAGGCCTCCCATTTACACGTAGGGCCAGTACATTTGGCCTCGCATTGATTTATGTAAGTTGTGAATGAATGGATCCTCACATGCAACAATAGCAGCTGCAAGCACATATTCACCTTCATCTGTGGAGGCTGTGTGCGAATGCTAAGCTTCATCTGTTCTTTCATACACGTTTTGTTACTTCATGTTCCGCAATGTGCCCACACCTGTATGTATAGGAGCAGAGTGCCTCCTCCATTTACCTGTAGGAGCTTTGTGCCCCGGATCTCGCCATGCTGAGAGAATGTGCTCATCTTTGTACCCATGAGCTGTGAAAATGCCTTTATGTGCAGGGTCTTGCCTTCGTACAAGCTCTTGGCCCAATTCGCTATGAGTCTTCTGCAGGTACGAGTGAATTACTTTTGCATTACTTCTGGCTTGCCCCTGATTTCAGGAGTAAGCTGGTGGTTCTCAAACAGTAAGTCACAGCAAAGTCTTTCTTAAGCTTGGCCAGGATCTTTACATATGAAGTTGTAGGCATGTCTATACCGTTATGTAGGCTGTGTGTGTGTATTTCGCAGGGTTTACTTCTACCTATATCTGGGTGGGTTCACCTTAATCTGTGGGGCTGCAAAAGTCCATTCTCAGCATTTCCTGCGGGAGCTACACGTTTCCTCACATTTATCTGGTGGGACTTTGAATACGTTCTCACCTTGCCCTTTGATGGTTCTGAGCATGTTTATGCCCGTCTTTGCGATGGCTTTAGGAGTGTTGAAACTAGCAGAAATCGCTGTTAGCATGAGCTGAAGCCATTTTGGTTATGGCAGCCATTTTAAGTTAGCCATGAGCTCGCCATGTGCTTCTTCTTCACTGTTGCCTGCTTTTCTATGCTGCTTGAGTCATCAGTTACAGTTAACTCCGTCAGCACTGAGCCAGAGCAATGTATGATCAGAAAGGCCTGTAGCTGCTAGAATACACCGGTTTTAGAATATAACTGTCAGGCTATTCCAACTGATGTAAGGGTTTTGTTACTCCTCCCACTCTGTTGACTAAGTAGTTTCCAGTTGTCCATATATGTGAATGGCTATTCTTGTGTATACTTGTACTGCCTCTTTTTGAGTCTTCATGCGTACTCCGCTATAAACTGGCCATAAAAGGCCCATGGTTTTTGCACTGCATGAACTACCTCCTACAGTGGCCTGAGGGTACAGTATTGAAGTAGTCTCCCTCATGAGAGGTTAATACATTTATTTTCCTTGATATTACAGCTTCTGTGCCAATCTCTATTTTGTTAGTCTAAGGACTTAAGGACAAAGAAGGGTGAACCCCTGTACCAGTGGGCCCCTGAAAAGGCTCACTCCCACAGGTGTCTTCTTGCCTTTACCTGTGAGGGCTGCAAGTGTGCCCTCACTTCTACTTGTGCGGTTCCACATGCATTGTCACATTTATAAGTGGGGCTGTGAGAGTATCTGAAGCCTTTCATGGTGGGGCTGCAGGTCGGGTCTCACCTTTATCTGTGGGGGCTGGGCTTTTACGCTTGCAATGGTCTGCTGGCACTCTTTAAGTTGCTGGCTGAGCATCTCTTCAGTCTCTTCTCGCTTCCTCTGGGTCTCCTTCAGCTGCAGCTCCACTTCAGAGAGGCGCCTGCTCCTCTGCTGCAACTCCAGCTCAACCTCAGCAAGGCGCGCCTGTCGCTCCTTTGCCTCCTGCTGCCCCTGGTATTGCTGCTGCCTCAGGTGTGCGTTCTCCTACAAGAGGGAAACCATGGAACAAACCATAAATACAGAAGCAAGGTAGTCATAGGAACCAAAACAATCAGCTTGTTTCTCTCTTCAGTGCAGCAACGCTTGCGTTTTTTTTTTATTTCAAAAGTTTTTATTGGTAGTTTCAGAAGAAACAAAAAGGAAAAAAAGTCAACAAGCGTATATCAGTGGTACATACAAGCAACGAATAAATGGTTGTGATACATGGAATTAAAATAATGGTTATAGCATTGACAATGGAATGGAAGACAATAAGTACAAATAATCAGTAGCCTAACATAACATAACACAAAGTAAATAACTAAGGAAGTCATGGGATTGAAAGTACATATCGTGACAGTAGGAGCAGTAGTATCAGTAAGTTGGTCCACAGGTTGATGAAGCTTCTGACTAGACTGCCTAGTAACCAGCTAAGTAGAAAGGGAGGCACCAGCCGGTCTAGAATGCAGAAAAGGAGAGCTGGGTCGAGGGTGCATGCAGGAGGCTCATGGAGGTTTGTGAGCACTAAAGTAGTTGTCATGGGTGATCCAGATTCGCCTCCGAGGGGGACGCCAAGGTGAGTGCTGAAGAGATAGGTTGTCAGCGCCTCGAAGATTGATTACCCAATTTAGCCAGCAGGCAAAGTTAGATTTTCGGGTATCTTTCCAATTATTATTATTATTTTTTTTAATTTTTGGAAGACCTTTATTTAGAAAAGGGTGCACACAGCTATTCAGCCAAACATCCCGGAGGCATGGCAGCAAAATTAGAGCATCAAACTGTCTCGGCACACCTAGGAGAGCTGCTCAGGATAAGAGAGGTCAATTTTTAAAATTAAAACAGGATATACACGGTAAATACGTAATACAGTTCCATATGTTAACGAAAAGAAGAGAGAGGAAAGAAAACAGGAGGGGGCCGGCTACGGGATCTAAAGTAGATACAATTACCAGGCGGGCAGGGAAGCGTGTCCAACTGCAGAGACACCCACATTTTTAAGCGAACAGTATAAGCAAGCATACAGTTCTGAAGACTCCCGACTAATGCCCCACCCGATGAATCCAATGACAGGAGAGGCTGAGCGGCCACAGTCCCAGCACCGCCCAAAAAGTCCAAACAGTAACCCGATACACTGACCCCAACCCAGGGAGACAGGAAAAAGGAAAGTCCAGTCAAACTAAAAAAAGAGAAAAAGGCCATAGAAACAGAGAACGGAAAAACAAAAATACCCCACCCCCTACCCCCCACCCTGTACCCCTGCAGATGGCTATGGCCTACCCCCCTAGCAGCGTACCTATCGCCCAGCGACCAAAAACCCGAAATATAGTAGAAAAGAGATTTATAAAGGAAGGAAACACAGAGAAAGAAGGAAAAGAAAAGTTAAGGGAGGAGGAGAATCTCACATTCCCGGTCACACTGCCCCCCTCCTGCGACGTACAGTCCTGGTCCTTAAACAATAAGCAACAAAGCAAAGTAGATTCGGTAGAACCCAGGAAAGACGTCCTGCACCGCCCCGCCCCCAATACAAGAAAATGGCGGATCTCGGGTCCCTCACAAACCCCTAGCATCCGAGTCGAACACCAGTCTCACCCTTGACCTCTACGAGTGTTCACCATGAGTTCCGCACACCGCATCCGCCTATTCACAGGATAAATCAAAAGTCCAGTCAGTCCACGAATCTGTGCGGCGAGTCCAACAGATATCCACAGTCCACCACAATCCTCAGCCGCCATGACACTCGCCACGGTACGACCAGATCCCGACCGTCCCATACTCCACCACACTGCACAGCTCACACGATAGATAGATGTTCGCTGTTTCCGTCGGGTCACAGTTTCAATAAAGTCATTGGGGGACGAGCTCGTGAACACGACCACAGGCGGACTTTTCAACGTGGGCGGGCGATACACCATGGCAGCGGATTCAGCCGCACACTGCGGTACAGACATTGCTATCCATGCTTCGACACTAGATGGGCCTCGAGTCGTAGATTCCGGGATCAAAGTCGGGGAAACGGCTCGCTTAAGGGGACCAGACAGATCAGAGTCATTATGCAATCGGGCAGTTTCCGTGGCATCCGCAATCGACTTATGTGAAAGAGCAACCATGTAGGAGCACAGACCCTGAATGGCGGCCATCACGGTTCGCAATGATGGCTCTTCTTCACCCCGCACCGCCGCGAACTGATCGACTCCAGACATCAGTGCGCCCTTCGGGTCACCCGATTCTCCCCGGGACCGAAGTGCGATGAGGGCAGGCGGGGGCAGGAGGCACACAGTCCAGCAGCGATAGGGCCTCTCGGACGGGGGCCCCACCCCGGCGGGAAGGGAACGCCGAGTAGGGAACCCCCGGCCACTCAGCCACTCACAGGATCATTACACCTCCCCAATGCGGGTAGAACCGCAGGCTCGCCACCAGTCCAGGGGCAGGTTGCTCTCCACTTCTATCGACCGGACCGTGTCTGGGTCCCCTGGCCGCCGTTGTTGCACTGCAACCTGGCAGTGTCAGTACTCGAGGTCCCGGCTCTCGGTCAGCGTTAGGCCAAGAACTTCCACTCGATGTAACTCCGGCAATCCGGGTCGTAAGTTTCCCAGGACCACACCGCCAGTATCAGCAACAGGTCACCCACACGGGGACGAGGCGAAAAAGCAGGATTTGTAGCAGGATATTCAAGCAGCAGGAGGAGGTCGGCGGAGCCGAGAGCTTAAGCGGCCATCTTCGTTCGTCGCTAGGCTCCTCGCTCATCTTTCCAATTATTGAGAACCACTTTTACAGCAGCCATGAGGAGTAGGTCTAGTAAGGTCCTGTCATTGTCATCGAGGGACGTGGCTTTGAGGAAACCAAAGACTAGGTATGGCAATTCTCTGGGTGGGGAGAAAGAGAAGACCTTATTGAGAATTCGAAGACTTTATCCCAAAAATGGACCACGCACTCACAATGGAGTATAAGATGTTTAAGGTCCCCTTCGGCACACTTACAGTTCCAACAAAATACATCAGCTCTGATGTGAGCGAAAAGACGTGCTGGTGTCCAGAAAGCTTTAAGGAGTAGCCAAAATTTTGCCTGGGATAGTGTAGTGCTGATTTTGTGTTGCATGCTAGATTCCCAGGTTTTGGCCCATTCTACGTCTGATATAGGGAAAGAGGGGTGTGATTCCCAGAACTGTGTGAGATGCTTATTAAAATTGGAATGTTGCGGGCGTAGGAGCTTATAGATCCAGGACACTTGGTGACCTAGCCTATTTAGTCTCGAGAGGTAGGACGGGAGAGAGGGAGGGCTTGCAGAGAGTTTTGACCTGGTGATCGCCGCCTTTACATTCAGGAAGTTATAAAATTCAAGTGGGTCAAGATTATACTTGGATTGGAGATCCTTGAAAGAGAGAGTGTATGAACCCTCATATAGTTGGTGTGGGAAAAAAACCCTTTTTAATCCAGAGGTCATTTCATAGTGGTTTGCCCTTGTATAGCACGGTGTGGTTATGCCATATCGACTCCCATCGAGAGTGTCGGATGGTGGTATCTAGTAGTTTATCTACTTTTAGAAGGGCGACTTTCGTGTTCCGAAAAATTGGCTTTGAGCAGGTGACTTTGTTCAGACAAAGCAGCCGCCGTGGCAATATTCCCAAGAAGGGCTTTTTCTATCTCTAACCAAACAGGATTATAATCGGCAGGAGATGACAGCCAATAAGAGCCCTGCTTGGAGAGAAATGCAGTTTAGTACAGTTGGAAGTCCGCTAGGTTGACCCCCGTAGAGATTTGTCCAGACGTAGTTTCTTTATGCTAATTCGTGCTCATTTCCCTTTCCACAGAAAATTGGCGAGTGTGGCATCTAGTTTGTGATGAAAGTCTGGGGATAAAGTAAGGGGCAGCATAGTGATTAGGTAATTCACTAGTGGGGAGATCATCATCTTGATGGTCTCAATTCTCCCCCACCAAGTTATGAAGCGAGGACACCATCTATCGAGATGAGTTTTAATTTTCTCTAAGGTGATTTTTTCGTTACGCTGAAGGATTTCAAGAAGGGTACTACCAAATTCAATTCCGAGGTATTTAATGAAACCGGTCTGCCAGGACAGGCCTGAATTGGCCAGCATGTCTCTGGTACCGTGTATGTTCAGAGGTTTAACCTCAGACTTATCCCGGTTCAATTTGTAGCCAGAGTGGAGGGAGTCATTTTCTATGGTGGTCATAAGGGCATCGATGGAGAAGTCAGGCTGTTCAGTGACCACCAAAATGTCATCCGCCTATGCGGCCAATTTTATTCGCGTCTCACCAAATACCACGCCTTTGATATTAACATTTCGTTTTATATCAGCAATGAGAGGTTCGAGGGCCAGGAGGAATAGAGCTGGTGAAACAGGGCAACCTTGTCTGGTCCCTTGTTCTAAGGGAAAAGGTTTGGATAGAGAGCCATTTATGGCAATTCGGGTGGACGGGGAGGAATAAAGGGCCATTACCATGTCAATATAGGGTTTCCCCAGGTTTAAAGATTGCATACATTGTTTTAGAAAGGACCACAACACTCTGTTGAACGCTTTTTCTGCGACCAGGGTGATGGCAAGGGAGGGAGTGGCTGTTCTTTTGGCATTTTCCAAAACATGGCAAAGTAGTCTCGTATTGTCGTTGGACATGCGGTATTTAAGGAACGCCACTTGAGAATTACTCATTCATTTAGGGAGGATTGCATTGAGTCTGTTGGCTAGGGTTTTTGCGTATAACTTGCAATCTAGATTAATGAGCGAGATTGGGCGGTAGTTTTTTGTTAGGAGAGGATCCTTCCCCTCTTTCGAGGTGACAATTATGGTGGCCTCACTCATTGAATCAGTGACACCACCCTTTATGGTAAAGGACTGGAACAGGTTTAGTAATACAGGGCTGATAATTCCCTCAAACTCCTTATAGAAGCTGGCCGAAAAGCAGTCAGGGCCTGGAGCTTTATTGCTCTTAAGGGTTTTAATGGAGGAGGAGATTTCCATGACCATTTGGGGGAACCTAACTTGGAACTGTCCTCATCAAGAAAGTCTAGGGAGGTCTAACGAGTTTAGGTAATTGGTGCACGCCTCTGGGTTGAACGCTATCTTGTTTTTGTAGAGGTCTTCGTAGAAAGATTGGAAGGTGTTTAGGAGGTTGTTTTGCTAGGTATGGATGTTGTTGGTGGAATCCTTAATTGAACCTATGTTGAATTGTTTTTGTTTGTGTTTGAGGTAAGACGCGAGCTATTTCCCTGCCTTATTACCCTCGCATAATTTCAGTGCTTTGAATTTATTTATTCATACCCCAGCGCGTTTGCTCATGATTGCATTGTATTCATACTTCTTTTTAGTGAGAAGGTCTAGAGTGGAGTTATTGTTTAAGTCGGCTGAATGGGAGAGTTCCAGTGTCTTGATGTCCCTCTCAAGAGTTTCTAGTTTGAGGTTCAGTTTGTTGTTTGTTTGTGCTCTGACACCAATATTGACACCCCTAATTGTGGCTTTAAGTGCATCCCACACAACAGATGTGTCCGAGCCAGGTATGTCATTCAATGCAATGTATTCACGGATGGCGTTTTCTATTCGTTTATTGTTTTCAGGTTCGGAAACAATGTCCTCATTAAAACGCCATCGTTTCGGGAGGAGGAGAGAGCGTGAACCTGCGAGTTTAGTGTTGATACAGGAGTGATCCGAGGCCAGTTTGGGTGCTAAGTCTGTTTCTTCTATAAGGTGTATGAAGGGACTGGAGATTAGTATGTAGTCAATTCTTGAGTAAGAATTGGGGGGAGCCGAATAAAATGTATGAGCTCTACCGTCCGAGTGTTGTGGACGCCATGAGTCGCGTGAATTATATTTGGAGCAGAGACGGTTAAGTATATCATGGGAACGTGAAGGGTGATATGTGCATTTAGATTGGCGATCCAGAAGGGGGTCTAGGGGGAGATTGAAGTCCCCGCCAACTATCAAGAGCTCATCTTGGGGAATGCCCCCTATTGTTGATGAGACAGATTCCCAGATCTCAGGGACATCAGAGTTTGGCCCGTAAATGTTTACCACTTAGATAGGGTCATCATATCTCATTAGATGTGCAACAATCAGTTGCCATTATTGTCTTGAGTGTGTGAGATCATGGAAATGTTTGACTTTTTCGAGACTAGTGTGATCACCCCCTCTTCTTGTGGACGGCTGGGGAACAAAGGGTGTGCGAGATCCAATGCTGCTTAATGAACTCAGGATCTTCTTTTGAAAGTTATGTCTCCTGCATGAGGATGATATCTCCTTTGGATTTTGACAAATAGTCAAGGACTTTTCTACGCTTAACTGGGTGATTAAGACCCTTGACGTTTAGGGAAACTATATTGAGGCTTTCTGCCAGGGTTTTGGTTTGAGTCATCTAACCGTTACATGTCGCAAGGGAAGTGGCCGGCTTACAGCGGGTGCAGCTGTGTAAACTATAGGAATAATGTGAAACGCAGAAGGGGTGTGTATTAAATGCCTGGGAACTATCAACTGGAGAAACCATCTTGTGAAAGCCAACCTGTGGTGATCATTATTGGGATAGTATGATGAATAGGTTGCATACGATACTGCCTTTGAAGTCTGGGCAGTGAGTGACAAAAGAGATAATAGAAACAATAAGGAAACAACCAAAAGTACATTTACCCCATAACCCCATATACCCTCCCCCCATTACCCTTGTACCCCCACACTCTACCTCCCCTCCCATCCCTCCTCCCACCCTAAGAGTTCGATCTTAGGAGCTGCGACGGCAGTACCGTCTGGGGTCAACACAGGAATGTGTAGTAGGATAGTAATTCAACAGGAGAAGCATATGTACTGAGTGATCTCAGTGTAACTGTGCTAAAGTATGTAACATAACGTACGCAGTACAGAGCACCTAGGTGAGGCTCAGACCTGTCTCAAATATAACATATCAACTATGAGCATTTTCAACATTTTAGAATGTTAGCAATTTTTAACCCCATTGAGCCTGTTGAGAAAGAATGAACACATACGAGGATTACCTATGAGGAGTGAAGCAGCATGATGTCAGGAAACCAGCTTTACCGCTTGAAATCTAACGAGTCGCTGCACCCAGAAACATATGTGGTACTTAGAATACATGGAGCTCAGGTAGGGCTCAAGTATGTTAAAACACATGTGAAAGGTTTCTGAAAGTATTGAACAATTTTGAAAAAGTGACCTTGTATCTTATTAAAGAACATAACTACTCATGGTGAGTGAACCAATACACTGGACAATGCTAATTAGCTAGGACTAAATGGTACAGCTTATAGCCAGGACAATCTATGTCAGGAAGTCATGCTTAAAGGCCCGCATGGTGCGCTTCCTGAAAGATCAATAGCTCACCAGAGCAACAATTCAGCAGTCAGTGGTTAGAAGTATTGCGGGTATCCGTTTTCCGTTTATTCGAAGAGCCGCTATAAGAGTCCATGGACTGTGGAGGTGAGTCTTCCAGATGACGTGGAAGGGCTTGAGGGCTCGAGAAAAAGCGTGGTCTGCCATGGTCTATAATCTTAAACCTTGACGGGCCTGCAAATGAGAATTGAATATCTTTTGCCTTCAGTTTATCTCTCAGAGATAGGAAACCTTTTCTTGTTTCGACAATCTCTTTGGAATAGTCCTGAATAAAGATTATACGGTGACCTTCCCAAGTGATGTTATGGTGTTTCCTGGCGAATTGTAAAATGGCCTCAGTGTGTTGAAAACCGAGTGGTTTGTAGATCAATGGATGAGGGCCTTTTTTTCCCTGGGAGATGAATGTTGGTATTCTGTGTGCCCAGTCCAGTTCTAGGCCGTGGTGAAAGTTAATCCCTGTGACCGTTGGGATCCATGCTTCAAGGAAGGCCACACAGGATTCTGCGATTTTTCTGAATCCTCCGGACCACCAAAGATGCGTACATTACCTCTCCTATTACAACCGTTTAACTCAGCATTCTGACGCTTGAGGTCATTTGTAGTGCTCTGAAGAGGTTGTATTATTTTGGACGATTGGGTTGTTTTGTCTTCTACTTCACTTATCCTTTGTTCTGCTTCACTAATGCTTTTGTTCATAGAGCTCGTGTTTGCTCAAATCGCTGTGAGTTCCAATTGCATGGTATCGGTGATACCTTTCGTGGATTTAGCCAAGTCGTGAACTTCCGCCAATTTCTTAAGTATCATGTCTAATGTACTAGACAGGTCTGATTTAGCTTTGATAGGCGATTCAGACAATTTTGGTTCAGGTCTTACTTTCTTGTTGTTCTTGTTGTCTCTATCCGCCATCTTTGTAGGGTCGTCAGACACAGGGGGAGATGAGAAGAGACAAGGTGAAGCGAGATTACCCTGCAAGCACTTGATAATGAGTACCTGTCTGTGCGGTTAACTGTTCGTTTCGCACTATTTTACTTGGCCGGAAGTGAGGTGAGGATTAGATCCGCAGGTTGAGGTGCCATTGATGGTGAGCCCACTACCGCTGGATACAAAGAGGCAGAACTGGAGGTATTGGCTCTTCCCTTGATACACTGTGTAGTCGGGTGCTTACTCACAGGTGGTAAAGCGGTGAGAGGTGAAGAAGGTTCAGCATGACATTGCTTGAGCCTAATCAGAAGGAGGCAGGTAGCCAGTTGTGACTAGACGGGCTGTTGGCCAACAGTGGAGTAATCGCCTGGCTGAGGTTGGAAGGTTGCTATCCTGGGTGTGTAGCTCGTATAGAGATCCTGTTGAAGTAGCTAGATCCCAGTTAGGTCACAGGTAGATCGACCCAGCGCATATGTGGGGAAGACACAGATCACAGGTGGGACACACACGCTGTCCCCACCATGGCTGAGAACCAGCGCACAGTGCCTCAACAGGTTATCAGCAGGTTGTGAGGGAATGATTTTCAATAGCTAGCTTCTTGGTGCAGGCTGTGTGTAGTAGTGACAGCAGACTCCATTTAGCGTTACACCTCCTGTGAGTATGGTTGTATGCAATATCAGCAAATTGCAAGTTTTGGCAGCAGCCCACAGCGACTCCCAAGCCTCAAACCTCCCGCCTCTCATGTCTTGCGTCTAGCTTTCGCGCTCTTTTGCCCCCGCCTCCATTTTAGAGTCAGGTTGGCCGATGTCGCGTCAGCGATGATTGAAGCTGGGTGAGCGCTGGGGTGCAGGCAGAAGGGAGGAAGCAGGGCACTCCACCCGGTGGTTCATCAAGGAAGCATGAGGACAAGTTCACTCCCTCAAGCTCGGATTATAAGGGAGACTGCAGCGCCGCAGCCGCTCCTCCGCCATTACGGGTTCAGGCATAAGAAGCGCGAGGTGAGACGAGTGAGTCTTTTAACCTTTTAACTTTGGGAACTTGCATTCGTGAAACGCTCACCTTAGGTGTGTGAGGAGGGGATGTCAGTGCGCACGATTGTCATGTATGCAGGGGTCCAAAGTGTGGGTGATCAGAGCCAAAGGTCGGCATGGGTCGGTGCCATATTGGGGCTCAGCAGAGAGTCTGGGGCTGTCCGTTTTTCAAAGCTTAAAACCTCCGAACACGACATTCGAATCAATTACCGGCATCTGGGAGTGCTGGAAGGTATGCAAGTCCGTAATCCTTAAAAGCTGGGATGAGACGTGTAGTTTAATCTCCTGGGTATGGAAAATTCGCCCTCCTGTGAGACGAGTGACTGTTTTAGGCAGCCATTTCCACCGCCGTCCAAGCCACGCCCCCAACTCTTGCGTGTTTTTCATCTAAAATGCACACATTTTTTAAATTTCAAAAGAACTGTGTACCACAAA
The DNA here is from genome assembly GCF_964263255.1 of Lissotriton vulgaris. Classification (NCBI taxonomy): domain Eukaryota; kingdom Metazoa; phylum Chordata; class Amphibia; order Caudata; family Salamandridae; genus Lissotriton; species Lissotriton vulgaris. Next base: position 262,887,526 of record NC_141700.1, on the reverse strand, counting down.
CAAATGTTGCCTTTTATTAAAAATGTAGAGCAACTACGCATCACTCTGGACCACTAAGGTGTGTTGTAGTCCTCCTCTTCAGCCAAAGGGTTGCGTTTTTAGCCATTATTGTCTTGAATGTATGGGACACTGCTTACCATCAGGTAATTTCTGATGGATTTGGTTGAATACATGTACTATCCGGATCCTCAATATTTATCACTGGCCCTCATGCTTGCGGCTTGTGTAAAGCGGCCATGCACGGTGTAAGTAGAGTGGAGCCCGGTGAGAGGTAGAGACACTATATTGTTATTTATCCTTGTGGACAATGATGGCTCTTATGATGGCAGCTTAAGACTATAAAGAGTCTTTGGCTTCCCAGTTGAGGTAAGCGTGGAATAGTAAACATCGCATGACAACACTCTTTGACCCCCCTCCCAAACGACATATTGTGCATGTATCACTGTATAGCGCCCATAGATGTTGGTATCTGTGGTGGTGGACCAATGCATACTAACCAGAAAGCAGAGGGATAGGACACCCGGACCATAAGAGGGTGGTGGTAGAGTCAAGTGATTTGTCCGCTTCTGCCTTGATGCCAGAATATACACAGCAGTTTGCAGATTCAATGTTCCCTTAATGTTTAGTTTTTCACCTACTAACAGTCTCCCTTCTCAAAAAATGTTGGTAGCCACTGGCAGGGTCCTGTCATATCTGTCACAGTTACAAGTGTCAGACATTTCCAACCTTTACATGTGGAACGGACAACCTGCACTGACTGCTTCTGCAGAGGAGCTAAATGAATGCTCTGAACCACCCACTTATTTCTACTGCTAGAAGAGCTCGACTATCTCGACTAATGGATTTGTGGGAATCTCTGTCCCTATTTAGAACTGAATGTAGTGCAGTTCCTAACTTCTGACAGTGTAGACACATCAGGAAGAACAGATTCAGGTCGGTGCCTTACAAACGGACTAATATCATCCATGATCAGATTCCTCTTGTGCTACAACACACTGACCAAGGGAGGACCACTATGATTACTGAATTTTGCAATTGAGTGTTCATATTGAAGCAAGTCAAGACAAAGTAACAACCTTGTTTCCTGTTCTATTCTTTAAGACGTGAGGAGTGTGCATATCACATTTGAATACCAGCACTTTTAAGCTTTTGTCCTTCATCACCACTGACAGTGGTGCACACTCCAGCCCTCCTGACCATAGCATAGTATAAGTGCATAAGCCCCCTGAACGATTTACACAGAAGGGGGCCTAACATCTGAAAACACAGCTAGTGCCCAAAAATCTTGGCGATTTCGCCTGCTGCGTCTCGACCTCTTGATCATTGCTCATTTTCTTAGTGTCCTGACTTTACACATGCGGCACACTACAAATGACACAAAATAATGTTTTTTCTTACGATTAAGAGAGGTACCTTGAAAAATGAACGTGGCACGAAGCTGAAAGTCCCTAGATTAACCATGATGGTACTAGTGTCAGACCATTATGAACATTACACTTAGAAGCTTCCATCACTGCAGAATATCCATCAGGACACAATGCTCATCTTCTGTGGCTACCAAAGTTAGTTCACTTTCTCAGCCATACACATTGGTGCATACATGCAAAATCCCTGGCAATCCTAAAGATTCCTGGTGGTGTGAGCCTGACCCTCCTATGACTGCATCTAGTGATAGTGCCTGGATGGTGGTCCCAGACGCTGCTTGGACTCACATGCACCCCATGCATTGGCTCCATACCTTGCTGTGCTTGCAGTCTCCGCATTCCAGAGGTCGTTTTCTTAACTCCTGCAGTTCCATCTCACAGGTTTTCAGGTCTCGTTTTAGACGCTCATTTTCTGCGGCAAGCAGGTCTCTGTGCTTCTCCAGGTCGGTCCCAGCCTGAGTAAGGCAAGAAGGAATATATTCACAGACAACCCGAAGCCTACTTCAAAAATCTAAGTGAGGAGAAGAAAGGTGTAGTGCTTTTTTTTCTGTGAAGCGAGGGATCACGTGAATGAAGACTAAATGGGACACTAGCGCATAACCTCAATACTTTAGAAGAAATGCCCAGATCGATCGCATGACAAACAGGAATGCTAGGACTCAGGGTCATGGAACAGAAGCATGGTGCACATACATCCGTCAAATCATGGAAGAAGAGTACTAGGTCAGAGGGATAGCACTGAGTCACTGCAACACGGGCCAGAACAGCCAGTTGCAACTTAATGGAAAAAGCACAGCCCCATTAACTAATGGAAGGATTACTGGCTCGCTACAGAGAGCACCCACAACTCACCATCTGCGACTGAAGTCTGTGGACCTCCTCAGCCTGGTTCTGGAGCTGTTCTTTCAAATTCTCCACCTGCCAAATCAAAAGTAAGACTATGTTACAGTCACACCAGCATGGTATCTTCCAAAGACTGTTCTGCAGTCTTCGTTCCAGGATCCAGAACAATCTTTAAGTCATGTAAATAACTTATGAGCATTGCCAGTGAGAGAGAGTGAAGACTTCAGAATGAAGGCGTTAGTCTTTGGTGTCACTAGCCAATTCCTTCATCTGCAGGCACGGATAGGTCTTGCTAGCGCCTGTTCTTTTTTGTTGCCGTTTGTGGTTCATTTGAGAGTATAGGGGCTACTCGAAATCATGACCGATAGGCTCTGGATTCGCTACTCGAAGTGGTGATTGACAAAGGCGGATTACAAGCAGGTTTTAGGATTTGTTTTAATCTTCGTAATGGTGTCCTGAACAAAAAAACCTGCTGCAAGCACATGGAAACAAAAAAAAAAAAACGAGTCCCTAATAACATATGAACCTGTACTTCAGATTAATAAATAACACTGCAGAAACATGTGTTTTTTCTTTGAAATGTTTTCACATTGAGTATTTCTTTTCTTTTCTTTTTACTTGTATTTCCTGGTAATCATCTATTATTTATTTAAAGTTTTTCTACAGCTTTGTGTGTCTCCTTTTGATTTCTTACAAGTGGTAATCAGTCCCATGTCGTCCACGCCCCTTTCTGCTCCATTACCTCTGCTGATTTCCAGGTGGTCTCCTTCACTGCTTCAATACCTTTTAAAACATGACCATTATACATTACCTTTGTTTTGCTATTCCTGCCGATTATTTCTGCTGCCTGTAGTCTGTTTTCTTTTTCCATGCGTCACTGTTTCACAGTCTGCTTCCTTTTGCTCTTCCTCCCAGTATCCAAAGCAGCTGCCCATGGGTTAACTTCGGCAGCTGCCTGCCTACCTTTGAGGAGCTTTTCGGTCTCTAACTGTGATCTCCGACCCTTAAGTGGCTGAGATGAGGCTCCATGATGACTGATTATTAAAAATACCTAATGGAAATATTTTTTCTTACATTGACTTTTCGAATGCTTTTTAAAGCGTATACTATTTTACATACAGCTTGACACCACGAAGTTACTATTTTATTCTGGAACTTTTTTTTTTTTCTAACAAGTGACCCAACATATTAATGTAGTAGATCGATAGCTCATTGAAACGGTTTTAAATACTCATCTACACCGCAGGATGAGTCCACCCTGCAGTTCCTATTAGATGGAAAGGTGCAAAGACCCGGGCGGCCTCCCCAAGAGACTTCACCACTTAAAAAGGGAGGTGCTGTGCGCAAATAGCACAGGGTCCCTTGAGAGGCTGTATTTTCATTAAGATTGGTATGAACTAAAAACTTCAGAGAATCGGAGAAAATGACTGGGCAAGACAGAAGGCTGTAAAGAAGTTTCCCGATGAAGGTAATCAAAGTTAGAAAGGCAGGCAAAGGCCTCTGGGATCTTGCTGGCACTAATATTGTCGGCAGTGAACTTCAGGTCTTCTTTTATCTTTACCCTATGGTCCTCTCTGCCAAGTGCCTCCAACAGCCTGCTGCTTCTCCCTATTCTCTTTCTGCTGCTCGTGCCAACTATCAAGGTGCTCACAAGCAAAATTCCCATATCTGCCGTATCTGGTTGAACCTCACTGTGAAGTAACGACTAGGTGCCGTTGCCAAATCAGCTCAAGGTCCTTCTGGTATTACCACAAGACCCTAGCAATGTTGGCTCTCCCAGAGTTGTCACATTGTTCTACTTCGTCCTCTAGGAGACTGATGATGGCAAGAAAACAAGAATGGACAGTAGTGAACCATCAGGAGCCCCTCGTAACACCTGCTATGGCCATACTCCACTCTCCCCAGACATATCACCAAGCAGGCTTTTCTCTTATTGTCCATCAAGCACGATTCCAGTGTTTCCGGTGTACTTTCAAATACCATAATTCTTTGTTTAGCAGAATTCAGCTTGGAGCGAGCCTTCGCTTTCGAGTGCATCTGAATTTTCTCACTCTTTGTCAGGTCCAACATTTTCACTTTCCTCTAAAGGCTCTTTAGTTTTGGAGCACTGTGCTGGAATACCTGCTGCACGGTTGTTGATTCGGAGGCCACTCCCCAGGTTCTCTCTTTTTCTAAGCCCCCCCCCCCTTCCCCCTTTAAGGCATATTAAGCCCTTGGTGCCTTCTCGATCCAGCTGGGGTACAATGACCATCCCATGGATATTTTCCATCATCTAAATCCCGTGCACGCCTGGGCGTGCTGCCATTACCTGTGCCTGCAAGTCCAGACAGACCCCACGATGCTCATTCTCCCGGATCTGCAGTTTGTCCTCCAGTCCCTGCAATTCATCCTGCAGCCGCAGTTTATCCTCCTGCAGCTGGCTCATGGATTCCACCACCTTCTGGATCATGGGGAACTGACGCGCGCTAGGTAGGCTGGAGCGCTTTGGGATACCAAATAACCTCCCACCTGTGCGAAAAAATAGGATTGAAAGGTCACATATGGAAGAGAGAGCACAGCGGTATCTATCAAGCAAAATAAGGAAATGACCCCTGACAGCATTCTCCATTACCACAAGCCCTAACTATCTCAAGGGGGAGGACAACCATGCACAAGGTAGCACAAGGTAGCAATGTCACAGGTATGGGTAATTAGGAGGAACAAATACGAAAATGGATACTTTACTTCAACTCTGGGTTTCACCTTCAATTAGCACTTTAGATCTACTTTAGACACACGCAGAGTCAACGCCTATTGGCCCAATGAACCATCGCCAAGCACAGGAAGCTGGTACAGATTTGACGCCTCCCACAAGGTTATATGCACGCCAAGGGTAAGCAAGGAAAAGGGGCACAGACTTAACAAGAGATTGTGTACATATTTCAGGAGACGTGAAGGCTCTGACAAAAACAAATGCATATATATATACACATATATTATATATATATATATATATATATATATATATATATATATATATATATGAAGCGTTTGGGAGTTTCTTTTGAAAATAAACGCAAATTTTGCCTAAAAGAAGGTTCTGTTGTGCGATCCAACTCCTTTTCAAGTGAGAAGTGATTAATATATATATATATATATATATATATATATATATATATATATATATATATATATACACACACACACACTCGTTTTGGCCACTAAATGAACCTTTAAGCAGCTGCTAGTAAATATTGCTGTCAATGGACATTTTAAGAACTACTGGTCGGAGTGGAGTCGCTCGGGCCATCCAAAAGAACACAGATACGAGTAGAGGCCGCAACTGTGGACACTTTAATGACCCCATCCGCCACATGTGTAGGAAAGATGCGCCAAAGTAAGTTTAAGAAGTTGGTTAGCTTTATTAGCGACAAACCCAAAAGGCAGCTGCACTGATAAAAACTCAGAATCAGAATATCAGCTCATGAACAAAGCAACTCTACAACATGGACCTTGCCGTCTGCTAAACAGCTAATTCAGCTCTGAATTGGGATACACTTGGTAGAGGTGTGGCAGGAAGAATTTCAGGACTGAATCTGGTGAGTTTACTCTCTTCCCAATAGGCTCCCACGGCAACAACTTCAGAGACAAACGCTCCCTGCCATTAACATCCAGAGTGAATCATAGATTCTCCTTTAGACCCGCTGTAGGCGAACGCAGGTCACCCTGATTTAGGAAGGAATTGGTAAATCTAACACATACTATTCAGAAAATGCACCTCTTAATTGTGCAGCTGGGAGCCAGTTTTAAAAACACAATCCTAGTTTGGCCGTTCCAAATGGGGACCAGTGGGTTTGCAGGGGTCCTGAGGGGCCCAGATTTTGAAGCACTTTCTGGCAGTCAGCCAGTATTCAGATAGAAGTCACAAATGAAGAGTGCTCAAGTGGAACATTCTGGAGCAAGTCAACTGATACCTGCATTACTTCAGCCTGGAAACAGGCACAATGGAACCTTAATTGATTACTCTAAAGTGGTCTGGTGGTGCCCTGGCATTACCAAGTTTTTGAGTACCAGTGATCCGGTTATCTGTAAAGATAAAAAAGGGACTTGATATAGAGTTCTTTTTCCAATAATTTACTGCCAACTACTGACAATATTTCCAGTGAATTTTGAAGCATCAATACACTTTTGGTTAGGAGCCTGTCTGTGGGCGTTGTCCATTGTTGTAGTATTTTTCATCTTGAACAGTCTTATCCGCCATAATTGAAATTGCAGGACCTCCCTTGAGCCACCAAGGAACCAGTGCAGGGATCGGGCAGATCATAGGAAGGAGCAAGGTTAGCTATACTGTATCTTCCCACATGGAACCGATGGTCCATTGACTAGGAGCCGCAAAAGACCCAGTTACAAAATCAATTATCTGTAAAGAAACTCCCAAGACAAAAGTTCTGCCAGATGTGTGAGTTTGCAACCTGTGTCCTGTTTCAAGTGAGAGACCGTGGTAACTGTAAAAACTCTGAGAGGATTTGGAGCCAACACGTAAGCGTGGAGCCTACTGATCAATGTGTAAACAAATAGGAGGACCCCACTCTAACTTTATAGAGGACGGTGGGGAAACATTCAGGTGAAAGACAACAAACGTCCAGGTTCGTTGGACAGTTCAGGTAGTGTCTTGTTTTAGTGTAGGACTAACAGGTATCTCACTTTCCCACCCTCTCAGATTTTATGCTCTATCTTAGAGGGGCATGTTTCTCATGAAAAAGGCAAAAATACCAACCATGTATTCATAAAATCAAAAACCATTTAAAGAACAAAAATTATTTTTTGATGTTATCAAGACAGAATTGTTAGGTGGGAAGACGTGAAAAACAAGAAGTCGGTTTGGTTATCTATACCCAGAATTTTGTTTCATACAACAATCAACAAATGGACAAAGTCTTTGACACAATAGTTAGGTAAGTAAACGTTTTTTTTGATTAAGAACATATCACTACTTAGGTCTGGTAACAAAATACAAGTTTTATTCCACAATACAATGTTATAAAAAACAATTCATTAAAACCATTATACAATGTGCATATTCGTCAGAGTGTTATTAAAATACAATAAAAAGGTCACAGAATCAAAAGGTCGACGCGGCGTTTCGGCTTTTTTTCTAGTATGCCTTCATCAGGACTGATTCTTGTTGTTCCAGTTGAGTTTATTATCTCCCTGGATTGAACTACTTGGTTCCAAAAGAAATCCTTTTTTAGAATTAGGACTCTTGCAGCCTTGTCAATTCAATGTGTACAAGGTTGCTCTGTCTCCATGTGATTGGTTTAGTGGATTTCCATTACTTTCAGGTCAGGTATGTCCAGGTTATATACGATACGAAGTTTGATTCTCTCCTTTACTGCCTTAATAAGGCTCTATATTCACTGTGTCCTTTGCTGCCAGGAGGAGCCACCGTTCTATATATTGAACCTTTTAGTTTTATCCTCCCGTGAGAGTCAGGGTTATAGTGCCAAGTTCCCCTTTTCAATTGGGTAACGATCTCCCTCGCAGTGTGTGTCCTGTGAGGTATCTTCTTCTGTGCAGTCGGATATCAATATTCATGCAGTCGGCCTCCCTGCTCCTCTCTTCCTGGCAGCACGTCCTAGTTGTCTCGCCACAGCGTTTTTCATTGTATTGTGGAATAAAACTTATATTTTGTTACCAGACCTAAGTAGTGATATGTTCTTAATCAAAAAAAACGTTTACTTACCTAACTATTGCGTCAAAGACTTTGTCCATTTGTTGATTGTTGTATGAAACAAAATTCTGGGTATAGATAACCAAACCGACTTCTTGTTTTTCACGTCTTCCCACCTAACAATTCTGTCTTGATAACATCAAAAAATAATTTTTGTTCTTTAAATGGTTTTTGATTTTATGAATACATGGTTGGTATTTTTGCCTTTTTCATGAGAAATATGCCCCTCTAAGATAGAGCATAAAATCTGAGAGGGTGGGAAAGTGGGATACCTGTTAGTCCTACACTAAAACAAGACACTACCTGAACTGTCCAACGAACCTGGACGTTTGTTGTCTTTCGCCTACTGATCAATTGCATACATTTCTTTGAGTTAAGGAAGAGGATATGCCGAATTGTTTAGGGCCTGGGCTTGTGAGAAGTTCTATATTATCTATAAAGAGGAATGGACAGAGTTATCTGGGATTAGGCACATATTTGAAACTGGATAAAAAGGTACTAAACTCAGGATATTATGTGACAAAGCCTAAGGCAGAGAGGAAGGGATACCTAAACGTTGACAGCATAAGAAAATAATTAATGTAAATATATGTATTGCATAGCCTTATTAAAAAAAATACACAACGTGATCATATAATATTCAAATGAATACTAGTCCAGGAAAAATTGCCACAGATAATAGGATGGTGGACCAGAGTTCTGGAACTGGGCAGTGCAGAATGTATCGCAACCACACCCCGGGATTTGGACTCAACATCAGGAAAGGACTTCTAATTAGCACAACCACAGGCAAATTTGTGCAATCACATTTTTAACTCATTGCGCATACGAACATGCTGTGCTGATGTTCTTTAAGATACTGACCTGCCAGCAGACCAATCACAGAGGAGGTGGTCTGAGATTCAAATACACAGTGATTCTTTTTATACAGGTCTGTTCTGGTATTAGGGAGGCAATGATTAGGCAGCTTCCTTCGGTGTCATTAAAAGCGTGGTCTATGGCACCAAAAATCTTTGCCCAGCTCAGTTTGTAAATTATACCTCAGCCTAGATTGGAGCAGGTGAAGACTGAAGACGTGCTAAAGGCTATGTTTGCTAAAAAAAAAAAAAGGATCTGGTGAGAGGCTGCTCCATAATAAACGAATAGCCTAGGAGTGTAACGTGGGCCTCTGGAACCCCGATGGTGGGCCCCCAAAATCAACATAAAGCCTATGGATATCTATGAATAATGGGAGTTTCAGGAGCACTTCACTACATTCTGCATTATGTAACACCACAGTGCTGGCCAAGAGAAGGAAAACCAATTCCCACGTTTCCTTCTAGGAATTCTCACTCTTTGTGACACGATGAAACTGCACCGTGCGTGTTCTGTCAGCGTCACCGCTCGCTGCGGAAGAGAGTCACACATGACACAAGCAAGTTATCAGCCTCGCCCTCCACTGTGCAATGCTTTCACAGGCCTGGCGCAGAAGGAATGTTCTCACCAACCACACCGGAACCAAAATAAGCTTCTAAATTAAGAACTAACTCCATCACAAGCACCTAGGGCCAAGGCGGATCACCTTGACTCATGCCTTCCGCATACCAACTCCTTGAGAAGAAACAGCTGCACAGGGAGACCATGTGAGCCTGAGAACTGTCAGCAGGATTCCAAAACACATCCAGGGAAGGCAAGAGCAGGCTGACAGGGGAAGGTGTAAGAAGGCAGAAGAAGCAAGGAGATGAACAAGGTTAAAAGAAGAAGAGAAGGTGGAGGAGAAGCTGCATTGAAGAGTGTGGGGTGGTGAAAGAGAAAGCGGAAAAGAGTCAGAGAAGAACTACTCTATTTTTAGGTCTTGCCTGGGAAGCGCTTGCGCGGTCTCTGCGAGACATGCTAAATTCAAGATATGGGCTTTACAAGCTCCGCCCATTTTCAAGGACTGCCCCTGTTACATGGGTTGTTTCTCCGGGCTTGCGAGCACAATGTATTTCTTTAAGATGCAACACTGGAGGCCAGTGCTCGTGGTTTACAGAGCTCTGCTGTAAACAGGGCTGTAAATCTTGCTCTTACCTTGCCACCTTTGCTGTGCATTCAAAGACCAGGTCTGTTTTTGTCTGCAGCTGCCTTCTCCTCCCTCCTGTTTTTGAAAAGCATGCCCTGGCGTCACAGTCCCTGCCTTCCCTTGCAGAGCTCAACACAAGCAGCATTTGCAATGTAATAGGTCTCGCATTTGCGAGAGCTTGAGCTATTGGCATCGTAAATGACCATGTCTTTTATTTCTGTGTTTTGAAAACCTCCTTCCTCTCTCCCTCCCTCTTGCCACACGCCGAGCCCCTGGCACAGCTTTGCAACAGGGGCCTTCAGAAACAAGTAGAGTCGATTTACACAGGCAGCAATCAAGCCTTTAGACTCTGCAGCCAGGGCCTACAACAGCAGTGTAGTATCTTGGTATTCTCTATCCTATCTCTCTCTACCTCTATTGGAATGTTGATGTGATGCATCTATCAGAATGTTGGTGATCTGCCTGACAGATTACAGTTGGCTGGGCTGAGCACCATGTTGGATGCTCCTGGTGGGGTCTCTCTATACATCTTGGAATAAAGCATCACTAAATACTACATCACGTGTGGACTTCTCATCATTACAAGCAGTCACCATTTGTACGGACCCCAGCAAACACCAGATCAGGTCTCTTGGCTGTAAAACAATTGACACTTATTACCCAAATCAATTAGCTCATGTGTTGTAGTACACGGAAATCCTTGGCTGCCTCTGTCCGAGCGCAATCCTCATACAGGGCAACAACGTCAATTCTCATTCAGTCACTTATTCAGGGATTCTTTTCTTCGCAATCTCGAACTTAACTTTGCCATAACTGTAGGTGCATACTTGTTAACTCACCCTCGTTTTGACAGTGTTGTCTGCTTTTCAATGATTTTCGCAATTCCAAAAAGCAACATGCTTCTGAAGACTTTAATATGGGTAACCATCTTTACAAACCTGCATCACCTTCCTAAAATGGTTTCTTTCTCGTTTACTCTATGTAACGTGCTCAACCTCATTTGTGAGGCAACGGGTTGGCATGAATGCACAGGTGCCTCGATGCAAAGGAGAACAAAAAAAAATAGACCATCGTTCCATTCACTTTAGATGTAAGGTGTCTTTTGCTTTCGAGAAAAAGAAGTGCAGTTTATTTATTTAACAGAGTTTTATATAGCGCAAACTTGACCCGAATCGGGTATCAGAGCGCTTTACATAGCACCAGTTGCATTACATGAGGACACATTCATTTTTTTGTTAGGCACGGGGAGATTAAGTGATTTGCCCAGAATCATAGGATGTTCAGCGTCATTGCCGAGACTTGAACCCAGTTCTCTAGATTCGAGGTCGACTGCCCTAGCCGTTAGGCCAACTACTCTCCCCATGTGCAACTTTTAAGATCAAGCCTAGCGGAAGCGTGCATTCACTGCTCGCTCTGCGAGGCATGCTGTATATAAGTATGCACTGGAAGCCCTGCCCACTCTCCGCCTATATTTGTAATTGGCTTGCGTCATTGTCCTTGGTAAATACAGACTTCTGATTGCTGCCAGCACTGCTTCTCGTAAGCAACGACTATAAGTACAAAGGGCGTCTTTACGCACAGCTTGCAGGTTTTCAAAACACATAAATAAACGGCATTGCCATTTACAATGCCAACAGCTCAAACTCATGCAAGAAGAGAAGGGAGCACAGGGAAGAGGAGGGAGCACAGAAGAGAAGGGAGCACAGAAGAGAAGGGAGCACAGGGAAGAGAAGGGAGCACAGGGAAGAGAAGGGAGCACAGGGAAGAGAAGGGAGCACAGGGAAGAGAAGGGAGCACAGGGAAGAGAAGGGGGCACAGGGAAGAGAAGGGGGCACAGGGAAGAGAAGGGGGCACAGGGAAGAGAAGGGGGCACAGGGAAGAGAAGGGGGCACAGGGAAGAGAAGGGGGCACAGGGAAGAGAAGGGGGCACAGGGAAGAGAAGGGGGCACAGGGAAGAGAAGGGGGCACAGGGAAGAGAAGGGGGCACAGGGAAGAGATGGGAGCCCAGGGAAGAGATAGGAGCACAGGGAAGAGAAGGGTCCACAGGGGAGGGAGGGAAGGAAGCACAGGGAAGAAAAGGGAGCACAGGGAAGAGAAGGGTCCACAAGGGAGGGAGGGAAGGGAGCACAGGGAAGAGAGGTAAGGGCGCACAGGGAAGAGAAGGGCGCACAGATGAGAAAAGGGTGCACAGGGGAGAGAAGGGAGCACAAGGGAGAGAAGGGAGCACAGGGAAGAGAAGGGAGCACAGGGAAGAGAAGGGAGCGCAGAGGAGGGAGGCATGGTAGGACAGGGGAGGGTGGCAAGGTAGCACAGGGGAGGAAGGGAAGGGAGCACAGGGGAGGAAGGGAAGAGAGCATAGTGGAGGGAGGGAAGTGAGCATAGGGAGGGAAGGAGGGGGAAGGGAGCATAGGGGAGAGAGGGAGGGGAGAGAAGGGGGCTCAGGGGTGAGAAGGGAGCACAGGGGAGAGAGGGAAGGGAGTACAGGGGTGGGAGTGAAGGGAGCACAGGGGTGGGAGGGAAGGGAGCAAAGGGAGCACAGGGGAGGGAAGGGAGCAGAGGGAAGGGAAGGGAGCAGAGGGGAGGGGAGGGAAGGGAGCACAGGGAAGGGAACAAAGGAAGCACGGGGAGGGAATGAATGGAACACAGGGGAGGGGGGGGAGTGAGCACCAGCTGAGGAAGAGAAGGGAGCCCAGGGGAGAGAAGAGACCACAGTTGAGGGAGGGAAGGAAGCACAGGGAATGGAGCACAGGCTGAGGAAAGGACTGTTTCAGAGGGCAATGAAGCGCCGGATGAGGGACAGGCTGGGCAGGACAAGGCTGAGATCAAGGCTGTTGCTTCTTTCATGTACCTCAATAAGACAGAAAGCACAATAGGTGCAGTAGTAGGAGTGAGGCACACCAGAAGAAGCTACGGCACTGGAACAAGAATTCATAAGGAGGGGAGTGAGCCCATGAGACGCTGACGGCTTCCTGAGGGAGGGGACGGACTGAGAGTGTCAACCAATTACTTAAAAAGCGCAAGTTCTTTCATGCGCCAGTTAAAGGAAATTATAGCATATGGCACCAATGTGTTATTTGGGAGAAAACAGAGGTAGGACTTCCCAGTCCCCTTCTCTCACGTTTTACTAGACCCACCACTCCTCAATCTTTTACTATCCCCATGTTCACACACTCCCTTCCTCATTTCTCTCTGATGCAGCAACATATTCATACCTGGGATAAACTACCCAGGCTGAACATCATATTTTGTGTAGAATCCACTATTTAGAACTCCTACCCGTTCTCTTCAATCTCTACTCCCACTTTACCTCTTATTAATCTGTGTTTCCAACCACAATACTGTGGCATTACCCAACTTTGAACTAGTGCTACCAATTTCCTGGAATAGCTCTGTATTTGTCCTCATTATTTGAGCATTGTTATGCCATAGTTGTTCTTTAATATGTAGTTTAAATGAAAAATAATATTTGCTGGCCCCATTATTACTTCCTGCCCCCACTCTCCAGCTCATCCCATTACAAATACCCTGTCCCACTCTTCAGTCAAGGATTCACCATTGCTTTAGTACGGACTGAAGGGGACATACGCTCATAAACAAAAATTCAATGCATACTCTGGGTGGAATTCCTTGGTGATCAGTTTACCCTAGGCTCTCCCTCACCAATCGCAAATGTGAGTGTCCAGAATCTGCTGACTGGGTGAAAATGTTAAATCCCACCAGACTTCTTCACCCTGTCCCAGGGTGCCCAAAAACCACCATGACTGCCTGAAGACCACTCTTGACAGTTCTAATCATATCGCAGGAGTCCAACCACAGACCTACTGATAGCAAGAAGCCTACAGTTCTCCTCAATGCCCCATGTATCCTAGTCAGGAATGGAAATACTAATGCCCAAGCAGTACTTGTAATGGCCACCTCACATGATGTGCATCAGAAAAATGCCGAGCTTCTCTTGAGAAGTTGAAATTTATAAAAGGAAATTGATATTTCACTAGCTGCTATCGCACTTTTTTTGCACTTATTCGGATATTTTGCACTTTATTGCAGCAGCACTTTAATAATTGTAATAAAAACTTTGCTGCTTTTTTTTTTTTTTTTTTTGATGGGTTTTGCCATACTAATATTTGATGAACCATTCAGCAACACTGATGTATATTTTTGCACTGTCACTTTAGAATTAGATTTTTTTCTATTTAGGATGTTTCTGTACTTGAATTAATAGGGCTATAGGAACTAGAGTAGAAATTCGAATGTCCCTTTCTTAGCCCTCTATGTATTTTGTCAATTGTGCGGGTTCGAGCACTAGCACTTTAATATTGCTATAGCACTTTTGAAATTACAAATTAGCAGCTCATTGCAGTTTTCTTCTGCTCTTATATTTGATAAATTATAAAATAATTTAGTTAATTTTGATTATTATTTCATTAGTGGTAGTTTATCGTTTAACTTTCTATGATTCTGCTTTTTATACTCTAGAGAAGGGCAAAGATACCCTCGGGGTGTTAAAATGCTTTGTTTGTGTATAATGTAATACGGAATTTGACGTATTAAATTAATTGCTTTCCTTTAAAGCTAAAAAAAAAAAAAAAAAAGAAAAATGCCGAGCTTCTGTTTTCACATTCTCGCCTTCCTAGTTAGTTTACCTTGTCCACTCATGTGTGGACCCGTACAGTCTAACAGTCCTACCAGTTTAATATCCTACTGCTCCCTCATTTCTTTCTTTGGGTGAGGTTCGCTCCCATCTCTACAGATGTGTTATCAATCAGGTCTATCCAACTGAACTCAGAATTAAGTGGAAGCCATCAGAAAGGGGTCCTGCCGCAAACTCCGTGCATGTCTGTTTTGTGGGCAAGATGCTGCAGCAGGTGCTAGGTTTTTTTTCTAAAGTGGACGTGTGAGGCTCTGGATGTCATGGTGTCTGGCTGACAGGCATGAGCCCAGGTTCCGAGCAGTAACTATTTTGTTCATGTTCTTCTGCATTCATGGCATCCTGACTCCAGACCATTGGATTTTGCAAATGTTTTTGTTAAAGACATCATGGAGCAGAAGGTCAAGAGTTCTGCATTTTATCCTAATGTGTGTCCAGCGAGAGTACAGCTCTCGCCAAGCTTCAACCACAGAAGTCACACCAAGTCCAGCAATTCTGTCCACTTAGGGACGAGCCCTGCCCCGGAAGTCTTGGCAGATTTTCTTCTTCATAAACCAGTGCTAGAATGACTCCATGATTCAGATAAGGGGGTGGTGATGAACAGAGTGTCTGAATTAAGCAGACCACTCTTACCCAGTCCAAAGATCAGGGCTTGATCCATCACTGTTATTTATCTCACTGCACCATCCCAGCTCAGAACCTGGCTATATGCAAATCAGTCTGTCCCTGGCCCAGTGCATCATGGGAACAGAGCAGACTAAACTACCAAGCCAATTCTTCACCAGAAAGGAGACAAGCTACCGGGGACCTGTTTCTGGCATTTCAGCCGTCTTCGGCCCGGCTTGCTTGAATCCTGATGGTGCAGTGAGAAAGGGCCTGATCACTTACGGAAAACGAGGAGCTATGGCACTAAATCAATAAATGCACCAATTTGGTAGAGTGAGGAAGCGTTGCCTGAGACGCTGTGAGGGAAGTGATTTGAGCCTTCAACTTGCTTGCCAGGACATGTTCATACATAGTTTCCAACCATGATGCCCTGCTTAAGCCATTAATGTCCTTCCAGAAGCTATGTACCCAACTATCAAACTTCTTGGATGCCAGCATAAAAACGTTGTCGACTCTTCATTCTGTGATTCTCTGTGGTTAATAATGGACCCATGGCCCTGCAGTAGGTTCCGCTTAGCCCCTGCTGTCACTCTTTGCAGGAGTTCGCTCCTAGCTCTCTGGAGGAGTCTGCCCATGCCCTTAGAGATGGAAAATCTGGGCCCCTTCACATCCCAAGCCCCCCTCACATTCTTATTTCCAACAGAACTATAATCAACCCCCTCCTAAATCAGCTCTTAAACCAGTCCATTTTCACTTTCACTGTCAACGTTCACAGCTGCTGGTAACAGGCCAAATTAATCCTTTTACTAAAAAAAAGTCAGCTGACAAATCCAACCTTTCTATCTACAGACCTATGTCTCTTCTGCCAGCCTTCTTTAAGATATTAAGAGAAGCCTATTAATAGGCAACTCCTGTTTTTTTATTTACTAAGAGCAGAACAGCCTTTCCAGTTGAGCCTTCGCCCTGGTTCAGCAACAAGACCACTCTGCTGGAGGTAGCAGACCCCATTGATATAGCAGTAGAGCAGAGGAAGCAGGTGGCCCGGATTCTCCTTGATCTATGAGCAGCTTTCGAGACGGTCTCACACCCTATACATCGACAACACTTCAGTGACATAGGGGTGTGGCCCTGCTTAGGACTGGTTCAGCTCCTTCCTGGCAGCTGGATTTCAATCGGTATGGATGGCTCCATTTACCCTGGAACCTAAAACCATAGGCTTTGGGGTACCTCAAGGGTCTGCATTAGCCCAACATTATTCACTGTCTATATGACCCCACTGGTGACTCTTGTTGAATCTTACAGCATTCAAATAGCCTCATAAGCTGATGACACACAATTGCTCCTCACCCTATTGCTCCTCACCCTGGATTTAAATGACCCTAAAGCGCTGAGCATTTTTAAAGCATGCATGTCGTCAGAGTTCACTGGATGCGCAACAGTTACCTACAATGTAAAACCATCAAAACGGAAATCTTGCTCTTTGGGATTCATCCGCCTATCTGAGAAAATGACATCTGGCCAAATGGTGTCCCGCCTCCACAGGTGCCCCCCCCCAGCAATGTGGTAACTCTGCAGCTAGGTGGCAAGTGCATTGGGTTTCTGTTTTGGACTCCTAAAGATGCTTAGATGCTTAAAAGAAAAAAAGTTTCTCTATCTTCTCCCACTGCCACAGGCATCAGTAAACAGTGATTCAGGCCCGATTACCTCATGGAGTGGAGTGGTGTGGCTCACTGGTTAGAGGCGGCAGACCCGGAAGCAGAGGACGGCCCGGGACCAGGGTTCAATCCCCGACGCGGCAGGGTCGTGAACCGGGGTCAGCGGACTCGATAATTCTCGCCTCTGTGCCTACTCTAACCAGGGATCACACTCGGCAACTCTGGGCATTAGCTTGCCTCATCTCCACAACGGCCCCCCACAAACGCCGGGGATGCCTGGTTTCACCTTGGAGATACCCAGGAGGGAACATCTCACAGGGAAAGCCAGGACGGGTTCCCCAGCGGTCTATAGCGCCAGGACGCCTCCGGGTAGCAGTGCGCTTTACAAGACACACACATTTACATGGTCAGATTATGCTAATTCGCTCTATTGGGGTCTACCGGCCTATCTGCTGATGAGACTACAGCTGGTTCACAATGTCGATTTACAAAAGGGGGTGGTGATGAACAGAGTGTCTGAATTGAGCAGACCACTCTTACCCAGTCCAAAGATCAGGGCTTGATCCATCACCGTTATTTATCTCACTGCCCCATCCCAGCTCAGAACCTGGCTATATGCAAATCAGTCTGTCCCTGGCCCAGTGCATCATGGGAACAGGGCAGACTAAACTACCAAGCCAATTCTTTACCAGAAAGGAGACAAGCTACCGGGGACCGGTTTCTGGCATTTCAGCCTCTTCGGCCCGGCTTGCTTGAATCCTGATGGAGCAGTGAGAAAGGGACTCATGTCTGAGTATACCCTGCCACACCTATAGTGGCCAAAATCGATTTACAAAAGGGGGTGGTGATGAACAGAGTGTCTGAATTGAGCAGACCACTCTTACCCAGTCCAAAGATCAGGGCTTGATCCATCACCGTTATTTATCTCACTGCCCCATCCCAGCTCAGAACCTGGCTATATGCAAATCAGTCTGTCCCTGGCCCAGTGCATCATGGGAACAGGGCAGACTAAACTACCAAGCCAATTCTTTACCAGAAAGGAGACAAGCTACCGGGGACCGGTTTCTGGCATTTCAGCCTCTTCGGCCCGGCTTGCTTGAATCCTGATGGAGCAGTGAGAAAGGGACTCATGTCTGAGTATACCCTGCCACACCTATAGTGGCCAAAATCGATTTACAAAAGGGGGTGGTGATGAACAGAGTGTCTGAATTGAGCAGACCACTCTTACCCAGTCCAAAGATCAGGGCTTGATCCATCACCGTTATTTATCTCACTGCCCCATCCCAGCTCAGAACCTGGCTATATGCAAATCAGTCTGTCCCTGGCCCAGTGCATCATGGGAACAGGGCAGACTAAACTACCAAGCCAATTCTTTACCAGAAAGGAGACAAGCTACCGGGGACCGGTTTCTGGCATTTCAGCCTCTTCGGCCCGGCTTGCTTGAATCCTGATGGAGCAGTGAGAAAGGGACTCATGTCTGAGTATACCCTGCCACACCTATAGTGGCCAAAATCGATTTACAAAAGGGGGTGGTGATGAACAGAGTGTCTGAATTGAGCAGACCACTCTTACCCAGTCCAAAGATCAGGGCTTGATCCATCACCGTTATTTATCTCACTGCCCCATCCCAGCTCAGAACCTGGCTATATGCAAATCAGTCTGTCCCTGGCCCAGTGCATCATGGGAACAGGGCAGACTAAACTACCAAGCCAATTCTTTACCAGAAAGGAGACAAGCTACCGGGGACCGGTTTCTGGCATTTCAGCCTCTTCGGCCCGGCTTGCTTGAATCCTGATGGAGCAGTGAGAAAGGGACTCATGTCTGAGTATACCCTGCCACACCTATAGTGGCCAAAATCGATTTACAAAAGGGGGTGGTGATGAACAGAGTGTCTGAATTGAGCAGACCACTCTTACCCAGTCCAAAGATCAGGGCTTGATCCATCACCGTTATTTATCTCACTGCCCCATCCCAGCTCAGAACCTGGCTATATGCAAATCAGTCTGTCCCTGGCCCAGTGCATCATGGGAACAGGGCAGACTAAACTACCAAGCCAATTCTTTACCAGAAAGGAGACAAGCTACCGGGGACCGGTTTCTGGCATTTCAGCCTCTTCGGCCCGGCTTGCTTGAATCCTGATGGAGCAGTGAGAAAGGGACTCATGTCTGAGTATACCCTGCCACACCTATAGTGGCCAAAATCGATTTACAAAAGGGGGTGGTGATGAACAGAGTGTCTGAATTGAGCAGACCACTCTTACCCAGTCCAAAGATCAGGGCTTGATCCATCACCGTTATTTATCTCACTGCCCCATCCCAGCTCAGAACCTGGCTATATGCAAATCAGTCTGTCCCTGGCCCAGTGCATCATGGGAACAGGGCAGACTAAACTACCAAGCCAATTCTTTACCAGAAAGGAGACAAGCTACCGGGGACCGGTTTCTGGCATTTCAGCCTCTTCGGCCCGGCTTGCTTGAATCCTGATGGAGCAGTGAGAAAGGGACTCATGTCTGAGTATACCCTGCCACACCTATAGTGGCCAAAATCGATTTACAAAAGGGGGTGGTGATGAACAGAGTGTCTGAATTGAGCAGACCACTCTTACCCAGTCCAAAGATCAGGGCTTGATCCATCACCGTTATTTATCTCACTGCCCCATCCCAGCTCAGAACCTGGCTATATGCAAATCAGTCTGTCCCTGGCCCAGCGCATCATGGGAACAGGGCAGACTAAACTACCAAGCCAATTCTTTACCAGAAAGGAGACAAGCTACCGGGGACCGGTTTCTGGCATTTCAGCCTCTTCGGCCCGGCTTGCTTGAATCCTGATGGAGCAGTGAGAAAGGGACTCATGTCTGAGTATACCCTGCCACACCTATAGTGGCCAAAATCGATTTACAAAAGGGGGTGGTGATGAACAGAGTGTCTGAATTGAGCAGACCACTCTTACCCAGTCCAAAGATCAGGGCTTGATCCATCACCGTTATTTATCTCACTGCCCCATCCCAGCTCAGAACCTGGCTATATGCAAATCAGTCTGTCCCTGGCCCAGTGCATCATGGGAACAGGGCAGACTAAACTACCAAGCCAATTCTTTACCAGAAAGGAGACAAGCTACCGGGGACCGGTTTCTGGCATTTCAGCCTCTTCGGCCCGGCTTGCTTGAATCCTGATGGAGCAGTGAGAAAGGGACTCATGTCTGAGTATACCCTGCCACACCTATAGTGGCCAAAATCGATTTACAAAAGGGGGTGGTGATGAACAGAGTGTCTGAATTGAGCAGACCACTCTTACCCAGTCCAAAGATCAGGGCTTGATCCATCACCGTTATTTATCTCACTGCCCCATCCCAGCTCAGAACCTGGCTATATGCAAATCAGTCTGTCCCTGGCCCAGTGCATCATGGGAACAGGGCAGACTAAACTACCAAGCCAATTCTTTACCAGAAAGGAGACAAGCTACCGGGGACCGGTTTCTGGCATTTCAGCCTCTTCGGCCCGGCTTGCTTGAATCCTGATGGAGCAGTGAGAAAGGGACTCATGTCTGAGTATACCCTGCCACACCTATAGTGGCCAAAATCGATTTACAAAAGGGGGTGGTGATGAACAGAGTGTCTGAATTGAGCAGACCACTCTTACCCAGTCCAAAGATCAGGGCTTGATCCATCACCGTTATTTATCTCACTGCCCCATCCCAGCTCAGAACCTGGCTATATGCAAATCAGTCTGTCCCTGGCCCAGTGCATCATGGGAACAGGGCAGACTAAACTACCAAGCCAATTCTTTACCAGAAAGGAGACAAGCTACCGGGGACCGGTTTCTGGCATTTCAGCCTCTTCGGCCCGGCTTGCTTGAATCCTGATGGAGCAGTGAGAAAGGGACTCATGTCTGAGTATACCCTGCCACACCTATAGTGGCCAAAATCGATTTACAAAAGGGGGTGGTGATGAACAGAGTGTCTGAATTGAGCAGACCACTCTTACCCAGTCCAAAGATCAGGGCTTGATCCATCACCGTTATTTATCTCACTGCCCCATCCCAGCTCAGAACCTGGCTATATGCAAATCAGTCTGTCCCTGGCCCAGTGCATCATGGGAACAGGGCAGACTAAACTACCAAGCCAATTCTTTACCAGAAAGGAGACAAGCTACCGGGGACCGGTTTCTGGCATTTCAGCCTCTTCGGCCCGGCTTGCTTGAATCCTGATGGAGCAGTGAGAAAGGGACTCATGTCTGAGTATACCCTGCCACACCTATAGTGGCCAAAATCGATTTACAAAAGGGGGTGGTGATGAACAGAGTGTCTGAATTGAGCAGACCACTCTTACCCAGTCCAAAGATCAGGGCTTGATCCATCACCGTTATTTATCTCACTGCCCCATCCCAGCTCAGAACCTGGCTATATGCAAATCAGTCTGTCCCTGGACCAGTGCATCATGGGAACAGGGCAGACTAAACTACCAAGCCAATTCTTTACCAGAAAGGAGACAAGCTACCGGGGACCGGTTTCTGGCATTTCAGCCTCTTCGGCCCGGCTTGCTTGAATCCTGATGGAGCAGTGAGAAAGGGACTCATGTCTGAGTATACCCTGCCACACCTATAGTGGCCAAAATCGATTTACAAAAGGGGGTGGTGATGAACAGAGCGTCTGAATTGAGCAGACCACTCTTACCCAGTCCAAAGATCAGGGCTTGATCCATCACCGTTATTTATCTCACTGCCCCATCCCAGCTCAGAACCTGGCTATATGCAAATCAGTCTGTCCCTGGCCCAGTGCATCATGGGAACAGGGCAGACTAAACTACCAAGCCAATTCTTTACCAGAAAGGAGACAAGCTACCGGGGACCGGTTTCTGGCATTTCAGCCTCTTCGGCCCGGCTTGCTTGAATCCTGATGGAGCAGTGAGAAAGGGACTCATGTCTGAGTATACCCTGCCACACCTATAGTGGCCAAAATCGATTTACAAAAGGGGGTGGTGATGAACAGAGTGTCTGAATTGAGCAGACCACTCTTACCCAGTCCAAAGATCAGGGCTTGATCCATCACCGTTATTTATCTCACTGCCCCATCCCAGCTCAGAACCTGGCTATATGCAAATCAGTCTGTCCCTGGCCCAGTGCATCATGGGAACAGGGCAGACTAAACTACCAAGCCAATTCTTTACCAGAAAGGAGACAAGCTACCGGGGACCGGTTTCTGGCATTTCAGCCTCTTCGGCCCGGCTTGCTTGAATCCTGATGGAGCAGTGAGAAAGGGACTCATGTCTGAGTATACCCTGCCACACCTATAGTGGCCAAAATCGATTTACAAAAGGGGGTGGTGATGAACAGAGTGTCTGAATTGAGCAGACCACTCTTACCCAGTCCAAAGATCAGGGCTTGATCCATCACCGTTATTTATCTCACTGCCCCATCCCAGCTCAGAACCTGGCTATATGCAAATCAGTCTGTCCCTGGCCCAGTGCATCATGGGAACAGGGCAGACTAAACTACCAAGCCAATTCTTTACCAGAAAGGAGACAAGCTACCGGGGACCGGTTTCTGGCATTTCAGCCTCTTCGGCCCGGCTTGCTTGAATCCTGATGGAGCAGTGAGAAAGGGACTCATGTCTGAGTATACCCTGCCACACCTATAGTGGCCAAAATCGATTTACAAAAGGGGGTGGTGATGAACAGAGTGTCTGAATTGAGCAGACCACTCTTACCCAGTCCAAAGATCAGGGCTTGATCCATCACCGTTATTTATCTCACTGCCCCATCCCAGCTCAGAACCTGGCTATATGCAAATCAGTCTGTCCCTGGCCCAGTGCATCATGGGAACAGGGCAGACTAAACTACCAAGCCAATTCTTTACCAGAAAGGAGACAAGCTACCGGGGACCGGTTTCTGGCATTTCAGCCTCTTCGGCCCGGCTTGCTTGAATCCTGATGGAGCAGTGAGAAAGGGACTCATGTCTGAGTATACCCTGCCACACCTATAGTGGTCAAAATCGATTTACAAAAGGGGGTGGTGATGAACAGAGTGTCTGAATTGAGCAGACCACTCTTACCCAGTCCAAAGATCAGGGCTTGATCCATCACCGTTATTTATCTCACTGCCCCATCCCAGCTCAGAACCTGGCTATATGCAAATCAGTCTGTCCCTGGCCCAGTGCATCATGGGAACAGGGCAGACTAAACTACCAAGCCAATTCTTTACCAGAAAGGAGACAAGCTACCGGGGACCGGTTTCTGGCATTTCAGCCTCTTCGGCCCGGCTTGCTTGAATCCTGATGGAGCAGTGAGAAAGGGACTCATGTCTGAGTATACCCTGCCACACCTATAGTGGCCAAAATCGATTTACAAAAGGGGGTGGTGATGAACAGAGTGTCTGAATTGAGCAGACCACTCTTACCCAGTCCAAAGATCAGGGCTTGATCCATCACCGTTATTTATCTCACTGCCCCATCCCAGCTCAGAACCTGGCTATATGCAAATCAGTCTGTCCCTGGCCCAGTGCATCATGGGAACAGGGCAGACTAAACTACCAAGCCAATTCTTTACCAGAAAGGAGACAAGCTACCGGGGACCGGTTTCTGGCATTTCAGCCTCTTCGGCCCGGCTTGCTTGAATCCTGATGGAGCAGTGAGAAAGGGACTCATGTCTGAGTATACCCTGCCACACCTATAGTGGCCAAAATCGATTTACAAAAGGGGGTGGTGATGAACAGAGCGTCTGAATTGAGCAGACCACTCTTACCCAGTCCAAAGATCAGGGCTTGATCCATCACCGTTATTTATCTCACTGCCCCATCCCAGCTCAGAACCTGGCTATATGCAAATCAGTCTGTCCCTGGCCCAGTGCATCATGGGAACAGGGCAGACTAAACTACCAAGCCAATTCTTTACCAGAAAGGAGACAAGCTACCGGGGACCGGTTTCTGGCATTTCAGCCTCTTCGGCCCGGCTTGCTTGAATCCTGATGGAGCAGTGAGAAAGGGACTCATGTCTGAGTATACCCTGCCACACCTATAGTGGCCAAAATCGATTTACAAAAGGGGGTGGTGATGAACAGAGTGTCTGAATTGAGCAGACCACTCTTACCCAGTCCAAATATCAGGGCTTGATCCATCACCGTTATTTATCTCACTGCCCCATCCCAGCTCAGAACCTGGCTATATGCAAATCAGTCTGTCCCTGGCCCAGTGCATCATGGGAACAGGGCAGACTAAACTACCAAGCCAATTCTTTACCAGAAAGGAGACAAGCTACCGGGGACCGGTTTCTGGCATTTCAGCCTCTTCGGCCCAGCTTGCTTGAATCCTGATGGATTGTCCACCCTAAGCGTGGAAGGGTATTCTCAGATGTGAGACCCTTGCTCATTGCACCATCAGGATTCAAGCAAACCGGGCCGAAGACGGCTGTAATGCCAGAAACCGGTCCCCGGGAGCT
Source organism: Lissotriton vulgaris (assembly GCF_964263255.1). Lineage (NCBI taxonomy): Eukaryota > Metazoa > Chordata > Amphibia > Caudata > Salamandridae > Lissotriton > Lissotriton vulgaris. Next base: position 262,863,175 of record NC_141700.1, on the reverse strand, counting down.
TGTTTCCTTCCCAGTGTAAGAATTGGCTTTTGTAGTTTGGTTTGCCCTGTTCCCATCATGCACTGGGACAGGAACAGACTAATTTGCATTCAGCCAGGTTCTGAAACTGGGATGGTGCAGTGAGCTAAAAAACGGTGTTGGATCTAGCCCTGATCTCTTGACTGGGTGAGAGCTTTCTGCTTAATTCGGAGACTCTGTCCCTCACCACCCCTTTTTGTAAATATTTTTGTCCACCCTAAGCGTGGAAGGGTATTCTCAGATGTGAGACCCTTGCTCATTGCACCATCAGGATTCAAGCAAACCGGGCCGAAGACGGCTGTAATGCCAGAAACCGGTCCCCGGGAGCTTGTTTCCTTCCCAGTGTAAGAATTGGCTTTTGTAGTTTGGTTTGCCCTGTTCCCATCATGCACTGGGACAGGAACAGACTAATTTGCATTCAGCCAGGTTCTGAAACTGGGATGGTGCAGTGAGCTAAAAAACGGTGTTGGATCTAGCCCTGATCTCTTGACTGGGTGAGAGCTTTCTGCTTAATTCGGAGACTCTGTCCCTCACCACCCCTTTTTGTAAATATTTTTGTCCACCCTAAGCGTGGAAGGGTATTCTCAGATGTGAGACCCTTGCTCATTGCACCATCAGGATTCAAGCAAACCGGGCCGAAGACGGCTGTAATGCCAGAAACCGGTCCCCGGGAGCTTGTTTCCTTCCCAGTGTAAGAATTGGCTTTTGTAGTTTGGTTTGCCCTGTTCCCATCATGCACTGGGACAGGAACAGACTAATTTGCATTCAGCCAGGTTCTGAAACTGGGATGGTGCAGTGAGCTAAAAAACGGTGTTGGATCTAGCCCTGATCTCTTGACTGGGTGAGAGCTTTCTGCTTAATTCGGAGACTCTGTCCCTCACCACCCCTTTTTGTAAATATTTTTGTCCACCCTAAGCGTGGAAGGGTATTCTCAGATGTGAGACCCTTGCTCATTGCACCATCAGGATTCAAGCAAACCGGGCCGAAGACGGCTGTAATGCCAGAAACCGGTCCCCGGGAGCTTGTTTCCTTCCCAGTGTAAGAATTGGCTTTTGTAGTTTGGTTTGCCCTGTTCCCATCATGCACTGGGACAGGAACAGACTAATTTGCATTCAGCCAGGTTCTGAAACTGGGATGGTGCAGTGAGCTAAAAAACGGTGTTGGATCTAGCCCTGATCTCTTGACTGGGTGAGAGCTTTCTGCTTAATTCGGAGACTCTGTCCCTCACCACCCCTTTTTGTAAATATTTTTGTCCACCCTAAGCGTGGAAGGGTATTCTCAGATGTGAGACCCTTGCTCATTGCACCATCAGGATTCAAGCAAACCGGGCCGAAGACGGCTGTAATGCCAGAAACCGGTCCCCGGGAGCTTGTTTCCTTCCCAGTGTAAGAATTGGCTTTTGTAGTTTGGTTTGCCCTGTTCCCATCATGCACTGGGACAGGAACAGACTAATTTGCATTCAGCCAGGTTCTGAAACTGGGATGGTGCAGTGAGCTAAAAAACGGTGTTGGATCTAGCCCTGATCTCTTGACTGGGTGAGAGCTTTCTGCTTAATTCGGAGACTCTGTCCCTCACCACCCCTTTTTGTAAATATTTTTGTCCACCCTAAGCGTGGAAGGGTATTCTCAGATGTGAGACCCTTGCTCATTGCACCATCAGGATTCAAGCAAACCGGGCCGAAGACGGCTGTAATGCCAGAAACCGGTCCCCGGGAGCTTGTTTCCTTCCCAGTGTAAGAATTGGCTTTTGTAGTTTGGTTTGCCCTGTTCCCATCATGCACTGGGACAGGAACAGACTAATTTGCATTCAGCCAGGTTCTGAAACTGGGATGGTGCAGTGAGCTAAAAAACGGTGTTGGATCTAGCCCTGATCTCTTGACTGGGTGAGAGCTTTCTGCTTAATTCGGAGACTCTGTCCCTCACCACCCCTTTTTGTAAATATTTTTGTCCACCCTAAGCGTGGAAGGGTATTCTCAGATGTGAGACCCTTGCTCATTGCACCATCAGGATTCAAGCAAACCGGGCCGAAGACGGCTGTAATGCCAGAAACCGGTCCCCGGGAGCTTGTTTCCTTCCCAGTGTAAGAATTGGCTTTTGTAGTTTGGTTTGCCCTGTTCCCATCATGCACTGGGACAGGAACAGACTAATTTGCATTCAGCCAGGTTCTGAAACTGGGATGGTGCAGTGAGCTAAAAAACGGTGTTGGATCTAGCCCTGATCTCTTGACTGGGTGAGAGCTTTCTGCTTAATTCGGAGACTCTGTCCCTCACCACCCCTTTTTGTAAATATTTTTGTCCACCCTAAGCGTGGAAGGGTATTCTCAGATGTGAGACCCTTGCTCATTGCACCATCAGGATTCAAGCAAACCGGGCCGAAGACGGCTGTAATGCCAGAAACCGGTCCCCGGGAGCTTGTTTCCTTCCCAGTGTAAGAATTGGCTTTTGTAGTTTGGTTTGCCCTGTTCCCATCATGCACTGGGACAGGAACAGACTAATTTGCATTCAGCCAGGTTCTGAAACTGGGATGGTGCAGTGAGCTAAAAAACGGTGTTGGATCTAGCCCTGATCTCTTGACTGGGTGAGAGCTTTCTGCTTAATTCGGAGACTCTGTCCCTCACCACCCCTTTTTGTAAATATTTTTGTCCACCCTAAGCGTGGAAGGGTATTCTCAGATGTGAGACCCTTGCTCATTGCACCATCAGGATTCAAGCAAACCGGGCCGAAGACGGCTGTAATGCCAGAAACCGGTCCCCGGGAGCTTGTTTCCTTCCCAGTGTAAGAATTGGCTTTTGTAGTTTGGTTTGCCCTGTTCCCATCATGCACTGGGACAGGAACAGACTAATTTGCATTCAGCCAGGTTCTGAAACTGGGATGGTGCAGTGAGCTAAAAAACGGTGTTGGATCTAGCCCTGATCTCTTGACTGGGTGAGAGCTTTCTGCTTAATTCGGAGACTCTGTCCCTCACCACCCCTTTTTGTAAATATGGTTCACAATGTCGCAGCATGTTTTCTGTTGAGACACTCTAGGGAAGTCCACATCAACCGTACCTGAAAGAACTTCTCAGGCTCCCTATCAAGGAACATGTGAGGTTTAAAGGATTAGTCCTGACAGAGCTTTCTATCGCTCTGGCTCTCAGTACTGGTCCAATAAAATGGCTCCCTACCAACCTTCCAGATCCTTTTGTTCTTCCAGGTCCCTGTTGGTGGTGATTTCTCAATTTAGAAAGAAAAAGTGGGGGGGTAGCTCTTACTCCTACCTAGCTGCGAGGGGTTAAAAAGACCTCCCGCAACAGCTCCGCGCCACAGAGGATATCCAAGCCTTTACGAGTTTTCTTAAAACTTAGTTCTTTGGGCTCTATTTTTAGACCATAAGTCAATACAGGATCAGTTTTACTACCCAGGGGGAGGATACTCATTGCTTAGCTGTTAAGGATTCCAAATCCCCTAAATTGATAGATAGTCCTCTAACGATCCTACTTCCCGTTTAAATCACAAACAAACATTCCATTGGAACACCAATCTCAGAAATGGTTAAAAAAAACACATCAGAAACTGTTGTTATATCATTAGAGTAGTGACACAAGGTCCAAGGGGCGTGAAGGCCCCATTACACTGCAATTACAATTAAGTTCCTCCCTTCCCGTAAATGGGTCGCGGCTCTGGAAGCACTGTTGACGAGCAGTTTCTCATTGCCCCCTCATCTCTGTAGCAATTCCCTTATTGCCACTTCTCCCGTGTCCAGGCCCATGGCTTGGACCTATGTTTACATGTTAGGTGTCTTTGAGAGGGCCAAACTTGTCACATAAATGTCCTATTTTACCCTTTATCTTTGTCTCTATGTCCCCCTTTTTTTCCTTGACTGTTCTGGACTATTTTGTACTGAATTATCCTTTCCTGTAAGTACACCAAGTCCATTTTCTGCTCCGGTCTTGGGCTTCGCACTCTGTAGCATAGCAAACAGACACCTAGGCACAACGTCCATGAATCTGGTCAGTCTTTTTATTTTTAACACAAATCGTACTTGATTCGTGAGAAGGGTATGAAGAAGGCAACTATAATATAATAATTGCTTTAAACAAAAAAGCTAACAAACACCTGGTTTGGAAAGTGGCCAAGCACGAACATTTAAGTAGGACATGACACAATTCCTTTGGACTCCTCGGGAATGGTTCAGGGCCTCCCAGAGAAGTAGCACCCAGTCCCCTGCCTCTTCAATCCCCTTGTGAATGCATGGCTAAAGATTCCCACATTGAGTAGGGGCCCTAGAATTGAAACAAATTAGTGATTTTGTCATCTGACACAACTTTTCAGTAGTGAGAGGACATCAATATTCATTCCTCACTCAGTTATGGAATCCTTGAACCAGGCACACGTCAGGCAGCTCTACAGGGCGTTTCCAGTGGATGATTTATTAGGTAGGTGCTGCCTCTCGCTAGTTGAGCAATGTGTTTCTTTTTACACAATCAACACTTAGGCACGCATCCATCTCGGCATCAAGCCAATTTCTAATGACTTTTTTGAAGCCATGATAGAAACTTCTTTGCAAAAAGTTTGGAAACTTCTCAAGAATGGGCTTGTGATAAAACTAGACCATGATTAAATGTAGTGATTCCGTTTTAAGGACTATCATTCCCTTTTTAAAAACATATAAAGTAACAAAGATCTAGAACATTTAGACAACATAGGAGTTCCCACTACCATCAACTATACTTCCATTGCAACACTTCACAGCTTGTCCACATTCTACGGTTCTGAATTGAGGAGAGATCACGGTAAAAAGGAATAATCCACTTCCACTAAAGAGTTATGCAGCATATACTACAATACAGCTATGACCACCTTCACCAATATCTCATTCCTCACAGGAATCAAAGGACTATAATTTACTAAATGCACTGGTGGGAATCGGGTTTTGACACGATGAAAAATCAAAATTGAGGAGGCAAACTCATGCATCGCAACAGAACATCGAAGGATATCAGATTAAACTGTGGAGGTAGGTCGAGTAGATTCAAATACCAGGATTATATATATGCCATAAAAAGGTGATTGAAGGGTATTCATGTGATTCATGATGCAAATTTCAGGATCATGAATTCAATCAAGTCATGGTCAGCGAGGAGCTTCAATACAACTTCTAAATACAATTCCTTTACCATTTAATGATATCTAACCATATTAACCTCACCCTATTACTAACCCCAAAATCCTAGGCTCTGCTACAATCTGTCAACTTACAACCTTCACAGTCCAACTAATCATTCAAGACCCTTGTATCCTAGAAGATAACCTCAGCATAGCCAATCGCACAGGACCTTCACACTGCAGTGAACCACTGACAGCCTACCATTTCATAACATCAGTTACTCAAAACATCAATCACACAATACTGCCCACTGCCATTAATTATTAAAACCAACCCAATATGTTAAACCATTTAAGTCCCTTCCTTTATGACAACAATGGCAATAACATTCTCCTGTATCCAATCGCACCAGTCCCTGCAACCACATTTGCATTGCACAAAATATCACTACATTCACATAAACCATCCTTCTGCAGTGTTCAAACATTGACGACTCCTGCTATGAAAATCACGGAGGACCTCAGTGCTGCATTTAAATAGACTAGCTGTTCCCACAGTAAAGTCACAGTGGAAGGACGGGCGGGGGCGGGGGGGCTTATGAAAGAGTCCCCAGTGATGTCGCCAAATGTGACCAATAGTGCAAAGCGCCCTTAAGGACACCAGAGCGGAATGGGAAGGGAGGGACAGCTGTGGCTTAAGGTTGGTTGTGTAACCAGGTATTGATATTGCATTGATGATCCCTCACAGACCAGAGGGTGTATGTGTGAAACGGAACTAAATAGTAAAACAGATTCAAACCATAAAGTTCCTCAATCCAACTATTATCTTCATCTCATAGCACACAGCAGCACTTCATCGGTCCCTGCCCTTTAATTCCATTACTTAGTCCTGCCAGTATCTAATTGTTATCCAACGATCCAGTTACTCATGCAGGGTAATTCCTTCTCTAAAAAAAATAAGGCAAAAAAACAATGCGTAAAAAGTGGCATTTATCAGGCAGGATTGTTTCCAGTCTCCTTCACTTGTCCAGTCTACCAACAATGTGCAATTAATAATGCGCCCAACTATTCTCAGGATTCGCAACACGCCTGTCTTGCTGCAGTTTCCATCGTTCAACCTCTTTCTGGGTGTTATCCGCTGATCTAACTACCCCACGGAAGTGGCACTCCTCCTGAGCACCCTCAATGACACGGACATCCTTCTGTCTCTCCTCAAGCATTATAGGGCCCACGTAGACCAATGCTTGACCTGACCTCCATTGAATGAATACAGACACAGGTGGTACCCTGAAGAAGAACTCCCTTCTGAGTTACAATGCATAGAGCTTGAAGCCAACTCTCCGGCCAGGAGACCCCTAATGTGTTTCTACTTACCCTTGCTCCCCAGGTCTGCCTCTCCTCGCCAACTGAAGAGACCCCCTTTTCCTTGGTGGAGGGGGCACTGCCTCCCTGTGAGTGTGGCAGGTCTCACTTCAGTTTGTAGCTCCATGTCCTTCCTCGAGTGGCTCCTAAGCTCTTCTGTCGGCTCTCCACTCTCCTCCTCATTTATTTCACACATCCTCCCCTCCCATCTCATTTCTCACACTCGTCCATAGCACAGCCTGTAATCAGCACCAAGGGTGGAGCGCGACACGCGCTGACGTGTTGCCTGAAACCGCAGACTTCCCCACAAGATGAAATGAAGAGGAGCGGCCGGCTCTATCGTGTCAGGACAGGTCGACAATTTCAATTAGAGTCTCAGCGATACAGGGTGATATGGAGGTGAGGTGGGTGTGAGGGAGAGCCTGGTGAAGAGAAAACAGTCTTCACGCTGAAATAGCCTGGCCACTTCCCACAGGTGAGCTGCAACCCCAGTTTCACCAGGAAAGAGGCGAGTACCTGGCGGCGGGCCTGGTTTTGAATCACATCCATGGACGTTTGCAGGCTTTTACAGAAAAGAGAAATGGCGAGAGTGGTATGGACAAGAGAAGAGAATTTTGGAAGAATCAATTAGAAAAGAGAGTGAAGTTCAGCAAAAATATGCTCAAACAGCTTAGAACTGTGTTCTGGTAAAGGGGTGCAATTGTACTAAGTATAGATTTTCTGTGTTGCTGATTATAAAAATTCCTGTCTTTGCTGCTAGAATGTGATTTGGACAATCAGTGTGTTCTAGATATGCAAGAATGCCAACTTACTCCTGCTTTACAAGTTAGGACAAACCTCTTGACCAGCGGTTCTTAGCATTTTGACTATTGTGGACCCCCAACGAATCACTACTAGAAACCGAGGACCGCCGTATAAACAAAAGATATGAACCACAAAATACACAAAAGGTATACATCAAACAAATATACAAAATACTACATTTATATAAAAATAAAAATGTTAGTGGTACGGTTGGAACTTTCAAACATTTGGCCTCTCGCTTAAAGAGGTAGCAACTTGCTAGACTACCTATCACTGTATCTTTTATGCTCCTTTTGTCAGTGCATAGCAGGTCTTCAATGGAGGGCACCAATCCCCCATACTAGATTCTGCTGCTGTACTTGAGCTGCTACCATGAATCAACATGAGTATACCCACTGATTGTTTACCTCCAATTTCAGATTACCTCACATTTATAGAGATTTTTTAATTTTCAATGTTAATATGCACTGGTGTATTCTGCTAAAAGTATGTAATTGTGAACCCTAGGTTAAGAACCGCAACTCTAGATACTGGATTCTGGAAGAGCATTGCTGCTGTGACCTGGAGAAGAGGCAGCTGGGCAAGAGAGATATTCGCCTTTTTTTTTTTAAAGATGTAACAGTTTTGATGTCTAGTCAGATGACTTATGATACTTTTTTCTTATTTTGTTTTTGTTCTGGTAGGAGGCTGCCTGAATAATTGAAACGTTTTCCAAGCATAAAGATGTACACAAACTTCTTCCCACCGAAGAAGGGTTATTCGGACCCAAAATGCATTGGGCAGTTATGAATTTAATTATTATGCCAGAATTTGTTGTAAGGGGCAGAACCTTCATATTGTACAACATGTAACATTATTTTCTTAGATTTATAAAAGTGTCTATGTACAAAATGGATTACTAATTGAGGATATAAAGACATACTGAAAAGAAAAATATTGTTGATCACATTTTGGATAAAAGCCTTATGTTGTGTGTTTAGTGTTAGAAATTTGCAAAATTCATCAGCAAAAACCTTAGGGACTATAGCTGTGCGCTGTGAAGAGGACAGATTTTGTCTGTCCCTGTATTATAGTGACAAGAGAAAGATGACCAATGACCTACCAGCAGAAGGCACAGTTCACTGAAAAAACATAACCCCAGTAGCCATAAGGGCAGAGTCTGACATGCATCCTGGATTAGTGAACAAAAGCAACCGAATGGGCGTAGTTTGGAGACCTGCAGATGCACATTCCAGGACCCCCCTATGGTGAGACAGAATCATCCCAGCCTGCCCTGTACTGACTACTCAGGACGAATACATCTCATAGGGTTCAGGCCCAGAAAGCCACGGGGGTTTCCGCGCCACTCCTGACCTTGAGATAGTAGTTCACTGGTGCCCCGATTCCAAGCCTTACCATTTTGAAGCTACATTCGCCTAAAGTATTAGTCTGCTCCAAATCCTAGTTCACATTTCTTAACGATGGCTGCCCAGTAACTCCCTACCTAGGCCAAGATGCTTTCTTTAATTGGACTTAGGCCTTGTTTTGGCCTCGCTCCAGTTTAAGCAGTAGTTTTTTTTGCACTTTACGGGTTTTCGCGGTTTTGCTGGCTTACACCCCTCCCATGCTCGTCGAGTTTCTCTACCTGCACCCTGGGGTGTCAAACTAAGACTTGCATAAGCACCAGAGCTTGAAATGGAAATGAGTGCAGGTTGTTTCTTAGAAGTGCCGGTACTCTCCAATTAAAAGTATTACATTTCTCTTGAGAAGTGCCGGTACTCTGCCTCTCAAAATTAAAAAAAAATGCCGGTACTCAGTACCGCACAATACCGTGCCATTTAAATCACTGATCAGCATTTTAATTGAGATTTGTGTCGTAGCTCTGCCACAGAATGTGCTTTTTTGTGTCAATTTAAACACTCTAGTTGTGCTACCTTTGAATGATCTGTTGAGTTTATGAATGCGGTTTACGAGTCTCTAACCTGTTCCACCTCCTAGCTTATTCAATTAAATCCCGCTGGAGGACTTTCTAAAAGGTATTCACAGCTCAAAATGAAACGACAGAAATGCCACTGGTAGGCGTCGACGGTATGTGTCAATCAATCTGGCAGCACAGAAAGAAGAAAGAAGAAAGGGTGAAGAGGCGATGGATGCGCCGCAGGTTCAAAGAGTCAGCCAGTAACAGAGGTTCCACGCCCAAGCCCCGGTCCGTCTGTAGAGCGCGGGTCAGCCCGCAGAGCCCATCTCAGCACGATCAATGGGAATAACAGGGCCGGGACGGTGGGAACAAACTTCAAGTGGGAGCTGGGTCGGGGGAGGATTAAATTACAGGGTGCAGCACTCCCTGCCGCTTCGAGGAGCTGTGCTCATCACGGACTAATCGGCAGTCACAAGAAGAATGAATCCCGATCGCTGCAAACACAGGGCACGTGCTCCCTCTGAAACGGCCCAACCATCGCATTTCATTCTGGAGCTGCTCCCCGTGTGGCCCATCAGGCCCCCTCACTGGCCTCAGACTGAAGTCACATCTCTGATGATTCAACTTCGTCTTACAGAGACGTCTTGAGGCCTTCAGTCTCAGCCGTGTAGGGCCACGTACTGTGTTTCGTCACATCTACATGAAGGGTCTATATGAAAACGCACAGGACTTCGAACCACTACAGGCCAGTGAATCGGCACATCTGTTTTTTACATTTTCGGGTGAAGAACCCATCCGAACACACTTAAGGACACCGGGATAGGAGTGAAACACTCATTCACAAAACTTGCTCCCAGCACGTGTTTCGCGAGAAGCGCTCTGTCAGATATCCAGGCTGCTTTAATGTGGAACTTCCCTGTCAATCAAAAAGGTGTGAGCGAGTTTGGTCATCTACCTGGAATCTCTTCAAAATAAAAGAGAACATTCTCTTGTCGTAACAAGGGAGGGGGAGGGAATAGAGGAAGAACAAGACAATGGGAAAAGAAGCATGGGCTAGGAGTGGAAGGAGAGAAACATTCTGCGCATACAATATTTCCTGTTCAATTTTTGTTCAGGTTCTAGGGTCAGTACTTGAAATGGAAAAATAGAAGTTCAATTTCGGTGAATTGCCGGCACTCTCCAAGTAAAAGTATCACGTTCCTCTTAAGAGGTGCATGTACTCTCCCTCTCAAAATAAACAAGCATTTGACATGCAATAGGTCGAGCATTTACGAGAGTTTAAGCTATTGGTATTGTAAATGATAATACCTTTTATGTACATTTTAAAAACCAAAACATAAATAAAAGTCATTGTCATTTACAATGCAATAGCTAAAACTCGATTAAATGCGAGACCTAGTGCATTGCCAATGCTCGTTTAGAAAATAGAGTGATGCTGATGCTCAGTTTGCGCTGGTCCCTGTGAGAGACGCGGGGAGTGGGCATGTCAGGGGACAGGCGAATGTGCTGAGAACGGATTTGGTGCATTTCAGCGAGTGAGTATAGGAATCTGAGGGGGTGGTGGGGGGGGGGGGGGAGTGGTGGAGGGAAGAGAAACCAAGCTAGGCTAAGAAAGAGGCATAAAAAGAGGGGCTGTTTTCGAAGGGTAAGAAAGAGCGGATGGGTAGGGACGGGATGTAAGAAAGAGGCGGTGAAGGAAGGGAGTGATTTCAGAGAAAGAACGGAGTGGGTTAGCAGCAAGGTGAACTCTGAGGTAAAACAGGAATAACAAGCATTTGCAATGCAATAGGTCTCGCATTAGGAAAGTTTGAGCTATTGGTATTGTAAATGACAACATTTTTATTTATGTGTTGGTTTTGAAAATAGCGAAATTAATAGCTTTGTCATTTACAATGTCAATAGTTATAACTTTCGGAAATGTGACACCTATAGCATTTGTAATGCAATAGGTGTTGTATTTACATGACTTAGATGTATTGATATTACAAATAACAATGGCTTTTAATTTTTTTTAATAAATAATACTTAAATAAAAGTTATTATAATTTATAATGGCAATAGTTTAAACTTTTGTAAATAACTTTTGTGAAGATTATGTTCAGTGTATTTTATTGTGACAAAAATCCAAGAACAGAAGTGAAATATTAACATCTTTTTGTGACATTTGTAATAAAGCTTGAAACAGTGCTAGAACATATTTGAACCAGTTGTTGAATGGTTGCACAGACTGATGCTGTGGTGGCACAGAGTGATGTTGTGGTGGCGATGAGTGATGTTGTGGTGGCGATGAGTGATGTTGTGGTGGCGATGAGTGATGTTGTGGTGGCGATGAGTGATGTTGTGGTGGCGATGAGTGATGTTGTGGTGGCGATGAGTGATGCTGTGGCGTTCAGAGATGCTGTGGTAGCGCATAGTGATATTGTGGTGCTCCTGAGTGATGCTGTGGTGGTGCTGAGTGATGCTGTGGTGATGTGATAGATAGAGTGAGTGCTATAGATAGAGGGAGGGCGATAGAGGGAGGGCGATAGATAGAGGGAGGGCGATAGATAGATAGAGGGAGGGCGATAGATAGATAGAGGGAGGGCGATAGATAGAGTGAGGGCGATAGATAGATAGAGTGAGGGCGATAGATAGATAGAGTGAGGGCGACAGATAGATAGAGTGAGGGCGACAGATAGATAGAGTGAGGGCGATAGATAGAGTGAGGGCGATAGATAGATAGAGTGAGGGCGACAGATAGATAGAGTGAGGGCGACAGATAGATAGAGTGAGGGCGATAGATAGAGTGAGGGGGATAGATAGAGTGAGGGCGATAGATAGATAGAGTGAGGGCGATAGATAGATAGAGTGAGGGCGATATTTATTTATTTATAAAGTTTTATATAGCGCGAACTTGATCCCGAAGGATATCAGAGCGCTTTACAATTTGAGGCAAAGGTAACAAATCAGAACATTAGTCTAACATGGGGAATCTAACATACACCTGGGTGAACTAAGTATGTGCTAGACGATGGAGCACAATGACTCAAGGGGAGCAAAACTCAAACAATCAAGTACAGGAACAACAACCAAAACCAAAAACAATAATCATATACAAGAACACCAATTGACAACATAGTATGTCCGATGTGCCCAGAACTAAATTCTGGACACTCAAAACTCACGCCCTTCATCTCTCAGCACTCCCAACCCATGTTCTGCCTCCTTCCATCTTCTCTCCACACCTGTAGCTTTTTCTGTATTCATGACTGCAAGGCAAGTAGGGATAGATAGAGTGAGGGCGATAGATAGATAGAGTGAGGGCGATAGATAGAGTGAGGGCGATAGATAGAGTGAGGGCGATAGATAGAGTGAGGGCGATAGAGTAATTATGTGGCGTGTAATTATGTGGCACTGAGTGGTATTTGGAGTGTATGTTGCGTTGAGCGCAGTGTAAATATGTAGCATATAATTATGTGGCACTGAGTGGTATTTGGAGTGTATGTTGCATTGAGTGCAGTGTAATTATGTGGCATGTAATTATGTGGCACTGAGTGGTATTTGGAGTGTATGTTGCGTTGAGCGCAGTGTAATTATGTGGCACCGAGTGGTATTATGAGGAGTGTATGTTGTATCCAGTAGAGTGTAATTGTGTGGTGTGTAATTATGTGGCACTGAGTGGTATTGTTTGGAGTGTATGTTGCATTGTAATTATGTAGAATATAATTATGTGGCACTGAGTGGTATTTGGAGTGTATGTTGCATTGAGTGCAGTGTAATTATGTGGCGTGTAATTATGTGGCACTGAGTGGTATTTGGAGTGTATGTTGCATTGAGGGTGCAGTGTGTATGAGGGTGCAGAGTGTGTGAGGGTGCAGAGTGTGTGAGGGTGCAGAGTGTGTGAGGGTGCAGAGTGTGTGAGGGTGCAGAGTGTGAGGGTGTAGTGTGTGATGGCGCAGTGTGCGGCCTGAAGTAGTGTGAGGGCGCAGTGTGTGTGGCCTGAAGTAGTGTGAGGGCGCAGTGTGTGTGGCCTAAAGTAGTGTGAGGGCACAGTGTGCTTGGCCTAAAGTAGTGTGAGGGCGCAGTGTGCGTGGCCTAAAGTAGTGTGAGGGCGCAATGTGTGTGGTGTAAAGTAGTGTGAGGGCGCAGTGTGTGTGTGGCATAAAGTAGTGTGAGGCTGCAGAGTGTGTGAGGGTGCAGAGTGTGTGAGGGTGCAGAGTGTGTGAGGGTGCAGAGTGTGTGTGATCTAAAGTAGTGTGAGGGCGCAGTGTGCGTGGCCTGAAGTAGTGTGAGGGTGCAGTGTGTGAGGGCGCAGTGTGCGTGGCCTGAAGTAGTGTGAGGGTGCAGTGTGTGATGGCGCAGTGTGTGATGGCGCAGTGTGTGTGGCCTGAAGTAGTGTGAGGGTGCAGTGTGTGTGGCCTAAAGTAGTGCAAGTGCGCAGTGTGCTTGGCCTAAAGTAAAGTAGTGTGAGGGCGGAGTGTGTGTGGGTGCAGTGTGCGTGGCCTAAAGTAGTGTGAGGGCGCAGTGTGAGTGGTGTATAGTAGTGTGAGGGCGCAGTGTGTGTGTGGCGTGAAAGAGTGTGAGGGTGCAGAGTGTGTGAGGGAGCAGAGTGTGAGGGCGCAGAGTGTGTGAGGGTGCAGAGTGTGTGTGATCTAAAGTAGTGTGAGGGCGCAGTGTGCGTGGCCTGAAGTAGTGTGAGGGTGCAGTGTGTGAGGGCGCAGTGTGCGTGGCCTGAAGTAGTGTGAGGGTGCAGTGTGTGATGGCGCAGTGTGTGATGGCGCAGTGTGTGTGGCCTGAAGTAGTGTGAGGGTGCAGTGTGTGTGGCCTAAAGTAGTGCAAGTGCGCAGTGTGCTTGGCCTAAAGTAAAGTAGTGTGAGGGCGGAGTGTGTGTGGGTGCAGTGTGCGTGGCCTAAAGTAGTGTGAGGGCGCAGTGTGAGTGGTGTATAGTAGTGTGAGGGCGCAGTGTGTGTGTGGCGTGAAAGAGTGTGAGGGTGCAGAGTGTGTGAGGGAGCAGAGTGTGAGGGCGCAGAGTGTGTGAGGGTGCAGAGTGTGAGGGCGCAGAGTGTGAGGGCGCAGAGTGTGAGGGCGCAGAGTGTGAGGGCGCAGAGTGTGAGGGCGCAGAGTGTGAGGGCGCAGAGTGTGAGGGCGCAGAGTGTGAGGGCGCAGAGTGTAAGGGCGCAGAGTGTGTGGCCTAAAGTAGTGTGAGGGCGCAGAGTGCGTGGCCTAAAGTAGTGTGAGGGCGCAGTGTGTGTGGCCTAAAGTAGTGTGAGGGCGTAGTGTGAGTGGACTAAAGTAGTGTGAGGGCTCAGTGTGTGTGGTGTAAAGTAGTGTGAGGGCGCAGTGTGTGTTGCCTAAAGTAGTGTGAGGGTATAGTGTGCGTGGCCTAAAATAGTGTGAGGGCGCAGTGTGTGTGGTGTAAAGTAGTGTGAGGGCGCAGTGTGTGTGTGTGGTGTAAAGTAGTGTGAGGGTGCACAGTGTGTGAGGGTGCAGTGTGTGAGGGTGCAGAGTGTGTGAGGGTGCAGAGTGTGTGAGGGTGCAGAGTGTGTGAGGGTGCAGAGTGTGTGAGGGTGCAGAGTGTGAGGGTGCAGAGTGTGTGGCCTAAAGTAGTGTGAGGGCGCAGAGTGCGTGGCCTAAAGTAGTGTTAGGGCGCAGTGTGTGCGGCCTAAAGTAGTGTGAGGGCGCAGTGTGTGTTGCCTAAAGTAGTTTGAGGGCGTAGTGTGAGTGGACTAAAGTAGTGGGAGGGCTCAGTGTGTCTGGCCTAAAATAGTGTGAGTGTGCAGTGTGTGAGTGCGCAGTGTGTGTGGCCTAAAGTAGTGGGAGGAAATAGAGGCAGTTTCTCTAGTCTAGAAAGACATGTGGACATCCTGGGATATTTATATTTTACAGCGTGACCGTCAACCGCAGACAGTACATTGTAACAAATGAAGGGCAACATATCAAGAATACAACTGAGGAGGGAGCACTGGGTATTGAGAGGTGGAGGGCTTCTTAGTGTAGAGTAGAAATGGTGCGAGTAATGTAGCCTCCGAGCAGAAAAAAACTCTGGTGGACCACAATACCAACAAGCAAAGCAGTAAAGGGCTTGGGATGGCAAATGGTGATTGATCACTTTCGCGGCCGCTTTGATGTTCAGTGGCCGCGCGGTTCACTGAGAACATCAAAGCGGCCGCGAAAGTGATCAGCAGGCGGACAAATGGTGCTACGCTCCCGGCCCACATGCACTGTACCTGATCTTCACTTTAGGAGCATTTTTGAAAGCCCCACTAAATATCTCGCCAAAGCGATGGCTTAGGCGAGACCTAAAAAGGATGTGTGGCCTCTTGGCTACATGCAGAGACGGAATGGAAACGATGGATTGACCAGAGTGGACAATAGAAAATGGATCGGTAGTATTTCAGGGCCTCTCAGCTGGTGGAAGATGATTTGTTAGCAATGTGGTGCCTGTTAGCAGAGAGTAAAATTGCAATGTAGTTATATATGGCTTGTTAGTGAGGTACAGATGGAGTCGAAGTATTTCAAGGCCTCTTGGCTGACCATAGAGCTTGAATGAGAAGTAAAGCAGGGCCTCTCAGCAGGAGATAAACCTGGAATGGAAGTATGCACGGCCTCTCAGCTGATCGGGAATCAATGCAGAGCCTTTCTGCAGGAGGACGACCTAGAAAGGCAAGTGGTGCAGGGCCTCTCAGCATGAAGCAGTACTGCATTTGGGTGTGGTGTAAGGCCTCAGCTGGAGAAGCGCTGTAATGAGAATGGATGCATGGCCTCTCGAGTGGAGTAGCACTGCATTTGGGAATGGTGCAGAGCCTCTCAGCTGGAGCCCTGCTGCAATGAAGAGCGATGCACGGCCTCTCGAGTGGAGTAGCGCTACATTTGGGAGTTATGCAAGGCCTCTCAGCTGGAGTTGCGCTTAGATGGGAATTGAGGCAGGGCCTCTCAGCTGGATTGCCTAATAGGACGCTGTGCACAAAGGCCTGTCTGTACCTGTGAGTGGCGCGAGGCATGTGAAGGTCTTCACTGAGACAGACACACTAATCAGATCAGGTGACCTCCAGGATCGCGATCCATGCCAGAAACAAAACAAATAAAGAAAACAAGAAGATCCTTCCCTCCGTTTCTGATCTTTTTAGTGGTGACGGGCTGGTCTGTCGGCTCCAGCATCCTCCACTGGATCAGTTGTGCCTCATCCATGCTGTCGAGACTGCCTTGGGAGTGTCCGCTTTAAACCAACTGCTGAGCGTGATGTTGTAGTGGCGGTCATTGTTGGTGCATTATTTCCGCTGCAGTTTGAGGTGGGTGAGCAGTGTCCTGGTCCCGCCTCCCTTGGACTGCGATTTTGAGAAGTTGCAGTTACAGTGCACATGTGTGCACACGTCTTTGCGGCGGCCACGTGAAGTTCAGCATTGAGTCACTGCGTCCGATCTACTGTAAAAACACACGTTACATGTGCCACAGAGCAACCATTTTCATTTGGGTTTGTGAAAGTGAAAGCAATGAACAACACCTAATTAACCAAGCCCCGGAGATACCATGCACGTGCACAATCTGCTGTCCGGGCACGGCAAAGAGGAGACAGGGAGAGAACCAACATGCCTCCCTTCCAATCTAAAGCACACATTTTGACCGCGAGCCAATGAGAAGCAGAGGCGGAGCTTCCACGCCGCTTCCACAAGCAAAGAGACAACAATAGATCTCGCAAGCAAGCAGCGCATGCGCTGCATCGCTAGGCGAGACCTAAAAAGGACCGCCCATTTAATGCATAGTCTATGACTGGACTGCTTGATGAGAATATACCCACCTTGGCTTACTGGGTGGGTGTTGGATTGATATGTATGCAGTGATGAGGATGCCTTTCGGTGGTGTGGTACTGCAGAAGTCCATTCAGACCAGGCCACCCCTCCACAAGGGCAAGTACACAACAACTGCTCAACAGCAGCTGCACCTAGGGCTGCCCCAGAGAAGCTGCAAGCCTCTGTCTGGAGGTCGCATGCTGCTCTAGGAGATGAGCGCACTAGCAATGCCAGGCCAGCACTTGAATTTAGGGATCTAATTTAGAAAAACATTACAAAAACAAACAAAAAACCTGGGTGAAATATTTGAATTGATCTCAAGCCTGATATTACTTGCGCTCCATTCAAGACATTTTCGTGTGCTCATTCTACCACTCCAGAATGAGACTCGGTCTTGCTCCAATCGGAACAGTCCAGCCGAATAGCTAGTCAAGTCCCCTCTAAGCAGGAGCACACAACATCCTGAACCAGCTTGGAGCTTGTTGGCTTCATAGAGGACAGGACCGAAGGCTGGGCCTACCTGCTGAGTTTAGGCCACATGCTTCCTACGCAGTAGGATCCAAGATGCACCTTGATCAGGCCAAATGGGTTAAAACTTGTTTGGGGTTGCGCATGTTCCTGTTTAAAGGTAAAGTGTCTTGGTTGTTTGGGCTGCATCATTCCCATTGGAGCACGATCATGGCGGGCTCTTCTGGACTGAGCTTCCGAGCAACAGTGCTTGGTGAAGGTGCGTTCCCTCTGCATGGCTTCTTTGCATTAGTCAAACAGGTAAAATTAGCTCAGTGCCTTGTAAATCTCTTCAAAATAAGTTTGCATGAAGCTGTACAGTATTCCACGATACAGCATGATTCAAAACAGGTGGAAAAGGACAAAAGTTCCCCCCTCCTATAACTTCAGGATCCCAGCTCAGACTGCATCCCAGTATCGGCATTAATGTGTTACTGCCGCATCTTGAGTTTCTCCTCACCTATTCTGTGTCAGAGTTTAGGTGAAACCCTTAAGAAGTGCTACACCCGGTATGTCTTCTGAGATAGCCAATAAAACCCTTCAATAAGAGAGAAGAGCTTAGGGTCAACTGGCCACGAAAACCCACAGTGGTCAAAACCTAGCATACTCTAGAGGTGTAACAGAGTTACGTATGGCAGCTCCGGGAATAGTCTAACTGCAGAAGTGAGTAAGCTTACTCCCAGTACATAAGGGATACACCCATACCACGATCTAACTTAGAGCCTGGAGCCCATAGAAAAAAGCTTCACACACCCTCTGTCTTTTTCATCACTTCTTGGTCTCCAGTTTGATTGTGACCTAGGCACGGGCGTGCCAAGAACAGGGGATGGTGAGCTTGTCGGCAAGGTGTGCCAGTAGTGATGGCTTTGAAGATAGTGCGGCTGGTTTGGAAGATGGTGCCAACTGGCAAGTGCAACCAGAAGAGTTCCACCAGGGTGGTGATTATCTGCAAGACGAGGGTTTTCCATAATGCACTGGTCTTGAGGCTATTCACCTTGAGTTAGGGATGAGTTCACCTCACACTAAAAGACAGGCTGCTAGTGCAGTCTTTTTTATCTCTTTAATGAGGGGAAAGTCACCGTAGCTAAATAGTATATGAATTGTGGATGCATGTAGAAATTGACTAGAACTGCGGGCTTTGTGAATTAAAATAAATGTCACATAATGTATTGTGTGGGTAACATATTTATATGTATTTTTATGTTTTTTAGATAATTGACTTAACATTGAGAACGATAAAAAAGAGACAACCAAGCATTGGGTCTTGAAAAAGGTGGGGCATATCAGGTAGCACACCGAAACGCATCAACGCTATTGTTTTTATTAAATCCGAGGAAGTTATGTACTGTCATTTGCTAATATTAGCTTGACTTTGTCTCTAGA
This sequence comes from Lissotriton vulgaris, assembly GCF_964263255.1. Taxonomy (NCBI): domain Eukaryota; kingdom Metazoa; phylum Chordata; class Amphibia; order Caudata; family Salamandridae; genus Lissotriton; species Lissotriton vulgaris. The sequence goes on along the minus strand of NC_141700.1, from coordinate 262,844,356 downwards.
TTCTAATGGATTAATTAGTTTGGATGTTTTTCGAAATGGATCGCTTCACTATGTCTCTTCTTTGTTATGCATTTTAATTTATTATGATCGCTTTGCTTAGGGATTAAGAATGTGTAATTAATTTGTCATTGTGCTTTTAACGGTTTTATTGATTACACAATACATTTTGAATATTTTTTGGCAATTTGAGAGTCGCATTTGCAATGGGTTTATATTTATAATAGGGGAAAACCCCTTTCTGTGGCACGAGTGTGGATGCAGTGGTGTATGAGTTTGGATAACGAATAGTGACAGTAAGTCCAAGGGAAATTTTACTTTACACTGCTTGTAGAATAAGACGCGCAACTCCATTTTTATTTAAAAGGTATGATAAGCAGAATTTGTTGCACAGCGTTGTAATTGGTAACAATGTGTCCATAAATAATACAGCGATTAGGGGAAACAACGTTTTTAGGAGAACCGATAATTTATTTAAACAAAATGTATATTAATTTATTTTTATAGGCTTAAGCTGGAGAATGGGAAGGAAAATAATTTGTCTTTCAATACAAAATGTTATGCTACTTTGTCACTGGATTTTGAGATTAAAGTGTGCAAAGCCAATCCGCTGCATGAATTATTTGTACACATGTGGATTGCAACTTTCCAAACTCAATTCGGGACATTTTGAAGCACGGGATCAGAAACATATTTTATATAGTACTTTTTAGCATTGTAATTCATCCAAAAAGGAAACGGATGCAGCATAATCAATATTTAATGTAGCTTCACAATAGTACTAATTAATGTGTACACGTGATGCTATTACTTTCTTGATTGAGGAGTCATCACAAAATAATTGCAAACACGAGACATTGAACCAAGTGTCACCTCTACTTGTTGAGTATTGTAGATTACTTTTTTATGAGAAAGGACACAAAACAGACTGAAATGATTTTTAAAAAATGAACAGAAGTACAGTGCTTATTGAACATTATGTATAAAACTAGCCACGGAAACAGCGACATACATGCTGGTGTGACATTCTTCGAAACGCAAAGGTCAGCCCTCCATATCTCAACATTCAATCTTAGGTTTGCAGAAGACTTCATGAAAGCTTGCAGAGTTGAGGACTCACCTACACATCGCTTCGCTGTGCTACAGATGCTGTAATACTCAACACCTGTGACCCAAAATCGGTCATCTCTGACCACCCCAACCGCCCAGGAACCATTCAGTGTACTGAAATGGCTTATAAAAGCAGCCCCCGACAACCACCACCAACACTCCAATAAACAAACCAATAAAGAGAAACGAACTCCCCAAAAATTCTGTTATGCATCTAGTCTTCAGTAGAAATCATCACCTCCTCACCACCAATTTTTCTGACCACGTCAAAGCCATTGAATGTAGGTATGGGCGGAAAATCCGTTCCGCTCGTGGATTTTGCGGATTTTCGGGAAATCCGCAATCCGCGAGATTCGCGAATCTCCCGCAAAATCCGCGAGCAGCGGATTTTGCTCGCACTGCTCGCACTGTTCGCGTGAGTTCGCGGCTTCCCAGTACAACTTCGCGCCCCGCGAATAAGTGCTAAATTGCAGAAATACGATCTTAGCAAAACTGAAACTACTTGCCAGGTTCAAAAGTTCAGGCTCATCATTAGTAGCCATTTCCTGTAGTGCTTCCTGAGGGGCCCCTCCAGAGTTCAGTTGCCAGTTGCAACTATTATGTGACCCTGCTCTGAACCTCAGAATAGTTACACATATGCCACAAAGGTCGTGAATTACAGCTAAGGGAGACAAGCAGGAGCCAGGCTGGAAGTTAAAATCCATTAATCAGCCCCTAATTCATTATTGTCAGTTGGGGCAGGGCAGGTGTTGTAACTAATTTTGCAACAATGAAAGCACTTAGCAAGTGCAAAAGATCACTAATCAGGGCGCACTAAGGAAGCAGGTGCCAGCTAAAAAAATATTCTGTGACACATTAATCAGCCCCAAATTAATTCAGGTCACTTGAGGCAGGGAAGGTGTGCTTTGCTTTGCCGAAAATAATGTACACTGGACAACCAGAGGGTGTGGTGATGAAACAGAGGGTGGCATGGGTGGGCCAGAGGGTGGCATGAGTAGTCAGAGAGTGGCAGTGGTGACAGAGAGTGGCAGTGATGAAGAAGAGTGTCCCAAACAGGCTGGACACGTAGAAACAACAAGTTCGCAAAACTTGCGACCCGACAGGTAAGTTCGCAAATTGCGAAATTGTAAAAACCCTCGCGAACTGGCAGAAACACGGGCGAACACAAAAAAAAAAAAATCCGCAAATTCGCGGGAATTCGCGGATTGCGAGTTTGCAAATCCGCAAAATTCGCGAACGCGAGATCCGCAAAATTCGCCCATGCTTAATTGAATGGTCCCAGGAAATGAAATGTCTGCAATGGACCGTGGTTGAGACGTTCCATATATGGTGGCTAGGAGCCGAGCTGCTCAGCAATGCCCACAATGCGTGCCTCTAGCCAGTGACATTCAGTAAGGGAGCTCCAGAACCCTACAGTTGATCCCTGCACGACTGCGCTACTACCACTGTCCTTCTGCATGCAGACGCTCCTCACCTGCTTTCTCCAGACTCATGGTGTCGCAGTCTTGCTCCAGTTTAGAGCCGAGCTTAGAAGTCGACCTCACTCTGGATCTCCTGGGACGTATCGCACACTGGGTCTGCATGAGATGGTGCGAGTTCTCCTTGCTCCTTCCAGTGCTCTGGAGTGTGAAAGTGGCGTCCTGCAGAGCCTGTCAAACACAAAGGCTAAATGTAATAGATGACAGAACAAAATGAGAATTTCCAGGATCCATGCCTTCTGCAATTCAATGCTTGGAAGTACCGGCAACTATTCAAATGTACATAGCGCAGAACCTATTTACGAGATGCAAAAAAACAGGTTGGGTTACTGACACCACATTAGTCAAACATTTTCAAGACCCCACCAACTGAACATCAAAATGAAAGAATCATCAGAAAAAAAAATTTCCTGCCACTCCTTTGTTAAGTATGTTGTGCACAGGTGGTCAATGAAGCCTGTCACATTAAACAATTATTTCAGCAAACACGCTGTCAGAACTAAAAGCTTGATTCCTTGCCTGTAGAAGTAGAAATTCTTTTTAATGGTCTGGAGGCCATCAACTCGAGTGTCTTCTACTTCTCAGTCTTTCAAGTACGCATTGGCCACATTAAAAGATCCAGTCTACACCCTTTCGAAGCTGAGCGGGCATATTAGGAACTTTGTCACCAATGGACACAATGTCTTAGTTCTGAAAGGTACCGCCCCTGTTGGCTCCCTCTGGACGAAGTGTCTCCAGTGTGGAGAAGAACATTAAATAGCACAGCATGACAAGAGTTAAAAACGGATACCGGTGGAGAGTACATCCGTTTATGTCATCAGGGAACGTCTGCACATACATCGCTACTAGTCTGCAGTGACATGATGTATGGGAGAAATCCTGGGATCCCAAGTAAAAGACGATAGGTTTAGGCCTTTTGAATATTTGGGGACCCACGGACCTCGGTGGCAAGGAAAAGATTTGGGTGTCGCTGGGGATGTTAGTAGCTAAACGCAACATTGCAAGGCTGTGGAGAGCGTGCAAGACACCAACGATTACAGCATGGAAGAAAGACCTTGACTGGTGTATTAATGGAACCAACAGTGTACGAATGAAGGGGATGCCCAAGGAAATGGACACAAATATGAGGCAGAGGGAATGAGTACAGGGGAAATATCTGTGAACCTCGACGGGCGGCCCACCAATGGACTCCAGCAGTAGAATAAGAGGGATGTCATCGAACCGTTAGCACAAAGGGGAAAGCTAGAAGGGGGTCGGTCCGAAGATCGTACTACTAGGATTGTCAAGCTCAGTATAATGATGTATAATTCTGTCGGGTTATATTGTTTTGCACTGAATAAAAAGAAATATAATTTTCTTAAACGGATACCGGTGCAGTGCACATTTTTAAATGTTTTAAGTAATTTAAGGTTTAACCATGTGTAAACCTGAAGATATAAAAACAACTATGAACCAATACCATTATGCAGACAAGAAAATACTGTTCAGACGTGTTTTTTGCAGAGCCCAGTATATATCTCAAGTGGGATACACCCAGTCAGAAAGGCACGTGCTTGCTTTTTCTCATCAGAATCCGAATGACTTGCAATGGGACATCCCTTTGTTTTATAGGTCTTCCCACTATAATTAAATGGAAGGCAATATCTGGAAGGTAAACATGCATAAGGTACATTTGCCAGTACAAATGGCCCTCCCTGCATCCTGCACACCACCCATCTTCTAATGTATTGAAAGGAGGACAACAGTACTTCAGCTTGTTCACTGTGCCAGAAGAAACCTTCACACCCTTCCTGGAAAGACTGCGCTTGACAGGGCAACACAAGCCTGCCTGCAGTCCTCTGAAGAGGAGAGGCTTTAAACATCGGTAAGCCTTTGCTTGCTTAATGACTCTAGTGCAAGATGTCGGGCTAGAGGAATCTTATTTCTCACAAAAGGCAGGGATCTTTTAGTGGGCACTGCCTATAGAATCTGCCGGCCTCCTCAAGCAATGCCCTACTGTCTCTCCACTTTAGGAATACACTACGGGCCTCTGATCCTTCGCATCTCTCCACACAGACGGCCTCCCTCGGAGTCCAATCCTTTAACTGAAAAGAGGGGCTAAGGCTCGAGGGCCATCGACCTCGACTATAGATGGTGATCACTGAACCTGGATTTGACACAACTGAAACCAGAGTTACATTTCTGGAGAGTGTTAATACTCTAGTGTCCACATTTGGGTGTAACTAGTCCTTTATCATACAGTGCTTTGATTCCATTACCCCCTCTAGCCTCAACACCGGCTTATTTGGTTGATCTAATTTAAGCTTTAATATTGGAGGCTTTGGTTTCCATTAGGACTTCAATACTGGATCTCACACAGGACATCCCAGACTTGTGCACGTCTTTTCTTCTTTTCTTTGTATTGCTTGCAGCTCAGGAGTCCCCAAGAAAGCGCTCTCCATCCTCCTGCAGCTTGACCCAGCCGAGGCCCGCCACAAGCATTTCTTGGTGTAAACAGTGGTCAGACCCAGCGGTGCCTGCCTCCTCATTCTGTAACACACAATGTGGGCAGGGTGAAAAACTACTGGCCCATCCCTTTCCTCCCCTTCGCGGCCAAAGTCACAGAGAGGCTAGTAAATGCTCAGCTGACTGCCTTCATGGAAGAGAGATCCATCCAAGATGCCTCCCAGTCAGGATTCCGCAGCAATCACAGCACCGAGACCACCCTCCTCGCCGCCACTGACGACATCTGCATGCTACTAGACCAGGGACACGCTGCGGCCCTCACCCTTATAGACCTTTCAGCAGCCTCTGACACCGTCTCACATCGCACCTAGCAGCCAGACTTCATGACGTGGGGATACAGGGAGCCGCCCTCGACTGGATTCAATCTCTACTCTCCGGCAGAACCCAGATGATCACACTCCCTTCCTTTCTCACCAAACCCACTGATATCACTGGGGAGTACCCCAAGGATTGTCGCTTAGCCCAAGGCTTTTCAACATCTACATTGGCCGACTCGCCGCCATCATCAGACAGCATGGACTCAGCATAGTATCCTACACCGACGACACCCAGCTCATCCACTCACTCACGAAGAATCCCAAAGGTACCAGACTCTGCTTCGTGGAAGGAATGAAGGATGTTGCAGCCTGGATGAAAAACAGCTGCTTGGAGCTCAACTCAGAGAAAACTGAGGTCCTCATCCTATGGCCCTGCACCTCCGCCCGGGACAACACCTGGTGGCCATCTGCCGTCGGGAATCCACCCACCCCTACAGACCACGCACAAAACCTCTGCATCATCTTCGACTCCTCCCTCTCCATGAACCGCCAGAACAAACGTCGTCGCTTCCGCCAGTTTCAACTGCCTGCGCATCCTCCGCAAGACCTTCAAATGGATCCCGCCCGACTGCAGAAGGACCGTCACCCACACACTGATGACCAGCAGACTAGACTACGGCAACCCTCTCTACACCGGAATTAACAGAACTCTTATACACAAACTCCAAACCATCCAGAACTTCGCAGCCAAACTCGTCCTCAGGACACCACTCCACGAACACATGACTCAACACCTACGAGACCTCCACAGCTCCCCGTCGAGAAGAGGGTCACCTTCAAACTCCTCACCCACGCCTACAAATCCCTCAACATCAGACCCAAATACCTTAACAAGAGAGTTTCTTTCCATGTTCCCCATAGGAACCTCCGCTCTGCCGACCTCGCCTTGGCAGACGTCCCCTGCATCCGCAGAAACAGAGCAGGAGGGAGAGCCTTCTCCTACATCGCGGCCAAGATATGGAACGAGCTCCTGGTGAACATCTGATGCTCCCCTACCCTGCAAACTTTAAGAAAGGAACTCAAGACCTGGCTCTTCGACTGATCTAGAGCTGCACCCTCCACCCAGCGCCTTGAGACCCTCATGGATGAGTAGTGTGCTTTATAAACCCCTGATTGATTGGTGCCCATGCTCACACAGGGTCAGACCCAGCTGGCACTGATCAGCAGGACAGTGAATTATTACCTTGTATTGGTCAACAATAGCAGACACCCAGACCTGTCGCTACGTGTGCTTTGACAATTTTATTTACAGAACTTGACATTTACAACAGCATTTGTGTCTGACAATATTATGTTAGCGCAAGTTTGCAGTAGGCCCTACATAAGGCAGCAAAACGACTGTTTACTTGTTATGAGTTCCTGCTTTATACAGACCTTTTATTTTTTTGAGTACATGCTTAATTGCCACCTTAGTTCTTTGTCTCAGAGCTCGGCATGAAGTGAAACTTTTCATTCCTGCACTGTAACAGCTAGGAGGTAAAGCTTCACCTATATAAAGTTCCAGTTCCACAATAACAGGGTTCCAACCAAATATAAATTGTATTCATATTTTCGATACTTCTCATGAAAACATCAAGTGTAGCTAAATGTTGTCATTTGTTCAACAAAGGGTTCGAATGAGAGGTGCCCCCAATAGCTCCAAAGAAATGCTATGGAAGAAGGGTATATTATTATCTCTCCTGATTTGAGAATGGGAAGAGAAGCAGATGCTGTGGGATAAGAGCCCCACTGGGTCCGGCAGCCAGGAGGGACACAGGGGCAACACGCAACTTGGCAACACGTCTGCATAGTACATAATGACGCAAGGGCAACATGGAGGTTTAAACCCATTAATTAAGAATGTGCGATGACCAATGTTTGAGGTTTATAGCCAAAAATTAATTATCAAGTTAGGCATTATTATGATGATAACCCCCAATACATTGGATACATATCAAGATACAAAAATATTAAACACCAATTTTTATAACATCAAGTTTCGTGGGTGTACTTATTGAGGAATAAGGACACTCTGTTCCTTACTTACACACTGGCAAAGCTTTCGGATACCCCACAGCTCCCTATCTTTAGGAGTACAGACTTAAGGACGGGATGGGATGTACCTGGCCATTTTCTTAGCTCTGCACATGACAAGACCATGCACAAAGCTCTAGGGGTAGGGGTGGCCAAAGGAAATCTACCTGGTGTGACTTCTAAAAAGTGGGGGTTCACATAAGTCCCAGCACTGGTGGTGTTGCCTAGCAAGGACCGGATTCACAACATGACCTGCTCCATTACAGTGACTCTCCCCACAAGCGGATCTGAAGTGCCTCCAGCTGTCACCTGGCAGAGCCTTTGTTTGGAGCACAGCTAGGCACCGACACGCAGAACAAGGGACCATGGAGTATCTGGGGAATGGTGGTCATACACTTACCTACTGTTACCTCGCCCACCAAAGATATAGAAGGTCACAACTTAGCGTATTTTCCATGTCCTTCGACTCTAGTTTCATTCTCCACTGCTAAAGGTCGAGCTCATGATGAGTACGCAAAGAGTCAGGAAAGGACAGACGAATCACTCTCCTTCAAAACATTGAGAAATCACTCATTGTAAATGCCACAGTGTAAACTCTGAATTTGGTGGGGCCTCCATACTACCTCAAAACGATTTCCTCTGTCCATGCTCAACATATCCCCCGAAAAGGATTCTTGGTAAGCATCAGCAATGGGAGAGAAAGTAAACTTAAGTCAAAATACCAAGCTGCGAGCAATGCTTCTACCATACTAAGAGTTAGTATTTTAAAGACTGGACGTAGTGAAATTAGTCTGTGCTGAAAGAAAAATGAATTTACAAAGGTATTCACTCAACCTCCTATGGATCCCACTGAAGTACTCAATATAGAAATTTATATTTCCGAGTAAAATCATTAACATATTCCTAGACCCCCAGCTTCTTCAATTGGTACCCTCAAACTAGGATGCAAGCATTGGCAAAGTCCAACCTGGAGGCAACTAAGGCTCCAACAAATAGAGTGATAGTGGAAATGGAGAACTTTTCAGAGTTGTTTTATATAACCACTCTTTAATATTACAACCACCAAGGAGTTCTCTCCTAGGTGCTGTGCAGAAATGTGCATTTCAAGCAATAGTAATTTGATGGCCAAAAGCATAGATATTAAAGGCTTGCAGTAGGTGGATTTAAAGAGGCCCTGGGTCTGAAATTGTCACCCATGGCAAGGTTAGGTTATGTTTTAATGTTATTTTCCAGTTTTATAAACCATGGCTGCACCATAAGGTGGAAAAGTATTTTACTCTGGGCGCCAGATCAAATGCACAAGAAAAACAAGTGAGTACAAAGAGTAAATTGCTTGTAAATGCACGGGGGGGGGGGGGGGGGGGAGTCACATGGATCAAAGAGCAAAAGAGACAGAACCTTAAGAATCACTGGATGGTTATTCATACATTTTTAATGGGAGATGTGCGGTCTGAATAGTTTTTACAAGACAGGAAAGAACATGGAGCTATCAAATCACCTAAATAGGAGTTCTATTCTGATGTTCCGGTACCTCAGAAGGTTTAATGTTGTGCTTGAGAGCTAAAGGAATTTAGCGCTCTATGTAAATTGAGAATCTGATAGATACCGCTTTCTGCAGATTACTCGCCTTAAGAACATCCTCCCAGGTGTCAAGACTAGCCAACAAAACATTCTTCCCCAGCAGTATATCTCCATCTCCTCCAATATGCATGCTGATGTCAGTTCCAGTTTTTCTGTGCCTCATTTTTCTCTACTTCATCAATGACTAGGTCCTCCGCAAGTTTCAGGTTTGCCGCAAGCAGAAAGATGTCTTTGCCCGTTTCACATGGCATCTGCATGTGGTGACTTCGATCCGATGAAGATGCCATGGCCTCTGACTTATGTTTCCTGATGCATCCGAAGACCTACTAGAGTGGAAGGCCAAGTTCTATTTAGATAAGACACGCAGGAAGGCGCTAAAAGGCACCCCTTCTCATAGAAGTACGTCTCCTGGGAAAGAACAATCTCAACAGCTTTCTGACAAAAAAGCTTAAGAAATGTCACAGAAGAGAAATACTCTTCTTCCTTAATGAACCTAGCCCATTCAGGGCATTATTCGAAATCATAGCAATTTTCTACAATTCCAGGCTCTTCCATATCTTAGGAGCACAAGTCCATTGCTAGATATTACTGCCCCACAGCCCAAGCCATGACAGATACTTTGCAAGGAGCGTGCAGAATGACTTGCTTGGTAAACTGGAAACACTCATTCCCACTTCAACAATGATAATCTTTGGTAGGAACATAATCTTCATCAAATTCCTGACGACCAACTCCTTCTCATAAATCCGTGCTGAGCATAAGATCCAAGGGCGTGAAAACGTTTTATGTGCTGTTCTGGCCGCTGTCACCAACATATCCTGTTCCTGTCCATGCCTCGCAGAGGAGCAGAACTGACCTCAGCATTCAGGTTGATGCCTATTATACACTGGTGTTATATCCGGCGGGCAGTTGCAGTTAAGAAGCACGGTGCACTCTGGCAGCACCAAAAAGGTACTGCTTCGGAGGTTATTCTCAAGGTGAGGAATTTGCAGGAAAATTACGTATCCACAGGGAATATTGTTACAAAAGGTAAGCAACTTAATTTGCTTCGGAGTTCCTTGACCTGCTGAACTAGTGAGCAATACCGATAGGTAAGGCAGTATCTTTAATCAAGTAATTTTATATGTAAGATAGCAAATCTTGAATTCGATTCTGGCTTCAATTTGAAGCCACATTATGAATCAGTGTTGGCATGAAGAGTTCACATTTTTTACGGATGGCCTAAGGGGCCAATTGAGGACCACTTTTAGTAACAACATGGGTATTCTCGCTTATATGGAATTTACATACTCGAGCTAGGAAGCTATAAGGACTTAGGCTTCAATTGAGATTACTTTTTTTAATTGACTTAGTGTAGCGATAGCAGTTCACCTATTTTACTGTATGTGAGCCCAGAGGAAGGTGGAATCAAGTGTAGAGCCCGGTGAGGTCATCAAAGGAGACAAATAGAAAAAACATTCACCTTTAATACATCAAGAAGTGACGGGAGAACTGTGTTTTTTAATCAATCACTCAAAGATAACATAGATGCAGCAGCACCAAACAGAACTGCTCTCAAGAACCACAGGCTGAGATTAACAAGAGTCTGGGAGGAAGGACAAGGCGGAGAATTCTAAAGTAAACCATTAGGAATATTCTGTCATGAATCTCCAATGAAACCCATTTACCAGAAGTGGACTGACACAGCAGGAGCACACACTTGTTAAACTTTACCTGGACACGGTGACTGAGGTTGTTTGTTATGAAGAAGTCACACCAGTCCAGGGACTTGCACTGGATCAGTGCCCCAGATGGGGCTGAGGGAAACTGAATAACTGCTCCCTCGTCTTCGTCACTGGTCACTTCTTCTGAACCACTCGCTGTCAAAGAAAAGAGATGAAGTGAGTAAAAGTGTTTTCAGGCTGTCTTTGCACACTCCACACGTGTCCCAGTCTAGGTAGAAAGGTTCATTTCACCAAAATCAATAGGATGCAAACCCACCCCCAATAGCTCACACAAACATATGTCCACTTCAGATGCAACAGCATGACACAAAATCCATCCCAAGTAGAGCAGCATTTTTACTGGGGGGGGGGGGGGGGGGGGGGGGGGCGGGTGAAACCGAAAGGTTAGCATAGAATGATCATTACAGTCCCTTACAACGCAATCTTCAAAAAGACTGGATGCAATTTCTATTTGAGTAAGCGCCATTTCAAGGGAAGCCAGTACATTACAAATGAATCTTTTTTCCATAGAGTTCACGGAACAGATTCACAGAGAGCCCACAGAGATGCATCCAGTTTCATCCAGAAGACCCTGTGCTCAACAGCAGGGGTAAGGGGGATCTCTGCCTCTGGAGTCCACCTGTCCACAAACATTCTCGTTGGACAGATATGAAGAGATCACAGCAAACGTCTCCCAGGCTTTCATTCAGATCAATGCTCTTTGGACATCATGGAATCATTGGATGTCAACCCGTTTACCACAGTTCCTTTGATTGTGTAGTAAGTGCCTGGAAGCAGGTAACTCGTTCAATCACTGGAGATTCAGAATTGAAGAGAGGAAGCTCAAAGGCATGGCAGGCGAGCTCGAATGGAGTCCAGCTGCACGGAAAGTGCTGTCAGTCTTTCCCCTTTAGAAAGTCCAAAACAAAAACTTGTCCCGAACAGAAGCATTTTCACATAGGAATATTACAAACGCCAATGTGCTCACTGTGCTACCCTGCGCCTAGAGGTTTATCCTATCTAGGCTTAGACACCACCTTTAGATAACCCACCATCACGCTAACAAACTAACTAGACAGTGTTCCACTTAGGGATTTCAGTGACCACATACCTTTATTTTATTTGTGAGTTCGCGGTAGGCAACTGTGCTAATTTATTTAAGGTTTTAGTCTTTACTTTTGGCTTCGTAATAAACATTTTATACATGTTTAGGTTTTGTTCTGCTTATGTTCGGAGTACTTATCATGGTGTAGATTTTACGAACCTTTACTTTTAGCTGGAGGTCCTGGTTCTTATTTGTTGGATTTAATCAGACTGCTAACTGTACTGTCCATCTCAAACTTCTAGCAGAGATCATTTTCCATTGTCCTGCTACCATAAGGCGACTAACAGCTGTTTGGATGCAAATTGTTATCTTCTTTGGATTCAGTGCTTGCCTCCAAAGAAACCCTTCCCATTACTGGAACCGGAGTATAAAGTCAATTTCCTTCCGAGAAATGTAAGGGTTTTGGGTCTTTCTGACCCCCCCCCCCCCCCCCCCCACCCCCCCCGCCCCCCACACTTGATCAATTTGCAGCGGGAAAAATGGAGATGGGAGTTTATAATTCAACCCTTAGGTATGGCCGTTGTGGGGCAAATTTGTCAAAGTGTTTACCTTCCTTCGCCTTGCAGCCACCGAGAAAGAATGAGGTACCCCCCTAGACCTTCCCTTATGAAATAACACCCCCTCGCTGCCCAAAGATGGGTTTCTTTCTTCTTCCCTCGCTTGCCTTGCCTACAAGCTGAGAAGGGAAAGCTGTGCTCTCTTCCCATCTCAATCAGATTCAATGGACGAAAGTATTATTTTTATTTTCACATGTGCTGTCCAGCACTGCTGGCCTTGGATAGAGGCGAGGGCGTCGATATTGGCTACCCTGCTACATGCCTTTTCCATGGGTTGTGGGGAGGGGTATTTCTTCTGAAAAATCTTCAGGACATCTCATGGCCAGATGGTAGGTTATATGCCTTGCACAGGGGGGCGGGGGGGTGAGGGTATCTTCTGGCTTCCAGACCTCTCCCTGCATTACCCAAGAATGACAGTTGGATTTATTTCCACCTGTTTGGGCCAAAAGCAATAGGAGAGATAATGTTGCCCTCACGCCACTCCGTGCCTTAGACTGGAGATCCTGCACATACATACAAAGAAACAAGATACCTCGCACAGCAGTCCTGGCCCTTTTCCTTCACCCTCACATTAATTATGGTGAAGGGGGCCTGGTACAGTGGACAGTTATTTTCGCAATTAGGAAACAGGACAGAGGAACAACCATTATCCCTCCTGCCCTTACTTCACCTCCAAGGCAAACAGGGCACCAGGGTTGTGGTCAGCTGTTGGCCGTTTACAAAAGAAAAAAAATGCCTTGCCTATGGCTATGGCTGGATGGCGTAAAAATAAGGAGGGGAAGGCGGCAAAAAGGCACACCTTTAAAAGAAAAATGCATCCCATCCCCACAGCCCTCCCCCAAAGAGAAAATATATGTCCACTTTTTGGAAAGCTGTGGGAGGGAGAGAAAGAAGGAGTTTTGAAAGAAAGAGTGAAAGAAGGAAGAATGAATGAATGATGGGCTGGATGAATGAGTGTGTGGATGAATGAGAGGTTTAAGGGATGAGTGAATGATAGGATGGACAGGTGAAAGGATGGCAAAGTAAAGGGATGGGTGGATGAGTGAGTGAATGGATAGGTGAATGGACAGATGAACGTACAGCAGGTTAAAGGGATAGATGGCGAGTGAATGGATAGGTGAATGAGCAGGTGAAAGGATGGTACAGTCAAGGGGTGGATGGATGGCTAGGTGGATAGACAGGTGAAAGGGTCTCAGAGTAAAAGGATGGCTAGTGTACGGTCAGGTGAAAGGATGTCAGTGTAAAGGGATGGATGGATTGATAAATGAAAGATGGATGGATGAGAGTGACTGGATAGGCGGATGGACAGTGATGGTTAGCAGAGTAAAGTGATGGATGAATGAGTGGGTGAAAAGATGAGTGGATGGATGGCAGAGCCGACTGGTGGATGGATGGATAGCAGGGTGGATGGATGGATAGCAGGGTAGGTGGTTTATGATTTGATGGATGAATGGCAGGGTGGCTGCATCTATGCCAAACTGGTTGGATGGGTGGCAAAATAAAGGGATGGTAGAGTGGACGGATGACAGACTGTAGAGATGGATGGATAGAATGTCTAGATGGATGGCAGAGTGGATGGAGGCATAGATGGCACAGTGGATGGAGGGATGGATGGAAGAGTGGATGGATCACTGTGTGGCAGAGAGGATGGATGGCAGAGTGGATGGATGGGATAGGGAAAGATTTCATGATAGATTAAAAAAGAATGAATGGATGACAGAATGTTAGGTAAAATAATGAATATCAGCAGGAGGATAGATAGATAGATGAATAGATAGATAGATGCATGGATGGAAAACACAAGAAGCTGTTCTAGGGATTAGGCTCACTTGCTTGGTGGCATCAGTCCTTTAGTTTAAAGTGGGGGCTATTTTGATTTTCTGGCTACTCCCTTGCCCGCCAGTATCGAATGCGGCACAAGAAAAGTAGGACAGTATAATAAAATAACACCACTCATCCAACCCGGCCACATTAACGAGCCAGTCCACATGAAAAAAGCGAAGTACCCCTACCTCTAGATCTTAAAGATCTCCTGCGCAAGCATGAGTGAGAGTTAGCATACCGAAGGTAAAGCTGAACTCAACAGACCCCCACATGAGCAAAAAGTCCCTAATTGGGTGCCAGCTATACAACGGCAAGCATCATCACCCTCTGTGAAAACACCTGGGCACCAATTAAGGGGTGCTACAAGCAAACCCTGACCACCATCCAGGGCACTCTCGAACTCTGCAACAGAAGCACCGAGATGGCACAACTTGCTAGCAAGACTTAACAAATAGTTTCAAGGCAACCAAAAGAACAGATGGGGTGTAAATAGGTCTCTACTACTCTAGCCAGGGGCCAGGGCAAAATGCTCTCCCCGGCGACTACGTCATGGTGGGGCATTCCCAGAGGAAAGAAGGTTTGGCGCTGAGGTGGAAGGGGCCACCAAAGGTGCTCCTTGCCACCCGTACCGCTGTAAAGGTCGTTGGCCAAAAGAACAGGATTCACACCAATCGCTGCCACCGAGTGTGCTTACCCGCGCCTTACGATCAATGGGTTCTTGATGGCAGTGGGGACTCGGAGGGGGAACAGGTGCCTGTTTTGTCCCCTTCTCAGATGCCCAGCTAACGTGGACCCAAACGGAGGAAGAGAATGTTGCAGTGTTGAATGCAGCAGTGCCCCCTATTTCCGAGCTACTCAGGAGCACCGCTCTGTTGGTCCATCTGTGCTTGAGTCCCAGCCCATGGCCCCTCTGTGTCTGAGCCCCTTTTTTCGGACCCTTCTGTGCCTGGACTAGCTAGATACAATCTGCGCCCCGACTGAAGTACAGTGCGACAAAGGAAATGTCAGATTAGCAGGGACGGACACGATAAGTTAGGCTACAGTAGAATAGGGAGAGGCGAAATTGGTGCACTGTTCAGACACTAGACAGGATAAATAGAGAGTGCTCCCCTGGAAGGGCGTACATCATCCTGAGCAATGTGGGATTTCTTCAGAAGAACTGGGATCGCCTAGCTCCAACGCTGGTGCTCAACAGCACCAACGTTGATGAACAATAGGAGTCTAGCAGTGAAACTCAGAAAGACACTGGGAACATTTGCCCCTTCTTGTTTTCTTGTCATCGGCTCTATTGCATTTCTTTTCCTCTGGTTACAATGTATCCATGTGATCGCCCCTTTATTGAGGAGGAACAGCCATTTGCAGCACCCCGTTTGGGGCGGAATGAGTCTGGTTGGTCCAGTTGGTCAACAAAGAGTAAAATAGTTTTCATGGTGATTGTTCTGATTGCCCCGATAGCAGTACTTGGAAAAGTACTGTTCCTTGAGGAAAAATATCCTGTGCATTCTTTGATTGGTACAACGCCTGTTCCCCCTGAACACGTTTGTTACTTTGTCCCCACAAAAAGGTGAACACAGAAAGACATATATAGATAATGTATTTTTACAAATTCTTCACCAGGTGCCTGATACCTCAAATGTTACTAATTGTTGGATCTGTGGACTGCTCCCCTCCGTTAAGCATAAGAACAATATCTTGCTATCTATGCCATTCTTTTATCTTGGGAGCTGCGAAGCCTGGTTTGAATTGTTTACTATGGTATACATTCTTTATTGTTCTTGTACTATGAATATGACATCTGCGGATTATCACACAGTGTTAGAATATATACGTGTACACCATGGATTTACACCAGGAGAACAAATGACCCCTGATACACTGTTTCCGATGGCTTGCATGAACGTATATGAGAGAAAAATGTCACATGGCTTCAAAATGAAATGTTGAATTTCCAGGGGTATAATATCACTGAATACGTTCGCTTGTTTCAAATGTGCAATATTCCTCAGGATGAGTCCATGCCGGTGTCCATGGTCAACACAACAGCTGGTTTTTGTCTTCAAGGGTTTGGGAAGGTGAAAGTGAGTGAGAGTAATTGCAGCTATACATATACATTGATCAAGAGTAGTAGCCTGCCTTTGCTCCCATCGCATATTATCTACTTTGTTTGTGGATCTCAAGCTTATGTTTGGCTTCCTTGGGGATGGTCAGGTGGAGAAGTGTGGCTCAATGGTTAGAGCGGCAGACCCTGATGCAGAAGTCTGGCTCGGGACCAGGGTTCAATTCCCGCCTCGGTGGGTCTTGGGCTCAGTTTCCTCGGACCTCATAATTCTTGCCTCGGTGCCTATTCTAATCATGAGTCCCACTCTGGGCAATAGCTTGCTTAATCTCCACAACGGCCCCAACAACGCTAGGATGCCTGGCCTCACCTTGGGGGTGCCCAGGAGTGGGCACTTCACAGGGAAAGGTCAGGAAGGGTTCCTTAGTGGTATTCGTACAAGCGCCGATATGCCTCCAGGTAGTCGTGCGCTATACAAATAGGTAATTATCATTATCATTATGTTACCTCTCTTTCCTCCTTCCCCCAGTGTACATAGCCCCGACCAATTATCAAATGGATCTTACAGCGTAGAGTGCCCATCTGTTCCGGATTAGAAGGGTCATTAATACAGAAGATATAGATCAGACAGACACTACTCTGCACACGGATGCTATGAAGGCTATGATACCCTTTTGGGGCCCTATGTCCAATAGCTTTAATATTCGTCGGCTCACCGGAGTGGTAGAAGGTGTCATTAATACCACGGCAGGAATTTTGATCAATATCACAGCTGAGCTCCAGGCTACGAGGCTTGTTGCTCTACAGAACCAGATGGTGTTAGACGTCATCCTTGCTGACCGGGGAGGGGCCTGTTGCATCATTGGCAGCAGTTGCGTGTACATCCCAGACCACGCCCCTAATGTATACGCTGTTATACAGAAGTTGCATAGGCTCGCATCCGACATCCACCAAGAGAATTGTACTTGGACTCTCTCTGGTTGGTTCTGGGGTCTACTAACATTCGGGGGTGGAAGATTCTTATCTTTCTGGTAGCAATTGCGGGTATCATTTTTACATGTTGCCTATGCGTACATTGCCTTCCTGCTAGGTGTGCTTACTGTGTTGGAAAAATGACACCCACACCGAAGACACCAGTACATGATACTAAGCCTACAGCTATGATGATGCAGGCTGTCCAAGACCTAATGTCAATAGATGAAGGTATTTTTGAATAATGTGTGTATTAACATGTGATAGTGGTCTTCCTACTTTGCAAGAAGTTATTTGTTTCCTAATACTAGACAAAATTGTTAGCAAATGCTAAAAGGAGGGTCTGTTGGACTGAAAATGTGTCTGATTGACTCCTTTTGGCATTGTGCAATTTAAATAAGCCTTTGCACCACCATTTTTTATTCAGCCGCCATTTTGTGTCATGATCGAAACTAAGCTTCTGTTTCATACTGCCTGCCTCCGCAGAAAGCAGCCTCAATTGTTTCTCTTTTTTTCTCCAAGGTTGAGCTTCGCTGCACTAATTAATAGATCGTTCTGTCAATGTATACCTTTTCCAGTAGATAGGTCTGGTCCCACTCTCAGAGAGGCGGGCACGGGCAGAGTAACCTTGAAACTAAGATAGCATGTACCTAGTCTCAGGATCGTAGCTCATACTTCTGTACCTCCTTTGTTCATCAGCTCCCAGACTGGAAAATTCCCGTCTGGGGGAGTCTTCAGGGGTATTGGAAATGTACTTTATGCTCTACCATGTTGTCTAGAGTTAGTCCCTCTGCAGCAATCGGAGGAGGCTGGTCAGACCAGACTCTGCTTGAGCGCATACTAATAAATAACTTTGGTTTGTATTCTCTACTGTCTGACCGTCTCTTTATTTGTATGGAAGGCTGAGAGGTGGTCACTGGTGACCCGGGTGGCCCTAATCGGGTCACTTCCTTCAGTGGCAGATATTTTTGCATGCAGATTGGCTAAAAGGGCCACAATACTCGGGTCAACCCCCAATTTGCTAATCAGAGCCCAAAGTTTCACCCGGCTGACCCAATCAAACGCAGAGGTAAAGTCAAAAAATGCTAAAATGCAAAGATTCAGACCTGGCAACTGCATACTTGTTTATAATTAGGTGAAGCATCAGGCGATGATCTAAAGTGGACCTCCCCAATCTAAAATCATATTGGAAGTCGCTCATAATGCTATTCTCCTCTGCCCATTACCACAGACTATTTAGAATTACCCTACCCAGGACCTTTACCACTGCATCTATTAGGGATATTGGGCAATAGCATTGTGAATTGTCCTTGTCAACATTCTTTAAAATCGGGACAATCATGGCTTTGGACCAGGAGGGCAACATCCCCTCCCGGGCAGCCACATTTAGCACCGGTGTTAGGAGTGGGGCACAAACCTCCACATCAGCCTTGAACAAGTCAGGCGGAAAACCGTCAGGCCCCAGAACCTGGTTACCTGACAAGGCCAAAATGCCCTGCGTGACCTCATCTAAAGTAAAAACTACTTGGGAGCAGGCTCTGGCCTCTGCAGCCAGTTTTGTGTCACCCCACAGTCTCCCTGGTTATAGACTCCTTTAAAAGTGGCCGAACCACTGCTGTTCGGAGATATGATGGCATATTACTTGACCAGAATCATCAGTGAAACAGGGCCTGTTAACCACTTCCCAAAAAGAGAACTATTCTTAGTCTTGCATGCTTGACATAGGTCCTCCCATGCTAACTCTCACATGTTATACTGGTAGGCAGATTGGACCTGCTTATAAGCCCGCCTGCAGCTTGTTATCAGAAACCTATCCCTTGGTGTCTGCTTGAGAGTAGTAATACAAAATATATGAATGGTTGGAACACTCAATACATTGTAAAGAGAAGAAACAAGTATATATGAGTCTGCCTTCAAATTATGTTCGAGTTTATACAGCCTTTTATTCCTCCTCAAGGGACGAAAACAGGGGTACAGGCAAAACAGTGGTGTGCCAAGTGCATAGACAAGCAACCAACACGTGTTTCGTCACAGAGGACTTTCTCAAGGCTGATCTAATCATGTGGATCAAATAGGCCAATTGACCTTTTTGCAGAGAGTACAAGGTTTAGAATATTCTTATTGTCCAATGAGTTCCCGAATAATATGGGCTATGTAAATGTAGGTAAAGGTGTTGTTTATGAGTCCCACCCATGAGGAGGCGAAGTGAGCTAGTAATTCTCCCCAGAGGGTGGCTTTCCCAAGGCAGTATAGTAAATAAGGCAGGCAGAAGTTCCATTTTAATGTGGTTATGCATCTTTGATCCACAGGATTAGATCAGCGTTGGTGAAGTCCTACGTGGATGAAACATGTGTTAACTGTTTGTCTATCTGGGTAACAAATGAATATATGAAGTGAGAAAAGATATTTGACCTAGGAAACTTGACCTCTGGGAGTCCCTGATGCTTACTCCGTGAGCCTGCAACCATTTAGAAGATTACATATTATATTAATAAAGTATAGGTACATAAAAAGCAACTGAACATTTTATAATGCTCTCTACATGTGAATCAATTTGAAATTGGACTAAAGATTAACTTGGTGTTCTTCCCTTGATTTGAGTGAGCAGCAGAAGTGCAACAAACGGAATCTAGTATGGACGGCTATTGGCCTTAACTGAAGCACTGGTATGCACTGAGAACAAGAGAGCATGCATTAGGAGCAAAAAAGGCAAGGTGATATGTTAGTATCTAGCCCAGCCTTTTAGAAATAAAGGCAATTTTGAAATGCTCCAACCTTCCTATTAAAATTAACATTTAGAATTTTGTATTTTGTTTTGAGAATTAAATAAAATATTTGATAGTTTGTATATCTGTTTGATACATACTTGTTTTATGTTTTCTTTATAGCTTTGAGGTTCAAACTATGGAACTTGCTTAGGTCAGGGTTTCCAGCTTGATTCAGTGGGGTCTACAGAAAACAAAAGGTTACCAACCACTTCTCTTCCGAATTCACAGGAGCAACATTGGAGAACCCCAAATGCATACGCTGGTTACAAGCAAACAGGAAACCGCTCCATAAGGTCCACACAGGTGGATCAAGAGAGTTTTGAGAGCCCAGGTTTTGATGAAGGATATAATGGGCCTCCTTCTTGGAAAGTGAGGCTAGCAGGTGCAATCACCACAGTAGGTGAAAGGGCAAGTAAGTGGTCAGTCAGAAATCGATGACAGGACTAGCACATGGGGATGGAAGGCAAGGAAAGATCCACACAAAGAAGACCATTGGGGCAACATTGTTCAGTGTTTCAAAGACTTTAGACGTCATGTGTGGCGACAATATGAGAGAACTCCAGGGATGTTAAATTTTCAAGAAGATTCAAGTATATCTCCATTATGAAAGAACTGACAGCGGGAAGCTCAAAAACACAAGGGTACAGGATGAGGGGCATGGAGACTATTTTGATGTATCTGGTAGGATAGCTTAGTGAGTGTGCAGAAAAGAGAAGAAAATTCAGTTACATGCTGGTACGAGGGGCAAAGGTTTTCACTGACTGTATGAACCCCATTTCTTCTCCTACTGCGCCTGCTATCCTGAAATACTTTACACTACTTAACCTCACATCACGTAACAATATTATACCAACTGAGGTGGCTTCAAAACATAAAACTCAAGGGAATGATGCATTCCCAGAAAACGATTTCCTATTATTCATATTAATTACACTCAATAATTTAGGGCGTGGTCTGCCGCGCAGCGGAATGGCCACTCTGTGAGTGATCGCTGCCGGCCGGGAATGAATCCTTTGACAATCATCACATATGGAGAGCTGTTGAGGCGGATATTGTTGCGTACGGGTGGCGGAACACCTGTGGATCCCGGCGCTATTGTTCCTGTGCCCTGCGTGCTACCCAGGAGCCGAGCTTCGTGGCGGTGTATGAAACCACCGGCTGCCCGCGATCATCTGGACCTTGGCTCGTACTGTGGGCGTGCAGCCTGAAAATCGAACCACTGAAGCATCCAGGGTGTGTGACTAGTGAGTGTGAGGCCCTGCGTGACTTACCAGGTGCGGACCGCTGCGAGGATCCTCGAACTGTGCCTGGTGGTGGATGGACGATCAGTTGCTTTTATTACTCTTGTTGGCCCGCAGCGTCCTGTCTGCGCCCCTTGGGGGCCCTTCGTGACTGTGCCTATCAGTCACACCCATATGGATGGCTAAGCGGTGTTGATCGTGTGGCCCTGTTGGTTGTGGGGTGGTTCTCTGGCGGCCAGTAACATCCGAGGTGAGGCCCTATAACAGACCCCTGTGGACGCACAAACTACTTGTGTCGCTGTGTCGCTACTAGCAGGCCGGCATGGGCCGCGCTACGGCACGAAGCACTGGGTGTTTTCAGAGACGTTTAAGTGAGAGAGGAGTAGGAGCCTGGCTTATGTCGTAGCTACTGGAATTGGGTGACGGCTGGGCTTGTTGTATGCAGGTTGACGCACAAGTTACTACTTGTGTAACGATATATCTGTAAGAGACATTAGTTAGTGATAGATTCCTTACCTTAGAATATCCCCAGGTGTCAGACTGGATCCAAAAAGTTTTTGCTTAGCAGTACCCCTGCGTATTGGTAGGTGGTGTCTTGCAGTTCCACGTCTGTCACTGGCGTCATGAGCGCCAAGATGAATTCACGGTGACTACTTAGGTGCCACCCACGCGCGCTGACGTCAGTTCTGTACACGACTTTCCGCGCCAAAATGCAGAGCCATGCAAGAAACCGGACCCTTGGTGCATAAAACTAGGGTCCTAAAAGGGGATGACCTTAACCCTAGTAATCAGTTAGCAGAACGGGGAGGATGGGCGGGGCGGTAAGGAATCTATCTCCAACTAATGTCTCTTACAGATATATTGTTACACAAGTAGTAACTTGTGCATCTGAAAGAGGCACTTTAGTGATAGATTCCTTACCTTAGAATAGATACCCCAGCAATACCAACCCCGGTGGTGGGTCTGCGAACAAAATCATACCAGGAAGTCACGGACTACAGAACGGCCGAAGAAGCCGTCTCCCTGGACTTGACTGTCAAGGCAGTAGTGCTTCGTGACCGTGTGCAACGAGGCCCACGTTGCTGCCTGACAAATGTCCTGCAAGGGAACGGCGTGTCCCAAGGCAGTAGTGGCTGCAGTCGCCCTGGTTGAATGGGCACGCAGCCCCACAGGAGGCTCCTTCTTGACCAAGGAGTAACATGGTTTGAACGAACCACCGGGAAATGGTCTGTTTGTGTCGAGCCCGACCTTTTTTGGCGCCCCATAGGCAACAAAGAGCTGATCATCCACCCGGAACTGTTGTGTACGCTGCAGATAGAAAGCAAGTGCACGTTTTGAGTCCAGACGGTGGAGCCTCTCCTCTTACCTGGAAGGATGCGGAGGCAGAAAGAAGGTGGGCAGAGTGATGGTCTGCCCGATGTGGAAGGGCATGACAACCTTTAGCAAGAAAGAAGGACGGGTCCTCAAAACCACCTTGTCCAGATGAACAGAAAGGAAAGGAGGTTTAGAAAAAAGAGCCCGGAGCTCACTCACTCTTCTGACAGAGGTGATAGCCACCAGGAAAGCCGTCTTTAGAGTAAGAAGATGTAAAGGACAGTTATTGTATTGTATTGTATTGTATGAATGTTTTGTACCGTGCATACTGTCACCCTACGGGTATCCTGGCACATAGATTTTACAATATCAGACTCAGATGAAGAAGAATCAAGGGCGCAGAGAAGCACTAACAAGTCGGTGGAAAAACCCAGGTTTTCAGGCTGCGCCTGAAACTCATAAGGGACTGACTGTCTAGTGCTCAGGGGAAGTTCATTCCACCGCCCCGCCGCATCCACCCGGAAGGCCCTGCCCCCAGCCTAGCCCGCTTGACTCTTGGAACTTCCAGCAGACCTGCACCAGCTGAACGGAGTTGTCTCTGTGGCAGATACCAGGAGAAACACCCCTGCAGCGGAGCTGGGCCTTGTTCATGCGTTGCTTTAAATACCATACACAGAGACTTGAAAAGTACCCTCTCCTTAATCGGCAGCCAGTGCAGATCCCGTAGGGCTTGGTGAGATGAGGCACGGCGATTTCTTTTTAGTGCCAGCTTTGCCGCTGCCGATTGCACTCTCTGCAGCCTGTCAATGACAAACTGAGGCGCTCCCAGATATAACAAGTTGCAATAGTCCAGCCTGCTCTGGACAATGCTCCTCACCACCAGCGACCGTTTGTTGTCTGGCAGAATCGGGAGGAGCCGGCGCAGCATCCGTAGGAGAATGAAACACATGCCAGCTATCCTATTGGCCTGTGACTCCATTTGTAGATTTTTGTCAAGCAAGACCCCTAGATTTCTTAAAGTATCAGACGGTGGCACTGGCTCCTCCTCTGGGGTAAGTCTAAATTCCCTCGGTAGGTGCTTGGTTAATCCTGCTGGGGCACAGTACAACACCTCTGTTTTCTCCCCATTAAACTGTAGGGAGTTCTTCCTGAGTCACCTGGCTGTGTGGCGCATACATTCCTGGAATGTGTCCATTGTGACTGCGTGCTTCCCTTCCAGGGAGAACGCCAGCTGCGTGTCATCTGCGTAGTTTACTACCTCCACCCCAAATGATTTAATGAGGGGGAGGAGCGGCTGTAGATATACATTAAATAAAATGGGGCTTATGGCCGACTCCTGAGGGACCCCATGATCTATTGCCGTTTTATTAGCAGCAAAGGGTGCCAATGTGACCTCCTGCTGTCGTCCTGAGAGGTAGGACCGCATCCATTGTAGTGCACATCCCCGCACCCCCATGCTCTCAAGCCTTCCCAGCAAAATAGAGTGGTTAACCGTGTCGAATGCGGCCGACATATCGAGAAGCACTAGCACCGTGACATTCCCGCTGTCGGCCCGCATTCTCAGTTTGTCCAGCATCAGGGTCAGCGCGGACTCCGTCCCATGTGCTGGGCGGAAGCCAAACTGATCTCTGTCCAGCTTCTAGTTTTCCTCCAGGAAGCCGGAGAGTGACCTGCCCACTGCCCGCTCCAGAATTTTAACCGGGTAGGGGAGCAGGGAAATGGGTCTGTAACTCTCCGACTTGGCAGGGTCCAGAGATGTTTTTTTTAGCAGGGGTGTCACCACTGCCTGCTTCCAGGCATACGGAACCGCTCCCTCCTCGAGGGATTGATTACAGATACGTTGCAGCCATGGGAGGGTTGCACGACCAAATGTTTTCCAAACTCTTACCGGCATAGGATCGTCCGGAGAGCCCGAGGATAAGCTATCTGCCATGCTGTTAAATGTACAGTCATTTAGGCTAGGAAATCTATCCAAGGTGGCTAACTGAAGATGGATTGGTTCCGCCTTATATTCCACAGGAGCAGGGTCACCAAGATCTTGACCTTATGAAGGGGCTCAAGAGGAGCACACATCAGAAAGGTCACAACAAGATTTAAGTCCCATTGAGGCATTATGAAAGGCACAGGAGGAAACGTGTGTGTAATGCCTTTGAGAAAGTGGTTAACAACCGGAGACTTAAAAAGAGAAGGCTGATCAGGAAGGCGCAAATGGCAGAAAGATAGCCTTTGATGGTGCCCAGAGCAGAGCCCTGCTGGGCCAAAGATAGGAGAAACAGAAGAACCTCAGAAAGAGGGGCCGAAAGGGGATCCACAGCCTTCTGCTGTGCACCATACCACAAATTTGTTCCATCGGCAGGCGTATACAGTTTTAGTGGAGGAATGCCTGGCTGCCAGAATGACATTACAGACTTCGGGAGGAAGGTCAAAAGCCGTCAACTGTCGCCGCTCAATCTCCACGCATGGAGGTGGAGGCTGGACAGGTTCGGGTGGAGGACCGTCCCCTGCTGCTGCGATAGATCCTCCAAAGAGGCAGACAGATTGGGTGATCGATGCTCATACCGAGTAGCTCGGGATACCATACTCTTCGAACCCAGTCCGGAGCCACAAGAATAAATTGAGCCCGGTCGCACCTGATCTTCTTCAGCACTCTGGGCAGAAGTGGTATAGACGGAAAAGCGTACAGTAGACCGCAGCTCCACTCGAGACGAAAAGCGTCTCTGAGCGAGTGGCGCCTTGGAAATTCCAACGTGCAGAACTGACGACATTGCGCATTCTCTTTGGTGGCAAATAGATCTCCCCACTGCAGAAATGGACCTTGCGCCACATCCAAGTTCAGACGCCATTCGTGATCCATCAAAGCACCGGCGGCTGAGTTCGTCCGCCCTGGCGTTCAGAGAACCTGCCATGGGTTGAACCACCAAGGTAATGCCTTGATGTTCCAGCCATGTCCAGAGGCGCAGAGCCTCCTGACAGAATCCAGGACCCCACACCGCCATGTTTGTTGCAAAACCACATGGCGGTGGTGCTGTCCGTGAACACCTGCACTACACTTCCCCGGACAGAGGGAAGGAATGCCTTCAGTGCAAGTCGGATCACCCGCAGCTCTAGAAGGTTGATATGGAGCTGGGACTCTGCTGGAGACCAGAGGCCTCTCCCAAGAGGCCTCTCCCAAGTGGCCTCCCC
The DNA here is from genome assembly GCF_964263255.1 of Lissotriton vulgaris. Lineage (NCBI taxonomy): Eukaryota > Metazoa > Chordata > Amphibia > Caudata > Salamandridae > Lissotriton > Lissotriton vulgaris. Next base: position 262,818,632 of record NC_141700.1, on the reverse strand, counting down.
CATCCCAGGAGGGATGCATCCGTCATCACTATGTGCTCTGGTTGGGGAAGGGAGAGTGATCTGCCATTGACCCAATCGCGATTCGTGAGCCACAACTGCAGATGTCGTGGAGTACCCTCAGAGATCGGACAGGTTGCCCTGATGCTGTGCCCACGAACTTCAGGTCCTACTGCAGAGCCCGCATGTGCCATCTGGCACGTCACACTAGCAGGATGCAGGAGGCCATCAGGCCCAGGAGCCAGAGGGTCATCCTGACGAAAAACCCGGGATAGAGGCTGAAAGATCTGAATCATAACCTGAATATCCCGGACTCACTGCTCAGGAGGATAAACCTGAAACTGCGTTGAGCCCAGAACCGCTCCGATGAAGGGGAGCTTCTCAGAGGGACTTGGGTGCGAATTCGGCACTTTGAGGGAGAACCCCAGCAAGTGCAGGAGGTCGGCCGTAGTCTGAAGGTGGTTGACGACTGCCTGGGACGAGCCCGCCTTCAACAACCAGTCGTCGAGGTCGGGGAAGACTGACACCCCTGATCTGTGCAGATGAGCTGCGACCACCGCCATCACTTTAATGAACACCCGAAGGGCGCTGGTAAGGCTGAAGGGGAGCACAGTAAACAGAAAATGCTCCTGGCCTACTGTGTACCGCAGGTAACGCCGGTGGGCCGGCAAGACGGGGATGTGAAAATATGCGTCCTGCAAGTCCAACACTACCATCCAGTCTCCAGGGACGAGAGCAGTCAAGACCTGAGTCAGGGTGAGCATCTTGAACTTCTCCTTCCTGAGGAAGCGATTCCCGTCCCGGAGGTCCAAGATAGGACGCAGACCTCCTTTGTCCTTCTTGGGGACCAAAAAGTAGTGGGAACAGCAACCACTCCCTACTTCTATACCAGGAACGTACTCGATGGCCCCCTTGGCCAAGAGGGCTGTGACTTCCTGTTGGAGAAGAGCCAAATGATCCCCCGATGTGCAGTGGCACCGAAGTGGCATGGCCGGCGTGGAGGACAGAAAGGAGAGTGCGTAACCTTGGCTGATTATCTACAGCACCCACTTGTCTGATGTAATTTCGCGCCAGTGTTGGAGGTAGTGGCGGATCCTGTCATCCACCGGCGTGGGGTGCTCCCTGAAGCTTGGATAAGGAAAGCTTAGGAGGCGGAAGCAGCGGGGTCGAAGTGGACTGGTCCGCACGCTGGTTTACAGACCCGCCCCTGCGGAATCCACAGCCGCATCCGCGCTGAGGCTGGTTCTGCACAGGCTTGCTGGAAGAGCGCGCCTGGGTGCCCCTGCCCTGGCCACGAAAGGAACGAAACCCAGGCGTAGCAGGGCTCTTCATAGAAAGGCCCAAGCACTTGGCCATAGTGCCCTGGAGCGCTTTAAAGACACGTGGGCTGTCAGCTTTGTCGCCAAAGAGGCGGGAGCCATCAAAGGGCATGTCCATGAGCAAGCCCTGGACATCGGGTGATAACCCGGTAGACCGCAGCGAGGCATGGCACCGCAACACCACAGTCATGGAAATTGCCCTGCCCAAGGAATCAGCCGTGTCTAGACCACACCTGATGGGAAACTTCGCCGCATCCTTGCCTTCCGCAATCGCTTGGGAAAGGACAGCCTGGACCTCCTCAGAGCACTGAGGCAGGACCTCTGCTACCGAATCCCACACTGCGCGGGAGTAACAGCCGAATAAGCAGGCGGTATTAACCAACCGCAACCCCAAGCTGGCCGAGGAGAACAACCTCTTGCCATATTGGTCCAGCTTCTTAGAGTCCTTATCCGGCGAAGCCGTGAGAAAGGCACTCTGCGACGTCGAGGCCTGAACGACCAGGCTCTCAGGCGTGGGGTGAGTGGTCAAGAAGGCAGGATCACCAGGCGCCGGGCAATGACGCCTAGCGACGTTCTTATCCACTGGTGCCCCCGAGGTCGGCCGCAAACAAGTGCCCAAGATGACTTCGGTAAGGGCCTCATTGAAAGGGAGCTGCGGCTCCGACGACGTAGAAGCCGTCTGGAGCACCTCCGTAAGGAGGTTGGTCTTAAGGGCCACCGTAGGGAGCACCACAGTGTAGGAAGCGCCCTCCTCCATAGTAGGCGAGGGGAGGCAAACCCCGGAGGCAAGGCCCGGGTGAGCTCGACGCATCAAGCTCACCCGCATCTTGAAGGCCATCCACCCAATCCTGCTCAGAGTCACACTGTTGCACAAGGGGGTCCTCGGAGCCATCCCTGTCCTCGTCCGGGTCCGGAGTAGAAGGAGCTGGCTACGGCGGCAGGGCTGGAGCCGGAGAGGGGGCAAGCAGCGCCGTGAGCGGCGCCGGCCGGAGCTGCATCCCAATGTGGATCCCAGGCCGGAGCGAAATGGTCCAAGAACCGGGGCAGGGGTGGGATAAACGGCACCTAGTGCCGCGCCTGTGTCGGAGCCGGGGTGGTTGCAGGGGGCGGAGTCAAGGGCAGCACCGCGGCCAGAGCCAGCGGAGCTGCACCTTGTGGTGCTGGATCCAGTGGCTCCGGGGCCAGTGCCAAAGGCGGTACCTCCGGGTCAAAAGGATCTGGACACGGGACCGCGGGGTCCGCTGGCGCGCCGGCGGGAGCCTGAGGCATGAAAGGCGGTCCATGGCAGCAAGAAACTCTTGCATCTGTACAGGAGTCACCGACGGACCCGGGTATGGCGAGTAGGCCGTGGGACTCCCAGCCCCTGTCCCCCTTGTCCACCTCCGAGGAGCGACGGGGGGAGGGGGAGGGGGGGGACGTTCGAGAGGGAACACGCTTCTTCGACTTTCGTATGGCGTCGCTTACCGGAATCTGAAGGTGAAGACTTAGAGCCCGAAGAGCGACTGCTCCGGTCCCGCGAACGGCCCCTAGACCTGTAACACTCTCCGCAGTACTCCCGGCCACCCTGTGCGAACAGGGAGGTTTGCCAGTGCTGCTGCGCCCCCATGGGACGGTTCCCTGTACCTCTGTGTGGTCGTTTGTGTCTCAATTTGATAAGGGTGGGTTTTCTACAACCTGATTAGGGGGTTGGAGTGGGAGGTGGGTGGAGGGTAGGTAAGGTTTTATTGTTTGTTGCCAGTATGATTGCATCTTGTGGGTTGGAATGTATAGTCTATAATTGGAAGCTGTCGAGCCCCCACTGTTTAAGTCACATCCGTCAGGGTATTGCGCATGAAATCACGATACAACACAACATTTTCTTATGTGGAACATCGGAGGGCTGAATGACAGCAGGAAGTCTAGACTTGTACATACTTACTTATCCAGACATAACAGACGTGTGTCTATTGCAGGAAACGCACTTAAATGTCACACCATCACAGAGGGTGCAACATAACAGGTGGGAGAGTGTGTACTCTTATTTACTCCAACTATGCCCGTGGTGTGGCCATGCTGGTCAGGAAGGGAGTAGATTGGCGGGGGAGTGAGATATATGGAGATCCCGAAGGGAGATTAATCCTTATCCAGGGTGTGCTGGAGGGGGGGGGGGCGCGGGGGGGGGGGTTCCTTTGGTTATTGCAGCAGTATATGGTCCAAATGCTGACTCCCCCAACTTCTTTTAGGATATCTGGACTAAGATCAGGGCAACAGGATGCAGTACAATACTGTGGGGAGGGGACTTTAATGCTATCCTAGACGATGACTTGGATAGGAAGGGTGCGCCTCGCCCCCTACACCCAGCTGCCAGTGCCACCTTAAAAGCCATTGTCTCCGATGGGGAATTACTAGAGATATGGCGTAGGAGACACCCCTTGGTTAGAGAGGGCACTTGTATTTCTGATCATCACAGTGCTTGGTCCCGCTTGGACTATTGGCTGGTGTCCTGTGATGTCGCTGCTTGGACCTCTGACAGTTTGCATTTGCCACGCTCCCTATCGGACCAGGCCCCATGCTTATTGAAACTGTCGCTCCCGGGTTCGCTCCCCCGTGCTTTTTCCTGGCGCCTTCCACCGTATGCTCTTCTTGATGCCGCTTTCAGGGAGGAAATACGGTCGGATATTTCTGAATATTTCACCCGCAATATGGGCTTGTGGCTACTGAGGCCACACTCTGGGAGGCATTCAAAGTAATTATTAGGGGTCAGTGTATTGCCCGGTAGGCGGGTGTGAAAGGCTATTTGCGGTACGCATGCCACTCTGGAAACTTCGAACTTGAGGAGAAATACTATTTCACAAACAAGCCCTAGGCCGCGGCGCTCCTAAAATCCAAATTACTTTACTTTGCGGAGGAGTCTCAGCGTGAGGTTAAGTTCTTGGGGAAATACGCAGAGGCACGGCGGTATGAAGAAGGTGATAGACCAGGTTGCACTTTAGCTGGTATGATCCGACCCTCTCGGTGGACTGCATTTATTCACGAACTACACACCTCCCGGGGTGCCGTTGTCAGGGGTCTGGCTGAAATTCTAGACGCGTTCTCCACATTCTACTCCCACTTGTATACTACTACCCAGGAGACAAGTCCTGAGGGGCTGCAAACGTTCCTTGACTCTTTGGCGCTTGTCTGGTTCAATCGAACTCATAGAGAGTATATGGATCTCCCATTCACTTTGGCAGATGTGGCCCAGGTCCAGGCCTGACCACGTCCTTTTATAAAACCTATGTGGAGGAGCTGGCACCTCGGCTGTTGCCAGTGTATGAGGAGGCCCTGGAGGTTGGAGTGTTACATCGGTCCATGAGGGAAGCAATCATTATTACTCTTTTAAAACCTGGGAAGCCGGAAATGGAGTTAGATTCATACCGCCCACTATCAATGATAAATGTGGATGTTAAATCCTAGCTAAGCTGATTGCAAACAGATTGCAGCCCATGCTTCCCATTATTGCACTCCCCGACCAGTCAGAATTCATTCCTGGGAGGTCCACTTCCCACAATTTTTCGGACTATATTCTCGGTGCTGCATTATTTACACCCAGACATACGAGCCGCGGTTGTATTTTTAGACACTACCAAGGCGTTTGATACGCTCGAATGGCCATATTTGTTTGTAATTTTGGGTCGCATGGGATTTAGCCCGCTCTTCATTAACCGCATTAAACTGTTATACACCCTACCCAGCCCTCGGATTAGAGTAAATGGCTTACTTTCAGCCCCCTTTTCTATTTCGCGTGGCACCAGGCCGGGGTGCCCCCTATCTTCTCTGCTCTTCGCGATTGCGATGAAGCCCTTGGCTGCCTGCATCTGGCAACATCATACAGCTCGAGGCATTAGGTTCAGCTCCCGGAGCCTCCTAATTTCCCTCTATGAAAATGATGTCACGCTTTACATCGCCAATTCAGAGGAGAAATTGGACCCCATTTTGAGGGAATTTATTCGGTTTGGAGGTTTGTCTGGCATCTTCATCAACTGGGCCAAGTCGGTGATGTTTCCACTGACGTATGGCACACCTCCGGTAACATCCGAGTACGCTCTGAGATGGGAGGCAGTGGCGATTAAGTACTTGGGGGTGTGGATCAGTCGGGATACCCAGGAGGTGTGGAATCTGAATTACGGAGGGCGGTTACGTGGTTGGAGGAGAAGGTTACAATATGGTCTGGGTTGCCATGGTCTCTAGCTGGGAGGATAGCATTGGCTAAAATGGCCGTACTTACGAAGTTTTTATACCTATTTGTTAATATACCGTTCCCTCTCACATAGCACTTTAACACCTTGAAGTCGCAGCTGATCTCCCTGGTGTGAGGGGGTAGACAGGGTAGAACATCTTGGGATTTGTTGACACTCCAGTTGAGTCAGGGTGGTCTGGGAGCCCCGGACATGTATCTTTATGCTTTATGAGCCCAGGCTCAATTCTTGCACTACTGGGTCCATCTGACGCCCTTCCAGCCCCATGTGGCAGTTGAAACTGCCGCCATGGCTCCTGTCCCGCTCAAGGTGACGATTTACCAAAAGTCGTGTCGCCCTCGCAGAGACTGGCACCTCTGGGACACTACGTTGGGCATGGGACGCGCTGCGTAAGAGATGGGTATCCCGGTGTTATATGCTCCCTCCATTCCCCTAGCACAGAATCCAATGCTGCCTTGCATCCAGAATGGAGTCCGCAAGACACTGGAACAAAAGATGCAACTCCACACCCCGACATGTATCCGGACGGTACGTTCCGGTCCCCCCCGGAGGCAGAAGAGGGACACGCGATGTTGTTTGCTGAGTTATTCCTTTATCATAAGTTGCATGCGGCTTGCCCCGCCCTCTGGGAGGGTTTTCCACTGGCCCCACGCCCTTGCCTGCACTGGAAAGCTTGTTGAAATCCACATCTCCTCGTAAACTCATTACACATTAGTAAACACACATGCAAAACACTGCCCCGTTGTTGACACCTAAATCCCTGCAGAATTGGAACAGCGAACTCCCTTCTCCGTTGACTGAAGCCGAGTGGGATTTCTGCTGTAGACAGCTTACAGAACTCTCCCCTAATTACAAGCTTCGCTTAATTCACTTTAAATATTTTCATAGATTTTATAGAACACCTGTGAGTCTAGATCGCATGGGACTCAGGGAGGATAACAGCTGCTGGCGTTGTAGATACTCTCCTGCCTCGTTTTTGCACGTAGCCTGGGACTGCCCCAAAATTGCTGACTTCTGGTCCCTCATTTTTACCTCAGTGAATCAAATTCTTGGCACGTCAGATGTCCCGTATCCCACCCTCGGTCTATTAGGATATGTTAAGGATACACCGCTCAAGCTGCGTAAATTGCATGCGCTTCTCCTGCTGTTCGCTAAAAGGCAGGGTGCAGTCAATTGAGGGCAGGAGAAGGGTGCCCTCCGTTAAGGGATGGATCACTGATGTTACATATGGTCACACACAGCTAAACACATTCTGGGAACTTATGCCCCCTACTTCTAGGCCTAGAGACATCTGGGAGCTATTCCTGACCTGGGCTCAGAGACAACAGGAGGATACTGGGGGAGAGCGGACGAGCGGTACTCAGACTGAGGCATTGATATGAGAGGGTATGGACTTCCACCTGCTGTTGAATCTTCTTTTTCCTCCTCCATTCTGGATAATTGTGTCTACTTGGATTGTGTTGGTGATGTCCTCAGCCCTCTATGCGATATTACACCATGTATTTTAAATTTGCTGGGTTTTTTCCATGCTGGTTCTTACACGTATTTGGATCTGTGATGGATATGTGTTTATTTTATTGGAGCTAGGGCGTGAAGTGCTGCAGTTGTACTATGTGGACTGTGACTATTTCAACTCATGTACAGATTCGATATTATGCTGGCCTGTTTTGTTGTAAACTGACCTTTTCTTGAAAATGTCAATATTTTTTTTTTTTATTACACTCATTAATTCTGGATTTTGAACACTAGATGGAGTCGATATGATTTCACTACCCAAATGCAATGCCTTTCAAAAACCAATTCTTCAAAACGCATCTTCGTTCAAACAGCAGTCACTCTCTGAGTGAAAGACAAAAAAGAAACCGGCGAGCAAAAATTCCAAGTCACAAATACAAAATATCTCCTCTCTTTCACACAAAATGGATTTCTAAAACATAAAAACACATTGCCACTAAAACTAACGAATTGGGATGGTTTTCTTTTTGGATGAAGACAAACAAATGGTATATCACCGAACTTACTACCTCCAATAAGTGCATTATGTTTTAATAACTAGTATCTATCTCATGCGATCTAAGCTAAGCATCATAAAATGCAGAAAAGCAAATGTGCATCTTTAGTCCTAACATGCCCTCTAGGGTTCTGGTGACATTCAGAATGCTTGAAAGGCCTCATGATGCATCTCTGTACAACAAATACCTACAGGGTGCACACAGTGCCCCAACTTCATTTGTTCTGCCCCCCTCACCTTGCGCCCCACCACCACAGCCAGCACAGAAACAAGCATTGCCAAATCCAGTAGGTTTCACCTATGTGAGAGGTATTGGCTTTGTCAAAGTATTTTAGGCATATTGCACAGCAGCGTAGCTACTCTTCAAGCAAAGCTAAAAGTTAGAGGCATGGCGTTCAAGTGATACAGTTGGGGGTGTAAGTTAAAAATAGACATGCGGCAGAGAAGGTGAAAGCAACATAAATAAGCTGTATGCCAGTGTTAAAAGTAGGAAAGCACATTGCATGTCCAGGAATAATACTAAAACGCATATTTAAAAAGTGTGTTTGCACCAGGCAGGAGCGAACACAAGAAAGTAAGGGGAAGCCTTAGGGAGCGAAGCAATCGAAAGATGGGAAATGAGTGACAAAGAAGACAACCATGGTTTGTTCTGGGTGGGTTGTAAGCCCACTGAATAGTAAACAATATTTCTGTTAGCACAGCACATGCACTGTGTAGGCAAGACCTAAAAAGCAAACACTGCACCCCACCACATGCATTAATTTGTCCAACTACATTTCATTGCAAAGCGGAGTTTGCTTAAAAGGTTTCAATCTTACTTTGAATGCAGGAGTGTATGTATGTATATATATATATATATATATATATATATTTTTTTTTTTTTTCACTGAAAAAACCATAGGTTTCACACATGTTATAGTTAGCTGGACATTTCACTCATACAAAACCATTGAAATTCCCCCGTTTTAGTTAATTCAGCTAACTATAACTCGCGCGCACGCAATGCACTGCTGATGACGTCACATATTACATCACTCATGACACGGTCAGTGACATCACTCATGACATCACTGATGACATCTCAAATGACATCATCCAGTGAATGTGTGTTTTTCTGAAAAATAAATATGTTTTATATGTATATCTAAAGGTCGATGGAAGAAAAAATGTGTAAATAAGTGTCTAAATGGATTTTTTTTTGTAAAAATGATTGTATAACTGACTTATTAAGTGTATCTTAGTGAATACATGTATTAGCATATAATGTTTAACTATGTAAATATATATCAGTGTCTCACTTTGTGTATAAGTGGCTGCATGGGTTGGTGACTAGCTACAGGATTGTCGATATGGGTTATTAGTTGGTTTTTAGAGTATCAGTATGAGTGTCTGTATGGTTTGGTGGGGGGTATTACTTATCGCATAGATGCATGAATGGGTGACTCACTGTTTGTATGTGTTTTGAAGACAGCATGTGTGCAGGTCTGTATGGGTGGATGAGTGTGTGTATGGGTGTGTTAGTGAGTGAATCACTGTCTCAATAGTATCTTTATGAGTAACTACATATGTGTTAAACTAGTATATCTGAGTATTGATGTATATGTGAGAGCGAGAGATTGTAAGAGTTCCTGTATAAATAAGTATGTGTTTCTATAAGTGATTGTTTAAGAGAGTAAGTATGTGTATGATTCTGTAGAAGTAAGTGTAGTGGTGGGTGTATAGCTGTATATGCAAGTAAATGGATGTTTGATAGTTTATTTGCATGTGTGAGTTTGTGTGTGAGTAACTCTATAGTGTCCGTGTGTAATAAGATGTATAGGTGTAGGAGTACATTTGATGAGTGAGTACATTTGATGAGTGAGTACATGTATGAGTGCCTATATAGAACTGTTACTGAATGACTGGATGTGTATGTAGATTTTGGAATTACTGAATAGGTTGTTCTAACTGGAATTGGTATCTCCATTTTTTTTACATTTTAGTTTCTATTTTTGAATGTGTGTACCAAGGGTTATATTACGCTGAGAGGTCTGCCACTCTTTCACAAGGATGATGTCATGAGTGATGTCATCAGTGATGTCATTTGAGATGTCATCAGTGATGTTATGAGTGATGTCACTGACCATGTCATGAGTGATGTAATATGTGACGTCATCAGCAGTGCATTTCGGGCGCGCGAGTTATAGTTAGCTGAATTAATTATAAGGGGGGAATTTCAATGGTTTTGTATGAGTGAAATGTCCAGCTAACTATAACATGTGTGAAACCTATCGTTTTTTCAGTGAATTTCTAAGGTTTTTTAAATGCTAATTTTTAACTATAACGTGGCTGAAACCTATGGTTTTTATTAGTGAATTTCAAAGGTTTTGTAAATGATAATTTTTAAATGTATTAATGGTTATATTTTTTATACTAATTTATACATTATTTTAAACTATTTATGTTTAGATATTTTATTTTTTAAATTACATTACACATTTTTAATATAAATTGAAAAAAAATGTTTTCTTAAAAATATTGAAATTGTAATTTTTTTTATTTATTTATATATATTTTATATAGCAGGCAATGATATCCTTTGGAAGGAAATTCAAGTTACTGGTAAGTACAGTTAAATTTACTTTTCAGGAATAGTAGTGAGCTAGATTGGGGAATTAATTCCTCTTCAATCCTGAGGTCCCCTGTGAGCCAACTAGCCCACCAGGTACCTCCAGTATGCGCCAGGCAGCTGTGTTGCAGAGAGTCGTTCAAAGGGCACTCCCCCTTTTTACAACACTCTGCAACACAGCTCCGTGGAGCTTACTGGAGATACCCGTTGGACTAGTTACCCCCTAGGGGACCTCTGGATTGAACAGGAATTAATCCCCCAACTTAAAACGCGCCTCAGGGCATGTTTGCACTCATATCACCTCAAGCCCCGCCCCCTACCTTAACCACTGTGCTAACACGCCCTGTAGAGTGTTCTAAGTTGGGGGATTAAGTCCCCTTGCATACTGGGGTTCCCTGGGGGCCAACTAGCCCACCGGGAACCTCCAGTATGCTCCAGGAGGCTGCATTACAGAGGTGTAATGAGGCCACCCTCCTTTTTACACCTCTCTGCAACGCAGCCCCCTGGCACGTTTGCAGAGGGGGAACCAATTCCCCTTGCATACTGGGGGTCCATGGGGGCCAACTAGCCCACCTGGAACCTACAGTATGTGCCAGGGGGCTACGTTGCTTTGCCCCGGGGGGTGGTGGTCCCCGAGGCAGTGTGGGGGAGATTGGGGCCCCCCCACACTTTTTCACTATGCCCCCGGGATTTGGTCCCCCTGGGGGGTCATTTGAAAAAAATCAGACGGGTTCTTTAAAAAAAATTTGGGGGCCTTGGGGGTCCTTGTGGGACCACCTGAGCAGGCCTAGGGGGTCAAGCTGTTTCTACCCTGCCCCCTTTTTGCGTTCTACACCTTTGCTTTTCTGCTTTCTTGTGCCTCGGTCTACCGAGCACAAGATGGCTGCCAACACTTCCTGGTTTGGAGTGTTCACAGCCAATGAGCATGCAGCTCGTACTCGGAACGGTACGCGTACGGTACTCGCACCCCTCGATTTTTGTCAACAAAAAATGGGAGGGCCTTGGGGGTCCTTGTTGGACCCCCTGATCAGGCATAGGGGGTCAGGGTGTTTCTACCCTGCCCACTTTTTGCGTTCTACACGTTTGCTTTTCTGCTTTCTTGTGCCTCGGTCTACCGAGCACAAAATGGCTGCCAACACTTCCTGGTTTGGAGTGTTCACAGCCTATGAGCATGCACCTCGTACTCGTACCCCGCGATTTTTGTCAAAAAAAAAATGGGGGGGGGGGGCCTTGGAGGTCCTTGTGGGACCCCCCTGAGCAGGCCCAGGGGGTCAGGGTGTTTCTACCCTGCCCCCTTTTTGCGTTCTACACATTTGTTTTTCTGCTTTCTTGTGCCTCGGTCTACCAAGCACAAAATGGCTGCCAACACTTCCTGGTTTGGAGTGTTCACAGCCAATGGACATGCAGCTCGTACTCAGAAAGGTACTCGTACCCTGCGATTTTGGTCCCCAAAAAAAATTGGGGGGGGGGGGCCTTGGGGGTCCTTGTGGGACCCCCTGAGCAGGCCTAGGGGGTCAGGGTGTTTCTACCCTGCCCCCTTTTTGCGTTCTACACGTTTGTTTTTGTTCTACCGAGGCACAAGTTGGCTGCCAACACTTTCTGGTTTGGAGTGTTGACAGACAGTTGACAGCCAATTAGTATTCAGCTCGTGCTCGAGAAGGTACAGAGTACAGTAAGCCTACGGTAAACCTACCGTATGCACCTCTAAATATACTTATGATTTTACTTTTGATTTTCTCAGGAACAACTGAACGGATTTACGCCATTTAACAAAAAGGACCATCTGCGAACAGAACTCTACCTTTTTGCCAAGTTTGGTGTAATTCCGTTCAGCCGTTCGGGCTGTAGCCCCGGCTAAAGGTCCTTTTTCTCGGTCCCCGCTTCACAAATCACCCACAAACTTTCAAGGAACGAACCGAGCAGGCCATCTTCTTGGAGAAATTCGCGAAGATTCGTCCACCGGCGCCAAAGTTATTCTAAATAGAATGTTGCGGATTTCCTATGGAAACTAGGTTTTAACTATAACTACCTACTGGCGGCCGCCAGTAGGTAATATATATATTTCTGCAAAAACCTGACGGCCAATGATACGGCGGACTACTCCAGGCAAGGAACGCTTCCCCAACTCAGAAACCTTCAATGAAGAGCCAAAGACACGAACATGCGTGTAAACAGTTTTGTGTGTTTATTTCAAGGTGAAAATGCTGAACCAGTGTCCTCCATGACGCGTTTCACTCCCAAAAGGAGCTTGCTCACATGACGCGTTGAGATAAATAACGGTGATGGATCAAGCCCTGATCTTTGGACTGGGTAAGAGTGGTCTGCTTAATTCAGAGACTCTGTTCATCACCACCCCCTTTTCTAAATCGTTTTTGGCCACTATAGGTGTGGCAGGGTATACTCAGACATGAGTCCCTTTCTCACTGCTCCATCAGGATTCAAGCAAGCTGGGCCGAAGACGGCTGAAATGCCAGAAACCGGTCCCCGGTAGCTTGTCTCCTTTCTGGTGAAGAATTGGCTTGGTAGTTTAGTCTGCCCTGTTCCCATGATGCACTGGGCCAGGGACAGACTGATTTGCATATAGCCGGGTTCTGAGCTGGGATGGGGCAGTGAGATAAATAACGGTGATGGATCAAGCCCTGATCTTTGGACTGGGTAAGAGTGGTCTGCTTAATTCAGACACTCTGTTCATCACCACCCCCTTTTCTAAATCACATGACGCGCCCCAGCAGGCATTGGGAATTTAAAGTGCTCAGTTCTTTTAAAAAGCCCAACAAGTTTAAAAAATACAATGAGAGGCTGAAAATGTGCAAAACATCAACATAATGACTGCAAATGGTAACAAAAAATATAGACCTAAAATAGGGTAACACGGACAGAAATTTAAACAGGAAGATTCATAAAGTGAAATATTCCTGCTCCTTGTACACCAAACAGCGAGTCACTCGTCAGGCCAGGGGCGTAACACAGGCCCCCACAGCCCACGCGGTGAGGGGGGCCCCTAGCTCCAAGGGGCCCCATCGACCGTGCACTCTGGCCGGAGAGCTCCTGATTGAGCCCGGAGGGGTCCACCCTAAGTACTGTGCAGAAAGGCCTCCCCACTTTTTGTTACGCCAGTGCGTCAGGCGGGTGCTGCAGCGCGTTGGTGTGCCGCGAAAATACAAAGGCTCAAAAAATCTCCCCAGTCCACGGGAAAGAAAGCAGCACTCACGGGGATGTTTTCTTAGGCGGTATTTTTTGCACAGACAGACGCGTTTCTGATAAACCTCCTTCTTCGGTGTCAAAGTGCAACACGCTGCGCGGCGCCATTTTAATTCATAGGCATAACGTAATGAAAACAAAAGAGGGACTACAGACGTCTTGCTTAATAGCGCGCGTCATATTGCAAGTATGATCAAAAAATAATCATCACACTAATCACATTTTTACCTCAGATGGCAAACATAATTTAATAATTCATCATAACAATGATGCCAATTCAGTCATGTCATAATCTTGCCGTGGAACGGCAATGGCAACCAATGAAGGTTGCCCAGACTCCCCCCTTATTACTATTCAAGTCGCAGATCAAATCACATTAATTTTAGTTATGCCTCAATTATTAACAATATAAACCCATTACAATCCCAAATCGTATAGACCAACTGCGCACTGGAACGCATGATGATCTGCTAACCATTATATCATTATGGCATATACATACACAATCCCCAAATCAACAAAATCCAATAGAGAGGAATTAAAGAAAATGTTATTGAGACTAGACCCCAATATATGATATGATAATGATATGATAATTGAACCAAACAATAGGACTCCTCATATAGCATACTGGCTTATTTACTACTCTGTCCCACAATAGCATCAATATCCCCCCCATTCTAGTAATATTACAAGTCTAACGGTAGTAAATACAACCACCCTAACTGACTAGGTACACTGCCGACTGGGGAGATTTTTGGAAAAAAATAAAAATAAAAATATATATATATATATATATATATATATATATCCTGAAAACTCGATCCACTTCCAGTGTACACACCCTCGGCGGCTCCGGCGAGGAAGGAGACACAGACCTCGTAGCTTTTAGGTAGCGAAATTATTTATTTAATTTAGACCCACACACAACGCGTTTCGAGCTGGAAAGCCCTAGCATAGATGCTAATTCCTAACTATAACTGGCGTGAAGCCTATGGTTTTTTCAGTGAATTTAATAGGTTTTTAAATGCTAATCCCTAACTATAACTGGTGTGAAACCTATGGTTTTTTCAGTGAATATATATATATATATATATATATATATATATATATATATATATATATATATATATATATATATATATATATATATAGTCGCCAGTAGGTATATATAGTTAGGACCTAGTTACCATAGGAAATTCTGAACATTCTATTGGGAATAACTTTGGCGACGATTGAGGGATCTGCCTGTAATTTTCCTTAAATTTGCCTCGCTGCGCTCCGCTCCTTCTCTGAAAGTTTCGGGGGTATTCGTCAATCGGGGGCTGAGAAAAAAGGGAGGTCCCAAAACGTGTTTTCCCCATGTTAATTTACATAGGGACATTCTGACAAGGCTACAGCTCGAACAGCTGAACGGAATTACACCAGATTTGGCAAAATGGTAGGGACTGGTATGCAGCAGTGCCTTGTGTATGTTTGGTGTAAATCCCTCCAGTAGCTTTTGAGAAAATTGAATGTGAAATTGAGTCCAATGCAATTTTCCATAGGACCTTTAGACACAGCTACAGCCCGAACGGCTGAATGGAATTACTGCAAACTTGGCAAAATGGTAGAGCCTGGTATGCAGAAGTGCCTTTTGTATATTTGGTGAAAATCCCTTCAGTAATTGTTGAGAAAATAGACTTTTTTCAAATTATATATCTATAAGCGGGACACGGTGCGTGCACGGGCGTGCACTGTCCTTGCTCGTGCGCGGACCTTAGCGTGCGCGAGCTGCATGCTGATTGGCTGCCAATGTCTGTCAACACTCCAAAACAGAAATTGTTGGCAGCCATCTTGTGCCTCGGTAGACTGAGGCACAGGAAAGCAGAAAAACAAACGTGTAGAACTCAAAAAGGGGGCAGGGTAGAAGTACCCTGACCCCCTAGGCCTGCTCAGGGGGTCCCACAAGGACCCCCCAAGCGCAAAAATAATACTTTTTTTCAAAGATCGCGGGGTCCGCGCACGGTGCGCGCACCCTGTGATTTTTCACCAAAAAAAAAATTTTTTTTTAAAAAAAAGAAAAATAAATGTGGGCCTGGGGGGTCCTTGTGGGACCACCTGAGCAGGCCTAGGGGGTCAGGTTGCTTCTACCCTGCCCCCTTTGCGTGTTTTGCACCTTTGTTTCACTGCTTTCTTGTGCCTTGGTTCTACCGAGGCACAAGATGGCTGCCAACACTTCCTGGTTTGGAGTGTTGACAGACAGTGGCAGCCAATCAGCATGCCTTTCACAGGAAAGCAGCATGCTCATTGGCTGTCAGCACTTCTAACCAGGAAGTGTTGGCATTCATCTTGTGCTAGGTAGACCGAGGCACAAAAGAAGCAGAAAAACAAACGTGTAGAACGCAAAAAGGGGGCAGGGTAGAAACACCCTGACCCCCCTAGGGCTGCTCAGGTGGTCCCAGAAGGATATTTACATATTTAAACGGTATCCGCTAATAGAATTAGCATTTAGAAAACCTTTGAAATTTATTGAAAAAAACTATAGGTTTCACGCCTGACATAGTTAGGAATTAGCATTTAAAAAGTGGTCCCAGAAGGATATTAACATATTTAAACGTTATCCGCTAATTGAATTAGCATTTAAAAAACCTTGCAAATTTACTTAAAAGCCATAGGTTTCAGGTCCTATATAGTTAGGAATTAGCATTTAAAAAACCTTGCAAATTCACTTAGAAAACCATAGGTTTCAGGTCATATATAGTTAGGAGTTAGCATTTAAAAAACCTTTGAAATTCACTGAAAAAAACATAGGTTTCAGGCCTTATATAGTTAGGAATTAGCATTTAAAAAACCATTGAAATTGCTCCTATATCGTTAGTTGTACTAACTATATTTCGCGCACCCGCAATCCACTGCTGATGATGTCACATATTACATCATTCATGACATGGGTCAGTGACATCACTGATGACATCAATGATGACATCATCCACGTGACATACACTAGTAAAATCTTTCATCACTCTTTGTAAAATACAGAGTATCTAATTCCTAACTATATAAGGCCTGAAACCTATGGTTTTTTCAGTGAATATATATATATATATATATATATATATATATATATATATATATATATATTACCTACTGGCGGTCGCCAGTAGGTAGTTATAGTTAGGATTTTTTTCAATGTTAAATCTCAAAATTCTATTTGGAATAACTTTGGCACCGGTTGACGAATCTGCTTGAAAATTTCCTCAAAATGGCCTCGTCAAGTTCCGGTCTTTCCCTGAAAGTTTGAGGGGGATTCGTCAAGCGGGGGCCGAGATAAAAGGGGGGTCCCAAAACGCGTTTTCCCCATGTTAATTTCCATAGGGCGGTCGATTTCACTTTTAGCTCGAACGGCTGAATGGATTTACACCAAACTTGGCAAAATTGTAGGGACTAGTAGCCCGATGTGCCTTTGCTATGTCTCAAGATATGTGCTCCATTGGATTTTGAGTAATTTAGGTCCCAAAAAATATATATATCTATAGGCGCGCTCCGGTACGCGCACCGGGGAGCGCACCAGGCACGACACGCAACTTGCGCGCAGAAAGCTGATTGGCTCTCGGGTGTCTGTAAACATTCTAAACAGTCCGGAGCGGCCGCCATCTTGTGTCTCAGTAAAATCGAGACACAAGAGGTGGCAAAAACAAAGGGGGGAATTGACCATAAGGGGGCAGGGTAGACCCCCTCCTGACCCCCTAGCTTTAATGTGGGGGCTAAAATAGGGTCCCGCGGGGCATTTTAAAGAAATATTTTTTTCGATTTGCGCGGGGGGAGCGCCCGGTACGCGCACCGGGAAGCGCACCGGGGAGCGAAGTAAGGGGAAAATCCAGGATCATATTTATGAAGGCCTTGCGCTGCCAGTTTTGCGCCGCCTGTGCGTCACTTTTTGTGACGCACCAGCGGTGTGTAAAAAAAGCGCCTTGTTACGCTATATTTAAAAAGTGACGCATCTAGGTAGATGGGTCACTTTTTAAAACCCTGCGCCACATTATACCTGCGTCCGGTATAATGTATGCAGAGGGGGCGTTCCCCCGCAAAAAGCTTGGTAATAGCGACGCAGTGAAATCTATGAGATTTCACTGCGTCACTTTTAGGATGCTGTTGCGTCAAAATCTTGCGCCTGCCTCACAGCAGGTGTAAGACTGACGCAAGACCTTTCACATGGTGCTTTCCCCATGTGAAAGGACGCATTACTGGAGTTGCGTCACTTTTGTGACGCACTCCAGCAATGCATCACTTTTGTATTTGCAGATACGTCAGAAATACTGACGTATCTGTAACTCCTTGCGACATGATTCGTCATACATTAAATATGACATATCTGGAATGTCGTAAGGAGTGCGCACAGAAAAGTGACGCATCGCACCAGCGGTGTAAAAAAATGCGCCTTGTTGCGCTATATTTAAAAAGTGACGCATCTAGGTAGATGGGTCACTTTTTAAACCGTGCGCCACATTATATCTGCGTCAGGTATAATGTATGCAGAGGGGGCGTTCCCCTGAAAAAAGCTTGGTAATAGCGACGCAGTGAAATCTATGAGATTTCACTGCGTCACTTTTAGGATGCTGTTGCGTCAAAATCTTGCGCCTGCCTCACAGCAAGTGTAAGACTGACGCAAGACCTTTCACATGGTGCTTTCCCCATGTGAAAGGACGCATTACTGGAGTTGCGTCACTTTTGTGACGCACTCCAGTAATGTGTCAATTTTGTGTTTACAGATACGTCAGAAATACTGACGTATCTGTAACTCCTTGCGAATTGATTAGTCATAAATTAAATATGACATATCTGGAATGTCATAAGGAGTGCGCCCAGAAAAGTGAGGCATCGCTGTTTTCACGTAGCGATGCGTCACTTTTCAGAAATGAGGCCTCCAGTTTATTCACTGTGTCACCTCTGCGACCCTTTCTTGCATCAATACGTCCCTTTTGCATACATTACACCTGACGTAGGAATAATGTGGCACAGGGGTTTACAAAGTGATGTATTTACCTAGAAACGCCACTTTGTAAATATGAATAAATAAGGTGCATTTTTTATTGGACTGTTGTGTCACAAAAAGTGATGCTTTGGTGGCGTTAAAGTGACGCATGGCTTCATAAATGAGGCCTTCTACCTTCAACTCCAGCAATGCATCTTTTCTTAACCTTCAACACTCCTGTTCCTTTTCAACATTTTCATTGAATATCAACATTCCCCATACTCGCTCTTCTTCTCATAACTTTCTTTCCTAACACTCACCTTCTTTCAGTCCTCCTACTTCACTTCCTTTTTCCTCTCATACCTTTATGTTCTTTCTTACTCATTCTCCTTTCCATTATCAATGCACTCTATTTCACTTACTCTTTTTCATTTTTTTAAGAATATAGCTCTTTGATGAGAATTGGAGGTAGTTCTGAAAACAACTTTTGGTTTTCTTCTTTTTTCTAAACAGGAACAAAAACAGGGAATGGAAACTGCTCAACAGGAGCAAAAAAAATAAAAAAAATTAGGGGTGGGAAGGGCAGTGATGGTTCTCCAATGCTCGAACCATGAGCTGGACACTTTTCTCCCCATAGGTGAGGAGTTGATTGCAGTATCTGCATCTGAGGACACCATGGTTAAATGCAGGTTGAATGTTTGGCACCTGCTCCTGTGATTGCCCCCTCCCAGAAGAAGTTGCTCCTCCGGTGGATGTAAATCCCCATCACTGGGAACCTCTTGTGCCAGAGCCCTGACACTTTCTCGGGCAAAATTCTGGGGTGCTTCCTCTGCACATGCCGGATCATTGTGAAGTTCCCAAAAGAGTACTTTTTCAAAGGGTTACCTCTTGACAGCTCTTCTTTGCAGATCCTGCACTGCACTTTTGGAGCACTTACCTTTTTTTGTCCAGGTGGGATTTCAAAAAATTTCCAAATTAAATGTTTCTTTACTTTACGTTGAGGAGGCTCTTCATTGATGAATTCTTGGTCATCCTCACTGCTGGATTGTCTGGCAGCCATTGTAAAAGCAAGAAATATCCTGGAGCAAAAAGGCAGGTCTTTCAGTCACAAAAGTGAAAGAAGAAGTGAAGGAAATGGGTGGGGATTTCATTCTTTGTAAAAAAAACTGTTAGCAACCAATGAAAAGTGTTATTTTAAGGTCACATGACCAGACGCGCTTACGCTGCGCGCTCTGGAGCGCTTCCGGGTGCGTTTACGCGGCGCGAAGGTAGGCGCTTCCGGGGCGCAAACGTGGCGCGAACGTAGGCGCTTCCGTGTGCGTTTACGCGGCACGAACGTAGGCGCTTCCGAGGGCACTTACGTTGCGCGCCGAAGTGACGTCATCAAACTTTTACAGAAATGCATAATCATTTTCCTTATAAAAAAAATTTGATTTTATTTGTATGGTACGAAATGTTTTGCATTATTATTAACTTTTCATTCATATTTTTTTTCACGAACGAAAGTAGCGCTCTGGGTGCGCTTTCAGGTGAGCTCACCGGTTAGCTTACCGGAAAGCTTACCAGAGAGCTTACCTGAAAGCTTCCCGGAGCGCGCACCCAGAGCGCAAAAGAAAAAAATTATATATAAAAAAAAAAAAGAATACTTACAAAAAACAGCAAATTGTAAAAAAAAAAAAAAGGTTAGAAACTCGATATAGAAAGGAATTGGCGTTTAAAAAACCTATCAAATTCACTGAAAAAACCATAGGTTTCACACCAGTTATAGTTAGGAATTAGCATTTAAAAAACCTATCAAATTCACTGAAAAAACCATAGGTTTCACACCAGTTATAGTTACCTGGAAATTTTACTGACATAAAACCATTGAAATTCCCACGTTATAGTTAGTTGGACTCACTATAACTTGCGCGTGTAATGCACTGCTGATGACATCACATATTACATCACTCATGACATGGTCAGTGACATCACTCATGACATCACTGATGACACCATCCTTGTGACAGAGAGACTGACCTACTTTCACTGTAAAGTAACCCTTAAAACACATTTTGAAAAATAAAAAATAACATTTAAAAAAAAGTGGACATACCAGATACAACAACCAATTCAGTAATTCCACCATTTATATACACATCCACTCGCTCACCAACACTTCTATATAGTCACTCATACATATACTAACTCATCATATGTAGTGAGACACCTATACATCCGTTAACACACTGACAGTCTTCAAAAAGTTGCTCACACACATACTCCCACATGCAAATAAACTATTGAACATCCATTTATTTGCATATACAGCTATACATACACTACCACCTTACTTCTAAGGAAACTTACACATACTTACTCTCTTAAACAATCACTTATAGAAACACATACTTATTAAAACAAGAACTCTTTCAATCTCTCACTCTCACATATACTCAATTATATACACCAATACTCACAAATACTACATTAAAACATATGTAGTTCCTGATAAAAACACTAGTGAGAGTCATTCACTTACTAACACATACATATACACACTCATTCACCCTTACAATCCTACACATATGCGGTCTTCAAAACACATACAAACAGTGAGTCAGTCATTGATGCATCTTTGTGCTAAGTAACACCCCCACCAAATCAGACAATTATAAAGATACTAAAAAAAACATCTAATAACCCATATACACACACATGTAGCTACTCAACAACCCATGCAGCCACTTATACACAAAGTGAAACACTGATACATATATTTAAATATTTAAACATTACTCGCTAATATATGTATTCACTAAGATACACTTAATAAGGCAGTTATCCAATCATTTTTTTAAAAAAAACATCCATTAAGACAATAATTTAAACAAATATTCTTCCATCGACCTTAACATACATATATAAAACATATTTATTTATCTGAAAGGCACACATTCACTGGATGGTGTCATGAGTGATGTCACTGACCATGTCATGAGTGATGTAATATGTGATGTCATCAGCAGTGCATTACACGCGCAAGTTATAGTGAGTCCAATTAACTATAACGTGGGAATTTCAATGGTTTTATGTCAGTAAAATTTCCAGGTAACTATAACTGGTGTGAAACCTATGGTTTTTTCAGTGAATATATATATATATATATATATATATATATATATATATATATATATATATATATATATATATATATACGTAAAAACAACCTTTACCTTTGTAGGTGGCCCTACCAGTTGTATCTGTGGCCCAATGTACACACTCATTCTTAAAACTAACTTCTAGAGACGCCACAAGGTACACTCGAGCCAAAGTTACACTACAGTCAATGACTTTTTACATGTGCTTCTCCATACAACAACAAAAAGTTTTTCACCTAGCAGTCAACATCAAATTTCCACTAATTTGACATGCACTCTCGTTTCGTTTTCCCAGTTACGTTTCAAAACATTTGAAGTGATTGACGTCGCAAAATGAAGTCTTAATTTATGTACAGTTCATACATCCAGGTAAAGTATTTATATATTTCCCGAAAATGCCAAGCACAGTACTCCACAAAGCCATTATAACTATCATCTGGCAGCGAGGGAATAAAGTAACATGCATTGCGAACCCTTTGTCCATGACGTACTCAAACCATCTGAAACATAAAAGAGCTCAAACTATATACATTCTTTTTAGCGACTGGACGTGCAGCCTCATCAATTAATACTCACTCTAATGACTTCAACGTCACGCCAATAAAACGAACAAGTGCACTAACAAAATACATCATGGGACATACGAATCCTCCTTCATCTCGTATACATCAAGCATCAAGTAAATTCACCAGAAGCCATATTTGTAAAAGACAAACACAATACTGCACATGAGTCGCTAAACACATGAACCGACGAGATAACGGAAGTGTGTGTTGCAATCGACCCCTAATGTAACCTTAACTACACATCAACCTTTGGTGCAAACTGGTCAAAGTCAAATATACATGCCACCCAAAAGGCGCTGACCAGCGACAGCGATATATCAGTTTTAGCTAGAGGCACAAGCCTCCGAGTTTGCATGTTTGGTGCGACCTGGGTTGGGGGTGATTGGGGGTGTTCAGTGGTGCTGCTGCAACGATTCCTATTTATAATGCTATGGAATGGTGACCTCTCCAGTGCCACATACTAGAAGCAGACAGCCATGCGGGCAGGTGTTATTTATACACCCGCATTTACTGAAGGCACGGATAAATAAGGAATACATGGGCTGGCTGAGGCAGTCAAACTGATGGGAGAGAGGGCGCTGTAGGCCCTGGAGACGAGAGGCGTGCAATGTGCCTGGCAAAGAAGAGTTTTAAAAAACACGGAGACACGAGGAAGGCAGGAGTACAGCTCTCAAGTATAAAGTGCGGACTAAACAAACGGCAGCGGTGGCAGACACAGGTGAAACAGTGCACACATGTAAATGCGTCTTACAAAGAGCAGACCTCTAAAGAGGTGGGGCAGTA
Organism: Lissotriton vulgaris; assembly: GCF_964263255.1. Taxonomy (NCBI): domain Eukaryota; kingdom Metazoa; phylum Chordata; class Amphibia; order Caudata; family Salamandridae; genus Lissotriton; species Lissotriton vulgaris. Next base: position 262,795,836 of record NC_141700.1, on the reverse strand, counting down.
TAAATACACAGCCAGTACACGGGCTATGTGCACAGGAATACGTAAAATATACAGATATTTGTAGTTCAAAGGGCGTAAACATACATAACTATTCATGTGTACATACGTTCAGCCCTCTCTGTGGTTTGCTCAAATAAATAACTTAAGGCAGAGAGGCAGATTCACAACAAACACGGTCAGAATCAAACGCAAAACTCCCCTTCGAATGACCTTCCTTTCCAAACGCGTGGTTCTCGCGTCAAACATTTGGAACAATGATTTCGAAAGCTTCAAAGAATAAAAACATCAAACTACACAAGGGGGCTCATAACACACCGCGAACTTACCTGGGCCGCCGCGTGCGCGCAGAAACACACGTTCAAAAGCACAAGTCCAAATCCGGGAGATTGTGGAAACAAAAGAGCGGGGAGGGCGCGATTTCCGCTGAGCGGGAGCTCGAAGTCACTACAAGTTCAACTTTAACCCCGAGGCACAGCACCTGGGAGGGGGCTTCTTCCTCGCCTGGTGTACGGTAAACCGTCTCAGAGCCTGGTACGGAGAGCAGCCTGGCCCACTGCCTGCGCTTTGCCAACCTCGGCTGCAGGAGTTGACGCTCTCCTGCACCTGGCACCGCTGTTTCAATCACCAACATCGCAGAGCAATGCGAGGAATGCAGGCTGACCGGTTCCCGGAGGCCGAGCTCCCGCCTGGGGCCTCCGGGGAGCGGGCAAGAGGCAGGCAGAGCACAGAGGAAACGGCTTCTGGCCAGAGGATCTTACAGGGGAAGCACAGGTGAGACCGCCGGCCACGAACCACACAGCCAGGGAAAGCACAGGCAACACTGCTCCCGTCCAGAGAGCATAGGTAACACTTCTCCTAGTCCCAGCAGAACCGACAGGGGCCGAGATGGGCACAGGTAACACTGCTCCTAGTCCCGGCAGAACCAACAGGGGCCGGATAGAACCGACAGGGGCCGAGATGGGCACAGGTAACACTGCTCCTAGTCCCAGCAGAACCAACAGGGGCCGGATAGAACCGACAGGGGCCGAGATGGGCACAGGTAACACTGCTCCTAGTCCCGGCAGAGCCAACAGGGGCCGGATAGAACCGACAGGGGCCGAAGATGGGCACAGGTAACACTGCTTCTAGTCCCAGCAGAACCGACAGGGGCCGGAGATGGGCACAGGTAACACTGCTTCTAGTCCCAGCAGAACCGACAGGGGCCGGAGATGGGCACAGGTAACACTGCTTCTAGTCCCAGCAGAACCGACAGGGGCCGGAGATGGGCACAGGTAACACTGCTCCTAGTCCCGGCAGAGCCTACAGGCATCAGACATGCACAGGTTACACTGCTCCTAGCAGAACCTACAGGCGTCTGAGACAAAAACAGGTAGTACTGCATATACAAAGAACGAAAGGGTGGATATGCTGTCTTGATCTGCACATCACCATGTGTTCAAAAAGTCATGCACGACTCAATATGTCATTCTCCAACCATTGGATGCTGGGTGCTAAGACCGTGCCCAATACTCATCCGCCTAGAGTATTAACTATTGGAACTCCAAAGTAGTCCAAATTCAAATCCACCTCAGACACTGCAGCACACCAAAGCAAAGTCACTGTAGAAATAGTCTGAATATTTCAATCTTTGTCCAAACATACAATGTTCAGTATTATAGCGTCCATTAAACAAGTGTGCTCAATAACAGACTGCACTCCACAAAGCGATCCAAATTCACATCGAGAATTCAAAAAGTAAATCTTTATTCCAAAATTGCACAGCAGCTGACGGGCGTTTCGCCCGGCAGGGCTTCCTCAAGGCTTTTAAGATGAATCGTTCTCTCGTAGAAATAATTATTCAGTCTTTTATACAGCATCTGTTGTTATTGTACTCATATCTTTAGGATTCAAATGTAAAACAGCCTGTGTGTAATAGCCAATCCAATCACCATCAATATTAGCTAGTAAGTTCCGAATACTTCTGTACTGAAAACGGTCTTCCATTATAGGACCATATTAAGTCCTCACTGCTGGAGATGGGCATAGGTAACACTGCCCCTAGCAGAACCTATAGGGGCCGGAAATGGGCACAGTTCAATTCAAATTGTATTGATCGATTAATTAAAATCATACAATGTAAAATCATCAATTACACAACCATAATAAAAGCAGTGCTTCAGTTCCAAGGACCAATGAAAGCATGAGCAAGAAAGCATGAGCGACATTTCGCTCCACACCTAGTCGCACAGCAAAAGTAGGTTTATGATAATGCTCCAAATCGCTTGTGCATTTAACTCCAGGTTACTCCACACTTTGTTCCAAAATTTTCATGCTCTTCCTTTTAGTCCACATGTAAGGTGCCCTACTTTTTTAATGCTTCCCATGCTCAAGATGTGCCCATCCAGACCTCTGGCAAGAACACGATAAAAACGCATGATTAGTCCAAAGCAGTATTTCTTTATTACAACCCAATGCAGTCGGGCTTAAACGAGCCCTTTTTGAGGGGTCACTGAAAATATTAATTAGAAAACCACCATTACTACATTGTTCTTCATTAAACAACTGTAACAATTCGTACTAGTTATATTACATTGATTATATTTATATATGCAGGTCTTTTTTTTTAAAGTGCAAATAGTCCTGTGCAAATTAGATTTTTATACTAGATGTTTTAAAAGCCTTTTTAACAGTGTTTCTTTAAATTTATACAGCCAAGTTTGCTATACTAAAGACACAAGATTCTAGTTTCTTTTTTGCGAACGTCAAAAATGTTGTGAAGTTTGCATTCATGATTATATCCGTTGGCTGAAAACAGACTACCAGAGCTTGTCTACCAGTTCGTACTCCTCGGTTAGTAAAATGGCTTTTTAAATATCTACTTTTTTCTTCCATCATTGCTGGGCATATGCAAACTAAGTGGATCATATTTTCTTCCCATTGGTTGCATAGTCTGCAGGGGATCGACTTAGAAGGTCGCAACCATGACATTGCATGCGTTGATCTTGGAAGATGGCCAAATCTCGCTTTAATGAATATGTTTTTTATTTAAGCAGACCAAGGTATTTCTAGGTAAAGCTGCGAATTGGGAATCTTATACTCATTCAGAATCATCCATATCTGTGCTCTTTTTGAGAACAACTCTATCTCTCAGCAATGACATGCGTTTTGTTATTGAGTTAATTGCCTTTTTGAAGGATGTTGAGGTTATAGCCATATCCCAAACCTCATGTGCAGATAACTCCTCCAATGCTATTTGTAAATATTTCCAAAATTGCGAACTTTGATTCAATTGTATTTCTTGCCAGAGTAAGCAACACATTAGATTGGAAGTATTTGTTTTTATTTGTTTCCATACCTTTATATATTGACCCATCCTTGCAATGTGCTGATTGGATATACCAAATTCCAATCTAATTTGTGCAGGTGATACATTGGAGGGAAACCAAAACAACATCTTAAAGGCTTTGGTAATAACATTATTTAGGGTTATGGAGTCCTTGCCGCAAAGTGCTTCACTACCATAGGTGATGATGGGCAACAACTTTGCATTATTACCTTTAGCAGTGGGATATAACTAAGCCCTTCCAAGGACCTCTGCAATGTACGAAATGCCATAAGTAGGGAGTTACTTCTCTTTGTCAGCTTCGTTATATGTTGACAAAATTAGCCCTTGTCATCGTCAAAACACCCTGGTATTTAAATGTTTTCACGTGTTCCAGTTGTTGATTTTGCAAACACCATTTATATTTACTGCGTTTCAGTGCCTTGTTATTAACTTCCATTACTTTTGCTTTAGCTTCATTTATTACAATCTTGTTATCTATTGAGTATTTTGATGTTCTTTTTTATAAGACGTTGTACTCCTAGTTTTGGTTGACTTAATGAAATAACGCCATCGACATATAATAGATTTGAAATACGTCTATCTGCTAATTTAGGTGGATGAGCGATCTTTGTCCAAAGCATCTGTTAGATCAGATAAAAACAAATTAAATAGGTATGGTGCAAGAACTCACCCTTGTTTTGAACCCTGGGATGTTTCAAATTTTCTTGATAACTGTGTGCCTGCCTAGTCGAACTCTGATCCAGGTCTCCGAGATGGGCACAGTTAACACTGCTCCTAGTAGAACCTACAAGGGCCAGAGATGGGCACAGGTAACAATGCTCCTAGCAGAACCTACAGGGCCCATCGATGGGTAGAGGTAACACTGCTCCGTGCAGAACCTACATGGCCCGACAATGGGCCCAGGTCACACTGCTCCTAGCAGACCACAACCTACAGGGCCCGGCAATGGGCACATATAACACGCTCCTAGCAGAACATACAGAACCCAGCGATGGGCCCAGGTCACAAGACCGCACGTGGACTGGAGATAAAGAAATTGTACCACTGCCTCTTTCCAGAGCTTACAAATGAGGGGAGAGGGTCAGCACAAGTAACATTGTTTCTGACCAGATAACTTCTAGAAAGGAGGAGGTGAAGAGAGGGAGCCACAACTCCTGTCTAGTGCCGAATGGAGTGGACGCGGAGCTGAGACTGCACCAATCCGACTCAGTGGAGGAAGGAGACATAGAGGCTGGTACCGGCACTCCTGCCTAGACTGGGGAACAGGGGAACCACCAGCTAGAAACGCAGCTTTTCTCCATTAAATCGTGGATTGAGAAACAGACTGAGAACACTACTCCCCCCCCCCCAGGGCAGGGGGAATACAGGCTGGGAACACAGATCCTCTGCAGAACTCAGGGAGCAGAAACAAAGCACCAGGATAACACTCCTTTGTGCAGCTTGAGTGAGTGAAGCTCACCTATTACCACTCGTGCACAGAGAGGAGCAGGACGGGCAACACTGCTCCTTTTCAGCGTCACAGGGATAGATTACCAGATGAGGCCAGGATACCAGAGCTACAGATCCAGTCCAATTCATCTTTCAATAGTCAACGGAAATCTAATATTTTAGTCGAATTGGTTCAATAAAGGCTAACTTGAATTACAACTCACAGAATGCATTCAGTTGTTAAATGAAACTTAAAGTGGGACAGTGTCCCAGAAAACACGTATTTGGCAACTTTACAAGTGGGAAGGCAGATAGAAAACAAGCAACAATGCTCTTGTACACCGCTTTGGGGGGAGGAGTTTTATAATACAAGAAGGTTCGTGTCAAAAGCTTGTGAGGAGGGGTAGAACAGGTAACACCTCCTCTGCAGAGGTTGCGGGAATAGGAAGAACAGGTAACTCTGCCCCCGTCGAGATCCAACCTGGGCTAGAGCAGAAAATAAAATCAGCCCTGGCACACCTGTTCCGTTTTGCAGGAGGCCAATGCTAAACGCGGTCCAAGAGCAATAGCTGTAATGGGACCTCCATCATGCTCTGAAAGCAGCCCCCTAGCCTGCAAGAGAAATGTCAGATGGATAGGACAGCCTGTCCACCCTGGATCCAACAGTGGGGCAGAAAAAAAGCACACTAGGGGTCCTGTGCAGTAAGAACAGAGAGGGAGGAGCACAGGACCCCTAGTGTGCTTTTTTTCTGCCCCACTGTTGGATCCAGGGTGGACAGGAGCTTACAGAGAAAGGACAGAGCCCAGGTAACACTGCTCCTGTCCAGAGCTTACAGAGGGAGGGCAGAGCCCAGGTAACACTGCTCCTGTCCAGGGCTTACAGCGGAAGGACAGAGCCCAGGAAACACTACTCCTGTCCAGGGCTTACATAGGGAGGATAGAGCCCAGGTAACACTGCTCCTGTCCAGGGCTTTCAGAGGGAGGACAGAGCCCAGGTAACACTGCTCCTGTCCAGGGCTTACAGAGGGAGGACAGAGCCCAGATAACGCTGCCCTTGTCCAGAGTTTATGGGGGGGGAGGACAGAGCCCAGGAAACACTGCTCCTGACCAGGGCTTACAGAGGGAGGACAGAGCACATGTAACACTGCTCCTGACCAGGGCTTACAGAGGGAGGACAGAGCACATGTAACACTGCTCCTGTCCTGGCCTTACAGAAGGAGGGAGCAGCCCAGGTAACACTGCTCCTGTCTAGAGCTTACAGAGTAAGGGAGGAGGCCAGGTAAAACTGCTCCTTTCCAGAGCTTACAGAGGGAGGGCAGAGCCCAGGTAACACTGCTCCTGTCCAGGGCTTACAGAGAGAGGACAGAGTCCAGGAAACACTGCTTATGTCATGAGCTTACAGTTAGGAAAGAAACCTCTGAGATAAAGAGATGGATTCATTCAAGCTACTCTATAAATAGTGAATACACCTGAAATAGGTTTCAAGCTTGATCTTGCAAATTATACAACTATATTAACGTATGATACTTTGATTCCAGCACCTATGCAACTGCTGCCTGGCAGCGGAACTCAAACAGTGACAAAGTTTACAGCTTCTGTATAGTGAAATTACCTACAAACCCTCCCACACGCAGAACAAGTAAAGTATATGCAGCAGCGCAAGATTTTCTAGCTCTCGGAATGTACGAGTTATAAAGAGCATACGTCCGAACTAGGCACACACAAGCATCAGGGACACAGGGCCCTTCAGCTAAATATGAGCTTGGAAGCATAATTTACTGCTCCCAGTAGAAATCACCAAAAGAGGCCTCCTCGTCAGTTAGCCCCCAAATAAACTCACTGGACGTTAGTTTCAGGATGTATACAAGAGTATTGGTGTGACAGACAGGTGACTGTGTACAGTAGTGGTAATGTGAAGCCTACCCTTGCTCACTCAATCAAGGATTTATAAAGCGCTGCAAAACACACGAGGATCTCAAGGCGCTGGAATTGCTAACTGATTTTTAAATGTTTCTAAATGAGGGGAGAGCAAGGAGGAGGCACTCAAAAAACAGGTAAAAGCAATAATACAGGAGCAAGACCGATGCAGCAGCATGCCAAGAGTTGGGCCTGGGGCCTTCTCAATGGGGTTGTGCTGTGGCCTCCACTAAGTAGGTCCTGGGAGGGGAGCTGGAGGAGGTGGGCGTGGATAGGCGGAGGCAGGGAAAAGCAGCAGTTGGGAGCAGCAAGGAGGGAAAAACAAGGAGAAAGCAATGAAAACAAAGAGAAACCTAGGAAAAGACACTCAACGCAAGGGAAAAATCAAGGAAAATGAAGTGAAAACGAGGGAAAATCGAGGAGAAACACTAAAAAAAAAGGGAGGAAAACAAGGGGAAAACAAGGATAAGGCATTGCACATGCGCACATTTTACTTAGAGATGGTGTTCTATCAAGGTTATGAAATCTGTTCTTCAAAAAGTTTTATAAAGATTCAGTAAAGTAAATTTTGAGTCAAAATATGGGGAGACATACATAAAAGGCAAAAAAGAAGTGAAAAGGGGTATATATCACTTCACCACATCAATTCACAACTTAAACATCAAACTCCAATCAATTTATAACAACAACCAAAAGAAATCAATTAGTGATGGTTGTATGCCTGTGCCCAAGCAACAGTAAAGGAGATGATGTAGCTGTCGACGTTTCGGTCTTATATTGCTGCCGTCGTCAAGACCATCATCAGGACCATGAAGTTCATTTGCAGGTAAAATAAACCCCCTGAAAATTCCAGTAATTATATTCTCATGTGGAATTCAGTATGTTAAAAACGATTCTCATACGAAGCGTATGTACTATCAGCGATGATGTAAATTCTACAACTGAGATGCAAGGCCAGTAGTTGAAATTTGTAATTTAGAGCCGATGGCAGGATATCTTCGGGTCACGTCGCGAACAGTCTGTATCGGGACGTGACCCGAAGATATCCTGCCATCGGCTCTAAATTACAAATTTCAACTACTGGCCTTGCATCTCAGTTGTAGAATTTACATCATCGCTGATAGTACATACGCTTCGTATGAGAATCGTTTTTAACATACTGAATTCCACATGAGAATATAATTACTGGAATTTTCAGGGGGTTTATTTTACCTGCAAATGAACTTCATGGTCCTGATGATGGTCTTGACGACGGCAGCAATATAAGACCGAAACGTCGACAGCTACATCATCTCCTTTACTGTTGCTTGGGCACAGGCATACAACCATCACTAATTGATTTCTTTTGGTTGTTGTTATAAATTGATTGGAGTTTGATGTTTAAGTTGTGAATTGATGTGGTGAAGTGATATATACCCCTTTTCACTTCTTTTTTGCCTTTTATGTATGTCTCCCCATATTTTGACTCAAAATTTACTTTACTGAATCTTTATAAAACTTTTTGAAGAACAGATTTCATAACCTCTCCGTGTCTCCTTTGCCTTCCATAAGATTGGTCTCTATTTCAGTAAATATGTGATACTTGTTACACAGGAGTTTGATACTACTGATACGACTCCCAACTGAGTTTTAACATTACATAAACAAATCCCTTGTAGCATTTCTTCGACTTGAAATAACCATTGCCCAAGCCTACAAGGGTTTATTGGGTTTCCCCTGTTACGTTTACGTTCTATCAAGGTGGCATGTTAGTGGCAACTTAATTTTTTTTGTAGAGAATAGGGTTCCAGCACGATTATTTTATGGACTTGTCAAGGCCAGGGGCGGCCTTAGGCATGTGCAAGCTGTGCACCTGCACAGGGCCACCAAACCCCAGGGGCCACCACGCCAATATATATCCTTAATCTAATAATCCTCTGAGGATGGATACATATTTGCGTGGCGGCCCCTGGCAGAGATTTGGCGGCCTCCGGCTCTGTTCCACTACCAAACACCCTGACTCCCCCCCTCTTCACTGGCTTCCGCTCTCCGTCCCGCCAGGACCCCCTCTTCCGGGGCCCCTTACCTACGCTCCTTGCCCAGTGCCGCCATGAGCCTAGAGCCTAGAGCCTAGAGCTGCCCCTGTCAAGGCCCTCCGCCCCTCTGAAAGACATACTCCAAGTACAGTACCCCTAACCACCAAACTCCCTCCCCCATAAGACGACAGCCTAAAACCAAGAAATTGTCTTGGGTACAGATAACATATCTCAGGCTGTATTGAATTATTAGGGGAAAATTCAATACATTACTGCACAGCGTTCTATTCTATACATTTCAAACATCTAAACAAGTCGAATGTTATTTACATAAATGTGACACAGCTCCACAATGTTGTAGAGCATGCTAGACATCGAGTCATCTATAATTCATCACTTCCCATTTTCCTCCTGTGCATTTTGTGATCTCATGGCAGGCCCTTCCACCGAATTCCCCTGGCACAGATGCAATTTGGAGAGCCTTCTAAAGGTATCGCCCCCTCACAAAGCGGATTACCACTCCTATGCAGCAATCTTGGCTCTCTGTTAAGTCTTTGAAGGACCAACGCTGCTAAACAAGTCCCTTCTGGTCTTTTTAATTAATAAATGCAGGAGGCCTGCTCACCCCAAACTAACCCTACCTGGGCGACACCCCTCTCGGTCGGGCAACTGGGCCATGCCCTGGTCTCCTGCCAAAGACTGCATCCTCAACCCCCTACATGGCAAATATTCAGAAGCACCCAATGTGCAAGCATAATGGTGGGTAAGGCCTGTGTTAGTGATTGCCACAAGCCCTCACGAAATTGCAGATTTACCAAATGCTACGAGCACCTCCCTTTGAGGTCCAGATGACACTGTTGATACGAGTTCTGAGCGCTTTAAGAGATGCCAAGGCAACCTGAAGTGTCTCTACCAACCATAAACTCACCCCGCCCAATATGACAAAAGGCATCCATAAAAGGATACCCCAAGCTCCTTAAAAGATTGACAGTTAAACACCACGTGACAGAAAACAAGAATGTACAAATAACAAGACTGCCACAAACCTAACTCAAATGACATGACCAAGACCTGTTAAAACTTTTAAATAACACTTACTGCAAGGAGGTGGGCAGGTGAGAAACAAAAGGCCTTCCTGGGCTGCAGCGGCTCCTCCCAGTGCTGAAGCTCCTCTTGGCTGCGGGTGGCGTTGTCCACAGACTAAGGGGACAGCAAAGAGGCGGCTACCACCTCGCCGCACCTTTTGTTAGGCGCACTTGGGGACCATGCCCCTTGCCACCTCTGCCCAACACAAAAGTTCCCCTGCGTGGAATGGGAGAGCTAGACCGGCTAGGAAAGTGGGCATACACATGGCACCCCCAAAGGGCTGCCACCATGGCAGTTCGAGCTGGTCCCGCCACGGCCACCATCAATGCCGCCTCTCCCCACTTGAAGGAGAGCCTAAGGGCATCCCTAAAACTTTAGGCTGCGATGAGGGACAGGGGTCTTTCAGGCCCAGATATTGCTGAATCACGTTATCTCGCTCAGAACACAGCTTGCCCTAGTTAGTCCGATTAATGCTTTTGAATAATATTTTATTTATGTTAATTATGAAGACCTTTTTGCAACATTAAAAAAAAAAAACAACTCAGTGAAAGTAAAACTGTTCTCAAAAACAACCACGAAGAAGGGTGGTGCATAACGTTTTTTTAAATTACAAAATGACTCCAGAATAAAATACACAACAGCCCAAATGTTCAGGAATATAGTACAAGGAGCACTCTAAAATGTAATCAGATATTTTAGATACTGTGGTAAAGAAGCAAACAAACAAGCCTGCAGCGTGAAGGCTATTACCCGCACAGCTGCATGTGACATAAAGCGGGCGTCTGAACACCGATCTAGGATCAAGTAGAACAACAAGTCATGAGATTACAGATTGTCCACCAGGGCTCGGTGACACAACTCATCTATGCTAAACTATTTTTTTTGCCCTACTCACAATTTGGACAATCTCATTTCTATTACTTAACCGATGAACCTACTTTCAACTGAAGAAACCATCCAAGAACTCTGCACAAGCACCCCAACAGCATAGGTGGTGGTAAACCAGTGTAAGAGAGACCTTTACCATAGGAGGAGCCAGGTGAGCTAGCTGAAAGCCTTTCTTGGTATTCACTGCTTAAGTGGATGCCTGGCACCAAGGTTTCGAAGTGATGAAGAACTGCAGGATTCGGAGAACTCGATGCAGAGACGACAAACTGTGGCACACCCCACAGCTGGATGGGGACTTCTTACCAACTTTGTCCTAACTATATAAAAGTTAACACAAGTGCCCCAGGGAACGTACTGAGCCAACATCACAAGAAGTGGCACGAAACAACCGAGGATACATTCACGAATGCCACACATTTAGGAATTTGATGACCTGGAAATAGAGCTCTATTAACGGTGATTCCATCCCATTCATTGCCCAAGCTAAATACGATACAGAACTGTGATATTTGTGTTCAATCACACTGGAAAGACGAAAGGCCATCAAAACAATGGTGTTGCCAGGTGTCTCTTCTTAAGCCAGACATTCGCGGAGACATTTTTAATAATGTTTACAAAGTAAAATCAACACATTAACATGGTTGAGGATGGATTTGAGAATCCCTTACTAAAGAAAGATGAACACCTAAAAAAGAAAGGTGGGTACTCAAAATGCCAAATAATTGGGCGGCACATTTGGGGCAACTTAATATTTATAAACATCCAAAACAACCATGAAAGCCATATATATATTCTAATATAATGATGCTATTAATCGGACAGAAATTTGCATATCCAATATACACATCCTTATCACTTTAAAATTGTATACCAGCAGAACGAGACATTTCAGAATACCCCCCCCCTCCATAAAAAAGTCTTCCTGAGAGAGAATGTAGTTCTCAGACTACTTTTTTTCTGATCAGATCAGAATAGAGTTAAACCTGTGGTGCTCAGTCCACTCAAGCGCCCTAGAATATTCGGGAAATAACTTTGTTTCCCAATGCACAAGAACCTATGTATGCAAGGAAACATATTTGAGTTTAGGAGACAACACAAGTAATAAATAAAAAAATGGACTAATCACGATTTGTATAAAATGCTATTTAAACAATTATTACTAGAATGGGGGGAGGGGAGAAATGATTACTACTTTCTTCTATCAAAATCGAATATTGATCAGCAGAACTCATGACTCACATTAAAAAGCTGATCAGCACGGAGGCAGCAAATGAACTAGCGAAGCGCTAAATGCCAGCGTCTATATCCAGAAGACAAACTTTGAAGGATCTGTGGGACCCCGGCACCTGGGCTCCATGCTGAAGCCCAAAGGAGATCTTCCAGAGTGAAAGTGTTATCTGCTGTTAACTGTATGGTCAGAAGATGCTACATGGGCTTCTTGAATGATCTTGTTGTACACAAAGTAATCAATCACTATTTACCAAAAGACGATCCCTGGATCTATAGAAATGAGTTTTCTGAATAAAGGCCTGCCAAAATATCACATCCATGCTATCTACTACCACAATGTTGTGACGGTAAGTATACAGAGGTTAGTAGAAATTTAAAGGTGCCATCAAGTGTAGAGAAACTGTTCTTTCTATGAAGTCCTGCATCTCAAACATTCTAGAATTCCTTCTGTTGTTGATGTTTGCAACTTTTTTTGATGTGGTCTGCTTGGGTTTCATATCCTATTGTGACATTATTCACAGAAATGTCAATTTAATATTCGTAACCCCACATCTACGTACCTTGACAATATGGTTCTTCAAGGTATGTGTTCGTGAGTTAAGTTTAGTAAATCTATACTTACCTACATACTTTTACCTTTGCATCATTTTGGTGTCGATACTCTGCATACAGTAGTATAAATGGATGATATTGTCACACATTAGTAGAACATTTATTTTCAACATAAATGAATGGCCTGCTGTCTCGAATGTAAGCAAATAGCCTACTGCATGTGGTACTATAAACAGTGTTGCTGGACAGTCATTAACCCCTTCCATGCGTCAGACGGCCCCCGGCCGTCCGACGTCAAAGTGGGCATGTGCGGAGGACAGCAGGGGGCCGTCCGAACTCCGCCCACTCAAATCACCAGAACTGCTGCGGAATTCGCGCCACGGTCAAGGTGTTTAACAGTAAATCATGACTGAAATGGTAAAGTATGTGCCATGCCCTAAATTGTCAGTGCAACAGCACACCCGTAAGCATATTGAAATAGGCCCTGGTCGTTATACTTAGTCAATAGCATAGCATGCCCGGCATTAGAAGTGACGTGTTAGACAAGCATTGGCATAGCCAATAGGTCTAGCTTTTAGGACCTTATAAGTATTTAGTTATGCAGCCCAATATCCTTGGTGCAACAACATCAACTGTTGCATGACTAAACACTTATAAGGGCACTTACCATAAGTGGATGAAAGAGCAGAACCCGCTCTGAAAATTATAAACCCTGGTCTGAATTGACTATTTATTTAGGGAAATGTGTATTAGTATCATACAACAACGTGACCATCAGTGTAGTCCACTGTGTGCTCTGGGACAAAAAAACGTTAGCCCTCATTTACTATATTTCGACGCATGACAGCTCTCACCTCTACTTCATTCCCTCCTACACACAAGATACACTCTACTCAAACACATCACCACCCGCTCTACGTCACAACCCCCTCTCACAAACAATACTACACAACCAAATCCATTGCATGAAACATATACATCAGCACCCTTTTTCACTACTTCTCAAAAGCACAACATATCACACACACCAGCACAACAAGATCTTCAAAGCACAACACCTTATAATACTTACCATCACAAAATATATACATATACCCACCTTTCAAATCACACAAAGGAACAAACTCCAATGCCAAGCTTTCACTCTTCCATCACAGATAACACAGATACAGCAATACAGCACCTCTCTTCTAACCGCCTCTCATCCATTGGACAATTTAGAACATTACTACATGACCCACATGCTGCACCACCTTCCCTGACTCACACACCTTCCGCTTTAAACACGCAAAAAATATAAGCAACATGCCACACTTCACAACTTTGCTTCCCCATGTCTCCTTCACAACAATGTTACACCACAAAAGCAACACATCCCTCCAACTCACTCTCAAACACCATCTCCAACACATACACACGCAGACCCATCAAAATGCCTTCTTAGCATGCTGGATGAGGAACACGATACAGAACAGCTACACGATTGCTATCCTAATATAGCTAATACCAGCACTAAAAACACACCTGCTACAAACCAACACAATACTGATCACTCTTCTACCAAACAAAGTCCCACTATCACCAAAGGCCACTCACTAAACTGTCCACTAATAAATGCTTGATCCCTCTCTAAAAACAAGCATTGGAAATGCAATAGGTCTCGCACCATTAGAGTTAGTGCTTTTAGAATTGTTTATGGGTTTTTTTGTAAATGTTTAGCATTTTTGTTTCCTGTAGCCAATGCTAAAGTATTACAAATAAAAAAAGCCATAAACATTTCTAAAAGCTCTAACTGAAATGGTCTGAGAACTATTGCACTGTGTGAGGGTGAGGGTGAGTGAGGGTGAGTGAGTGAGGTTGAGGGTGAGTGAGAGTGAGGGTGAGTGAGAGTGAGAGTGAGTGAGAGTGAGGGTGAGTGAGAGTGAGGGTGAGTGAGAGTGAGGGTGAGGGTGAGAGTGAGGGTGAGGGTGAGGGTGAGGGTGAGTGAGGGTGAGGGGTTGAGGGAGAGTGAGGGAGAGTGAGGGTGAGTGAGGGTGAGGGGTTGAGGTTGAGGTGTTGAGGGTGAGTGAGGGTGAGGGTGAGTGAGGGTGAGTGAGGTGTTGAGGGTGAGTGAGGGTGAGGGGTTTTGGGTGAGTGAGGGGGAGTAGTTGAGGCTGAGTGAGGGTGAGTGAGAGTGAGGGTGAGTGAGAGTGAGGGTGAGTGAGGGGTTGAGGGTGAGGGGTTGAGGGTGAGTGAGTGAGGGTGAGGGGTTGAGGGTGAGTGAGGGTGAGGGTGGGTGAGGGGTTGAGGGTGAGTGAGAGTGAGGGTGAGTGAGGGGTTGAGGGTGAGTGAGGGGTTGAGGGTGAGTGAGGGTTTGAGGGTGAGGGGTTGAGGGTGAGTGAGGGTGAGGGGTTGAGGGTGAGTGAGGGGTTGAGGGTGAGTGAGGGTGAGTGAGGGGTTGAGGGTGAGTGAGGGTGAGGGTGAGTGAGGGGTTGAGGGTGAGTGAGTAACTGGGCTGCACAAAGAGAACACATCCGTCTGACTGTGATTGGTAACGGTGGCTAAAAATGAGCCTGGGCTAGCGAGAACAAATTCGAAAACATACCCAGCTGTAAGCCATTAGAGTCTACAACAATTTAACAATTGCTTTCTCTCAGACAACGATCATCATTTCTCATTAGCGTACCGCACCTAAAGCAACAAAGAGACATGATTTGGGAACATGCTAGAAGAAACGCGTCATGGTTAGGTCCAAGCTACGTTACACAATGAAAACGAACGTTAAATTAAGAGACTGGAATACCACAATATCCTGTCATATTTTCCCGTCAATTCAATCACAAATGTGCAACTGTATCTTGGTATTAATGTTAATGACAACAGCAGATGGTAATTGGTCCCAGCCCCGGGCATTGCCGCATTTGGACAACAAACCTTAAGAACCGAGTGGTGAGGCGAGGGGGGTAGGCGCTCTCACGGTGAACTCAACCGTGCGCGACATGCTGCGTGCCTGACAGAGGCTTCCGCGCGCTGTCTCTTTTCTGAGCCTCCAGGCAAGGAGGCGGGTCAAAGTTCAGGACAAAGAGAAAACACAACGGAAATAAATAAGGCACTGGAAAGCATTCGCCAGGACATCACTTTTTTCAACATCACGGTGCATGCTTTTACACTAGTCTACAGATTGGGCTGCATTCGATGGCTTTAGTAACACTGCAACCAAGTAAGGCAAAATAACGAGTCATGTTTGAAGTAGCCCATAGGAAGAGCGAGTCCAAGGGCTTTAGCAGGGGATGTGAACACATCAGAGCGTTTAATTGTAAGAATGCTCAGACTCGTTAATGGTTTACATTTTATAGGTAAAATAAAACAAATGCAGATTATGGTGCGACCACGATGCATGATTGGTTTGGGGTTAGGCTCCTTTAACTGGAGGAGGGAGGAGAAATGCGTCTCGGCCGGAGCAGGGGGCGGAGCAGGGAGAGCGGGCTTCACACGGCCGGCCGGTCGTGAAACTGAAAGCATGGCCGGCCGGCCGTGAAAGCCTTTGATGCCGCAGGGGGTGGAGCGGCACCAGCTGGGAGAGTAGGCAAGGCAGGCGGCTGGGGGCATGTGCACGCGCATTTAAGCTCAATGCGCATGCGCATTGAGCTTAAATTTCTCGTGCACTGCAAGGAATCGCCACGATTCCTTGCAAGTTGGGGATAAAGAGTGGATAAGCCACCATAGACTCGCAAGCTCGATGCGCATGCGCATCGACAGGCGAGACCTAACAAGCATCACTTCTACGACCTTCTCACCGATGCAAAACCAGACATAATATTCATAACCGAATCATGGTTGGGGGAAGATATGGCTCCAGTCCTGCATGAAGTCATTCCTCTAGGCCAGTGGTTCCCAAACTTTTTTGACCTGTGGCTCCCCTGACCTAATCAGCAGTTGGCCGTGGCTCCCCGCCATTTTTTTACCGGAGGGTGGGTGGTGTGTACCTCCTGTTATCTTACTTAAAGTATTTGGGACGCAATGAAGGTATTATATTGGTTGGAATGCTTGAATTATTAATCTCATCCACTGGCAATCACTTTGGCTGCATCCCAATCCATCGTTTTTTTCCCCAACAGAGTGCCTGGTCCCAAACCCTTATTTATGCCAGCTGCTGCTTTCAGTACCTTTTGGTATTGAGACCCGCTCTGAGAAAATGGAACATTGAGTTTGGTATGTCGTAATCAGTATCCCCAGCCTTATTTTTACACTAAAAAGGTCTGTCCTTCTATCTGTATGCCCATCTATATCCAAACATATTCAACCATTTGCACACCTATCCACCATATATCCTTCCGTCCATCATTTCACTCATCCATCCCTCCATCCACCCTTTCACTCATCCATCCATTATTCATCTACCCACCCTTTCACCCCATCCATCTGTACAATCATCCATGCATCCACTCTTCCACCCAGCCATCCATTCACTTACTCATCCATCCACCCATTCACCCTTTCAGTCATTCACTCGCCCATCAGCTGCCCATTCACTCGCCCATCAGCTGCCCTTTCACTCATCCATCCATCCTTTCACACACCGATCCACACGTTTACCCATCCATCTACCCTTCCACCCATACATCTACGCTTCCACCCATACATCCATCTATTTACCTTTTTTCTCATCCATACTTCCATTCATTCACTCATCCATCCTTTCTTTCTTTATCTATCCATTCCCCCTTTCATTCATGCATTCATCCTTTCAGTAATCCATCCAGCCATTCAGACATGTCTTCACTTATTTACTCACCCACCTTTTCACATTATGAGCGGAGCCTTTGTTTGCAGAGTTGCAGGCAGAAGAGTCCCATTAAGAATGAACTACAGCAAGGGGTGGGCTGGTGGAGAGTTCCCTATGCCCCTGCACATAGGCAGACTGAAATCGTAGAAGTCATGCATGATGCACAGTGCCAGGATGTGAGGTTACTGTAACATGGTGTTGTTTCCAGGGCTTTAAGCGGTGTAAAAAACTGGGGGGGTCTCTTCAAAGGGGGTGTTTGATGTAATTAAGAGCGCAGCTTAAAACACCTAGGCTAAAAATCTGCGCTTAGCATAGTGTTCCGCCTCATTGGTATTATGTTGTCTCTGTCATTGCATCCAGATATATAATACAGCAACTATCATTACACCTCAACAAGCCAGGACTATTGGCTTTGTCAATGGTTGCTAGTTCCTTAAAAAAAAGGAGCAACCATGGCTTTGTTGAATACAATATTGAAAATACTTCAGTTCTAAAATGACAGGACAGTGAGAGAACGATAACCTGTTCTTTTAAACTTATGGCTTCTTTGAATGAAGTGTTTTCTAACTTTGCAGCGTGGGCGTTTTACTTTTTATTGTACAGAATGCCCTGCTGTACACTGAGGCAGGAGGAGGCCGCCACATGGTGTCACACCCCCAGACTGCCCCATTGTCATTCAGTAAGTGGCAATCAGCGGCATACTGAATGACAATCGGCGGGAGGGGCTGCTCTCGTGCTCCTGGAGGAGTGCGAGGCGCCTCCAGCAGCAGGGGTGAGGCCTCTCACAGGGGAGCAGCGCTGCTCCCTGTGATGGCCGAAATTACAGATAAAAGGCCCGTCACCCTAGTGTGCGCGGCGCCCCTGGCACCTCATTACGGCGCACCGGGGCGCCGCGGCGCACAGTTTGGGAACCACAGCTCTAGGCTATCAAATAATCACCCAAAATCGTATAGCCAAAAAAGGAGGTGGTCTAGCTGTTGTATTCAGGCAAACAATACATATCACTAAAATTGACAACATCTCCATAAAGAATTGTGAGGCTCTTCTAACAAGATGCAATCCGACACCGTCTTCCGCCTGTAACTTCCTGCTCCTTTACAGACCTCCACCTAGCAAGACAACATTCCTAGACGCACTTATACACAGTTTCAAACCTGATAACAATACACTCCAACCTATGCGTTCTGGGTGACCTTAACATTTGGTTTGATAAACCCAATATGAACCATCCAAAAACAATAATCAAAGGGCTAGATGCATTGAACCTGCATCCGATTGTCCACAATCCGACACACACATCTGTACATATGCCAGATGTCATTTTTACTAATACTGAACTAGTTACCTTTAAAACTATAACTCTAGTCACATGGTCAGACTACCACTTGCTTGTCTTCCAACATAAAACAACACTAAGCGACTCACCTAAAACTACCATCAATCCAACCACCTATCGGCCGTGGAACAAACTCAATTTGGAACACTTGGAAACACAACTAACATCCAGTACAAATCTGGAAACCATCAATTCTGTTTGAAAACTATAGGAGTGGCTACAGGAAGCTTTTGACATCCTGATACCACTCAAAACCACACAACAGAACAAAAGAAAACAAGCATTTGCAATGCAATAGGTCTCGCATTAGGAAAGTGTGAGCTATTGGTACTGTAAATGACAATTTCTTTAATATGTGTTGGCTTTGAAAATGTATAAATTAATAGCATTGTTATTCACAAAGCCACTAGCTTACACTTTCCTAATGTGATTCCTATTGGCTATGGCAATGCTTGTTGGTAGCAAGCAAGGACAGTGCTGTTGTGGTGCTGAGTGATGATGTGGTGGTGTCCCCGAGTGATGTGGTGGTGTCACAGAGTGATGTGGTGGTGTCCCAGAGTGATGTGGTGGTGTCCCAGAGTGATGTGGTGGTGTCCCAGAGTTAGAGAGGGAGGGGAGAAGGAGAGAGAGAGAGAGGAGAGGGGATTAAGGAGAGGGAGTGAAGAGAGAGGGGGGGAGGGGAGAGTGAGGAGAGGGGGGAAAGGGGAGGGGGTAGAGAGGGAGGGGAGCGGGAGGGTAGAGTGGGGATAGAGGGGGAGGGGAAAGTGATGGGAGAGTGAGGAGAGAGGGGAAAAAGTGAGGGGAGGGGACAGTGATGGTGAGAGGGGAGAGTGGGGACAGAGGGGGGAGGGGAAAGTGATGGGAGAGAGGGGAAAAAGAGGGGAGGGGAGAGTGATGGTGAGAGGGGAGAGTGATGGGCAGAGTGATGGTGAGAGGGGAGAGTGGTGAGAGGGTAGACTGGTGAGGGGGGTGAGAGAAGAGAGTGGTGAGGAGAGGGCAGAGTGGCGAGGAGAGGGCAGAGTGGCGAGGAGAGGGCAGAGTGGCGAGGAGAGGGCAGAGTGGCGAGGAGAGGGCAGAGTGGCGAGGAGAGGGCAGAGTGGCGAGGAGAGGGCAGAGTGGCGAGGAGAGGGCAGAGTGGCGAGGAGAGGGCAGAGTGGCGAGGAGAGGGCAGAGTGGCGAGGAGAGGGCAGAGTGGCGAGGAGAGGGCAGAGTGGTGAGGAGAGGGCAGAGTGGTGAGGAGAGGGGAGAGTGGTGAGGAGAGGGGAGAGTGGTGAGGAGAGGGCAGAGTGGTGAGGAGAGGGCAGAGTGGTGAGGAGAGGTGAGAGTGGTGAGGAGAGGTGAGAGTGGTGAGGAGAGGTAGTGAGGTGAGGGGAGGGGAGAGTGGTGAGGAGAGGGGAAAGTGGTGAGGAGAGGGGAAGTGGTGAGGAGAGGGGAAAGTGGTGAGGAAAGGGGAAAGTGGTGAGGAGAGGGGAGAGTGGTGAGGAGAGTGGTGAGGGGAGAGTGGTAAGGAGAGGGGAGAGTGGTGAGGGGAGAGGAGAGGGGAGAGGAGAGGGGGAGAGGAGAGGGGGAGAGTGGTGAGGGGAGAGTGAGGAGAGGGAAGAGTGAGGAGAGGGAAGAGTGAGGAGAGGGAAGAGTGAGGAGAGGGAAGAGTGAGGAGAGGGAAGAGTGAGGAGAGGGAAGAGTGGGGAGAGGGAAGAGTGAGGAGCGGGGAGAGTGAGGAGCGGGAGAGAGGCAAGAGAGGGGTGAGTGAGGAGAGAGAGAGGGAGTGGAGAGTGGTAAGGGGAGAGTGGTAAGGGGAGAGTGGTGAGGGGAGAGTGGTGAGGGGGGAGAGTGAGTGGTGAGAGGGGAGAGTGAGTGGTGAGAGGGGAGAGTGGTGAGAGGGGAGAGTGGTGAGAGGGGAGAGTGGTGAGAGGGGAGAGTGGTGAGAGGGGAGAGTGGTGAGAGGGGAGAGTGGTGAGAGGGGGAGTGGTGAGAGGGGGAGTGGTGAGAGGGGGAGTGGTGAGAGGGGGAAGAGAGGAGAGAGAGGAGAGGGCAGAGTGAGGAGAGGGCAGAGTGAGGAGAGGGGAGAGAGGAGAGGGGAGAGAGGAGAGGGGAGAGAGGGGTGAGTGAGGAGAGAGAGGGAGTGGCGAGAGGGAGTGGAGAGGGGAGAGTGGTGAGTGGTGAGAGGGTATATTGGTGAGAGGGGGGAGTGGTGAGTGTGGAGAGGGAGAGGGGGAGAGGGGTGGGTGAGTAGAGGGCAGAGTGGTGAGGAGAGGGCAGAGTGGTGAGGAGAGGGGAGAGTGGTGAGGAGAGGGGAGAGTGGTGAGGAGAGGGGAAAGTGGTGAGGATGGGGAAAGTGGTGAGGAGAGGGGAAAGTGGTGAGGAGAGGGGAGAGTGGTGAGGGGAGAGTGGTGAGGAGAGGGGAGAGGAGAGGGGAGAGTAGTGAGGGGAGAGTAGTGAGGGGAGAGTAGTGAGGAGAGGGGAGAGTGGTGAGGGGAGAGTGAGGAGAGGGAAGAGTGAGGAGAGGGAAGAGTGAGGAGCGGGGAGAGTGAGGAGCGGGGAGAGTGAGGAGCGGGGAGAGTGAGGAGCGGGGAGAGTGGGGAGAGTGAGGAGAGAGAGAGAGGGAGTGGAGAGTGGTAAGGGGAGAGTGGTGAGGGGGAGAGTGGTGAGAGGGGAGAGTGGTGAGAGGGGAGAGTGGTGAGAGGGGAGAGTGGTGAGAGGGGAGAGTGGTGAGAGGGGAGAGTGGTGAGGGGGAAGAGAGGGCAGAGAGAGGAGAGGGCAGAGAGAGGAGAGGGCAGAGTGAGGAGAGGGCAGAGTGAGGAGAGGGCAGAGTGAGGAGAGGGCAGAGTGAGGAGAGGGCAGAGTGAGGAGAGGGCAGAGTGAGGAGAGGGCAGAGTGAGGAGAGGGCAGAGTGAGGAGAGGGCAGAGTGAGGAGAGGGCAGAGTGAGGAGAGGGCAGAGTGAGGAGAGGGCAGAGTGAGGAGAGGGCAGAGTGAGGAGAGGGCAGAGTGAGGAGAGGGCAGAGTGAGGAGAGGGCAGAGTGAGGAGAGGGCAGAGTGAGGAGAGGGCAGAGAGAGGAGAGGGCAGAGTGAGGAGAGGGCAGAGTGAGGAGAGGGCAGAGTGAGGAGAGGGCAGAGTGAGGAGAGAGGAGAGGGGAGAGAGGAGAGGGGAGTGAGGAGGGGGGAGAGTGAGGGGTGAGTGAGGAGAGAGAGAGGGAGTGGCGAGAGGGAGTGGAGAGGGGAGACTGGTGAGTGGTGAGAGGGTATATTGGTGAGAGGGGAGAGTGGTGAGTGTGGAGAGGGGTGGGTGAGTAGAGGAAAGAGTGAGGAAAGGGGAGAGAGGGTGAGTGAGGAGAGAGTGGGAGTTGAGAGAGGGAGGGGAGAGTGGTGAGAGGGGAGAGTGGAGAAAGAGTAGAGGGGAGAGTGAGGGGAGAGTGAGGAGAGGGGAGAGAGGGTAGGGGAGAGAGGGGTAGGGGAAAGAGGAGAGGGGAGAGTTGTGAGGAGAGGGGAGAGTGGTGAGGGGAGAGAGGGGAGAGTGAGGAGAGGGGAGAGAGGCGAGGGGTGAGTGGTGAGAGTGTAGAGTGGTGAGTGGTGAGAGGGTATAGTGGTGAGAGGGGGGAGTGGTGAGAGTGTGGAGAGGGGAGAGTGAGGGAAGGGGCGAGTGAGGGAAGGGGCGAGTGAGAGGAGGGGAGAGTGGAGACTGGGAGAGTGGTGAGAGGGGATGAGAGGGGAGGGTGATGAGAGGGGAAAGTGAGGAGAAGGGAGAGTGAGGAGAAGGGAGAGTGAGGAGAAGGGAGAGTGAGGAGAAGGGAGAGTGAGGAGAAGGGAGAGTGAGGAGAAGGGAGAGTGAGGAGAAGGGAGAGTGAGGAGAAGGGAGAGTGAGGAGAAGGGAGAGTGAGGAGAAGGGAGAGTGAGGAGAAGGGAGAGTGAGGAGAAGGGAGAGTGAGGAGAAGGGAGAGTGAGGAGAAGGGAGAGTGAGGAGAAGGGAGAGTGAGGGGAGGGGAGAGTGAGGGGAGGGGAGAGTGAGGGGAGGGGAGAGTGAGGGGAGGGGAGAGTGAGGGGAGGGGAGAGTGAGGGGAGGGGAGAGGGGAGAGTGAGGCGAGGGGAGAGTGAGGCGAGGGGAGAGTGAGGCGAGGGGAGAGTGAGGTGAGGGGAGAGGGGAGAGAGAGGGGAGAGTGGGGAGAGGGGAGAGTGGGGAGAGGGGAGAGTGGGGAGAGGGGAGAGTGGGGAGAGGGGAGAGTGGGGAGAGGGGAGACTGAGGAGAGGGGAGACCTAGGAGAGGGGAGACCTAGGAGAGGGGAGACTGAGGAAAGGGGAGACTGAGGAAAGGGGAGACTGAGGAAAGGGGAGACTGAGGAAAGGGGAGACTGAGGAAAGGGGAGACTGAGGAAAGGGGAGACTGAGGAGAGGGGAGAGTGGGTAGAGGGTGAGTGGGTAGAGGGAGGGTAGAGAGGGAGAGTAGAGAGGGAGGGTAGAGAGGGGGAGAGTGAGGAGAGAGAGAGAGGGGAGAGTGATGAGAGAGAGGGGAGAGTGATGAGAGAGGGGGAGAGGATAGAGGGAGGAGAGTGGAGAGATAGGAGAGGGGAGAAAGGGGAGAGAGTGAGGGGAGAGTGAGTATAGAGACGTGAGTGAGGAGATGAGAGTGAGGAGTGAGGGGAGAGGTGAGGAATGAGGGAAGAGTGTGAGGGTAGCGAGGGAGAGGGGAGAGAGAGAGAGGAGAGGGGAGAAAGTGAGGGGAGAGTGAGAAGAGAGGGAGGAGGGGAGGTTGAGGAGAGAGGGAAGATGGGAGGGGGAGAGTTATTTTTCCCTTTTCAAAAAGCCTTAAAAAAACAATTGTTGAAAAGGGCTGGTAGGAGCGGACTGTCGAATCTGCCTTCGTTTTAAAGGACTTGTTGCGTATGTGAGCGGAGGGGCATGAAGATGTTGTTTGTGTTAGTGACTGAGCATGGTTACTATAAGCTTTGCGTCCAAGCAGTATATAAAAAATGAAAACATATATTTGAAGTGTGTAACGAAAAGAAAGGATGTATCGATAAAAAATGGTAATTTTGTGATTGTTTGACATTCTAAAGAAAAGATGTACATCTTGAAAAATGTAGAGCGTGAGACACTAAGACAAAGAAGGCAATATTGAGCAATTCCATGTTTGTGCTAGCAATTCCGATGAAGGGGTGATAGTAAATTGATTGTCCCCAAAAACTTATAAATAAAGAAAATTATGTAAGTACTGCCAGAATTTGATAGGGAAAACAGAGAAGGAGAGAGACAATCAGCTAGGGTAGTGTGTAATGTTTGAAACACGTAACAAAAGTACTATAAAAAAAAACATTTCTAAAAATTACTGTTGTGTGTGACTAACAATTAATGTTGTTTTTAAAATATAAAAGAACTATGAGATCGGCTTTAAATAGTAAGCAAATGAAAATCGTAAACAAGCTGTAGGGAGAGATGAAGACGTGTTGTGCAGCTAACACTGCATTAAAGTAACTTTTACACAGTTTGTGGTGTGCAAAGCACAAGAGCAGTGAGAGCTGCCGCCCTCCCTGGAAACGCCTGCGGCTATTTAAATGCAGAGTTCGGGTGGGAAGTGTTGTTGGGGGCGAGCCAGGGAGATGAAGCAAAGTGCCTTGTGAGCAGTAAATCATCACCAACACTCCAGTCCTCAGCAGGCATGCAGCCACAGTGTGAACCATGTTTGTAGGCGAGGCGTGCACTAAGCTTCCCGATCCGTACATTACATAAATGTACTTCCTTCAGCACAAGATAAAGCATGGCGCACAATTCATGAGCGTCACACTGAAAGTGAAAATAAGAATTCAAGTGCGCCGTGCACAACAAAAGAAAGGCACAGCCACGCTGTAGTAGTTTGAATAAAGCGTGCCGCCTGTTTCATGAGCGTCCTGCAGAAAGATAAAGTATGTTTCGAAGCGAGCCACGCAGCGATGCAACACACTGAAAGTGAAATTAAGAATTCAAGTGCGCCGTGCACAACAAAAGAAAGGCACAGCCACGCTGTAATAGTTAGAATAAAGCATTGAGCATGTTTCATGAGCGTCCTGCTGAAAGATAAAGTATGTTTCAAAGCGAGCCACGCAGCGATGCAACACTTAAAACAAGCAAGAGGGGGAAGTGCACTGCGCCTTCTGAACGTGCCTGCTGAAATTCGAATGCCGTTTGTGCCAATGCAAGAGGAGGAAGTGCACAGAACAGGAACAGGCACCCTCGGAAGCATCTGGTGAGTCAGGGGGCGGGGAGGGAGGCATTCCTTTGAAGTCTGATGCCGAAGCTCAGACAAATGGTGGAATGGTGGTGTGCGAGCGGCTTCCTTTCAAGTCTGATGGGGGGGGGGGAGCAAATGGCAAGCGCATGCACGGCAAACATGCACTCTCCATAATCCGCATTCCAAAGCGCTCTTGGTAAGCTTTCCTGGAGCACCTCTATATCTCTCGCATAGCGATTGCTTACACAATAGCTAGGCGAGAACTAAAAAGCGCTTTGGAAAAACATAGAAATAAAAGACATAAAACAATAAATTAGAAAGCTGCAACGTACCTGGCTCAAAACAAACGCCAAACAAGACAAACTTCACCCTTCAGAAATTAACAGATTATACAAGTCTGCTATCAAAAAAACGAAGAAAAGGTACTATTCAGACAGAATTCAAAACGCTAAATGTGTAAATAAAGAATTCTATAAAATACTCAATGAAATTCACAAACTAAATTGCCTAGAAGGAACTTATCCTGTTACTCAAGATTTCACAGACAAACTGGCAATTCATTACACGGACAAAGCAGACACGTTGGAATCGTACCTAAAACAGAACCAAAGCAAAAGCACTAACCCTTGTACAAAACAACAATCCAAGAATGCTCTAATCAAGCCTCTCCGTTCCTTCCAACACATCTCACAAGATGAATTTATGGACCTGGTCAAAGCAAGCAGGCCTGCCGGCAGCCCATCTGCCCCTGTCCGCCACAAACTTTCAAGACAATTCTTTCAACAACTTCTGCTGCCACTCCAGTATCATTAACAATTCCTTAACTAATGGAATATTTCTAGAAGAACTCAAAAAGTCATACATACGCCCTTTACTGAAGAAAACAAACTTGGATCCGCTGAACCCCGACAACTACAGACCCATTACAAATGGACCGTTCCTGGGCAAACTGATAGAAAGTGCAGCGTTCGCCCAGATGTCACAATTCATTGAAGAGAATGACATACTTTCAGACTTCCAAACAGGATTCCGTCCGGGAAGAGGCACTGAACCTGCCCTCCTTGCCATCTGGGATGACCTAAAGAATACAGTTGACCGCAACGGGGTTGCTGCACTACTCCTCTTGGACCTCTCAGCTGCCTTTGACACATTTGACCATGACACTCTGAAACAAAGACTCTATGAAGCCGGCATAGAGAGAATTGCTCTAGACTGGATCGCGTCCTACCTTTGAAACAGAAATAATGTCATCCATACCCCACCTTTCTCGTCCAAACAGTACTCCACAAAAGCAGGGGTCCCTCAAGGTTCTATCATCTCGCCCATGCATTTCAACATCTACATGAAGTTATTACCAGTACTGATCAATACATTTTACCTCACATGCTATAACTATGCAGATGACACACAAATACTCCTTCAACTGGAATGCCCCAAAGACAGAGGAAAATAACCAATTTTCAGCTGTCTCAGAGCCGTGGATCAGTGGATGACCTGGAGCCATCTCAAATTGAATGCTTCAAAAACTGAAATACTCACACGTGGCAATTGGAAACATTACAACCCGCTTGCCGCATGGCCTGATGAACTGGGATCACTGCCTAAAGTATTGAAAGAAGTAAGAAACCTTGGAATGACCATGGACTCCAAGCTGTCAATGAATGCCCAAGTGGATAAACTAGCAAGATCAAGCTTTGCTACTATAAAAACGCTGCAACAAATTTTCCCTCATTTGGGATTTCCACACAAGGTCCAAGCTACCATCTCCCTTGTTCTGTCCAAACTCGATTACGCCAATAGCCTCTACCACGGATCACCTTTAACGACCATGAAAAGACTACAATGGATTCAGAACTCGGCTGCCAGACTACTCTTGCATATGAAACCGCAAGACCGCATCTCCCCTGCCTTGGAAGCCCTGCATTGGTTACCGGTTGCCAGAAGATCCACGTTCAAGCTGCTTTGTATCACCCACAAAGCAATACATGGAATGGGACCACTCTTCATCAGGAATAAAATCACCAAACACATTCAACGAAGGATCCTCCGCTCTAAAGGAGCATATCGCCTCAAAATCCCACCATACAAGAAAAAAAAACATAGGTGGCACATCCTTCTCTGTTCAAGCAGCCAAACTATGGAACTCTTTACCCTCCAACATAAGGTCCACCGACAACCACCTTATCTTCAGAAAACTACTCAAGATTTGGTTCTTCCCACATAAGCACCATACGCAAACAGAAAATTACAGCATACCCCTCTGTATGCAAGCATCTGTTTTCACTATAGATATGTACCTATCTTTGTGTATTACTTTGTATAAACATGTAAAATAATTATGTTGTTGAGAGAAAAAACAATAATAAATAAAAATTACCTTTGATATACATGTACATACCTCCATTGTGCATCTATGTACCTTCCATGTACTTGGATCTGTGCATCTGTTACTTTTCTCCTGAAAAAGCATATCCAATGCACTACCCTATTTCTCATCCGGTGCCTCTATCAATATCTTTAATCTACATATACTTACCTCCTTTATGTATCTATATACTTTCAATGTAATTATGGATCTATATATTTATCAATCTCTTCTAATTTAGCATTTCCAATGTACTACCCTATTTCTCAGCCTAAACTTCTCTCAATATATCTTCTAGCCCAACCTTCTGACTCATCTCAAACTTCTTCTACTACTCCTTCAAATGCACTACATCTCTCATCCTATACATCTATCAATATATCCTCTACATCCACCCTCTCATTTATCCCAAACCCCATACCACTACTATGATTGCCAAAATAACCCTTTCTAGACTCTCTCCTACTTTACCCCTCCTTGCATCATCTGACACCTCTTTTACTATACCGATCCCCTAAAACAAACCTTTCTAAACTCTTCCCTCTGAGTCCTCCCCTCCAAAACTCCTTTTTACTCATCCAAAAGCCTCCTTTTACTGCCAAGACCTAAAAAAAAATCCTTCACTCTTTTATCCCTCCACTATCCTTTTCAATCAAAATTAACAGACTAACATGTTCACTTGTCAAATACCATATTAAACTATACTACTATACTACCCAAATAACTGAATAACATATCTGCAACTCAAATGACTTCATATTTTGTACGATACTAATTTTCAACAGTAATCCTTTATGGGTTGCGGAGTGGCGTGCTACTCGCCAGAAAAGCGCTTCAACACCCATCAGGGGTAACAAGTGCTATATGAATGCAAATTTTTCTTCCCCTTTTATCCCTCCGCTATCCTTCTCACTCCAAGTAACTGACTAATATCCACCACTAAAATTACTTCATATTTCACCACTAATCTTTTGAAGGCTTCCTGAATAGCATGCGTCAACAAGCGCTATATAAATACAAACCTTTGTCCTCCTCTATCCTGCTATCATTCCAAATCGAAATAACTGACTAACCTATCCACCACTTAAAATGTACTTGCATGTTTCACTACACTAATTCAACACTAATCCTCTATGGGTCCCGGAGTAGCGTGCTAACTCACAGAAAAAGCGCTTTGACGCCTCGTCAGGGGTAGCAAGCTCTATATAAATGCAACTACAATACAATACAAAGGCGAGACCTTTTGGCTATGCCAATGCTTGCTATTCACCTGGGATGTCCCTACAGTGCAGGCCACGATTGGACTAATGCTGTCACTCTTAAACTACACAAGTGGCATCTACTTTGGGGGCTACTTTAAATCCAGAATGCATTTCCAGACAACTCCTGCACCGTCGCCAAAGGAAGCACATCAACCTGCCCTCCAATCTCAGTTACTTGCAAGGCGTATCTCGTAAGGCACTACACTTTGCTTACTCACTGAGCCGTGGTGCAGGACCACACTTCTTTCAGTCTAAACTCTAAATCTACTGTTGGAAGATGTCCTTGATTCAGAATGTCTTTTCCACAAAAAAAACCTTTAGTCCGAAAACCCTGCATTAGCAGATGTTCTTTATGGATATCTAAAATATGGAACTCAGCCCCTTCATGTATAAGCATATTTAGCAATTATCTATACGTCTGGAAGGAAGTAAAAACTGAGGGGCTTATTACAAGCATCACGGTCAATATGTGAAAAAGTTGCGTATCAGTGGCGGAAGGGGCTTGTGAAGAAGTCCCCTGGTTCTTCCACAATACATGATCCTTCAGATGTGGCTTATAAAATGGCGATTATATGTACATGCAACCTTGATCCTATATCTCATTTGCTTTGCACATCAGCTTCGGGTATAGGCACATTTTCTTATAAGCCAGTTTAGATAGGATGATAGATTAGCTCAACCTCGCGCCTTCGCACTGAACATTCTACACATCCGTTGCAATATAAACCGACACTCTTCCAAACATGCGAATACAAGGAGCAGCCACGTTTTCTGCCATCAATAAAGCCCCTTATGACCTTATTCCGGGGTACGAAGAGCTATACGAAAGCTAAGTCACAATATAATGCAATACTTAGCACACTGTTTTTACATGAAAAAAACCACTCACGTTTTGCGTTTCTCTTAAATCGTATGCACCCGCTTTTGAATTATAGTTATCCTGACAGAAAAAAAAAAAATAAACATAAAAGGGGAATTTTGAAAGTTTGTAAATGTATTTCCTATGTGCTACTTATAGTTTAGCTACAGAGGTGAGAATGTAGGCCATTTCGCCAAGTTAGGGAGTGCCCCATTGTTTAAAAAAATGCCTTTGATCCATCTTTTGCATGGTGATGTAATGATGAGCAGGGAAATCCAATCCTAGGCCCCTGAGTCCGCTGCTGGTGCCCGATAACTAAAGGGCGCAGAGCAGAGGGGGAGAGGGTGGGGGTTTGGTGGACTTCAGAAAAAAGCAAATCTAATCTGGAAGCGCCGTCTGGGGCACGAGCTCTCGACACGGACACTTTCACATATGGAATCAGTGGAGGACGGAGTCCAGGGCAGGCTGGAGACTTTAGAATTCTAAGACTGGGCGGCGAGAGGGTGAAACCTACGTGTGACATTACAGCGACAGCCAGGCCATTAATTCCTCTCTAAAATCACAGAGCGGTGGCATGGCGTTGATTCATGTTAATATCGGGTTGAAATAACTTGTCAATAATATGTTCCTATTTTATCTTACTTTCGTAGCCTTTTGGAAAAAGTTTTTTTATGACAGAATATCGAGGAGGAAAATGACTGAAACAAGCAGCTGCAAAAGTGAAAGCAACCGCAGTCTGCTTCCAATTAACATGTCTACGAGAAAGGCAAATGTAAACAAGCGTGCGGCGCGATAATTGGAAACAGATGGCGCAGCTGCTCGCTCCCGCAAGGTAAATGCCATAAATGCACGAGTGCTCACTGGAAACAGTGAGGTACATACACAAGTTTCCCAAAAAGTTCTGAGTCAGTCCTAAGCAGCGCTTGCACGCTGCCTAGGCGAGACCTAAAAAAGGGGCAAAAGCTGCAAGCAGAACTTAAATGAGATGAAAACGTGTCAACTGCCCTTCTAGATGTACCAAAGATCATTTTGGAAATAAAACTGAAAATGGTCTACAAGACATGAACCCTGTTTACTGAAAAAAATAACAAAACAAATGGCTTTTATTGATTATCGAGAACAGTAATTACTGCAGCACAGGTTCAGTCCTCACCAGATGGTGAGAAAGAAGTATTTAGTATGGAGCATAGGGAAAGGAAGATTACGTGGCCAGGATGCACAGAAATGGCATCACATGCAGCACTGGGGTTCACCCATTTACAACCGCGAAAAGAAGACGTACGCATTTTACACACGTGTGTAGGACTCTTCTGGTCATTTTTCGAAGGCAAAATTCAATTTCTTACTCCAAAGCACTGGATGTTCAGAACCAATGTAAGCCTAGATTAATATCCATTTGGCAACTCCTAGCGTGAATTCAGGACCACATACTTCCATAGTTGTTAGAAAGCACAAAAAATGATGGCCCTCAACGGTCAGCTCACCACTGAGAACCCCTTTGTATTGCAATGAAGCCTGGCTAGCACGCCACTCTCGGTGGTTTTCATGACATGGGACCAGACTGTAGTCCTCTAGTTTAGCAACATAATCTGCCTTGGTCACGTAAAGCTGAATATGAGTCGCAAACCTGTCCGCAGCATGCTGTTGCTTCCTAGCAAAAATAGGAAAACTCAATGTGAAGTTCCTTGAAAACAAACCAAAAACAGCCGCATGACAGGCTCTGCGCGCAAGGTGATTGACATCTTACTTCATGTAAAATAAAATTAAAAACCAAATTCACTGAAAAAACTAAAGGTTTAAGGGACGTTATAGTTAGGTGAAAAGGTCAGTTAAACATACTATTTTAAGCAAGGAAAACCACTGAAATTCACCAGTTATACTTATGTCAAATAACTATAACACATGCCCTAAGATGACTACAACTTGCACCCTAGCCATGCATTGCTAGCTAACTCACATATTACATCACTCATGACATTCTATGACCTCATTGATAATATCACTGCCACATCTGAAATGACATCATTGATGACAACATTGTGCATCGCTGGAGCATGAGATAGTTACTTTAGGGCATGAGTTATACTTACTTGACACAACTATGGGTCAAAGCAACACCGCAGCTGTGCCAGATGCCTCAGTAATCAAGGCTATTGCTTCACTCAACCTGGGGACTCATCCGTACAGTTTGGGCCAAAGCTCCAGACGTCATGTCTGCAGTAGTAGGGCAGGGGTTGTCACCAACTCCAAAAACTGCAATCCTTTGGATTCTGCAAGAGATTTAAAACGCTTTTTAAGTGTCTGTGTCCTCACAGCAAAATGTATTGTCACTGAACGCTTGGGAGGTAGAGGGTCAACTGGAAGGGCTGGCTTACTGGTTGGAAGATGCGTAGACTCCGATTTGTCAAGCCAGGGGCGTCCTGATGGTGCATCGTAATGCCTGTCCGGGGGGAGGGCGTTGCCAATGGTTTTACCCCACATTGTAGAATGGTGGTCGTACATGTGTCAGATATTGCACTGGCATCATAAAGAGTGTGAATCTAGAAGCACTAATCAGACGCGCTCCGCGTTCTATGTATGGGATGTTATCAACATATTGCAAGTAGTTTCGAAAATGCCAATAAAGAAAGGCATTCCAACCCGAGTTTCCTGTAGCATTTTTCTCATTCCTAGCCGAACGGTCATGGCCGTACGGCATGCACAAGCCCACTGTGGCCGGCCTTCCTAGCTGGGATCCCAAAAGGGTAGGAAGACTCTGATAAGACACCAGATACGCTGTGTTACTCTTCTGCCCTTAAGGATAGGCAAGCCTTGGTAGGAGGGGAATGAATCTGTAATGCTGGCAAGCATGCACTATGCTCGGGTCTTTGCCCTTTTGGTGCTGCCTATATTCTTCTGTGCAGACCAGTGCTGCGCCCAGACCTCCACATTGTGCGGCACTGAAGTGAGCGTCTTGAGGTTCTGATAGAAGGATCTTTGTCGCTGTTGCCGGGGTCTGAATAACTGCGGATGGGCATTTCACCAATCTTTGACTAACACACATGCTATGCTTTGCAATCTGCCTCTTGTTTACCCAACAGCTCCAATGCTTATAACCCCGTCATAGCACACTAGACAAATGCCCCTTGAATATTAGGTAAATCTCTTAGTGTTTTGAACAATCAGTTTTATTTTCTATTACAGATTTTTAATTTAAAAAAAGGAGAACACAAAATTACAACTACTTATTTAATATGTATATAAAGCGCACTATTAACAATTCATAACTATTGACATACAGGTACCCTATACATGTCCCCATAGGGTGGAGCAATGAAACCCTATCACAACTCCCTTAAAAAAAACAACCATCTAGAGAAAATTAAAAGCCATCCAATCCAATATCTTCAAACCACCACACAGCCTTCAAGACCTTTCCAAGCCGTCCACTCATTTAGTGCAAAATCACACTCAGGATTGAAACCGTGAATCAAAAGCGGAAGACGTCACACACTATATTGCTGCATGTTTTAAACATTCTTAAGGTGGAAATCAAAATTAAGCCTGCTACGGAATAGGTTTCTCAATAGGTTTCCCATTAAGTGTGTAATTTTGCACGATAGCTGGACGGCTGGGAAAGATCCTGCAGGTAAGTAATATTTTCTTTTCTCTCACCCAGCCCACCACTATGGCACCACTGGTCATGAACACAGTATGATGGTTTAAAGAAATTGGATTATATGACTAAAGAAACATATGAATCAAAAAGAGGGGGACTAGGTGCAGGGTTAAGGTCCAGTACCCGTGCTCCTCACTATAATTGACACGTACATTCAGAGTTGGGACTTCTTCCTATGTGGAGAGGGTATAGAAAAAGTTAACCCCTTCCAGGCTCATGACGAGCTGGGCTCGTCATGGTGTAGCCTCCTCGCACACTGATGACGAGCCCAGCTCGTCATGGAGCATGGGATTTAGTAAATCCCAGCATAGAAGGAGAATTCCACTAGCGCGGATGTGGTTAAAGAAAAAGGTGTGGTTGGAATATATGGTTTCAGGGGGATCTTCCTTATTTGAAAGTATTGCCCTTACACACCCATGTGGGTGTTATGCTCCATCATCAGGCGTTTTGCTCCTCATAAGTCCGGTGCTGCAATGCCCCACGGACCCGCGAGAGGTCTCTTTGTCGGAGATCTTTTCTTGTATCAGCTGTGATGGTGCATGCAGGTGCGCCACTACTCAGGGAGTGTGTTGTAGTGAACTATTGTGGTTTCACTATTTAGGACTTGAATAGTGAAATGACGGTACTTCAATACAACACACTCATGGTGTAGTGGCGTATCATAACCTTGCGCACACTACTGCATCTTAGTTTTTAATCTTATCGAAGGGTCTCTGAATAAAACTGGATCTCCTTTAGGTAATTTTAGGATAACACTTTCCACTTTACATGTTATACCCCACACACCGTCACGGCTGATACAAGAAAAGATCTCCGACAAAGAGCCCTCTTGTGGGGCCCGTGGGGCATTGCAGTGCTGGCCCCACAAGGAGCAAAAGGCCGAATGATGAAGCATGACCCCCACATGGGTGTGTGAGGGCAACACTTCCAAATAAGGAAGATCTCCCTGGAACCTAATATTCCAATCACAACTTTTTCTTTAACTTTTTCTATACTCTCTCCACATAGGAATAAGTATCTACACTGATTGTACGGAAAGAACCATATAACCTTTGGACCTTCATCAAGTTCCAAGGATGATCTCAAGCAATGACTAAAGGGGGAATCGTAACATTAACAGACTAATTGCTCTGCAGGGCAGTACAGAATGAGTATTAAGAAAGATAATGGCCCCTTATTTTGAAATATCAGGAAGGTTTGATTTCCTCCATTGTTTATCCCCCTGGCCCTCTGGCTCACTTCCTTTTGTGTTTCTGTTTTTTAATTTTTTCTAGATGTGTGCATGTCTTTTAGAAGGAATGTGTGAAGGGTTTTGATTGCTTTCCCCGAAGGGGCCAATAGGGTATTGGTATGTCAATGGCTGTGAATTGTTGATAGTGCAATTTCTTTATATAAAAAAAATAAGGTATGCATTTTCTTGCTTTCTTTTTTACATACAAATGTGTAATGGAAAATACATCAATTGATTAAAATTATGAAGAGATTAGGCTAATGTCCAAGAGAAATGTGTCTAGTGTGATATTTTACTAAAGTCTTCTCCAACTAGTAGATCACGAGCTATTGGTAGCTCTCCAGCTACCTACAAGTAGCTCTCCTGTGTGCAGCATGGTTGCAAACAAAATTATATATATACATATATATATTCCACAAGAAGTTGCCTGTTTAAGAAGGAAGCCGCACCAGAAGATTCAAGTTCAGCCACATTTATTCAAGGAGGCAAACAGCATAGGGGAAACACCGCATGCAGCAAATTAAAGGTCCTGCCCGACGCGTTTCGTGCGTAAAAGCACATCCTCAAAGGCACTGGACTCCACAGGAAATGACACGCGATTTTCTGGTACCACTTTTGAATTGTTTAAGTCCTGCCCAGATGGGCGTGGCCACCCCGTGGCCTGATGGTACTTGTGGTGCAGCCTTTCACTGGTGTGCTCTTCGTGACAAATTCCCATAATTACCATTACACCTCAGTGGGTTGTGCTGCAGTGCTCACAACAACGCTGCTTCAATCGTTCACCAAAAACCGACATCTTCTCCCAAATGCAAAGAAGTCGTTTGGCTTCTCTGCTGAAGGGCTGAAAACAGGCCCGGGCTTCACATCGCAGCTCAGGCAAGCCGCCAAACATTCCACAGAAGTTGCCTGTTTAAGAAGGAAGCCGCACCAGAAGATTCAAGTTCAGCCGCATTTATTCAAGGAGGCAAACAGCGTCGGGGAAACACCGCATGCAGCAAATTAAAGGTCCTGCCTGGCGCGTTTCGTGTGTTGTCTTGAATGTTTCGGGGTGAATCGTCAAGTGGGGGCTAAGAAAAAAGTGGATTTTAGACACTACTACAGCCTGAACTGCTGGATGGAATTGCACCAAATTTGGAAGAATGTTAGCTCTTGGTCAAGAAAGTAATTGTTATTTGGTATAAATCTGTTCAGTAGTTTGAGATTGTAAAGGAAAAGCAAATTAGTATATCTAGAGGAGTGAACTCTCCGCAAAGCTAACCAATCTCGTGAAGAGATCTGAGTGTGTGTGTGCGTGTGTGCAAGTATATATATATATATATATATATATATATATATATATCTATATATATATATATATCTATATCTATATCTATATATATATATATATATATATATATATATATATATATATATATATATATATATATATATATATTCACTGAAAAAAACATAGGTTTCAGCCACGTTATAGTTAGGAATTAGCATTTAAAAAACCTTAGAAATTCACTGAAAAAACCATAGGTTTCACACATGTTATAGTTAGCTGGACATTTCACTCATACAAAACCATTGAAATTCCCCCGTTATAGTTAGTTCAGCTAACTATAACTCGCGCGCCTGCAATGCACTGCTGATGACGTCACATATTACATCACTCATGATATGGTCAGTGACATCACTCATGACATCACGGATGACATCTCAAATGACATCACTGATGACATCATCCTTGTGCAAGAGTGTCAGACCTCCCCTCACCGTAATATAACCTTTCAAAAAAAACACTTTGAAAATAGAAACTAAAATTTTCAAAACAATGGAGATACCAATACCAGTTACAACAACCTATTCAATAATTACAAAATCTACATACACATCCACTCATTCACCAACAGTTCTATATAGTCACTCATACATGCACTCACTCATCACATGTACTCATACACCTATACATCCTGTTACACACCGGTACTCCTCCATAGTTACTCACAAATACTCACACTTGAGAATCAAACATCCATTTACTTGCATATACAGCTATAAACACAGCACTACACTTACTTTCACAAAAGCATACACATACTTACTCTCTTAAACAATCACTTATAGAAACACATACTTATTTATACAGGAACTCTTCCAATCTGTCACACTCTCACATATACTCACTTATATACATCAATACTCACATATACTAGTTTAAAACATATGAAGTTACTCATAAAGATACTATTGAGAGTCATTCACTCACTAGCACACCCATACACACACTCATCCACCATACAGTCATGCACACATGCGGTCTTCAAAACACATACAGTGAGTCAGTCATTCATGCATGTCTGCGCTAATATACCCCCCACCAAACCATACAGACACTCATACTGATACTCAAAAAACCAACTAATAAGCCATATAGACACTCCTGAAGCTAGTCACCAACCCATGCAGCCACTTATACACAAAGTGAGACACTGATACAGATATTTACATATTTAAACATTACTCGCTAATACATGTATTCACTAAGATACACTTAATAAGTCAGTTATACAATCAATTTTACACAAAAAAAAAACATCCATTTAGACACTTATTTACCCATTTATTTTTCCATTGACCTTTAGATATACATATATAAAAACATTTATTTTTCAGAAGGACACACTTTCACTGGATGATGTCATCAGTGATGCCATCAGTGATGTCATTTGAGATGTCATCAGTGAGGTCATGAGTGATGTCACTGACCACGTCATGAGTGATGTAATATGTGACGTCATCAGCAGTGCATTGCAGGCGCGCAAATTATAGTTAGCTGAACTAACTATAACGGGGGAATTTCAATGGTTTTGTATGAGTGAAATGTCCAGCTAACTAGAACATGTGTGAAACCTATGGTTTTTTCAGTGAATTTGCAAGGTTTTTTAAATGCTAATTCTGAACTTTAACGTGTGTAAAACCTATGGTTTTTTCAGTGAATTTCAAAGGTTTTGTAAATGATAGTTATTAAATGTATTAATTATTATATTTTTCTTTTTATACTCATTTTACATTTTTAATATACATATTTATTTTATTTTTTTAATTATATTTCATATTCTTAATGTAAAATAATAAAACTAAATTGAATTTGTTTTATTAATTATTTTTTTCACAATATATTAAAATTGAATTCTATATAATTCCTTTATCATGTTTTTTTTTGGTAATCGTACCATACGCTAACGGAATTACACCAAATTTGGCAGAGCGGTAGAGTTCGGTTCACAGATTGTGCTTTTTGTTAAATGGTGTAAATCTGTTCAGTAGTTCATGAGAAAACCCCTATAGATAATGCATGTAGTCTTCTATGCACCGGCAAACTTGTCTTTTATACCTTCAATTCCCCAATCCGTATCCTTACACTTCCAGTAAACACTAACACACTTCTGTTTCAGTATTGAAGTGACCATACAGCACTATGTGCTTATCTATACAGTATTCTAAAAGAATTCATTCACTACATTACAACACTAATCAGCAGATATACAATAAGTGGTACATCCCCAGAGATATGACCGTTATTGTGTAATGTGATATCACCTCCTTCTGGCGCAGGACTTTATAATGTGATGCACCTTCCACACACCATGGCACATCTTTTGCACTACCTGTGCATCACAAAAGTGACGCAACGGCTGTGTTAACAGAGGCACATGGGGTTGTAAATCCACCCGTAACACATAGAAATTCATCCAGGCAGTTTCACCAGCAGTGCAAATTGAAGCATAGACTTGTAACATATTTATGTGCATATGTTACATTCAAGTGCTTCGGAGGTACTACAGCATACTATAGGTAAACTGCTTATAGATTTATGCTGTAGCAGTTCCTTATAGTTCTGCACTTTAACATTCACCATACACTAGTAATGTATTCATTCATTCATGAACTACACATTCATTCTGAGAAACGTTTATACAGTAACATAGAAATATAGTTCTTTCTTTGAACAGTGAAGGTAGTTCTAAAAAGAACTGGGTTTTTTTCTATTTTTTTGTGTTTTGTCAACAAGTTTTTTTTAAAACAAAAAAAAAATGGAACTGGAACCCAAAAAGTGTCCAACAGGAACAAAAGAATGAAAAAAAAAAACTAATGTCGAGGACAGCGATGCTCCTGCTTCCTGCGTTTATCGGGTCAATAGACTGTTCCCCAGAACACAAAAGTTTATCGCAATAAATGCATAGAATTTTAACTTCACCAAAATCAGGATCAATTTGTGGGTGTGGACTGCTTGCTGAAAATGCTGCTGCAGCAGTTGATGTGCTTGGTGCAGTAGCAGGTGGGTTGTCCTGCAACCTCAGTCTTCCCGCTCGAGCAAAGTTGTTGGGGTGCAAGTTCTTCACGTGTTGCACCATATTTGCTGTGTCAAATGAGTATTTTTTAGATGGATCACCCCTTGAAAGAGTTGTTTGGCAAATTTTACAGGTTACTTTTGGAGCATTAACCTTTTTTTGCCCTTCAGTAAAAGTAAAAAACTTCCAAATTAGAGCTTCTTGTCTCTTCTTTTGAGGTTCTTCAGGAATGAAATCTCCCTTTGAAAATGGCTGGAAGAGGAGTCCATTGCTGTTATTATGGTTATCTTCCTTCTACTTGACAGGATTCTCAGAAGAGATGCTTCTTCTTAGAAAGTCAAAGTAGAATGATTAAAATGGGATGGAACCTTCAACAATTGGAATAGGAAGTGTTATGAACCAATCAAATCTCTTATTTTAAAGTCACATGGCTTTGCGTACGCTTACGGTGGGCTTACGGTACTCTTACGATGCGAGTACGCAGGACGTTCCATCGCGATTTGTGTAATTGCTTTTAAAAGAAATATACGATTGTTAAAAGTTAAAAAAAAAACTATTTTCATAATTATCCCAGATAATTTCTACCCTTAGTCTGTACATTAAGTACATAAATATATGTTTTTAAACAATTAAAAACATTGGCGCCGTTCGCGTACAGGGCGCCGTACATGACGTCACACGGAAGCTGTGATGCGACGCGTAACCTCAAAGCGTATTCGTTGTGTATGCCGGGTACGCGCTGAGTATGATTAGCAGTACAAAGTATGGTGCGATCACCCTCTCAGTGTCAAATCAGAGCACAGGGCGCGCTACGAGAATGATTGCAAGTGGTTACTCATTGGAGATCAGATTCTGGGCCTGCCTCAGCGCACATGATAACCCCACCAAGTCTCTCTCTGTTA
Organism: Lissotriton vulgaris; assembly: GCF_964263255.1. Classification (NCBI taxonomy): domain Eukaryota; kingdom Metazoa; phylum Chordata; class Amphibia; order Caudata; family Salamandridae; genus Lissotriton; species Lissotriton vulgaris. The sequence continues at coordinate 262,756,483 of NC_141700.1, read as the reverse complement.
TTAATTGTTGGTGCACACACTCACACTTGCAGATGCGCGGTGCACACCCGCCCACACTCCCCAGATGTCACCACCTAGCTTTCTTGCTATTACTAAGCCTGGAAGCCAATACATTAGTCAATGGGATGTCCCCCAGGGTCGTCATTCTTGTAGAGCGCAAAAACGCTACCAATGACGGCCCTGGGCTTGGTTTGGTCAGCCCCCGCGGTTCCCATATAATGCGGGCACTGACGTGAGCACGCTCTCTTTTGCCTGCCTGTGCTGCGGTGACAGACAGACTGTCGTCGTCGATTGTACTATGAACTGTTTGCTCAAGCGGAGGAGGACTCGTGACACTTGACGTGGTGTCACTGCTGATGCCGCCCAGCCAGGCCACCATAGGCGCAGTGGCGCCCGCGCCCAGCCCAGCCCAGGCCCAGCCAAAGCCCCAGCCTTTGAAGACAAGTCAAGAGACTACAGAAGCAAAGGTAAGAGAAGCCGTCACAACATCAGTCTCCGCAGTAAATTGTACCTGCATGATAATATTTGTTTTACTGCGTCACATGGCCCTCTCAGCTCTGTTTTATTTTACTTTTGTGCGCCACATGCTTTGTGCTTCATTGTATTTGCTCCCTCCTAATCCTTCTGTGACTTTTAATATGTATTAAAACCTCACGTGGCCTTCCCAGGCCTCTAGTCTTATTGATCGTATATTGCTGATCGGAATATTTCCAACTGCGTCACGGGGCCCTCCTAGGCCTTGTTTAAATAAATTGTGCATGCATGATTTTCTTTGTCATATTTTTGAACTGTGTCACGTGATTTTGCCTGTATTGTTATAAATTGTGCTTTCATATTAGTATTATTTTTTTACTGAGTCACGTGCCCCTCCCAGCTCTGTTTTACTTTATTTTTGTGCTTCTTCGTATTTGATCCCTCCTAATCCTCCTGTGACTTTTAATATTTATTACTGCCTCACATGGCCTTCCCAGGCCTCCATTCTAATTGATCGTATATGGTTGAATGTAAAGCTTGTTTCCGAAATGACAAGTTATCTGTCAAAGGAGAGAATATGTAGTATGCAGCAGGCGCGCAATACCCATTATGCTAACGGGGCTTCAGCCCCCCACCCATCATCTGTGTCTCTTCCACGTTTTAATGTCCTTTTATCTCTCTCTTTCTCACTGTCACTCACATCGTTTATTTTTTTATTTTTTATTTTTTTTACAGTTATGGACGCTGATGTCTCCACTGTGCCGTATAAAACCTTACCCAAGTTTAAGTGGTGAACTCTTTTGGCTACAGTGAAGCCTGTTTCAACCCTCTTTAAATCAGGTCTATGGCACTAGGTGAGCAAACAAACTTGTTTCCGAAACAACAACACATTATCTGTGAAAGGAGAGAGTCGATAGTGTGCAGCAGCTAGTCTGTGTAGAAATGTATAATTACCACAGAGCAGTGACAACAAATAGGTTACAACAGTCTGAGGAACAGATCTACAAGCTTATTGTGCCACTTTTGTGTCACTTTTAACATGGGAAAAGTGGCGCAAGGAGCTTGTAAATCTGCGTCTAACTTTTTTTTTAAAAACTCTCAACTCCAGACTCTGCGAGTCAATGGGGTGCAACAGTATAGGTACGCAATATTAAGCACTCACATTAAAATTCACTTTTGACAGGAGTTTCGCAACTCAGTTTACGGTATTTAATCAAATATCCTTTTGTTTGCTTCACCGAACATCCTTCAGGATCAACCACGGCATATCGAGCAACAGCAATGGAATTGTCTGCAACGTATTGAATATACTTTGACGTATACAGAGTTCAATTAAAGTTGTGAACTCTGAGGGCCGCAAAGTTTATACAAGGTAAGCACAGCGGCCTAGATATACAATGCCTCCAATTAAATGCATTACAAATAAATCGGTATATTTACAATCCTGTTGTACCACTTTTGTGTCAGTAACGCAGTAGGCACTTCCATATAGACACCACTTGAACGCGGGACTATAACAGAAGTGAAATATACCAGGCACACGTAAAATCGTAGTGTTACCTTGACTTGTAATGTTTCACCTCATTTACTGACATCTCATAATTTTAAACTCTAATTTTCTTTTTTGTTTTGCAGATTACCTATTGAACGTCTTTTGGAGTCCACATCACAATTTGTTTATAATGTTTATTAAAGTTATTTGTATACTTGTTTATTATATTGTTATCATGAAGTTACGTTTACAGTTATTGTTGTTTTAAGAAAAGTTAATAAAAAAAACTACATACTTTTTTTGTGAGGGAGGGGGGGTGACTGTCCACAATAAAAATAAAATTTATAATTTGAAGTACTATAGTAAGATGTTCAAGAGTAGGGTTGACAAGTACTAACTGTACAATAAGTTATATTTTCTCTGGATGGACTACAACATAGAAAAGAAATCAAACTAAAACAAAATGTGTACCACATTTACAAACCTCTTGCGACATTTTCCTGTGCAAACCTACCCCCCTACAAAATTAAGTGTGTGGGCCTCAAAAACACCCTTCAAAACACGGAAATATTCAACCCCCAAAGATTTCTATATTGTATGAGAGGGGCTGCATGGCCATCCGCCTAGTGCTCGGGAGTCCACGACGCCCGGACCCGTTTGCTGCAGTGTCCATTGGGAGGAAACAGCCATTACAACGCGGTCATAAGCACGCGTGATCGTCACCACGAAGCCATTAGCACGCATATGGCTTTACCAAGCATGCTTTTACAACTAGTATACATTTACCACCCATGATAAAGGCATAAGCATGATAATGGCTTTCTGGTGACGGACACGCGTTGTAATTGCTGTGGCTTACGTGCTTCAAATTAGTTTTTAGGTATGCGTGTGACCAAGTCTGATAACATCGGAGGCCAAGGACAAACACCGTGGTGCCTGTGGAAGGAAATCTCATCGATCACAGAGAAGATAGGCGGAGGGTAAAATGAAAGTAACATGTATAATAAAAATAATGGAGGAAAACTACTAAAATGGCGGTGCACGGAGTATGTTATCAACGTTTGGCGCATCAGCAATATGTTTCAAATAAATATAGATTAAAAATAATTATTAATATATTACAAAAGTATAGCAGCGAATGACACATGGCCCGGGAAAAGAAAGCGACAAATTTAATACCTGAAATGAGGACAGCTTTGCTTGGCGAACTTGAAGAAAAAGAAAGAAACATGGGCTTGGAAACGAGGCTGCTCATGCATAGAAAGTAGAACTGGTACACAAAAAAAAAACGGAAACTTTCACATACTATCATAGAAATATAGATCTTTTTTTCACCAGTAAAGTTAGTTCTCGAAAAGAACGTTTTTTTTTTTTAGCCCCAATGCCCCCACGATCCCAGACAGCTCCCCGCGTCCTTCGAGAGCCGGCATTGCTTTGTCAGAGAGAGCAGCCTACTTGAAAGAGAGAGCAGAGTAACTTGCTGTCTCTTTCAAATAGGAAAGCGGTTTGCTGTGATAAAGAGGGAACTGTGACGTTCCCGCCCTACCATAGCAAACAGCAGTGTCCCGGGGGTAGGCACCCCGAGACACTGCAGGAGGCGGTGGTCCCTAGGGCCATCAAGAGCTCCAGGAGGGGGGCCGCGCGACCCCCTCCCAACATTTTTTTTTTTTAAAAAGCCCGGGGGGGGGGGGAGGGGCGGCAGGGGTCCCCGGGGAAGAAAGTTAATTTGACAAATTACTTCCCCAGGAAGGTGGCGGTCCCCAAGGCGTGTACGGGGGGAGGGGGTGCTGAAAACATACTTTTTTTTAAACCCTCCGAGGGGGTGGCGGTCCACGAGACTGGGAGGGGCCTTACAAGCCCCCTATTATGGTAAAAAGTTGCCCCAGGGATTTCGTCCCCCCCCCCGGGGATAATTAAGAATAAAATGGACTTCTAGTTTTTTTGTCCTTTTCCACCGCGCACGCGTACTATACGCGTACCCCGCGATTTCTTATTTCAAAAAATAATAATTGGAGCCTAAAGATCCATGTGGGACCCCCTGAGCAGGCCTAGAAGGTCAGGATGTTTCTACACTGCCCCTTTTCCTTATTTTTCAACTTTGTTTTACTGTTTTCTTGTGACTCGGTTCTACAGAGGCACAAGATGGCTGCGAACAGTTCCTGGTTTGGAGTGTTAACAGACAGTTGACATCCAATCCGAAGCTCGTGCGGATTTCCGTACGCGTGCAGTACTTCGTCTCTAGATAGCACTATGATTTTGATTTTCTCAGGTACTACTGAACGGATTTACACCATTTAACAAAAAGCACAATCTGCGAACCAAACTCTACCTCAGCCAAATTTGGTGTAATTCCTTTCAGCCGTTCAGGCAGTAGCCCTGGCAAAAGGTCCCTATGGAAAATTGCATGGGGGAAAACCCATTTTGAGACCTCCCTTTTTTCTCGGCCCCCACTTGACGAATCACCCCCAAACTTTCAGGGAAGGGTCGGAGCAGAGCAGGCCATGTTCTTGGAGATATTTGCAAAGATTCGTCCACCGACGCCAAAGTCGACATGACCATTGTTGAAAAAATGTGTGAGAAATCAGCGTAATCCCACTGGAGGGAATTTTTGTTGGTCAAATGGTGGCACATGCATAACAATATGGTTCAACCCACTAGAGGGTATGAAAAGAGATAATCACTATGACCAATGTTGAAACAATGTGTGAGAAGTGTGAGAAGTCAGCGCAATCCCACTAGAGGGAATCATTGTTGGTCAGATGGCTATATACATATATTAATATTGTCTTGACTTAAAACGCATATGAAAGAAGCAGGAAAAAGCATAATAATGAGCAATATAATTTTATTGTAACTGCATATATAATATATAAAACTACATCTCCCAGAAATCATTGAGCGCTGGTGTTCCCCAAACAGGAAGTGAGGATATGTGTAATTAACTACATAAAGTAGGGGGAGCCAAGCAGTCAGTTGATCGTGAGCAAGGTATCTGGATATACCGAAACGCATAGATCTTTAACATCTGTCCTTTGCCACAATCAAGAGAATGTAAGAAAATAAAAGAAAAATTGCAAAACGACCTGTGGAGTGTGACCCGTTTGTTTCTCCAACTGGAGGAATTGTGTGGAAATTGGTAGCAGCTGCAGCACCCGATTTGAGCGCTGCAGTAACGGCGAACGGAACCAGTGTGGAAGATATATATATATATATATATATATATATATATATATATATATATATAATACAATAGTAATAATGTTCATATTCTTTATTTCGGTACATGGTACCATAAAAGATGCATCGACAACCACATACATATATATTAAAACATCAACGACATAGTTAAAGAAAAAAAAAAGAGCATGTCAAGTGCAATAAGAAGCAATTCAGGCAAAGAAATGGAGACACTTATAGGGACATTTGCCATTACGTTAAAAGCCTTAATAAATAATTAAAAAGAATTTATGAGGCATATGCAATTTAAAATAGGATTCTTTAAAACAATTCTGGATTGGGTAAATCATGGGTTTTAGGTCGGAAATATTTCTATTAAAATTTCAGGCCCTATTTAGCTCTTATATAGTTTGTAGCTAACAAGAATCTACTAATTCCAAAGGCAATCTGGCTAGTATAATTTTTTAAGATCCTTCCTGCCTCTTTGTATGATCTTACGACTATATTTAAACAAAGTGGTCTAATCCATTTCCTTCTTGGTACCACATAGGCCGAACAAAAAAACAAGACATGACAATCATCTTCTTTCGCTCTACTAGAACATAGACTACATGTAACATTGCTGTTAATGGACCACTTTGCTACACTGGCATTTATCTTTAAGATGCCGTATCTATATTTCATATACAGTGTCTTAGCAAGTGGTGGACGAACCTCATCAAGGAAAGATTCATATTGTGCAGTATCTTTAAATGAGAGGAAGTTAGTCGTTATTGATCCATACGTTTTTCCATTCGACACATTCCAATCTTGATAAGCCCAGTATGATAATTTCAATATTTTCTTTGAGACTTGGGATAAACTGTGCGGTTCATCCCAAAAATGCGCTAAACCAATCCTGGTGAACCAGGATCTAACATGCCTAAACCATAAAATATTGTTGCAACTATCCAATTCCAATACTTCCATGAGACTGTTTTTAAATGAGAAGCTCTGGGGTCGACCACAGTCTTACCCAGAGCATCAAAGGTCACAAGATTGCATGCTGGTCAGTACGTTTTAGATTTAAGTCTAATCCAAGTGGTATTAGGGGTGTACTAACCGGTAGTCTTAGAAGTGCTCTAAAAAAACGTATTTTCACCAATACCAAATACTTTATCACACATGGGTCCCCACAATTCTGCCCCATACAGAGCCGCAGATTGGGCTTTAAATTTGAAAACATCTAATGCTGACGAAATTGCTTTACAAAGACTTCTACCATGCCTTTTCAGGATAGGCAATGTGTTTTGTGTAAGTATTGTTTTACTTCTTTCTATCTGGGTTTTCCATGACAGATTAGAGTCCAAGGCCACACCCAGATAGCAAAAATTCTTGACATGTTCTAGTTTATGGCCATTTAAAAACATTGCTTCCTTGAACTTTTTATGAGGGTTGATCGCCATATATTTTGTTTTCTTAGTATTAATTTCAAGGCCCTTTTTGATGCAATATGTCTGGAATTTGTCTAGTAGTTTTTGCAGGCCCCTTGGTGTTTGGGAGATAAGTATAGTGTTGTCAGCAAAGAGAAAGGCTGGGACCCTTTCGCCCCCCAATTTTGGAGAATCGTTTATACAATCCTCCAAGTAAATTGGCATATCGTTGACGAACAATTAAAACCATGTGGGGGCCAACACACATCCTTGTCGGACCCCTCTCTTTATCGGTATTGAATCAGTTAACTCCCCACCAGGGCCCCACCTGACTTTGGCATAATTGGTTTCATGTAGCCTTATATTTTGCATTAGTAAGTTGGCTGGAAGCCCTTGGTGTCTAAGCGTTTCCCACAAAGTTTTTCGGGGAATTAAGTCAAAGGCAGCTCGTAAATCGACAAAAGCTACATATAAAAGGCCTTTTCGTAATGTGACATACTTCCAGCATAAGCAACAGAACCGTAAGACTTGGTCTATAGTACTAATTTTGGCTCTAAACCCTGCTTGAAATTTTGTAAGGACAGCTTTTTCCTCCATTCAAATATTTATTCTGTTTAAAATATGCCTATCATAAATCTTCTGTAAGATGTCTATTAGACTGATTGGGTGATAGTTGGCAGGGTCATTTCTATCAGCAGGGTCATTTCTATCGCTCTTTTTAAAAATTGTAACGACTTCCGCCCCCTCTATGTCTCCGTAAAGGTCTTCATCGGCAGCTAAAACGCTGCATAGACAGTTTATGGAGGGAGCCCAGACACTAATATCATGATTATAAAGGTCACCCGGGATTTTATCTAATCCGGGAGCCTTCCCATTTTTTACTAGATTAATGGCTAATTCAGTTTCCTGTAAGTGGAAAACTAGTTCGTCCCTGCTTGAATTCAGCAGTAGATCCGCCTCCAGTGGGGCCGGGTCCTCCTCCGGTGCTTCGTATAACTTGGTGAAGTGATCAATCCAGGTAGTCTTATCAAGGAAGACTTCCCTAGATCCTCTTTCTTTTTTATTTCCTTTTGCAACTATTTTCCAAAACAGCATATGGTCCCTGCTTTTAGCCGCAGTTAACATATTGGACCAAATCTCTTCATCCCAGGCTGCTTTTGCCTTTTCCTGTATCTTCCTATATTTAAGCCTGGCCTCTTTTACGACCTCCATGTTGTTATTTTTTACCGTCCTGCACTAAGTCGGCTTTTGCAATGCAACATTCTTTACTGTACCGAGCTTTCCCTGTCTGCTGCAATCTACTAGCTCTACCATTCACCGCTGGTTTTTTGTTACCAACGGGATGAGTTCTCTAAAGAACCCTGTATGCAGATCCAAAAAGGTTTTATTGCCATCTCTGCCAGCCACGTACGGCTCAAAAATTCTAGCAAGTGTACTATAGACATTAATCAGTGCTTCATGGTGCTCCAGGATATACGCCCATTTAACTGAGCGTTGATTGTTACTGATTGAAATATCATCTGGGCTAGTGTGTGTCATACTTCTATTATCCAAGACGCTGTGCATTAACCTACTTTGGAGACTAAGCTCAAGCGGACGGTGATCACTCTCAGTTCTCGGTATGACTTCCATATCTACAGCAAACGCCCAAATGTCCAGAGATAAAATTATATAATCAATTTTACTCTAGAACGTGCTTCTAAAGAAGGTTGGAGCCTTAGGGCTGTCCGATAATAGTCGTCCATTACATGCCCTTAGGCCATGGCTGAAAATTAGCTTCGGAATTTGGAGCGCTAGAGAAGTGCATGGAACATTCCCAGCGCTGTTTATTATGGGTATCTTATTAGCACCATCTTCATCATCAAAAATGTTATTGAGCCCAGCAATTGGTTCGTAATTTCAGTTGAGATCACCGCCTAATACTATACTTGATCCCACATCCAGTACATTTAAAAGTGAATCAAGTTTCTCTATTACTCGTGACTCCCTATGTGCTGGACACGGCCTATTATAGACATTATATAAGTAAAGGGCCCTTTTGTCTTTTGTGACTATTTTAATACCAAGAATGTCTAGAGAGTCAGTACTTAATTGTCTAGTAGTAATATCAATTGTCACCTTCACCCAGATTACAAGGCCCCCAGAAGGCCTCCTCTCGCAGAAGGGATGGCAGCGATATGAAAGGTTTTATACCCTACTCTATGAGGGGTTTGCACAGCCCAGGTTTCCTGGAGAACGCAAATATCGCTTGAATCAATATAAATATTCCATCCAGGATCACTAAAATTCCTACCTAGAACCTCTATATTCCACGATAATATTTTTATTTCCGCTAGCTTGGGACCGATAATACTTTGGGGCGTATCTTTTGTCAGGTTTTCGATTTCTTGAGCACCCTGTGAAATACAATAGTTATAGTTAGGACCATTTTTCTTTGGAAAAGCGTTTTTTGACTTGCCTAGATCTTTGGAGCAGTTTGACGAATCTTCACAACATTTTTCAAACCAAGAGCCCCAGTTAATCTTGTTGCACACAGAAAGTTTCAGGGCGATTCGTTAACCGGAGGCTGAGGAAAATGGGGTTCTAAAAGGGTGCGTTTACAATGTTAATTCCCAAAGGACCTGTCAACACGCCTTCAGCCCAAAGCACTGGATGGTATTACACCAAAATCTGGAAGAAATTTTAATTTTGTTACGCAGATCACACTTTATTTGGTGTAAATATGTTCAGCAATTGTTGAGAAACTATTTTTTTTTAAGTTAGTGATATCTGTGAATGCAACGATTTCGCGAAAAAAATGACTTGCTCTTGCAGGGAAATAAAGAACCCCCATTGGCTGCCAACTCTTCAACCAGGAAGTGTTGGAAGCCATCTTGGGACTTGGCTTGAGCGGAGTCCCTCAAAAAAACTAAAACAGTGCAGGAAGGGTAGGAATACCCTGACACCTGGTGTAACGGTCCCCAAAATAATTTGGGGCTCAATTTTGCCGTGAATCTGCAGGAGAATCTGCTGATTTGCAGCAAATTAGTTTTTTTTAAAAAAAGGGTCTGCCAAATACCATGGGCATCAGCTTTTAAATATATGGGCGTTGCCACACGGACCCCGTGTGCCCTAGGGACTGCCACCTCTCTGGTAAAACGAAAGTAAAATAATGCAGGGGGGCCGCATGTCCTCCCGCAGCCCCAGAGACCACCACCTCCGGGGGCAAACAATGGTAATAATCCTGGGGGGCCGGGTAGCCCCAGGGACCGCCACCTCCTGCAGCCTTCTTAACATTGAATGAGTAGGGGGCCTTAAATGCTTCCGGGGGCTTTGTAAAATTTAAAGGGGGGTGTGCACAATCCTCCCGCTTACAGCCCCAGGGACAGCCACCTCACTGCAGACATGCAAGGCCCTAGGGTCCGCCACCTACCCCCAAGGCAGACGCCTGCTATGTCCTGGGGTGACCGCCACGGGACATAGCTGTTTACTGTGGCTTGGAAAGAGGTTTAACGTTTCTGCCAGGCAACAGCTAATACTCTACTTCCAGCAAGCGAGTGCACTGAAAATTCTGTTGCTTGCTGGAAGCAGAGCAGAATTGCTTTCAGACACAGGGAGCTACCTTTACATCAGCTTCATATATCTGGAAGCAATGCAGGAGGCGGGGAGCCTGCAGGGACTTTTTTGGGCACTCCGGGGGACTCCTGCAGTCCTAAACGAAAGTCACTGGGTGCCCTGGGTGGGAGCAGGATGCCCAGTATGGAGGCCGGGCTTCGAAGGGGGGCCTCTGAGGCCCCCTCTATTACAGTAAAAATAAGTAAATGGAAAGGCTGGGACCCAGGGCCGAAATCGGCATGGGGAGCCCCCCCCCCTCTACAACAATTTAAAAATGTCAGCCCGGGAAAGTCACCGGAGGCCCCCCTTTCACAACCACTCTGCAAACTCACCTCCTGGCACACTACTGGTTGCGGGATTAAGTCCCCATGACTCCTGAGGGTCTCTGAGGGGCAAATACCCATCCTGTAACCTCTAGTAAGTACCACACAGCGGGATTGCCCAGAGGTCATTGGAGGCGTGCCCCCTTTCTCCACCACTCTGCAAATGCGCCTCCTGGCACACTACAGTTTGGGGGATGAAGTCCATTTGGATAATGAGGGTCTTTAGGGACCATGAACCCCTCCTGTTATCCAGTAAGTCCCGCCCGGTGGGATTGCTGAGAGTTCGTGGGAGGCCCGCCTCCTTTCTCCACTAGTTCGCAAATAGAATTTTAAAAACCTTAGAAATTCACTGGAAAAAAAACAAAGGTTACAGGGACATTTAAGTTGGGAAATAGAATTTAAAAAACCTTAGAAATTCACTGAAAAAAACCCAAAGGTTACAGGGACGTCCTAGTTAAGCTCACAATTCACCAGTACAAAACCAGGGAAATTTGGCAGTTTCAGTTAGCTGAACTAACTAAAACGTACGCCCCCGCAATGCACTTTTATGACCTCACAAATGACATCGCTCATGACATTTTGTCCGTGAGCTCACTGTTGACATCACCAACAGAACCAGTTAAACACCCAGTTACCCTCCCATACATCTCATACACCCACTCCCACACAACCAGACATTCCATTTGCGGGCCCATACAAACAGTGAGACCTACTCACTGATCCATTGAGCCAGTAACACATCAACTCACCCATACAGCCACTAATACAACGACTAACTCACATATACAGCCACTCCTGTAGCTACCCAGTGACCAGTACAGCTACTCTCACATCCACTCATACAGACATTCTCATACTGAATCAGTCACGCATACAGATACTCGCATACCTACTCACTCACCCATAGTCACTGAGACAAGCACATACTCTCCCATACAACCTCTCACACTCATTCACCAATACATTATCACACACCCTTTCTCCCACCCATACAGCCACTTACACTCCCATGGATGCACCCATACAGTCACTCATATACCATGTTACTGACCTATACAGACACGTGTGTACCTGCTCAGTCACCCATTCAGCTACCCCTCCACCCTCTCATTCACCATTTTCAGCCACTGACACACCCACTCACCCGCCCATACAGTCACTCCCACAGCCACTTACCTTAGTATACATGTTTAACACTCAGTTACTTTTAGAAAACACTCAATCACTGGATGATGTCATGAGTGATGTAATTTCAGATGTCATGAGTGATGTCATCAGTTATGTCACTGACCCGGTCATGAGTAATGTAATATGTGAGGTCATAAGCAGTGCATTGCGGGGGCGTGAGGTATAGTTAGCTCAGGTAACTAGACCTGCTGAATTAACCAGGCTTTGTACGGGTGAAATCTGAGCCCAACTAGGACGTCCCTGTAACCTTTAATTTTTTCAGTGAAAATATATATATATATGTGAAAGCAGAAAGTTTCCTGAAAGGTCTTCACATGGGTGGCAGTTTTGAATATGGAAAACGAAAGATAGATAGATATTCGAGAATCATCTTCTGTTTTTAAAGGACATACAGATGGCAGGCCCTGGCCAACAGGGCCAGACTGGTGTTGTAGGCATCAGGCGTGTTGCCTGGGATGCTGGATGGGTGGGGACCGATTTTGTTATCGGAGGCCGGTTTTGCAGCGGTACTGCATTATCCGTCTCCAGTAACAAAAGCAGCAGTGCTTCAAACTTGCTCATCATCCCCTCCCGGTGAAGGGGGGATGGTATGGTCCAAAAAAACTGCTAGGGACGCTTTGGGTTCCCAGTCCGGCCGTGCTGGCCAACCTTATATTCCCCGGGCCATAAATCAGCCTTGCGCTCTGTGGTAGTCTCCGAGATGGCTTAGAAGTGGGGCTGATATATGAGCAGGGCTGGTCTGGCGTTTTAAAGGGATAAATCTAAAAGGAAGGCAATGCATGCGTAGTAGAACTACTCTTTGCTTAGAAGGCAGGGATGTGTTAGCAGTACATGAAGTAATACTCACAAATTGCAGAGGCATGTGGATCCTTGCTCCGCAATAGGTTCTGTAGAAGGAATGAAGAAGGTTCTATCTTCCATGTCTTACGGGTAGTGAGAGTACCATTGGATGGCGGCGAAAGAGGTTGGCACCGTGGGGCAGCCTGTAATTGGGAGACAAAATAGTAAGAGTAGTTTATTTTTAGGACCAGCCAACGGTAGAGAATTGTAAACAGGTCACTGAATGGCACCCAGCATCAACGGTTTAATGCAAAACAACAATGTTTTGCGGTCTTTGAGAAATCAACTTTTAAGGCAAATGTAAAGCACAATCAAGAGGAAACACGGGGTGAGTGATCTTTAAAAGTGGAGGGCATAGAAACCACAGAAATTCGCCATTGAGGTTCTAGAAAGTTGATGGTACTCCCAGTGAAAACATTTTAAGAGGAAAATTGAGGGTAAACTCTGCCTATCAGAATTTTCCCACAAATTTGTTATAAAGTTAACGATTTAGATGGGCGCATGTGAAAAAAGACAGTACTTTCACGATGGGCTAAACAAGTCTCTCCTTCCCCAGGAGTGTTTCGGCTTCACTTGCCTCAAGAAATCTTTACAAAACTTAAATTCTGGGACCATGTTTGGGAAATGGTGGTAAAATAGTGCAGTTCCCCATAATTTCCCCCAAAATGGTCTAAAAAACCATTAGCAGTTTAAAAAATGCATACAGCAAATACATTGCACCTGTCAACACGTCTACATTTGCATTTCTTTCATTTTACCATCCTGCCCACTACAAGGAGCTTTTGAGTCATCTGTGACTATTGAAGATCTCTTAAGAATGGTCTGGGAGAATCATGAAAAAAAGGCGAGTTCCTCAAGTTTGGAAGTACGTATTAGTGCTAGGTCGACATACAGCAATGAAGTTGCTCACTTAAGAAGATCTTACAGGTTCAGATAGTAAAAAAATTACACCACTCTTACACAGGGTTCTCATACAGCTGTACCGATTAGCACTGAAATTTGTTTGAAAATTAAATTGGAAGAGTACCCAAATATTAATGAGTTCTGAAAATAAACACTTTTTTCTACGCACTTTGGAAAGATAAACTGTTACCCCAAAAGCGTATTTTCATAAAAAATGTTATTGTTTTGTAAATACAGTGCCCATGTATGCATTTGTCGTTTTGAGTACTTGCAGTTGCTTCTGCCAGATATGAATAGATTCGGTCATTTATGTCGATACAATTTCATGCTAATGATGCCCACGCTATGGCAAGGGTTTATTTTCTTAGTGCAGATTTATGAACTAAAAATGATTCATGTGTGTTTAAGTTAGCATAATTATTTATTTAGGCTATGAGTTGACATAACTGGGCCTCAGACTGGGTGGTACAGACATACACTTTTGCAATTATGAAAAGAAAATGCTGTTTTATTCTTCACGTTTAAAATGCAATGTGATGTTCTTTCCAATCAACAGAAAATCGCAGAAATAGGACCTATTCTGGGGTGGTGGTCTAAAACGAACTGTAATTTCTTTCGTAGGTTCGGCGGAAGCTGTGTTCTAACTGGACTCACTCACTCTTGCAACAAATCAAGAACTTTTCCTATTCCTGCCGAGATTCAGAAGGGTTCATTGTATAGCAGATCTGCAAAGTTGTGGTGTCTCTTGATTTTTCGTTAAGAGTTAGCATTAGTTATGCATTCTGAAGGCGTTTCTAGCAGTGTTGCAGTTAATATATCATGTGCTTATGAAGAGCTATTGGTGTTCATTATTACTTCATTTCACGCCCTGTCATGAGCGAGTATAAAAAGTGGCTTGTTTGGGATGCGTGGCAGACCAGCAGTCCCTATCCGGATTGCCATTTAACTCTATCCTTGGAATTTTTTCTTTATCAATGAGATATTTATGTTGATTTAAACTGACTACATACCTCTTTCACTTGTGTAAGGATTAGTATTTTTGAATAAACCTTCATGATTTTGACTTTGAATATTGGCATTTCTAGGTTTTCTTTATTTGCTTTGAACCACTGTCCTTTGGGACTAAGAGCTCCGATGCTGCATATCTGCCCTTATTGGTGCAAAGCACAGACAGCATATTTATATTAGGCATTTATGTAGCACAGACCTAGCCACAAGGGTAGCGGAGTGCCTTACAGAGAACAGGTTTTAAATGCTAATAACAAAGTCAACAGGAGGTCAGCCAAGGGGTAAGAGGACAATGGATTAAGAGAGAGCAGGGGGCAGTTGATGGTAAGAGGTGGAAGGTTACACAGGAAAATGCTTTTTGATGAGTCTTGAAGTCTCTAAATGAAAGGGTTGAATTCATTTTGAGGGCATAATGAGAGAAGTTCTAAAGTCTGGGTGTCGGGCCGGGGAAAAGGTTTGGCTTGTAGTTATACTTTTCCTTGAGTTAGAGATTTCAGGATGGAGGTTGGCTTTTCACTCTCGTGAATCTTTTTTTTCCTTCGCCAGACTGGATACTGAAACTTGTCAGCATTTCCCTCGCTTATCAACAGGTGGCATTCCGTACCTCCGCATCAAAATCCGTCCACTCGGAATATGACATCGGGTCTCATAAAAACCGCCTCTGCGTGCGGATGCCAATTTCTTTCTGATCCATGCTGGACAGGAAGCTCTGAAAATCAGATAATGCAGGTGTTTAAATCTGGCATCTTATTAATGGACATTATTAGTCCATTCCCCAGGACGGGGGAAAGGATGGGTCAGTGAGGAATCTGGTTAGATAGAATCTCTAGCAGAAAAGGCGTTACTGAATGGAAATAACTTGTTCTTCTGATAGAGACGTCTCACCACAGATTTCTCACAATGTGAATAGATGCCAAAGAAGTACCCCTTCTCTGGTGGTGAGTTTGTGGAAGGACACTGAAATCAAGCATGACAGATTGAGTGAAGTCCCGGTCCTGCTGGACCTGGCTATCCAGGCAGTTATGTTTCAAGAACATATAGAGGGACACCCACGTCACAGCCTGCAAAATGTCCAGTACTTAAGGAGAGGGGCAATATCTCCCATCATAGTGGCAGCCACCTTCGATTTGGTAGAGTGAGAGCACAAGCCTTCGGGTCCTGTTCTTGGCCAGCTCATAGCATATCATAATGCAGAATACAATCCATCTCGAAATGGTCTGTTTTTGCACAGCTTTGCCTTTCTTATCCCCAAAGAAACCATAAAAAAGTTGGTCATCCTGTAAGTCGCCCCCAGTTCAGTCTACAAAGAAGCTAAGTACCCTTTTAGATTCAAAGCAGTGAAGCCATTCTTCCTCCTTGTATGGATGTGGTGGTGCATAGAAAGTCAGAAAAATGATGGATTCCCCTATATGGCAGGGCAGGACCCCTTGGACAAGAATGCCTTTTTTGTCCATAGGACTAATGTGCACGGGAAGACAGATGTATATTGTGTGATTACACAGCCTGGGGCTCCTTACTTGCCTAGCCGATCTTATGTTGACGAGGAATGCCACCTTGATATTAGGCGGAGAATAAATGTACATGGGTTCGAAAGGAGTACACATCAGGTGAGTACCAAATTAAGGTGCCACTGTGGCATCAAAAATGGTGTTGGCAGGAACATATGACCCAGCCCTTTAAAAAAAAGGTAATTCGAAGAGGGGAAAGCGTAGTATGAATTTGTTATTGCCCGAGCTTAATCTGGTTTCTATCTCTCCTGTTTTGGTTGAGACTCAAGCTGATGAGGCAGTTTCCACCTTTGTTGGTAGAGGTGCGGCTAGTACAATATATACAATTTTAATTTCATCATCTGTGGTCCATTTTTGCTAGAATTTGAGGTGGGGTGGTACCCACCAAGTAACTACAATCCCCTTCCGGTCTCTTTTAACTGGTACTTTAATAAGGTATCTTCCAAGTACTGTATTACGGATAATGTAGTTTCTTATTCCCAGGACCAGCGCCTCAGATAGGAGATCGTCCTTCCTGACATTTGCCTTTTAAATATATTATAAAACTGTCTCCCCATGATAGAGCTTTGTAATGAATAGTGAGCCCTCAGTTTTGGCGATTTTGAGCTAATTTTCCACTTTATGTGAGAACATTAACTCTCTTGATGGAGCGCGATGGTGCTCTAAAATTGTAGGTGTGCATTGCAATCATGGATAGTCCACATCAACATATATTCTTGAGTTGTATTAACTTTGATTAGTAGAACTGTATTGTAATAACAAAAATGTGCAAGTGAAGCAATAGAAAAGTATTTTATGCTATTCAGAAGAGAAAGGAAATGGCATTTATATTTGAAATTGTAACTTTAGTATACTGCATTTGCCTAACAAAAAGCTTCTGTGTAGAGTAATGCATTTTGATTTAAATATGCACCATAATGAAGATTGCACGAAGAAATGAGCTATGCTTAACATGTAATAATTGTAGATGTTTGCAGTGCAAAGTATTATTGAAATGAGTGTATAATTTGATGTATAAAGGCCTAAACTAAATGTTCAAGTGTTGCTTATGAAAGGCCTGTTCGTTTATTCTTATGTTGGCTCAATTGTGTAGGCCTGAAAGTGTAAATTCACTGGTAAGCTCTCGCATTCAGAGGTAGTCAGCAAATTTCAAGTGTATGCAAGGATGTTCTGTTCTCACGTTTTCAGTTGCAGGTGAAGAAGCTGTCTTTGTTAGTTAGAACTAACGCCTTTTGTTTTAGGACTTAGGTATGGAGGAGAAGTGAAACAATGTAAACAGAAGGTCGATAATTGGGAGCCGGTGTTCTTTCTCGGTGAGGAGGCCTGGGAACCAAGGTCATCGAACTACATATGGAGAGGACAGTGGAAAACTACCTCGGAAAGGTGTTCCTTAGCATGAGGTGATCTGTGGACGTGTTTCACATCTTGCGTTTTGTATTAGGGAAAGTGCCCCGAGGGAGGAGAGAAAGAAGGAGACAGGATGAGTTAGGAGAAGGGGTCAGGAGATCGCTTAGGGAAAAAGAGCATCTTAGAACGAGCTCTTAGGTAGTCAAAGTTAAAGAGCTCGTTCTAAGATGCTCTTTTCCCAGAGCGATCTCCTGACCCCTTCTCCTAACTCATCCTGTCTCCTTTCTCTCCTCCTCCTCATTTCAGTTCAGGCTCCTTTGCGATCCATGGTCTGTCGACTGGTGAGTCCCTACGAAGGCAACTCTAATTTTCCTTGGGCTTCCCTGGTTGCTCCAGATGTGCCCTGACTCCCCACCGCGTGGTGAGTCCCTCAGACCTTGCTGGTCCACACCGAGGCATTTCTTTACTTACTGCGCGAGTTGCTGTTGCCAAGGCTTGCTGGTAAAGTCAGTTATAGGTGTCAGCTTGTGAAGACTTCCTAAGAAGTTCGTTCACAGAGTAAATCAGCAGAGGGGACTGAGTATGAGTCACTAGCCAGTGACCAAGGGCACGATAGTCGAATGCCCACCGATCTCGGGTGATTTCAGGTGAAGGAGGCGAAGCTCGACTCTTCAGCCCTGAGGACCAGGAGGCGTCGACGATGACCAGGACCTGGAATTGAGCTGTCCCACGAAGGATGTCGAGTGCTGCGGTGTCGGTGCCCTGATTGGACCCAGCAAGCCTTGGCAACAGCAACTCACGCAGAAAGTAAAGAAATGCCTCAGTGTGAACCAGCAAGGTCTGAGGGACTCACCACGCGGTGGGGAGTCAGGGCACATCTGGAGCAACAAGGGAAGCCCAAGGAAAATTAGAGTTGCCTTCGTAGGGACTCACCAGTCGACGGACCAGGGATCGCAAAGGAGCCTGAACTGAAATTCAAGAAGCGGGCTCACTGAACACTCGTGGAGTGTAGGCCCACAATCTTCGGTGCTAAAGGTGCTTGGGGCTACAAGTAACCCAAAGTACAACTTCAGGAGACGTCGAGAAATCAATGCACCTGCAAAAGTGCATGGTGTCCAGGATTTCCGGTTCCACGTCACTCACGAGGGTTGCTAGTCTCAGCTTTACTGGGGACTCAGGTAGGTCTCTGAGAAGTCTGGAAATCCTCTCCCTGGGCTGCAAATACTTCGGAGTCCGGCGGGAGCTTTGGAGATGCAGACCGCAAATGCTTCGTTGGTACCTGCGAAGCAGGGGAGTCACTCCTTGACCCCAAGGGAGATTCTTTCATCCTCTAATCTTGAGTAGAGCATTGAAGTTCCAAGATTCAGTTTCAGAGTTTCATCCAGGTGTAATCTAAAGTCCCATTGCCAGGGGTTCCTTACTTATAACAAAGAAAGGGGTTGGACACACTCTGGGGACCCACCTATGGGAGGGTTTGGGAAGACGGGTGGCTACTCCTATTTCCTTTGTCCAGTTTCACGCCAGACCAGGGGCTGCTAGCCCCTGCAACTGGTTTGAGCTGGACTATGCACAGGGACACCAAATGTGCCCCCAGTGCAAACTTTAAAGCACTCTGAGTGCACCCACCCAGCCTCAATGCACTTAAGCCCGTCTGGGAGGTGGTTACACCCCCTGTGACAGGAAACCTATCGTCCAGGCTTCTCCTGCTGGAGTTTCGGTCAGCAGCAGGAGGCCAGACTTGTGTCTGTAGCTGCAGCATCCATTTTGTTATGCCAGTGCTCTTTTAATCTGGTACCGGGTATACCGGTGTGTACATGTCTCTCCCTCTAGAAAGGTGGAATTCTACCCCCGCCGCCAGGACTGGCGGGGGCGGGGGTAGAATTCCAAAGTGTTAGGCACCAAACATGGCATGTTTCCATGCAGCTATTGCAAAGTTACCATTTACAGCGAAGTTATAATGCAGTCACTGAACAGCCCCAGAGAATAGGTTTCGAAGGCTGCAGAGGGGTCCTGCTCATGCATGGGCACCCTCTCACTCAAAACCAAGCACTCTGCCTTCAGGATTGATAAGGCCTGCCATAGGGGTGACTGATAGGTTTCTACGAGCAGTGATTAAAGGTAGATATAGGTAACCTCTATCTAAGTAAGGGGGAATGCACAACCTTACCCAGGCTGCAGTTACAGTCCTGTGGTGTCATTTTTGAAGGCTTCCAAGGGGTGGCATAATACATGCTGCAGCCCCTGGTAGACCTCTGGGGCACCTATGCCCTTAGTACCTGGTGTACCATATACTAGGGACTTACAAGGGTACCCCAGTAACCAAACTGGAGTGTACCTAAAGTACTTGCAATCAATTTAGAGAGGGAAGCAGATAGGCTGGGGCCCTGAATAGCTGGATCCCAGCCAAACTAAGTCCAAAACCATCAGAACACCAGAAAGAATGTTGGGGCAACCATGTAGTCAGATTCCATCTTCCTACAACGTGCTCCCCTCAAACAAGGTTCCAGGCCCGGAGTCCTGCATTGATGTTGTTATATCTACCCAAGCACTTTGGTCCTGTGATTATGTTATATCTCAATGCGATTCCTAAGCATTCAATTCCCCAGTCCTGGTCTCATTCGTTGATAGTTCCGTTCTTTTTTTTTTTTTTTAAAGGAGTCGAGGTGACCCTAAATGTTACAGACTGATTTCTTTGATCTGCTCATGGTCATGATCTTTGGCAGGGTTGTTTTGCATAAGTCAAGGAATTTGGCCTTTAAAAGTAGTATTCTATTGAATATTTAACATGGTTTTTGGGCCGGTTTAGGGACAGAGTTACTAGAGAGAAGCTGTGGGACATCATGTTGCGACTTGGGGTGGAATGGAATCTAGTATTTCTTTTGCGTAATCTTCACCTCAAAACGTCTGCCGTTGTCCGTTTTAGCTCTCCGGGTAAATGCACTGATCAATTTAACCTGAAGCAAGGGGTTCGACAAGGCTGTATATTGGCTCCATTTCTTTTCACCCTTTATATTAATAATAATAATAATATGGAAAAGGGGCTAACTGTGGGCAGAACGGAAATGCCTCAGATTGCTAATTGCTTCACGCAGATGATGCCATCCTTATTTCTAGCACTGCACTGGGGTGTCTGCTTAATGCTTTTGTCGTCTTTATGCATAGCTTTAACTTAAAAATAAACTTCTCAAAGTCTTGTGTAATGCTGATAGGCCCTTGGTCAACTAAGTCGAGAACTTTAAGGGTACAAGGAAATACTATTAGCTGTGTTTCTACTTTTCCTTATTTGGGTGTTCAGTTTGACTCTTCTTTGACCTGGTCTCCTTCGGATTCTGCTGGAAGTATTATGCTCACTAGGCGAATTGCTTCTATTTTGACTCTGCAAATAGGCTGGGGCACAAATCTATTAAGATCCTGCTTGATATTTATAGAGCAAAGTGTGTCCTTTTTGGCTGCCTACTGTAGTGACATTTTGGGTTGCTCTAGTATTTCGGCTCTTCTAGCTTTTTAGAACAATATTTCTTTAAAAGATGTCTATGCCTTCCTTAGAGTACTTCCTCGTTTTATGCATGGGGAACTTGGCCTTGGATTTTTAAGAGGACACTTCACAGATAACGCCCACTTCTCGGACTGTCTGGTTGCACCCTGAGAAAGTTTACCATTTTGTTTTAAAGGATTGCCTGGCTTTGGATTGTGTTATCAGTATCCCTTGGTTTAACCACATCAAAGAGTTTTAGTAAACCTGACTGACCTGAAATTGTTAGGAACCCAGATTAAATTGTCCAACAGGATATTACCAGGACCAAGCTGCCCCTTAGGGCTCTAAAAACTAAAGAGACAGCATTGCTCTGAATAAAACGACTGTGAAAAACTATTATCCCCTGGAAACTACGGTTTTTATTGAGCCTTATTCAGCTCTCAAAATATCAATCCACAATTGTTTCTTATTGACTAGTTTTAGATTAAATCGTATTCATCATTTGAGCAGGTCTTTATCCAATGTAAATGTGATGGCGTCTCACCTTAGGACACTTTGCACTTTATAATGTTTAGTTCCTTTTTTAAAAAGCTCTCCAAATCTTTCATTGTACCATTGTTTGTTGAAACACATTTTGTTCAAGTCTGTCCTGCTCTATCTCACCTCCTGTTATTACACGATGTGAAGATTAGTTTTTTAAGTGGCTAATTTCTTATCTGGTGCAGTTTAATTACAGAAACATTTATCGCATCTATGAGGTTTTTGTTTAATTGTTTTTATCTTTTATGGTTTGTCTTGATAAACTGAATAAAGATTATGTTGACTAGAATAGGGATAGCTAAGATGGTAAACCAGCAAAAAAGACTGAAAGGTAACCTTAATCTGTTGCCACAGCAAGGCCTTGCTTGGCTAAAGAAACAAAACATGCGATTGTCCAATAATGGTGCATTCAGGGGTTGGATGTGTCAGGAAGAACCCAAGCAACAATCTTTCCCCAGCGTCCTGCATAGACCAATTTTGTAGATGGATGACTGGTTGCCAAGATGAAACCAACCACTTTGGATGAAAAATGAAAAGCCATCAGCTGTAGCCTTACAATATCCAAGCATGGAGGTGTAAGCTGTGCAGTCTTGTGTGCCAGACTCAGCCCTGTTAGGGGGGTGTCCAACCTAATGGCATCTTGTAGGTCTCAAACATAGTACATTCTTCATAAATTGCATCACCATCATAATCATCATAAAGTTAAATCTGGATCAGAAACTCAACACATCCTTGAACAGTGCAATCAGTTTCTCAGACCCAGAACTATCAGGTCCGGTTTCAATGTCGTAAGTCAATGCCAGTGTTGTGGCTCGGGCCAGTGGTGTCCGTCTCTTTGCTGCAGATCGCATTGGATGTTGTGTCGAGGTGGGAGTGGGCGACACTGGGATCTTTGTTGACGCCGACTTCGGGTGGATATCAAGTGGCACAGACTGCATTGGGGACAGATCTGCTGTTGGGCCTCCGATAGACAGACTGGCACCTCAAATCATTGGGGCAAAAAGCACTCCAGTGCGATTCGATGGGGTATCAAAAAGGAAGGCCACGGCCACCTTCAGAAATTGCATTTAGTCTGCTGTGGCGGAGGCAGGAGGCCAATATTATTGTTGTTGATAACCTGTATGTAAAAAGCTTTTAGATGTAATGTGTATGAGATGTGTAATGAGTGAGTGGTTGGCATGCATTTTATGAGGGGATGAATGTGTAGGAGGTGGGAGTGGTAAGCTGAATATATGTCACTGAAAATTATACTGAATCATGATTAAAAAAAATCTTTATGAGTATATTTTGTACTGTAGAAATAGGTCTTAATAAAAGGGGATTTTTGATAAGAATAGTTGACGCCATATTAAAATCAATTTTGGTATGTAAAAAGCCAGTAGTATGAAATAATCATATAGTAATCTGTAAGTATAATATTGGTAAGGGAGGCAGTTTTTTTTTTAATGTGAGGAATTTGAGCAGAACTACTTCTAGAGCCCACTACATGGAGCTACTGTAAAGCCAAAAGATATCAGGGGGATCACCCAACTCAGAGCGGTCCAAATGGCGGAACGTCAGCAACCAGTGTTTGGAATTCTTGCATTTCTTGTGTGACTTGTGTCTTACCAAAAGTCCTGGACATCAATGTGGATCAGTTTTAAGATTGGCCCCAGGAATGGGAGCGCATTCTCGATTTCGACTCAAAGCCACATCAGGACCCAAAGCACCAGACAGCCACCGGTACCCAACAAACGCCCTATTCTTTTCACCCCATGTCAACCACAGCATCTACAACAAGCATTTGCAATGCAATAGGTCTCGCATTCACACCAGTTTGAGCTATTGGCACTGTAAACGGCAATGCCTTTTATTCATGTTTTGGGTTTTAAAATATAAATAAAATGCATTGTCATTTGCAATACTAATAGTTTACACTCGCAAATGTAAGACCTATTGCATTGCAAACAAGCATTGAAAATGCAATAGGTCTCGCCTTTTATTAAGTTAAAGCCATTTGCTTTGCTAATGGTATTGTATAGCAAAGCAAATGGCTTTAACTTAATGAAAGGCAAGACCTATTGCATTTGTAATGCTTGTTTTAGGACTTGTGCCCTGGGTAGCAGGCAGAGAGAGGGGGTCACAAGCAAAGAGAGTGGAGAATCAGGCAGAGGGGGTCACAAGCAATGAGAGGGGAGAAAAGGGCAGGGGAGGCAGAAGGGAGAAGCAGGAGGAGGGGTAGCAGGCAGAGAGAGGGGTGAAACAGGCAGAGCAGGGAAGCAAACCGAGAGAGGGGAAAAGCAGGCAGGGGGGAAGCAAGCAGAGAGGGAAAACAGGCAGGAGGAGGAGGCAAGCAGAGAGAGGGGAGAAGCTGGCAGAGGAGGAGAAGCAGGTAGGGGAAGCATGCAAAGAGAGGGGAGAAGCAGGCAGAGATTGGGGAGAAGCAGGCAGAGGGAGGGGAGAAGCAAGCAGAGAGAGGGGGAGAAGCAGGAAGGGGGAAGCAAGCAATGAGAGGGGAGACGCAGACAGGGATAGGGGAGAAGCATGCAGAGGAGGAAGCAAGCAGAGAGAGGGAGAAGCAGACAGAGGGAGGGGAAGCAGGTAGGGGGAGAAGCAGGCGGAGTGGCAGCAGGCCGAGAGAGGGGAGAAACAGGCACGGAGAGGGAAGCCGGGGGAGACAGTGAAATATTTTGCGGAATGGCCAAGGTTGAGCAGGGATAACTGGATAGACAGAGGACCAGGCGGGACGGGGAGGAGTTTATTGGGCAGGAGGGTTCGGAAGGCTGCAAGGGGTGAATGAAGAGAGGGGGGTGTCCAGGTAGCAAGGAAAGAGCGGAGGGTCGAGACCATTATGTTAAAGAAATACACAGGAGGCAGCACGTCTCGGTTTACTCATGGAAAATAAAGCCCCGTGCTTTATATTGCGTTACAAAATCAGTCACAAGGGGGCGGGGAGGGGGGAGAGATGGGAAAGGATGGACGGAGTAGAGGGCGGATGGAAGGCGGGGTCAGGGTGTGGTGGGAGGAGTATTTAAATAACCTCTCATGAATATTTGAAAAGGACTTCTAGTTCAGCCCAGTAGTGGCGCGCTGTATTGTGGTAGCGGCGCGCTGTGAGGAGAAAGCGAGTACCAGAACTAGGGAGCGCTAAGGGATATAAGGCAGGGAAAGGAGGAGGAGTAGAGGGAGAAATGGGAGGAAGGGAAAAAAGATGTTATGCTAGATTATAAACACTTGTTTATCTCGTCTGTCCCTAGAACCCCACTGCTTAATATATAACGTTTAGCCCAGGCGTCGGAAAAAAAAGTCTTTGTGAGAGTGATATAGCCTGAAGTTACTGCACAGATTATTCACAAACAAGAAGTGAACAAAACATTAACTGCGAAACTTGGAATTCATTCAAGTCTACACCCGGTCTTTAAAGGATGAACCAAATCTCCGATGAGGAAACAGAACATGCTGAGTTAGGCATGCACATTCGGGGCACATAGGTTCCTTAGAAGGCCCTTCTAATAGACAATGGGGAAACATCCGTTTACCAGTGCAGTCGGGTTCTTTTCTAAAGGAAGGTTTGTGTAGCCCAAGGGCGGATTCTGACTGCACGTAATCGACACTTGAGGAACAAAAATTGCCGGCAGAAAAACGTTCAAGAGGTTAAAGTTGTTGCTGGGCAGACGAGAACAAACAGGCCTTGCGGCCCTCCCTCCGCACACTGCGGCCAGCCGATAGGCCACAGCCACACTCCTTCCTTGTAGTCAAGCACAGCTGCCGCAGCCGATAGCAAACAGATCTAGTCACCTCTCTCTCCCTTTCACTGCGTGGCCCCTCTAACGCAAAAGGAGCGCGTGACAGCCGCGGCTGGGCGGATGCTGGACTCTGACCTGACCCACATATCAGCCATTTTACCCGAGCGCTCGTTTTCACGTTTAAAGTTGATGGCTTTGAGGCCTGAAACGTATTCAGCAAGAAACATACCAAATACACGCAGTGAGTGAAAAGGGGCCCTCTACACAACTGTTGTACACCTGAGACCTGCTTGGGCCTTTCTCCAATAAGGAAACTAGGATCAACAAGTTCCCGCCGGGCCCAACTGGAAGTCCCGCCCCCATCGCGGCGCGAGAGGGAAGCCACTGTCCGAGGAGCCCCGAGAGCTCCTGATCGAGTCCCGGTCCCGAGATGGGGGACCAGGGTGAAGAGCGGCCGGGCGCATGGGGAAGGCGGGGCTCTCATGTGGTGAGAGAGCCCCGCAAAGCGCTACCGCCGCCCGAGAGGCAGAACCGCCGCCGAGCACCGCCAGAACAGATGAGTGTGTTGAGAGAGAGGAGGGGTGAGTGGGGGTGGGGTGTACGCGCGTGTGTCTGTTGTAGTGTGTCTGTGTGTGCGTGCGTCTGTCTGCGCGTGTGTCTGTTTAAGGGGGGGGGTGTGTGTGTATGCAGTGTGTGTATGTGCGCATGCGTGCATGAGCCTTTCTTTAAGGGGGGGTGCGTGTGTGTGTGTATGTGCGCATGCGTGCGGGAGCCTTTCTTTGCATGAGGCATGGCGACGTGCGCGCTCACGAGCTACAATCTCCGGCAGGAGAAGCTCGTGATAGTCTGCTGTCCACATTCCCCCATAAGTGATTGCATAAGTTGTCTCGCCCTAGACGCAAAAGCTTCGCTTTTGCTTCGTCTAGGCGAGACCTAAAAAGGCATTGCTCATTTGCGAACAGAATTGCATTATTCACATGACATGTGAAACAAAGTAAAGTATTTAAAGAAGGGAAAAAAATGAATACACCTCCAGTTTTAGCTCTGTGCAAGATTTTAACACAAACCTTTTGGTTTTACCTTTCGCACTTCATCCAGCACCACGTCGAAGGATTTCTTGTTCATTGTTGAATATTTACTAGCGGACTTGGAATTGCTTCAATGGTTCAAGAAATCAATATTCTAGGAACGGTGATTAAAATCCCAATCACCGAAGAATGGATACATTAAAATAATAGACAGCACCAGTGCTTCTGAGTGCAGTGACCCCCTAAGTTCGTGCCACATTACATGCAGAGTGCTTCGTTTCTCCAGTCACTAGCCGTGTGGTGCTTCGGTATTACAGCATTGAGGAAATTACATCCGTCAGTCATTATTGGGTTTGTCATGCCTCCCTTCCCCAGGGCCTCGGCTGCTGCTCGTTGGTATGCAGTGCGCATGCTCCAGGGACAGAATGAGTGATTAGTTCTGTGTCCTCTCGTTTACCAACCAGGCGCTAAGATCTGAAGCCATGTGATCACGGCAGGAATAATCTTTGAGCACAGCCTTGGGCTCAGTCTTGAAAACATCATTGTCGCTAATGCGCTCCTTCAAGGCGCTAAGTTTTAGCCCCCACTCTCGCCCTCTGACAGATTGCCTATTTTTTTTGCACAGGATTTAAAGGCTAGAGCGTTTCTTCCGTTTGTTCATTTACAGCGCTTGGTGGCTACTGCAGTGCTGTTAGACACTGGGCACTGCAGTGCTGTTAGACACTGGGCGCTGCAGCAGGGGGCTGTGTCGCCATCAGATTCAGATTTAAGATCAGGATGGGCCCCCCTCTGACCCATGCGGTCGAGGGTTCCAGTATTATCCTGCTATATCGTAACTGCATGATATAGCACTTAGTACCCTTGACGAGGATTCAGCTGTGTCCTCATTTTCTGGCCTCACGGAAGAGGTTTGTTGCCTGCATCTCGGATATCAGATATGCCCTGGTCAGGTGCTCGTCTTAAAAACTCAAGTATTATCGCCAATGTTTGCCCTTTTCAACATTTTTCTTTGCAGCTTTATGTAGCGGGAACTCGACTCGAAGGTATTGCAGCGCTTTACATGAGCGCCAGTTATGTTACACAAGAACGCATTAATTTTGTTAGGCACAGGGAGAATACATTCAGATACCCGATGTAGACTTTAGGGGCAGTGATTACAACAGATCCCTTTTGAATATGGCAGCCTACCTCACCAGAAGGGAACATCATAATCGCTAATGCGCTCCTTCAAGGCGCTAGGCATGTTTTAGCCCCCCCCTTCTCGCCCTCTGCCAGATTGCTTATTTTATTTGCACAGGATTTAAAGGCTAGAGCTTTTCTTCCGTCCGTTCATTTACAACACTTCGTGGAAAACGCAAGGGTAGATTCCTTCCAACACGTGGAGCCCAATGAATAGCATTGATTTATAGCAGCAAACTGAACGAGAACAAGCCTACGAGTGGTGTGCGCACGCGCTTGTGAGCAGCAGCCCATCTGTTTCCAATTATCGCGCCCGCATCTGGACACGATAATTGGAAACAGATGCTGCTGCTGCGAGTAAGCGCAAGCCCTAGGCCATGGGCGTCAACATGGTCTCAAAAAGCTAGGACAAAAAGATTCCTTTGGCCAATTGTGTGATGTCTTTTTACAAATACGCACGCAAAGGCCAATGTAATATCAGGACTTCGAGCACAAGCTTGCTCTCTTGTGCACAAAGTGCTGGTCAGCTCCAAGAGGCCCTCTCCTTAGCGCAGAGCATGCGCGCTGTGCTAAGGCTCGACCTAAAAAGATTACTACTTCAGGAAGTCTAATCAGCAGTCAGCTGCTAACAAAAAGTTCATTGAATTTGTAAAGTGAGCCCTTTCACCACAAGTTCACAATTCGCTGCGCCATTTGTAAAGGTCATTCGGCTGCTCTTCACTTCACAGCACCTGTGCCCAATGCACACAAGGCAGAAAGGAAGGTGGCGAGAAAAGAAATAAAAAATGTAATGGGGGCTAAAACAGGAATAATTATGGAGGATTCTAGTGAAAACGCAAGCAATTTTAAAAAGAGACACTGGGAGGGCTATCATGGAAAAAAAACAAGGAAAAGAACCGGAGGAAAAAAGGGGGAGAAAATGAAAGAAGAGAATAATGAACAGAAATAACAGAGCAGAAAATAATATAGAGTGAGATGTGATAAAGAATTAATGTGGAACATAGTGGACAATGATAAATGGGTGTAAAGGACTATATCGCAGCATAATAGAAGGAATGAGAGAAATCAGCAAAAGATAGCAACCAAGAGAAAATGTGAAAAGAGAGGCTGCAGACAAAAGGAGGCAGCTTGTAACAAAAGTCAGAAAAGGAACGAAAAGGGAATAATGACAGTAATAAACAAAGCAGAGGGAAAAAACAGAGGTAAAATAGGAGTAAGCTACAAGCAGGGGATGATAGTACTGGGCCCTTGATATACCTCTGTAAAAAAAAGTGTTGTCCAGAGATTTTCATTTTTGATTTGTGTTTAGTATCATTAGAGAAGTAATTTAGTTTGGGTAAACATTGCTGATACAGGCCGAATTCTTCGTGACGACCTTTTAAAAAATGGGGCATGTGTTGCAGTGATGATGTAATATTTCAGGAACCGTGAGACCTATATGCTGCATTTTGGTGTCAAAACATAGATTTTGGGGTCAAGTAGTCTTAGAGACACAAAATAACTTCTCTGAGCAACCTTTTCGCCATTTTCTAAAATGGCAGCTCTATAATGTGTTTTAGCTATCATATTGATAAATTATTTTAATATTTTTTTCCAGGTTTTCTGTGAATTCAGATTCATAAACATGAGCGAAGCAAGTGGTAGCAGAGAATCTTTACCACCTTACAGACCATTGCCAACTACAAAATCTGCGGACAAAGGAAAATGGGTCATACCAAACAATTCCGAAACAAAAGCGAAAATCAACTGCGGCTGGACATAAGAGAGTTCGAGATGCTGTAGAACTGATGGGTGAGGAGGATCAAATATTTTATCATTGTAACAACAAGTGCTACAAGTCGTATACAATGGAAAAAAGCCTAGAAAAAATTAATCCGAAAATAGCAGAAACCAGTGAATCACAACAAGAATCAGAGTCTTCTGAGAAAGCGACGACAACCAAACTCAATGTCACCCCACTTCGATCGATGGCTACCCCTAGTCCACCACCAACAACTAACTGATCAGAAAGCAGAGGATCTTAATGTGTTATCTGTGGATCAGCCAGAACAAGGGCCAAAGGGATTGGGTATGTGAGTCTCAAAGGGCAAACCTGTTCTTATATGCAGCTAGTTTCTTCCAAAATGACGTTTTCAGACCTGTAGCCGATCTAAATAACGAGATGAATGTATTTGCAACGGATTTGTATGCCCACACAAACTGCATGCATACATTTGAAAATATGAATGTAAAATGAGCACCCATCAGCAACGGAACCACCAGCCTTCAGTTAAGTTTGCACTCTTTGAAAAAGCAAATGAAGTATTCACGCTACTCTTGAGTGCTGGCTACGGGTGTCACACACACTCAGTGAGATCAGAGAAATAATGGTCAAATGCATATCTCAAGAGATCTCAGGACTGCATGGACTCCACATTCCAAATGGAATCTTCACTCATGATGCTTTCTGAAAATCCAGCAGAGTCATCTGTGCAGCCACTGAGCAAACCATCTTGCATTCTCTGAGGAAGGCGGAAGCTGAAACGCTGCAGTGGAAATATATTATTTCTTTAGCGAGTCCATCTGTTTGAGTTACTTCTTTCTAGGCTATTTCATTTCTTTGTGACCCACTATATCCTTTGGGATCCAGATTTTTGCCCTGGCTGGCCTGTGTGTGTGTGTGATGATTAATATTTATTTTTGGGGGAAGGGCAGATGCAATTTGATACCTGACCACTGCATTCTCAAAATGCATTTTTATGTGTATTTCATATACTTTTTTTTAAATTACCACTATAAGATGGGTGTTTCTCAATCTTGGAAAGGTATATTTAGAAAATAAAGAAAATGGTGGTCACGCTATAACACGTATGCATATGCATCATGACGTGTGGCAGCCATCTTTGAATGGGTTTTCTTAAACAGGAAGCTAAATCCAATATTGCAGGACATGTATTATGACGTATGCAGATGTAAACGAGCATTAGCAAAGACAATAGCTTGGCAACGTAAAGCTGAGACCTGGCTTTGCTAATGGATATTTAAACATGATAGGAGACTATGGTACAGGTACAGGAAGCCTTACTTAACACTGCTCATTTGCAAAACCAGTCACTGTTTGATGTGGTTCTAGGCACCAGGCCTGTAAATTTTTTTGTGTACCTTAGTCATTTGTTTGCAGCAGTGCACTCAGCACTGGTGGTTCCACAGTCCATAGCATTTTCTGTGGTGCAGGTGTCTTGAGATTTCCTTACTCATGGTACACTATAAATTTGATCCCACTTTTACGTCACAAATGCATAACTTAAACGTGCACGTTTCCTGTGTGACCGAACAACAATTAAAATAAAATGTTGCACTTGACATTATTGAAGTGCATTCACTGTAGAATTAGAGAATTCATACATAGCACTGTGTGCCTTAACTCAGTAAACAAGATTTACAGTTTAGGTGATTAAATAGAAACTATTCTCACGTATTTTGAATGTGACCCTAGAAATGATAATGAATTTATGTAATGTGTGCAATAAGGTTACATGTATATTTCATAAAAAATGTAGTTCTTAGCCATATTTACACATGCTTAAAGAATTACTGTATACCATATGCAATATGAATCTAAAGTACGGACGAGTTATATTAATTTGTGCTTAAACGTGCACATTTATATTAAATGCGCGCCACTGATTTAATATTTTTTAACTTGCCCAAAGTAGGCCTCTTTTCATTCTGTATAAAATACTGCTTTCCATTCTGCTGACATGACTTTCCCTTGCAGGTATTCATCCACATTGTTAGTTTGAGAATAGATACAAAACGGTATTAGTGACAGAGAGAGAGCCTGAGAATACCTTGATGAAGGAACAAGGACAACCAGAGCGTTAACTGAAGAGTCCAATTCAGCAAGATTTCAACAAGGCTTGGTTGAGCAAGGACAATGTCGTTCCCATGTTTAGTGTGGGATAGCTTGCTGATCTTTCCGCTTACAACAGGGGAATGGAGAAATACAATGGAACCCATGATTCCGCGAATAGAGGAGTGTTACCTGAATGATTTCAGTGTGAATAGCTGGAGTACCTTTTCATGGACTTTGTGAGGTTCAGACCTCTAAGCATAATCCCTTTGATCCTTGCTGAGTGTGGCTAAGGCTAATACTCAAATTAACCTGACCTAAGAAGAAACTTGGCTAAGCTTTTAAAATGCCGACACCTTCCTTTACTTCCTTTATTTTTCCACTTCCTGTACTTTCCTAGATTTTTGTATTTGTCTTCAGTTTCCTGAATTTTGAGATTCCTAGACTAATGAACCTTCTTCTTAGTTTGGACTTTAACGATTCTAGATTTAAGCATGTATAGAAGTGAGGACCAGAGACTCTTCTCTGAGCACCAAATCTTAATGGTAAACTTTTGTATTGCTGTGAATGAACTTCTTGTTTTATTAATATTGGTAAGCCTAAACTGCTTTAGAAGGTTGGGTTTCCCTGGTGTGCTGCATCTTAATGGCATGGTACTGAGATGTGTGCCTTAACTTGATTGAAAAGTTGTAGTAAACCTTCTTAACTCTAATCATTGATTCCTGGTCCTTACTGTGCAGTCAAATGGGTTACAATGTCAATTGAAATTGACTGAGGTAATGTTAACTCTCCTCACATCTCAGTCAGATAAAAATTTCCAGTGGAGGACGAATGTTAAGAGGGTAGGCCCAAACGCTGCAGCAATTACACTAGTCAGGGTCAAGCTAGTACCAATGGCACAGGCACAGTGCAAACTATTAAGATTGCAAACTGAGGAAATGGCAGACCAGAGGGCATACTAGTGGGCTCTCTGTTTCGTATCGTACGCAAGACTTTAACAGTAACTTTTTGAGGGGCCACAACCTGTGCCAGGTTGACTGCTGTAGTGATAAAAGTAATCCTAGACTGCAGTTTTTCAGTGACTAGGTGGAAGGGTGAATCTGATTAATCTGCTGATGTGCAGTATGGTACCAACAGTTGTTTCTCTGTATCCAAATCTCACCTGCAATAAGGAGAACGAATGTTCATACTTGTGAGTCTTATGTAAAATTTTCTCAAGGTGGAGAGAGGGAGATCTTTCTTTGGCTGAGGAGTGGAGTCTTAGGAAGTCACAATTTAGAACTGTCTCCCGACAGCTTTGCTTCCGGGTCCCAGATGGTCTTAGAGTGCATAAGGGAATATCCATCACCAAATGCACAAAGACGTTCTGGCATTGGTGCATGCCCCTTCACAGATCTGATAAGAATTTACATAGAAAAATTTACGGTGATACTAGAAAAAGATAGTAAACTCCCATTTGGGTCAGACCAAGGAATGGATGTCACCGGTACAAGAGGATATATGACATCACTTCCAGGGGTGAGGCTCTAGTGGGTAAGGCACTGCTGCCGCAGGACTATCTGGTGCTGGTTGTAGGTACTGCTACATTTTCTTGTTCCAGTCTGATGCTTTAGAAAACTTCAAATACGAAGAATTTGAGGGAAGGTTCACATATTAGAAAATAATTTCCGGTGTACTAAAGTCAGTCCCAAATTCTTCTTTTGGAAATATTAACCATTAAATGATGGTTTATGGACATGGTTGTTGGAAAAGAATAGACTCTTTCCTGCTTGAGTGCACAGTTTCATCTGCTAACACGAGTAATAGGTCTCTCATTTATATATATTTTTGTGGTATAGGCTTCTTGAATTTTCCAACAGTCATATCATCAGCAATCTTCTCCAAATGAGCAGCCATGTACCTCCCCCCCCACCCCCTCCGCTTCCAAATACAGAACTCTACATCCGTAGAAACAATGAACATTGATTGCCTGCAGCTTTCCAATGTCAGCTTCTCTGTCTCTTTCAACTAGAACCGGCATAAGTCCCCCCTTTAAATATAAACAGTTCTCTTATCTAGCGCCTCGGCAGTAAGGCCTATGTACAGTTAAGGTGTACATTTATTTAAATGCATTTATAAACTAAGCACTTCGAGCAGAAATGGTATGCAGATTCCCCTAGTGGAACATTCACTCACTGGTGGTGGAATCATTGACCGAGCGCCAAAGGGAGGTTTAGTGCTATGGTTTCCAGGTACGAAAAATCGGCAACTTAACTCTTATATAAGGCGTTATAGTGCTGAAGGTGTCACTCACAGCGCTGGCTAGTGAAAGCACATATTTGGGTGAAGTATTATGCAAGACGCCCACGTGGCATCCCAATAACTTGGCAGACAAATTCTGGAAAATCTACAAAAGAAGGAGATCCGTTTGCAAAAAACATCTGAGCACAGCTGTGGGGTAAACAAGAGATGAAGTTACCCGATTAAAACTTAGCATAAAGACAAGGGTGTTAATTGTGTGTGGTACTGAAAAAGGGAATGGCAGTCTTAAAAAAGATAATACAATTAATAGAGATATACTGCATAATAATCCAGCTCCAGGGGTTTAGTAGCAGGGTGGCTTCTTGGAACAGCACTGCTGTTTGAATCTGGGCCAGATCGTCAAATGAAAGTCCACAGCTAATAAAGCTGCTTGCAAAACTAGACAAGCGTGTTTGTTTAATCGCTTGCTGCAAAGTAATTAGATATTGAAGCACTGCATTAATTCCCTTTCTGTTGGGACGGAAAAGTTCTCTGCATGATGAAAGACGTGCACCCCTGCACCAGCGTCCAAGTGTACTATCATCTGGATCCCTAATGCTGATTTTGGTTGTTCTAGGTAAACACTGATCAGGTGTGTGTGCTATGATATAGGCCTGTCTCCCAGATTGTTGTCTTGTTGGACAGGGAGTGGAGGCCAAACCACTACCCTCAGTGATGGAAGGCTACAGCCTGCACCAAGTGTTAAGCAGCACAAGCGAAGTGGTGGCAGCATACTGCATAGTGATCAGTAAGAACGATCAGGTTCTTTTTAGGTTGACCCTAGAGTCAGCATGCATGCGCTGCTTTGCAAGACATGCTGTAACCCCTTAGTGAGGTTTGAACACACGCCCAGCACTTTTTCATTGGTTCCTTGCTCTGCCTTTAGAAATTCCATTGCTTT
The DNA here is from genome assembly GCF_964263255.1 of Lissotriton vulgaris. NCBI lineage: Eukaryota > Metazoa > Chordata > Amphibia > Caudata > Salamandridae > Lissotriton > Lissotriton vulgaris. The sequence goes on along the minus strand of NC_141700.1, from coordinate 262,722,257 downwards.
CATTGGTGAACAGTGGGCATTTTGTCCCACCTTGTGGCTGGTTTATTGTCACCCTGGCTACTGACCCTGCTACATCGATCCTTTCACAAGTTGCTATATATTTTGTTTCAATGCACTACTTTGTTTCCGGCCTCTCCACGGAGCTCGCTTGTATTTGTGCTATCACTTTCCTAACACAATGGATTATCTCTCCGAGATTTATTCGTTTTTAATTTCAGCGTGCCATGCACACTTCCACTTTCCTGATTACATAGTGAGAACTCGACCCAAAGGTATCAGAGCAGAGGCCGAGGGCTCTGACCTGGTTCGGTTGGATTTGTTCCCACCCCTCTCTTGTCAGTGTTTTAAACATCCATTGTTTTGTTTTTTTCCTGCAGAAGGCGAAACCGATTGCATTGTAAACGCTAGTGTTTTCTGCAGTTGCACATAGCCCGAACTTGACCCGACTGTATCGGATAGCTTTACAAGAGCACCAGTTGCATTACAGACAGACACATTCATTTTTAGCACAAGATATTATAATTGGCCCAGAATCACAGATGTTCCAGCCTCCAGCCAGATTCGAACCTGGTTCCCCAGCCTCAAAGTCAGTGCTCTAGCCGGTAAGTGACATCTTCTCCTCATTGAACTGGCAATGGACAAAATAAAGTAAATGCAACGCAATGTAATGTACTTCAAAACAGGTACAGTTAGAGACCCGCCTCCTCTAGTCCTTCCAGGGTTCCTGCTGCCACCCAAGACCTCTGCCGGCCTGTTTTCTCGCTCCTGCCTTCAAATGTTTCTGTCTCCCATCCCCGCCAATAGTCCTGTGGTCCAACTCCCGTGCCCAGGGCATATCGCCATCCTGTGTGTATCCCATTGACAGTTACCCAAGAACGATGTCCTCCTGCCTGGGGTACCTGACTCCCACCTCAGACCCGGTATGGTCCTGTTTCTGGATCCCTGTCTCTCAATCTTTTCCTGCAGTCCTACCTACTGCTGGACCCTACCCCACAGGCACTTGCCCAAGGACTGCTGTCACCCTGCCCATAGTCCTGCGTTCCCTGCTAGGCTCCTCCAGGTCCTTCCTCCACCGAGCGTCTGCCACGCATGCTCCTTACACATGGCCCTCTTCTAGAGTCCTGTGGTTCTAGGACCCCTACCTCCACATGTGCTCTTAAGCATGGAGAGGGACTTTTGGAGTCCTGCACCTTGTTCAGACTCCTCAGGATTCCTGTAGTTTGGTATAGAGGCCCCCAGAACCCTGCACCGCATGCCCTTGCTGTGCTGCCCTACCCAGGTTGACAGCCACTGCACCCCCCACATGCACCTTTTGTTACATGGTAAGCGTCTATAGAATACTCATTAGAAAGTCTACAATTAATATGTATGTGTGTAAAATGTGTTGTAACATCTACACATAGCTGAGCCCACATCATACATTTTACATGGAATAAAGTCATAAAACGTCTTCATCCCATGGACCGCCTTAGGCTGTGTCCTTTACAGGGCAATATGGAATATGGGCTCTGCAACATTAAATTTCATAGCCAAGCATTTGTGTAGCTTGAACGAGCCAAGGGAAAATATATGGCCATATCTTCGGCTTAACTGCTGATTTACATCCGATGTTCGACTCCTGGCTACACACATATGGTGTGATCCTAGGCAGATGACTCTCAGTCTTGTCTATGTTCGTATTCCCTTAGCTTCTAAATATTGAGGTGGGCTAGGGGAGACATAGTGGGGCAAAATAAAAATCTGTAGACCAATAGTGAATAATTGTTCCATTGAGTCAGCAAGCGCCTAAAGGACATTCAGCTTGTACTGTTACGTTTAAATTGGCATATCCTCTGCATATTTTATTTAAATTTTTTTTATAAACGTGTAATAGCCTTTAAACTTTTAAACACAATAAAAAATAATTGCCATTTAAGGGTCACATGTTCCAAATGCCATAAAAGCACGAGGAACGAAAAAAGTGACTCTTGCTCATAGAAGTCTCCTTTTGAAGTCTGAGAATGAAAGTGAACAGGCCCCTCAGTAAAACCGCGTCTATTTGTCCTTTTCTTTAAATACACAGCAATTGTGACCACATAGCATGATTTGCAAGTTGCAACACAGCACCACCACTCTACCAGTACAGCACGACCTCAGCATCAGTGCAGCACCACCACCACACCACCGCTGCATCATTTAGCACCACCACAGCATCACTCAACAGCACCACATCAGCACAGCACCGCCTGAGCACCATCTCATCAGCACAGCGCCACGTCCTCATCAGTGTACCAGTGCAGCACCACCAGAGCAGCACCACCTCAGCACCAGCACACCACTTCTGCATCACTCAGAACCATCGGAGTATCGTTCAGCATCACCTGAGCATCACCTCCACACCAGCACGCCATCATCTCAGCACCACCTCAGTCTGCCTTCTGAATCTAGCATCTATTGATTCTCCTGTAGTGTCTGTCCGCTGAACATTTTGTAATTCAGCGTCCTGTTTATGTTCCCATCCCCATTATAAAAATAAAGCTATAACAAACAAGCATTGGACCAGTAGGAAAACGTTGCAAGCATTACAACGACAAAAAACTAGAAAACATTTTTTGTGATAGTTCTTTTTTTAATCGAGTCGTTCAGTTATACATAATGTCTTCTTGGTTATATACAACTTTAACAAAAATGGTTAACACTTTTCTGTTACAACTTTTCAATATGCTGCACAGCAGTAACACTGCTCTACCACATAGTTAAAGACACTGGCAAAGCCAAAAGCTCCGGCTAAACACGTGTAAGGTCCCAAATGCAATACCAATTGGCTATGCCAATTCCTGTTACCCTGTGTCACTGGAATGAGGCCTACAGGCTCACTCACATTTTGCTACTGTGTGCTGCTTAACTCAACCTTGCCCTAGATCAGGTAGAACATAAGAGTGCTGTACAGTGCAGAAGTAGTGACTCTGCATTGGTTATGTGTGTGCCTAGGAAGGATCCAAAACAGGGATGAAACAGTGCTGTGCAGTACAACCTTAGTTTGTGTGTGTACTAGGTGTATGTATGCCTGTGAGTAATACATTACATGAATGATGTAGTGCTGTGCAGTGTGGGTGCTATTAAAACATGTGCTTGGGTGTATGTGTGCTTGCAAGAAGTGCAATACATGAAGGGTTAAGTGTTGTCCAGCGCACATTCTGTGTTGGCAATTAGCACACCACGGTAGAGTACAGAGAAACTATAGTGCTGAACAGTGCATGTAGATTCAATTTGTGTGCTGTATGTGTTTCTGTGGTGGCACAATATATGGAGGTAACAGTGATGGATAGTAGATGTGCTGTGTATGTATACTGAGTGCAAGTGATCCCGCTGTGGTGCATTACATGGGGGACCCTGGGTTCCATTTTGGGAAACCCAGGCTACCTGGTGAAGACACGAGTAGAGAAATCCGCCCCAGACAAATGTGTGTATTGCTGCATTCCTATGAGCTAGGTAGGACACACTGGGGGAAGGGAGAAGACTCGAATAGGGTGCTCTTTGATTCAGTGATAGAAAACAAGGAACGGGCTCGGACACATCTCAGGAAGGAGATGTGGCTGACCTTCATATAATTCTTTTTTCTCCAGGACTGTTCAGCAGAGGATTATTTAATGGTACTTTGCCATTTAAAATGGCACAGCTGAATAAGTACATTAAGTTTGTACACCTCTGTTTCAAACACAGAAGCAGGGATCAATATAATCCCTGCCTGCACCAAGGCTTATGTATAGATATATTAACAAGCACTGGCGTTGCCAATAGGTCTCACAGTAGGAAAGTTGGAGCTATTGGTTTTGTAAATGACATTTTATATTTATGTTTTGAGATTTAGAATGCAAATACTTTTAACTTTAGCAAATATGACACTTTTAGCATTTGTAATGCCACATGTTTTGTATTGACGTGACTTAGACTGCAAATTAACATTCTAAACCCATAGGTCACTAGCATTAATTTCCTGATATTTCTTACCCGTGATCAGCAAAGCATTGTCACCTGCCTGCTGTGTCCGTATCCACACGCAAGCAACCATGGCCCTTCCCGGAATCCGTCTTTAACGGTATAACCACGCCCACATGGTAGCACTAGTCCGCACCAATTCAAGTCTAGTGCGCTTGCGTCCTCAAAACAGCTACCTTAATCCATGTCTGCGCGTGAAACAATGCAAAACACTTACTGGAATTGCCCAGGAATGGCTGTTGATATCAGCCTGTAACCTAAAGCGCACCGGTCCAAAACCATAAGTTTCAGCGTGACACCGAAAAATAAAAAACAAAAAACATTCACTGTTTCTTAAAGGCAAACACGACCCCCCATATGTACGCTCATGTACAGATCTATCAAGTATTCCGGAATCGGGAGTGCGGCCCCCATATAGCAACTCATGGGTAAGTCCGCACCAATTCAAGTCTCGTGCGCTTGCGTCCTCAAAACAGCTACCTTAATCCATGTCTGCGCGTGAAAAAATGCAAAACACTTACTGGAAGTAGCCCAGGAATGACTGTTGATATCAGCCTGTAACCTAAAGCGCACCGGTCCCAAACCATAAGTTTCAGCGCGACACCGAAAAATAAAAAACAAATAACATTCACTGTTTCTTAAAGGCAAACACGACCCCGATATGTACGCTCATGTACAGATCTATCAAGTATTCCGGGATCGGGAGTGCGGCCCCCATATAGCAACTCATGGGTAACGGCGGTCAAAAGAGATGTCACTGGAATGTGGGCCTAATGTTAAAAATATGGATAGTGCAATTAAAATAATAAGTACACAATTGCCCAAGCAAAAAAGCGTCAAAGGAATGGGCGGGAGGTGGAGTAAGGATTACGAGTGAGCTGAGGCTAAACAAAACAAGTTGTGAATGAAAGAAGGGACAGAGAGGAGGAAAGGTGGGAGGGAACACGGACTGGGGGAAGCTGGCTGGGGAGGGGGAGGAGAAATCCAAGTAAGGCTGTGTGCGGGGAGAGAGAGGGGAGGTGCTGGAGCTGGGGAACAGATGGCCGTGAAAGTTTATGGCCTAAAAGCGCGTGCCTGTGGCCACGTGAACTCGAAGAAAACCGCACCAAAAAACCCTTGGTATGACGAGTATTTTGAGCACTTAAATTCTCTCCATTTTCCATTCCTTCGGAATGGAAAAGGCGAGACCTAAAAAGAAAAAACAGACAGCCTACTATGTTACACGAAAATTGGACAGTATTTTTAGACTAGATAGAAGCATCATTTGCTAGATTGGTGATTTCATAGACTGTTGCTCAGAATGCATTCAACCATGTTTATGCTTTTCTCCTCGAAAGTCTTCATAGTTTATCACCGTAGGTCCATCTGCCATATATGTACCCAGAAGTCTATTTCACCATTATGTGCAACTGCAATAATTCATATGCAATAAGTTTTTGCATGGCATGAACCATGTTTGAACAACCCATTGGATCCTCGCTGGAATAGTCTTCACCTTTATATAGCTCTTGTATCGGCCAATGACATTTACCAGACACGCATTATTTAATTAAAATATTTCAAAATTACCACTCCTTTAACAATTTTCACACCCTAATGCTCGAAACGTCAAGCTGCTGAGACTCAGTCTTCAACACTCTTCACAAGGTACTGCGTCAAAAAAAATCTGAAAACGTGATCAAAGTTCTAATTTCCAAAATGCTGGAAGGGGCGAGGAGATGTACGTTCAAGAAAATTGCTCCTTCTGTGTTAATATCTGAATGGAGTGACTTTCCTTCTGTCATCGCTGTAAGACTTGGTGACTGGATATCAGCCACTGCGTTCATTTCAATGTCATAACTAACCCAAACAGCCTTCAAAAAAGTGCTACGGAGAAGTGTGCACATTTTGAGGTGACTAATCGCTTTACAGATGTTGCAGCACAACAGAGTCATTTTGGTCTCTTTGCAGTTACATTTCCAGCATTGTAAATTGGTCTCAGAAATTAGGGCTTTCTAGTCCTTTAACGGATTGAGGAAATGTTTTCTTTGAAGTTTGTTTAATTGTCTCATGATAACTGACATCGATCAAACCCCACAGTAGGCTGCAGTCTAAAGGGCAGCTTCCTCGAAGCAACTACAATTTTTTACTTTAATATTCCTTAAACATAGGCGAGTGCAGCCATATATGACTAAATATCTGCTGCCACATTACTTCATAGTGTGGCTTGGTCGTTTTCTATGGTTAGTCTACATCTATCCTTGCAAACCAGAAATAACTTTAAACAGCAAAAAGAGAAACCGCCTGTTCTTTTTTAGAGGAGAGATTATTGCTTACATTGAAAAATGTTTAAATGCACTAAAAAATGGAAACATTTACTTACCTGTACCAGTTTACAACGGTTTGCTGTAGATTCACATGCTGTGCACATACCTGCCATCTAGTGTTGGGCGCGAAAAGCTCCAAACTGTGTTTGGGAGTAGGCGTTTGTTAAAAGGTGACTTGCGGTCCCTCACCTGAAAACCGCAATGCTCCAGGACACATACTCCAGCTCAAATTGTTTGAATAATTTCAATACTCAATTATGGTTGCACTCTGAATACCACTTTCAACGCCAGAATTCTGGAATGAGGGCTGACTTCCACAGTATTACGCAGTTCTTATAGAACACCAACCATACTCCAAACAATGGTACGACGGAAGACTCAATGAGGACAGAAGATCCCTTAGATTAATCGAACGACATTGGAGATCTTCTTCCGAACACCTCACCCTCCTAAGAACCACGAGAAATTCCTATTACAGAAAGATCAGACGTTCAAAAGCAGTCTTCTTCAGTAATCAACTACACCAAGCCAAGAACCACCCCAAAAAACTATTCAAACTAATCAAATCTCAATCTAAGGATACACCTCACCCCCCCCCACCCAAAGCCCCCCCCCCAACTAACCCAGGCTCACCACCTAGCTGCGAAGAATTTGCCTCCTTTTTCACTATGAAGACAGAGAACAAAGACGGAATTGCTCAACGACTTAATAACCCACACGGACATCCACATGGACAAAGTATCATCCCCCCTAGAGCCCTACATAAATGCTCACCAAAACTTGACCTCAAAAACAACGCCTCCTGGTCCTCCTTCAACACTTACACCTAAGAAGCTATACTAAAAATACTCATGCCTCTTAATTCCTCCAGCCACTTAACATACCTTCTCCCCTCAATCTAAATGAAGGACTTTATTCCTCTGAAGCTGCCCCAATGGACCAAGATTTTAAAAACCTCTCTCCTGCAAGGAATCATCCCATAAATCCTTAAAACTGGACAGGTATCCCCCATCCTAAAGAAACAGACGGCAGACCCTTCGGATTTAAATAATTACCGCCCAATTTCCAACATTCCCACACTGGCCAAACTCTTAGAAAAATGTGCTAACATATAGCTTAACAACCACATAGACCACTTCAACCTGCTTAACAAATACCAATCTGGCTTCCGGGCAGGGCGCAGTACGGAAACAGCCATGACCCACATAATTGACGAAGTACTAAAAATCCTTGATCAGAACTAAGCCTGTTTGCTAATCTTGCAGGACCTTTCTTCAGCTTTTGACACTGTCAAACCTGACAACTTGCTAAAGCTCCTGAAACAAAGAATGGGATTATCTGGTACTGTTCTAAACTGGTTCAGCTCCTTCCTGCAAAACAGATCCCAAAGATTCAAGGTTAACCAATCATTGTCCAAGCCTGTCCCAGTCACTTTAGGAGTACCACAAGGATCTTACCTCTCTCCTACACTTTTCATCCCTTCTAATGGAACTGCTCACCGAAATTCGCAGCTACGCTAATGTCCACATTCAAAAGTACGCAGACGATACAAAAATATATTTAAAAATCCACTCATTGGAGCGTGATGGCACCAGCCTAGAGGAGATCCGGAATCGGCACAAGTTTCCCCATTAATCTGCCACATAAGCCGCAACTAAATCCGGTCTCAAAGACACCCACAGGCAACGGAGCACACGGGCACCTGCCGACCCCGCTTATGAGCGAAAACTGCTCTCCAAACGGAACCGAGGTCGAAGTTCAAGAAGCAGCCTGCTTGCGTGCCTGAAGCCGGTGCCTCGATTGACGCAGAGGCCCGGCGGGAGCACACCCAGATCGGCGCGACCGCGTCAAAGAGGGAGAGCGCTAAGATCACTCTATAGCGCACAAGAGGAACGGCGACAGCCCCGGCTAGACAGCCCTGCCGTCGGAAGAGGAGGAAAGGCGGTGCAAGGCCCAGACCAGGGACAAGGGCATCAGAATACACAGTGCGAGTGGTGCACCAGGTTGTGCCAGGCCGACGGTCCCATAGGACTGCTGCCGGTCGTTCACCACTCCGAGACATCAAAGACAAGTAAGGGGAAGCGATACCCTTGCTCCGAGGGCCTGATCACCAGCACCTTCATTGGCAGTGCACTCAGGTGCAGAGGAAACACCCTGTCATATGCTGAGTAGCGTGGAGGCCCAGAGACTCGCAGGAACAGGTCTCAGGAGCAGGATAACAGCCCCGGGGGCAGGCACAATTAGTACCATCTCCAGTCTAACCCCGCATCAGGCCTGCTTGAATAAGACGCTGCCCTCCTCCAGGTGCGACACTTACAGAGGGGCCCCGGCCAGCATCAGATGAAGGCATAACCTCGCCCTGCCAACCCCAAACTTACCGCGTGGCGGAAAACCAACAGGCTGTGAGTGGCATGCAGACACGCGGCAGCGAGTACCATCTAGCTTTTAGATTGGGCACAGTGTTGCCCCGACATCCAGACACAGATGAGGTTCTGTTGGGTGGCAGAATGAATTGCTTCAAAGGAAGGCTATATCAGCTCATAACACAATAAATTAAACCTCTCTGAAAACAAATGAAGTTCAAAACTTTATATAGTAAAAGACACAATTACAGTACACAGGAATTACTTCATTCCGTTTTAGTTTCAATTAATGCTAAAACATGTGACGAGTGACTGTTGGTGAACCAAGTGAATAGTACATTGTAATTCAGTGACACTTATATACAAATGTATACAGTATTATACAAGGGGGAAAGGAAGGGGGGGGGGGAAGGGTTTATTTTGGTTTGAAGGTCAGAGTTCTGAGTTAATGCTCCAAGGAAACAGATTGTTCTGTGCCAGTTCCCGGAGGTTTCTTGACCAATATTGAGCGTCGACGTTTCGACCCTGATGCGCCCCAATGGGTGGTCGCGGCGGGTCTTTATCAAGACAAGGGAGGGAAGGGGGGGACCTGGAACGAAAAGGAAAGAAGTTTCAGAGAGGTGTGGGAATTTGCTGTCAAAAGTGACTGATGTGAGTAAGTAATACTCACAAGGGGGTCTGGTCTGGCAGGAGGAAAATATCACACCCTGGAGGGAAGCCGGAAGGGCAATCTGAGGAGAAGGTAGCTGGTATGAGTACAATTAATGAAAATGTAAATTTGAGGGCGGTGCCGAGTTATGGAGGGTCTCATTAGGCATTAAGTAATTTGTGGTGAAAACACTCGCGTAATCCTGATCTGCACAGCCACTAACCCATAATCTTATTACGAGCGTTTGGTTCACTTAAAACGAGCGGTTGGGCATCTCCCATGCACTCAGCCTTGAGCGCCCACATCTGACAATAAAATGCCGTTTTTATTAACCCCTTCCATGTGGCCGCGATTCCTCTGGTGTGCTGTAAACAACACGAACAGGGGCGGGCCGTGACGAACCCCAGCCGTCATCAGCACACGAGCACCGTAGTGCATGACGCCTGGGGTTCGTCATCAGCATGGAAGGGGTTAAAGCATGGACATCGAATTGGGCTCAGTGTTGCCTATCTCACATTACTAGGCACCCTTCTCACTAAATCGATGTAATGAGACCCTCCATAACTCGGCACCGCCCTAAAATGTCCATTGTCATTAATGGTTTTGCTAGTTAAATATGGGCCTTGCATGATTTATCCAACACAGAACTGGCTAAGTCACCCGCACTCTTCCCTTTGTGCATGACTTGTTCATTATCAGTGAACTGGTGAGGTACTCATACCAGCTACCTTCTCCTCAGATTGACCTTCCGGCTTCCCTCCAGGGTGTGATATTTTCCTCCTGCCAGACCAGACCCCCTTGTGATATTACTTACTCACATCAGTCACTTTTGACAGCAAATACCCACACCTCTCTGAAACTTCTTTCCTTTTCGTTCCAGGTCCCCCCCTTCCCTCCCTTGTCTTGATAAAGACCCGCCGCGACCACCAATTGGGGCGCATCAGGGTCGAAACGTCGACGCTCAATATTGGTCAAGAAACCTCCGGGAACTGGCACAGTAACCATCTGTTTCCTTGGAGCATTAACTCAGAACTCTGACCTTCAAACCAAAATAAACCCTTCCCCCTTCCTTTCCCCCTTGTATAATACTGTATAAATTTGTATATAAGTGTCACTGAATTACAATGCACTATTCACTTGGTTCACCAACAGTCACTCGTCACATGTTTTAGCATTAATTGAAACTAAAACGGAATGAAGTAATTCCTGTGTACTGTAATTGTGTCTTTTACTACATAAAAGTTTTGAACTTCATTTGTTTTCAGAGAGGTTTAATTTATTGTGTTATGAGCTGATATAGCCTTCCTTTGAAGCAATTCATTCTGCCACCCAACAGACCCACTTTTGTTTTTAATCACACTTACCCAGGTTCTGCGGGACACAGGGTTACCCCTTTTTTGTTAAACAAGACACAGATGAGGGGCAGGGGTCAACGCACGGCCTCACAGCTTAAGCTAGATAAATACGCAAACTCTAAAGACTTTCCGGCTTTGCCCGAACTGAATTCTCCAACGGAAAAGGCCCCAAGGTCACACTGGAGGATATCATGTCCGCCCTTAACAACATACAGACGACGGTAGGATCGATCTCGTCGGACGTCTCCTTCATGAGGGCCGACTTTCAGAAGTTGGCCACTAGAGTCACGGAGGTTGAAAAGGTGATGACAACCCTCACTAAAGACACCACCGCCCTGCAACGAAAGGTCAGTAAGTTGGAAGCCGAAAACAAGTTGACAGCGGTCAAGCTTGATGATCAGGAAGGCCGCTCCTGGCGCAATCTCAGAATTACGGGCGTCCCGGAGAGCGAAGGAGGCCTAGCAATGGATCTCTATGTAGAAGACCTCATCAAGACACGGCTTCAGCCCAGGGGGCTCTCCAGTTTTTTCCTCAGTGGAAAGAGCACACAGAGTACTGGGGGGCAGGCCCAAGCCGGGGGCTACCCCAAGACCCATTCTGGACCGTATCTTCAATTTCCAGGACCGAGAAACATATTGCAGACAGCACGAGTGGCTCCACCACTGCATATAGAGAACTCTGTGGTCTCATTCTTCCCGGATTACACTGCAGCAGTCACCAAGAGAAGAAGGAGTTTCCTCGAAGTAAAAAAGGAGCTTAGAAGTAGAGAGCTCGCCTACTCAATGCTGTTCCCAGCCAAACTTCGGGTGGTGGCAGATGGGAAAACTTGGTTCTTTGATACACGCGAGGAGGGCCACGACTAGCTTGAGGGCTGGCGGCAGGTGGGAGGACCCCAACAATAAGAAGACACCAACGAGGACACAGGGAGGGGGGGACGACTCCCGAGATCACAGAAACGAGGACAGTGAGGAGGACTCTTAACTGACGGAGGCAGGGGTATGAAGACAGGTGACATCTAACTGCCGGGCCCCATCACATCACAGAGACCCGCCTGAAGCCGGCAGTGAAAAATGACTGCAACATTTAAATGACGTCAGGTAGTGGGACCGGACTGGTCAGTCCAGACAACGAACTGGGACATCACAATGGAACTCCGATGATACACTTAACGCTACAATCCAAAGCTGACTAAATTATTTATGAGCAGGGGGACGACCAAGGCGCTTCTTGGACTTCCTCCCCCGCACGCAAGTACTGTTTAATGGGATTGAAGCACTCTGCACTGTTGGAGTTGAGGGTAGTTGGTAATCCGTCTGGCAGGGGAGCAGGGAGGGGGAGGTGGGGGGGGATTGTTTCTTGTTTATGTTTGTTCATTTCACGTTATACATATGAGCTCATTTACAGCTGATAAAGTTAGCCAAACTAACGTTGCTAGAAAGATTTGGTACACCACTGGATAGGATACACTATCGAATAATCGCCAACATACTCCAAGGGTCATGGCATCTGACACTCCATGCTCACAACTAGATAACACAAATACACTGGACTCTCCTTTGACCGTGATAACCTGGAATGTGAACGGGCTAGGTAACAAGATAAAGAGGGGTCTAGTGTTGCAGCATCTCAGGAGACATGCCCCATCACACCTGGTTGGTACGGCCGTCAAAGCACTGGACAGATGGGGTTTTACAATGGTAATACACTCCAAATTTACATCCGATTCTAGGGGGGGTCAGGATCTTGATCCAGAAGAGCTGCCCTCTGGTGGTGACCGAGACATGGACAGACTATCAGGGGTGCTTTGTAGCAACCTCCGGTCAATGGGAGGTGCTCGTATATATATATATATATCTTTGTTTCAGTGTACATCTCACGGGAGCTACACACACTCGCCCTCCAGGCCCTGGGTAGGTTCCTGCTCGCTCTTCCCCCGGGGAACGTATCATAGGGGTCGACTCATCACCACACTAAGCGCTGCATGGGATAGACACCCCCCCCCCCCCGAGGGGTCAGGTAGCGGGTTCTTCGCCCTTGCAAGACTTCATGGACGCACTTGGGCTAGTGGACGTTTGGCGCATACGTTACCCCACAGAACGCCAATACACGCACCACTCAGGCGCACACAACAGTCTTTCCTGAATAGATTACCTTCTTACCTCATCAACAGGTTTAGAAAAAATACTGGAGATCAAACAACTCCCCAGAGGCATCTCGGATCATTTCCCAGTATTACTAACATAGTCATCACACCTCATGGGACGGAGACGTATATACCCCATACACCCTGGGTGCCTCGAATTTCCAAACATAGGGAAAGCCATGCATAAGACCTCAGGACAATACTTTCAAGAAAACACACCTTCAGTGGCTTCTCCTATCGTCCTATGGGAGGCTTACAAAACAGTCCTCCGTGGACAGGCCATCTCCTTGATCTCTGCCCACAAACGAGACATAGAGCAACAGGTATTAGAGCTGGAGCAGGCAGTTGGCGAGCACGCAAGAGACCCAAACGATGTAATAACCCATGCACTTAACCTTGCTAAACAAGCATACAGGGACCATGTAAGGGAGGCTGCCAGGGCACGAATCATGAAAACACAGCACAAGATTTATAAGGCTGGAAAACTGTTAGCCTGGTTAGATAAAAAGGAACAGGCCAGTCGCTGGGTAGCACAACTTAGATTCCTTACGGGGAGACAGTAACGGACCCAAACGATATTGTCACGCATTCGCACACCAGTACGAAAACGTATACACTCCCATCACAACAACAACGGTTGTGGAGAACTTGGCATTCTTAAGAGACATTCACCTTCCAAGACTAACACCACAAGACGTACAACTACTGGTGGCAGACCTCACGATAGAGGAAGTCACTGCAGCCATTAAAGGACTCCAGCCAAGGAAGGCACTGGGTCCAAATGGTGTCCCAGTGGAACTGTTCAAAAAAAGGAGGTGGACACGCTTGTGCCACACCTGCTGAGAATGTATCTGGCCAGCCTGGAGGCAGGAACACTTCCTCTGGACCAAAGGGTGGCGACACTTATAGCGATACTCAAACCCAGTAAACCCACACAGCAGTGCACCTCCTACGAACCGATATCGCTCCTCAATGCAGAAGGGAAAATACTGGCGAAAGCACTGGCGGCCAGGCTTCCGCCCCATCCCGTGACCCTTGTATACCCCGACCAATCCGACTTTATGCTGGGCAGGAACACGGCAATGAACCTTCGAAGACTAAATGGTGTACTGGCTTGAGCGCCCTATATCCAGGAGGCGGTGGTCATCCTTCTCGCTGGATGCCAGTATGGCCTTCGACCGAGTGGAATGGCCATTTCTCTTTGCGATGCTGCGATACTTTGGTTTCTGACCCAAATTCTGTGCCTGGATACAGCTGATATACACAGAGCCGCTGGCACAGGTTGTGGTCAATGGGCGACTGTCTGAGGACTTTCCTCTGGGGCTAGAGCCATTAGCAGAGTGGATACGGAGAGACCCAGTGATACGCGGGATGAAGTGGACGGAGTGATGGGAGGACTGTATGTCTTTACACAGATTACATATTACTGTACATTACTACCCTGGACGATCCCTCAATTGCTTGCTCGATATTTGTGAATCCTATGGTAGAGTCTCCTGTTTCAATCAATTGGGCAAAATCGGTGCTATATATAGTTAAAGGGCCTTCCCCCGCACCTGCCCCAGGGAGCTGCAGTGCACATTGCAGAAGACGGTTTTAAATATCTCGGCATAAACATCACGCCCCACCCCGCGCAATTCATTGAACATACTTTACTCCCACCTTTGAAGAGGTTCCGGAGTGACGTGAAATGCTGGCACTCCTTGCCATTAACACTGCTGGGGAGGGCAGCATTGTTTAAGATGATGGCTCTCCCTAGGTTTCTGTACGCACTGCAAAACACACCTATGCCAGTCCCCACTACCATTTTAAGTCCATTGAGGTGGAGGTGGGCTTCTTCCTATGGAAAGGAATGCCTCACTGTATAGCAATGTGCAAGCTAATACGGGGCTGGTATGATGGCTGAATTGCCCTGCCTAACGTTCAATTATACTACTGGGCCTCCCAGTTAATAGTGGTCAATCAATGGCTTCACTCCCCACAGGAGAAACCAGCTCTACGTATGGACACACACATTCTAGGTACAAATGGAATCCTGGGTGCATTATATAACAAATCTCAGAAAAACACACTGATCGGTCCCACGGCACACACCGTGCATGTATGGTTCACAGCACAACACGCACTAGGCTGGGAAGGGGTGATAACTCAACACATGCCACTTTGGGACTCTCAAAGGCTTGGCAAGCTAAACACGAGTAAGGGTTACACACGATGGGATCTCATAGGCATCGCCAGGGTCGGAGACCTGTGGAAAAAGGGAGGGTTGGTTCATTTTGCTCAACTGCAGGCAACGTATCAGATAGCAGGGACGGAACAATACCGATACATGCAAATAAAGCACGCACTGACGAAAGGCCATACCTCCGGGAACTGATCTACCAGAGTCCTCACTGCTTGAGGATCACTTGTTGAGAGACTCCCAAACCAAAAAAGCAATCTCATTAACATATCGTAAGTTGGTCAACAATCTGAAGTATCCCACACACGATAGAAACATACGAAATAAAGGAAGGGTCCAAGGGATTATTTAGAGACCCTAACACAGTTATGACCCCCTATACAGAACATATAACTACGAATGAATAACTGTGGGTCTAAAGAAATCTACCTGTGTTAACCGTGTGAGCATTGACCTGTACTGTGTGCATCCTATGTGTAAATATGGAATACAACAGGATATTTCACAATGTGAAACGTTTCCATCAGTTAAACGTTCTGTGCCGCCCTTTCCATCATCTGGGCCACTTCACAGAGTGGAGAGTCCATGCTGTAACCACTTCTCAAAGTTCTAACAGTGAAGTGTATAACCCAGTATGCATTAGGACTCAGTCAATTATCAGGTGGCATGTACTAGTAACTGAAAGCAGTGCATGAAATAAATTGTGTAAGTGACAAGAATGTGCTCTGTTAAAATTAGAGTGGATGCAAAACAACTTTATTCTATAGCTGTCCACTTCTAATAGATAAAAACCTAGCGAAAGAATCAGTAGTTTCAACAGATAGCTACTGGTTGGAATATTCCAACACAGAGCACATTCTTGTCACTTGCACAATTTTTTTCATGCACTGCTTTCAGTTACTAGTACATGCCACCTGATAATTGACTGATTCCTAATGCACACTGGGTTATACACTTCACTGTTAGAACTTTAAGAAGTGGTTACAGCATGGACTCTCCACTCTGTGAAGTGGCCCAGATGATGGAAAGGGTGGCACAGAACGTTTAACTGATGGAAACTTTTCACATTGTGAAATATCCTGTTGTATTCCATATTAACACATAGGATGCACACAGTACAGGTCAATGCTCACACGGTTAACACAGGTAGATTTCTTCAGACCCACAGTTATTCATTCGTAGTTATATGGATCCCACACACGACCTTAAAGAGAGATGGCAGGCGGAAGTGGGAGAGATGGACGAACAGGACTGGCAGGAGGCGCTGGCGTCCCTGTGGGAGGTGGAGATTCCCTCCAGATTAAAATTAATTCAACTTAAAATACTGCACAGAACATACTACACTAGAACCACACTACACAAAGTAGGGAGGGCTGATACACCACTCTGCCTTAGGGGTTGTGGGCTCATGGGTACTTTTTAACCACATAATATGGGACTGTCCCCATATCACACAAAATTTGAGGGCAGTTAATGCCACAATCACTCGCATGTGTAGCTTCGCTGTCCCCCCCCCCCCACTCCCCCCCCCGAACCACGGAGTTGCCTGCTTAATGTGCGAGAGCCAACAGATCTCAACCATGCAGAACAGGATTGGCCAACCCTAAGTATCACACTGGCCAAAAAGGAATATCGCACAACACTGGGGAGCACAAACGATCACCTCTCACCAGCAGTGGTGTTGTGACCTAGACAGTGCCATGGTTGCGGAAAAGGCTATATTAATAGAGGATGCCCCCACAAATGGATGAGAGTATGGGGGAAGTGGAACACATTTCAGGGG
This sequence comes from Lissotriton vulgaris, assembly GCF_964263255.1. Taxonomy (NCBI): domain Eukaryota; kingdom Metazoa; phylum Chordata; class Amphibia; order Caudata; family Salamandridae; genus Lissotriton; species Lissotriton vulgaris. The sequence goes on along the minus strand of NC_141700.1, from coordinate 262,705,498 downwards.
AACATATATGCCCCTCCACCCGAAGACTTTGATCCAGATTTGAGAGACTGATAAACTGGGAGAACGCTCAACTTGGGAAGTCTTTCATGTAAGGCAGTGGAAGATCTTGCGACAGTGAGGTTGGAGCGATTGTACTTATACTTCTTTCATACAGTGGTATTACGTTCTATATTATGTAAACAAATAACTAACTATAAGTGATGGTGACCAGCTGTACTCTATGCACATAATAACAAGAACAATTATCCCCAAAAAATAAATCCACTTATTAGAGGATATCAAATATCTCAACCTAACGCTACAGAAAACCAAAACCTGGCCGGCCGAAAACCATTTAAAAACTAAACACTCTCAAAACAGAGTTCCTCCTAATCGCTCCCCCTAACCAATCCATCATCCAAGACTGGCTGACACACTTAACAGCCCTCAACTGCCAACCCGTCATCATCGACTCAGCGGAATCCTAGGGAGTTAATCTTGACAAAAACCTAAAGATGCAGAAACAGGTCAGCATCTCAACAAAAAGAGCACACTTTCAAATGAACACCTTGAGAAGACTCGAACCCTTCTTTCCCGCAAATGATTTCAAATTGGCAGTTAAAGCACTAGTAATTCCAAGAGTGGAATATGGGAGCGCTTCTCTTTGTGGTCTACCTAGAGCAACAACTGCCCCCTAAAAGCATCAATCAACACAGCAGCTAGACTCATCACTGGCTCAAAATGAAACGGTCACATCTCTCCTGACCTTAGAACTCTCAACTGGCTACCTTTCGAAGCCAGGATCCACCTAAAAATTGCATGTATGACATACAAGGCCATACATCACAACACTTCAAATTACCAGGCACATAAAATAGTATTCTCTTGTAGGCAACAGATCCTCTAGGAGCTCCAGTAACCTTCTACTGAAAACACAACAATTCGCCAAGAAGAAAATGTATAACCGGGCCTTCTCGGGCATGGCGCCCAGGATTTGGAATGCGCTTCCTCCAGAAACCAGACTTAACCGGTCTTTTATCTCCTTCAAAAAAGTAGTGAAATCTATTCTATTATCTAAATTCACTCGAACTTTGTACATAACTAATAATACATTTGTCTGATTTCACTGAACTGTTTGTTACTTGAACCTCGTATATAACTAATATTACAATTGTTTGTTTTCACTGAACTGTTTGCTTCTGATATACACCTGTAAAGCGCTCCGATACCCGCAAGGGTCTTGTTCTCACTCTATAAATCCTTCAAAATAAGTAACAAATACTGATATCTTGCGGACAGCCATGACAAAGATCATATGAAAATATCTTGTGCGGGCGGAGGGTATGAAGAATGCTTTGTTGAAGTAATGCCTCTCTAGCAATATCATGTTTTGTGGGCAACCCAGCATAGTCTCTGCAACCTCAGTCTGCTAAGGGCCTACAGCGTAGTTAGCTGTTCTGCACCTTTCGATCCAAGAAAACTATGTGGCACCAATGGGAAGGTAGGTGGGCACAAACCACTGAGATAGAGTGCCTGGACTCTGCAGTCCCCCCTTCTAACATGGTGGTTGAGGACATTGAGGGCTTGGAGTCCGATAATGATATGGGTCAATCTTCTGATACCATGGAGGATCAAGAGGAGCAGAGACCTATCTCTACATCCCCTAAGGTCCGGATTCCAGAGAGCAGAATCTCCATGGATCCAACAAGACTGGCACCCCGGACTAAGACCACACAAGACACAGTGATCAGAAACGAGGACCAATCACCACACCCGGGCCTTGAAAAGACAACACCTTATTGCATCAAGCATCTTCCCTCTGGGTATCAACCTAGAAAAGGTTATGAACTCCAATGAAAGGAGCAGTCTAAAAAACAGAGGCACCTCCAAAAAAGCTCAATAATCTGACACTCTCACTTAACTCAAGACCGGTCGACACAAAGACCTCTTAGACATTTGAGGACGCTGGACGTCAAGGATAGGATTTTCAGAGCTGAAATCTAAGAAAGCGTTCAGCCCAGTACACATAGGTCGCAGCATGAAGACCGTGAACAGGAAGATACTAGAAAAAGACTATATATGTTGACCCTGATATGGTCCATATTATTTATTGCATGGTCTCCACAACACCCAGCTTTAAAAAAAAAAAAAATCAAAGATTTTCTTTTGAGGTGCTACTGCTACACAACCAGCAAACGTATGCACAAATATTTGAATGCAGAGTTGTCATGCAAGTTAGATCATTCAACGAATGAATACACTTAAAGCAGAGATCTTAAGTCTCTACCGGCATACCTCTATCCTCCAGGCAGCAGTCCTATTATGTGTCTGGTTGCCGCTAACTTGTACAGGAGTGTGCTCACACCCTGACCCAGATATATAATTATAGGCATGGACTAAAATGAGCACGTTGCTGTACAGACATATAAACAACACTCCTATATGTGACATTATCTTGATGTCCTGATCCTGGTTGCGTATCCAGAAACTCGATTTTGTGAACCTTACTCCAAACAATTATCTCTACAAAACAAGGCAATTTTCCATACTCTAGAAAATGAACTTGTACAACTGCCTCTCTAGCAGCAGGGCATAAATAACTAAAAAGAACCAAGGCTCTCCATGAACCTAGGAATTAATACTCTACAAACATTGACAGTGCAACTCACTCTTTCAGCCCTTTGAGGTCATAAACAACTTAGTGAGGATATATGTTCCCATTTCATCAGAGGCAAAGAGCACTTCTTCCCTCTCCTACCATAAAGCACCCAAAATCAAACATTCACTACTCCTTTTCTAGTATGGCAGCTCAGTAAACAGGCAGCAACTAAATTAAGCAAACAGATATATGCCCTTTCCTCTTGGGCCCACCCAGGTATAAGACTAGGTCTGGAGATCCTGACTAAGAAAAGATAAAAATGCGCCGATTGATTTGAACCAATGTATAAGGAAAAGGCATGGTTCATCCTTCAGTGTGGGGGGGGGGGGGGGGGGGGGGGGTTATGGGGGGGGGGTTATAGGGGGGGGGGGGGGGGGAACTTTTCTCTACAGCTCATCCTTATGCCCCAATGAGCTGGTATCTTTAGTGGCGTTTCACCGCTCGCCACAGACTCCCTGCTTATGCAAGGAACTGGCACGTTCTGGCCTGGAAACTCCTCTCCGTCCTCCCCACCTCATGAGGGTGGATTGAATGATACAGAGGATCTCCAGGAATCTTTCTGTGAGGGGCCCAACAGGGGCTAGTGCCTGGCTGGAGAGATCATGGGTGCGACAAAGGTAAGCCCGTCTACGCCCGTCCGCGCCTGGACCGCGCCCAGCGCCAGACCCTCTGGCCCCCGCAATTCCCAGCCCTCCCGCATTACATACGACGCCGCAACCATCACTGCACTCAACCCCGGCCGCCCACCAAACTGCCACCAAGCTGCACCGGGACACACCCATGGACCCTTCACTTGCCTCTCCTGCAAGTTCGACTGCACCAAGACCCACACCAAATCCACAAACACCAAACAGAGATCCGACACTAACCACCTTAAATGCATCCTGCTCAACACCCGCTCGGTCCACAGACACGCCATCGACCTTTGGAATCTACTAGACACCATTTCTCCGGACGTCGCCTTCCTAACAGAAACATGGATGAACACCTCATCAGCTCCAGACATCACCATAGCCATCCCGGACGGCTACAAGATCATCCGAAAAGACCGCACCAACCAAACAGGAGGAGGCATCGCCATCGTCCATAAGAACTCCATCCGCGTCTCAACCAGCTCAGACGACAACCTCGCTATCGCCGAACATCTTCACTTCCAGATCCACACCGACCCCAAGACCACACTCAGAGGCACCCTCCTCTACAGTCCACCAGGACCCCGTACACAATTCAATGAAGACATCACTGACTTCATCACCCCACACGCCCTCCCCTCCGAGGAATACATTCTACTGGGAGACCTCAATTTTCACCTGGAAAAGAGCAACGACAGCAACACCACCACCCTTCTGGACAATCTTGCCAACCTCGGACTCAAACAACTAGTAAACACCCCCACCCACTACGCAGGACACACACTCGACCCTATCTTCACCTCCAGCAAGCACATCTCCTTCAATCACACCACAGCTCTTCATTGGACGGACCACAGCTGCGTTCACTTTAACTACAAAAAGACCACAATCCACAACCACCCTCAACCAACTCTGCGAAGAAACTAACAAAATCACCGTCGACCAGATCTCCACATCGCTTCTTCAAAACCCCCCTACCTATTCATCGAACCCTAACCAAGCAGCCATCAACCTCACACAATGGCTAACCCACAGCGCCGACAACCTAGCACCCTTGAAAAAACGTCAAATCAAGCTAGGCAGCAAAAACGCCCCCTGGTTCAACGATGACCTTAAGAAATCCAAGAAACTCTGTCATTCCCTTGAGAAAGCCTGGAAAAAAGACCCAAACACTAGCACCAGAGACGCCTTCAAAAACGCCACCCGTAAACACCACCAACTGATCCGGACAGCCAAGAAATCCGCATTCAAAGACCGACTAGACAACAACGCCCACAACAGCAAGGAACTATTCTACATCGTCAAAGAGTTTACCAACCCCACCGCCAACTCCAACGACATCACTCCCTCTCAAATCCTTTGCGACTCCCTAGCTTCATTCTTCTACGACAAAATCGCAAACATCCATAACAGCTTCGACAACCAACCCGGAGACCAACCCACCCAACCTACCTCCGAACCTAAACCCCCCTTGAACATCCTTTATGACTGGAACCCAATCTCCACTAGGACACCATTCGCCTGATGAACTCCATCCACTCAGGATCCCCCACAGACCCATGTCCCCACCACATCTTCAACAAAGCAGACTTCATCATCGCACCCCACCTCCGAGACGTCATTAACTGCTCCCTCAACTCCGCCACCTTCCCGGAAAGCTGGAAACCCGCCGAACTCAGCGCCCTTCTGAAAAAACCCACAGCAGACCCCACCGAACTCAAAACCTACCGCCCCATCTCGCTCCTACCATTCCCAGCCAAAGTCATTGAGAAAGCCGTCAACAACCAGCTCGCCGCCTTCCTCGAAACCAACAAATCCCTCGACTCCACACAGTCCGGCTTCCGAGCCAAACACAGCACCGAAACCGCCCTCATCGCAGCAACAGACGACATTCGAACACTACTGGACAACGGAGATACAGTCGCCCTCATCCTCCTTGACCTCTCTGCAGCCTTCGACACAGTCTGTCATAGCACCCTTATACATCGCCTCAACAACATCGGAATTCAAGGAAAAGCTTTGGACTGGATCATCTCGTTCCTTGCCGGAAGAACTCAGAGAGTCCGCCTCCCACCGTTTAAGTCAGAGGCCACCGAAGTCATCTGCGGCGTGCCACAAGGATCTTCACTCAGTCCTACCCTCTTCAACGTTTACATGAGCCCCCTCGCGACCATCGCACACCAACACAACCTCAACATCATCTCCTACGCTGATGACACTCAACTGATCCTCTCTCTCACCAAAGACCCAAACACCGCCAAAACTAACCTACATGAAGGGATGCAAGAAGTAGCCGAATGGATGAAGCACAGCCGTCTCAAACTGAACTAGGACAAGACAGAAGTCCTCATCTTAGGTACCTCCCCTTCCACCTGGGACGACTCCTGGTGGCCAGCGGCCCTAGGAAAAGCACCCATCCCAACGGACCACGCACGGAACCTGGGCGTCATCCTGGACTCCTCACTCTTGATGACCAGACAAGTCAACGCCGTTTCATCATGCTTCAACATTCTTCGCATGCTCAAAAAAACATTTAGCTGGATCCCCACCGAAACTAGAAAAACGGTCACCCACGCACTGGTTACAAGCCGCCTGGACTACGGAAACACCCTGTACGCCGGTACCACCGCAAAACTTCAGAAAAAACTCCAACGCATCCAAAACGCATCAGCCAGACTCATACTAGAAATCCCGCGCAAAGACCACATTTCCGGTCACCTGAAAGACCTCCACTGGCTCCCCGTCAATAAGAGGATAACGTTCCGCCTCCTCACCCATGCACACAAAGCACTCTACTAACTTGGACCCGAATGCCTCAACACGCGACTATCCTTCTACACCCCCTCCCGCCAGCAACGTTCTTCCAACCTAGCCCTCGCTGCTGTTCCACGCATCAACAAAACCACCATGGGGGGGGGGGGGGGGGGGGAGATCCTTCTCCTATTTAGCGGCTAAAACCTGGAACTCCCTTCCCATTCAACTCCGCCTTACTCAAAACCACCTAGCCTTCAGAAAGCAGCTTAAAACCTGGATATTCGACAAGTAATTCTCCACCCTCCCTCAAGCGCCTTGAGACCCTCTGGGTATGTAGTGCGCTATATAAATTACTTGACTTGCCTTGACTTGACTCTTGGTCCCAGTCGTCCTGCCTAGTTGGATGCCCAGTACGGACTGGACCCGTCCTGTAAAGGGATGATGGTGTCACTGCGACCTATAGCAGGTTTGGCAAAGCAGTTTGTAGCCAGCAGAGCAGCTCTGCAGGCAGCACCCACGAGTGATAGCTATCGAGACCTTCAAAACTAGATGATTCCCCACACCCATGATATAGCACAGGCATAGTCAGCCTATAGCCGCAGTACATGTCCCTCACTCAAGAATCCTTTGCATTCACCTTCGAATCCTGTAAGATAAACAAAGGCCCTTCTCCCACAAGCCTCCAAATACACAGATTGCCATGGACTCAACTTTGACTGTTCAGCCAACTCTATGCAACCATACATACCCGCTGGGAAGGTGGACCCACGCCTTCAAGTCGCAGGTTTGAATGCATGCAAGGTCTACGCGTTAATAGCTGTGCGCAAGACACTGCCTAGCATCTGCCAGAGTGGGTACAATAAGCCGCCTCGAGTTAAGTAATGTATGTTATTGCTTCATCAAAAAGCCACAAGACTGGCAGCAAACGTTAGACAAAAAAATAATTATGTTTATTAGAAACTTCATAAAACACCACCCAATTAGTTCATAAAACCCCAAAATGCCTAAGGCTTTAATACACAATTAATTGCATTCATTGTGAGGTAAGGTGTGTGCAATGCACCGGAGATTAAAATTAATCCTGACTAAAAGCGCAGCACCTTCCCCACACCTTTAATTCAGCTTCTCTACAGGTACCTCAAAAGCAGTCCGTTCCCATGCCTTGAGCTCTTTATTTTCAGGGTACACCTCACTTGAAGTACTGACACCGCTTGTAGTTCCTGTCCTAGGCTTAGTTCTCTAGCAGCCCCAGTGGACTACCAGGTCTAGAGACGACCCATCTCTTCGTCTTAGCTACAGTTCTAGGTCAACCTTGTCTAGTATCCCTTGTCTGGGCTCTTCTGCACCGCTGCCTCACTAGCTGCACCAAAAACAACCCATCTCCCAGGCTTCCAAACCCAGGCTCTCTATACCAACAGTGTTGGTGCATTTACCAAGCCCTTCTCTATTCGACAGAACTTTGACAGCAGCAGCCTTGCGTATACTAGAACCACAGAAACTAGTCCCTGGCTCTCCCCCTCCACAAGATGCTTGCCAGTGTCGAAGGCACAATAATTTCTCGAGGCTTCAGATCTAGGCCGCCAAGAGCTTCTTGAGCACTTTGGTGGCCCTGGGCAAAATGTATTTTGGGGGCCTCTGTTCGAAACAGCTTTGAATTTATGATCCAATTGGGGCTCTTTCATGCCCTCTTTGGCCAGGCCACTGACAGTGCACAGGCTCACTGGTCCAAATACTAAATGTGTTTACATCTAATACAGAAAGTGAAGTCTTATTATTGTAACAGCAGCAGTAGCCTAACATTACTGCAAATGTTCTCATTGACACCCTTCCAATTCTCATATGTGAGGTCCTGGTTTAATGTAAAAGAAACTTTTTTATGGATGTTGCATGAAACAAACAATATTTCCCTGCAAAATGTCCATAATACACTCACACATCACCCACATTAAAAAAAAAAGTAAAACGGTATTTAAAATAATCTATGGTCAGGGTAGGCCTCTGTGCATAACAGAGATGGCTTATTCAGGGGGGGGGGCTGAAATAATTGGGTCCCCAGGCCTGAGCCCACTTTTCCCATGCCTAAGGCATGTCTGCTGGATGCGTTATACTGACCTCACAGTCAGTAAACCCAGTTGGTCTCCAGCCTCCAAAACCTGGGCACCTAACAATAGATCATAAAGGAGTGCCAAGGAGGAAAGAGCACAGAAGAAAGCACTGTGTTCTACTGGTCTCCTGCTGCCTTTTCATCTTCTACAGCCCCTACACAGTGTATAGAGAAAAAGTCCTGCAATCTGTCAGTGTTGCTGCTTCCATCCACGCTTGCGTCTGTTTACCCAACATTACGCATCTCGTGCCAGTCTTCGTCACAGTGGAGGCCATGGAGTAAGTGTACTCCATCTACATTATTAGCAGGAACCTAGTGACATGGGCCGTGGAACATTCCTCTACCTTGTTTCTAGTTGCTGTACTTGGTCAGAAGCGCTTTGAGATCTGTCGGTGAGTTGGCGCGATATAAAACCCAGATACAAATACAAATACAGATACATGTCACACACCAACTGAAATGTCTTTTTTTAAAAATGTTTTTATTGGGATTTACAGATTACATACAAATAAACAAGAAGCATACAAATAGTGTTCTTTGGAGGATCATGTAGGGCAATAGTGATGAGCTTGACGGACTGTCTTTGTTCGCCAGGTGGACTGGCTAACGATTAACATGTAACACATAATCTGTTGAGATTGGCCGTTGTCTAGTTAGAACATAAAACATAAAGTGGTGGTGGTTGTTTTGTGACAGAACCCCAGGACCGATCATGAGTTTGGGTAGAACTGGGTTGTTCGTTGTCTATGGTGGTTTGTAGGAGTCTATGAATTTATTCAATTTCGACCACATCTCTCTGTTGGGGTGTCTCCAGGGTGTATGTCTGAGAGTGGTGTAGTCTGCTCCTCTGAGGAAGATCACCCAGTTCAGCCACCCTTTGAATGTGGCCTTGGAGGTGTCCTTCCAGTTGGTTAGTACCATCTTTATTGCAGATGTGAGGAGGAAGTCAAGGAGGTATCTTTCTTCTTGAGTGGTGATGTCTGATGTGATATGTGCTGTGACAATTGTGGCGAATGTTTGCTTTAGGCTGCAGTTTAAGGTCGTGTTTGTGAAGTCTAGCACTTGTTTCCAGAAGTTTTTGACTTTTGTGCAGCGAAAGATGAGGTGTTCTAGGTCCCCCCCCTTTCTACTCCGCAGTTCCAGCAGGTATCGTTATCTTTTAGACCTATCGAGCCTAGGCGTGCCGGTGTCCAATGAGCTAGGTGGAGTAGCTAGAATTTAGTCTGTGCTAGCACTGGGGATATCATATTTTTCGATGGGGATGCCAACAGTGTTTGTAGTTCCTGCTCTGTGAGTTTGGATCCTATTTGGGTTTCCCGGTAGGCCGTGTTTTTAGCCTTAAGTTTGGTTGAGGCAGGTCGGAGTAGTTTGTATAGAAGTGAGACTTGGGGCCCTGTCTTGTTTATGGTTTCCATAAACTGAAAGATAGATGGGGCCCGTCTGTTTAGTTTTGACTTTGCTAAGGCTGTTTTGATAGCCAGGAAGTTGTAAAGTTCTATATCAGGAAGGTTATGTTTTGTTTTCAGATTGTTGAAGGTGTATGGCTTCCCATCTGCTTCCAGATGAGCTGGGAACAGAATTCCTAGCTTCCTCCATGTATTTATGTCTAGTGTTTTTCGTCTGTATTTAATCTTGGGGTTAGGCCAGAGTATTTCCCACTGCGAGTTCTTGATGCCGATTTCTAGTTTACGATCTACTTTGAGTAGCGCGTGTCTTGTGATCTTTAGGATCGAATTGTTGTTGAGTGCTTGCTTGTTAGATGTGAGCAGTGCGAGTGGCTCTGTGTTGTCCAGAATGGCTTTTTCTATGGATAGCCATGTCGGCGTGTATTGTTGTGGCGGGAGCAGCCAGTGCATCCCCTGTCTGGCTATGAATGCTAGTTGTAATGTTTTCAGATCAGCTATATTGAGCCCGCCCATTTTTTTTCCTAGTCTCAGCTTTTGGAGACCTATTCTGGCTTTTTTTCCTCTTCATATAAATTTGTTGATCATTTGGTCTGTTTTGCTTTGGAAGTCTTCTGTAAGGGGCAGGGGTAGCATGTCTGCCAGATAGTGGACTATAGGAGTTACTATCATTTTTATAGTTTTAATTCTGCCCCACCATGTGATGAACTTGGGTGACCACGTGTCTAGTAGCTCTTTCATCTTTCCCAGCGTGAGCTTCTCGTTCAGTTCTAGGTTGCTTCTTAGGTTTCTTTTAAATTGGATGCCCAGATATTTGACAGCCTTCGGTTGCCAAGCTAGGCCTGAGTCCCCTATTACTTCTCTAGTTGTGTGTATGTTGAGAGGTATGCATTCTGATTGGTCCCTATTGAGTTTATAGCCTGAGTGGTTGGCGTATGTTTCGATTGTACGCATGAGTGCTGGTATGGAGTGGGCTGGGTTGTTCGTTATTATAAGTAGATCATCCGCGTAGGCGGCAATCTTGGCTGGGGTATTGTTGATTGTTATACTTGCTATGTCTCTGCTAGCTAGGGTGTCTGATCAGGGGTTCTAGGGCTAGTAGGAACAGTAGCTGGGACAGCGGGCACCCTTGTCTCGTTCCTCTCTCTAGTTCAAATGGGGTCAATGAGCTTCCATTAATGGCTATCTGCACTTTCGGCTTTTTGTATAGCGCCATGACTTTCTTCGTGTAATCGTCGCCTAAGTTGTACGCCTGCATGCATTTCTCCAGGAAATGCCAGGAAACTCTGTCAAATGCTTTTTCAGCGTCTAGTGTGTTCGCAACTGCCAGGTGGAGTGAATTTAAGGAGTGTTCTGTGATTTGGCATGGGAGTCTCGTATTGTCGTGGGACATGCGAGATTTCATGTAGCCTACCTGCGTGTTTCCAATCAGCTGAGGTAGTATTTTGTTTAATCTTGTGGCTAGTACCTTGGCATATATTCTTGCAGTCTAGGTTTATTAGTGATATGGGGGGGTAGTTTTTGGGCCACTGTGGGTCTTTCCCTTCCTTTGGTATGACAATTATGTTGGCTTGTGTCATGGTTTCTGTTATTATCCCTTCTTTTGCGCATTGGTTGGTTAGAACTGGGAGAAGAAGTTCTTGGAACTTTTTGTAAAAGGGTGCTGTGTAACCATTTGGGCCTGGGGCTTGGTTGTCTTTTAGTGATTTTATAGCTAAAGCTATCTCGGTCTCCTTGATGTCTTGGCCCAGTGCTTTTGCTTCCTCTTTAGTTATCTTGGGTAGATTTAGTCTGTTTAGGTAGTCTATGGGGCCTTCCTTTTCAGTGTTGTCATCTCTTGTGTATAGGTCTTTATAGAACTCCATGAATGTGTGTAGGATTTCCTTGTGTTGGGGGTGTGTTTTGATGTGTTGATCTGTAATTGTGGAGATGCAGTGCTGTCTCTGCTTGCGTTTAAGGTATGACACTAGTATTTTTCCTGCCTTGTTGGCTTCGCAGAGGTTGATTTGTTTGTACTTTCTTATGCACAGACCCGCCCTCTCGCTATGGATCCTGTTGAATTCGTATTTCTTTCCTGTAAGTTCTAGTAGGATCTCGGAGTTTGAGGTGTTGTCTATATGTTTGGTTTCTAGTTGTTTTATGTCCTTTTCTAATTTGTCGAGCTGTCCTTTTGCTTCCCTATCTCTTCTGGCTTTGATTTCGATTAGATTACCTCTGATGGTTGCCTTGAGGGCATCCCATAGGTATTTCAGGTCGGTGTCTGGTGTGTCGTTCTCTTTTATGTAGTCCATGATTGCTTTCTCAATCATATCTTTGCCTTCTTGTTTTGCAATCGTTATGTTGTTGAACCGCCATCTACGGGTAGTGTGGTCGTTGTGCCTGCCTGTTAGGTGTAGACTGATGCAAGAGTGGTCTGAGATCATTCTTGCTGCAATATCTGTGTGTTCTATTAGGTGTGTGTGCGTTCCTGAGATGAGTATGTAGTCAATTCTGCTGTATGTGTTGTGTGGGTTGGAGTAGAAGGTGTAGTCCCTGGTGTCTGGGTGCTGTAGTCGCCATGGGTCTATTAGCTCAAATCTGTTGCAGATGTTTTTCAGGATGTTGTAGGAGGCGAAGGTTCTCGTTTGGAAGCTTGATTGTCTATTGAGGGAGTGGTCGAGGACTAGGTTGAAATCCCCTGCTACAATGTTCAAGTTGTGAGTTTGTTTTTTTTCCAATTTCCTTGTTACCCCCTCCCAGAATGTTGTGTCATCGGTGTTTGGAGCATATATGTTGGTTACTGATATTGTTTCTTCTCTTATTTTGAGTTGAGTGCACAGACGTCTGCCTTCGTCGTCTTGTTCTACGCTTTCAATGGTAATCTTGGACTTGGAGTTAACTAAGGTGATTACTCCTCTTTTTTTTCCTACAGCTGGTGAGCAGGTTTGCTGGCCTATTACCGTCGAATTGGAAAGGGAATACGCGCTGAAATATCACTTCTTCCCGAAGTCGATCTGGAGCGCTTTGATCCTCATCCGAACCCGATGGCGGAAAAAAACAATCTAAGGATGGAGCCGATGCCCATGCGCACTAGCAACCAAAGGAGGAGTCACCAATCTACAAAAGACTCTCCAAGAGAAAAACAAGTGCAATCATCCGAGCCCAATACCAGATGGCGATCTATTCATAATGTACCATCTGCAGCCCATATGCCTCGAACATGTTGGTTACTGATATTGTTTCTTCTATTATTTTGAGTTGAGTGCACAGAAGTCTGCCTTCGTCGTCTTGTTCTACGCTTTCAATGGTTATCTTGGACTTGGAGTTAACTAAGGTGATTACTCCTCTTTTTTTCCTACAGCTGGTGAGCAGGCTTGCTGGCCTATCCATCTCGCTTTAATCTTATTTTTGTCTTCCATAGATAGTTTTGTTTCCTGCATGAGAATGATATCACCTTTAGTTTTTGCTAGGTAGTCTAATATTTTTTTCCTTTTGATTGGGTGGTTCAGACCCTTGACATTGAGGGATATAACCTTCAGGTGAGACTGCAGTGTGTTTGTGTTACTCATTATGACGGTGTGTCTGTCGCGGCCTTACCAGTTTGTGATTGCAGTGGTTGTTGGGTGTATGCGGTCTACCTGTGCGTGTTGGTGGTATACTGGTAGTTGGTCCGTGTTTTCTGTCTAAGGGTATGTTAAGGATCTGGACATGACTAACTTAACAAACGTGACGAACAGGACGAACATGACGTACAGGACGCAACAATTCCCCCCCCTTCTCTTTCCCTCTCCTCTCCTCCCATCCCTCCCTCCCTTCTGGTGATCGTACTGAAAGAGTGCGACAGCATGGTCCCCTCCGTCCCCCCACACCCCCAGGACATCTTAATGCTGTATTGTAGTCTGGTTGTATTTCTTATTACATACGGTTGGCGGGTCCACATAATGTCCTTCACTGGGTAGTTATTTTGTTTTTGGGTAAATAAGATCACACTATAGCCCCGCTGTTAAAAGGATATCTATTGTTCTCGGATGGTGCGTCACGCTTTCTGGTCTTGGGCTAGTGTTGATGTGTGCGGTTGTTCTGCTTGCGAGCTCTTTTTTGTTTGTTTTCTTGTTCTCCCGTTGAGGTAGTCATGTGTGGACCTTGTATGAGGTAGATACGTTGCTAATTATGCTCACGCTCCATATTCAATCCTTTATATTGTGTACCAATCTTTTGTCTCTTCCTCGAGTCTATTCTACTTCGTTGTCCTGTGATGCTCTTCTTTTACTTGTCGCGGTCATCATTTACATTTCTTTTGGTTCGGTTGTTGTCAAGTATCGTGATAGGTCAGCAGGGTCTTCGAAGGTTATCATTGTTCCTTTGTTGTTTATTCTAAATCTCGTTGGGCCGACGAAAGAGTAGTTGATGTTTTCTTTTCTTAGTTTATCTTTTTGTGCCAGGAAGCCCTTCCAGATGTCTACTGTTGTTTTTGAGTAGTCCTGCGTGAGGATGATCTTGTTGCCATTCCATTGCAGGTTCGGGTTTTTTCTCGCTACTCCGAAGATGGCTTCTGTTTGGTGCGAGCGCAGTGGTTTGCATATTATTGGTCTTGGTATTTGTCTGTTTGAAGGGAGAATCTGGGATGCCTTCGCGTTTCGTTTTTTTTGGTTGTTGAGTCGACTTTCCATCGCTCCCTGCCATTTTACGTACTCCTCTTTTGATTTGTATGAGCTCGAATTTCCTGTTGTTGCACGGTGGTAACAATAGAGTGGTTTCCTTTTTTTTGGCGGATTGCACACTCCTAGTTTGGTGTTAAGTCCGGTCTTGTTCTTAAGCTTTCTTCCTTGCTACTACGTATTGTCCCTGGTGCTCTTCTGGGTGCTTTGTGCCCCTTGTCTTTCGTCTGTCTTTTTGCCGTTGTGAATGTGACGCTCTTTTGCTGATGTTTAATTTGTGTTTCAGTTAGTGCTACTTTGTGTTTTGTCTGTGGTTTACCTGGTTGTTATGCCATCTATTTTTATTGGATCTTCGCTGTGTTGTCTTTTGTTTGTTTCTATCGGCTGTCTTAGTTGACTGTTACTCCTCCATGTGTTTACTTTTGTTGCACTAGGTCTATCTCGTCTCTGTTTTGAGTCCCCTTGCTGGGTTGAAAGTTCTGCTTCTGCTTCGCGCTGGTCTTGCTTAGAAGGAACAATGGCGGGTTTTTCGTTTTAGCTCTGTAGCGGGGAAGGGTTATAGGCACGTATCATTCCCTCTGGTGGACCTGCGCTTCTTTTTAGGAGGAGGAGAGTTGGCCTCCTCTGTTGTACGTCGACTGTCTGTTCTCTCTCTTTCTGCTTTCTGACGCAAAGATGGCTGCCTTCTTATTTTGTTTGGTTTTCGTCTTTGGGAGGCAAGATGGCTGCCTACTTGATGTCGAGGAGGCGGTTACACTTTCGTTCTGTAGCGGCAATGCAGGGCCGGGCTATTGGTATTTAAATTTTCCGCCGATGGACTGGGCGGCACTGAGCGCGCTGATATAACTTTGTTGCTCACTCGCTTTTGGTCTGACGCGGTCGTCCTTTCTTTTAGCTTGTTGTGTTTTCGGTCTTGTTTCGTACGTTATTCACCTAAGATGGCCGCCCTTTGCTGCCGCGGCGGCGGTTTTGCTTTATTTCTTTAGCGGTAGTGCAGGGCTATTGACACCTGTGATTCCCTTAGGTGGGCCGGGAGGCACCGAGGGCGCTGGTGTTGCTTTGTTGCTCGCTCGCACTTGGTCTGATTTTCTCGCTCTCTTCCTTTTGCTGGTTTTGTTTTTGATCCTGATTCGCCTGTTATTCTCTTAAGATGGCCGCCCCTTGATGCCACGGCTGCGGTTTCATTTTCGCTCTTCGCACCTTAGCGGTTGTGCGGGACAGGGCTATTGGCTTCTATGGCTCCCATGGGTGGACCGGGCCGTCTGAGAGTGCTGGTGTTGCTTGTTGCTCTCCCGCTCTTGGTCGGACGTTCTCGCTCTTCATCTTGGCTTGTTGTGTTAGTTCTCCTAAGATGGCCGCTTGTGTTTTCAGAGCCAGTTTCCCTCGTTAATTTATTAAGATGGCCGCTCTTTGGTACACCGGCGGCGGTTTTGCTTTCGCGCTGTTGCAGTAATGCGGTGGTGCGAGGCAGGGCTTTCGGCGCCTATGATTCCATCAGGTGGGCTGGGCGGCACGGAGGGCACTGGTGTTGCTTTGTTGCCCACCCGCTCTTGGTCTGCCGCTCACGCTCTTTCTTTTAGTTTGTTGTGTTATTCTGCTAAGATGGCCGTCTCAGTGTCAGGCAGTTTTGCTTTCGTAAATAGCGATCGAAACTCGGGGTGGTGTCTGCGTTTCTTTCGTATGATCTGTCAGTTGAGGGAAGGGGTCCGCTGCTTTGGGGGAGCGCAGGCACAGACCTTGGTTTGTTTGTTTTGCTCTAGTCCTGCGATCCCCGTTTTCTTAGAGTTTTGTCGATCGTGGTTTCCTCTCACCGCCGCCACCATCTTGTTTGCTCGGGTTTCTACAGTTAGGATGTCTCTGTCTTTCCGTAATTTTGGCTTTTGGTTAGTCAAATCTTCGCAGTGCTCCTCCCATTCCGTGCTGGTTGGGGGCCGGTTGGACCTGCGTCATTTGGATCTTAGAATGGCCCGTGATTACACACAGTTTTTCTTGGCTGGGTCCTGGGGTGTAGCGGAGCTCTGGACATAGGCAGCTCTTCCCATTGCCGTCCAAGCCACGCCCCACACCAACAGAAATTTCAATGAAGATATGTAGGATTTAGAGTCGAGATCGAACAGGTGGTTTTCAGATTTCTCTTAAACTATGCATAGTAGGTTGTCACAGAGCCCGAACTGTTCTAAAAGTTTTGAACTATCAACTGCTGCCCAGAACCAGCTATTTACTGCGAGTGAGGGCTACGCCTCCTTCGATTTTGTGGTGTCTTTATGTGGACGTGTTGTAATGATTAAGGAGGGTGGTTCTGCTGTGACCAGGCCTATTTTACTCAGGGGATGAAAGCAATGACCAGCTCCAAGTGTAAGGGGTTTCAGAAAAGGTCCCTTCATTGTGAAGCATTTTGTGCAAGTCGGTTCAAATTCAGAGAGGTTCTATGAATGCAGGGTAGGAGAAAAGACGTGAGAAGAGAGGCTAGTGAAACTGTGAGCGTGGGTAAAAGGTCATCTAGGATTTAGTTGGGGGCGATAGATACTCCAAATGTGGGTGTGGGATGGTTCCCAACCTCTACCTCTGCCAGTGCTCCCTCTTCTAGGTCACTCTGTCCCTGAAACTGCCCCCAAGCTTTGCATTTGATATTAATCCACTCGTGTTTAACTCTGGCAACAGAGGTCCAGCTCAATCAGACAGGTCGAGTCTATGGGCTGGCAAATAGAAAAGAGGTTGCTCCATCATCAGTAGTCTGTTCTTTAACCTCCTGAAAAAGACAACTTATGGTCACAAAGTGAATGGCAGATCAGGCCTTTACATACCATGAGCCACCAGGATGTAAGTGGCCTCGTCTATACCTTCGCAAACTTCAGATGAGGCACTTGGAGAACCCAGCTCAATGGAGCACACTTCTATAATGAACAAAAACACACCTAATGCAGGAACTCACACTTTTGAATGGCACAGACTCAGTGCAAAACTCAGAAGCACTTAATTTCAGCCCCTACAGGACGTGTCGCTCTTTTTCTGCCCCCCCCCCTCCCTTTCCATACTTGGATACAGCCCAATAAATTACTGGAATTTTGGGCGGGGTTGGAAAGGCTCCCCGTTTTCTAAACATACAGTTGTCTTTTTTTACAAATTACAATTTACTGCACTTTAAGCTTTTAAGCCAATAGTCTTGATAGTCCCTTATTTCGGAGAAAATACTCATTTTGCAATTACCACTATCAGATGCTGTACTATTCTTGTTGTGTTGGTGCTTTATACTGGGGAGAGGATTGTAGCCTTACGGCTAGAGCGCTCGACCTCGAAACCGGAGAACCTGGTTGAAGTCTCGGCAACTACACTCAACATCCTGTGATTCTGGGCAAATCACCTAACCTCCCCGTGCCTAACAAAAATGAATGTGTCCATCTGTAATGAAACTGGTGCTCATGTAAAACGCTCCGATACCAGACTTCTCTGGTCTAGTTTGCGCTATATAAAACTCTTAGAAAATAAAAAATTTAAAAAGTGATCATCTGTGTTATTACAATTTGCACAGTAGTAACCTGTTATTTGAAAATGGTAATACAATTTTTTTTTTTTTAAATAAACCTTTCTGGATTTTTTGTTACCTGTTTTATCAGGGTCGCCTTGTACACATGGCCTTTTGAGCAAACGCTAGGTTTCCCTTCTCATTTCGGCCCAGTGGGACTACAGTTTTCAAATCAATGCTGCTGTGTTCACCTCAGTTCACTTATAAATATGGAAAGCCCGTACTAATTATGTGACTTGCACTTTACTGAGCATAGGTTTGTATTTTCTCTTCCATTTTGGCCAGTTAATGATTATATTCAGTCAGATTCTTCACTGTTCCTCCTGGTGTCGCCAATTGGCTATCCTGAGGAACAGGGCATCCCAGCAAACTATGTTAGTATGCCTTCCCTTGTGACCCGGCAGCAGAAGTCACTGCTATACCACACCTTAGGCGACACACCTGATCTGCCCCTGAGAAACTCCAAACACTGGCTCAACGTTTACCAAATCATGCTGTTATTACTTCTCTGGTACCAATGGTGTAACTTAGTTCCAAACCGTGTTACATTCCGTTGCACCTCCTACCAGTTGAATGGTTTTAAATTTGGGACTGTATTGCCTTTAAAAAGATAAAATCTCAAGCGATCTTTGCCAGTCCAGAAGTATCATGAATTTTGCGAATGAGCAGAAGTTGTATAAAGGTTTGTCAAACAAACGTGGTTCCAAAATAAGATGTGTGGCTGGTCAATCATGCACAATATTTTTCTAGATAAGAGCTTCACATATAGCACATCTTGACGTCCAACTGCATCTTCCATTTACGTTCGATGGAATCGGGCTCTTACACTCCTACCCAGGTAGCCCACTCAGCATTTAACATGGAGTGGTAGGTCTGGCTACCTGAAGGATTTGAGCAGGGGATTATAGAAAGAAAGGTGGAAGTAGATCATATTTAAAGAGTGTATAATCTGGGCACAGTAAGAGTTAAACCTCATTTGAAGGCGTGACCACAGACTACAGAGGAGATAAACGTGAAACTGGGAAAGAGGGAGAGACCGTGCCCGATTCTTAAGAATCTTTCAACTAACAGATCTTACAACCCAAGAAGGCTCAACTCAACCTGCATCAGGAGACAAACATGAGGCCATCAGTACTCGAGGCACAAAGGGTTGCATGCTGAGGCACCTCTTGCAGAGGCAATATTACTAATGGAAGAGATAGTTTGCTGCAGTACTTGGATCAGAGAAAGGAAGATGAAAGCAACGGGACCCGGGGCAAGGGCCAGTCTAACATAACCGACACCGGAGATATTTGTGCAAATACTGGAACTGCTGTAAGGCTGACGGCAGTCTTTGAACTGCTGGGAGGAGCACTCAGGCCAAGACACTGCTTGAGCACTCCACCTCCACTGGAGGCAACGGCGGCACAACTCCTACATTACTCTTTGCCACTTGAAGTGCACAACATTTAAGGCCACTTAAGTGGTGCAAGAGGCTCACACCTAGGGAAAGGCAAACACCAGGCGGCAGTGGAACAGGAGCAGGGGCGTAACACAAGGCCCCGCAGCCCCCGCATTGCGGGGGGGCCTCCGAAGGCCACTGGCTCCGGGGGCCCCTCAGGGGCCCCTCACGTAACATGCTGCTTGCGCACACACAGTAGTAGGGCTGTGACAAAATGAGCAGCGTGGGCCGGCCGGGCCCCTGCTGCGAGTTTGAAATGGTGGCGGTGCATGGCGGCGGGGGCCCCGACAGGGGCCAGGGGGCCCCCTGCGAGTCTCAGTCTGGACTTTCATCTTTATGGTGCGGGGCGCGGGCCGGCCGGGGGCCCCCGGCACGGCCGCCGGGGCCCTGGCCATCAGTAGTGAGTGACTTCTGTTCTTGACTAGTGTGAGGGAAGGCGAGGCGAGGCGGGCCGGCAGGGGGCCCCCACCCCACCCGACTCGAGTCAAGTCAGTGACAGACAGTAAAGTCCGAATTTCGGGGGGGGGGGCCGGCCGTCTGTCTGATAATGCAGGCAGGGCCAGGGCAGGGTGGGTACGCGGCAGTGTGGCAGGCTGCAGCAGTGTGCAGTGGCATGCCACTCTCTGATGATGCAAATAAAATATAAATTGGAATGGTGCTGAATTGATCGATCAATCATCAGGCCAGGCGGGACGGGGTGCGGGCAGACTGTGGAGATGCGCGGCGCGCACACACTTGTTTACTCCCAGCAACAGTCGGTCCTGTCCAATCCTGGCTGACTTGTCTTTAATTCTTTCACTTTCAATTCCGATTTCCGCCGCGTATGCGCGTGCCGCGTGTCGTGGGGTACGGGGGCTGGGGCAGGACTGATTGGCTGGCTGGTGAGTAGAGGTGACCAATGATGCCCTGCCCTACATTTGTCGGCACACAGCACATGCGCAATCGCCGGCGGCGCAAACACAAGGTGTGGCATCAGGGGCCAGGGGCGCGCATAGCCCGCCCACCCCAAGGAGCCAGGCCAAGCAGCCGCCCATAGCCATAGTCAAGACAACTTACAAGAGAAGAGATCGATTTAGAGCGAAGAAGACAAAAGCCAGCCAGGCCCGCCCCGCCGGCAGACAGACTGTCCGATTCAGTCCGATGTAAGTTTGTCCCAGTCCCTGCCGTCACCCACGTCTGACTCCTGACAGTGACACTGACCTGTCCTGCTGCGGGGCCTAAGGGCCTTATAATCCTGTCCTGATTTAAATTGCCCGGCCCCGGCCCTGTCCTGTGTCCTGCCCCTGGCAGCTGGCTAGCTAGCCTCCTCTGGCCCGGGTGTGGCGCATTGCCATTCAGGATGGCATGGTGTGTAAAAGAGCGAGCAGACTAGCCCCGGACTGGTAGAAGAACTTTGAATGGGCTGGGCAATTAATTCAATGGCGAACGGGCCGGGGCATATATATGGGCGGGTGACTGTGAGGTGTGGTAGCGGCCCATAAGAGAGGAGAGCGTTTTTTACTCAAAATGTGGAGGGGAGCAGGCGAGCAAAAGTAGGGCTAGGATTGGAACGGAAGGCGGGGGGTCAGGTGGCGTGGTGGGTGTGTGAACAGTGAACTTTGGAAGGTTATTATATCACAGTTACTATCATTCCTCCAAAGGACCAGGGGTTGGGTACGGTATTGTAATAGGATGGGGAGAGGCCGAGGGAGATCATGGTGAGAGTGGTACTGGCGCGCCGCGCGGCGTTGGTTGGTTGTCTGACAGTCTGTGGGGCCGGGTAGGGAGGTTCAGGTTGTGTGAGGTGGAACGCTTGCATGCAATTTGAGGTCGGAGCGGAGGACGTGACGTGTGCCCCTGAAGACGTGTGTAAGTTCGGGTGTCCGTGTCCCGTGTCCGTGAAGTACTCCATGTGCAACTGGCCATGTGGGACCAGAGATTTAACCGAACGAACCGTTACCGCCCGGCGGTAGATGACGATGTGATGATGTAATGGGGCAGAACGTAGAATTGGAAGAAGGGAATGGTGCAGTCGTGCTGCTGCCAGGTGCTCAGCCTCCTCTGTCTGAGACTGACTCTGATGGCCCGGGCAGTGGGCACTCTGGTCTGCAAAGTGCAATTATAAATGGTGCCCGTGCCTCGGGGCCACCCTGAGCCTGGTTGAGGCCAGACTCCTGACAGAGCAGTTTATTTTTTTCTGAGTTTATTTTTTTCAGTCGACAGTCGACTCGAAAGTCTCGAATTTAAATTCAAAACGATGATGAAATGGCGGCAGGACAGGGAGCGAGGGTGGGGGATGATGCGTGCGCGCGGCGCGCACACAATCACACTTGTTGTTTACTCCCTCAAGTCCCGACTTTCACTTTTGCCGACTGCCGCGTATGCCTCGCCCTCGGGGGCAGCAGGGGGGGCAGGGCAGGGCAAGGCCCAGCCAGGTGGTAATGTGGGAGCAGTGGAGCAGCAGCAGGTATATGATATGGGCGTCTTGTCTGTGAGGTGGTAGGGGTGAACTCTGGAAGGTATCACTATCATTCCAAAGGACCAGGGGTTGGTAATGGGCTGGGGGGAGGGAGATGGTGAGTGGCACTGGCGCGGCGTTGGATGTCTGTGCGGGTAGGGAGGTTGTGTGAGGTGGAACGCTTGCATTGAGGTCGGAGGACGTGACCTGTACCTCTGAAGTGTAAGTTCGGGTGTCGTTCGGGTGTCCGTGAAGAAGTACAGCCAGGGTAAGTGTCCATGGGACCAGAGATTCAACCAAGTAGATGACGATGTGTCGTCATGGGGGCAGAATTGGGAGGGTAGAATGGTGCAGTCGTGCTGCCAGGTGCCTCCTCTGTCTGACTCTGATGCATGGCACCTGGCCCGTGCACTTTGGTCTGCCGCCCCCCTAATTACACCTCGCGTTTCACATTGTGATGATTAAAGACTTGAGGTGCAGACTGGCTTGTGTGTAGTGTACCCTATACCCACGCAGCACGTGCATGCAGCCATCACCAGAT
The DNA here is from genome assembly GCF_964263255.1 of Lissotriton vulgaris. Classification (NCBI taxonomy): domain Eukaryota; kingdom Metazoa; phylum Chordata; class Amphibia; order Caudata; family Salamandridae; genus Lissotriton; species Lissotriton vulgaris. Next base: position 262,683,388 of record NC_141700.1, on the reverse strand, counting down.
ATGGGGCGCTCCCCTCCAAGGGAGCAGGTGTGCTGCTCCCCTCCCGCATGAAAGGCTGAGTCCGGCCTGACCGGCTTGGAAGCTGTGACCTTCAGGTCACTTACAGACCTCACTAGCAAGTGCTCAACCGGCTGAGCTGTCTTAGCAGCTGTCGAGGTAATGGCCCCTGCACACTCAGTGACAACCTATCATTAGTTGTCAAAACCCGGAGACGGAGCTGATTGCTTTCAGGGGGGGCTGCAAGTGGCCCTGGGTTTTCTTTCCAGTACTCGGTGTTCTTATAAATCTGTGATTTTGTGGATGAGAAATAAAGTCACTTTGATCCTTGTTTAGAAACATCTATTTAATGATTCTGTATTCAAATTCTGAAAATGATTCTCTGTGCTGAGAATTTTTAATGTCGTTAGAAAGTGCCTGATGCACGAAGAAACATCTGAGAAGTTACCATTAGATGCAACTGGAATACAAGTGTTTGTCAAGAAACCACTGCCTACGTGTGCAGTTCCCATAAATGAAGGACCGATATCAAGGAAAGGGTGCTGCGCTGCAAAGAGGGTTGAGCGAGTCTTATGGCAAAAATCGCTATATTTGTTGAAGACGTCTTGGGTCTTGATCGTCTTATTTGGACTTATTAAAAGTAATGTGCCACGGTAGAGCAATACACCTTGTTTGCTGTCCCAACAGACAGTGGAGAGAGAGAGAGTGGACAGCTTGGAGAGAGAGAGTGGAGAAAGTGAATGGAAAGAGAGAGAGAGTGGAGACAGAGAGTTGTCAGAGAGTGGAAAGAGAGAGTGGAGAGAGAGAAGAAATTGGAGAGAGAGAGTGGAGAGAGAAAGTGGAGAGAGAGAGTGGAGAGAGAGAGTGGGGAGAGTGAGTGAAGAGAGTGAGTGGAGAGAGAGAGTGGAAAGAGAGAGTAGCAAGAGAGTGGAGAGAAAGTGAAGGGAGACAGTGGAGAGAGAGAGTGAAAAGAGTAGAGAGATTGGAGAGAAAGTGAGTGGAGAGAGAGTGAGTAGAGAGAGAGAGTGAGTGGAGAGAGCGAGAGTGGAGAGAGCGAGAGAGTGGAGAGCGAGAGAGTGGAGAGCGAGAGAGTGGAGAGAGAGAGTGGAGACAGAGAGAGTGGCGACAGAGTGGAGAGAGAGAGTGGAGAGAGAGAGTGGAGAGAGAGACTGACAGAGAGAGTCAATGACTGAGAGAGAGAGAGAGAGACTCACTGAGAGAGACTGGCTGACTGCAAGAGAGAGAGAATGACTGACTGAGAGAGACTGACAGACTCAGAGAGAGAGACTGAGAGACTGACTGACTGAGAGAGAGACTGACAGAGAGAGACTGACAGAGAGAGAGAGAGAGACTGACAGAAAGAGAGAGACTGACTGACAGAGAGACTGGCTGACAGGGAGACTGGGAGACTGTGTGAGAGAGAGAATGACTGACAGAGAGACTGACAGAGGAGAGAGAGAGAGACTGTCTGGAAGACTGACAGAGAGAGAGACTGAGAGAGAGAAACTGAGAGAGAGAGACTGACAGAGAGAGGGACTGACCGGGAGAAAGACTGACTGAGAGAGAGACTGACGGAGAGAGAGAGAGAATGACTGACTGAGAGAGAGACTGACAGAGAGGGACTGACAGAGAGAGAGAGAGAGAGAATGACTGACTGAGAGAGAGACTGAGAGAGAGACTGTCAGAGAGAGAGAGAGAATGACTGACTGAGAGAGAGACTGACAGAGAGGGACTGACAGAGAGAGACTTACTGACTGAGAGAGAGACTGACAGAGAGAGGGAGACTGACTGACAGAGAGAGAGAGACTGTGATGGAATTTGGGTCAAAGTGAGTATGAAGCTTTGCAATGCCTCTTAAGATTGCTATTGTCTACTAATAAAAATGTATTATCAAAATCTGCTCTTTGTAGTTACATCTGCTTTTGAAATACTGCATTGTCGCTTTATCTAATGTTTTAAAACGGAAACGAGAAGGAGCAGTGGATGCACTTTTGTCAAAACTGAACGATGAGTGGGCCCGACGTTGTATATCATGACAGGAGTCTGCATCAGGAAAGCCACCTATAATTGGGCAAACTTCCCTGGCGTACTGATGGCAGGGACCCTGTAATGAATGGACCACCACCTATGATAGCCTGCGGGCAGACTAAGCCCAACCTTTAACTCCACCATCCAGTGTTACTTATCACGGCTGTATTGGTGACAGTGGCGTAACAATAGCCCGCATCCCCTGCAGTATTGCGGGTCCCTGGCCTGAGAGCTCTAGACTGACATGGAGGATGGGAGGGGGGCCCCCTCCATGTAGTTTGCAGGGGGGCCCCCTCAAGTTTCGTTACGCCACTGAACAGGAGAATGACAAAGGGAGCACACTACTGCAAACGTGATCTCCGACTTACATCCAAGAGCCTGCGGAGGTTTTTACAATTTAGGGAATATTTTCGACCACTAAAAAAAGGACCCTACAGCACACAGGTTACAGTAAGAGAACTTTCTTTTTTCAGACCAATTTCGCTTCCATCCCACACCTTTTACCATTTTATAAAAGTACTTGTTTATTTTCTGAAGAGTAGCTTGAGTCCCAACATAAATATGTAACTTTCTCACTGGAGCACTCTGATTTCAAATGCCTTTCAGTTTCCAGTCATAGTTCCCATATTCCAAAAAGCTGTCCAATTTTTAAACAACTTCCATTCTAATGCAATCCTAGAACATCAGCTGTGTCAGACGGTTAATATTCCCAGTGCTTAATTTGTGAAAGAAAGTGCTGGTGCCCCATAGCAAGGTTGGTAGTCTATAATCCACCTCAGGCCTCTTTAATCCACTACCAAACACTTCCTGCTCCTTTTTTTCTCCTCTAGAAGGTTCCGTATTGGCGTATTTACAGTCTTTTACTTCTTCCTACGCCTTTTCACCCTCTTGTACTCTGGAAATCTCTAATGCGAAAAATAAGTGCCTGTGCCTCCCCTCTCCCCCCCCCCCCCCCCCAACTCAAGCATCCCGAAGACAGGCATCACCAGGTGGGTACATTAAGGGGTGTGTGAGCGCTACTTAGAATACGTTAAATCACGTGGCCAAGCTGTGCAGTATATAGCTCTATTTTAAAATAAAATGTTTAAAAGCCCATATAATTTACAAACAGCTCTGACGGCTCTCATGAAACACACCAATAACGAAGAAACAAATATGATGCTCCCCAGTAGTGCTGGGGGAAAACCCAAGAAAACTTACTTGACAGATTTTGGGATCAGGCTGTGAATTTTTCAATTAACTGGCTCAAATGTTATAGCCAGTTCAGATAATACGGTGCATGCAATTTCACAGGACTCTTCCCACCATGCCAGTGGGGCTTTAGGAGACCCGAGTTTGATCTTGCAGCGCCCACACAGTAGAGCCTGCAGCCAGGGCTTTAAGTGGGATCAAAAAACTGGGGGGTCTCTCAAAGGGGCGTGGCCAGTGTAATTATGGGCGTGGCTTTATATCACTTATTCAAAAAATCTGTGCTTAGCATAGTGTGCCGCCCGACTTGTAATTTGCTGTTTCCGTCATTGCATCCAGATATTTGATACAAGTAACATCATACCTACAATAAGTAAGTAATATTGGCTTTGTCAATGGTTATTACTTGCAGAAGATAAATAAGCTGCAACTATAACTTGTATATAATATTGACAAAGCTTCCAATTAAATCATTGGTGACCCTACCACAATGTTGCTTGCTGCTCCTGAGTTTCAGAAAGAAGGAAAATCCAGAAAGAAAATGACTCAAAGGATTTCCCTTCCCCCACAACGCTCCCCTGGCATAACGTCATGCTGTAACTTCTCTACTACTGAGAGGTGAGCAGTGTGAGCAGAGCACATCGATGTGGCTGATGCTATCTCGAAACGGGTCTCTATCAGGCTTTGTTTTGAGCCATGGCACTTTTTTTTCCGGACTGCAGTGACTGCAAACAGCGGTCTTTGCAGTCCGGGAAAAAAACGGGCTGCCTGTGTCAGGGCTCAAAACAGAGCCCAAAAGAGACCCGTTTCGAGGCCCCCTAAAAAAACTGCCGGTGCTCAGACCCCTTGAGACCCGGCCCACTTAAAGCCCTGCCTGCAGCCGGTTCGAGCAGGGACGTATTTCAGGATCCTGGCAGCGGTTTCTTTACCTGAAGGCCACATGGCGGTGTAAATCAGGACAGATGTGCTTCCGGAGACCCTGTGGACGCCTCACTACACTAACGTAAATACGGATGGAAGAGCATTGCATTCCCTGTGCATTTCTCTATGCCGACATAATGGCGCATGCATAGTACAGCTCAGAATAGAAGTACAGTGTGAGAACTGGGTCACGTGCCACTGTCCCGGGACTGAAGCAATCAGGGTGGCGCTCTAAAGCTCGAGCACTTCGAATGTCTCCGTCCTGTGATAGCAGGGTTACAACGAGTCCTACCACCGCCTCCGTTGCGGGAGGAGTGTGGGGGGCCCCGCGTCTGGGTAGCTGCTGTAGAGTAGCAGCCCAGGATATAGCAGAAAGGCGAAACATTCTGCTTTTCGTGCATTGAAGGGCACCCCCTGGCATGCTGCCACCATATGTACAGCGAGTGAGCACTGACAGCTCGGGGTCGCACTGCAAACAGCCAGGGGTTCAATGTTTCTTCTGCCAACTGCCCATGTCCCTTTCCTACCAGACTGCAACATAAACAGACGGCTTGAGGATTTTCTTACCCGTCAAAAGGGGCCATTATTACATTTTAAATATGACAGATAACTTGAGCCTAGCGAAAAGCGCTTCCTTTGTGCTGTTGCGATATTTCTTTCCATAATCGATTATCGCCCTGCATCAGAATACCCAAACATATCTTTTTATTCGAGGGAAATAACAAAGGGCTGAATAAAACGGGATTACAAATACATTGCAGAAAAAAAACCTCACGCCTAAATTAGTAAAGCGCACGTTCACACCTTGGGTAATCTAGACGATGAATAAATAACCGGTGCAATTACAATAACTTGCCGAACCGACTGGTACTCATTTTCAATTTCGGAATGATGAAAGGTTGAGTAGACCTGTCGGGGAAACACAGGTTTTAGAAGTGCATATATTAATCCATTGCAACACACGCCAGCCACTTCTAAGGTGTTCGGGAGCGTGACACGGTCATACTCCACTCGATTAGCTACTACTCTCACCCACCTGGGATACGCATATAACTACACTCATCACTTATGAGATTTTTCCCGACAACTATTTCATCTTTCAAAACATGTGTCCCATTTTGGCCTGAATTAAATAAAGGGTTTACTTCTATAGTAGATTCCTTTGAAATCAACTTTACAAACGTGAACTTTGAGAGAATTAGGAATGTTCGGACTGAAAATCTACAAGGTAGTGCATGGTAAAGCCGTGCACTGCGGGCAGCAGTACACTGTGGCGACTTAGGCTGTGAAACATCCTAGGGGCATTTGAATCCAAAAGGAGGATGGGGGGTAAGGCAATTATGCTCCCGTTTGTACAGTGATATAGAATACCCAGGTCCTTTGACCAGTTTTGGGTTTCCACCATTTTCTTAATGGCCAGTCTGTAGAGTAGCAGCACTTACCCGCTTTGACCCACTTTCAGTACTCTCCGGGCCTCCTCCGCCTCGGCCCCGCCGCGCCTTTGCCCTCCATCCTAACACTCTCCGGTTCTCGTGCCACTCGGTCTCTTCCAGTCACTAATGGTCAAGGGTGCGCCTGCCAAACGCGTGTCCGGCCTCGGGCCGCCTGACACTGCCCAGCAGAGGCTGAGCTCGGGCGGAGCTGCGAGGGGTCCCCTCCCTCCTCCCCAGTCACAGCCACACTGGGAACGCCGGGTTCATCGCCATGGCAACCGGCTGCCAAAACGGCGGAGCTGGCGCAGGCCTAGGTCAGGCGCTCGGGCACAAGTCGGTGGCAGGGTATTTTCAGATGGAAGAGTTTGTTCTCGTGGTGCCCCAGAGAACTAACCTGGTAAAACATCTCTTTCAGCACCTAATACCGCAATTCTGGAGTAACGGTGGCGCGGGGCCAGGGCAGGTGAGGGAACAAGTGCGAATCGGATTAACTCCTGGGCGAAGGTGCTGATTTATTAATGCATCGAAGAGAAGAGAAAAAGAGACATGGGGAGGTCTCAGTAAACAAGATGGGGGACAGGCGAAAAAGCGTGGTGAAAAGGCATCACCAACAATAAATAATGCAATCTTTAACTATTCCACGGATCGCTGATTAAGCAATCCAGAGCAACATTAAGCGCAGAATACACGATTGTAAAAGCTATGCATTTTAAACAGTTCTGAAATATTTCAATACGACCATGTGCCAGACAAATTGCTCCGCTCCATTTTTGCTTGGTATCTATACTAAATTATCGTAAACTACGAATGAGCAGGGAAGAGACAAGGGTGTGTGCTTTTTTTATGCGGTGGGGTCGGTATTGTCAATTTAAAGGTGAAGTAGGACTGCTCTGAAGATAGGTTGGGTGTGGAACAGTTAAGGGGAGTGTGTGTTCCTAAGGGGAGTGTGTGTTCCTAAGAGGAGGTCCCTATAGATGAATAAGCAAAAGCACAAATGGGTGCAGGAGGGGTTGGTCCTTATTAGCATGTGAAAGCTGGTGATCCACACACAACTGGAGGCGGGAAGTAAGGAAAAGGAGACCGCAATGCACCAGGAGCAGCTGGTGGAGGTCTGTGAAGACCAGGGTAACATGCTGAAACCGAGCTTTGCTGATAGCCACCAAATCCTGCTTCGTTACTAGGCTGTAGTAACCATTGCTGTTTGCTCAAAATGTATCTTGCAATTCTCAGGTATGTTATGGTTGCGCAGCAAACACAAGAGGATGATGGATGGAGCGCTGAAACCTTTCAGACACTTACCCTCAGTCACAGATTTGGGTTGAATCCATCATTGTTCTTTAGCTCACTTCGCCACCCCAGTTCAGACCCAGCCATATGCAAATCAGATTTGGCCCTGTTCCTTATGGGAACAGCCCAGCCTGAACTGCCAAGCCAGATCCTCACTGGACCTGAAACAAGCATCCTGGGACCGGTTTTGGGGTAACACCCCTCATAGGCCAGGCTAGCTTGAATCCAGTGGCACAGTGATCAAGGTCAAGGGACCCACATCTGGGCATGCCCTGCCAACTTCAGACTTACAAAGCAAACACAGTAGGATGATGGACCGCATGCTGAAACTTTTCAGATTCACCCCCACCCCCCATAATAGTCCCTATTAGATCTGGGTGAAATACATCTCATTCTTCTGCTCACTTAGTGACCCCAGTTCAGACCCAGCCGTATGCAAATCAGTCTTGACCCTGTTCCTCATGGGAACAGTTCACCCAGAAGCGCAAAGCCGGTTTTCCCTCAATCTAATCTTTGTTAGTCTGGACTGAAGTTAATTTGCTTTTGTTTTTGCTGAAATTGATTTTACATTGCCTGCTTCATTGACACTGTAAGGTTGGACTAGTTAGCTGCCTGTTGTATACCTCGTCAGAGTTACAAATTCATAACTGTATAGAATGTGTTCTTTTTCGTACAAATAAAATTCATAATAAAAAATGAAATGTGATTGTGAATTTCATTACATGATACAAAAGTCTTATTTTGATCTACAGTGGATAATACCCAAGTATAGCAGGATAGGCATATTTTTGGTTATACATTGTGAACGTGGTCCATCCTCCCATCCCACTTGACATAGTCCCACTGAACACGGACACAACCCCATCTGATATGGGATGAAGCACATAACACAGCCTGCCACATCTCCAAATTGCTCTTGCTCCAGCATAGGAATCAGTGGGCTCTAGTGGCGTAAGGAAACCTGGGGGTGGGGGCTGCAAAGTATAACGTGGGGGCACCACCGTATCCCAACAAGTCTCGTCACTCCTAGCCTACCTTTGCAAAGCTTTACAGAGACTAGTTTAACAGGGGGGTGGGGGGGGGGGGGGGGTTAGTAATTATCGGGACTAGGAGAATTTGGTGAGTTTATTCCCCATCACTGACGAAACCTCTTCCTAATGGCATTTAAGATCTATTTAATGCACTAAATGATTTCCAAACCCTGAAGTGCTGGATCTTATGGGCGCAACAATTATGCCTCGGGGAACTTGTAATTGGGATCAAATGCTTTTTCCCTTTCTCCTTTTATACTTCCTCATGCTCGTCTTTCCACCAATTTTCAGCCTCTCTCTGGCCTTCTGCTGCCTGTCTCTCTGTTGTGAAACAGACTTTTTATAGCCTACATCTCGATCAGACCCTCCTTGTCTGGCTCTCTCTCTCTCTCTCTCTCTCTCTCTCTCTCTCTCTCTCTCTCTCTCTCTCTCTCTCTCTCTCTCTCTCTCTCTCTCTCTCTCTCTTCGTTCTTTCTTCCCTCTATTGCGCTCACGGACATTCAGCTCGCCCTCCAGAGAGCAGTGACACAGAGTCACACGCTGGGATTTTCTATGTTGCAACAACAAATCAATTGTACTTCTTTCAGCAAATTGCCCAGATCAGATCCAAGTAAGTTTTGGACACGCAGCAGCAGTTGCTGTTTATTTTAATTTATTTATTTATTTATTTATTTTAGCAATTTTTAAAGCGCAAACAAATACCCAAAGGGTGTCTCGGCGCTAATTCACAGAACTCACTAGAAGGTGTCAGGGGAGTCTAGACAGAGGATTAGGAGGAGGAAAATAGCCATGTCTTGAGGCTTTTACGGAATTTTAGAAGCGTGGGAGCAGTTTTGATGTGGAGAGGTAGAGTGTTCCACAGTTTGGCCGTGGCAATGGTGAAGCGTCTATCTCCCCAGTTGGCCCTTTTAGTTCGATGGACTTTCAACAGAAAGGCTGAGGAGGACCGTAGAATCCTGTGTTGTTCAGCTGGAAGGAGAGCTTCTTTTAGAAACTGTGGTCCAGTATTGTTCAGGGTCTTGTATGCTATACACATAGCTTTAAATTTGATTCGGCTCCTGATGGGGAGCCAATGGAGTTTTCTAATGTACGGGGAGACGGATGAGAATTTAGGGATGGCCAGTAGGGTTCTGGCTGCAGCATTTTGTATTGTTTGTAGTTTTTTAAGAACTCCTTCCTGCGCATTCAGTAAAAGTGAGTTACAATAATCTGTTCTCGAGAACACCAAAGTGCTGATGAGAGTCTTTCCAGCTGACTGTGGAAGATAAGGAAGCAGTTTTTTTATTTTTTTGAGAGTGTAGAAAGCCGATGAAACAATGGCATTGGCATGGTGGTGAAAAGTCCGCTTGTTGTCAAAGATGACTCCCAAGTTGCGAACCTTTTCTACCGGCTTGGGTGGAGGTCCCAACTGAGATGGCCACCACTGAGGAGACCATTCTGGGCGCAAGCTCCCGAATGTCATCACCTCCGTTTTGTCGGAGTTAAGCTTGAGACAATTTGATGACATCCAGGAGCTTATCGCCTTCATTCCCTCCTGGAAGTTGGCTGCAACAGATGTTCCGTTATTATACACCGATAACACTAGTTGGGTGTCGTCGGCGTATGTAGTGAGGGCAATTCCATAAGATTTTATCACCCTCGCCAAGTCCGACGCATAGATATTAAATAGCGTCGGGCTTAGCGAGGAGCCCTGGGGAACACCGCATGGAAGGGAGAAGGTGTGAGAGGTGAAATTGCCCATCTTGATGGTCTGAGGACGGTTAGCTAGGAATGATGCAATCAGATCTTTAGCTTTGCCTTTAATTCCTAAAGCTGAGACACGGTCGATCAGAGTGACATGATCGACCGTGTCAAAAGCAGCCGAAAGATCCAGATCGTACTGACTTTCCATGGGTGCTCGAGGGCCCCTGCAATCCCACCCCAATAGATCAAGGTGCAGGGCCGATTTTAGTGATGGTGGCACCTGGTGCGACGATGTTTGTTAGCACCCTGCATCCATGGATCCTTAGTGGAGGCAACCTCCACCGCAAATTCCCTCACTACCACCCTTTAACAGTGCCCCTCAAGACTCAATTTTCACTCTCTATCTGATGCATGTAATTAGTTATGTAGCGCCACTCCTACCAGTGTAGGGTGTCAGAGCACTTTACATCACACCCACTACACAGAAACAATAAATCATAGGTGTGTAAATCCGTGCATAGGAAATGTTACATAAGAGAGTACTACAAGATGTAGCAGTGACATGTCATCCATACTGGTAGACAGAATAGTTTAAACGTACTTGGTCTTGAAAAGCACAAACTCAGAATTTAAAACGTAACACCAAGGTTGGGGGTTTACATTTAATAACCAGAATTGATTTCTATCCAAATGAATTCTTTTTCCAACATTAGGATAATGAAAGACTGGGGCAAAAAATCCTAACGCTCGAATCTATACCTAGCAAATTGCATGCAGCTATTTGATAACCGTTAATAGCTCCCTGTTCTATGTTAGGATTATATTTGGGAAAGGAATGGGGCCCCTGCCAATCGGATACTAAACCCAAGCAAGGAAATTACTTCTTGGAAAGGCGCAAAACACCGGGCACAGTGTATATCTAAAATTGGCATCTCAACTCTAGATTCAACTGAAATGTCTATACTAAAAACAACAATACTAATAAACAATATAAATTATATATCATTTTCATATTCTCATCTTTTTTTGTAGAAAATATTTAATGAATAGAAAATATACAAAATATAAATACATTTGTTTTTCTTAATGATATTTTGTAAACCAAATGTATTCTCTTCTTTAGACACAAATTACATATCAGATGATTTACATTTCAAATAACATCTTCATCATAAAGCGCAGAGAGACTCACAACACCACACTCCCCAGCATCCCCGGGGGCGGCGCCCTGCTCACGCGTCACCAGCGCGACCGGAGGCGGAACAAAGGGGGAAGTGACCACTCGCCCCGCGAGTCGCGCGCGGGAGAAGCCCGGGACAAGGGCGGGGCCATCTGCGGCCAGAAGAGGACGGGACGGTGCCACCCCCTTGACCCTTCCAATCCGCCAAGGTATCCACTTTACTAACTTTCTACCATTATGGCAAGGGAATGTCCACTGGACTAAGTTGAACATCTCCTAAAACCCCCAAATTTTATTTGCAGATTTGCCATAGCCTAACCTTGCACATCCCACAATGACTAATAGGGGAGATTCCAACATATCTGTCAGACAGAGAGGCCTGCACTTAGGGTCACAAGTTCCTCGCTGCTCATCTCCGCCCATCGCCCTACTAATTGATTCCGCTAAGACTGGCTCATCCACTAACCAACCGCCCGATCCATCAAATGGAATAGCGCAACAACTCTCGCTGCTGGACGAATTAAATTTCCTTTGTAAAACAAGTTATGCCACCGTGGACCCCAGCAATGACCCCATAACTCCCTCCCCTGGCCCCGCCAAAAGAACAAGTATGGTAACCCCAATTACCAGCCCCCTGGTACATCTTTATCAACCAAAAAATGTTATTAGATCAAACGCTGTTTCTCCCCAGTCCTCACCTAGTAAAAGGAAGTGGGACGGGGTTAAGCCCTCAGGGAATAAACGAAAACAACAAAAATTATCTACTACCTCCCCACTCATTGCAACTAACCCCTCTTCAAAACTGGAAGATAAAATAGATCAATTGGTATCATCTTTTAATTCGAACTTTCTGGCCCAGATAGAACAATTGGTCAGTTCACTCGTTTCCCCACTGATGGTTAAAATTTCCACCCTAGAGGACAGGCTGTTGGGAATGGAGAAATGTATTAAGTCCAACCTAAGTCAAACTGAAAAATCTCTAACAACAACTTGTCCCAAACCACATGGCGCAAGCAGTATCAATCAAACTCACCTTCCAGTTCCTATCCTTCCACTTCCTGATGTCCCTACAGTAAACCCCAAATCTGGCCCCTTACAATTTACTGCCACAAGAGCAGAGCTCAAAAATACTACACACATACAGCTTCCTCCGGAGGCTGTACCCTTTGTGTGTGTTCTTGCGGGAGTCCCTACACTCAAACGTGGAAAAACTGAACGGGAACAAGACCTAATTAACAAAACCATACACTGGTTAACTAAAAACAGGCCCCTGCCCCTAGGTTTGGACGGTACCATTAGGTCTGTTAGAAGGATGGGTTGGCTAGGCCCTTTAAAAAAAGATATTGACGTGACCTTGTTTTAATAACATTTAAAAGTAGTTCGGTTGTCTCCTATCTGCGAACTTTGTACCCCCCTGAAGGTGTTGGCCCTATATCCGTCTGGGACCTATGTGACTTTTACCCTAGTATGGTATATACCCCTCGCCCAAAACCATGGTCAGAGTCAGCTTATCCGAGGGGCAGAAATACCCGTGCACACTGTGGGCCTGGCTTTTCTGCATCCAATTACCCTGCTACCTCGCACGTTGGCCAGGGGTACGGAAAATCATGATTTCTACAAAGGAACGTAATCATGTAGCATAGACATTTGCTTTCATCCTCCTGTCACTCTGTGTTTTTGTATGTAATTTTTGGCATGTAATTTTTAATATTGAATGTTTTTTAGTTGTATGCTTTTATGATTTTTAAAACTAAAGTCGAATAAAGCTAAACTGAACTGAACTGAACTGAACTAATCATAGACCTTTAAGGAGAAGCTTTTGGCCTAAATAGTAGCAGTGACAAAGCAATAACGGTGCAAATGAGTAGATTGCAGACTACAAAGCTATTTAAATACCTTAGGATATATATTTAGAACAAGCCAACAATCTGCAGGGAGATTAATTTGGCCCCACTGTTGATTAGTTTAAGGAGTGATATGAAGACTTGAGATGCCATCTACACATCCACCCTGGGGGCCGTAGCTTTGTTCAAAAGATTTATAATCCATATTTAATATCGTCCAATATTGTCCGTTAGAAGGTCGCAAACACTTTCTTGCAGTCATAAGGACCACTGCATGCTCACTACTATGGTGCAATTTTTTTTAGGATATCCTGGGATAAAAGTAATAAATTGCCATACAATGGTGGCCTAGGCATGGGAGGAAGGAGTCTATACTACTGGGCAATGTTACCTGTGATAAAGGCTCTTCAGAGTGAGAGAAGACCCAGCGGTAGGACTGGAGATGGGTGTATTTGAAGGGCTCGCATTACCGGTCTTCCTTTATGGTTCAGGAATAACGGAGCTCAATGCCAGTGCCATCATGGGTGGTGCTACATTTATGAAAGGCAGCAGTGTGCTGGAATAAGTAGAGGGATAAACTTGCATGAGACACCACTTTGACAGGGCAGTCAACTTCCACAAGTAGTGGCACTTCCAGGAATCCGAGACTGGGACATTATTGGTATATCGAGACTGGGAGACATGTAGGAAGCAGACCATTTTAAGTCATTTGAGGTATTCTCAGAAGAGCTTGGTCTATACAAGTCTACAAGACACAATTATTTGGATACCTCCAGGTAAGAGACACCCTAGGAAAATACCTCACGAAGTTGGAAGCACTCACCCATACTTCCCACTAGAAGCAAAGATCACTACTGAACAACTGGGCAAGAACTGGATATCACAAATGTATTGTTCTCAAATAATTAATACTCCAGACAAACTAGCAACACTGTAGGAAGTGACTCGATTAGGGCCATCCTGGACACTCGCGACCATCTCTTAGCCTTCCATACAAATGAAGAGTCGGTCAGACAGAGAATACAAACCAAGTATATTTTATTCAAGTACACTTGAGTGGAGTCTAGTCTGACCAGCCTTCTGGGATTGCTGCAGAGGGACAGACTTTAGCCAGCATGGTGATACATTATGTACAGTTCAGAACAAATAAAGACATGCCCTGACTGGAAATTTCCAGTTGGTAGCTAGTGAGTAACCCCTTCACAGCAGGGCTAATTCCCCCGCGGTGCAGGGGGGAGGGGGGGGGGGGGGGGGGGGGCGCGCGTAGCGCCACGGTGCTTGTGACGAGCTCGGCTCGTCACGTTGCACAGTGGCGCTGTGCTCATGACGAGCTGATTTCGTCATGACCACGTCAGTTTCTCAGAATGCTCAGCACAGCGGGAGAATTAGCCCTGCGTGTGAGCGCTGCACGTGTCATGACGAGCTCAGCTCGTCATGAGCACAGCGCAACCGTGCCTCATGATGAGCTGAGCTCGTCATGACTACGGAAGGTGATAAAGGGGATACAGAAGGATGGGTTTTGATCCTGAGACCGGGCACATGCTATCTTAGCACCAAGGTCACTCTGCCTGTACCCGCCACCCTAAGGGTGGGAGCAGGCCTATCTGGAGGGAAAGGTATGTACAGACAAGGACAATGTATTCATTACTACAGCAAAGCTTAACCTTGGGGAAACGGAAGCTATTGCAGCTGCTTTCAGCTGGGACAGAGAGTGAGAGAGACAAAAGTTAGTTACGATCATGGCTCAAAATGGCGGCGAAATATAAAATGGTGCAGCAAATGCTAACTTAAGACATACAATGCACGAATAACTCCGCTAAGACATTTTTATTCCAACAGACCCTCCTTTTTGCAGAAAATAAGAGCTACCACTACAAGATGATGTGTGCATGGTCAATATTCAAAGATACCTTCAATCAAAATAATGTCGTTAATATCGCTCATCATCCTAATCGTGGCATTAGTGCCATGAACGGATGTCTTTGGCTTAGGCGTCAGATTATTTACACAATAAGCAGAACAATCCAGGAGGCAGTGTATGCAAAGGCAACAGGTAAGGATAATGCCAGCAACTGCAACCAGAAAGATAAGAATCTTACAACCCCAGGACGTGAACATACCCCAGATCCATTCAGACAGAGACAAAGTACTATTTTCTTGGTGTATGGCTGATGAAAGTCTATGCAACTTCTGTATGGCAGCATATACACTGGGGGTGTGGTCACGAATGTACACACAGCAGCTACTGCCAATAATGCAACAGGCCCCTCCCCTATCGGCAAGTATGACGTCTAACCCCATCCGATTTTGTAAAGTAACAAGCCTCGTAGCCTGAAGCTCAGCAGTAATATTGGTCAGTATCCCTGCGGTTATATTTACAACCCCTTCCACCACTCTTGTGAGCCTACGAAGCTGGAGGCTATTGACCATGGGGCCCCAAAAAACGTACAATACCCTTCAAGGCATCCTCAAACTGTTGTAAAGTGGTATCTGTCGGATCTATATCTTTCCTGTCAATAACCCTTCTAACTTGAAACAAGTATATACTTCTATGCTGCAGCTGATGACTTTTATGATAGTTGGACGGAGCTATATACACAGGGGGAAGGAGAAAAGAGAGAACACCTGCCTGACCATCCGTCCGGGAGCCAGACATAAGCTTGAGATCCACAGACAAAATAGACACTAGGGGGTGGTATTAAGGGTGGACTATCGGTCGTTCTCAATTCCTATGTGGAATTACACCTGCTCTCCCCTACTTTTATCCTTCCTGCTCCCTGGACACAGAAGCTAGCTGTTGTGTTGACCACTGACAGCAGTATTGGCTTTTCCTCAGTAACATTACGAGCCTGGAAAGGCTGGAAGTACTTGGACGTGTTGAACCCTTGACATTCAGCTACTTCCATTCGAGACCACTCCCCGTTCCTTGCACTTTTGTACGCATTCATGCAGGTCCTTGACAACAATTTACCAAATACCTCTTGGACCACCGGGGTGGGGGGGGGGGGGCTATAATGGGAAAGCACATTCTGTACCACAGTGCAAGCATCAGCAAGTGTCCTATCCAGAGTATCGAATTGGGGATGGGGATGCACCATACTGAGCAATTCAAACCAACTCTCGCAACTAGTGATGTATCACAGTGACGTGGACAACAAGTTATCACTTTTATGAATCACAGAGGGAAGTAATCCACAAACCCAACATTTAGGTGTATTCGTTATCCCATGGGCCTGATGCAACATTTGTATAAATACATTATCCTTATAAGACTTTCAATGCTCTCCTTTGTGAGGGGCAAAAGTGACAAAAATGTGTTATGGAGGAAGCAGTGTTGTACCAACCAAAGAATGCATGGGATACTTCTCATCCAGGAACCAGGATATCCCCTATACAATTATTATTGTGATCGCAACTATTGACATAAAAACTATTTTTCTTTTCGAGGACCAAACCTGCACTGGGCGCGGAGGTGCAAATGGCTGTTCTTCCTCTGTAAGAGCCCGACCAAACAAATACATTATGAAATAAGGAAAAGGGAATGCAATAAACCTGATGGCAAGGGGCAAGTGTGCCAAGTGTCTGTCTGAGCCTCACGGGTAGACTCCTATTGTTCATCAACGTTGGCACTCTTGTGCACCGGCATTGGAGCTGCTCAGTCCTAGCTCATGATGCATCTAATGTTGTCCAGGAGAATATACCTCCTCCCCCTCCAGGGTAGAACATTCTATTTATCCTGTCCAATGTCAGAACAATGCAGCAATCTCGCTTCACCATAAACTAACACCATTGGTACTACTGACAAGTACACCCTGATGTGTGCAGTCCATCTCTAGCTAATCTGACTTCTCCTTTGGTGCACTGTTCCTCCGTTGGAGGTGCATATTGTACCTAGTGACTCCAGGCACAGAAGGGTCGGTGAAAAGCGGTTCAGGCACAGAGGGGTCAGTGGAAAGGGGCACCATAAGTGCTTTGATCTCCAGGGGGACTACCGCATTTAGTTCTTCATTATTTTCGGCATCCGTTTGGGTCCACGTGAGCTTGGCATCTGAAAAAGGGGTAAATCGTGGAACTCTCTCACATTCCGAGTCTCCCATACCATCCCTCACCCATTAATCATAGGGCAAGGGCAAGGGCAGGGGTACTCTGCGGCAGTGGTGCGAATGGATCCAGTTCTTTCAGCCAGAGACATTCATGGCTGTGCGGGTGACAAGGAAGACGTGGATTGGTCCCTTCCAACTTGGCGCCAAACTCTTTTTCCGCTGGAAACATTTCACTAAGACGAATTAACCGGGCCGAATATCATGTCCTGGCTCCTTGGGTACACGTGGCAGGGACTCAGAGATCTGTTGGTGAACAGATCGCAGACTTTTAGTTAACTCACACAGGTAATCTGTCAGCAAAGAATAATGTAATTCCGAAACATTCGGCGGGGGGGGGGGGCCCGAACACGACCTCGTAATGTGACAATCTTGT
The DNA here is from genome assembly GCF_964263255.1 of Lissotriton vulgaris. Classification (NCBI taxonomy): domain Eukaryota; kingdom Metazoa; phylum Chordata; class Amphibia; order Caudata; family Salamandridae; genus Lissotriton; species Lissotriton vulgaris. Next base: position 262,666,320 of record NC_141700.1, on the reverse strand, counting down.
CCTAGAATGTGCTGTTGCTCTGTTGGACAAAAGGGCTAATGGTAAAGCATCTGGTGTAGGTAAGTAGTATCTGCTTCTTATGGTTACCCCCATGTTTTGCTGATGTCACAAAGGTGATGGCCTAGTCTGACTGGGATCCTGATATCCAGGACCCCAGTCTATCTGCTTTCTCCTGTAAATTGATATGCATGTACTTTAGGTACACACTAGATTGGATTCTGGGGTACCCTTATAAATCCCTAGAATATGGTACACCATGTGCCCAGGGCATACGAACCCCAGAGGCCACCCATGGGATGAAGCATGTATTATACCACCCATGAGAGGCCAACCAAATTGACACAACAGGTCTGCTACTGCAGACTGTGTAAGATGGTGCTTGCACCACTTACTGAGATATAGGTTCGCTAGATCTCTCTAAATGACTACACTTCTATCACCCCTATGGCAGGCCTTAACAATCCTGAAAGCAGGGTGCTGGGTTTTACGCGAGAGGGTGCCCCTGCATGAGCAGAGCCCCTCTGCAGCCTTCGGAGTCCATTCTCCGGGGTTGTCTGTGATGCAGCCAGACATATATGTTTAAGTGCATTATAACCTCACGGTAAATGCAAATTTTAAAACCGCTGCTCAGAAACATGTTGTGTTTGGTGTCAAACACCTTGGAATCATACCTCCACACCAGTTACTGGTGTGGGAGGTATGATTCCACCCTTCTAGAGGGACATATGTGGGTCATCGGTATACCCGGCACCAGCTTTCCCGACCTGGGCAGTACAAAATGGATGCTGCCACTCACAGACACGATTCTGCTCTCCTGCTGCTGAGCCAAGCTCGTACAGAGGAAGGCATGGCAATAGGCATCCTGTCACAGGGAGGTGTAACCACCTCTCAGACAGGATTTAGTGTATTGGGGGTGGGTGCACTCTCAGAGTGCCAGAAAGTCTGCACTGGGGGCACATTTGGTGTCCCTGTGCATAGTCCAGCACAAACCTGTTTCAGAAGCCATTTGCTCCTGCTATGGTGCGAAACTGGACAAAGGACATGGGTGTAGCCACCCCTCTGTCCTGCCCCTCTCACAGGAGGGTCCACAGAATCTATCCAACCCCTTCCCATGGGTATAAAGTGGGTTACCTGGCTACAGGACTTTAGATTTTACCTGGACAAGCTTCTGCTAAGAAGAAACCAAGTACTTAGACTGCCTGCATGACGCTAGACGACTGAAGAATCTTCCTTGGAGTAAAGGAGTTACTCCCCTGCAAAAGCAGGCACCTAAATGCATCTACCCGCTTGGCTTCTCCCGAGCGCCTGAGGACTCCGAAGATTTCAGCAACACAGGAGGTGGGTTCCCGAAGGGCCCTGAGGTCGATCTGCCTTCTCAGGGATTCTGAGACTAGTATCCCTCGTGGGGACCGTGCAACCCGAACCCCTATAAACGGCGTACTTTTGCAGTTGCATATGCTTAGTGACGATTCCTGAGCCTGTGCGTTGGACTCCGTGTAGTCCTGACCCCGAGCAGTATTTGATCCGAAGATTTCTGGCCTCTACTCTCAGAGTGTCCTGTGGGCTAGTCCTTTGCATACTTGCTTGAGGTCTCCTCGCGATTCCTGGTCCATTGGCCTGTGGGTCTTATCGAGGGTCGCCTTGTGAATTCTTGGGCTTACCTGGTTGCTCCAGATGTGCTCCGACTCTTCATTGCTTGGAGAGTCCCTTTGACCTTGCAGGTCCACACTGTAACCGGTTTCCTCTGACTGCGTGGGTTGCAGTTGCCAAGGCTTGTTGGTGCTCCAGTCGGACATCGACCCCTCAGCTCTCAGACATCCTTCGTGGGACAGCTCACTTCCAGATTCTGGTCATCCTTGACATCACCTGGTTCCCGTGGCTCCAGAGTCAAGCAAACCTTCTTTGCACCTGAAGCACCCGACATCAATGGGCATTCGACTACCGAGCCCCTGGTTACCAGAAGTGACCAGGACTCTGTCCCCTCTGCTTTCAGGTTCCTCTCACCTTGAATCCAGGCTTGGATTCCACTGGACACTCTTCGCCTTCCTGGCAGCAGTACTCCTTTGCAGCTCTCAATTGAAAACAACAAATATTTCCAACACCACTTGACACCTATGCACCTGGTTCCTCTGGGATAGGTAACACAGGTACCTCAGTACTCACTGGTGGGTTGGCCTTAGAACCTTCTAAGGCTTAAAGGGTTTGCTAGAAGTCCTCTTAGAAGTGTCCTTAACTTGTAGTTTTTCAACCGCGGATTCCCCATGGAGTTGTACGGAGCACAAGTCTGTTTCCTCACTGCACCTGTCCTCCATGGGCTCCCTGTGTCACTCCTCTGGGTGGTTCCTAGGGGTCCCAGAAATTCTACATGCCCTAGGCACCGTGTCTAGTCAAATCGTTGTTCTTATACCATTTTTTTAGTATATGGTTCGGTCTCCCCCTGGAGCCCGCTGTGTATTGTGCTATTTACAAGTGTTCTATTAATTCAGTATTGTGTGCTTTATGCCCTAGTCTCACATAGAGACTAGTAGAGAGTGTTATATTAATAAATACAACATTTTTATATAAACACTGTGTGATTCACCTTTCATTTAGCCATTTAGGAGGTGATATTCTGGTAAAACTAGCTGCTTTACATTCCTTCAAGATTAAGCCCGAAAGCTGCTCTCTGTAGCTACCACTAGGATAGCTTTCTAAAGGTTATCTTTGACCTCCTACATCATAAGGGTCCTGTGGACTGGTACAAGGTGCCCACTTTAATTAGTGGACAGCATATACCAATCCACCTTCTCACATCTGGCAACTACAACACTGTGGTCTCCTGAATCTTTCGCAGTTTCTGTATAATGTGTATTCCCTCACAAACTATGGCATTGAAACGACTTCTGTTATCACTCCAGATCAAGCAGGGAAAGCCGAAGTGAGGAAAGAACTCCTTGAGGAGTATCTCTGCAGTTGCAATGGCTGTATTCTCTTTGGTGGGGTAAGCCTCAACCCATTTACTGAACGCACAGACAACCACTAGCACATACTTCAAATTACTGAACATGTCCATTTCAATGAAGTCCATTTGAAGGACCTCAAAAGGGAAAGTGGGAGCTGGAAAATTACCGGGTGGTGTAGGGGGTACCTTTTTCCAGGATTGGTCATCATGCACCCCATGCAGTATTTTATTAAATGGGCAGCTGTCTTGGAGATGTTGTCATTCTGCCATAAGGGGTCTAACAACTTGCAAACACCCTTAGCACGGATATGAGATGGGCCATGGGCCATTGTCACTACAGGAAGGACATATGCATCTGGCAACATCCATCTCTACTTCCCTGGCTTGTCAATCCAACATCCATCATGTAAATTCGCTGTTCTTTCTAGCCACACTGCTAATTCCACCACTGTGGCCTCACTCTGGATCTCCGTCACGTTTTTTAGTGTATCCTCAATCAAGGAGAACTCAGGCACCCACCTAGCCGGACCTGCTACAAACATTCTCTTCATTTTACTGCAAGCTGTTTCCTTATGTATCTGATCTGCAAAAGCGCTCCCCTCACCCACCTTGTCAGTAACCTTTTTATGAGCGCTACACTTCACAATCGCCAATTTCTTAGGGTGTGCCAGGGCAGACAGGAGCCTATATGAGTGGACCATGCTGAATACGTCTCCCATGAGAAGTAAGAAACCCTCTCTCTGCCCAAAGCCGCCCAAAATGATGTGTGACCCCCGAAAGCATACTGGTTGTCAGTATAAATATTAACAACCAATCCCTCGCTCAGCTTACAGGCTTGAATAAGGGTGACTAGCTCTGCAGCTTGGGCCGACTGATAGGGAACTTTTGAAGTCTCAACTACCATGCGCAGTGTTGTAATTGTGTAGGGAGCAGTTGTAGAGCTATTTGGTAACTTAAAAGCAGGAGCCATCGACATATAGTTCCCCTTGGAGTTCAGATAAGGGAACATCGGTCAGGTCTACCTGTCCCTTCGTCTCTTCTTCTGTCCGGATGATAAAATGATGCATCTCCTCATCCTCAGAAGGGAGGGAGGGGTAGTAATGTGGCTGGGTTCAGAGTAGCACTGCGCTTGATCGTAATGTGCTTTTGAAAGAGCGTTAGCTCATAATAGGTCAGACGCACACTGGTGAGGTGCTGCGTCCTTGTTTTGCTCAAAAGTGTATCCACAGCATGGGGTACCATGACTGAGAGGTCAGTATCAAGTCCAAGTCCTGCAGATTGTCATATTGAGACAGCCACAGCCATGCCCGCTCTCAGACATCTCGGAAGGGCTTGCACGACCGGGTCAAGCACAGCAGAGAAATAAGTACATGGCCGTTGCTGATCTCCACATTTTTGGGTTAGAACAGAAAGCACCCAGCCAGCCGTCTTATGTACGTACAGCACAAACGACTTGGTATAGTTAGGAGTATCAAGCACAGGAGCCGGGCAAAGCATAACATTTATTGCTCACAAGACTGCTGGCATTCAAGCGTCCAAGGCAGGGGTTCATGCACATCTTTAGTGGTTAGTGCAAGCAGAGGTTTTGTTAGTAGGGAATAGTTTGGTATTCATTGATGACAGTAAGAAGTAATGCCAATAAAAGCACACACATCTTTCTGGGTTCGCAGAACAGGAATTCTCACAATGGTACTGATGCACTCAGGTGTCACTCTCCTACGCTCCTTTGACAACAGGTGACCTAAATATGTGACTTCCTGTCGACAATTCTGGAATTTGGAAAGGGATACCTTATGACCATGGTCAGCTAGATGGAGCAACAATTTAACTGTACAATCTCCTCAACCTTGTTCTGAGTCTGAGGCAATACGCTGGTAGTCAACATATTGGAGTAATACATTACCTGAAGGGAGAAACAAGGAATCCAGCTGAGCTTTCAATGCTGGACTATAAATTCTCTGACTTTCTGAATAGCCTTGAGAAGCACAACAGAATGTAAAGCTTCTACCAGCTAGGGTGACCCCGAACAGATACCTGCTGTCAGGATGAATGGGGATGCTGAAAAATGTATTTTTCTGGGCAACGACCGAGAAGAATTTAGCAGAGGAAGGAATCATCGTCAAGCGAGTCGTAACCTCTGGGACCACTGGAAACTGGGGAATCACTATTTTGATACCTTCGCGCAAAACAATCACAAAGCAATACATATCTTCAGGATACTAAGAGGGAGCCAAATGTTTCCATTTGAGAATAGGAAGAATAGGGATATTACAGACATTATCAGTCGTCTCCTCAACCACTCCTTTCCCAATCAACTTCTGCACAATTTTTATCAGAGCTCGCTCACCTGCCTGTGGTATCTTAAACTGAGGAATATGGGGTAAAATAGCACCTTACTTGACATGGATCAAAACATGCGATATCTGCAACAAACCCACATCTGTGTCGCCTGTTGCCCACAGCGTGGGTGGCACATCTTTAAACTCAGCAGGGAGAGACGTATTTTTAGACAGACACTGCAGAGCGCACACAACATTCAGGCTCATTGTCATGTAGACACCCTCTAGGGAGCAATATATTGCGGCATGCAAATTCTTCAATAGATCCAGACCCATTAAATTCTCTCCGCAATTACATGTCAACAAAAAAGGCGAATCCATAGTTAAAGGACCAACAGTCAACCCAAGAGGTTTGGAAATGGGGATCACAACCAGTACACCAGAAAATCCTACCGAAACATTATTATGAGCAGACAGAGCCGCCCCAGGGACCAAGGAATGAGAAATAGAACTGTTTGTGGCACCTGAATCCACCAAAAACTCCTTAGTCGAACCATGCACATCCGCACTAACGTCCAGACTTTTTTGGTCTCCAGGTATCAAAACTGGTCCCTCACCCTGTCCCCAGCTGTCCTAGCTGTAAGACATCCCAGTCACCTCATCCATATCATAGTCATCTTAGAAGTACTGTTTGCCCCGAGGGTTGTCAAAGTAGTTCTGATCAGTACAACCCTGCGATGTCTCAGCTGTTCGAGCCCTGTCCTGGCCACCATCCTGTCCACGAGAACATAGTCCTCTTGGGACCGCCACCTTTTGCAAAACTACCGGACACTCGCTGCGCTAATGTCCCTCCTCTTTACAGTATGCACACTGATTCAGCCCTACCGGTGTAGCATTCCTGCTAGGACGCGGAAGCTGCCGGGCCGGACCACCACCTCATCTACCGTTCCCCCGAGAAGCGTGCTGCAACAACACCTTCGTCCTCAAATCTTTATGCTGTTTCTCCACCTTCTCCTTTTCCTAATTTTCCCTGTGTTCATAATACTGTACCATATTCAAGATGACAGAAAGAGAAGATGTGGACCGTGTACTTTCGGAAGCCTGTAATCGGGACGCAATCTTGGGGAGCAAGTTGGAAACAAATCTACTAACAAACACACACCACCTTCAACCAACAAGTCCTGTCCGCTATAACCCAGAAACGCACTTTCAAACAGAGTGAAAAAAATCAGACACACTCATCTTCTGACGAAGGGAAGGCATTTAAGTGATAATACGGCCAGGTAGAGCAAGTATCTCTGTCTTTGGCTTCTCCCCAGGCTTCCCATGCCTTAATTTGGTCCCAGGTACCACCCAATTCTCCAACGCGATCCTGTGTATGTACCAGTCTCCAAATACCAACAGGAACCAACAAACCAAAGAACATTTCAATATCCGTGAGCGTCATCACTGCTGAGGAAGCAGCCGTGTAATAAGCAGTAGGGTTTTTCCTAGGGTCAGGTAACAGGTCTTAAGGGACAGGACTTCACTCCTTTTCCGTGGAGTATAAACTCACTATTCCTGGAAACGGGCCTCTGCCCTTGGCCTAGTCACATGATCATGGTGATCCCATATCTCTGGTATCTCAGGATGATATATGGGATGCACCTCCCTCATCGGATACTGAGACACTGGGGTGGGGCTCTTCTCCAGTAGCCTTCCCCAATAAGCATAAAATGTTGCAACATTACCAAAGACATGACCAGGCTCCATATCAGTAACATACACATGATCCCTAATATCGTATATAATCTGCGGTGCTGCACCCTTGAATTGCTGCTCCTACAGACAGATCAAAGTAGCCGACATGTTTAAGGGCATGTTGCTGTACGAAAGGCTCAATCTTTCATCACACTCCACACATCTTCCACACTGTAAATGGTGTAACAAGCACACTGTGCAGCCTGATTAGCCGCCACCTTTTTCTCAGAATCTCCCACATCAGACCGGACCAATGTCTGCCCCATGTGCTCTTTAAATTTCATCCACACTCTATCGTCAGGGCTGCGCATCGGTGTCTCACTACTCAGTAATGTCGGGGAATGAGTGACCACAGTGGGGGTAACAGAGGGAGCAGGCACAATCGTCATTGTAGGCTGCATCGTGGGTGTAAGGGCTAAAGAGAGACACGCCGAAGCAATAGGCATTGCAGTAGTACTAACAGTCACAGTTGCCACAGACGGCGAAGACAAAGAAAGGACAGGAGGTGCTGTAGCCAAGGCAGTCTGATCAATAGTAACAGAAGTAGCAACAGCAGAGCAGGAAGAACCGGGTAGCTGGGCCTGTTGGGGAAGGGCGGGATATACCCTCAGCAGGGCCTATGGAGGTGGGGGTTGAGCACCCAGTAGTTCCTCTACAAGGGTTATTTTCTGCTCAGGCTAGAATGATTTATCAATACTGAGTCGAAACCTTCTATCTTCACGTTCAATTCCCATCTCCTGATTCTCCCCATCATGCGCCACAGCTCTCTGAGTCAATGTTTGCTTCCTCTCTTTCCGGGCCTCTTTCTCTGCTTTTATTCACCTCTGTTTAGTCTCTTTTTGCCATGTTCTAAGGGAATCAAACATTGACTGCCTACTCCTTTTCGCAAACAACTTCTCCTGTAAAAAACAAATTTTTTTGCTCATCAAAGGTGCATGTCAAAGGCCACCATAACTCAGCCTTGTTACTCGTGTATTTGTGTCTTACATTCTAACCATAATAGGGCCAATGCCATGTATTAACATACATGTCAAAATTCGGAGTGCCTTCAGGAGGTGCTATGTGCAAAAGAAAAAATTGATGGACGGAATGCTGGACAATGCAAACATTCATTCCCAGTCACAAGGATCTGGGTTTAATCCATCATTCATTTGCTCACCACACCACTCCAGTTTGGTCTCAGCCATATGCAAATCAGTCTTGACCCTGTTCCTTGTGGGAACAGTCCAGCCCGAACTTCCAAGCCAGGCCCTCCCTGGACCGGAAACAAGCATCCTGGGACCGGTTTCAGGGCATCACCCTTCATCAGCCAGGCTAGCTTGAATCCAGTGGTGTAGTGAGTGCCGGACCAACGTCTTGGCATACCTAGCCCACTCAGGACGGATGACATATGCAAAAGAAACAATTGATGGACGGAATGCTAGACAATGCAAACATTCACCCCCAGTCACAAGGATTTGGGTTTAATCCATCATTATTTTGCTCACCACACCACCCCAGTTTGGACCCAGCCATATACCAAATCCGTTATGTTGCCAAGCAAAACGTTAACAAATACTTTGTATCCAAATTGGTCCTCAGACCGCCCCAAGTGCAAACCAAAATCGTTCCTCAGACCATACCAAAGACAAACCAAAATGGTACCATATCCACAAAGATCAAAAGCAAATTTACCTGGTGCATACAGGTCAAACAAATTTATTCTTCACTGCTGACTCTTCAGACAAAACGGTCAGATCCAAGGGTTGCCCCATTCAAGACCCCAGTCAGGATGATTGCTGGGCGAGGCACCGACCAGTCAGACGGGGCAGCTGCGAGTTCAGGACTCTCTCATGCAGGGATCCATGGCTAGCCCGTCCGACCTGACGTGGCCCCAACCTCCTCACCTGTACGCGTTCGAGGATGGATCGCCCGATGGAGTTCCTGTTCGGGCGCCAACTGAAGGAAGTGACCAGATTAGGGCCACCAGGGTCACTCGCGACCCCCTCTCAGCCTTCCATACAAATGAAGAGTCTGTCAGACAGTAGAGCATACAAACCAAGTATATTTTATGCAAGTACACTCTAGTGGAGTCCAGTCTGACCAGCCTCCTCGGATTGCTGCAGAGGGACTGACTTTAGCAAGCATAGTGATACATTATGTTCAGTTTAGAACCAATAAAGACCTGCCCTGACTGGAAATTTCCGGTTGGTAGCTGGTGAACAAAAGGGATACAGAAGGATGGGTTTCAATCCTGAGATCGGGCACATGCTATCTCAGCACCAAGGTCACTCTGCCTGTACCAGCCATTCTAAGGGTGGGAGCAGGTCTATCTGGAGGGAAAGGTATGTACAGACAAGGACAATGTATTCATTAGTACAACGAAGCTCAACCTTGGAGAAATGCAAACTTTTGTAGCTGCTTTCAGCTGGAATTGAGAGTGAGAGAGACAAAAGTTAATTTAGAACATGGCTCAAAATGGCGGCTAAATATAAAATAGTGCAGCGAAGGCTAACTTAAGACATACAATGCATGGATAACTCAGCTATGGCATTTTTATTCAAACACTAAGATTTGACGGATATAGATTGAGGCAAAATGGTGACAAAGACTGCATGGAAGCAAAGACGGCACCACGCAAGTTAAGGATATAGGCACGTCTTTGCCTAGTTCAATTTAAATTGCTAAATAGAAATGACTACCCTCCCAAATGCTTACTGAAAACGGTGCAGATTCACACGGCACTCCGCAGTAGGTGCAAAAAGCATTAGTGTGATTTCACAGGTGGCCAGCACTTTTTGCCAAAAGTAGCTATAATGGGATTCATGGGCGAATGGGAAAGCACGTCATACCCTTTCGTACCCTAGAGAGAATAGGATTTAGTAGCTAAAAGGGCTATTGAGGCCACTGGCTGAGTAATAATACTCCATCAATTGAAGAGTGGCACCAAGGAAAGGACGTGCGCTTACCTCGAAAAAGGGATATATGATACTTAGGAATGTCCGAACAACCACAGTAAGATTTGGTGCCTTGGCTAAAACACACTGGTTTGCAAGAGCCAAAACTGGATAAAGGATCCACCATGTGGCTTTACCGCTAGAGCGGTTGACCTTGAAGCTGAGAAACTGGGTTTGAGTCTCTGCAACAATGCTGAACACCCTGTGATTCTGGGCAAATCACTTTATCTCCCCATGCCCAACAAAAATGAATGTGTCCCTCTGTAACGCAACTGGTGCTCATGTAAAGCGCTCTGATACCGGATATCTTAGGGTCTAGTTCGTGCTATATAAAACTCAAATAAATAAAAAATAAAAATGTCATGCGCAACCTATATTCAGTAAATACTTAGTGTTAAAGTCATAGAAAATCTACCATTGATATTACTGTATTAAAAGCACAGTACCTCAACAAAGGTTTGTCACAATAACTGTCTACTTGTCTCGGACTAGATGTATACGTTTCATTTTATATACTATCGTTCAGTAAGGAAAATAAACTAGATTTCTTGATCTTCTCTTTATGGTATCAACTGTTGGTCGCAAACGAGCTTGTGAAACACTGAGGTAACTCAAGAACACCCACTAACACATTACATGCTAAAACCAGACGTTGTCTAATCTGGTAGTGATGTGCTGCACGAGAACTCACATGATCAGAGTAAAGGAGCTCTGAATGAAGGGTGATGTGATCTTAACACGAGGGGATTTAACTCTTTCTGGATGAATAGGCACAAACTCTGGGCCGAAACAGGATACACTATACCAGGTTTAGGAGCGGGGGGGGGTGTGGAGGGGCATTGAACTTGATTAATGACACACTAATTTAAGTTTTGCTTTTAAGAACTGACACAAATGATCAATTTGAGTATTTCTGCATTACCATGCATTAAAAATTGACAGACACACTAAAAAGTATACAAAAAAAGTGACGGATGGAATGCTTTAATTAATCTCAGCCACTAGAATTTAATCAGGCCGTATCCCAATTGTAATTTTGTACACCAGGTCACCTCAGTTTGGACCCCGATATATGCAAATCAGTCTTGACCCTAATCCAATCGGAACAGTCCAGCCCGAACTACCAGGCCAAGTCCTCTCTCAACAAGAACACAAGCAACCCAGGACTGCCTTCGCCCTAGTTATAACCTCATCAGCCGGATACACCTTCATTTCAGAGACAGTGTGCAAAGGACCAACGTCTGGGCATAGACATCCCACTTACCACGACACACTAAAGTGTACAAAAAAAAGTGATGGATGGAGTGCTTGAATTAATCTCAAACATTGGTAATTACTTTGGCCGCATCCCACTCCATCGTTATTTTGCACACCATGTCACCTCAGTTTGGATACAGCTATATGCAAATCAGTCTAGACCCTGCTCCATTAGGAACAGTACAGCCTGAACTGCCGGTCTTAGGTTGCTTATGTTCTGGTTCAGGGCGGACCTGGCCGGACAGTTCAGGCTGGACTGTTCGAATTAAGAGCAGGGTCAAGACTGATTTCCATGGTGTACAAGATAATGATTGATTGGGATGCAGCCTTAAATGGCCGCCAGTGATTGAGATTCATTCAGGCATTCCATTTAAGGTTTTGAGTACAGAGTCGCTGTGGAGCTGCCTTTTGTGCTGAACTCATAATCTGGGCAAACACAAGGAGATGATGGACGGAGCACTGAAACTTTTCAGACACTCACCCCCAGTCACAGATCTGGGTTGAATCCATCATCGTTCTTTAGCTCACTCATAATCTGGGCATCAAGGACTGATGCATGAGTGCTAGGTTCACCAAATTGTTGGTGATGCCAAGTCTGCATCATATTAGCAAATCCATCAAGAGATGATTTGCGTGTACCGTGTTTTATTTACATTCTTTTCTTTTTTTTCAAGGAGGAAAACAAATGTTTTGTGCTCATTCTACAAACACACTAATCATGGCTCACAAAAGCAGCCTTATGTGCGTGTCACGAATACCAACCAGCTGCTTTTAGAGTGTGTGAATCAGTCGAACACCAGAGCCTGTACTATACACAGGGCGCACTGGGCCAGTTTCTGCCACAGCACACCTTTCAAAAAGTTTGCCCTGCACAGATAAGGAGAGGCTGCCTCATTTATCATGAATGTGCTTCCATCAGGACAGCCATGAACTTGCACCTGCCCTGGAGGTAGAGAATTCACTGAAAAACAGCTGCTGCCTATAAGCCGCTATGTGTTTCACAACGCAGATGGCAGCCACCTGCACTTTATAGGAGACAGGAATCCCCCTTCAGGCTGTTGCGGGGAATGAGATTTTGATATCAATTTATGATTATGATCAATTTAATAACTTATCTCATTCGTCAATTTCGGATCGAGTTTTATCTGTCATTGAGTAAAAGACAACCCCCGCATAGGTTAGACAAACCCCATTAACTGACGCCACTCTGAAGAACCACTTACAACTGATGAAGTTTTAAGAGTTTATATGAAGTTAATCTGAATGCAATACAATCCTTACAGAATAAATCTCAAAGTATACAAAATACAAAATCAATCTCTAGATCCGCAATCAAAGCTTCAGTGTGAAGTGGTTCCTTCTGCGTCATCTGCAGTAAGATAAAATAATCAAGTTAAAACTGTCCCTACTCTATGCTATGTGACATCCCTACTTCGCAAGTTTCTTCCCTAAAAAGGTGTCAGCAGTTTGACTCCCAAAGAAGTTCAAACTCTCTTCGCCTCTAAAGGAATTCTTAAATTTTAGAAGCAGTACCCTCTCTGCCTACCCATCCGTTCTCTAAGGGTCCTCGGCCTACTGCTCCCTTGCGCTCTGATCTCTCAGCGCATCTGCTCAAGGCATCTACCCTTGCCTCCTCTCTTGAGCAATTCCCTTTCTGTTCCTAATCTCCAATTGCTATCTTATCCCCGGGGTGCTGTCCCTAAAATACACAATCATCGTGTGGGTGAAACGCCCCTTGACGCCCACCACGGACTTTCCCCGATGATGTCAACTTCTTGCTTCTTCCATTGGTCCACTCCTTGCGTCGTTCGTTAAGTTGACCCTTCTCCTTAGATGTCATCTTCATCATCTCGCTGGCTACCTTCATTGACACTTTTAGCGCAAAAAGTCAAATGACCTTAGACAAGACTTTAACTCCATGTCGCTTAACTTGACCCTTCTAGGTCCTGTGAATGGTCTTGTCAAAACACAGTTTAAATTCTAAGTGTCTCTCCTCACGTACGAGCAATAAGCTCCGTCCGGCATTGTCACCTTAAATCTAACAAGTGCTAGACTTCTTGGCTCTCACGTCCACATCAAGCTATTTACGACTTTTACAAGCCCATTAAATTACATACTTTTGACTAAGCTCCTGCGAACTCTTGGTCAGTCGGGTTATAATCACAAATGACCTAAACTCTTCTAGCATTCCTACAAAACCCCTCTACACAGTGTAACCTTTAACATACATTTATATATTCGTACTTTTTAGCAAAGTCTTAGTTATGCTTGAATACATTTTACCTAGAATATAAACTACACAGAGTATAACATTCATATTCTCACTGGTTACATCGTTATATAAGTTCTCTGCACATTTCTCCACGTTACATTTCCCTACGTTTTTCTCTCATGTTACTCCAATTTTAAAGCTCTACACGTACATGTATTCTACTGTGCACGTTCTACATTTCATAAGCATTTCTACACATTTCTACGTCTACCCATCATATATATACGGCCTTCTAAATCTAATGCATGTTTAACATGTGAATACATTTACATTTCCTATACCATGTTATCACGTTAGTTGACCTTTATGCTATTATCGTCAACTTTACATTACGATATGCGTTTCATTCCTACGTTTATAACATATACGTCTAAGTATGGCTACTATATATTTTATATTCAAATTGCGCTCTCTCACTGTCATAGTGAGTGACTTCATCTATCTGCAGGGGGGTGTCTGAGAAGGTCCAGGGACCCCCTTCCCACCTCCAAAAGACTGCCCTCCGGGGTCATCATGACTGTGCAACGCCTCTTTGTGAAGCCCTGACAGTGCACCTCCTAAGGGCTTGTTTACCTCTGTGCCCTGATCCGAAATAGTAAACGGGTACAGAAGCAACGCGAGTCACTCATTTGCATGGGGCCACGCCTCCATTCAAAAAGGGAACACTGATAGGGCTTGCGCTACATGTGCGCCAGCATTATCAGTATTACAGAAGAGGCCACACAAGCATTGGTGTACTTTTCTGTAATACCATAGTGCTAAGGGGGAACGGAAAGTGTGTGAACACATGGGTTGTGCCCCTGGGGCACTTTGGTCTCTCAGAAGAGGGGCTTCTGGTAGAGCTGGACCTCTCCTGTATTCTTTAACCGCCTCATCCCACTTTTCGGCTCACAGTCACAGAAAGATATCAAATTCCGGTCATTTTCAGCCGGTATGAAAAAAAATTGAAAGTCCAGGCTGGACCACTGGTTCCAGTCGTCAATTGTTGGGCTCTGGGCTCGCAGAGCTTTTGTGGACTGGGACCTGAATTAGGAGCAGGGGATGAACTCAAACTAAGGTCCTCACCGTGCTGTTTGCTATAGAGTGGCAGTGTGGTTTATTACAGGTATTTATATAGTACAAACCTAGCAGCGAAGCTATGGAGTTCTTTCGAACAAAGAAATATGACCCATAAGGGAGCTATACACCAGGTAACATGAACAGGAGAATGGGGGGTCATTTAGAAAGCGAGACATTACATTAAATCAAGCTATGCAAATAACTACCTGCATGTAAACATATATTCTCCTCAGAAAACGTTAAGTGGTACAATCAAAGGACTCTGGCAATTCAGATATCCATCAGAGTTTTCAGAACCATCCAGAGCACTAAGTACAGGAAAGCTCACACCAAGCTCTCAAGGCAAGCGAGGGCGCCATTCAAAAACATGGCCACAGAGACCCGGTTAACCTGAAAAGGTACAAATACAAGGTAGAACAGACCAGGTAAAATCACACCTTAAACAGGTGAGCCACAAGTTGGTGAGGTGGGTTCTGGCGAAGAGCTACAGGCGCTATAGGATGAGACACCAGATGACATAAAAGCCACAACCTGCGCAGAAAGACTTCTCATGCAAGGCAGTGGGAAACATTTGGGAGACTTTAATGAAAGTATTCTAAGCTTCCTAAAGCTCTCATAAGCACCTGGGCCAAGAAGGCGCCAAGAATGCAGATCAGAGCTCTGCAGAGCTTTATCAGGCTGGGCAGAAACCTGGGCGCCTGGAGTCTGCCCCAGAGCGGACTCCCCAGCTTTATGCACCTTTCACACAAGTGTGTTAAAGACGTGGGTACGCATTCTTCAGAGCCTGCTGTCAGCAATGCCTGTTTCTACACGTCAGGCAGAAAGCCATGACAAAGTATATTATTATTTTGTTGTGATTTATCGTGAAGATTTACAGAAGCAGTAGTTAAAGGACGAGGATTTTTTTGTAACCAAAGCACCCACCCATCTCTTACTTTCACGCAGTTGATTTCGGTCCATACTGGGGCACACTACATTGATAATTTTGCTTTACAAAAACAACACAATACACTGCATTTACAAGAACCTTCCCGGGTGAAGAGAAAAACAGGTCGAGCTCAACAACCTATTATTGCAAGGTCACCCACAAACCGTGACAAGTGATAGAAGAACAAGCTTCCTTTGAAAATGTGAGCAGAGCAGACAGGTTACTAGGCGCTGTGTCGGGTTCTTCAATCAGTGTGGGTACTAGAATTAACGAAGACCCGCTGCATAGCCTTGGTGTGTGATTTACTGGTCGGTTGGGAGTGTTCGGGCATCGTTTTGATTACTCAAGGAGGGACGACTAGAAGTCCATGTCAGCCCTTGCTAAATGTACAAACCAGCCCCATACTCCAAGAGACCGCTACTGGAATGGGGTCCCAGAGACATTCACGGCCAAGTCATGGCATCCAGCTGTGAAAGCAGCCCCTTGGCCTATAGCCCACCACGAAAATTGCAGAATGGTCAGTCTGGCCTTCGGTACTCAACGGTACAAAAGATGGCAATGCTTTTTAGGAAAAAAAATAATGACTGCTTCAGGAGGTCATTGCTGGTGTGGGGGTTATGATTTGCTTTGACTGCTATTCTAGCAGTCGTTTGTTAAGTGCAGACCCTGGTTTCAGATTCGGAGTACATTTTGGGGCTCTCATGAGGCTTAGCCACTTGGAATTTACTTTTATTCTTGATGTGTAGACATATAAAGAAGCAATGACAATGGCAATAGGTTTGCCATTTCCTCAAAATAACTTTGCAATGACCCCAACATATGAATGGGATAGAATAACTCAACCACCCTCACCATAAGATGTGCCTCTCATCTAAGTATTAGAAGTACCTGATGCTACTCGACACCGGAGGGTCTGCTTCCAGCCTGCTGAGTTGGAGGTCTTCAACCATGCCACCACATCCACCCCCACCCCCACACACATCATAGACATAGCAGATGTCTGTCCTACCTCTAACCACAGGATGCAATACACTAACTCTAGCCTTTTGGACGCTCCTCCCAATATCAGTGTGATATAATCAGCATCAGTGGCGGCTCCTCCGTTAAGGCAGAGAAGCATCCCCCCTCCACTGCAGCGAGCGCAGCAAACCCACACAGAATGAAAAAATAGAAATTACCATTTTATTATTCTGTGTGCTGCAGGATGAGCTAGACAAGGTGTGATGGTGGGGACAGAACAGACAGATTCCAAAGTATTGCAGAATGACTATCGCATTTCAAGACGCAGGATACAGAGGGAGGTTACATATATATTTATTTTCTTTACACACTCCTAGATATGTCTAAGACAGAGGGAGCCTGGGGATTATGTGTTGATTAGTTGTTCACTGCAGAGCCTTTTGAATGTTTTATTGTAAATTTGGCTAAGTATTAATATGATGGGTTTCCACTTAACTGTTTTATAAGTAATGTTAAATGCTATTATGTGTGCTTTACTTTTAGCATATTCCCGTTCCTAACCTTGTTGTTTTCATTTTGTTTGTAACAAAAGGGAGCTGTGGGGTATCTTGGTTCGAATCTTGATGTTGGTTCTTAGATGGATCGTGCATCAAGATTCCAGCCAAGACAGTTGGCCAGGGCTTCCTCCTTCTCAGACGTATCTAGGAGTGCGTAAAGAAAATAAATATATGTAACCTACCTCAGTGTCCTGCATCTTGAAATGCAATAGTAATCCTCATGCCTGAAATCTGGTGAACCAACAAATTTGTCTCCCAGGGAACACCCTTCACTCCTATCCTTAGCTGAAACAGTATATTTGAACTTGATTAGGTGACACATTCTGGAACCTTAACTACTTTACTCATACTCCACACATTCCTATCTGTCAATTCCATCACCTGTCTACCCACTCTGACAATTCTCATGAGCCCTGAAAACTTGGACTCACCGGACCTGACCTGACCAACCTACTCTTCTTCACACGCATCCATTTCCCCATGTTCAATTCAGTTATATCCTTGCAAGATTTGCCTGCATAGTCCCCAGACGTTTCTTTCTCAGAGAACCTTTTGTCCACAAGATTTATCCAAATCTTTCCTTATATACTCTGAGATTCAACATCCGGGCTGGTTTCATATGATATAGGAGGCCTTCCTCTCATTTTCTCAAATGGAGATTTCTCACCACACAATGCATGTGTTGTCCGATAACTCCACAGTAAGCTCACTGATTGCCAACCAACAAGTCTTCCCATTAACAAAGGCCAATTGTAGACCACCCTTTAACACTTTTATCCACTTTTGTACAATCTGATTACTTTGGGCATAATACACTGACATCCTGCAATGCTCCATGCCATGCCCATCTAGATAGAAAGCCATTTACTTTGATGTAAGCTGGACGCCATTATTCGTTATCAGACTCTTAGAAAAACCCGGTCTTTTGAAAGTTTTTCATGAATTCAATCACACATTTGGATGTCACAGACTGACCACCTTAACCTCTGGTCACTGTGATAACTGATCAATTAACACTAAACAATAAACTTGGCTTTTAGACAAACCTATTGGACCTGCTTTGTCCAAAGTAGTCCTTTCCCAAACTCTACTAGGACCCTTAACATACCCAATTTTCTTTAGAGACCAAATCACTTTTCACATACTCAATGCAAGACCTTACCCTGCCGTCTCCAGACCTGTCTACGCCAGGCCACCAGAAGTCACTTATAATCCTTTTTTATATAACTCATACCTAGATATCCCTCATAAGCCATTTCCAAAACGGTTTCTCTTAGGGCTTCAGAACAACCATTTTTTCCTCACGAAACAACAAACCTTTTATTTGCGACAGTGTATCAACAACGTGAAAGTAGGATAATATGCATTCTCCCAACCCTACCAACTCCTGCATGTCCATATCTTGTCAATTGAGACTCAGCAATGTACCCACATGACACCTCACAAATGGATATGACTTGCAATTTCCACATTTTGAACCCTACTTTGTCACGACTACCGGTGGTTGAATCTGAAAAAACAGTCTATCACATTTCTAGCGCCTGGTACGTATTCTACATGGAAATTAAATTCTTGGAGTTTATATTGCCATCCGCCCACTCTTGGAGTGGCCCTCCAACAACCACTAGTCACGAATAACTTCACTAAAGGGCGATAGTCTGTCATTACTATGAAATTTGTTCGGTACACGAACTTCCTGAAGTATTCTATGCCCCACCAGCATGCTAACGTTTCTTTCTCGAACATGGAATACTAAAATTCTGCACATCTCAAAGGTCTTGAAGCAAATGCCACACTTTTCAGACTGCCATTGTGATCTTGCAAAAGAACCACACCAATACTCACATTACTTGCATCCGTCATGATTACAGACTTGTATTTGGAGTTAAATGCCACTAATGTTGGAGCCTTAATAATGGCTTTTTTGATCTCATCCAATTCTAATGTGCATTTGTCATCCCAAAGAAATTTTGATTTGGTTTTTATTAATTCTCTCAGGGATTTGGTTCTATCAAAGAATAAGGGAATACACTTTGCATAGTATTCAGCTAGGCCCCAAAAAGGACCTTAGCTCATATTTGTCACATGGTCGCAAAGCACTTTACATAGCCCAGATTAGACTTTGTTTGGGTGAAATACCATGTTAACCAATAATGTGACCTAAACCTACAGAGTCCATTTAAAATTTGCACATATCGATATTTAACGTTAAACCATTCATTTCCAACATTGCAGTGCAATTTGGTGGTACACACTGAACAAATCCAACATGGAAAATACTGTGGCACCATCTGTCATTGCAAACTTTTCCCCAGTATTCAGAAGTGGGTCGCGATCGACCCACACACAATCATTTGAATCTCTCAAATCCACACACAGTCTTATCTTTCCATTGGGTTTGTGTGCAATTACCACTGGAAATAACCAATAGAACGATTCAATTTCCTCGATTATATCTAATCTTCACATTATATTTAATTTTTCATTTAATGCAGCCTGCATTGTAAAAGGTATATTACGAACCTTGGGGGATTATATTATCTTTCATAATGATCTTATATACAAAATCTTTCAACAATCCCAATTACGGGCTGAAAAGTTTAGGAAACAACTTGCCCATTCCATTGCTTTTTAGGTCGATCCTAGAGTCAGCGCTGCAAGACTTGTTGTATGGAGTACGGAGTAGAAGCCCCACCCACTGTTCACCCATGTTAGTCAATGGCTTGTGTCTTTGTTCTGATTGGTTAATAGGCTTGTTAGTCCCGCCTCTGTACCGCCATGTCTTCATTAGTAACCTCCCAAGGGGACTGGCCCCTTCACTTCGGTTGTTACACAGGATTCTTTATTTTAGTCTGTAAGGACTCTTTTCTTTATTGAGTTCCTTACTTGCAGGCATGACGAGCTTTACTACATTCAGCATGCCATGCCCGTTATTGCCATGTTTCCCCGCTCTCCACTGTTCCGAGATTACAGCTGTTAATTTATTGTTTCGCTCTCAGCCACTCGCTGTTTCCTTTTGTTTTAATTATTTGTTACAATCTTGACATTAGTGCGGGTGCCACGATTGCATCAAAAGTAAGAAATAGAAGAAAAGTGATTTTTTTTTATATCTTTATTTTTGATGCAATCGTGGCACCCGCGCCAGTCGTGAGTATGTAACAAAAGTAACGGGAAAAAAATGAAATGGTGGGCCGCCGCTTACCTACCAGGGAAGGTTCTTCTTTTGCGCAGCTGGCTCCTGGTCTTTTCCCAGCACTCTCCATGTTTCACATGCCGACATTTACCCCCCTAAGCTCAAGCAACTCTTCTGAACCAGTACAGGAGTTCCCAAACCCTAAGTAAATGTGACGAAAATGCGCAAGTCACATGTCAATCAGGTGCCACTTAGCGAGTCTAGACACCCAAGCCAAACTTAATTGCCCGCCTCTTCTGAAGCAGCAGATGCATGAGTGACCGGCGAGTTCAGCTATCTGGGAGTGCTACTGGTTTAATTTGCCGGAAGTGGGCAGGAAGATCAGTCAGCAAAAATAGAAGAAAAAAAAAACATTTGCCATGCAGTAGGTCTCACATTTATGCAACTGAGCTATTGGCATTGTAAATGGCAATGCCTTTTATTTCTATTTTGGTTTTTAAAAACATAAATAAACGCCATTGTTATTTACAAAAGGCAATAGCTTGAACTCGTGTAAATTCGAGACCTATTGCATTGTAAATACTTTTTTTGTTAGTTTAATATTTTCATTATTATCACACAAGAGGTCAACATCTGTGTAAATATAAATATAACTACAACAATATAATAATAACCACAACAAGAACGATTAGAATAATAATTAGTATGTTCAATGTAATCATCTCCATTAACAGATACATTCCTGTTTGCCCCTCCTAATGGCGTCATTGCGCCGTAACATCATTGGGCCTTACACCATGTAATCTGTGGCAGTAACTAGGAAGCAGTCTGACCCCGTGTTTATTAATTTACTAACACGAAGAGTAATAGCTCTGTTTTGCAGGCACCCTTGTTTTATTACAGCTGTCTTTGGCAGAAGAAGCCGTTGGCGGGGTTCAGTACGAGTGAACTTTTTAATGTTCCTCTGGTGCTTCGTTTGAGTGGATTTCTCTTCGGCCAGCAATGGTTGTAACTGAGAACTTATCCAGACAGTCTTGTTTTAATTTTTTTTATAAACAATAAATTGCTAACTAAAACTAATGTTACTTGGGAAAGGGAGAGCTTGACTTTTTGGAAATGTAGCAGTACTCCTGGGAAAGAGGGTGCTCGGATGCACTGTAACAAAGACAGAGCAGGAGTTGGGGTCAAGCGTATTTTGTTCTTAGCTTTAGGGTTCGACATTCTATTTGTCGGAGTTTGGTCAATAGAAGGTGAAAAGTGACAATTGTTTACAAGGTGCTGTAGATTCCAAGCGGCAATTATTTGTCTGCAAGCTGCATACATTCCCTGAGGAGTGTGTGAATACTGTCCAGCTGCTGTAAACCGCTGGGAACTATCAGATATGCAGTTTTTGTTCATCCACCCGTCTGTCTGTCCAACTATTGTCGGTTTGTCTAGCCATTTGCCTGCCTGCCCAGATTTCCCTTATCTATCTATCCATCCATACATCACTCAGACATCTTTCCATTACCCAGCTTATCTATCTGAGTCGGTCTGTTCAGTCGTCAACTACTCGTCCCAAAAAGTCCGCTCACACATCTAGTCCTCTAGCTGTCCATAATTATCTATATATTTATCCATCCTACCATCCGTCTATCCATCCATCATGCATCCATCTTTGGCACTTAATTTGTCCTGCTGTTGTAAGCTGTGACAACATTTTCTTATTTAAAAGTGAAGAGTGAACTAACAAGCATTTGCAATGCAATAGGTCTCGCATTTACAAGAGTTTAAGCCAGTGGTTCCCAAACTTTTTTGACCCTTGGCTCCCTTGACCTAATTGTCAGTTGGCCGTGGCTCCCCACCATTTTTTTTTACCATTCTGTGAGTCTGTTGCACAGCAGCAGGGCTGGCTTTAGCACTGGTGGCGCCCAGTGCGGCAATGTTTTTTGGCGCCCCCCCTCCCAATGACCACCTCCGCCATGGATTCCCTCCCTACTACCCTTTAACAGTCTCCATAACCACTCTCTCTCAGATGCATTTAATACATTTTATAGCGTCACTCATAAAAGAACACATTTAAAGGTAGTCATTTCCATAAATGCTTCAGACAGTGTCAATATGGAAAAAGGTTGGCAAGACCTGGAGCGATGCTAAGGGGTGACCTGTTCTGCTGCACAAAACTTTTTAACAAACAAAACCTGTAGGTAGGAGATACCCTATGTAACATCGTCTAGCTTCACTTCATTAAAGAAGGATACAGGCCTTCCCTTGCCATGCCAAGGTGTGCCCCCGCAAAACCCAGCTGCAGTAGCTGTCCTAATATCAATATTAGCTATGCAGGGGCCTTATAAATGCATATACTTCGGACCCATATATAGTGCACCAATGGATCTTAACACTTTGGCCTTGGCTTATATTTTATGTCTGATTTCTAATGTGCTCTGTTTTTACAGTAAAAATAATGCTGGTGATACATGTGTAAATGCTCAACATTCATTTTACACCCGTATCACCAGTATTATGTTTACTGTAAAAACGGAGCACGTTAGAAATAAGACTTAAAACATAAGCAAAGTCATGGCCGCTTGGCTTATATTTTATATCCGATTTCTAACGTGCTCCGTTTTTACAGTAAAAATAATGATGGTGATACCGGTATAAATTCCCAAACTTCGTTTTACACACGTATCACCAGCATTATGTTTATTGTAAAAACAGAGCACGTTAGAAATCAAAGACGCACGTATAGCGGAAGTGCGCTCTTGGGATTTGCAGGAGGGACATATTTTGGCTGCAAAAAAATTAGGCTTTACTTTTCTTTTCTACATTGTGGTCGCGGCGCCCCTGGCTCCTCATTACGGCACACCGGGGTGCCGCGGTGCACAGTTTGGGAACCACGGGGTGGGGGTGGGGGTGTGTGTGTAGGTGGGTGGGTGTGTGGGGGGTTGTGTGTGGGGGGCTGTGTGGGGGGCTGTGTGTGTGGGAGGGTTGTGTGTGTGGGAGGGTTGTGTGTGTGGGAGGGTTGTGTGTGATTGGGGGGTTGTGTGTGATTGGGGGGTTGTGTGTGGGGTGTGTGTGGGGGGGGGGTTGTGTGTGTGGGGGGGGGTTGTGTGTGTGGGGGGGTTGTGTGTATGGGGGTTTGTGTGTGGGGGGGGGTTGTGTGTGGGGGGGGTTGTGTGTGTGTGGGGTTGTGTGTGTGTGGGGTTGTGTGTGTGTGGGGTTGTGTGTGTGTGTGGGGGGGTTGTGTGTGTGTGGAATTGTGTGTGTGTGTGGAATTGTGTGTGTGGAATTGTGTGTGTGTGGAGTTGTGTGGGGGGTTGTGTGTGTGTGTGGGGGGGGTTGTGGGTGTGTGTGTTTGTGTGGGGGGGGGTTGTGGGGTGTGCGTGTGTGGGCGGTGTGTGGGGGGTTGTGTGTGTGGGGTTGTGTGTGTGGGGGGGTTGTGTGTGTGGGGGGTTGTGTGTGGGGGGTTGTGTGTGGGGTTTTGTGAGTGGGGGGTGTGTAGGTGGGGGGTGTGTGGGGGTGGGTGTGTTGGGGGTTGTCTGTGGGGGGTTTGTGTGTGGGGGGTTGTGTGGGGTTGTGTGTGTGGGGGGGTTGTGTGTGGGGGGGGTTGTGTGTGTGGTTTGTGGGGGGGTGTGTGTGTGGGGTTGTGTGTGTGTGGAATTGTGTGTGTGTGGAATTGTGTGTGTGGAATTGTGTGTGTGGAATTGTGTGTGGAGTTGTGTGGGGGTGTGGGGGGGGTTGTGTGTGGGGGGGGGTTGTGGGTGTGTGTATTTGTGTGGGGGGGTTGTGGGTGTGTGTGTGGGTGGTGTGTGGGGGGTTGTGTGTGTGGAGGGTTGTGTGTGGGGGGGTTGTGTGTGTGCGAGGGTGTGTGTGGGGTTGTGTGGGGGGTTTTGTGTGTGGGGGTGTGTGGGGGTGTGTGTAGGTGGGTGGGTGTAGGTGGGGGGTGTGTGGGTGTGTTGGGGGTTGTCTGTGGGGAGGTTGTGTGTGGGGGGTTGTGTGGGGGGGTTGTGTGTGTGGGGTTGTGTGTGTGGGGGGGTTGTGTGTGTGTGGGG
Source organism: Lissotriton vulgaris (assembly GCF_964263255.1). Classification (NCBI taxonomy): domain Eukaryota; kingdom Metazoa; phylum Chordata; class Amphibia; order Caudata; family Salamandridae; genus Lissotriton; species Lissotriton vulgaris. The sequence goes on along the minus strand of NC_141700.1, from coordinate 262,642,224 downwards.
GGGTTGTGTGTGGGGGGGCTGTGTGTGTGGTTTGTGGGGGTGTGTGTGAGGTTGTGTGTGTGTGGAGTTGTGTGTGGAGTTGTGTGTGGAGTTGTGTGTGGAGTTGTGTGTGTGTGTGGAGTTGTGTGTGGGGATTGTGAAGTGGGGAGTGGGGGGATGTGGGTGCGGGGGTTGTGTGTGGGGTTGAGTGTGGGGGGGTTGTGTGTGTGGTTGTGTGTGGGGTTGTGTGTGGGGAGACAGTTAGATAGATAGACAGACAGACAGACAGGCATTCAGACAGTTAGATAAACAGACAGTTAGACAGAGTGTTAGACAGTGTGTTAGACAGAGTGTTAAATAGAATGAATGTTACACAGGCAGACAGTTACACAGGCAGACAGTTACACAGACAGACAGTTACACAGGCAGACAGTTACACAGGCAGACAGTTACACAGGCAGACAGTTACACAGGCAGACAGTTACACAGGCAGACAGTTACACAGGCAGACAGTTACACAGGCAGACAGACAGACAGTTAGACAGACAGACAGTTAGACAGACAGACAGTTGGACAGACAGGGTGTTGGACAGACAGGGTGTTGGACAGACAGGGTGTTGGACAGACAGGGTGTTGGACAGACAGGGTGTTGGACAGACAGGGTGTTGGACAGACAGGGTGTTGGACAGACAGGGTGTTGGACAGACAGGGTGTTGGACAGACAGGGTGTTGGACAGACAGGGTGTTAGATAGACAGAAAGGCAGAGTGTTAGATAGACAGACCGTGTTAGAGAGACAGACAGTTAGATAGACAGACAAACAGACAGTGTTAGATAGATAGACAGACAAGGTGCTAGATAGACAGAGTGCTAAATAGACAGAGTGTCAAACAGAGAGTGTTAGACAGACAAGCAGTTATATAGACTGAGAGTTTTAGATAGACATAGTGCTAGATAGACAGACACAGTTAGATAGACAGACAGGCAGTTACAGACAGGCAGTTAGACAGACTGACAGTGTTAGATAAACAGATAGACAGACAGACAGAGTGTTAGATAGACAGAGCTTTAGACAGACAGACGGACAGTGTTAGACAGACAGACATAGCAAGAGATAAATAGATACATGAAGAGGGAGATAGACAGACTGAAAGATAGAGAGAAAGAGAGAGCTATAGGTAGATAGACAGATATGTGGATGTCGAAACTTTATGAAGAAGTCTGTCTGACTTTCTTTACTTGCTCGCCAGAATTTAGGCTAAGTATTATCCCCAGCACTTTCAAAAATTTCAACCCCCCCCCCCCACACACTTTTGAGCAAACGTAACAGGAAGCAGAGGGCATTGTTTGTGTGTAGAGAGGGTAGTGTGTTTGCAATGGGGCAGCATCTGTGATGAGATTTGCCTGAAAAATTAATAACATTCTGCAATTGTAAATGGGAAAACATGGCTTACATGTTTCAACCTCTTCCAATTGTAATTCATCACAATTAATATTTAGAATTGTGACATGAGACGCCGCCCCATCAATCATTTTGTGAACCTAGTTTCCATCCCTGTTGCACTTTTCAGGTCTGGGGTAGCCTCGACCTTGCAGTGGTCCTCCTGGGTATCACACCGGTGCCATTCAAGGCTATGCAATCTCTTTTCATTGCTCGGTGCCGCCTTCTGTGAATTGCCAGGGTTTACCTGGTAACCGTGCCCCCAGTGCTTCGATATGGCTTTAAAAAAGTCCAGGACAACTGCTCCAAACAGGCCGATCGGGGTCTAGTACTATAATGAAATCAGAGTCTGGCACAGGTTTAACCCAGGCTCAGAATGGTTCCAGAGTGGTGCCATGACTAGCACGGATTGAGAGAGGTGAGTGACCTGCACCTAGTCTTAGGAAGAAAAAAAACACAGATAATACTTTAGAATATTTTGTTTTGGGGCAAACTGCTTGTTTCATTTTACAGTGGAGCATCATTTCTAAAGTCCAAGAAGCAGCTTTGCACCTTAAATTCTTTAAAAAAAATATTAATTACGCTGTTTGTATAACTAAATTATGAGAAGTAACTTTAACGTTTAAAGTAGGGAGTATTATGAGTGTTTTTTTCCTTGAAATGTAAAACGGTCTTTGAAATGTATTAACAAGTTTACCAAAATATAAAATATGTGGAGATGGCTGACCAATTGTAATAGCGATAATGCGAATAAAAGGCAGCAGTTTCTTATTTGTGTTGTGAATATATCTGCAAAGTTTGATATGATCTCTATGAACTACTGAAGCATTGTTGTATTATCCTGCAAAAATATTAAGCAATGCTGATGGTAGTAATGGTAAATAAAATAAATGGTAAATGTTGTAAAGTGTAGTCCGCTTAAAAATGTGATATTTTGTTTTATATAAATGTTATTAAACTGGTTTGTTTGAGAATGTTGTAAGTAGGAAATGTAAATCATGTAATTTAGTACAAAATATAACAAAAGGACTTCCTTTCACAATGACTGGAACCTTAGTTTGTAGTTAGAATGCAATTTGTAAATGTTGTGGCTGCCATGCTATGCTATGCTTTGTTGTCGCCATAAATAAAGCAATTGCACAAAAACACACATCTAGAGAGCTTTTGATTGGAGAAACAGTACATAAGCTAAGTAGGAGGAGATGGTAAAATCAGTTGTAAATCTGCCATGCAGTAAATATTGTTATCGCTGTTGAAAGAAGCATCTGGGTTTTTTATTGCACCATGACCACGTGTTAGAAAAAGTTCCCATAACAAAGTGCTCACATACGGGTGGAGTGGGAGGCGTGGGGGTTGGAGGTTAGAGAAGGGCTATTTAACCATGTCCAAGGACTGCAAATTGATTCTCGTAGCGTTTTTTGTTTGAAAAAATGAAGGTGTAAGCACAGTAGAAGGTCCTTAAGTGCTTTAGCCTAAAAGTGTTTGAATACCAAGTTAACTTTGCAACGAAACTTGGAAACCTTTGGTTGCAAAGAGAGTAAATTAGCAAAACAAAAAGGGCGGAGCTGCGGAAAAAGGTAGAATGCTTTGTAGGTGTGCGAAGCTATAAAGACTGCTTTCGTCCTTCTAAGAAGCACGTCTGCGTTTTGACGAACCGAAGACAGTTGTCTCTGAAAGGTATCAATAGGAAAACACATGGTGGGGGCTGGTGGGCATGTAGGAGGGAACGAGGGGAGTGGAGTTAGGGATTTTCTGTTTTACCGATGTATGCTGAATTCGTGTGTACACTGCATTAATGTGCTATTTTTATAGGGGGTTTAAAAGTTGCTGTTGGTGTTGTGCGAACTAAGTTAAGTTGTTTGCATACGGGTCGTTTTTTTGAGTGGAGGGTAAGGAATTGCTAAGTGTATATATGTACCTACTGGTTACCGTTTTAAATAATGTTAAACATATTGTTAAACATATTGGCCCTAGAACACCAAGTATTTTTTTCAGGTTTGTTAACAGATACAGGCAGGAACCATAACATGGTTAAGGCACAGCGTGCACCAAAAGCTACATATCTTTCACAAACGGTGCTGTAGGGCCAATGTGTTTACATTACTTGCAACAGTAACCAGTAGGTAAATATATAAACTTACAAGTATCCCCCACGCTAAAAAAGTATGTAAAGAACATACAGTATTCTTCAGAACACATGCATCTTCCAGCATTTTTTACACCCCCCAAAAAAATAAACCAAAATGTAATAAACGCAATGTATTTAGCACAACATGTGCAGTCACCGCAATATATTTAACACAAAGTCCTTTAAGCGCTATATTTAAATGTAAAACTACTAGTTAGATAGATAGATAAAAAATACTTTATTTGATTTGGTTTAAATCATACAAAGAGCGGGTTTACCGCTAAAAAACATGTAAACACTTGTGACTTAAATTCATGTATAAATACTGGTTGATTACTAGTTATGGTAATGTTGTCCTTCTGCCTTTTTTTGCCAAAATATCAAGTATAAACAAAGTATGTCCCTATTTACACAACACAAAGCAACCGACCGTCCGTTTCAAACAAAACAACAGAATTAATTCGGGATAAAACAGTCAAGCACTTTCAACGGGAGAGCTGCATAAAAAGCACACGTTTTTTACTGCCAACTTCTCTATGACAGTCTTTTTAAGACATTCACAGAATCGTCTACAATGAAACACAAAATAAAACCAGTTTTAGCCAAGAAACGTAAAACACTTCGTAAAACAAAGCACAATTCCTTCTTGAGAGAAACACACGGTCCGTCCCAAACAGGAAAACAAAAGCCCTTACATCCAAAATATAAGCAATTTAAGCCAAGGAACACACAACAAATTGTAAAATAAAGCATAATCCTTTGGAAGAAAAGAATACGGTCTGTTTCAAACGGGTAAAATAGCCCTTCCATCAGAATTAAAAGCAGATTTAGACAAGGAACAGAAAACAATTCGTAAAATAAAGCACAATTCCTTCAAAAGAGAACAAGAGAGAAGCACGCAACACACGCAGCAATAGTAGTTGTACAGAGTAGGAAACCTTTGAAATTGCATAGGAAAGGCTCAGTGTGAATGTAAAATGTTTTTTTTAACCTAATGCGTGCGAGCCAGGAAGTCTGTGGCAGAGATGCAACCACTTTGTGAGGCTCAGCAGGAGCAAGTGGGTGGAGGGAGTGGGAGAGGGGAGTGGTATAGATCAAAGCGCTTTCCTGTTGTCAGTGGCGGCAGGCTGCCAAACGGTGAGCGCGCCCCATCGCACATGCACTGTGTCTGATCCGCTTTTTCGGAGCATTTCTGAAGTGACTACATAAGCTCTCGCTTCGCGCTAGCGCATGCGCTAGCGGAGACGAGACCTAAAAAGCATTGTCATTTACAATGCAAATAGCTCACACTTGCGCAAATGCAAGACCTATTGAATTGCAAATGCTTGTTCATCATTAAGCTGCAACACTAAATCATCATAACCTATTACCTGGTCTGGATGGTTAGGATCCAAAGTGATCATCAGAGGTCTTTGCTGTGGCCATCCTAGGAAACACGAACCCTCTTTGGCCACATACATCTTTGCGTCAATACATTTTTCTCTAAAACTTTATTGCCATAACCTACCAGCTTTATATCAGGAGGCAACAATTTTGCATTAGGGAACTGCTAGATAAGTCTTAGACAGAGGGAGCCCTGGCCAACTGTCTTGGCTGGAATCATGAAGCGTGATCCATCAAGGAACCAACAACAAGATTCCAACCAAGATACCACAGACTGCTCAGTGTGCATGACCGATTGGCCGGCTGTCTACAGCTTGCAAATCGGTCATTCGCACTTTAAAGCATGCAAACCAAGTGCTGTTAAACAGCAGAGGGACTACAGGCACAGGCCCGCAGCCTCAAAATAAGCACTGGGTTAGCCTGCTCCAACCAATCCTGGAGCTGGATTGGTAAGATTCATATGCAGGAAGTAAACCACCTTCCTTCCTGCTCGTCTTCGGGAGAGGGGAGAGAAGAAAGGCAACATATTGGTGAGTTTTACGGCACGCTGCACCTCACCGATTTTCACAGTTGATAGCCACCCTGGGTCACCATAAGATACATACCCTTCACTACCCAATTCTTCATTATCAACGGGACAAACACAATGTCCGATAGGACCTTTGGGTCCTTGCTGGCAACAGGAGGACACAGGCACAGGCTATACCAGCGCACTTAACTAGTCAATACAAACCAAAGAGGCTTGCCAAGATAAGAGGGATCGGCCACCCAAAGCAGGTCGCAGCAGGGCTCCAACATGGGTTCCGTTGCTGGTCCTGAATGGTCGTACTCAAAGTACATACATCCAGAAATGTCATTGATAAAAAAGGGAGTATAATGTAGAGTACCTTGGCAAATCTCCTTACTTGACACCTCATAATGGTAATAAGATATTGGAGGACTATAAACATCTATCCGGGAAGGTTTCAGATTTCCCAGACTCTTTCTCTTGTTGCCTACTCCAGATCCAAAAGAACTTAGGATGGACTACCTCCTTCCACACTTCGGTTCAGCAATCAGATTGAGAACATAAAAGAAAACCATCCTGCAAACTTAAGGGACCTGAAGAGTTATTCAGCGCGATCAACAGACTATAAAAATATGCATATCTCACTCAAAGTTCCTCATCCATCATACCACCAAAGACTGCTTCCTATAGCAGTCTAACCATACCTCAATGGTCATCACATGACAAGGGAACATCTTTCCAAATAGGCTCAAAGCAAAGCCAAAAACACTTCCAAACACACACATATACTGTATAACATGCTAGCCATGTGGATTAGTGCATAGGGATAGTAAGTATAATACAAATGATACAACGCAATATGGCATTATTGTTTTTACCAGCGCTTGTTTGTGTCCTGGGGAATGAGCGCAGACAAAGGCGTCTCAAAAACAGATGCTACAGAAAATAAAACAACTCTTTTTCGGAAGCTTTTTCAGTGTTCACTTCCCAGTGCTACCAGGTGGTTCGCTGACTATAAAATACATACACATGCATTACAGTGGAGGAATCTCATGCATTACAATGGAGGCAGAAGGGCCCACTTAAACCTCCAAGAGAGAAGCACAGAGGGAATGCTCCTGTGTGCTGAGCCAAGATTTAATTTACAAAGCCTGAAGGTTCAAGAGCAAAACCCAAGACACCTAAAAGCGGGTATAGGTTAAGAAGACATTTTATTATGAATGGCAAGCGCTCCACACAAGCCAGTTCTAAAAACCATGTCCAGCAGCAGGAGAGGTTTTTATGATTGTCATTATTATATTCACAAGGTAGAGCGATCATGCAGAGTCCTGGGTGACTACAAAGTTTTGAAAAAAAGCTTTGTAGGTAAAGTAAGAGACGGAATTTGCAATGCTATTTCACCACCCCTTCCCCCACCCAAACCTCCCTCCCCCTGGACTCTGGGGACAGCAGGGGAACTGGTTCCGCAAAGGTCCGCCAAGTACACACTGCTCTGCCATTGTCCATTGTTCGGGAGAGCCTCTCACTGCACGCCAAAGAGCAGCATTCCACCAGCAGCAGAAAGAGTACAACGACCGTGTCAAAGAAATAGGAGGAAGCCAGGTTGAAAGTGAGAGTGCAGAGAGACAGCGAGAAGCAAGTTATGGGAGGAGTGCAGGGAAGGACAACAAATGTGGGAGGTTACCAGGATTAAAAGCTTATGTGAGAGATCCGCAATGCACTGATACAGATGGAAGGAGAGCAGCGAGAAGCCAAAGACAAGAGCTAGAAAGCAACAGGGAGTATGGCAAGTTTGGATACAATGAGAAACAGTCCATGCAGCGAGCGGAGTACAGAAGCAGAAAGTAAAGAAAAGCAATGTGAGAATCAATCTTAGAAACAAACGAATTTGAGAACACAGTGCAATGTAAGAAGGTGGAAGCAGAGATCAGGACATCAAGTAAAGTAAGGTACTAGGCCCTAAAGCTAGCAAGTGGCATCTGCACATGGGGATGTAGGCCTCCGATAGCAGACAACCCAAAGCAAACTTGGAGGTTATATATATACACATTATTCTCTGGCAATTATGTACATCTACAAGATGGAGAGAAGAGGTCAGCCATTTTAGGCCTCTAATCATAAGATCCAGCTCACACTTCTACCTTTCCCCATGCACGGAAGCTGGCAAGACACAACAAGGTGGAGGGGGAGAGAAAAAGCAGGCAACATACATGCCTTTACAGATCCAACGGGCCCTCTAAAACATTGTATCCCCAGGCGGTCTCCTCGGGGCGGGCTCGTCCAGAGGAGATAAATAAACGTGGGAAAGACCGCACGGGGTCTTCCGGCCAAGCATACACGGAGTGAGTGTGGCGTACGTAATTTCATTTGTGAGGCAATACTAGGCCCGTGCCCCTCACCCTGCTCCAGGTCACCATATTGGCGACGAGGGCTGTAGTGGATCCGCGCCTCACTTCATACCTGGGCTCAGTGCAGAGGCTCCCTGCGCTAGTCTGCGCAAATGCATCAGCACGCTGCTGGCCCTGTGTTAGAACTGGCTATTTCTGGTAGGCTAAGGCTGACGCCAAAGCCAGGCAGAAACCACCATTCTAGTCAGGGCAAGGAAGTCACACGCCAAGATAACCTCTGCTCACCCCCTTGGTAGCTTGGCTCAAGCAGTAAGGCTAAACTCGGAGGCAATGTGTAAAGCATTTGAGTCAGCGCACAACAGCAACAACATCCTAGGCACACCACAAAAGAGACTCCACACAAGGTTATTATAAAAATAACTTTTGTATTGTAAAAACATATCAGATAAAATCACACATATACATTGTGCCAACTGGCACGGGCAATATTCACAGGGATTATGTACACCAGACAGGGCCACATGGGCGCCTGTCAGAATCCGATATAGTACTTCTAGATAAAATGTAGAGTATAAAATCACTTATAGAATAAAGAATAAATGTAACATAAAATAATAATCACAGATAACAACCAGTAACCACTGGTAACAGGAACCAGGACCTTACTAGGACCACCTGTACTAAAAAAAGAAGAACCACCTAAGTATCACACAGCATTTAGGGGTCTAAGAAAGAATACATTACTCATGATGCAATAAACCTACATTCAGAGGAATAGAAAAGACAACCACCTAAGTATCACTCAGCGTTTAGGGGTCTAGGAAAAGAACACATTACCCATGATGCAATAACCTACATTCAGAGGAGTAATAAAGAGAAATACATGATGCCTAAAGCATTCAGAGGTGTTAAGAATAAAGCACATGATGCAATAAAATACATTCAGGGGTGCAGCGCAAGAAGACACATGATGACTAAACATTCAGAGGTGCAGCGCATGGAAAGAAAGACACACAATGCATAAACCTACACATTCAGAGGTGCAAAATAAATCAATAGCGCAAAAACTCACATTAGCAATAACTATTAAAAAGCATAGAAATCACATTGCGCCAACACTACATAAGCCACTACCTGTGGCAGTCCCTAGGCCAACTGGCCGTGTGGGGCAAAGATGCCCTGAGTCCAAAGTCAGGGTGCGCTGCCATGCAGCGCCAGTTTCAAAAGTACAAAAACCTAAACGTGGCAGCTGCCCACAAAGTGCTGGGCAACTGGGATCAAAAAGCTGTGGCAGGGCTCTCAGTAGCCCCTAGAACAAATCTGCGCCACCTGAGCCCCACAGGCTCTGTCACCAACACTGTGGCCAAACGTTGGAGCCCTCAGGCTCTGCAGACAATGCCCCCTCGAGCCTTCTCATGGCTCTGGACAACGTTGGGGCGACCCACTGCCAACCGGGGCCGCCCTGACTCTGTGCCTTCTCAACAAAAGGGCCCTCGAGCCTCGCGGGGCTCGTGAATCAAAAGAAATGGCCCCCTAGAGCCTCTCTGGGCTCATACACGTTGGGGCGACCCACTGCCAACCGGGGCCGCCCTTGAAGCCCTCGTGGCTTCACTCGCGTTGGGGCGACCCACTGCCAACCGTGGCCGCCCTTGAAGCCCTCGTGGCTTCACACATCGGGCGCGAGCTCGCGCTACTGCGGGGGGGGGGGGGGCGGACACCGACAATGTGTCCCGGCGCCCCTCCCCTGCTCTGCCCCACTCCGCCCGGCCCCAGCCCAGACACACCGGGCCTCAGGGGCGGCTCCTCCGGGCGGCGGCTCTTCTTCGCTGGCGGTGGGGGCAGGCACCGACAATGTGCCTCGCGCCCCCGCTGCAAGTCTCCGCCTACCGCTCCTCTCCTCACTCGGGGCTCCCTTTGCACACGGGAGCCCCCAGCAGCCGTCTCGTCTCCTCGGAGCTCCCTCAGCCGAGAGGAGCCCCGCGAACAGCCGCAATCTCCCGCGCCTTCTTTCTTCTTCCCTCGCCTCGCAGTCGCCATTCCTCGGCACCCGGGCTGCGAGGGCGGGACTTCCGGCTGGCCGCGCTCCAATTGGCCGGCCGGCCAACCACTTCCGGGTCGCTGCGGGCAGCGCAGCAGCCCCTCTCCTCTAGGCAGGCAGGCGGGGGCAATCAAAATATCGGCGTGGGCAGCCGAAAATAAAGTAAAGTCGCAAATAAGCGAGGTGGGCACTCGCCAAGGCGGGCAAAGCGCTCCTCAGCGCCATAATCCAAATAAAGAGCTCTACAGTGCTAGAAAACAGGCAGAGCGCTCCCAGGCGCTCAGGGGGAAGCACAGCGCTTCTTGCAGACAAATGCAGCTCCTCCATGCTGCAACAAGGTCCCAGTGATTCCAAGGGGGCAAGCAAAGTCCCAACCTCAGCCCAGCAAGGCAGAGGGGTCCCCCAGGAGTCCAGGAACGTCCATCAGAGGTCCAGGAGCTGGGCAGGGCCCAGGGATTCCCCTGAGCCCCAGCAGCAGCATGCCCCTGGCAGATTCAAGTTAGAAAACAAGAACATTTTGGAAGGGGACACAGCCCCTTCTTATACAGTGAAAAGTCTTTGAAGCCTTTGAAGTCTCAGTGTGAGAACCAGCTGGACTGGTTTAGAGGGCAGTCCCCTTCAGTATCAGGGACAGAGGTGACAGTCGCCCAGCGGGAGGTGGAGCCAGCTTTGTAGTTAGGCAGGCACAGCCCTTCACTGTCAGGTGCCATCTCCTCCCACTTCCCTGGCAGCAGATGCTGCCTTTCATCCATGGGCTGACTCAGACAACCTCCTGGGCTCTCCAGCCCCTGTCATCCTCAAACCAGACAGTCAATCCACAAGCAGGCCCAGGCACTCTGGGCCAGGCTCACCAGCCAATCACACGCTAGCACCAATTTACACAAATATGCCAACTTCCAAAAGTAGTACTTCTAGACTAGACACAGTCATGCCGCATACATCAGTTTGCAGCATTCACTCTCACGAGTTCATACATACCAAACTCGCCCCTGCACTCCCCACACATCAGGAACTACCATGGGCATACATATTCCCTATTCATTCCTATGGGAGGGCAGGTCACTCATCACACATACAGAGAGCTCAAGCACTTTACACTGTACCACAGTGAAAAAGTGCGCAGAGGCCTAAAATCCCCAACACCAGGTTCCATAAACAGGCTAGGAAAAAGCAAAAAGTCTAGGGGTGAACCTGCCCAACGGGCCGGGTCCAACACCCTGGTATCTGGGTCCCCGATGCTCTGCGGCCCGCCACCCATACTGACCACATTGCCAGCCTGTCTTCACGTCAGCGCACTCCAGGCCTGTGGTTGCAGGCCTCGAACGATCCCCATGCTGGTTGAGGCAGCGTGTCAACGGGCTCGCCTCCCAACACTTTAGGTGAGCGTCTCCACAGCTGTGGGGTCGGGCAGCACTGTGATTTCGTCGAGGGAAGGGTGACGCCCCTAATGGCCACGTTTGCACACTGCAGCGCTCCACACAGCCACGAGGTGCCCAGCGTGTCCCCAGGGAGCATGTTCTAGCACTTCTCCCCAAGGACTGGGATATTTATCTCTGTCTCCAAAGCAGCAGTGGAGGAGCTCTAGTTGAAGGGGGAGATCTGCAGGCAGGCAGCATCAGGCGGTGGCAAAGCAAGAAGCCCACATCAGGACCACCTGACTACACAGCCTAAGGGCACTGGACTCTTTGGGTCCAAGTCTCACCCCGGTGTACAGTGAACTGGCAAGCACACTCCACAAGGAAGCACAGTTCTAACAACACTCGCCAGCATGAGAACGCCCTCACATGGAGGCGCAGCAAGCCACCAGGCAGGAACGGGAACACCCCCACCACACCCAGTACACAACCACACCTCAGTCTCAGTATCCCTGCTGCCCCAGTTCAGTGAGACCGCCGATCCCACGACAGTGGCCTCACGCTGGAAAGCATGAATTGGCCGCCTCAACCATTACTTTAAAGGTACACAAGAGACAGATGGAACAGTTAAGAGATCTCTCCTAATATACTATGGAGGCAGCAAAATATATGATCTGTTTGAGATGCTCCCAGACACGGGAGACAATGACGACAACGAGGCCGCAGTCGAGGCCCTCAATAGGCATTTCGACCCCCAGCTCAACCCCAGCTTCGAGCGCTTCAATCTGCGACAGGCAAAACAATCTGACACTGAGACCGTGGATATGTTCTATGCCCGCTGAAGTGGCTGGCGAGCACCTGCACATTCGCCGACCAAAGGGAAGAAATCTGGGCCCAGGTGATTTAAGGGTGTCGATCAGTGATGCTACGGAAGCTGATTCTCCGACAACCAGGAAACTCATTAGATGACATACTGGTCCTTGCCCGGTCCCATGAACTGTCAGACGCCTGGGCAGAAGAAATGGAAGCTGCCCTGAACAGAGGCGACACAAGACCCCACACCTCAAGACATGCCCCCATCAAAGAGAAACAGGTTGAGGCGATTCAACCATGTCCACAACCAGGGCGCGCCCCTAAGAAAGTACAAGGGGGTGAAACTTGTGGCAACTGCGGAGCCGAACATTCCCCGACTGGGTTCTGCTTCGCCAAAGGGAAGACGTGTTTGTGATGCGGGAAGCCCAACCACATTGCGAAGGTGTGCCGAAGAGGCAGGTCTTGGCTGGGGTTCACAAGACAACGTGGGGCCACGTTGCAAATTCGTCAATCAACAATCCTCACATCCAAGAGGAGAGTGCAGCGCAAGTACGCCAATTCACCCTACACAACAACGTCTTTGTCATATGTTCATGAGTCCCTCGAACAAACATAAGAGATCGCCTCCCATGTGCACCGTCCAAGTAGCAGGGTCGACCACCCAGGCGCTGATTGACACTGGGGAGTCAGTGAACGTCATGGACTCTGAACAGTACAATCGCCTATCTCCACGACCCCCGCTTGCTCCCACGAAAGCAAGAATATATACGTATGGAGGAACACCCCCCCCAAGAGGGGTGATTGAGTCGGTTTCCTGGACAAACGTACAAGATCCCGTTTCCACACCACCGTAGGCAGGAAAGGAACACTACTTAGCTGCCACACCACAGAAGCCCTTGGCCTAGTCCTTTTTGCACATCAGGTGCATGACTCACGTCGACGCCATACTACATGACTTCCTGGAACTGTTCAAGGGTCTCGTAAAGCTCAAAGGAAAACAGTTTAAACTGCACATTGACCCATCCATCCGACTGGTCGCCTTGAGACAACAGAGTGCCTTTCACCTGCGCCTGCAAGTGGAAGCCGAACTGAAGAAGCTGGAAGATCTCAATGTCATCGAGAAGGTATCAGACCCAACTCCGTTGGTGTCCCTGCTAGTCATCGCCCGAAGCCCAAACAGCCCGGCACCTTCAGACTTTGCGTGGACATGCACCTCCCTAACCAAGCCATCAAGTGAGAGCGTCATCTCACGCCCACCATGGAGGACATCGTGGCAGAATCCATCTCACAATACGCCTCGTGTTGCTGCTGGTAAAACACCTGCAAAACTGCCCCGCGTCCAAGACTTAACCTATCCCAACCTTTCAATTACCCTGCTTATTAACACTCATGCAGCAGCAACACGAGGCGTATTGTGAGAGGGATTGATTAGTGAAAGCAACAACGAGAGCAACACTTGACCAGGTACAAGAGAAATTTGATGTAACCTGAGTAGCGGATAATTGTTAGACCGAAGACAGAGGGCATTGTATAATAGTGTCAAAGATCGGGATGATACAGCTTGTAAAGGAAGGTTAAAAACAGATTAAATAGGTTGATAAAGGTTCCGGTAGGTTTAATAACGGGGGCACTCAGTTCCAGGTTTAGAGGGAAAGCGCTGTTGAGAGGTTAAGCCTAAAACAAAGTACGGATTTGTTGAAACGTAATTGTAAAGAGCAAATGTTAGTGATTTGAAATCAGATGGTAATAGCAATGTCTTTTATTTTGTAGTGGACCCCTGACAAAGGATTTTGAATAATCCGAAATGCATTGGGCAATATAAGATCTTACAACCAAGGATGTTTAATATTGTTAAACGTGCACGGAAAAAGACCTGGATGGGCATATCCGTGTAATGAGAAGTTATTAACACAGGAGCAAATCACGTGTGAAAAGAGTTTGGAAAAATAAAACTAAAAGATGAATAATTTGGGAGTATGAGTAGTAATTACCGTATAAAAGGTGCAAAGTTACTAAATACGACTAACGCTGTGCGCCAGGGTTGGAGTGGAGTTCCACTCCATTACAAATGTTGTATACGTCAACGTGAAAAGGGACGGATCACGTATTCCATGGCGCACACATTCAATGGAAAAATGATGTTAAACAAGGAGCATACAGAATTTAAAAAAGGTGTGCAAGGCAAACTTCTGCTTTGATATTTGATACAACTGTCCCACTTGCGCGTAGCACCCATTGAAAAGACTAATCGGAGCATTCAGTATGAAGGACACCAGCACACACGTGAAATGCACATCCAAGGACTAAAGGAAACTTGCGAGTGGATATCTGGTTTTAAATATTTCATGGACATTTTCGAACTGCTTGGAACATTCCTGTTACTGTTACATTTCTTTAAATGTCATACATGTAATGTAGTAGCTGCACTGAAATTTGACATGTTGAACTTTATCAACGTAGTCTAAGCGCAATAGGTAACAGTCAGGGAGGGCGGGGCATAGAATTGTAGGACTTGAGGAATGTTATAAATGAAACTGTAGCACAGTAAAGATCAACGAGAAGCACAGAGGACACTAGGTCTCAGTCAAAGGGAATTATGGGAAGTGTAGGCACAAGTGTTAATAAGCAGGGTAATTGAAAGGTTGGGATAGGTTAAGTCTTAGAGGCGGGGCAGTTTCGCAGGTGTTTTACCATCAGCAACACGGGGCATATTGTGAGGGGGATTTGTTAGTGAAAGCAACAACGAGAGCAACACTTGACCGGGTACGAGAGAAATTTGATGTAACCTGAGTAGCGGATAATCGTTAGACCAAAGACAGAGGGTATTGTATAATAGTGTCAAAGATCGGGAATGATACAGCTTGTAAAGGAAGGTTAAAAACAGATTAAATAGGTTGATAAAGGTTCCGGTAGGTTTAATAACGGGGGCACTCAGTTCCATGTTTAGATGGAAAGCACTGTTGAGAGGTTAAGCCTAAAACGTACGGATTTGTTGAAAGGTAAATGTAAAGAGCAAATGTTAGTGATTTGAAATCAGATGGTAATAGCAATGTCTATTATTTTGTAGTGGACCCCCTGACGAAGGATTTTGAATAATCCGAAATGCATTGGGCAATATAAGATCTTACTACCAAGGATGTTTAATGTTGTTAAACGTGCACGGAAAAAAGCCTGGATGGGCATATCCGCGTCATGAGAAGTTATTAACACAGGAGCAAATCACGTGTGAAAAGAGTTTGGAAAAATAAAACTTAAAGATGAATAATTTGGGAGTATGAGTAGTATTTACCGAATAAGGTGCAAAGTTACTAAATACGACTAACGCTGTGCGCCAGGGTTGGAGTGGAGTTCCACTCCATTACAAATGTTGTTCTCAAAGCTCAACCTGAATGCTGGATACCATCAGCTAGGAACTTGAATCAGAGAGCCGATTCATTACCACATTCTCCACCCATGTGGGAGTCCGGCGATACAAAAGGCTGAGTTTTGGGGTATCCTCAGTGGCGGAGGTTTTCCAAAACGCCATCCAGGAGACCTTATCTGGCCTCCAAGGAGTCATAAATCTAAGTGACGACATCCTGGTCTTTTCGCGGACACTGGAGGACCACCATGCACGCCTCCGTGCCACCCTGCAATGACTGGCAGACTGTGGTCTGACACTCCACAAGGCCAAGTGTTCATTCTACCAGGAGTCTATAGACTTTTTTGTCTACACGTTCTCTCGTGATGGATTGAAGGTGGACCCCAAGAAGGCAACAGCCATCCGGTTGGCCCAAACTCCCTCATCGGCCACGGAGGTTCGCAGCCTCCTAGGAATGGCTACTTACTGCAGCCGGTTCATACCAAATCTCACCTCATTGCCCGACCTGCTACGAGCCCCGACTCGCAGCGGCTGTCAGTGGGAATGGACTACCGAAGTCAACACTGCATTTAATGCCATCAAAGCGGCCCTAATGGCCAAAACTGTCATGGCCTACTTTCATCCAGGACGACGCACCGAGTTGGTGATAGACGCCAGCCTGGTGGGGCTAGGAGTAGTCCTTCTCCTAGAGCACAATCGAAAAACATGGGTGCCCGTTGCATATGCCAGCCACGCATTATCCAACACTGAGACAAGGTACACCAAGATGAATAGGGAAGCCCTAGTCATAAGATGGGCATGCCAGCATTGTCGTCTCTATCTTTACGGACAGGAATTTCAGGTGGTGACCGACCACAACCCGTTGCTCACCATGTTTGCGGGGACTTCGAGACTGCCCTGCCCCCCCCCCCAGGATAGAGAGGTGGGCGGTCCAGCTGCAGGCATATATATTGAGGATCATATTTGGCCCGGAGCGCACAACCCAGTCGATTACCTCTCGACACACCCAGAGGCACAAGTCACGCAGTGCGCACTTCGAGATGAAGAACACACTAAAGCGCTAGTCCGGATGATCACACAGGAGGCGTGCCCAGGAGCAGGGACACTCTAAGAGCTTGGATAAGCCACGGCCCGAGACGAAACGCTAGTGAGGGTCAAGAAGGCCCTACTTTCGAGAGGATGGACCCATTTCTTGGACAATGCACAGGCGCTCAACACCGAAGACCAGCTAGCTCGTCAGCAGCTATGGAGAATACACAGTGAACTCAGCGTGGGAGAGCATGGCACTGTGCTCAGAGGCCACGTTATTGTAGTCCCAAAAGAGCTACAAGACCAAGTCATCAGTCTAGCTCACATGGGACACCAGGGCATGGCAAAAACGAAGGCACGTTTGAGATGCAAGGTATGGGTCCCAGGCATAGCTACTGCCGTGGAAGAGAGGATCAGAGGCTGTCATTCATGTGCCATCACCAGCAGCGACCCGGCCCCGGCCCCAGTAATCACAGAGGAGTCGAGCGAAGCCCCCTGGTCCAAGGTCAGCATTGACTTTGGCAGTTTTCCGGATGGTCGCAACATGATGGTGCTAATGGACTCTTACTTTAAATTCACAGTAGTGGAATTGGTCGCTTCTACGTCATTCCCTCAAGTCCAAACAGGCCTTGAAAGGACATTCGCACTGTTTCGCCTCCCAGCAGAACTGGGATGAGACAACTGACCTCCTTTTCAAGGTAGAGAATTTCAGGAGTATTTGGAGAGGAAGGCCATCAGGCACAGGAAAATTACACCCCAGTGGCGCCAAGCTAATGGGGATGACAAGCGTTTCATGTGGACGCTCAATCACATACTACACATTGCTGTGGATCAGGGAGAAGATGCGGAAAGAGATTTGCACAGATTTCTAGATGCCTACTGGCAAACGCCCCACAGCAACACCCACTGCGCACCGTCCCACCTACTTTTTGAGCAAGCCCCACGCGAAAGCATCCTGACAGACCTGGGTTGGAGCCCCCCCGAGTGAGACGATGCGGCGGTGCAGGCACAGAGAGAAACAACAAACAAGAAGGCAAACCTCAGCCGCGGTGCAAAGGCGCCGTCCATAAAGGTGGGAGACCACGTGGTGGTCAAAGACAGACATCCCGGCTGGAAATTCCAGACACCATATAAGCCAGAGGTGTGGAGAGTCTACCACACCCGAGGGACCATGATATCTGCAAGGAGAGGACGCCAACGGTCACAAGACATGTATCGTAGGTCAAGAGGGTGTTGTGGCCCTGCCTGGTGGGGAGAGACTGTGCTGTGCAGGGAGAAATAAGATCACATGCATGAAATGCCGCCAATGCCCCTCCTCCTGCACAAAACTTTGGAGAAGCTCAGGCTAGTGCAGCTGCGCCAACCCAAGAAGATCCCCAACACCCATCATCAAGCAAAACGAGGATGCCAAGACAGGGCAGGGACCAGTTCCAACTCCCGGAGATAGAGGTATGGTTGCCGCCCGAACCCTGCCCCTAGTCAGCGGCTCCAAGACTTTGTATGTGTCTCGCCCTGACTGAGTTTGCAGTATTGTTTAGAACTAAAGAAAAGGAGGGATGTAGAGTGTTACCCGGACCCTCTAATACATTGTATCCCCGCACGCACTCCTCGGGTGGACTCGTCCTGAGGAGATAAATAAATGCCGGAAAGACCGCACGGGGTCTTCGGCTAAGCATACGCGCAGTGAGTGTGGCATACGTTATTTCACTTGTGAGGCACAACTAGGCCCGTGCCCCTCACCCTGCTCCAGGTCACCACAATGCCAACATTTTAAAAGAGGAAAGTGGGAAATTTTACAAAAATAATCGGGAGAATGTATGTTAACCATTGGCTTATTGTAGGAAGCTGGCCCTGGATATGCTGCACCACTAGGTGTTTAGACCATGCACAGAGTCCAGAGATTACAGGAGAAGTGTACAGGGTTCAATGCAAGCCTAAGTTGCTCCATTTGTGGTAGTGTGGTCGAGCAGCCTTGGGCCCAACACAGAGGAGTGCAAGACATTTGTTGTGCACACAATAACCAATAAATTACACAAATGAAAATGGAGATCCACACCAATGTAATAAAAATAAGCTTTGCTCAAGATTTATTTTAAGACCAAGATCTTCATAAAAAGGTAAGTACATTTTTAAATGGACATTCTTTTCAGTTTCAAAAGTTGACACGGTTCATTCTTTTCAATGTTAATTTATGGAGGACAACAAGAATGTGGTTTTACAGGTAAGTAAGCAACTTACAAATTCAGTCTTCGGATTGCAGGGTCAGCGGAGGGGAAGGTTCTGGTAAGCACAAACACTGCACCACCCGCGGCATTGGGTGGTTGGGTGCATAGGTCAAAGTTGAAGATCAAGCCCAATGTAATCCTGGGGAGACTGCGGGTGCTTGAAGACACACTGCTTACAGCTAAGTAAAGCAGCTGCAGGGCTCAAACTTCGGACATTAGGGCAAGCACAGGGAGGGAGTGGGGCAAAAAGCAGCACCAAACATACATCACCAGCGGCACAGGTTGGGCACTCAATGCAATTAAATGGAGATTCTTGGATTTGAAAACAGGCTGCAGGTGTTGAACCGGAGGCTTCACAAGAAACACCAGCAGCAGCAGAGGTAAGTTAGGATGGTGTAGGTCACAGGGACACTATTAATTGAGCTCAAGACCCAGGGGCTTCGGGTGCAGGGGAGCATTTTGACATCAGATTGCTCCAACTGGAGCCCTGTCACAGGAGGCATTAGATTCACACTGCAGGCAATGTTGTGGCGTCCAAGGGGGTGGTTGGTCAGCCAATCCTGGACTTGGATTCAGGATTTCTGGGTAACCTTTTCTGATCAGTGAGCCACCTGGACACTGGCCAGTGGCGTTGGGTGCAGTGTGCTCAGGGATCGAAGATCGGGAGGGGGGTCCCAGAGTTTTTTGTTTGTTTCTTGTGAACAGAGCTGATGTCCTCCTGAGCTCTGGTCTTTTTCAAAGGCAGGCAGTCCTCCCAGGGGTTGTGGAGGTCGCTGGCTCCAGGACAGGCATTGTTCTCTTTGCAGGGTGTTTAAAACTGCAGAGAGGCCAGTAGGGCTGGGGCCAAGTCAGTGGGCATAGTCAGTCTTCTCTCCACTGTGTCTTCTTCGTCCTCCAACTTAAGTCGGCAGCAACTACTTTCAGAGTCTTGGGGAGCCACCTAAATACAAAATGTTGGGGTGTTTAAATTGAGTGACAGGTAGGGCCAATGAGCACCTTACCTGGGGTGTCTACACCCTCAATGATGGCAATCGCCTGTGGGAGAGGGCATAGTCCTAGCCCCGATTGGAGGGGTCTCACCATCTTCAAGATGGCGGGGTCTGAAAGATGTGCTTGACTTTGCCTCCTACACCTTAGGGGTGAGGTTGGCAGAGGTGGGCACACCTATTCCTGCTAGTTTTTCCCACCGATTTTCCTACCCAAGTGGTGGTCTAAACAGGGGCTGCCATCTCCTGCTAGAAGCAGATGCTAAGGGTCGCATTATGAAGATGGCAGGTCTTTGAAGCTTCCCTCTTGATTACTGCGCAACCCCGTGAGGTGTGACACCTCGGAACAGGATGTGCTTTGTTTCTGGTCCAGGAGAGTGGGGGCTCTTGAACCAAGGGTCCGGAAACATGTCTGGTGGTGGCAGGCTACCTAAAGTCAGTCTGTGACTACACCAGAGTTGGTAGGTTTTCAGGGGGCACCTCTTAGGTCTCCTCTGAGTACATGTTTAAATAAATCCCACACTAGCATCAGTGTGAGTTTATTGAGGTGAGTAATTTGGTACTAAACACTCCTGTGTTCAGAGAAGACCTCATAGTGCTGTCGTACTCGAGTTGTCGAGTTTCCAGCCCATGTATTATCTATGGCTTACCAGGCACTTACAATATCTAAGAATATACTTAAATATTGTAGGTGCATACCTGCAGATATGCCAGCACCTGTGACACAGTGCACCCTTCCTTAGGGGTGTAAGGCAACCTAAAGGGGTGACTTGCCTATACCTTAGGCAGAGCTAGTTGGAATGGCATGTGCCATGTTTAATTTAATTTAATAACGATTTCTAAAGCGCCTGGTGACCCAAGGGCATCCCCGCGCTATGAGATTTGTGATCCTGTTGAGGGGGAAGAGAGGGAGGGGAGACCGGCAAGGGGACTTCATTTAGGGAACAAATGAGTCTTTAATTTCTTGCGGAATACCAGGTAGTTAGGTTCAAGTCTGAGGGAGTAGGGAAGAGCGTTCCATCCCGTAGCTGCTTGAACGGAAAATTGTCGTCCTCCTGTGCGGGTTCTTTTGAATCTAGGAATACTAGCTAGGTTCTCATTCTGGGATCGTAGGGATCTGGTTGCTGTGTAGGGGGTAATCATTTTGCTGAGAATCGCCGGACCAGATCCGTTGATCAGCTTATGTGTCGTGCACATCGCTTTGAATTGCACCCTTTGGCGCACCGGGAGCCAGTGCAGAGCCTTGAGGGCCGGCTTGGCGGACGTTCTGGAAGGGGTGTTAGTGAGCATGCGTGCCGCCGCATTCTGAGTCCGCTGGAGTTTCGTTAGGGTGGCCTCAGGGGCTCCCAGATAAACCAGGTTGCTGTAGTCCAGGCGGGGCAGTACTAGTCCCTGGATGAGTAGCTTCCTGGAAGAAGGTGGCAGTAAGGGTAGGATCTTGCGGGTCGTGCGCATGAGCCCGAACAAGGTGCCCGAGGTTTTGGTTGCTTGTGTTTTCATAGTGAGTTCTGGTTCGAGCCACACACCCAGTGTCTTGATTTCACGTTTCGGGGGGGGGGGGATTTCCCAGACCACATCGGGCCATAGTGCTGGAGGGATGGTCGTCCATTGTTTCCCTAGGAGCATCACCTCCGTCTTTGTCCCATTTAATTTTAATGATGAGTTATTCATCCAGTTGTGAATTCCTGTAAGGCAGTTGGTCAGGTTTTCTGGATGGTCGATCAGCTGGGACAGGGAGACGACTAACTGAGTATCGTCAGCATAACTTACCATTTTTATGTTGAATGGTGTTACCACGTCCTCAAGAGGGGCCATGTAGACATTAAAAAGCGTCGGACTCAGGGAGGAGCCCTGAGGGACGCCGCTTGTGAGTGGGAGGGTTGATGAGTGATGATTGTCGTCCCACACTTGGAAAGTGCGCCCTGTAAGGAAGGATTCAATCCAGTTGATAGCTGTCCCGGTGAGTCCTGCATCCGCCAGTCTATGCAGAAGGACACGGTGATTCACTGTGTCGAAGGCTGCGCTTAGATCCAGGAGGATCACTGCCACTGATCCTCCTGCATCCAGTATGTGCCTTGCTTCCTCAATGACTGCGAGAAGTGCGGTGTCTGTTCCATGGCCCGGGCGAAATCCAGTTTGGGATTGTCTGAGCAAGTTGTTGGTTTCAAGGAACTGTGATAATTGGGTGTTTACCAATTTCTCGGTGACTTTGCTGATACCCGGAAGTAGAGATATTGGTCTGTAGTTAGACAGGACTGCTGGGACTAGCGGAGGTTTTTTCAGGAGAGCTTTTACCACCGCACTCTTCCAGCTGTCGGGGACAGATCCGTGGGCGAGCGAGCTGTTGATAAGATCCGTGACAGTGGGTACGATGACTGATGCTACGGTTTTGAGGAATCTGATTGGTGCTGGATCCAAAGGTGAACCACTTTTCATTTTCGTTAGGGTTCGTTCAACCTCGAGGCAGGTTACTGGCCGGAATGTCGGTAGAATGGGGCGTAAGTTACTTTCGGCCTGGTCAGGGGATGAATGGCTTTCCGTGCGGCTGGGGGGACTGGGGGGTGGGAGGGAGGTCAGGATGCGGGTGATTTTGTCATTAAAGTAATTCGCTAGCTCATTACTTCTGTCGACTTTGGGGGTGTTGGAGGGGGAAGTGATGGGGACTTTGAGCAGCTCCTTTACGATTAAGAAGGATTCTCTGGCTGAGTTGGAAGATTCTTGTATCCGCGTATCATAGTATGAGGCTTTGGCATGTCTGATGGCCTCTTTATAGAGTTTGACCGTGGTCTGGTAGGCTTCTTTGTTGGCATGTTGCCAGTTTTTCCTCCAGAGCCGTTCGGCTTTTTTGCAATTTTTGAGATGTATTCAGAGGTCCGCGGTGTACCATGGAGCTGAGCCAGGTTTGCCGTTTTTGTCTTCCCTGGTTCTGAGTGGGAGTACTAAGTCCAGGGAGGAGGTGATCCAGTCTCTGAATTTTCTGTCTGCTATAGTCGGGTCTTCTGCGTGTGCAGGGGTGGTTCTTTCAAGGGTCTTAGCCCATTCTTCCGTGGGGAGTCTGGACCAGGTCCTGTCCTTGCTGTAGGTGGGAGGTTTTCGGGGTTTCCTGAAAGTTCCAGGAAGTTGGAAGGGGACTAGGAAGTGGTCTGTCCAGGGAAGGGGAAGGGCCTCCTTCGCTTGCATCGCGGGAGAGCTAGTGAACACCGGGTCCAATAGATGACCCTTGATGTGGGTGGCTCCGGAGTTAAGTAGGCGGATGTCGAGTGCCGCTAGATCTAAGATCAGGTCATTCGCTACCGAGTCTACCGGGTCTTCCAGATGGATGTTCAGGTCACCTACTATCATAAAGTTTGATAGGGAATGGGCCTGGGTTGTGACTAAGTCTAGAAGGGAACTAGCGAAGGGACCTGGGAGGCCAGGTGGACGGTACACCAGTAATCCTGTTAGTGAGTTGGTTGGGTTTAGTTTGATGGTGAAATGAAGACTTTCTGAGTCTGTAATCTGCGCATTGCAGGTTTTACAGTGGAGGTGTTCTCGGTGAATAATGGCGACACCACCACCTCTGCCTAAAGGGCGGGGTAGGGACTGAATACAGTAGCCCGGGGGGGTTGCTAGTGCCATATCCGATTGAGAATGTGGACCGAGCCACGTTTCCGTGAGGAAAAGTATATCTATCTCCAGGTCATCTAGGAGATGGTTAATCTGTGTCGCGTGTTTTGGAAGTGAGCGACAGTTCAGTGAGGCAAGTTTGAGGGAGGCGGGTTTGATAGGTTTTATAGGGAGCGTGAGCTGGGCTGGCTTACATAGAGAGCAGCGAGTGAAAGGTCCATTAAGGTCATGGATGTAATCACAGGAAGAGGTAGGGGGTCTAAGGCTTAGTAGCTCTCTGCGTGTGTAGCTTACCTTTGGGTTGGCTGCTTTAGGCAGGGGTTCTGGCCCTGGGCCCGGCCGTGCGCGGACGGGCGCAGACGGGCTTGCCTTAGGCGCGCCTTTGGCACGCAAACGGCGCTCCCGCTGCGCTCGTCCGCTGCGCTGGTATGGCCGGCACATTTGTAGTCCTTGGGGTGGGCGTGGCCTCGCAGTGGGCGTGGCTTAGGTCTTGGGCGTTCCCTGTCTCAGCGCGGACCGCTGTCTCAGGGAAGAGTGAGGAGGGCTGTGTCAGCGCGTGGAGTGAGCGCTTGAACAGGTGAGCTCCTTGTTTTAAAAAACACAAATTCGGCGCAAATACAGGTTTTAAAATTCAATTTTAGTCAGCACAGTCCTCCGGCTTCCGCCTCAGAGGATGAAATACAAATAATGGTGAACGCTTGGTTTCTAGCGTTTTTGTAGTCCTTGGAGTGGGCGTGGCCTCGCAGTGGGCGTGGCTTAGGTCTTGGGCGTTCCCTGTCTCAGCGCGGACCGCTGTCTCAGGGAAGAGTGAGGAGGGCTGTGTCAGCGCGTGGAGTGAGCGCTTGAACAGGTGAGCTCCTTGTTTTAAAAAACACAAATTCGGCGCAAATACAGGTTTTAAAATTCAATTTTAGTCAGCACAGTCCTCCGGCTTCCGCCTCAGAGGATGAAATACAAATAATCTGACTTTGTCATGTTGTCTACACCAGGGCATGCATGCTGCAGTGGCAGTCTGCATGGCCTAGGTGAGAGGTCCCTAGCAGACCATCTTCAGTCCCAATGCCCTAGGTACCCAGGTACTATTTACTAGGGACTTACAGGGGGCCTGGAGGGCCAATTGTAGAACAGTTTTAGGGAAGAAGCACTGCCACAGGGGACATGGTTGGCAGAGACCCTGTGCACTGCAATCAAAACCCTATATTTTCCAGGCAAAAGGTGGCGGATAACTATGTCAAAAGAGGCACTTTCTCGAACAGTAGAGGCAGTTTCAGGCAGCCAAAATAGAGTCATATTTGGGTTTTGAGGTTGTGGTAGGGGGGTTTGCCACTGAGCTGGCAGACAACTGATAGTATAGGGCCCATAAAAGGTTAACCTCACAGGTCGGCGTGCAAGCTGAAAAGTTATGGGGGTGGACAGTGGGTGTTGGAAATGGACCTTTTTGCAGGGTTATCCCCAAACTTTTTGCTTGTTCCTCTTATTTTTCCCTGACCTGTTTGTGTTGGTTATATGACTTTGGGCCCTTTACCACTGCTAATCAGTGCTAAAGTGCACATGCTCTCTGTGTAAACTGTGTTATGGTTTGGTATTTCCATGATTGGCTCATTTGAATTATGTGTCAGTCCTAGTAAAGTGCACAGCGAGTGCCAGTGCCTTTAAATCAAATGCTGTTGGTTGGCTGCAGCACTGGATTGTGCCACCCACGCAAACAGCCGTAAAGTGTAACCATTGCAGAGCCTGTGTGCAGCCTGGGGCTGCCATGTCGACTTGGCAAGTGCACACACTTACAAGTCCCTAAACCTTCCCTTTTCTACATGGGAGTCGCCCCTAAGGTAGGCCCAAGGTACCCCCATGGGCAGGGTGCATTGTATGTGAAAGGTAGGACATGCCCTGGTATATGTGGCATGTCCTGATAGTGAATTACAGCCTACGTTGTTTTTCACTATTGCAAGGCTACTGTTCCTCATAGGCCAGAGTGGGCAGTTTGATTATAACATCCTATAATCCTAACTGACTCAGGGAACACAGTAGAAATTCGAGTTTAGTATGCCTGAACTCAGAATGATAAAATACATCTTTTAGTGGAGTTGGTTTTAACCCCTTCGACGCTTATTACGAGCTCCGCTCGTCATAAGGCACAGTGAAGCTGTGATCATGACGAGCTGAGTTCGCCATAACTGCCGCGGAAAGTCCACGCGGGGCAAATTCCCCTACTGAGCGAGCGTTCCACAGGAGTAAGCTGAGTCGCACAGCTCTGCTGTGCAGCATGACAAGCCTACTGTGGCAGGGATAGAAAAGACTTCAGAGAACTCGCTGGAATCAAGGATCCTGCCAAGAAGGAGAGATGGAAGAGCTGCCAGGAGGAGTACTGCCCCTTTGCTGTGTTGTTGCTTTATTGGGTTGGCCTGCAGCTGCTGCAGTGAAAGGACTGGACTGAACTTTCTCTACTTGGTGGAGTATCTCCAAGGGCCTGAAACCGAGCTGGCCTCCTGTTAAGAAGTCTCAGGGACTGCACAGACTTCACCAACCTTTGGGAACTGCTCCTGGAACCGCGGTTTCATTTGCCAGAGAAAAGGGAACCACGACCGACTGTCACCGACTCAGTTGCCGTCCTTGTGTCCTGAAGGCACCGCAGGCCACACGGTCTCGCCCTGCACCGCACGCCTTGGTCTCACTGACGCCGTCTGCATGATAGTCACCGAGCCACTGCCTGCACCGCATTGAGAGGCACTGCCCCCCACACCGCCTAGCTTCACTTTGTTGGCCTGGTCTCACCGACACGATTGCCGCTGGCTTGACACCTGTGACCGCCTCATCACGCGCAGCTGCCCAGCACCGCCAGCGGCAATTCTCACCAACCGGCTCAGTCGCTTGCATTGCAACCTGCCAGCACCGCATCGAAAGCAGTCTTGCCCTGTACCGCACACCTTGGTCTCACCGGCACCGTCTGGACGATCGTCACCGAGCCGCTGCTCACACCGCATCGATAGGACACTGCACCGTGCACTGCTTCCACTTTGCATCGCAACCGCGACAGATGCCAAGACCGACTTGCACCGCAGTGTGAGCCGCACCAAGAAAGGTACTGTTAACAAGTCTGTTCACGCTGTTGCTAGCCCGTACCGACGCTGTTGTTTTCAGCATCGTAGTAGACTCAGACCGAACTACCGACTCGTACGAACTGTGTTTTCAACTTATTTTTGCAATTTAAAGACATCTTGCAAATTAACTATTTTTAAAGTACTGTATTGGGGATTTTTATTTTATTTGGTCTTGTTTTAAGTATATACAAATATTGGCTATTTTTCTAAACTGGTGTGGTGTCCTTTTGTAGTGCTTACATTGCATTACTGCTGGTTTTGTGCAAATGCTTTACACACTGCCTCTAAAATAAGCCTGACTTCTCGTGCCAAGCTACCAAGGTGGTGAGCAGGGATTATTTTAGGAGTGTAAGTCCCTTATCCTGACTAGGAAGAAGGGTCCCTACTTGGACAAAGGTGCAAACCCTTGTAACTCTAGAGACTTCCATTTCTAACAGTAGGGAAAAGCAGTAAGTAGAGGAACATAAAGGCTTCAAATTAACAAGAATGAGGAACAATAACAAACAGGAATGTGTGTGCAAGCTAGCTATTGACATCCAATGTGTGTACAAGCAAAAGAGAAGGCTGGCAACAAGGTAAGAGGAGACGGGAACAGCTAGCACAAAGGATCCATGATGTTCATGGTTACATGCTCAGATACACTGGTGATACATTTTGATTGGTTCTTAAACCAAAGAAGGATTAGCAAAGCCAAAAGGTATGGGTTTAAAATGTGCTAACAAATGCAGTGTTTGCATATTAAAGCGAGAGAAAGGTTATGGTCACGAAGTCGTCCCAACCAACAGCATTACGTAAGATATGAATATATCACTGGGATGAGCAAAGACGTGAGGAAAAAACTTAAGCCACTGTCTGAAATAAGGCTGATTGAAGAAAACTAATGGATGAAAGGGGTGGATCCAAAGCCCACTATACATACTGTTGGCAATATCAGTTTGACTAGCGGAGTTATAAAACACCCAGTTACTCCCAGGTGTTGTTTATACAATCATGGCCTCTCCATAAAATGAGATGACAGGGAGACAAAGTCCGAATAACTACAAACCCAGGACAGAACATATATATTGCACCAGGTTATAGTCGGACAATAAGTTCAGGTAATTGTTAAAAGGCCAGAATCATAACACAGAAGATCAGAGTCCAGTCACTTTAGTAACAGCTGCTAAGACCAGACTTGTGTGATAGATTGCTTGACTACTCTTGCGTTCTGAATTATTTGGTGCCTCCTTCAACTTAAGACCTGTCATGCTGCTTTTCTAGCCTTTCCCGCAACCACTTTAGCTCATTGGCTGACCTGCTGCTATATATGTGTACTGTTCCAGGTTTTAAATAAAGCCAAGGGTACAGGCTAGAAACACAGCATAGAGAGGCAAGTTTGCAATAGAACAGGAGCATGAGCTTGCAAGCTGCCAACTGGCAGTGGAGGGCCTGTAGGCTTCCAACCCCCTCCTAGGAAGTGCATGTACTGTGGCAACCAAGAGCAAGGACGGATTGCAGGTGTGTGCTGCTTGCCGACTATTAGAAATGGAATTACTTGCGGGGTAGGGAGTCACGGAAGCTGAGGAGCCTGCAGGCAGGTGGTGGAAGCATTCAAACTGAAAGCAAACAGTTGAAGAGCGGAGCAAGGGCAGGCTGCCAAGTGACAGCTGGAGGTGGAGCTTGCATGCTAAATGCCAACAACTAAACAGGGAAAGGACAGGAATTGCGCAAGAAGCAAACACACACGAGGAGGCCGAGCAGAGTGCTAACCAAAAGGTGGACAGTGCAGTGCAAACGAGAGTAGGTGGTTTTTTGTAGGCTGGCAAACAGCAGATTGTGCGAGCAAACAACTGACAGCAAGGAAGGTGCGCGCAGGCTGGCGGCCAACAGAAGGTGAAGTAAATGCCTACCGACAATGAGAAACAAGCAGGCGTGTTTTTAGTGGGGGGGGGGGGGGGGCAGGGCTGGCTTTAGGGCAGTGCGACTGGTGCGGCTGCACTGGGCGCCGACCTGTTGCGGGGGGCACTGCAACCTAAGGGGGGCGCTGTGTTTAGCAATATCATATGATAGGAGAGATTAGGGTCACTTTTGCAGGTGGTAGGGAGAGAATCCCAAGAGGCGGTCATGGGACGTGGGGGCATTAAAAGTGATTGTCGCACCGGGCGGCACCAGCGTCAAAGTCGGCCCGGGTGGGGGGGTCTGCAATGACCAGCAAGGTGGGGAGAGAAGCATATGCAGGTTGGTAGGTAACTGGAGCAGCAGCATGCAAGCTAGAAAATGACAAAACAGTAGGAGGCAGGTAGGTAGCATAATGAGCATGTAAACTCTAAAGTAATTGCAAGGGCAGGGGGAGAGATTGGTTTATGCTGTATGGCACCCTTAAGCAAGTAAGCTGGCAACCCACTGCAGGGACGAGGGAGGTCGGGATGTAAGGCCACAGCCTACTTTGAACATGGAGCAAGCAAGAGGGCAGTAAATCCAGGACTGGGCGAGGTTGAAGGCTGGCAAAGACAGGAGTGGGACCAATTTAAATACAGAAAATCGGACTTCACTGTAGAATAAAAGTGAATCTTGCAAACAGGAAAATGGATTAAAGATTACAGTTCTACTACCAGTACCTGTGCGGGATGGGGCAGTAGGCAGGGTCACTGGGACTCAGCAATTCAGCAGCAGCGTTTTCCGTCTAATGATGGATTATGTG
Source organism: Lissotriton vulgaris (assembly GCF_964263255.1). NCBI lineage: Eukaryota > Metazoa > Chordata > Amphibia > Caudata > Salamandridae > Lissotriton > Lissotriton vulgaris. The sequence goes on along the minus strand of NC_141700.1, from coordinate 262,613,247 downwards.
GAAAATCCATCAGTTGCATAATTAGTAGGTTTTAGCAAAAACTAATTTTTTTCCACCGCAAACAAATCAGAAGTTATTAAAAATGCAGAGCAAAGGTGTTGGATTGGAAGGCCCTTCATAAAGCTCGTCAGCTCACCTTTAAATTGCTTGTTTTTGGGTGTAAAACATGTACTAATGAGAAGAAACCTTTTCCCAGCCAGTGCTAATATGAGTAAAAAAAAAAAGTGCCACAGTACACTGCATACTTTGCCTTTTTTTTGCTGCTTAATTTATTAAACCTTGCCGCATAATTTGGGTGTTCCCAAGGGGGACGCTAGGGGAAAACAGAGTGAGGAAGAAAAGGAAGCAAGTAGAAGGAAAGTCGAGCTAAAAAAGTGACTAAAGGGATAACATGGAGTAGCAGAGTAAACAAGAAAAGGGAAGGCAAGGAGGAAATTGTCAAGGAAAGAAGGCGGGGGCTGCGCAAGTTGTCAAAATGTGTATGTAATAGAGAAAGAAGGTAGACGGAGATTCTTAAGCAGATGGTAAAATGAGAAATACATTTGGAGAAAGCCTGTCTCCTGTACAATATATTTGATATTACTAAAGCGTTTTATCTGTTGCCCACACACTTACCTTATCAATAGTAGTTGCTAAACATGAAACCTGTATGTACGTAAGAGAGGCTCTGCTGTGCCAGGACACGGACACACCCGCCCTACAAGCATGCAATTAGTGTGAGCCTCTTAGGAGCCAAATGTAGGCCTCATTAGGGTAATCTGCGAGTGACGCAGATACTGGGATCTATCCACGCTGCTGGATATCAGCGCACACCTGTGAATGCTTACACAATGCAAGGGGAGGGTGGGGAAGAGGACTCTTGAAAATTTAAAGTTACAATTTCTGTACATTTTGTTTTGCTTGGCTAAAATTAAAAAAATGAACAAAAAAAAAAAAGAGAATTAAACTATTCCAGAACATGTTCTCGGAAAACCAGAGACAAGCAGAATGCTACGGAGAGAACAGTAGTCCCTACTTGCATTACACCCTTAAATAGTAGTTGTCGATTGGAAGCAGACACATCAATACATAAAGGGCTTCCCTTCGGACTGTGCATTATATGATCAACATTAACTGCCATAAAACACGACACTGGTCACAATGTACATACAGGGAGAATGACATCCGAGGCCACCCCAAGCAAACACCAACCTCCCCATTAATGCAAGCCCAGTGGGGCTAGCAGACAGTCTAAAGGGGTCTGAAAGTAGCTGAAGGAGATCCTTGTCCAGGAGCAACCGTCACTCAAAAAAAATACTAATAATCAAGATCCCAATTTTACTATAAAAAGCAAACCACTCGTAATGCAGGATCAAAGCCCTTTAATTTGTGATCTGGTGCATACACAAAAAAAAAGAGAATACACCGATCGCCTGGCTTGTGTTCTGTGTATCTAGGGTCTACTGTCTGCGAAGTAGTGTAGAACCTTGGCATGCTCTAGATTCCAACAGTTAGTTGGAACTACCCAAACTGTATGAGGCTCGTCCAAACTAGGATGAACCCAAAAATACGGTGGCGTCATTGCAAGGGGACAGTCCAGTTTTCAAAAGGCAGGCGAGGTAGAGGCTTGTCCTTCTGCCCACATCATCTTGCCTGAGGACCGCAGATGCAACCAACACTGAGGGAGACCGCAGTGGGAGCCCAGGGTGGCACTTCACCAGGTAGGGTCACTCTGGGGTGAGCAGGTCTCCTGCATGGAGATTCGGTCTGCTCTTTCACGTACATAGCGTTTTGAAGGCAAAGCATAGGGATTTTCACATTAGAGAAATAATCCAGAGTTGGGCAGGGGTGATCATGGTACAGACCAACCATGAGTTCACAGAAGCTTGTTGCTGGGGTGGTAGAACCCTGCTTTCCCGTCAACTAAAGAAAAGAGATATTCAGAGAATCCTGGTACAATCTGGAATAATTACACAGACAGTCAAAGAGAGCACCTTGAGCATTATAAGCATGACTCGAGCCTTATAAGGAACTAGGGACTATGTCGGAGTTAGCGGTTTACATTTTTTAGATTAAGACAAACACCACTCACTACAGGGTTGTTAGATCGACGTCTGAAAGGACCTCTTTCCATTTTTCCTCCAGTGGGATCATATCAGAATCTTCTTCTTGGACTAACATCCAGTAACATTTAGCAGTTTCCTTTTTTAGTGAAGGATTATCGTGTAGAGCATTTTCGCACTCATTCGGAGTTCCTACTGATGGTTGACTTTGGGCCCAGCTAGTTAATTGCAGGTTTTTAAATGTTGACAATAAGTTATTCGTCTTCTGTGATAGATAGTCCCACAAAATTTGTCTCTGTTCGTCAACTAATTGGCCCCATTTTAATTCCAACATCCATTAGTGGGATAGATAGGGAGTCCTGTAAACATAGGGAAGTCCCAGGGGATTTCGAAATTGGAGCAATCTGGCTGTAATAGGGTTGTTTCAAGATTCTCCTAACCTGAATTCAAAGCCTGCATGCTGCATTTAGTACCTTCAGATTAATTATTTATTTTCATTTAGTGTGTTCATATTTAAACAAGAAATGGTTGCCTTGTTCTGCTAGGTCTGCAGTTAATGCTCCTAGACAGGGTCGTAATATCTGAACAAGTTTAGTTAAGAGAGGTCTAATGGTTTTGTACCTGGAAAGCACAGCAGTATAGCAGAAAGTCAGGTAGGGCAAGCCCCCCGTTTATATTTTTTTTACAAAGTTTTTTCCAAGCAATTCTTGGATTTTTATTAGCCTATATGAAGCTTGTCAGGTCATCTTGTAATTTCTTAAACCATTTTAGTTCGAAGTATAATGGCAGAGCGTTTAACAGGAACGTAAACTTTGGTAAAATTATCATTTTTTATCAAATTCACCCTGCCAATATTCGATAATGGCAGGGTAGACCAGGTCTGCAACAACTTTTTAGTTTCTTTCATCAGTTAAAAAAAAATTTGATCTGTGCCAATTCTTCCAAGGATTTGGCTACCTCGACACCTAAATATCTTGTTTCAGTTTTCACCTTTTCCCTCAAAGTAGAGTCGAGGTAGGTTTTCCAGGTCATCATCTCTGTTTTTGCTTTGATTACCTGATACCCGGCTATCATGCCGAAGTCTTTTAATAGACTCATTATAATTGGGAAATATTCTGGACGGTTTTGTGTGTATATTAAGTCGTCAGCGTAGAGAGCCCCTTTTTTTAACCCAGCCTTGACATTGGAATGGCAGAATTGTCGGTTCCTTGCTTATCCTTCTTGCTAAAGGCTCTATATAAAAAGGTTAAACATCAGAGGGAATAGGGGACAACCCTGTTGTGTTCCTCTGCCTTTTTTCAGCTGTTGAGTGAGGGCACCATTAATTAATATTCTTGCAAAAGGGCATGTATAGATTGTAGGTAGTAGGTAGGAAAACTCATTCAAGAAAATAGTGCTCACAGACTAAATAAAAGATACTGAGTAACAGCACAGTAAAAGGTCCAGTCCTCGTGGGAGGTGTCAAATGGAGACAAGGGGTACTAAGGAGAGACTAAAAAGCAGATTACCAAAATCAGAAACCATGATTTACAAAGGGCAATGACACAAGCCAATGACAAATATGGGCAGTGAGTGGGTGCATACCTTACTACAGCAGGCCTTGCAAAGCAAGCAGCGCATGCGCGCTGTCGCTAGGCTCGACCTAAAAATGCATTCCGTGTACGGACATGAAATGCATTTTTTCAATGCTTTTTTATTTGTACTTAAAAAGCGAAACAGCAATCCTATTGGTTAGTTTATTTTAAAAATACTCCCATCAGGTGAATGTACTGTTCTGTTCACTGCTCTGTTAAACCCAGCCTTGTGTCATTCTTCAGTGGAGTTTACTGCCAAGTGTGAACACTGCTAGCAAGTTTTTTTATGGGTCCTCCAGGAAGGAGACAGTCCTGATAAGTTAAGGATCAGGATTCAAAGGCTATATCTGTTTTCGTGAAATGCACTGCTTTCCTGTTACTATAATATGATACAGCCTGGAATTGTCGAAATCATCCATTCTTTTTTTTTTTACATTTACACAATAATCGCAACACTACTAGCCTATCATAAAAATTATTCAGGATACCTTCGAAGGCTATTTTTGTTTAATATGGGATAGTGTGCTGCTTTTGTAAAAATGTTCCTTTTTAATCTCTTTAGTTTCTAAAGCATCTACAATATAATTAAAAATCCAAGGGACCTCAGGGACTGTATAAAGGGCATATTAAAGGTAACCAATACATCTGGGCTATTTGTTAGAAGCAGACAACCATGACCCACATGTATCCTCAAACGGAATCCTCCTTTAATGGAATACAAAAAATTATCTTTCTGCTCACTCAGGAACTGTAAACAGGGCAGCTTTCTTTCCAAAAATTGAAAGGAACGTTAATACCGTTCTTCTAAAGCAGGGATATTCAAACTGTGGGGCGCGACCCCCAGGGGGGCCGAGGAGCGATGCAAAGGGGGTCGCGCCTTCACAGTGTCACTTCTGTCCTGGCCTCCAGGGCTTCAGCCCCCCTCCTCCCCCATCCTGTCTCAGCCTGGGCTGCTGCAGTGCAGCTCACGCTCCTGGGGCCTCGGCTGGGCAGTGTCTGGAGTCTTATCTCCGGGCCGAGTTTCACAGGTCTTTAAAGACCATTAGCATATTTACATGGCAGCCTTTGTTAACTGATTACCAAAGCTTAGTTTTTTTATGGTTCCAGTACCCCCTGGGCCCCCACTCTACCTATTCTTTACATTAGTATTTTTACACTTACTGCTGTAGTGTGAGAATGCATTTAATGAAAAGAAATATAAAGTTGGGTTGCCAAAAGAAACATGCCTGCTATCAGGGCCGGACTGGCCATAGCGGGCAGCGGGCGTTTCCCCGGTGGGCCGCTAGGGTGGGGGCCGATTTTGAACCCCTGGGGGACGTTTTTTGTTACCGGGGGTCGGCAATATCGGCCCCCAGTAACAAAATCGGCCGAAACCGGCCCTCGCACACTGCTTTGCTGCACTACATCACCCAGGGGGGCTGGCTGAGCAGTATGCCAGGGCCGGTTTCTATTCCCAGTCCGGCCCTGCCTGCTATGTGTTGTTTAAAGATTCTGCAGAGACCTGCTCTTGACACTAAATTGAGTTATAAATAAAAAAGTATGTATTAATTAGTTATGTGACTTTTCTGTCTTTATTCTCTTTAATTATTAGTCATGGATCATTGAGGCACCCCTAGAACACAATTAAAAGTGCTTTCTATTTATATTTGCTGTTCTAAATATTCACAGATAAGTGTAAAAAATACAGCTGTAGGTGACTGCTTATTTCTGGGGCATCAAAATAATGAGATGGTAACCCTAATCATTAGACTGGAAGTTTGTTGCAGGATCAGCACATTATTTATTTCCTCCACCCTCGAACCCTGATTAATGCCATTATAGCAATAGTTTAACTTATATCTGAAACCCTACGCTTCAAGTTTCTGGGAATGCACCATGCTTTCAGACTACTCCCTTCTCATTCTCGCCTTCACTTTCACGTTCATCCTGCACTCCCAGCGATCTCAATACACTCACACTGATCACCATGCACTCACAACATTCACCCACTCACCCTGCACTCACAGTGATCACAATGCACTCACAGTGATCACAATGCACTCACAACATTCACCCGCTCACCCTGCTCTCACAGTAATCACTCTGCACTAAAACTTTGCTTGCATTGCTCACTCTGTACCCCACCCTGCAGTCACACGAGCACACTTCTCACCCTGCACTCATGTGACACTTCACTCACCTGCCCTCCCCCCTTACTGCTCAATCTGTTGCTCACTCAAACAAGGCCATCACTAACCATGCACTAATTTGTCCCACTCTGCACTTACAGCCGAACCCAAATTCATATGGGCACCTCACTCACCCTGCAGTCACTCCTTTTACCCTACTCTCACACTGTTGCATTGCTCATCGTGCAGTCACATGGGCACTCTTGTCACCCACACAGTGCAGAAGAAGGTTAAAGTTCTGGTACAAAGAAGATGTACCATGCACATTACAGAACTGAGTGAGTAAACTATGAGTAGCGCTATAAAAAAATGAAATGTTTGCCAGACAGGTGCTATAGAGAGATGAGGTGTATTGTTGGTGAGTGGTAGTGAGGGAATTCATGGAAAAGGTGGAAAGACTGTTGCACCGTGTGCGACCAGAGCTTGGACAAGCCCTGGCTGGGAGTGTTAAAACCCCCCCCCCCCCCCCGAAGTTCGGGTCTAGTGGATCCCCTGCATCTGCCTATTATTTACATTTGTAGTGCGCTACTGTTACCAAAAGGTGTCCTGGGGCTAATAACCATCTTCCTGCAATGTGAGAGAGGGATCCGGGGTTGGGAGAGGAGAGAAGAGAGGGATGGAAGGAAGGGGGTGAGAGGAAAGGGGCATGGGTAAATTGCTTAACTCTGCACAAGACCACCACGGTTTGAATGCACCCTTGCTGCTCCCAGCCATGGCCTGGTGAGCTTCTAATGTGGCAGCGCGTATTCCTGCGGATTGGGAGGCCCTTCACAGAGGTTTACTAGACACCTTTCTGATGTTAATTGCTGTATTTTGGTTATAAACTGGTACTGATGGGGTGAAATCTTTCCTCAGTATTACTGTGTTTAAAAAAATTCTAAATAATAAAGCAATGCTACCCCAAAATACGCAGCATCACAGAACATTTACATTTTCTACTCACACAATTTAGTCAAGCCTGTCGCATAATTTGGTCCTCACCTTCCTCATAACCTATAGGTTTAGAAATTGTCAGGAGGGGGTCCTTACTCTTGAAAATGTTGACAGGGGGGTCTCGGCATCCAAAAGTTTGAGGACCTCTGTTCTAAAGCTTATGCGCAATGTTTTCACCGTTTTTAACGGGAAAGATTTTTATATGTACTCCGCACTGCTGTAGATAGACAAAATGCATTCAACACCACATAATTCAACACAATACCACACAATTCCACGCCGCACAATTCCACAGCACACAACATAATTACAATCCACATAATACCACTTATCACATAATTCAACTCCATCTAATTGCATACTACTCAATACCACATAAATACACCCCATATAAATCCACTCTATGCGACATAACAATAATCCACATAAATACACTCCACAGCATGCCACATAATTCCTTTCAACATATTTTCACTGAACTCCACACTTTTCCATAACACTAGTCGAACCCACACAAATCCATTCCACACCACATAATTCAAAACCACACCACATTATTCCATTGCACAACACAATTCCACTACACTATACATATTAAATTTAGAACATAGAATTCAACATACCACAAAATTTAACAGCACACCACATACTTAAACTTAACTACATAACAGTCCACAACACAAAATACCATTCCACTTCATGATTCAAAATAGTCAAAAACACAAAATTACTATCCACATAATACAACTGCACACCATGCCATGTAATTCCACTACACAAATCCATGCCACACAATGCCACAACTAACAATTCCAATTCAACTCCACACATTTCCAATCCATACCACATAATTCAACACCAAACACATAAAAAAACACGATTACACAACATACCACATATATCCAATCCACACAAATCCAATTCGTACCACACAATTACACATCATGCCACAAATTTCAACAGCGCATCACAAACTCCACTGCATACCACTCCACAACACAAAATACCATTCCACATAATTACTCTCTACAATACAGAATCCCACTTCACGATTCCAGTACACTCAATACCACCCAATTACTATCCACATAATTTCACAGTACACCATGCCACATAATTCCAAACACAAATCCACTCCACACAGTTCCACACTACACGATTACACAACTAACTAATCCAATACAACCCTATAATTCCACAACACCCCACATACATACAATCCATAACACATAGTTAAAAGACATTGTCATTTAAAATATCAATGGCTCCAACTCAAATTAATACGCAACCAATGACATGTTTTGTTAAAAAATATCCCAGCAGTAGCATAAGTAAGGGTGCAGTTCCTTATGTGGCTAATAGAGGTCCCTTTACAACTCCACAGGGACACCTAATAACAGCCTGTGGCACTGTACCCCTTTCTTGCTTCGTGGATTTTATTTGATTATTTATGCTACTGCTAGGATATTTTTTAACAACAAAAAAGACTAACAAACATCATTTGTAAGACCAATAACTCATACTTTCACTAATGGGTGACCTAATGCATTGCAAATGGTTGTTGGATCTGGCACTGAGCCAGCTTTAGAGGTTTCGCCCGCCAAGTGGAATGATAAAAGTACATAAAGACATACATATATGCATACAAACACACATGCATACACACATAGCTGGGGTTTTGGGTACGCCATCTTCATAACCTGGCATGTTGATCTGTCGTTCACTTTTTACTTCTACTACAGCATGGAGCAAGACGTCAATCGCTGCAGCAATGACGCGCTTGCACTTCAGTGCCACAGATCGTAGGTCTTTATTTATTTATTTTAAGTCACCCTAGTGTATTTAAACTAGGTCTTCAAGCAAAAGAAATCCAAAGCCAAGAATGCAATTTCTTGTGCCAGAAAAAAACCCTATTTTGCCAAGCTGTTTTCGAATTACACGTTCCTGCCGCACTGTTCTATCAAAACTGTTTTTCGTATTTTTTTTTACTACAAGCCAACAAAATGCATACAGTTGAGTTTTTATTTTCCTATTTTTGTGGTTATGCTTGCACTAAAAAAAATTAAAAAAAATATCCCAGCATGCACTGCGAGACTTAATGGCTCTGACATTGGTGCTTGATCTTGCACTTGGTACCGTAGTTATGCAGTTTTATAGCGCTGTAAGTTTAACGACCTCGTTTTGATAAAAGACTGCGGCAGCACCGACTGAATGAGACCTTTTGACTCTTAATTGGATCCATTAGACGCAGAGAGTTCGCGGTGAGGTCCCGTAGCAGCCAGCCTGCGCGGTTGTGCGGCTGTCAGCCCCAGGCAGCAGACACGCTGTAGCCTACATCTCGCAGCCAGCGAGCAGCCAGCTGGAACACACCCAGAGAGCGACGGAATGGGGACAGCAACAACCAGCAGCATGGGCAGGAGAGCGCCGCTGAGAAAGTGCTGTGCACAATGTACAAAGAGAAGCACTGGGGGAGGGTCGGGTTCTACAAACTGGCACCGGTAAAATAGCTACCTAACCGAGGGAAGGCCGGGGGTGTGGGGGGTAGAAGGACGAGAGAATTAAAGATTTGCTACAACCCAGCCAGCTCTCCAACCGTTCCCAAGCGCTTCGACCCCAAACTGGAAGCAGTTCAAGATCATGTACAAAAAAAAAGTAGAGTATAACACAGCCAGGGCAAAATCGCAATGAAACAAGGAGAGAAAGGGAGACTCGGCACCATGGCACAACAAAGACTTCGAGGAAGTGATCAGGCCATCGGGTCGGCATGGCCATCATCCAATCACCCGAGCGTTCGAGACCATTAGTTCAAGGGCAACTCTGGCAGGGTGAACCCACCCAGAGTTTAGAAGCCCAGCCGGCAGGATCACCGAGTACCTACTGAACCACAACTAATCACCACCCATGCTACCGCTCAAAGAAGCTACCGTTGCCACCACCCAATAACCCTTGCAAGGGACTGCCAACAACGACACCTCTGAGGAGTGACTGCGCCCACCACCCAATAACCCCAGCTAAGAGGGAACATTGACACAACTAACTACACCTAAAGGAGTGACTGCTCACCAACACACAATATCCCCAAACAAGAGAGGGGAACATTGCCACCCCACCACCACCAAATACAGCTCTGAGTAGAATGGCGCCCACCACCCAATAAGCCCAGCTAAGAGAGAGGAAAAATAACACTGCCAACAACTACACCTCTGCGGAGTGACTGCTCCCACCACCCAATAAGCCCACCTAAGAGAAGAGAACGATCCCACTACCAACTACAGCTATAAGGAGTGACTGTGCCCAACACACAATAACCTGCGCTAAGAGCAGCGATCACTGCCACCACCAACTACGAATCAGAGAAGTGACCCTTGATGGCCTGACAAGAGTTGACAACTAGCTATTCATGCCCTGGTAATGATGAAGCCCCTACCCCAATATTATAACAAGGGCTAAGCGAGGCTGGAGATACTTCATAGCACCCTGAAGCTGAATGGAACAACAATGTCCTGACCATCCCATAATAAGAGCAAAACGGATTTCACCAGCCTCTAGTACCTCCTCCGTAAGGACAATGCAGGACAATGAAAGTGGTCACGGCAAACACTTCAATACTTGTGGGCAAATAAAACAGGGACTTATCAGGCACTGCATTTACCACAACGGATCTGTGAGAGGTGTGCCAGGCTGTGTTCTCCCCATCTGTGAGAGCTGTGCCAAGCTGTGCGCTCCCCATCTGTGAGAGCTGTGCCAAGCTGTGCACTCCCCATCTGTGAGAGCTGTGCCAAGCTGTGCACTCCCCATCTGTGAGAGCTGTGCCAAGCTGTGCACTCCCCATCTGGGAGAGGTGTGCCAAGCTGTGCGCTCCCCATCTGGGAGAGGTGTGCCAAGCTGTGCGCTCCCCATCTGTGAGAGCTGTGCCAAGCTGTGCACTCCCCATCTGTGAGAGCTGTGCCAAGCTGTGCACTCCCCATCTGTGAGAGCTGTGCCAAGCTGTGCGCTCCCCATCTGGGAGAGGTGTTTGGTGTGTCGGCATGCCAAGCAGTGTGCCCCCATCTGGGAGTGGTGTGCCAAGCAGTGTGCTCCCATCTGGGAGAAGTGTGCTGGTGTGCCAAGCAGTGAGCCCCCCCATCTGGGAGAGGTGTGTGGTGTGTTGGCGTGCCAAGCAGTGTGCTCCCATCTGGGAGAGGTGTGTGGTGTGCCAAGCTGGGTGCTCCTAATCTGTGAGAGGTGTGTGGTGTGTTGGCGTTCCAAGCTGTGTGCTCCCAATCTGTGAGAGGTGTGTGGTGTGTTGGCGTTCCAAGCTGTGTGCTCCCAATCTGGGTGAGGTGTGTGGGTGTGTTGGCATGCCAAGCTGTGTGCTCCCAATCTGTGAGAGGTGTGTGGTGTGTTGGCGTTCCAAGCTGTGTGCTCCCAATCTGGGTGAGGTGTATGGGTATGTTGGCGTGCTAAAGTGTGCTCCCAATCTGGGTAAGGTGTGTAATGTGTTGGCGTGCCAAGCAGTGTGCTCTGTACTTTGATTGCCTCCTACTTGGAGTTTCTGAGCGGAGAATGCACCTGTGCTCTGGGAAATGTAAGCAACCAAAAAGACATCGAACATCATTTCCAAGCACCCACAAACAGACCTGTTCCTGTTGGTTGACAAAGTATATTAATCGAGAAAGGTCTCCAGAGATCCACAGCACTGGCTATGCCAAAGCATGGCAAACACTTTTACACTTCTGAGAAAACTAAAGTGACTTAGCATGCACTGCATTTACCATAAAACACCTGGAGGGAAGGTGTTCTGCGGTGCCAGGAAGTGTGCTACAGTACCCCTCTTTCCCAAAAGGGCTGCTGCGTCCCTGTTCTAAATGAGAGCCCACAGAAGTGCCAAACAAAAAGTGATGGATGAAATGACGGCATTTGTCATGAATAAATCTAAACCCTCCAGCACATTCCACAGTCCTGGGACTCTTTGTACCATTACAGACTGGAACCAACCAAACCCATTTTGGCCCACCCAAGCTGTAAGCGGTCCCCTCAAAATAGAAACAGGAGCAACCTCCAGTGGGTTGGAGCTGTTCGGCCTCAAATAAGCAACAGCCTCAGTGTATACGACCCAATGGCCAGGAACAGGGCACTCACTCCCTGGGGAAACCAAAAGGTGAACCAATCTAACCACTGGGGTGTGGACTGGAGTTAACCATCGACCAGGAGTACAATGAGCAAGACCCAGGGAAACGTAATCTGTGCCCAAGTTGTGACAAAATAAGGCATGAAGGAGCTACCCTGCCTTGGTAGGTTTAATATTTATGCTCCGAATATATATTTTGTTAAAACCCAATTTAAAGCTATTAAATACATAACAGACAAATTGTTTTACAAGGCCAAGACAGAGCGAAACAGATTATGAATGCTTACAGAAACCAACACAGTTTAAAGAAATGAAACTAAACCTCACTACAGCCGGCACCCATTTCCTGTGCGTGCGTAAACATCTTTTAAAAAGATGTCACCACGGCGTATTATGTAAGGGCAGCTCCTCGCCAATTGGATTGCTTGTATGGTAGACAAACGCGTGCTGGTTAACAAGGCGGCCTGCAAAGTAGCGTACAATACAGCAGCACTCAAAACAAACAAATGCAAACAGTTGCCCTACCGTTGGCGTGGCATGTTAGTACATGAAACAAGGCTGCAGGAGGGAGCGACCCTGATGCAGCCGGACAGGCAGGTTTGCACACACCGGTAACTTGCACACAGGTGGAAGAGTCCGGCTAACGCTCTCACCTGCTGCGCGCGCCTCTCACGCTGCTGACGAACTCTCTCACGCGCTCGGGCTCGAGCCGTCCCCAGGCGTCACGAGGACGTTCCCTCTCACATACCCAGGCCCGAGCCCGCCAGGGGCTTCCCGCGTCCGCAGACGGCTCTATCTGGCCATCCACACCGACGTGCGGGGAACCAGGAAGCCAGCAGCGGCGGCGGCAGGGGGCGAGGCCTAGAACTGGTTAATATTTCAGCATCTCGCATTGTCTCGGCTCACAGGGCTCCTTGGAAACCGGGGCAGCGGGCCGGAGACTGGTCCGCAGCCCGCTCGCTAGAGCGAGCAACACACGCACAGGAGAGGCACCGAACACACACGCAGTACAACTGCCACATAGAGCGAGCAACACACCTCCACAGGATGGATTTTTTTTATCGTTACCTTCCAATGTCGGACTGAACTATACTATAGGGCTACCGGGCAGTGCAGAAGGGCTGGTATGACAGGTCGGTGTAGGCGTATTTTTTTGGCTGTCTTGGCCTGTTTATGGTCTGACTGACTTGTTTTTGTAGTCGATTTCCCAGATATTACTATAAACATTGCCAGCAGCAAATTCAAATGCATGCAGTCCTCCACATGTTACAAACAACCAATACAGTGTGTGTTAACTCCAAAACTTCCCTGATTTGCAAATGTGGGCCACTTTTTTAGCTAACTAACTTGCTAATAGGGGCTACTTTTATTTTACCACCAGGGCCCCATTTGTGTCCCAGTTCCACCCTGTTGCTTCCTCGTTCTTACCCATAACTCCATGCAGTTTGTTGGCCAAAAGGAGGGTCTTTGGCTAAGTGTGCCGCATGAGTAAGACCTGCTATGGCCAAACCGTGTTATAATATTTGCTACATATGTCTTGCTGAGAAGGTAGGCATGCATATGACTTGAAAAAGATCCACCATGATGTCCCCCCTTCACTCCCGCCAATAAATCTCACACCCAGTGCCGGCTTGTGACATTCGAAAGTGGTAGGGCATAAAACCATGGCCATACCGACAGTGCTGTGCCACTCACAATTGCCTAATCATGTAAGACTATGGATGTAGTAGGCAACCTGGGTTATATACGTGACCGCACTGTGTGATCATGGACGAATCCTCCAATCTCCCCGAGCATTAAATGTCAACACAGGGAGTGCAGAGAACCGTGCTAAACGCATGGTTAGGCGCTTTATAAATAGTACATTTAAGCAAAAACGCACTTGACCGCATTGTTTGTGCCTAGATGAATCACCTAATCTGCCTGAAGATCAGTTCTCAACTATCAAAAAAGGGGGTGCTGAGAAGCGGGCAAGTGAGGCGCTATATAAATAAGTGGACCACTTGCGCAAAGTAGCTCACTCTCTGAAAGTTCCTAGAGAGACCCGGTTCGCTGATCTGTGCGCCTCCCAGGCGTGGGTACCAATCTCTATGCACCCCGCCCCCTCCCTCTACGAATAACTCTTTTGACAGACAGAACTACTACATTCGCCAACAAACGTAAACTTTGCAGCAAACTTCAGTGAAGATAGGTTTGTGAAATATCCCCTTACCGAAATCCCAGCAGCGGAAAGGACTTGCTCCTCCTCCCAGAAACCTCTGGACGCAGGGTGCGGTGAATGATGGTGGTCACGTCTTCCCCAGATCGAAGCGCCTCGATGGTCCGTGCAGGCCGTCTGGATCTGCCAAGCCCATATGTGCTGCTCCAACTAAACATACGGCGAAAGGAAGAGGGAGGGCCGGCTCGATCCAGCAGGCACTGGGAACGGCAGGGGCACGCCCCAGCAGCAGCACAGCCCGCTGCTCCTTTCTTCACTGCGCGCAGGCTCAATCAGTGCCAGCCGAGCCAGACCTCTTCTCCCAGCCACCAGCCTCCCTCAGCGAATGGCAGTCCAGGGCCCAATCCCTCGTTGGCGGACTGCAAGAGGACAACCTCTCTCAGCCAATACAGACCATGCTCCAGCAGCGCCAGGATTGGCTTAGCAGGGATACTTGCCGCACATTAGGAGCCCGATGGCTGCGGCATTGATCAACCCTCGCTCTCCTAATGCGCAGCCGCCAGCCACAGCAAATACTAGTGCGCATGACTGGGCTATTCGGAAAAATTCTACGACCCAAACCCAACATACGCACTGCTGCCTGCTGTGCACTCCGTGCCACCCCCTGGCCTAATGAGTCACTGTCTGACAATTACATGTCATACTCAGTCAGCATGACGCCGGGAGTCAACCTGCTGGCTGTCCCGCCCACCCCCTTCAGACAGACCAGCTGAGTGATCTGAGCCTCACCCTGTCCGCTAAATGCCTCGGGGGTCCGCAGGCGCGGCCTGTGTGTCAACGCCCCAGCGCCCTAATGGATGCACCGCCACTTCTCACACCTTCTAAGATTCAAATCCGGTTTCTATTTGTTACTACGTAGGTGCGCTCAGACCTATGAACTTCAAATTTTCTGTGACACAGTGAACCTGAATCTTCTCTGGTGGGGGGCAAACTCTGCCACAGAATGGATATGCATCAGGCATAATTTGTTGTCACAGTGTGATCAAAGAACTTAAAACTTCAACTAGTAGCTTGTTGTGAGCATATAAGAGTCAACCCCACCTCCCAGAAAGAAAGGCCTTTTAAGGTTGGCGAGCCCCCAGAAAGCATGGTCATCATCCTCACTGCCAACCTTTTAGAGCCTTATAATGTTCCTGCTCATTAAAATGTAGAATGCAAAAACAAAGAATACTGCTTTCGCTGGTACCACCTCCTGGGGAAACCCACGTATTCCCATCAACTGTCTGAGGGGCAAAGATGGTTCAGAAAATGAAATGTATAAAAAGTAAAGAGTTGACCAGCTTTTAACGTGAGCCTAATCTCCATTACCCATCTATCTTCACCTCTCCCATTCAATCCCCATTACCTAAATTACACTGCTCTGCACCATTTTGATTTACAGGACTCCAATGTCCCTTTGTTTTTATTTTGTGTAAAGGGGGTGTAGAATAAAGATTACCAGCACACAATTTTGGGTTCCTTTGGTGGTTTAGTTGTTCACTACCTCTAATCTATCGAAGTACCCCCACCCCTCTGCCCAGCAGCTTGGAGTCTGCAACTGCTCAAGTTGTGTGACCACTAAAGAGGCCTGTGTGCCTTTCTTCCCCAGAGGAAATATCCAAGAGGCAGAGCCGCTGCCCGCAAGCTTGTGCCCACGGGCTGAGACACTAACTATGCGACTGAAGAGGACCGTCAATCTCTGCACCTAACAACATCTCAGTGAGCAGGTAACACAAGGCTTGAAGTGAGATACTGTCTTGGACTTCGAAAGATAATCCTGCGTTTTAGGGATGTGGATTGCTAGGTTAAACTCTTTTTTGCTCAAGATACATAACAAACTGACCTACAGGTTACAGAGCAGAATCACTGCTCACCCAAGCCTAATGGCCATCTTCCTCCCATGCCTCATTCTTTCCTAGGATCTTTGCACTGTTACTAGAGCCCTGTAGTGGTGGTGGAGAACTATAGAGCCGGGATAGGACCCCAAAGTTGGGCCTTGTAAACCCTGTCGCTGAAATCCCATTACTGTGTAGTATTTTATTTAGCGGTTTTAAAGTACTAAGACAAGGAGTGGGCCGGACGGTGAATTATTGCATCTGTTGTGTTCGTTGTCTTCAACCCCCACTCTACCTACCAGAGAAGCCTTTGAATGCGCACCTTTACTACCGAAAGAGTCATAGTGGTAGACAGAAGTCAGTTGCCTGTCGTTACAAGGAAGTTGAGCAGGTCCCCTGACACTTTATGCCTATTGTCCTATAAATAGAATGCTTAACTGGCCCACAAACTCGCTGGAAAGATGGTTCATTGCAGCTCCCACAAGAACTTTCTCAGAGACCCTGTAGTACGTGCAAACATTTGCCAGTGCATTCACAAATACCTAACCACTAACAAAACTGATGACATGCGCACAGCTCTGGGATGTACTGTAAGCAGTGTTACGGAGCTAGTTTATTGTGGAAGTAGCATGCCATAAGCAAATGAAGGAATCGCTTCTGAAGCGAACTGGTTGGGGCATCTAGTCGATGGTGAAAAGTAACACAGCCCCAGAATCTAAAAATGTCTGGAGAGGAATAATCGCACTTCGATCCAAGATGAGGACAACTGAAATTGGCAGGGCAAACTATATTCTACCCTAATTGGTCAGCCTTTTTTTTGTCGTTGAAGGAGGCAGCTGGTTAACTTACTCCGAGTCACGCATATAAAGAACTTTTTGATTTTTTTAATGAAATTAGTGGTGTAGTACAGGTGGGTCAATAAATTGCGTAGGAAGACAACAGATTTTGATTCAGTTACAGTGATTTGTATAGAAAGGAAAACTACTGACAATGTAGAAGGGCAGGCCTTTCTTTGATCGGGAACTCTCCCACGGGTAAGCATAGAGGCCAAAATAGCTTCGACATCCTCATTACGGAAGAAATCTTGAGTGATTAAAGGGCTCAAAAAGTTCAAGGCTCCAAACCCTTTGTGGATTTGTGGCCTGATGTAGTTTTTGTGCCATGGCAATTGCAGATCTTACTGAACAGTTCAATGAAATAGTCAGGATAGGGACAGCTACCTCGCTGTTACACTCATTGTTAAGCCATGAAAGCTCAATACAATATGGTTGCAAAACTGTTGACATCAATATATTAGCGGGAAGGTTGTGCTTCAATCCCTGGTGCACCAGGACTATGCAGATTCCATAGCAAGGGAACAACATTACAAAAGCATGGCATCTAATGCACATTAAGAGTGGGGGAGCAACAGTGTTCCTGTCCCTCAACACCAAGCAGGTCTTTGACCCCGGAGACTGGGACTTCTTGAGTGACAACTTGACTGGAATGGCCTTTAGAGACATTTTTCTTGTCTGGGCTCTAGCAGGTTATCAGTACACCAAGACCAGGATTAGACTTAACAGCAATTGTTCTGAGTGGATGAATATCAGCAGGGGAACCAGACCGGGAGGCCCCATTTCACCGCTCCCATTTGCCCTTGCTAATACTCTTGGACATCTCAGATAACAGGGCTTACAGCTGTATTATGGCCATTAAGTTGGGAGGTAACACGTTTTAACCTACAATGTTTGCCAACATCATCCTTCTAACAATCAGTGACCCAAAGACATCCCTTGTGACAATCATGTCTGAGCAACGAGTCTATCAGAAGGCCTCCGGCTTTGAGGTCAACTTGAACAAATCTATTGGCCTTCAAATTATGCAGAGACTTGGGCATTCAATTCCATAACTTAAAACTACGCATTTTTGATGGTTCAGGGACCCATTTACCTACTTAAAGTTTATTCTAATGCCTACAGTGACGGGTATGAGATACATCAATAAAAAAATCCTTAAAACCATAGTCAAGAAAAAGTGGTCAGACTGAAAAAATTGCCAAAGATCACGGATACGTCACACAGCAGCAATTAAAATATCCATTCTCCAAGATTCTATACATCATTCTTGCGACTGCCAGTGGGATTTAGGAGGCATATGCACGCAACTACAAGGGCATTGTAGCAGCTTTATTTGGCAGGGTAAAAGAGAAAGACTAAGTTAGGGTTAACATACCCTACGCCCATGGGATGGTTAGAAAGATGTACTATACCTGATGAGATGCCATTAAGCAGCACTTCGGTTTAACCTCTAAAAATACATCAACAGGGTATGGTGCACGACTGACCATACACAAGTGCAAGGCCACTCTCTGAGGTGCTGCAGCCTGATGAAAAAGCAGAAGCTTTATATTTCCTCTATATTGAGGGCAAACCTGAGACAGTGGTACTGGTTGTATAGGCGCTGTGCCCTCATTTTGTTGCCCTACCCCTTTACCCCACAGATAGAGTGCAATACTGACTTTAGCCCATGGGCAGGCAGGCTTTTGCAAAGTGTTGAGAAGGAGGCTGGAATACTTCAAGGGATTTTTTTTCAGAATAGACAGGTTAGGTATTTTAAACAAGTGAAGCAATACTTTGGCATAAATGAGATGGGGAGTTATTAGTATTTGAAACCGTGCCATTGGGTCCAGAATCAGCCAATTACAATTAGTGCAAAAGGAATCTTGCTTTTCACAAAAAATGACCGAGAAGTCCAACTAGTGGCAGTCAGTCTCTCCTGTTTCCCTGCTATTCTTACCATGCAAATGGTATGGAAGAAACTCCCGTTCCAGCTAAGAAAACTGGGGGATACATCCAGACAATGGGAAATTGAAGAACATAATTGAAAGGGCCAAACAACTTTGCAACATGTGCTGGTGGGAAGGAGACAATAAATCCTGTACAGATGGTACCACCACCGAGACGCTTCCATATTTTTGACTGACCGCAACGGACACTGCAACGTAGGAAGCTGGCTCTGTATATACTATACCAAAGAAAGGTATAGTGTGCACAGAGTCCAGTGGAAACCCAAAGGTAGGCAGAGGTAAAAGTAGATAATACCTTACTCTCTATTTGTGGTAGTGTGGGCGAGCAGTAAGGCTTCATAGGGTAATGTTAAGCATTTATTGCACATACTTGGGCAATAAATTATGTCACACACTCAAAGACTGAACTCAGACCAATTTTGTTTGCATAAAATATTTGTAGTTATTTTATTTCTAGAACCAAGCCAGGCCTGGTGCAGGTAAGTGAAAAAATACTTTGTAGGTATATTGCAATTGAAATACAAGTGAAATGCGGTTGGATGCAATTGGTTTGTTTACAGGTAAGTCAGCAGTTAAAATTACTTTACAGTTACTTTTGAGATTACTTTGTACATTACTTTTCAGATTACTTTTTAAGTTACTTTCTCTACTCATTGTGATATGCCTAGATATCACACTGGGACATTTCCTAGAGAAAAGGTAAGTAATTTAGTTTTTGTACATTTGAAGTTTTTAAAGGTTTCATACAAGCCAACTCCACACTTAAAATAATTTTCTAAGAGAAGCAGTAAAAGCAATCCTATGGGAGGAAATGAAGTTGGTTTACAGGTAAATCCTTGGTTGTGGGAGTTGGGTTTCTGGGGATTCGAACCAGGGTTCCCCCAGGGTCAAAGATGCACTCTCAAAACACCCTCTGCGGCACTAGGGCGGCTGGGTGCAGAGTGCTGAGGCCCAGTGTTATTCAATGGGGGATAGGGGACCTCCAGTTGGTGGCTGCTCACGAGCAGGCCACAAAGTTGTGGGAGCAAAGCTCCTACACTTAAGAACAGGGCAAAGGGGGATCAGAGTTTGCACGCAAGGTGCACCCACAGCGGCACAGGGGTGGCCGGGTGCTGTTTTGGCATCAGGTGCCCTGTTTTCAATGGGGATTGTCGTTTTTTTATTTTGGGCTGCAGGCTCGGTCCAGGGAGACTTCAAGGAGGAACCACCAGGTGGTTTGGTAAGTTGGAGGGCTCTGCAACGTAGGTGTACCTTGGGTTCTCTTCTGTTTTTGTTAAGTTATATTAATTTATAAAGTGCGCGGCTACTCGGCAGAGTGTCCCGGCGCTAGGCATGGGGGACTCGAACAGGCAGGTTTTTTTTTGTTGTAAATCTGTTTTTATTGACTTTTAGAATACATGTACAGAAGGGCAACATACACTTAGTACTTTCAGTGCAATGGGTCACACATCAACTGTAGAAAATTACTACTGGTGCATGGGTTCGAACATTTCAAGTTTTCGTGGGGTGCCTAGTGCACCCGAACACATGAAAATCCAGTGTTTATTGCAGTCCATGAATAATAAAGATTACAGTGTCGTGGTATCATGATCTCATCAATCCAGTGTGTAAGTCTTTCAGAGGGATCAATATGGACTTCCGAACAGATAACGTGTGATGAAACAGTTTAAAACCAACAATCGCAACATAGACCAGTGCCAATGCAGTTATCTACCCTCCCCCTTCCACCACCCCTCCACCCCCCCTCCCATCTCGTTACATCATGTCAGTTTGACTTCCACTCTCCCATGACAGCCTCTTTGTTGAACGCCCGTAGTGTCTGTTTGGGTATGCAGGTGTACATGGAACACCGCGGTCGCACACGGACACGGTCCTCATCTCCTACTCTGCGCCTTTGTCCCTCCCCTCAGGCTGTCCCCCTGCACATACCTCCGCAGTTTGCTGGACTGCTTGGAGCAGTCCCTCCCATTGAGTAGCTATGGTCTCCTTCCTAAGTCCTAGGGTCTCTCAAACAGGCAGGTTTTGAGCTTACTTTTGAACATATCAAGGCTATGTACCAGTCAAAGATCTAATGAGAGTCTATTCCAGAAAAGAGGTCTTAGATAGGAAAAGGATCTCACACCCATTCGGAGGTGACCAAAGTGGGGCACCATTGCCAGAAACGCCGAGGAAGAGCGGAGGGTGCGAGCGAGAGTGTACAATCCGATTCTCTTCTTGAGATATGATGCCCCCGCCCCATGCAAGGCCTTATGCATGAGGACCATGGCCTTAAAAGCCACCCTCTTCTTCACCGGTAGCCAGTGCAGGACCCTTAGGTGAGAGGTCATGTGGGACCTGGGAGGAAGTCTGAGCAGCAGTCTTGCTGCAGAGCTTGAACCACCTGTAGTTTATTGAGGAGATAATCCAGGAGGCAGAGGTAGAATGCATTCCTACCTCTCCAGGGCGCAGGGCGGTTGGATGCAGGGGTGTCTTGAGGTCTGATTTCACCTTACCTGGAAAATCGGAGGGGGGTCTCCATGCAGAGGCTGCAGGCAATGTCGGGGAGTCCTAGAGGGGTCAACCCAAGGTTGACTCAGACTCTGGAGGACCTCGCTGGGACCTGTGGGCCACCAGAATTCGACCCATAGGCGTTGGGTGCAATGGTGGTTCCAGGCGTCCGGTTTCTTTGTCCTGAGCAAGCTCAGAGTCTGTCTTGGGAGTTTCTTTTGAACAGAGCTGCTGTTCACAGGAGATCTGGTCTTTTAGACAGTCAGTCTTCCGAGGGTTCTGGAGGTCGCAGGCTGCAGGACAAGGCAACTTTTGGCGCAGGATCTCTGGAAACTGCAGCCGGGCCAGTAGGGCTGGTGCCAAGTCAGTTCTCTGCCATCCCCTCTGCTGGGCATCTTCTTTCATCCTTCTTCTTCGTAGGTTGCAGGAATCTGTCTTCTTGGTTCAGGACTGCCCCTAAATACTGTACTTAGGGGGCATTTTAGGGGTCTCTAGGTCAGTAGCAAATGGGCTACTGACCTTAGGGTGATTACACCCTTGGTGTTCTCACCCCACGTTGGGGTGGGCACAATCCCTAATCCTGATTGGCACTGAAGTTTTGGGCTTCACCTTCCCTCCCCCACCTGGGGGGTGGGGTTGGCAGAGGTAAGCACACCTCTGGGCTGGCAAATTTTTTCTGCCTGTCTTCCCACTGAAAAGGAGGGGAGACCGGAAGGGGGCCTGCTCCTTATAAAAGGAGCGGCTGGGGGGGGGGGGGGGGGGGGGGGGGGGTCGCGTTGCAAAGGCGGCAAGGTCTTTGAAGCTCCCCTGCCACAGATGGCTCTTCGTGGCCTGGGGGAGGTGTGAATGTCTCCACCCAGGAAAGGCTTTGTTTCTGGGCTCAGGGAGTGAAAGCTCCCACCCCAGGGGTCAGGAAACATGTGTTGTGGTGGGAGGCTGGTGTTTACCAGTCTGGGAACCCACTGGAGGCTGGTTGTTTTTCAGGGGGCATCTCTAAGATGCCCTCTGAGTGCATTATATAACAAATCCCACACTGGCATCAGTGCAGGTTTATTATGCTGAGAAGTTTGATACCAAGCTTCCCAGAATTCAAAAACGCCATTATGGAGCTGTGGAGTTTGTAATGCCAAGCTCCCAAACGATTTACTCTTTATTGCTTTACTGCACTTACATTGTCTAAGAATGTACTTAAACACTGTAGGGGTACTGGGCTCATGCACCTGTACCCTCACCAGTGGCATAGTGCATCCAGCTAGAGGGGTGGCTGACCTATGCCGTAGGCAGTGGGTTGTAGGCATGGCACACAGGATGTGTTGAACAAGTACGAAAGGACCTCATGTGATCCCTGTCAAGCTGCACAACCAAGTCCATGACTTAATGAATCAAATAAATCGAATTTATGTTTAACCTTCACTTTTTTCACTATTTACTCTGTTTACTTTTCACCTTTTCTCCTTTGTTTAAATCGATTTGTTTTACTCATTTCTTGATTGAGGCAAAGTTTTTCATAAAAGCACAGGAGCAAAGCCGTTTCCACATATCATGTCTTTATTTAAAAGTCACCCAATGCATTTCGGGATTTTTCCCTTCATCAGGAGTATCTAAAATAAAAGAATAATGCACATCAGCTTTATTATTACACTCTTACATTTTGCAAACAAACTACGTGCATCTGTTTAATTCATTGGAACTATACGGAGCTGCATGCAAGACCACTCACATTAGTGCATAAACTACTGTTCTGTTCTTCTCCTTTAAACATTCCTCAATGTTAACCCTCCCTGTTACTCAAATTAAGTGGGAGCTCGCACAGCTGATTTTACTCTGATGTAGAGTGTTATAATGAGTTGTAGTGTGCAACTGGATTAAGACACTGTCTGGCCAAGCAGTGTGAGCATTAAAGACAAAATCCGAAGGTTCCCCCGTCTGGGGGGAGAACAACCCAGTGCACAACAAGATGGACCGAAGTCTTATTCCATAAGCAAAGTAAATCACAAGTCTATGTTAACCATTTCAGGGTTTAATCATAACGTAGTTGAACATTCTCTTGTATTCAAATCCAAGATTGGTAAAGAAACCAAAAACGTGTCACAGCGTTATTTTAACTGAGCCATTGTAATCCTCAAAACATCCCGATGCATTTCGGGCGGGAGCCCTTTGTCAAGGGATTACTCTACAGAGAAAATAAAAATGACCAGAATCAATCTGATGTCCATAACACAATATTCAGAAATCCATACTGAGTTAAACATTTCCAAAAGTTAAGTGGGAACCTTCGGATTTTAACCCTCCCTGTTACACATCCCAACTATTAAGGCTCTCGTATCACAAGCCTAAACACCAATGTTTCTGTAATGCTGTTAAACCCCAATAAACCCCTAGAGCCAATAATGTTAAATCCTTGTACGATAACAATCACACCACGCTTACTGTGAAAAGTGTTCTGCGCTCATAATGACACGTATTTTCTCAATCTCCATCAGGTAAACGGAGAAAATAGTGAAAAAGGGGAAGGTTAAACATATACATTTGATTTATTTGATTGATTGATTGATTGATTGATTGATTGAGTCATGGACTTGGGTGTGCAGCTTGACAGGGTTCACATGAGGTCCCTTGGTACTCGTTCAGTACTCAGCGCATTAGGGCGAAAAGTGAAACAAGCGAGCACTCCTTTACAATTCTTAACAGTGGAGCATAGTTTACATGGAGTACATCAGTGTGCATTCTCACCACCCTTGTTGTTCGTTACACAGGGATGTGTGCCATGTCAACTCCTCACTTTTCTCAGCACGAAAACATGCAGCCTGCAATGCCAGTGTGGTGTGTTAGGGTACAGGACTTCTAAGGGTGGCACAATATGTGCTGCAGCCCTTAGAAGTTCTCCCTGGTCACAGTGCCCTTGGTACCCATGGTACCCTTTACAAGGGACTTACATGTGGCCAGGTAGGTGCCAATTGGGAGTAAAAGGCCCAGTATGGGGAAAGAACACAGGCTCTGGGTACCCGATTGGCAGGGACCCAGGGCACATCAAGTCAAAGTGCATCAGAAATGTGGCAAAAAGTGTGGGGTTACTGCAACAGAAAATCAGGTTCCTACACATTGGCAGGGATATGGTGGGTACTCTAACTCGTATACGGTGATCCCATCCACGCATGGTGTCCTTTTGGGAGTAGATACTTCAAATAGTCGGCTCAGAGCGGGCCCCCTTTCCAGAGGTAATATTGCTGGACTGCCCCTCAGAAGCAGAATATCCTCTCTACTCCAAACGGGGAAATTAGATATCCCATTTGGTGGTTGCAGCCATATAGGTCATCCTGACATTGCAGGATATGATGAGCATCCCTTCAGAAGAAGCCTGGTAGCAGAAGATTTGGGGACTTCTAGTGACAGAAAAATTGAGCAAGGTGTCTCTTGGGAAGGAGCATGGTGGTGCATATGACTTATCTGGTGAAACAGTTTAAGAAACTTTGATGCCCCAAAAGACTATGGGCACGGCACATTTAAGAAAAATCTGAACTATAGGTTACTGGTTCTGGAGAAGTGTCAGCTGGCTGACTTGTAAGCTTAAGATAGATAGATGGCCAGTTGTTTGTTTCGTTGCTAGAGAAAGAGTACTGTGGGCTTGTGGCAAGCAGAATGCTATTTGGGAGCTATTCTAGATTCAGTGGGTGGCTAGTAGAGGAGGAAGGGGTGACAATTTCTGTATGTGGTTAATTTGTGGTCGCAGATGGCATTTCTAAACATTGGAAAACAAATAAAAACATTTTTAAGCATAAAAATCAATCGAAAGGTTGTAGGTACAGCAGCTCAGACAGCCAGAGTTGCAAGGACTGCTGCATCTGTAAAACTAGACACAAGGGTTATGAGCTGGTATGAACTCCAGGGCTCCCGTCCTACAAAAAAACTATAATACAAAGAACCAAACTTCTGAAAAATGTCACTGCTTGGGGTGGGGTGGATATTACAGTCACTCCATAAAGCTACGGTTCCCAAAGCACACACCACAGGAACCTCATGGTTTCTTGGAGTTAGCATCCTGCTGCAATATCAGAATAATGGGGAATGCCTTAAGACAGGATCAGAGTTTCCGGTGGTCCCCCCAGCAAAGAAAGCTAAAGCTCTACATGGTTGCGGGGGTATCGGGGGGGGGGGGAGGGGGCAGCCTTTTATAAAAGGCCAAAGCTCCTGAGGCATGAAGGGGGCGGGGAGGACATCAAAGGACCAAAGTTCTATGGGAGGCCAAATCTCCAAATGCATATCTCAGAGGGTGGGGTGGGTTGCATGGCACCGATCCAGAATCCCACTACAAGTCAGGGCTAGACTAGCACTGCAAGACACCAAAGTTCAGGTTAGCATTTAAAAAGGCATTTGCTCTATGGCAAGAGTCTCCGAGGTCAACTATACAGACGTCCCACAACTTTGGGGAGGGTGCCGTGATCAGAAAGTCTGCGCTTCACAAGATTCAAGCTCTCTGGAAGCCTTGCGAGGAGATGGGCTCCAGAACTTTGCCTCACGGAGGGCCATGGCTCTAAGGATTAGCCCAACAGTGTGTTACGGCTCCGTGGGGAGGAGGGGGTGTAAGGTTTAGGCTGTACTCCACTAAGGATCAGGCCTCCATGGGGGTTGAAATAAGGTACCAGCCTGATGGTAGATAAGGACTCCTGGGAGGTGGAGAATATGCCCAGAGAGGACGAGGATGCCAGGTGGTTAACTCTGGAAAGGTCACGTCTCAGAGGGTGGTGTCAGCCACACAGAGGGCCAGATCTCCCTGGGGAGAGGGAGCACGGGGTAAGCAGGTCAGCCTCATAGAGGGTGCAAGCCTAAATGTAATGTCAGCTCAATAAAAGGCTGGAGGTGGGGGGGTAAATGTAAATGTATTTATATAGCGCAAATCGCCCACATCGCAGGCATCTATGCGCTTGCTTAGGGAACCCGTCCTGGTATTCCCCTGTGAGGGTCTGCTTTCTGCCTCTTTTATTTCCCCCGCGCCAGGATACTCCCCAGTAGCAGAGCGCGCTATAAAATGGTTTATAATAATAATAATAATAATAATAATAAAGATACCCCGGCTGGGTATCCACAAGGTGAAAGCCAGGCATCCCGCCGCGAGGGGCCGTTGTGGAGATTAAGCAAGCTATTGCCCAGAGTCGCAGAGTGTGAACCCGTGAGTCGAGTAGGCACCGGAGCGAGAATTATCGAGTCCGTGGAATTATTGAGCCCAACCCCCGTCGGGGCGGGGAATTGAACCCTGGTCCAGGGCCGATCTCAGCTTCCGGGTCTGCCGCCTCTAACCCCTGAGCCACACTTCTCCACTAGTATCAGCCTTACAGAAGGACAGACTTTTGGGGTGCGGAGGGGGTATGGCGGTCATCCCCACAGAGAGCCAGGTCTCCTAGTGGTCAGCCCCACAGAAAGCCATGGCTCTAGTGGGTCGGCTTTGGTTATGGTCGACATTGGGAGCATACTTCAGGTACCCACATCGAAAAAAACAGCAACAATTACTCATGGAATGCAACTGCTAATTAAAATCTAGCCAGACATTGAAGTTTGAGTCACACTTCTAGCCACGGACATGCCCAACAACCTGGAATGCCCCATTCAAGCAAGACGGGAAAAATGGGTGTGGGCTGGGAATCAACACTGCAAACATACTGAGTGACTGTTTGAGATATGTAACCCTGATCCAAAAATAGAGGAAGCTTTACGTCACATCTGTCTGGGAAACATGAACATCCTACCCAGCACTGAACCGAAACAGGAGCACGCACAAAGACTGATTGTAAAACAGGAATACTCATTCATTAGATATTTCTCACCACTCAATCGACAGAAGAGTCTCTCATGCATAACCCATCACTCCAAGATAGCCTCCCACCACTCAAAACTTCACTTGCACCTAAAGATTAAACAAAAACGAAGCACCTGGCACACTACTCATGAGTGATCCAAACGCCACCGCAGACATTTCATTGTAAGGCCTGGAGGCCCTTGGATGGTCTTCAGCGGTACTCAGTGACAGAGGAGGTGCTCCTTGAAAGGGTGAGCCTGCAGCTGCTTTCTGAACTGCAGCGGTGAACCGGTGGAGGAATGCCGTCACCGACCTTGGAACCACCCCACCATTTCAAGGGTATTGCCTACTAAGTGCATGACTTCTCAACAGTACTGGCACATGATTACCGCATGACAGGCGGGGGCCCTAGATGTTCGTAAGTCTGTTTCTTCCTTTGCGCCTCCTCCCGCATCCACACAAGAGCTCAGCGAGCAGGGAGAGGCGGCATTGGCCGGCCCTGGCTCTTACGTCCAGACAGTGCCTCGCTAGAACAGCCTGAACAGAGGTCTACTGCTCCTCGCAGTTAGGAGCCTCCTCTTTGCAAGTACAACGTGGCTGATCAGTCAGTAGAGCTCATTCCCTAGGGCAGGGGTCTCCAAACCGGTCCTGGAGGGCCGGATCCATGCCAGATTTTTTGGATATCCCCATTGAGATACATGTAGTAATTTTAAAAATCTGGCATGGATCCGGCCCTCCAGGACTGGTTTGGAGACCCCTGCCCTAGGTACTCAGTGGCCTATCACCATTACCGCACATTGGGGTGTACAAGAGGGAAGGGAAGGCCTGCTGGCCTGAACTAGATGCATTGAGTATCTGGACAGCACCAGCACTCTACTGACAGTCCTTCATACTGCCCGCGAACACCAAGTGAGAAGAAAGGAACGGACACTTTACATGGACCAGGGAGAGAAGAGAACCTGACTGTGGGGGGGGGGGAGAAGCGGTATCTGGTCTCAGTCAGCACCACATAGGGGTGGAAATGGATACGAGGCTGTCGGACCCCCCCAAAAAAAGAAAAAAAAAACGGGAGGATTGAAGATTGCGGAGAGTTAAAAAAAAATCGTGACTTTTATTACTGGAACATTAGGGAAAAGGGAGGGCAAAAGTTAAATCGCATGAGATCTTAGCCTTGCAGAAATTGGTGAACTCGATCAGGAATACGAAATATGCGATTCCTGGTCAGCAGAGATATGTTCTTGGAGTGTTCCCGTCTGCATTTGACAACAATGTTGCTGCAGCAGCACGCCAAAGCCCAGCTGCGCCAGGCAAGTTCGGGCGAAAGTAAAACGTACAAGGGTGCCCGTGCAGGGGCAAGCAAGCACGCGGGCTTCGGGACAGGCAAGGCAGGGAGGGGTGAGAGGACGCACGGGTTGAACGTCTCTCTTCACGTGAATCAGTGCACACTCACTGCCGTCACATCACCCTGTCTGGATCCCAGGTGTCTGGGTGAATGAATGGGACAGGCTTTCTGCATTCCGATCCTTGGAGTCTTAGGCCGATCACGAGAAGAGCAAACCTATCTGTGCCCAGGGCTGGACTTTGAGGGAGAAAGCCACTCTGTACAGTTTAAAAAATAAAAATAATTCCAAGACCCACACTGCAGGCAATGAGCACAGCAAGTGAACCTACCAACTCCAAGAAGCCAAAAAAGATTTTTTTTAAGTGCCGGTTCCCCAGAGTTTGGGAATGCGCCCACTCATGTTTTCCCAGTCTCTCATTGGACCAGCCCAAGGACGTAAAATAACTGGATTTAAAGATAAGAAAAAGTTTTCAGCAGTGACAAGTGACATGGATAAACATTACAACTCAGCAGGGTGCACAAGAGTGGGCTTCTGGATTGAGAAGAGCTTGCACCAGAATGTCTCCCTCAGTAGAAGGTCTGGGCAGCAGTGTCCAGGGCAGGCTCGCTGTCCTAGAGTCCAGTTCTCAAAACGCTCCCCGAGTCACCTGTAAAGAAAGCACCGGCTGGCACTGCGAATGCAGTTTATGGCCATCCTGCACACTGCCTTGGCAGCTCTGTTTCTATTCGCAGATAGACTTATTACATCGAGCTTGGATTGTAGCTCTGATGCACTCACTGGTAGGCTTGTTTTTAGGGTGTCCCACCACGTGTGGCAACCGGTCAGCCCTTCAGGGGATTAGAGGATATTAGTTCTCCACAGTGACGTGCATTCACAGATTAAAAGACATCTCTGCTGCTGTTATGGTTTTATCAGCTTTTCGTTGATACCTCTCCTAGTGGCTGAGGCTTAGGGGCTCTGTAAATAGGCAAGCTCTCCTGGGTGCAGAACCCCAGTAACCATGAGCCGAGAAAGGCCTTAAACCGCCATCTATCCTGCAACACTCTGGACAACTACCATCTGCATTGGTAGCAATTTACCATTTAGAAGCAGCTACTGGAATTTAACACATTGGATAGGACCATTCTCTCTGACTCGGTCCTATGTATAATATACACACATTTTGACGTTAGGATCTGCATTCAAGCCTAATGCAAAAGGTGCTTAAGGATATACAAAGTATTGTGGGACAGTTTACTCGCTTGCCTCAGAATGTAAATGGGTCCCATTCAAGAGCCAAGACTGGCGCAATATAAGTAGAGGTCACAAATGAATATTTTCTGTGGCACAGTCCTTAAGCACAAGTGAAAATACATTTCGACTGAAAATCCATTCTCAGTGTTTTAGGGGGTACCTATGTTATGTTTTACACACCAGAGAACTGTACCAGTCTGAGACGAGGCAATGAAGATACACAATCCAATCCCTTTCAACATAGTTCCCATCCATCTGATGTCTGACGAACGTCCATGTGTCGAAGGATGCTTTGTTTTTTGCACCTCAGAGAAATAAGGATAGAGTAAGAATCTGTGGGAGGGTCGCTGTGTGTGTGTGTGTGTGCAGGGGCAAGAGTGCGCGAGGGCCACGGATGTGTGTGAGGGAAAGGAAGTGTGGGCGAAGCAGGGATGTGTAGAAGGGCCTATGTGAGAGGCAGTTTTGTGTGTGTGGGACTCGGGGACCTGATGATGGTTACGGGTATGGGTGTGGGAAAATAATTGTGTGAGAAAAAAGGGATATGTGTGAGAGTCTGGAATCTTTCTGATGGGTGAGGGTGTTTTTTAGGCTAAGAAGCAGGGATGTAAGTGAGAGTCGAGGATGTGTGATGGGTAGCGGTGCATGTGAGGGAAAGGGACTGTGAGAGAATCATAGATGGATATGGGAGGCAGGGATGTGCATGTTGTAAAGCGCTCTGATATCCTTCGGGATCAAGTTCGCACTATATAAAACTTTATAAATAAATAAATAAATAGCTACAATGATGGTAACCTTCCCGGTCTCTGGTTTCTGCAAACTACATAGATATGCCACACTTTGCTGTAATGACGAATAGCTCTGGCAATCACAGCTTTACCACTGTGGCCTTTCTTCCATGGCCAGTTATGAGCAAGGGACCTACACAACAGCAACCTTCATAATAAAATGTCACGGTTTCTCATTCTTAGGATTATTTGGGATTTATTTTTAGTTTGAACATTCATCTCCCAGGAGGTGACGACTGGAGACTGCCTCCTTCAGTAGGGGTGCCTCCCGTGGTCAGAGAAGAAAGTAAGAGTAGGAAAAAGATCAAGACATTTAAGAAATTGATGCTAAAACAAATACCTCGTTTAAGTTGTTAGCCTTTGGGAGGAATCAGTGCTGCCTAATTCGGAGTCTAAAGTTTGAAATAAAAGAACTGACAACATTTGGAAGCCAAAAGCATGGTGTTCGAAAATGTGCGCCCATATCAAGCATCACCTAAACCACCCGACCAACAAGCATTGCTAAAAATATTTGCCACAATTGTTTTTACAGTGCTCCAATTTTTCCTGTTCAAATCAACGATTCACCGTCCTTTCTTTTCCTAATGAAGCCTTAGAAGGATATGAAATAAAGGTCACTTTATTCAATACAGAATGTTCACCCAGTCTAGTTACAAAGCATGCCCAACCATAGACCCTAAGGTGTTGAGATTAAATGAAGCATTCATGCTCATGAATTTCCCTCTGCAAGACATCATATGTGCAGCAGGTATGCTCATATGAGTCTCGCAGTCGGCTGTGCATTCAGTCTCAAGCTGAACCTTATGGATTATCAAGGTCAAAACATTTCTGGGACTGCTTGTGTTCTCCTATAGAGAATGGACACATTCTAGAGTGACGGTTGAGCTAGATCGTACCTATTGGAGAAGCACCAGGACTAATGTGCATATGGTTGGTGCTGGTCTCATCTTCTTGCTTCAATATTCTTCGCATGCTCAAAAAAACATTTCGCTGGATCCCCACCGAAACTAGAAAAACGGTCACCCACGCACTGGTCACGAGCCGCCTGGACTACAGAAACACCCTATACGCCGGTACCACCGCAAAACTCCAGAAAAAACTCCAACGCATCCAGAACGCCTCAGCCAGACTCATACTAGACATCCCGCGGAAAGACCACATCTCTGGACACCTGAAAAACCTCAACTGGCTCCCCGTTAACAAGAGGATTACTTTCCGCCTCCTAACCCACGCACACAAAGCACTTTACGAACTTGGACCCGAATGCCTCAACTCACGACTTTCCTTCTACCCCCCTCCCGCCTACTACGATCCTCCAACCAAGCCCTTGAAACTGTACCTCGCATCAACAAAACCACCATGGGAGGCAGATCCTTCTACCTGGCAGCTAAAACCTGGAACTCACTTCCCACTCACCTTCGCCTCACTCAGAACCACCTTACATTCAGAAAGCAACTTAAAACCTGGATATTCGACAAGTAATTCCCCACCCTTCCTCAAGCGCCTTGAGACCCTCTGGGTATGTAGCGCGCTATATAAATCACTTGACTTGACTTGGAGAGTGAGGGGAAAAAATGTACTGGAATGGGGACTAAAGTAATTATCAGGGTCTGAGATCAGTTAAAGAATTCTATCCATCACCCTATTTTTATATTTTTCAGAATGTTTTCACCAGCACTGTGGTAGCGGTAGTATCGCAACTGCCACAAATTACTCAATGACAACACTAACTTTCGGGCGACCTCGACATGTGACCGGCTCAATGTCTCAGCCTCACAAGTCTTTCAGAGGCTGCAGCCAATAGGCCTGTTGTCGAGAGTATCGAAATACCAGTACTTGCTGTTAGATTCCTCTTAGGCAAGAAAAAAGTAGGGTGGGATCCTTACTATTGCCCGAAGCTCCAATGGAGCGCTGTAATAATTTGAGTGTGTTTAGCTATTCGAGTGAGCCAGCAAAACCAACCCCATTCTCATCACTCCACGAGACCGTCCTGCTACCTGCAGTACAATACAACTACAGATCTACGGAAT
Source organism: Lissotriton vulgaris (assembly GCF_964263255.1). NCBI lineage: Eukaryota > Metazoa > Chordata > Amphibia > Caudata > Salamandridae > Lissotriton > Lissotriton vulgaris. The sequence goes on along the minus strand of NC_141700.1, from coordinate 262,580,934 downwards.
ACTACCACCGCGCCAGATGCACGGAGACCAACGTTTCTCTGCCCGTGGGCCCTCCACTTTAGACCACCCCCAGCCTGTCATCTCAGGAACGAGGAAATCCAAAGTACGCTACTACAGCGGGAGCAACAGAATTGTAGTCACTAAATATTTCTTACAAATCCACTTTGCAATTTGGACTTCCTTGCTTAGAAGCCACTGGACTGAGTCTGGTCAGCAGTTTCCACATTAAACATTCAAATATGCCAGGCGCCCACACTATTAGTGAGCATGCATGCATCCGAGTGTATTTGTGCTGTCAAGCTGCCCCTTTACCCATCCCAGACCAGCTCCTGGTGATCTCACCTTAGACCCCGGAGCCCTCAGGGCCGGCTGAGAGGGAGCTCCTTGGGTTGTCCTCCTGTCAGGCCTTTGGTCAGTCTGTTGCTCCAGGGCGACCTTCTTCCTGATCCTTATGATGCTGTGCACCGACAGCACCAGCAGCGGGCAGAGAACCAACATCGCAGCGCCGGAGGGGCTCAGACAGACTTGCATGCAGGGGTCTGCCCCGCCATCAGGTAGGTAACTTTCCAAAAGTTCGCCAAGGGGCTGGAGGTGTGTAGGTTAGAGAGTCGGAGGCCAAGGCTTTCTGGCTGCACTCCTGGACAGGGGAGGAGGTGGTGAGGTAGCATCTCAGGTGTGTTTTGTCGCCAGCCCCCCTACAGACAGATGGGTGGGTGCTGTGGTGTGCACACACCACACAGCTCCTCTTCTCTGTTGTGTCTGCAGGAAGGAAGCAGTGTCCACGTGCACACGTCTATAGACGGCTGATGCTCCCCTCTACATGGTCCAACACTCACAGTGTGCATCACTAGCCCCCACGGCGGTCAATCAAAAATCCGAGATGCAATTCCAGTTTCATGGTTTCGTGTATTCAAATGATGAACTGCTGGGTTGCGACTGGATTGTTGGGGGTACAAGATGTTTCCAGTTCAGGGCCCCAGAATTAAACGCTCGTGCCGCTCGAGGTACAAAGGGCAAGGAATCATGTAACCTTCCTTCAATGAAGCCTCCAGCAAGTCCCCAAGCGCAGAGTCAGCCCATTCTCCGAGCGTCCCGTGGGTTGCGGCCCGCTGAGGACCCCCAGCCTCCAGCACCCACTCCGAAGCGCCGCGGCACCCTTGGGCGCAAGCAGGGCACAGCAGCAGCCCGCGGCCTCCAGGGAGCGTGTGGTGGCAGGCGCTGCCCTCCCGGCCCCGAGGCGCCACGCCTCGAGCAACACGCTCCCTCCACCCCGGAGATACAAAGGGCACAGGTGAGCTGGAGAGGAGGCCCGGCCACGCCCGAGGATCCAGGCCACGCACGAACTCACACCCGCGGCCGCAGCGGGAGAGGGAAGAGCCGGAGAAGACGAGCCTTCCTTCTGGGACACAAGCTGCAAAGAGGATTACTGTGGGCAGCTTCACTCCTCGGCGGCTATTTGCATCCTTGGGCAGGTGCCCCCCCCTCCTTGTAAACACTGCTGACATCCACTAACCACGAGCAGGAGGGGTCTCCCAGGAGCCACCATGGGCAGGACCATACTGTGGGAGCGGGACCCAGGTGGGGGTCTAAGAGGGATGAGGGAAGGAGAATATCCCAGACCTTAGGGTATATATGTATGCAAAAGGTCTAGAGGACCCAGGTTATGTTCTACAGATTCGTAGAGTGAACTGTCCCCCAGAGAGTACCCTAGCGCCCTGCAGGTGCGAGTCTAGCCAAACCGAAGGCAATGTTTATTCTAAAGATTTAATGTACGAAACACCCTGAAAGACTATCTGCGAACCCTTCAGTTCCTATGATGTTGACCAGTTCGGATGTCAATGGATCAAGAGAATACTCCTCTTGATGGCTGGGGACTTTGTTTTGAGCACTAAGTAGGTTTTCTTTTAGAGAAATACTCTTATCCTCGGACAAACCTTTAGATTTTTCACCTATTTTTAGGTTGTGTGTGTACAGCTTTGCCGCATCTTTCAGATCTCGAGGTGGTAAGCAGGGTCCCCAACTATAGCTTCGGTAATCTAATTTGGAATCAAAGCAACCTTTTAAAATAGCAGAGTAAATTAAAAAGAGCACGCGCCTGCAATCTAAAGCAGGCTAAAGAAATGGAAGTACTATTCTTTTTTAATCAAATGTAACAACGTAGTTAGAATAATCGAGCTCAAAACTAATACAGCAGCAGGTAAGCAAAATACGATCATGTAATGTAATGAATTGGTGAAGTAATTGGAGCAAACCTTTGCGTCATCTAACAAGTAAAGCCATGATTAAAGTCTCACGTAAGTCAGTGGAGGTAACTGGAGTAATAAGTGTGAGATAATGGGCAATCATCTTCTATAATATAACGGAGTGTAAAGCAATTAAAGTATTCTTCTGTGATACAGCACAGGACACCTTAATCAGAGTACCTCCCATGTATGACAACGCAGGTAAATTGATATGAGTAATCACTTTCTACCATCTACTGCAGAGCCAAAAGCAATTGGAAGGCTCCCGTAACCTTTCAAAGAGTAAAAATAAAGTAATTTAAAAGGGAAATGCAATTAGAGCATCATGCTGTAATCTAAAGCATAGTAATCAGTCATCTAATAAGGCATTTATTAATCATAATAGTACGATAAGGTGAGAGAATCAATTCATCTCCATCTGTAACCCAGTGTCAGATTAAAGCATTACATGTTATCTTCTAAAATCTCAAACATTTCTGTAATCCCCTGCAAATAAATATAGGGGTTTATACTAGCAGCACTCTCAATTTGTAATCAAATGTAGGTGAAATGGAGTAATCCCGTGTGCTAAAGTAATAAAGGGCAAACACAGAGCACCAGCCTTCTCTAATGTAATGTAGGGTACACAAATCAATTTAGTTCTGCAATTCATTGGTTTATTTTGGATGTGTGCAAATGAGTCTATGTGTTCTACTGGAAAGTTTGGAACGGGTGGAAGTTTTTAGCCCTACTGTGCCGCAGCAATCATTATCGCTTTGGTGGGAGGAGTTTGTTTCTAGCATGCTTAGAGGCATCTATGAAGCAGACATTCAGATCAAGGGAGCAATCACTGAGCATTACAGGGTACCTTTGTCTAAAGGAAGCAGTTACAGGTGAGAAGGTGTTATTATTTGATATGGATTCCCCAAGAAGATTAAAAACGCCGCTTGTAGGCAGGCAGCCTTGGGATCCGAATGAACTTCAATTGATCCCTCCGCCGAACAATAATTCCTTCTCTCACAAGGCCACATTAATATGGTTTTCCTCTCTTGTTGATGTATTGTATTGCAAGCAAGCAAATTCAGACAGGCACAGTTAAGAACAGAGGAAGTGCTCTGCCCAGAAGGCCCTCTTTGGGATGGTTCAATAAGGATTACAGGGAGAAAGAGAAAGTTACTAAAAAAATGCAGTCTGCTTTTAGAAGGGATACAAGGTCTAAATTTACCCCAGGTAGGAGAGTTGGAAAACAGTACAAAAATCTTATTGAAATTAATAAAGGAGTGTTTGACATTGTACAGCATTCCATTCATCAATTGTTCTTTTTGCATTTGTCACCCGACAGGGACGGATATGCCCAGACATGGGCCTAGTGCTCACCCTATCACTGTACTCAAGCTATCCTGGCTGATGAGGGGTGATACCCCGAAACCGTTCCCAGGATGCTTGTTTCAGGTCCAGGGAGGACCTGGCCTAGCAGTTTGGGCTTGATTGTTCCCATGAGGATCAAAGTTAATAATGATTTGTGTTAGATTTGGGGGTCTCTAGTTGGCACAGGTAGGTACTTGTGACAAACAGGGACCCTTGCCTCTAGTCAGGGTAAGAGGATTACACTGCTAAAATAACCCCTGCTCACCCCCTTGGTAGCTTGGCACGAGCAGACAGGCTTATCTCAGAGGTAGTGTGTAAAGCATTTGTGAACACATACAGTAATCCAGTGACAACACTACAGATGGATACCACACAGTTGCATATTAAAAATAAGTATCCTTTATATAGATTTAACACAAGACCACAAACGACAAAAATCCACAATACTGTACTTAAAAATGGTATAATTGGCTTAGTTCTCTTTAGATCTAAAAATGCGGCACTTTGAGTCAACGTACCTTAAGATGCAACACGCAGGGCACCGAAAGCGTTGCAAAGATAGTGATGCGTAGAAATTTTAGTGCAAAGAAATAAAGACTTTGTCTTCTTGATGTGGCGTGCTTCTCTGATGTTGCGAGTTGTCTCGACTCGATGCGTCAGCTGCGACACCCTTGTTCAGAGATGAGACAACAGCGGTTTTGGTGTTGACACTTCTCCCTCGATGCGAGACGCTTCCGCTCGATGAGACCGCTGCAACGGCGACACCCTTGTTCAGAGATGCGATGACAGCGGCTCCGATGGCGACCTGCTTCTCCGTGGATACGAGGCGCTTCTGCGGTGCAATGCGTCATCTACAGCGGTGACATCCTTGTTCAGAAATGCGACGCAGCGGCTGTGATGGAGACATGCTTCTTCGATGTTGTGAGACGTTTCTTGTGATGTGGTGCAATGCGTCAGCTACAGCGGCGACACCCTTGTTCAGAGATGCGACGGCAGCGGCTGCAACACACTTCTGAGGGTCAGCTGGAAGCGCGACTCACGAAGAAGGCCCAAAACAGCAGAAGGCACTTCCAAAGAACTCTTGGGGAGCTGGTGGTTGAAATCTGTTGTCCCTGAGACTTCAGCAAGAGGCAAGCTCTTCTCTCAAGCCCTTGGAGATCCTTCACAAGTTGAACACATTGCACACAAAGTCCTTTCTCCTTTCTTTGGCGGTCAGGCAACCACTGCAGGCCAATCCTCCAAGCAGCACTCCAGCTTAAGGATAGTCTCTCCTCAGTTTCTTCTGGTTCCACTCCTCAGCAAAGGTTTCTTATGGATACACTCCTCAGCAAAGGTTTCTTCTTCTTGTCCAAAAGTGATCTAAATTCTTGGGATCAGGGTCCCTATACGTATAGCCCAAAATCCTTTGTCCTCTGAGGGCAGAGGGGCCTTTGCCTAGTCCAAACCAGTTCTGGAGCTCTCTGTTGACATGACTCCTTCCTTCCTTTCACAGTGCAGGGCAGAACCATCAGACGCCCCACAGGAGGTGGAGCCAGCATTGTGGCAGGAAGGTACAGCCCTGGAGCACTCTGTTGACATGACTCAGTCTCTCCTTTCACCGTGCAGGGCAGAGACATCAGATGCACCACAGGGGGTGGAACTGGCACTGTGAAAGGCAGGCACAGCCCTATTCAGGTCCCAGGTGCAACTCTTCCCTCCCATCTAGATGCAGATCGATCTCTTTATTCACCACTGGGCTGACTCATCCTGTCTCCTGGAATCCCCCAGCCCTGTCACTGAAACTCCAGACAAGGGATACACAACCTAGCAGAGGCAGGCTTGGTTAGTTAGACAAGAAAATACCTACTTTCTAAAAGTGGTATTTTCAAACACAGAATGTTAAAGCCAACTTCACTAAAAGATGTATTTTATAATTTGGAGTTCAGGCATACTAAACTTAAATTTTTATCATGTTCCCCGAGTCAGTTAGGATTATAAAATGTAATAATCTAACAACCCATTCTGGCCTACGGAGAACAGGTAGCCTTGCAATAGTGAAAAATGAAAATGGCTGTAATTCACGATTAGGACATGTCACACACACCAGGGCATGTCCTACCTTATACTTACAATGCACCCTGCCCTTGGGCCAACCATAGGGGTGCTTGGCATGAAGAAAAGGGAAGGTTTAGGGACTGGCAAGTGGGTGCACTTGCCCAGTCAACGTGGCAGTACCAGACTAAACACAGGCTCTGCAATAGCAGACCTGAGACACTTTTACTGGCTGCTTCTGTGGGTGGCACAGCCAGTGCTGCAAGCCCACCAGCAGCATTTGGTTGACAAGCCCTGGGCACACACAGTGCACTGTACTAGAGTCTGACAGTAAATCAAATAGGCCAATCGTGGAGTCACTAATTCATGCATCAATTTACAATAGGGAGAGCATATGCACTTTGGGCACTTTACCACTGTTGATCAGTGCTAGAGTCATAAAACCGCGAACAACAGGTCAGAAAAAGTATAGGAGGAAGGCAAAAAGTTCAGGGGTGACCCTGCAAAAAGGGCCAAGTCCAACAATTTGCATATGGCTGGGTCCAAACTGGAATGGTGTGGTGAGCAAAAAACAATGGGTGTAGGCCCAGATCTCTGACTGGGGATGCATGTTTGACATTGGTCAGCATTCCATCCATCAATTCTTCTTTTTGCATTTATTCTGGGTGGCTCACTGAACTCAAGAAAATCTTTCAGTTCAAAATACAAAATGATTACATTTTAGTACTTGATACAAGCAGTCAAACAGAAGTCCACAAAGCAACAGAGGCCTGAGCCATCTAGCAGACTGCAAGAGTGCAGTAAGGCCTTCTTGCAGAACTAACGCATCTGTAGGAAACATAAGGAATTTCTACTCAGTTAAGCTGGTTGGAATTCTCAATTCTAGATTGCTCTCTGGATTTTGGACGGCCTGTTGGGTGGAATCACTCTATGTACGTAACAAGCAATCATGCCAAAGTACTTGTCCAGATTCCAAGCCATACCAGTGGCATAGCGATGTTTGAGGGGGCCCCCCCTGCAAGGTATATGGAGAGCCCCCTGCAAGGTACATGGAGGGGGCCCCCTTCCAGACTTAATCAGGAGCTCTCAAGTCAGGGTACTGTGCTGAGGGAGTCTCTGGAATTGGGGGCCTATGTTAGGCCACTGAGCAACCCTGGATTCAGGTGTGGGAAACAAACAGCAGTGTAATGTCAATATTTTTAGTGCATGCCAGCAGGCATGGCAGGAATCAACCACTTCTGCCCCCAACATTACTCACTGCTCCCACACAACAGCTCCATCCTTAACCATAACACAGCCTCCACAGAACCTTAACACCATCTCCACACAACTGTACTAGCATGCTCAGAAAAATCACACCACAACAGCACTGAATCCCTCACCTTAACATTCTCCTACAAACATACCCAGGACACTGCACAGCCCTTCAAACAGCTCTGCACAATCACAAGACAACATACTCTGTACCACCAACCCATATGATAGTCCTCTCACACACTGTCCTAAGTTTTGCAGACCGTTAAGGGTTAACCAAAAAGAGGCATTAATACAGAGCCAAGTGCTGCTCTAGTATGGCAACTAGGTGTTCCACATTCTGGTGTTGCTCTCGGTCATGGCACTGGATGTAGTTGAATCGAGACAGTATGCTCTGCTGCCCACTAGTTGCCTGCCATGGACAGTAAAGGGTGCAAGGGGAGTGGATGCTCAGTCCCGATCATGGCCTCAAAGGTGTTGCTGGCCTTTCCTCCATGCCCCGGATGCCCCCCAAGATCAGCAGGAAAGGTATTTTTGCAATACTCATAGGTCTTGCTTCCCTCTACTACGCTCTTTGGAATGAGCTGTTCTGCTCTCTACGTCCCCTCATCGGTGGGCAATATTTCCCCAGTGTCAGCTGTCCAGGTACAGATTGATGGCATTGATGCTGAATGCTTCTGAATATCCTAAGCAGTTGTGGGGGCATTACAGCTTTTTAGGAACCCTTCTAACACTGCTGGCTTTATAATAGATCTGGGGGGCTTTTAAACCTTGGTGCGAGACTCCCATCCTTTTTTGTTTGACCTATGATCCTTTGTATGCATTGCATTTTATGCGAGGCAGCTTTGAGGTGGGTCTTGCTTTTTCATCCTTTCATGTCCAATTGGCCTGTTACAGGGCTTTATGGTAGCCTTGCGGAAGTTGGACTTCTAAAGAGCGTAAGCTTCTCACCTTTTGAGGGAAAATTCTTCCATCCTCACATCCCCCTTTGCATTACTATGCTTTTAATTTGTGTTTGTTTCTCATCATAGCGCCTGAAAAAGGGACATATATGACCTGTTCTACTATTATATACATATCTCTTATGGCTCTCTGTAAAGTACATTAATGCCTATCTGGGGGAAAAAGCACGTTTATAAAACTTGAATAAATAATCCTGCGTTGACACGTCCTAGGGTTCATCCCCTGGTTCAGTCATGGGAACTTTCCTTTTGTGCTGCAGGAGTCATCGGATACAGCTTCTCAGCCCCTGAAGGGGTTTCCTCTCAAGATTGTGCCTGAAATGGTTGATTTTCTTACATCCATTACTTCAGGTGGGTCTTTGGACTCTTCGTATGCAGGGAACCCCATCTGACAATTCTTTTCGTGGAATGTGTCAGGCTTAGCCTCCAAATTAATGGACCAACATTGGCTAAATGAGTGGCAGGATATGGAGTTAGTCTTATTTCAGGAAACTTGGGCAATAGACCCTCCCACTTTTACGGGGGTTTCGTTCCTTCCACTTCCCAGCTGTGCCTGCATCATCAGGAAGCGGTACAAAAGGGGGTGGTGATGGACGGAGCATCTGAACCAATCAAACACTCACACCCAGTCAAGAGATCTGGGTTTAATCCATCACCGTTCTTTAGCCCACTCTGCCACCCCAGTTCAGGCATGGCCATATGCAAATCAGTCTGACCCTGTGCCTCATGGGAACAGTCCAGCCCAAACTGCCAAGCCATGCCTTCTCTGGACCAGAAACAAGCTTCAGAGGACCGGTTTCTGACATTTCAGCCGTCTTCAGCCAGTCTTGCTTGAATCCAGTGGCAAAATGAGCAAGGGACTCACGTCTAAGCATACCCTGCCAACTTATGGCGAACAAAGCGATACAAAAAGGGGTGGTGATGGACGGAGCATCTGAACCAATCAAACACTCACACCCAGTCAAGAGATCTAGGTTTAATCCATCACCGTTCTTTAGCCCACTCTGCCACCCCAGTTCAGACATGGCCATATGCAAATCAGTCTGACCCTGTGCCTCATGGGAACAGTCCAGCCCGAACTGCCAAGCCATGCCTTTCCTGGACCGGAAACAAGCTTCTGAGGACAAAGGGGTCTACTTACGATAATCTCAAATACCCTACCATTCCAAGTTAGACAAGTCGGGCCGCTACACACCCATTTCCAGATACTAGAGTTGGACATTAGGAAACAGAATATTTGTACTCTTGTCAACTTCTATAACAATGAATTTGGGAGAAACTCTAGGACTGTAGTGGATGCCTTAGCGGTGGAGATTGATAAATTATACAAAGGGAAGAAAGGGGGAAACGTCAATCTTATATGGGCAGGGGATTTCAATACCCATCTATGTAAACTTACTGGGACTAGAGGCTGTGGTGTAGAAGCTACCGACGTTAATCCCCTCCTGCATTTCTCGAACAATGAGTATGGAGAGGCCTTAAACAACTTGTTATCCCAGTGCAATCTATTTATATTAAGCAACTCTAATGAAAAAGGACAAGGGTCAACTTTAAGAGGAGGTACACAGGAAACCACCATCGATTTGGTTTCAGTGTCAGGACATCTACTACAGAAGGTAGACCTTAAGAGCATTAGGTTTTCACCCTATAGCGATCCTATTGACTCAGCTAAATATCCTCATACACCCAAAGACCATATTCTGGTTCTTGCGGATGGGAACCTGTCCAGAAAAAATGGTTACCAACTGAAATGGACAGTGGTAACAAAATCAAAGTTGGTCCCTGTAGGAGAGTAGGGTCTGCTATCCTATGGTCACCCCAAATTTTTGCTTTTTGCTTCACTGGTTTATGACTTAATGTGGCTGTGGGCCTGCTAATCAGACCCACAGCCTGCTGTTCCCTCTCTAAATTAATGCCAATGCACTCTAGGTGCATTACAAATTGGAACTGGTTCACCGTATAGCCCCCTGTAACACTGTACTCCAGGTACCCAGGGCATAGGTGTATCCAAGGCCTACCAGGGGCTGCAGCATGTATTGTGCCACCCCTGGCCTCCATATTCGACACAACTGGCTGATCACTCAGCTGGGATAAGTTGGTGTAATCACCTCTTACTTAGATATAGTATCCCTATATCCAACCCTAACTGGACACATGTTAACCTATAAGCCACTCCTATGGAAGGCCTCAGCAATCCTGGAGGCAGAGTGCTTGGTTTCATGTGAGATGACGCTCTGGCACGAGCTGAGCCCGTCTGCAGCTGTCGGGAACAACTCCCTTAGCTGTTCCGGGATATTGCCATACCATATACTCTTGAGTGCATTATAATCCTTGCGCTTATATGCTAACTTTCGTTTGGCTTTATCAAAACATGTCGAGTAAGGTGTCATACAATTTGGAATACTATGCCCTCGACAGTCCTGTCGACGGGGATAGCATGCCACCCTTCTAGAGGGACACGACATGTACATAACCTGAACCCCGGTTAAAGTTAACCCGAGCCTCAGCATCACAAAATGGATGCTGCCACCACAGACACAAGTCTGACCTCCTGCTGCTGGGAGTCCTTCCAGCGAGGGAGGCTTGGACAAAGGGTTTCCTGTCTTGGGAGGTGCGAGCACCACCCCAGACAGGATTTTGTGTATTGGGTAGGACAGGGCTGAACAGAATCAGACATGCCTGGGGCACACAAGGTGTCCTCGTGCATAAGCCAGTCCAAACCGGTGCTGGGGCTTTCCAGCCCCAGTCCTGGCACGGAGCTGGACAAAGGAAAGGGGGTGTAACCACCCCCCTTCCTGGTCCCACCCAGAGGAGGGACCTAGCAGGTGATCCACCCCTCAGATTGGGAATAAGAGTGGGAGCAGTGCCATAGCACCTCAGATCATCCTGAAAATCGACTTGAAACTAAGAAGACGCCTGGACTTCGACATTCTGCTGCACAGAAGACCGAAGAGCATCTCCCTTATGGTCAAGGAGTGGCTACCCTGTGAACACAGGCACCATCCAGCAACTCAACGTCTGCTTTGCCGCCGCCTCCTGCCGGAGCCAGAGCCCGACGAGACCCAGACTTCCAGACATCTCAGAGCCCGATCCACAGTCCCTGCAAAGAAGAGACCCGTGGAGGCACCGAGAGACGTGGGACCGGACATCTCGAAAGACCCCCGAGAAGCTGACTGCGCAGCACCCGAGGCCCCCTCGACGATGTGCTTTGGGGTTTGAGAAGCCCCACCACCGATCAGCATTTGCACCGAAGATCAGCCCCCCAGCATCTCCACGATCTGCGTGGGGCCCTTTTGCACTTTGCCACTCGACGCGCCATCCCGGCCACATGCCACGTGGCTAGCGGCCATCTTGGCGACGAAACCTACAATCAACACTGCGGGTCTGGTTGCTCCAGACTTGCCCTCGCTCCCCTAAAAAGGAGCACCCGCTCTGAACTTGCTGGTCCGAGTGACAAGCTTTCTTCACTTCCTGCGTGGCTTGCATTAGCCAAGACCTGTTTGCTCCAATCAAGTTGCCGACACCGCCATCAGCAAGAGCCTTCGTGGGCAGCTCCTGGACGTCCTCGACCTCTTTGTGTCCACGTGGCTGCGGAGACAAGCTACACCTCATCGCCTGTTTGCACCCGACATCGCTTGGTTCCATCCTGGTTCCACAGTAGTGACTGGCTAGTGACTTTGAACATTGTCCCCTCTGCTTTCATATCTTCACCACTTCAGATCCACCCTTGGATCCACCGGAACTCTCCTCGACGACCCGCCTGCAGCATCTTCATCTTCAGGCACCATCGACCTGCGTGACAAAACCCGACACTACTTTGCACCTGTGCACCCGCTTCCTGTGGGTGAGGTAACTCAGCAACGCCGGTGTTCCTACACTGGTACACACCTCTAGTGTATATGTCTAAAGTTTTGTCTTTCTAGGTCACTCGGAAGGTTCCTTAAACAGTAACTCTATAACTTTTACGCACCATTGACATTGCATTGGTGCATGCGTGTGCTTTAAGCGCTGCACCCAAGTCCCGCGGGCCTTTCCCGACTTCTTCACTGTTAGTCCCGAACAGCTCCAGCGATTCCCCAGGCCCTAGGCCTACTTCCTTTCAGCTAGGTGGTTCTTAAACCACTATTTTAGTATATGGTTTAGGTGGCCCCTAGGGCTCATCCATATTGTGCAACTTTTGTATATTTAAACTGTGTTTTGTTTTAACACATTTGCTTCTGTGCTCATAAAGAGTATAGGGGATATTTGTAGTAAATAAATATATATATACTTTCAATATATATCTGTGTGGTGTCCTTTCATTTGGTATTCAAGGGGATTGTGTATGGTAAAACAGCTTGCTTCACATGCCTTTACAGAGTTTAGCCCAAGACTGCCTTGTCCACGCTACAAGGATAGCTGGTCTATAAGGCTGACTTACAACCAATCATCATAAGGGTTGCTTGGCATGGTACAAGATGATCACTAGAACTAGTGAGCATCATATACCAGGCCAACTTCTCACATTGGTGAGCAGCGGTTGGGATTGGAGCTTGCTGTTGTTTTACCAATACAATCTTTGAGAGTATCATTTGAAAGATCATACAGGTGCCTGCTAGGTACATATAAAACAAGACTAGTATACTTAAGTTCTACTGAACTTAGTTGTTGTAGAGGATAGGGAGTAGCACACCCTGACTACAACTACTAGATAGGTTTAGTAGGTAAACACCAGTGTAGGTAGATTGCAACATATCCACCCACACTAGAGCAATGTCTGGAGCAGAGGGGTCCACTGGGACTGTCCCTGTTGAGAGTGACCCTACAAGGGCACCATCCAAATTTGCTATGCTTAATTTTAAAGAACTGAGGCAGATCTGAACCTTAAGAGGTCTCAAGACGGGTCCAACCCCTACCACAGACCACCTCAGAGAGCTTTTAGACCAGTCTGAAGCTCTAAAGACCTCTAAAGCAGACCCCACAGGGAATGCTGATGGAGGCCCTCCCACTGAAGATGTTAATACTGACACCCCTGTCCCTGTAGTCCAGATAGATGAGGATGACCAAGTCACTGGAGATACTCAGCCTGATGAGGAGGAGGAAGAAGAGGAGATAGAAGGGGAGAGCAGTGATTCTGATGATGGCAGAAATAGTCAGGTGCCAGCCATAGGGCTTAGCATGGCTAACTTAAGCCTATTTGGGACTGAGTCAGGGATGAACCCACTCAGACCCCCAAGTGGACTTAACCAGGAGCATAGGAGGAGGAGGAATCACTCAGGTGAATCAAATACCTCCTAGGCTTCTAGAGGTTCTCATGGTCACTCCAGAAGGGGGATGACTAGCCCTCAGAGAAGGGAACATGAAGCCAAAATGGGAGAGGCTGAGCTTAGGATCCAGAAGCAAGAATTAGAAGTTGCCCTGGCCCAAGAGAAACTTGCTAGAGCAAGACAGCCTAGAGAGGGTGGGTTAGTACCCACTGGTGGCAGCACTATCCCTAAGGATAAAGACAGGTCCTATGACAATAGAAACCGGAGTAAGATTGTGCCCCCCTACAAAGCAGGGGATGATATCCACAAATGGATGACTGCACTTAAGAGAGCCTGCAGAGTACAGCAGATCCCTCAGGAGCAGTGGGCAGCAATCTTGTGGCTCTCCTTTGAAAGTAGAGGCCGAGACAGACTCCTCACAGTTAGTGATGGGGATTCTAGAAACTACCTGGTCCTGAAGAGTGCTCTGATTGATGGGTTAGGCTTAACCACTGAACAGTACAGGTTAATGTTCAGAGAGACCCAGAAGACACAGACTCAGGACTGGTCTGAATTTGTTAAATGTGCCATTAAGGCTCAGGAGGGATGGTTGCTGGGAAGTAAGGTTACAGACTATACAGGATTGTATAATTTAATTATGAGAGAACAAATCTTAAATAATTGTCAGAACCAGCAGTTCCATCAACACCTGATTGACTCAGATCTGACCTCTCCCCAAGAATTGGGAAAGAAGGCAGACAAATGGGTTAGAACCAGGGTTAAGCAAAAGAACCAGAACCAGGGTGGTGACTAGAAGAAAACAGACCAGAAGGGTGGGGAGCAGAAAGCTAAAGATCAGAAGTATTCAACAAGGCCCCAAACAAATACTGAGGGTGGGTCCCAAACTTCCAAGAAGAAGAAGAAAGTTAAAGAAAACCCCGGTGTAGTACATGTAAAAACACCTCTCACTGGACAAGTGAGTGTAAAAAGGGTGGAGCCCCCAACACTGCAGCCCCTAAGGCACCTGCACCCACTAGTACAGCTGGCAGTGTTGGTCCACAAACTAAGGGGGTAGTGGGTATCACCTTGGGTACTGAGGGAGATTCTGGCCTAGTCAGAACCCCTACACAGGCTGTTCTGATTTGTGATGGGGACATAGATTTGACCCCTACTATAAGTCCCAGTAATCTGGGCAAGTACAGACAGACACCTTTGATTAATGAAAAAGTGGCTCAAGCATACAGGGACACATGTGCCAGTGTCACTATGGTGACACCTAGCTTTGTGGACCCTGGACAATACATACCAGGTGACAATTACCTGGTGACCAATGCCAGCAATGTCACTACTACACATAGTGTGGCAATTGTTAATTTCTCCTGGGGAGGGGTAACTGGCCTAAAAAGAGTTGTGGTTAGTGCTGACCTCCCAGTTGAATGTTTGTTGGGCAATGACCTGGAGAGCTCTCTATGGTCAGAAGTTGAGTACAGGACTCATGCAGAGATGTTAGGGATATCACCACATGTCCTTGCTGTGACCAGGTCACAGGCCAAAAAGTGCCTCTCTGAACCTCAGGTCTTGGATCCTGGAACAATGGACCAAGCACCTTCCAAGAAGAAGAACAGGAGGGTAAAGGCTGTGCCTTCCCAACTGCCTACAAGTGAGGATCAGCCTTCACAGGAAGATGATCTTGAGACCCCTGAAGGAACTGTCCCTGAAGAACTTGAACCTGATCAAGTTGAGTTTCTGGGGCAGGGGAACCTTCTAGGGCAGACTTGGGGCAGGCTCAGTTAACCTGTCCTTCTCTTGAACCCCTCAGACAGCAGGCTGCTGCTGGGAATGCTCAAGGTACCCATAAAGTATATTGGGATGATGGGCTCCTTTATTCAGAGGGTAGAGAACTCAAGCCTGGTACAACCAGGAGATTGGTTATACCTCTGCAATTTAGGGGCTTCCTTCTTACCTTGGCCCATGATATTCCCTTAGCAGGACACCTAGGCCAGAATAAGACTTGGGAGAGGCTTGTCCCTCACTTTCACTGGCCTCACATGTCTGAAGACAGAGGAGTTTTGTCGCTCCTGTGTAACCTGCCAAGCCAGTGGTAAAGCAGGTGGCACAACAAAGCCCCCCCCTGATACCACTACCTGTGGTGGGGGTTCCCTTTGAAAGAGTGGGGATTGATAGTGTAGGTCCAATGGATCCCCCTGCAGCATCTAGGCACAGATTCATACTGGTGGTGGTGGACCATGCCACCAGGTACCCAGAGACAATTCCCCTTAGGACCACAACAGCTCCTGTTGTGGCCAGGGCCCTACTTGGAGTTTTCTCCAGAGTGGGGTTTCCTAAGGAGGTAGTATCTGATAGAGGTGCCAACTCATGTCAGGATACTTAACAGCTATGTGGAAGGAATGTGGTGTCAACTACAATTTCACCACCCTCATCATCCACAGTGTTATGGGCTTGTTGAAAGATTTAACAAGACCCTAAAGGGTATGATCAAAGGATTACCAGAAAAGCTCAGGCGGAGATGGGACATCCATCTACCCTGCCTTCTGTTTGCTTACAGAGAGGTCCCACAAAAGGGGGTTCAGCCGCTTTGAATTGTTGTTTGGGCACCCTGTAAGAGGACCCCTATGTCTGGTGAAGGAAGGATTGGAGTTACCTCTCAAAAAGCCTAAACAAGACATAGTGGACTATGTACTTGGTCTCCGCTCCAGGATGGCTGAGTATATGGAGAAGGCATCCAAAAACCTTGAGGCTAGCCAAGAATTACAGAAAGCTTGGCATGACCAAAAGGCTGTCTTGACTGAGTATCAGCCTGGACAGAAGGTATGGGTGTTGGAGCCAGTGGCCCCAGCAGCACTCCAAGACAAATGGTCTGGACCCCATACAATTGTTGAGAAAAAGGGAGAGGTTACCTACTTGGTGGACCTAGGAACTCCCAGGAGCCCCCACAGGGTGCTCCATGTCAACAGACTGAAGGCATATGTTGACAGGGCAGACATGGGCTTGCTCATGGCTACAGAGGAGGGGCAGGAGGAAGAGAGTGACCCTCTCCCAGACCTGTTAACTCAGAACCCTGAAGATGGCTCAGTTGATGGTGTGGCCTTAGATGGCAGCCTCACTGAACATCAGCAACATGACTGTAGACAAGTTTTGCAGTCATACAGACATATGTTCTCATTGACACCCAGTCAGACTAACTGGTGTACCCATGTGGTGGACACGGGTGACAGTCTTCCTGTGAAAAGCAAGATTTACAGGCAACCTGACCATGTCGGGGACTGTATAAAGACTGAGGTGCAAAAGATGCTGGAATTAGGTGTTATTGAGCCTTCAGAGAGCCCCTGGGCTAGCCCAGTGGTTCTGGTCCCCAAACCTCACACCAAAGATGGCAAGAGAGAGATGAGGTTCTGTGTGGATTACAGAGGACTCGATGCTGTCACTAGGACAGATGCAAACCCTATTCCAAGGGCAGATGAGCTCATTGACAAGTTGGCTTCTGCCAAATATTTGAGCACATTTGATTTGACAGCTGGCTATTGGCAAATCAGATTATCTGAGGACTCCAAAGCCAAGACAGCATTTTCTACCCCAGGAGGACATTACCAAATTGTGGTGATGCCCTTTGGTTTGAAAAATGCACCTACCAAAGGTTGGTGAATCAAGTCCTTACTGGGTTGGATGACTTTTGGGAGGCATATCTGGATGATATTGCTGTCTTCAGCTCCACCTGGGAGGATCACCTGGTCCCCCTGAAGGAAGTGCTAGAGGCTCTGCAAAAGGCAGGCCTCACTATCAAGGCCACAAAGTGCCAGATAGGGCAGAGTAAGGTTGTGTACATGGGCCACCTTGTAGGTGGAGGCCAAGTTCAACCACGGGAGAGTAAGATCCAGACCATAAAGGACTGGTCCCCTCTAACTACCCAGACTCAGGTCAGAGCTTTCTTGGGCCTGACTGGGTACTACAGGAAGTTTGTTAAGAACTATGGGTCCATTGTGACTCCTCTTAATGATCTGACATACAAGAAGATGCCCAAAAAGGTTCAGTGGACAGTAAACTGTCAAAAGGCATTTGATGACCTGAAGAAGGCCATGTGCACTGCACCTATCCTGAAGAGTCCTGACTACTCAAGAGAGTTCATTGTCCAAACAGATGCTTCTGAGTTGGGAGTGGGAGCTGTGCTTTCACAACTTAATGTAGATGGTCAAGACCAGCCTATTGCTTTTATTAGCAGAAGGCTGACCCCCAGGGAGAAACGTTGGTCAGCTATTGAGAGGGAGGTCTTTGCTGTGGTGTGGGCCCTGAAGAAGTTGAGACCATACTTGTTTGGCACTCACTTCAAGATTCAGACCGACCATAAGCCCCTCTTATGGCTTGTTCAGATGAAGGGGGAAAACCCCTAACTACTCAGGTGGTCCATTTCCCTACAGGGGATGGACTTTACAGTGGAGCACCGCCCAGGGACTGACCATGGCAACGCAGATGGTCTCTTCAGGTACTTCCACTTAGAACATGAAGACACAACTGGTCAAGGTTAGTCTAATGTCCCTGCGTTTGAGGGGGGGTTGTGTAGGAGAGTAGGGTCTGCTATCCTATGGTCACCCCAAATGTTTGCTTTTTGCTTCACTGGTTTATGACTTAATGTGGCTGTGGGCCTGCTAATCAGACCCACAGCCTGCTGTTCTCTCTCTAAATTAATGCCAATGCACTCTAGGTGCATTACAAATTGGAACTGGTTCACCTTATAGGCTCCTGTAACAGTGTACTCCAGGTACCCAGGGCATAGGTGTATCCAAGGCCTACCAGGGGCTGCAGCATGTATTGTGCCACCCCTGGCCTGGCCTCCTTATTTGACACAACTGGCTGATCACTCAGCTGGGGTAAGTTGGTGTAATCACCTCTTACTTAAATATAGCATCCCTATATCTAACCCTAACTGGACACAACTTAACCTATAAGCCACTCCTATGGAAGGCCTCAGCAATCCTGGAGGCAGAGTGCTTGGTTTCATGTGAGATGACGCTCTGGCACGAGCTGAGCCCGTCTGCAGCTGTCGGGAACAACTCCCTTAGCTGTTCCGGGATATTGCTATACCATATACTCTTAAATGCATTATAATCCTCGCGGTTATATGCTAACTTTGGTTTGGCTTTATCAAAACATGTCGAGTAAGGGGGTCATACGATTTGGAATACTATCTCCTCGACAGTCCTGTCGACGGGGATAGCATGCCACCCTTCTAGAGGGACACAACATGTACATAACCTGAACCCCGGTTAAAGTTAACCCGAGCCTCAGCATCACAAAATGGATGCTGCCACCACAGACACAAGTCTGACCTCCTGCTGCTGGGAGTCCTTCCAGCGAGGGAGGCTTGGACAAAGGGTTTCCTACCTTGGGAGGTGCGAGCACCACCCCAGACAGGATTTTGTGTATTGGTAGGACAGGGCTGAATAGAATCAGACATGCCTGGGGCACACAAGGTGTCCTCGTGCATAAGCCAGTCCAAACCGGTGCTGGGGCTTTCCGGCCCCAGTCCTGGCATGAGCTGGACAAAGGAAAGGGGGTGTAAACACCCCCCTTCCTGGTCCCACCCAGAGGAGGGACCTAGCAGGTGTTCCACCCCTCAGATTGGGAATAAGAGTGGGAGCAGTGCCATAGCACCTCAGATCATCCTGAAATCGACTTGAAACTAAGAAGACGCCTGGACTACGACATTCTGCTGCACAGAAGACTGAAGAGCATCTCCCTTGTGGCCAAGGAGTGGCCACCCTGTGAACACAGGCACCATCCAGCAACTCAACGTCTGCTTTGCCGCCGCCTCCTGCCGGAGCCCGAGCCCAAAGCCCAACGAGACCCAGACTTCCAGACATCTCAGAGCCCGATCCACAGTCCCTGCAAAGAAGAGACCCGTGGAGGCACCGAGAGACGTGGGACAGGACATCTTGAAAGACCCACGAGAAGCTGACTGCGCAGCAGCCGAGGCACCCTCGACGCTGTGCTTTGGGGTTTGAGAAGCCCCACCACTGAGCAGCATTTGCACTGAAGATCAGCCCCCCAGCATCTCCACGATCTGTGTGGGGCTCTTTTGCACTTTGCCACTCGATGTGCCATCCCGGCCACTTGCCACGTGGCTAGCCGCCATCTTGGCGACGAAACCTACAATCAACACTGCGGGTCTGGTTGCTCCAGACTTGCCCTCACTCCCCTGAAAAGGAGCACTCGCTCTGACCTTGCTGGTCCGAGTGAAAAGCTTTCTTCATTTCCTGCGTGGCTTGCATTAGCCAAGGCCGGTTTGCTCCAATCAAGTTGCCGAAACCTTCATCAGCTAGAACCTTTGTGGGACAGCTCGTGATTGACTCCTGGACGTCCTCAACCTCTTCGTGTCCACGTGGCTGCGGATACAAGCTACACCTCCTCGCCTGTTTGCACCCGACATCGCCTGGTTCCATGGTAGTCACTGGCTAGTGACTTTGAACATTGTCCCCTCTGCTTTCAGGTCTTCACCATTTCAGATCCACCCTTGAATCCACCGGAACTCTCCTCAACGATCCGCCTGCAGCATCTTCATCTGCAGGCACCATCGACCTGCGTGACGAAACCCGACACTACTTTGCACCTGTGCACCCGCTTCCTGTGGGTGAGGTAACTCAGCAACGCCGGAGTTCCTACACTGGTACACACCTCTAGTGTATATGTCTAAAGTTTTGTCCTTCTAGGTCACTCGGAAGGTTCCTTAAACAGTAACTCTATAACTTTTACGCACCATAGACATTGCATTGGTGCATGCGTGTGCTTTAAGCGCTGCACCCGAGTCCCGCGGGCCTTTCCAGACTTCTTCACTGTTAGTCCCGAACAGCTCCAGCGATTCCCCAGGCCCTAGGCCTACTTCCTTTCAGCTAGGTGGTTCTTAAACCACTATTTTAGTATATGGTTTAGGTGGCCCCTAGGGCTCATCCATATTGTGCAACTTTTGTATATTTAAACTGTGTTTTGTTTTAACGCATTTGCTTCTGTGCTCATAAAGAGTATAGGGGATAATTGTAGTAAATAAATATATATATATTCAATATATATCTGTGTGGTGTCCTTTCATTTGGTATTCAAGGGGATTGTGTATGGTAAAACAGCTTGCTTCACATGCCTTTACAGAGTTTAGCCTAAGACTGCCTTGTCCACGCTACTAGGATAACTGGTCTATAAGGTTGACTTACAACCAATCATCATAAGGGTTGCTTGGCATGGTACAAGGTGATCACTAGAACTAGTGAGCGTCATATACCAGGCCAACTTCTCACAGTCCCCGAAATTCTGGCACACAAAGAAAGATATTATAGAATGCCTGGGAGAAGATCTAACCCCCGCAGACATGGTCACCAGATTCACTGCACTTTCGGCAAAAATGAAAATACCAATTACGCAGGCAAAGTCATCAAATTCACTAGCAAAAAAGGGGTGGTTCGACTCAGCCTGCAGTAAAACCAAAACAGATCTTGTAAACGCTTTAAAAATTTTCCCCAGGGACTACCCCAAGATCCGTTCACTACACTTACAATATAAAATAGCCAGGAGGGTGAGACAGAATGACTTAAAAGCACAAGCGTGGGATGATCTTGAACAAGCAGCCAGCAGGGCAGTAGCAAAGCTTTCGAGGAAGTTGTAAACACTCCTTATTTTAAAGATATTAATGACCCTGTACTAGATGTTAACGTAGACAAAGAATCTTGGGTGAGATCTTTGGGTTAACCCCTCCTCCATTCACACAAACACCCTCCCCAACTAACACTCCTCTGGAAGGACTAGTCTTCACTACACCGAGCTCCGAAGGGCACTAAAATCTTGTGTCTCCGGTAAGGCACCAGGGCCGGATGGTGTTCCGATTGACCTCTTTCAAATTGATTGCGATATGTGGGTTCCTTTACTTACAAACACATTTAACAGCATTGTGTTAGCAGGCCACCGCCTTCGTGGAACCATAGTAGAATAGTCCCGATTTATAAAAAAGGGGATAGGGCCTCACCAAAGAATTACCGTCCTATATCCCTCCTCGATAACACTGCAAAACTAATGGGGAGGGTCCTATTGACCAGACTGGAGGAGTGGGCAGAAACACATAATATATTCATAAAGGCACAATATGGGTTCCGGAGAGGTATGGGGAAAGTCGACCAGTGCCTAAACCTTTCCCTAACTATAGAAAAGTACTCGAAAGCCAGAAATGGGAAACTATACATGGTCTTCATGGACCCAACATCAGCCTTTGACTGCGTTTCATATTCTAGGCTATGGTCCATGATGGAGGACATGGGTATAGGCCCACCGATTATTGGGTACATCCGCCAGCTGTATGCAAATGCCACTGCCTGTGTAAGGTATGGTAGAAAAGGGGAGTGCACACATCATTTTAAAATTGAAAAGGGAGTTAGACAGGGGTGTGTGCTCACCCCGTTCCTTTTTTCAATCTATACGAACGGAGTCGAGTCCTCCCTGTCTGCTCGCTCTTTGGAACTGCCCAAATTTGATCAAACCCCCCTCCCGATTTTGGCATACGCCGATGATGCGGTGCTGATGGCAAGAACAGGCCTGGCCCGACAAAAACTAATTAAAGCTCACGCCATCTTCATGGCTTCCCTTGACCTAAAAGTAAATAAAAAAAAAATCTTTCATAATTGAAGCTGGAGCGACCAGAGGAGAAAAACTGCCACGATTCCAGATGGCCGGTAATTAAATTAAGATTAAGGTGGTAGAGTCCTTTTCAGACCTAGGAGTGCTCTTTGATGAGGATCATTCTTGGTCCAAACTAGTAAACACAAGAGCGTATGCAAAGGAGCCTAAACACATTAAAAAGATTTGCAAAAAAATTGGGTGGAAGCTCACTGGATATAACAAAAAATATTTATCCAGCCAAAATAAAAGTCAGCCACAACATATGGAGCAGGCGTGTGGGGGATGGCCAATACTGGCCTGTTACAGCAAATGGAATACTCCTTTTTAAAAAACTGTGTGTCCTTACCCCAATGGGCTTCAAATTATATTCTACACCTTGAATTATGGCTCACCTTTCTGAGTGACACCATAAGAATGGTCCCTGTCCTCTTGTGGCTATCCATTTGGCAAAGAACTTCAGTAGACTTGACACAAACCATTATAAGAGAATGCTGTAACCTAGATTATTACAAAAGAATTGGGTGGCTAAATCCTGTAGAAACTGTATTAAAGGCTATAGGGATGGAGAAACTCTTTCAGGACCCTCACTCCTGTAGAGGGGGCACAAAGAAACTGTTAAAAGATCTATATTCCCAAAGAGCAGAATACGCCCGCAGGGAAAAAAACAGATCCATCACTCTACTATTGCATATGACTTGGTCCCATTAATACCAGGAGATGTTTTTCATTACTTAGCACGGATAAACAACGCCCAGCACAGATTTATTTTACTGCGCTTCAGATTAAACATGATCCCGTTACTCCTGGGACATCCACAAAAGAAGTATAGGCTAGCAGATCTTTTTTTTTTGTTTAAATATTTTTATTGAAAACAGCAGATCGTATGCATACAAGGACATCACTATAGGACTTACAGAATTCCGAATTTGGACAGTATTTGAAATCATTTATACATTACATAGCTTCAGCACCAGGCTAGCAGATCTTGATCGCTTCCCCTGTAACAACCTTGCGGCGCAGACAGATCTGTATATCCTACTATTTTGTCAAAAATATTCTGAAGCAAGGAAATTGTTTATACTGCCAATTGTGAGGCATCATAATTTTAGGCAATGTCGGGTCGCAATGTATTTCCTAAAAGCCGTACCTGACCCATTTGTCTGTTTCTGTGGGATGTACGACGGTACAACGCGTACCGTCACAACGCATCCCCTTACAACGCATCCCTTACAACGCAAGTCGCTACCACGACTTGCGTTGGGCGTGCGGATTTCGAATAGTATAATTTACTATTCTAACACCAGTCCCCGTGGACCCTAGGGAAGGTGTTGGGATAGTAAATTTACTATTTTTAATCCTTTAGCGCCCTCCAGCGCAAGTCGTGGTAACGACTTGCGTTGTAAGGGATGCGTGGTAAAGGTACAGCGTTGTAAAAACTTCATGGTAAACGATGTTTACCGTTTCGGTGTTGCCTCATATCTATGGGCCTGCCTCAAGAAGAGGAAAATGTGGGCATAGTTTCTAGCAGCACCCTGTAACCATATTATTAACAGCTTTTCTACTATAACTGATTTTAAAGGTTTTAATTGGACCACAGCAAAATGTATTTAATAATGTTTTAACTAATGCATATATGAATATTTATTGATCTGGATATTTTTTTATAAGTATTCTTTTGCTTTTATGATCTGTTCACAAGGATCTAATAAAGCTGTGTGAAACGAAATGACAATTCTGTTCAGTGGGTTAGTTTCTCTGCCTTCTTCCTACCTCTGGCTGAAGGTGATGTTGATTTTCCTCCTTTCTCGGGATAGAACACTTCCCACTATGTTGATCAAGAGGCTTCAAGTTTGGATGGACTGGATTACCACTTCCTTGATGCGACGTTGGTAGTTCAAATGTGTCTCGCAAGATGGATGCCCCATTTGTTCCAGGACCACACAGGTAAGCTGCCAGTCCGTCAATGGCTGGATTCATATGGCCATTACTTTGGCCTATGCAAGCACTGGGTCTCCTTTCACAGTTTTTCTATAGAGATGCAACTCAATTGATGGGTGGGGGTAGGTGTGTGTGTGATTAGTTGGTGGGCGAGTGGCTTGACTTCATTTAGAGCTGGTTTCTGGATAGCTGAGTAAGAGTAAACGAAGTGATAATTCCTGCATTAGTTACCAGTAATGCGGCGGGATGCCTGGCTTTCACCTCGGGGATGCCCAGTACGGGTTATCTCACAGGGAAAATGCCAGGACGGGTTCCCAAAGCAAGCGCCGAGATGCCTCACGGTGATTCGAGCGCTAGAAAAGAAGACATAACATACAAGTAATCTTCAACCCACCAAGACTTAATCTTTCTCATCATGATACTGAACCGTTGCTCCCGCCCAGACAGAGATTCAATATTTTTGGGAATTCAAAAGCATTGGTCGTAGTAGGCTTCGAATACTCCATCAATCGCAGGCCTGAGGCACACTACAGGAAACATTGTGATATTTTAGTTACCTGACATTTATGAACATCACTATTTCTAAAATGTAGATTGTACACAGAGTACATTCACTCACTGGAACAAGCCACTTTGCAGCTGCAACATTTTTTTCTCAAAGGAAAATTACTTTTTTTCTGTAGAGTAACCCCTTCCTCAACATCCCCATACAATAGTGGGATTTTCAATTTCTCTTTCCTGGTAGGGGGGATTTACTCTTGCGCAACACTGGTGAAGATCTAAGGCAATTTCCAAAGTGGGAAAGGGTCAGAGAGTCTTTGTGAATGGAAATCATGGCTGGACCACCCACTCCACCCTCCTTTCATGGGTGTAATGCTGAATACCTGTACAAATCTGTGATGTACAATTATGCAGTAGTAAATGCTATGCATTCTTTGGTGAATACTCGATAGGCATAAATGGAGTCAATTTCGGCCGAAATCTGGCTTTGGGAATTGGACCCGCAATGTCAATATATTAAGGGATGGGGAGCACTGGGTAAATGTCAATGGTCCTCCTGTTTTTGCTTTGGGGAGGTGGTGTAGAGTGACATGAACAGCAGGACAAAAGAACCCGCAACTCTCCTGGGGCCGCATTACATAAAGTGCCCTGGAACACAATGGCATGCAGGCCAACGTTTAGAAGAGGAAAGTGGGAGATTTTAAGAAGATTAATCGGGAGAATATACTCTCCCCCATGCACTTCTATGTTAGGTTATGTATTTTCTACAGCGCTTGGATGCCCTTGGGCGTTATAGCGCTAGCTAACCGCAGCCAGAGTGAAGCTTAGTAAGAAATCTAAAAAGAGGGGAACAACCATGTTTTCGTTGAAGCAGAGAATTTCAGGCAGTAGACAGACAAAATAAAGCCACCATTGCTTAAGAATGTGTTTAAAAAAAAAACATATCTGCAGTCGCTTGCCTGAATCTGGCATATAAGCAATGGGCAAAAGCGCCTGCTTGCCGTGTATGCAATTTAAGCTATGATCTTGCTTTTGTGGAAAAAAGTTATTTTTTAAGAGGCAACCTCTTAATATTGCAAGAGATGCAATACACTTCCAGCTGGCATAATAACTTCATATGTTCTTTTCACATTTATTTCGTCTTTTTATAGGGCTTACAAGGTCAGGAGGGCGCTTCGGAGCACTAACAGACTATCATAACCCTCCGAGGTCTCTGTAAGAAAAACTACTCTCATGGCACACTTTCTGTATACATCATTAGTGCATTTGACGCCACTACGGATACTCATTTGATGAGTCAAAAAGTATAAAAAGTTAACTGCAGGGCACAGCTTCATAAGGCAGCATTTACATGCCTTAGTTTGAGTTTATTGCATGGGCGGTATGAATAAATATTTATAATTGCATTCATAATTTTTTATGTTAGCTCATTCACGGTTATACAGCGATACGTAGATGGACATCCAAATGTGTTTTTATATGAAAACGTTGCGAAACATATTTACAAGCAAAAATGAGACATCACAAAGTTTGTACCTCAGCTATGACTGCAAAGGAGGAAGGTATGAGGTTTGACACCCATCCTACGAAGAGGTGGCCACACTGCTGGTGAAAATTAGCTCCCCTGATTTTCCAGGTTCAAGGGAGAGCTGCTGAGTCTCCAGTACGTCTTGGTTGGTGCTAATTAAATTAATAAACAAGTGAGTTATTCAAGGTTCTACTATAATCTGGTATTGCCTAAATGGCTGGTCTGAAAGGAGAGGATGTGGGCCGTGTTTCACTGTTTGTGGGCCTCTATTATGTGCTGATGAGCCGGGTTTTACTTCTGTTTTGTCTGATATTACTTCCAACATGGACTGCGGAAAGAATATATAAAATGCATTTTCCCACACCTTGCAAAACACCCATGGGCATGTTTTAACAAGTTTAAAACTGCCGCTGTTTGCAAATGCAGGCTAATGTTTTCAGCTATCAATTTAGCTAATGGAGGCAATTTTTAGGTCTCGCCTACACAGCGCGCATGCGCTGCTTGGGAAAAAAGACCTTAAGTAATTGACACAGCTTTGCGGGCAACAACGTGCACGCGTTGCATTGCTTTCAATGGCAACTCGTGTACGTTTGGCGATTCCCTTGCGGGAGCGAGCAGCGGCGCCATATGAAATATGGTAGCAATTATCGCGCCTTGCTGCTCGCTCCCGCAAGGGAATCGCGCGGGCCCCCTCCTCTCCCCCTCCCCCTGCTGAAGTGTTTCTCTTTTTATTCCACTCATTGCTAAAAGAGGTGCTGGACGACTGCCTACACTCGAGCGTCTGCCTGAGCTAAGACAATAGTCCTTTAAAGCACTTACTGCTGACATCTTTGTGATGGGTGGGTCACAAGTTTAACAGAATGCCATTGTCATCTACGCCATTGAGCTTTACGAGGACACAGAGTACCGGATTCTATTGAATTGGGTGGATTTTTATCTGGAAGCCTCCCTATTCTTGTTACTGACACCATATAAACTATCGCAACATAGCTCAGTCCTCTTCCTTAACTGTGACTCACTGCTCCCTGATCTGGTCTTAAACAAAGCTAGAGTTTCACTGACCAAGATAAAACCAAAAATTCACAGACCAAATAGAATAACCCTAAATTTGAGCATTCTCACCTCCCTTTGGAATGTTAACTTGCTTCCATTTTTTGGTGTCAGGTATAAGCGGCCAATTAATTCTCGGGTAACCGAGCAAGGATTTCTTTTACAATGAAAAGTGACTGTTCTCAGAAATGTTCATATGACTTTAGAGGGGCAACAGTTATCAGATGACAAAATGCTAATTGGACAATGTTTCCCAGGTCTAAACTTTCACCCACACACATAGTGCTGCTGCCAGTTTTGTTGTTGTCATGAGTGACATGGCTATCATTCACGCCATCAAAAGTATGTGACATAGAATTTTAAATTTACATTTCTTCTGAATATTATACGGTCTCTTTAAATTCCCTTATACTCTTTGTGGACTTTGAGGAGATTTAATGCCTGAGCTTCTGAGATATAAGTGGCACAAAGTAAACATGCAGCCATCATTTTGAGGTGTATGGCCATTCGCTGCTTGGTCGACCTGTTAGAGAAGACAAAA
This sequence comes from Lissotriton vulgaris, assembly GCF_964263255.1. NCBI lineage: Eukaryota > Metazoa > Chordata > Amphibia > Caudata > Salamandridae > Lissotriton > Lissotriton vulgaris. The sequence goes on along the minus strand of NC_141700.1, from coordinate 262,553,644 downwards.
TAAAAATGTTGTGTGGCTTGAGTCTGTGGGTCAGAATTGGAAACATCTGCACGGGCATGTAAGATTAACATTAAGAAATGTGATCAAATTGTGAAGAAATAACAAGTGATTTACTACCATCCCATGTCAGTACTGGCATCCCTCAGCAGCACCAGTTCCCATAATCCTATTGTAGGTTACATGATTTGTCTGGTACTAAAAGAAGTCCTCTCTGCAAACGATCTTATTCAACACTGCAAAGAATGAACACACTCTAAGGGCTCAATCCTGGACCTTGTTATTTCTAAAGCAGGCATGCTTTCTATCGCTACCCCCTATTCATGTAGACTGGTCTGACCACCTCCTCATCCCATTCTCTCTTCACCTATCACACTCTATAACTCTTGGCCAACCTAAAAGGGCTACCTCCTGGTTCCGTGACACTAAAAATAATGACATCGGTACCCTCTGTGAATCAGCTTTGCTATCACTTCCAAGGCTAGACCCGAACCTAGATGTTGAGGAACTCACATCCCAATGTCTCACAGTCCTTGTAGTGAAAATCAATAACATCGCTCCTCTCCAAAGCAAAAAGAAAAGGCCCACTCCCTCAGCACCTTGGTTCAACAAATCCCTCTATGAAGAAAGGAAGCACCTAAGATTCCTGGAGAAACAATGGAGGCAAACGCCCTCCACTGATAATTTGGCCACGCTTCGTTCAGCAAGATCCAAGTACCACAAGCACATCTTCGTTGGGAAAGCGTCTCACTTCAGAACCCTCCTTGACTCAGCCAAAAATAGACCCAAAAACCTATTCGATCTCATCAAGAATCCTAACTCCTCTCCCCCAACCACCAAGTTGGAGGATTCCACAAAGAAAGCAGTGGATTTCGCTATATTCTTTGACGAAAAAGTGAAATCACTTGTGAATCAGGTCAATCATCCTACCCCTCCAGAGGAGCGCAAATCCTTAGCCATTTGGCAGAACTTTGGCCCCATCTCTGAAGATGCCCTCTGAAAACTGCATCCTCGAAACAATACCCTGCAACCATTATCTTGACCCCATCCCTAGTGCCATTGCCATTGACTTCTATACCCATTCTCGTCTCTATTGGACCACTCTGGTCAACCTCTCCCTCTGTCAAGGCTCCCTTCCTGTCCCCTTCAAAACTGGGCAAGTCACCCCTCTGCTTAAAAAACACCACTGCTGATGCGAATGACCTCAACAACTTCCGCCCCATCACTAACCTTCCCTTTCTTGCAAAGTTCCCAGAAAGATATGTAGCGAAACAACTCTCTCATCATATCAAGGACAATGATCTTCTTGACAATTGTCAGTCCGGCTTCATCCAAAACTGCAGTACTGAAACAGCCCTGCTGCAAGTGATTGATGACACGCTGCGGATACTCGAATCTGTGGGGGTTCTTGTCTTCTAATTCTCCTTGACCTTTCTGCAGCCTTTGACACTGTCAATCACACCACTCTCTTCAACACTCTTCAACAGAGAATGGGCATGGAGGGCACTGTGCTTAAATGGTTTGCTTCCTTCCTCTCTGATAGATCCCAAATGATCAAAATAGCGAACAGTCTTTCATCTCCTTTGGCGGTAGGTCAATGTGTTCCTCAAGGCTCTATACTTGCACCCACACTGTTCAATCTCTATTTAGAACCACTGGGAGATCTCCTAAGTAAATCCGGGATATCATCTATATGCAGACGACACTCAAATCTACCTCAAGGTTGCCTCCACTCACGATCTCTCCATCTTTAGCTCTACTCTCGACTCCATTCGAAACTGGATGTCAACTCATCAACTGATTCTGAATCCCTCCAAAACTGAATTCCCCTCCTCTCCTCCTCACTTTCTCCTCTCCCGGTTCAATCATGGATGGACCAGATGAATCTACTGAACAATAAACCCATCATTATTGACAGCGCAAAATCCCTTGGTGTCATACTCGACACAAAACTCAATCTACTCTCCCACATTAATTCAATTGCAAAGTCAGCTCGATTCCTTCTGCGCCTTCTTTGGGGGATTTGTCGCTTCTTCCCGGAGAATGACCTTAAAACCCTGGTCCAATCGCTGGTTCTCTCCATACTGGACTACTGCAATTCTCTTCTTACTGGCCTCCACAAATCCCACCTGTCCCCCATTAAATCTGTTCTCCATTCAGCAGCTCGTTTCATTTATGGGGCCAAAAGAAGCGACCACATCACACCCATGTTATCCACCCTCTGCTGGCTTCCCATTGAGACAAGAGCTATCTACAAGACTGCCTGCATCACCCACAAAGCCTTGTACTCCTCCTCTCCTCGCTACCTGGCGAATAAACTGAAACTCTCTGGAGGCTCTAGACCATCATGTAATACGGAAAATTTACTGCTTGAACCTCTCATTTTCAAGAAGGAAAGATCGATGGCCCAATCCTTTTCAGGCAACGCAGTGAGAATCTGGAACTCACTTCCGCCTCGGCTCCGGACCACCTCCTCCTCCCCCCAGGCCTTCAAAACTGACCTCAAAGTTCTCCTCCTTCAAAGGCACTTCCAAATTTAATTCATGCCCTCTCTATTATCTGAAGGAAGACCTTTCATTAGAGAAAATTCTATTCTCCATGACTATGGAAGTGCCTTCCCAGTGTGTTCTTGTGGTTTGAGAGTCTGCCATTTATTGCAGAATTACCCTTTTACCTGTGTTTGGTACTCTTTTGTAACATGCACACGTCACTTTTCTCTTGTAACACACTGTTTGCTACCTCTTACATTTTGTTTGCTTTAGATACTTGCACAAGTGCCACTATTGCATACGTAACGTTTGTTCTTGTGCTTGAGTGTCTGCCATTTATTGCGGTATTATTCCTCTACTTGTACTTTGTACGCTTTTGTAACTTGCACACGTCACTTTTTCCTCCTGTAATGTACCTTTGCTACCTCTTGTATTTTGTTTTCTCACAATTGTAACTATTGACTCATGTAACTTAACGTTTGCTTTTGTAATTTGTTCACTTGTAATTTTCTCCTCATGTATCAGTACTGTTCCTATTGTGAAGCGCTCTGACACCTTCGGGTAAAGTCTGCGCTATATAAAAACGCATAAATAAATAAAGTACCTGAGCAGTGTTCACGGGGGGGACCCAGGGAGAGCCGTGCACGAGCCGGTCTCTCCCTGGGTAGGTTCGCGCGAGGCTAGCTGGACAGGTGGCAATTAGGCAGCGCGAGGGTCAGATGCTCTAATTAGGGACAGCGTAGGGCGGGAAAGGGCGCAGTTAGCGGGAGGTGGGGGACGTAGATTGTTTTGCGCGCATTTTCTCGTCTTTTGCTGAGTCACTCACCAGTTTGGTTTTCATGGAGGAGTCAGCGGAGGTTCGGATGGCACTGCAGGTCCTCCGTGACGCGGGACGGGCGGACCTCATTCCCCCTGGTGTTTCCGGTGCAGAGTGGGTTGGGCGTGCCCGCCCTTTCAGAAAGGCGGCCGGAGGCGTGGCCCAGGCGGTATCTGCTTGCATGTCGCCTCTCTCGGAGGCTGGGGACGGAGCTGCTGCCATGCCCCCTGTGCCATTGGAGGAGGGTTTGCAGAGTGCCTCGCCGGACGGTGACACCCCCGAGTTGCTGGGCGACCCTGTACAGGTATGTCCTCCTCCTCCTGGAGTGAGGGGCCGTGTGGGGGCATCTGGTGTCAGGCGGGGGAGGTCTGCTGTCCGGGTTGCTCGGCTGCGTGGTGGGGTGCCTTCCTCTTTGCCTGTCAGGCTGGTTTCTTGTACTAGGGGCAGGCGGGGGAAGAGTCTGGACAGAGGGGGCGGTCTCCATGCTGGGAGCAGCCCCTGTTTTTCCGTTTCCTACCCCTTCAGTGCTCATGGTTCCCTGGTGTGTGGAGGGCCTGGTCAGGCTTTAGCCCAGTCCATTCAGTTTAATGGAAGACTGTATGTTTTGTCCCCCCCCTTCTCAGCAGGCTCAGTTTGTGGCTCTTGGCCACCCTGTTTCCCAGGTTGGCTTGGCTGTAGGGCAGGGAGGTGTCTTGCAGGAACATCATGCACCTCTTTCTTTGGAAGGGGGTTTCAAGGCCCGTCTCCGTGCCGCCTGGTGTTCCCTTGGCAGTTGGTTCCCTCACCCCCTCCCATGCCGCCCCTTCCCTCCTGGTGCCCACTACTTTTGCTACAGGCTCTTCTTCGGTGCCACAAGGCTTAGGCGGTATGGGGGCCCCCTTAGAGGCGCAGCTTTTATCCCCCCATGCGCGCCCCCTTTTTCCTCTCGGCGCGGGCCAGGAGTGTTCTGTTACGGGGGTGAGTGGCGAGCAAGGGGGTGTCATATGCTTTGGCATGGCTGCAGTGCGGATGCGGCGGTTGCTCCTTTTCCCACAGCCGGGGACGGTGGAGCAATCACTAAGGCACGGTCTGGCTCGAGCGGCTCTAGGACCAAAGATAAAGCTACGGTACGCCGGTCTTCGGCTGGCAAGAAATCATTGCGGGCTGAACATGAGGCGGTTCAGTCTGGGGTGGGAGGATCAGGACGGGGATCTGGAGCGGATTTCTCTTCTGGGTTACAAGGAGCAGTACGCAGCAAAGATACTCAATGGCAATTTTATGATGGGGGCATTGGTGATGGAGAATTGCCAAGTGGCAGTGGGATTACTGTTGGACATGAAGATGACTTGCTTTTGGATGTTTATGATGACCTAGAGGAGGGCGAGTTACGCGATGAGGATGTTACAAATGTTACAGTTGCAAATGGGAGGGGTGTTTTGGGGCAATCTGGTTCTCTTAGTTTTTTGCAGGAGTCAAGTGCGGATCACGCAAACGTTCGGCTTTCATCGTCCTTCCAGTCACGGCGTCCAACCGGGGATCCTGCTTTATTTCAACAGAAAATGTCACAGTTGCCAAAAGGTAAGGCGGGATGGTGGTCTGTTTGGCAGCAAGGGGGTGGGGGTGCTCCTGCGAAGAGTACTAGATCCATTGGCATTGGGATGGTTGAGGAGCAAGTTGCTGTTACAACGCTGTCTGTGCGGCAGGCTTTTGAGAGTGATAAGTCTGTGGGAAATGTTGCTGCTGTTCAGGTGGGGCAGTCGGGGGATGCTGGAAAATCTACAGCGCAAGTGGTGGAAGATGAGCACATACAAAAGAGGTTGCCGTACACAGGTATTGGTATGCCATTGGGGTCTCACTTGTCTGAGAAGACGAAGTCTAGGATCTGGCGTAATGACTTTGTGGACGTTTTTAAATTACTCCATGGCAATATTCAGGCCAAGGAGGGGTCCAAAGAGGAGGAGTTGGAGCTGGCTCGGCGGCCTAGGGTCCCGAAGTCCATTGAGAATTGGACGTCCGCCTTCTTGATATATGCCAGTGTCTATTGTGAACGGCATCCAGACAAGGCAGTGGCTATGTTCAAGTATGTGGATGTCATTAGGAAGGCGCACAGTTACTTTGGAGGCTATGCCTGGCTTTCCAAAGACGAGGAGTTTCGTGCTAGGATGAGTTTGTTCCCTGATCGTTCCTGGGGGGAAGTAGATGCTGAGCTGTGGTTACAGTGGATGGCCTCTGCCCATCCGCCTGCGACTACTCACACGGCTAGTGGGTTGCCAGTAACATATCGGCCCTTTCAATTCCGTCCCGCCCAGTTTGGGGCGGGGGTCATGGGCAGGGGACAGACAGCATCCTCCGGGGTATGTTGGCACTATAACAAGGGTTTTTGCACCAGACAGGATTGTAAGTACAAACATGAGTGTTCACAGTGTGGGGGTAGGCACCCTCTCACCCAATGCTTCCCGGGACAGCGCTTTGGCGATCATGGCAGGGGTCAAGGGGGCAGATGCCAATCTTCCCAGTCTTCTCAGTTTGTCACAAAGGGCTCCTACTCCTATTAAGGTTGAGGTCTTTTGCCAGTGGTTACAGGATTATCCGGACTCTGAGGGAGCAAAGCGCTTGTTTTGGGGGTTCCAGGTGGGATTTAAGATTGGCAAGGTCGGTGGTCGGATAACATGAAATCTGCAAAAGAGTCCCCAGGTTGTGCAGAAAAAATTGGACGCTGAACTTGCTGCGGGCAGGATTGCTGGTCCTTTTGTACACTGTCCTTTGCCTGATATAATTGTTTCACCACTGGGTGTGGTGCCCAAAAAGGCCGCTGGGGAATTTCGCCTTATACATCACTTGTCCTGGCCTGAGGGTTCCTCCATCAATGATTTCATTTCCCCAGAAGATTCTAGTGTATCTTACGCTTCGGTGGATGATGCGCTGGGTTTGGTGAGATCTGCGGGGCAAGGGGCACAGTTAGCGAAAAGTGACATCCAATCGGCTTTCCGTCTTTTGCCTATTCACCCCTCTGATTTTTGTCTGCTAGGCTTTTTACAGTGGCGTTTCACTTTCATCAGTGGGCATCGGCTGGTCTGTCACTATTTCGATGATTTCCTTTTCATAGGTGAGCGCCATTCCGGTCAGTGTCAGTTGGCTTTGCAGAATTTTCAGGCCATGACTGAGGAGTTGGGTGTGCCTCTGGCCCCTGACAAAACAGAAGGTCCGTGTACCACACTAACATTTTTGGGGATCGAAATTGATACTCTGGCCATGGTGGCGCGGCTGCCCTCGACCAAAGTTCAGGACATTTCTGCTTTCTTGTCGCTTGTTGTGGCAGAGCGTAAGTTGGAGCTCCGAAGGGTCCAAAAACTGTTGGGATACTTGAATTTGGCGTGTCGAGTTGTTCGAGCAGGTAGGACGTTTTGTAGAAGGTTGGGGATGTCCTTGTCTGGGGCGTATCTTCCACATCATCGTGTGCATATCACAGCAGCTGTCAGGGCGGATCTGTCCATATGGTTGACTTTTTTGCAGGATTTTAATGGTGTACCTTTGTCTTTTGCGGATGAAGACACGATTTGGCAGGTGCAAATCTATACAGATGTGTCTGGTGCCCTGGGATTTGGCATCTTCTGGGAGGGGCGCTGGTGTGCTGCTGGTTGGCCTGTTCACTGGCAGCGCCATGGTCACAGTATCGCATTTTTGGAGTTGTTCCCTTTGCTGGTTGCACTGTACATTTGGGGAGGAATTTTGGAACAGGACTGTTATTCCATGTTGATAATCGGGCTGTGGTGTCATTGATTAACAATCAGAAGGCAAGGGATTTGCGTGTGTTGAAGTTGTTGAGTGTTTTCATGTTGAGGTGTCTTCAACTAAATATAGTTTTCAAGGCAAGGCATATTCCGGGAACCACTAATCGTATAGCAGACGCTTTGTCTCGATTTCAGTGGACGGAATTCCGCAGACTGGCTCCTGGGGCAGATCTCGAGCAGACACTGATCCCACAGTACGTATGGGCCTGGGGGGAGTGAGGGTTGCACATTTGGTTGAGAATTCAGTGGCAGTTTCTACTCGGCGGAATTACTTGCAAGCATGGCAGGAATTTTTTAGATTTGGTGAGGAGTTTCCTTTTCCGGAGGGGGGGTTGTCTGAGGAACAGTTTTTGTTGAGTTTTGTTTTACATTTAGTTGACGCAGGCCTTTCTCACAACACTATCTCTGGTAAACTGGCAGGGATCTCTTTTTATGGTCAGCTACATTGGGGGAGGAATCCTGTGGGGGGTGTTTTGGTCAGAAAGGTCTTGAAAGGTTTGGGTAGGCTACAGGCTAGTTCTAAGCGGCTGAGACAGCCCGTCACTTTTGAATTACTCCAGCGCATGTTGTCTCAGTTGCCTTCTTGTTGCTACGATGCTTTTGAGTGTACTAAATTTAGGTTGTGTTTTGTGTGGTTATTTTTTGGGGCATTTCGGGCTTCCGAACTCTTGGGTTTGCGGGCCAGGTCCGGCATGACTAGTTCTGAGGTTTTTGTGGATGGGGATAGATTGCGTCTTTGGCTGTGAGTTTCTAAAACGGATCAGTTGGGTAGGGGCAAATGGGTCTTCTTGGGGAGGAGTGGTTTGGAATCATGCTGTCCGGTTCGGGAATGGGAGGTTTTCAGGCATTCCTCTGTTTTTCGGCCTGGAGTTCTTTTGCCATGCAGATGGCAGCCCAATTTCTGTTTCCCAGTTGTTGGAGGTTTTGAGGAAAGTGCTGTTGTCATTGGGACAAAATCCTTTTCAATTTGGCACTCACTCTTTTAGGATTGGGGCGGCAACTGAGGCTGCCAGGTTGGGGTGGGACTGGTCTCAGATTCGCAGAATTGGGCGATGGAGGTCGAGATGCTGTGAAAAATATGTTAGAAAGTAGGTCTCATTCGTTTTTGTTAACATGTGTTTTTTCTCCTAGGTCCATTGCTCGGGCTGGTCAGAGATAAAACGAAGGGTATGGATTGTGGGACATTCCTTCGTAAAATGGTCCGCACTCTCCGCAGAACGTCAAATTTGTGGGAGATCTCTGGGTCTTAGCAGTTTATCACATGAGGTCTTTTGGCATGGTAAAGGGGGAATGCGTTGGGGGGATTGTTTCCTTTTTTGTCGGTTCTTTGTGAGGGTGGTGGGGGTACGCCAGATTTGCTAGTAATTCAACTGGGTGAAAACGACCTGGTTTCCTTATCTGGTCTGACTTTGATCAAAATGATGCAGATGGATCTTGAAGTCATCAAACACGCCTGGGCGAGCACCATGGTGATATGGACTGAATTTGTGCCACGCCTCTTCTGGAAGGGAGCACGAAATCCTGTTGCCATGGACAGGGCAAGGAGGAAGCTGAACCGCTCTATGAGACTTTTTTGCAAAGACATAAGTATTTACAGTTTGGCGCACTCTCATTTACAGGTTTCGGAGCGGCACTTGTTCCGTGAGGATGGGGTTCACCTTTCACAGTTGGGTCAATCCTTTTATTTATTGGAACTACGTGATTTAATCGCCAAAGTTTTGAATGTCCAGTTGTGGTGTTCTTAGTTAGTCTTCCTTCTCTTTAGGTGGGGCAGGAAAACTCTGAAGGTTTTCCTGGTTGGCAGGTTTTTAGTGGGGGTGGGCAGCCTGGAGCGGGTTGGTCCATCCTCAAAGGGCAGTTAAAGGGAAGGAAGGGGTAGCTACAAGAGTTAGTTGCTTCTGGATTCGTTAGGGTTAACTTGGTTGGGGTTTACTCTTGGTAAGGATGCTTAGTTAAGCTGCAAGAATTTTGGTTAATAAATAAACAAACAATATATGTGCAGATGTTTTTTGGTTAACACCTGTCTTAATAAAGTGGCCTTTCTTGCTTACAAATAATTTGTGGACAGTGAGTTCTTGCGCGATAGAGAGTGCGCGCGCAGACGCCGCGCGGTGGGATTCTGGCTGCGCACGCGCCCTAGTCAGACCTTGGACTATCTGCGTGCCACGGAAGCGAAAAGCCGCAATCAGTTCGACGGTGACTTTACATAAGCTTGTTATCGCTGTTCTCAGAGGCCAGAGTCCAGCCACCACATACTTTCCCTCACATATCAAAGCTAAGCAAACACAGCCATGGTTAATTGGCCAGGTGAACTGTTGTGCCAAACTGTAAGCGTCACACTTTACCAAGTCAATGCCACTCCTGCGTCTTGGTTCTTTCAATTAAACTCACCTGACTAGACCGGTCCCTAGCTGCTACCGTGACCTCAACTTCTGTCCTACCCCAAAAAACAAAACAAAAAAGAGATTGTAATCAGAAAAAGAAAAAGTAAATGCCAAAATGAGAGAAGTTTTTTAAAAAGGTGTTATGTGAAAACTTTACTGGGGTACATGGAATGGAAAAGCTGGGTGTAGGATGTAACTTTAAATAATCTTTACAAATATTTGAAAAAATATTAGTAGTTAAGAAAGCATAAATGAAGACACTTTAGTGTAATGCTGACGTGTGCTGGAAAAGAAGATTTTTATTAGGATCAAAACAAATCAAGACACTTTACTTAGTAATGTGCAAATGATAAATATTTGCTGAAACCCGATTTCCACACATAATCGTTTGTGTCCTGTATAGTTTTATTAGTAACTGTATGTCTGTGCTACTTTAGTGGGCATTTCGGTGGGAAATATGGCGTCTGTAAATGACTGCACACTACTATCCCATACTTTAGTAATATTTTTTGATACACTTGTTCTTTGTGTGACGCTTGTATTTTTGAAAATCCCTATGACTTCAGTGATCTAACATTGATGGCAGCCCCCCAACCTGACGAATGTTCCAGCACCACTGCCCAGAAGGCATTCTGCTTTGTATCCCTCCCTGGCTGACAAAGTTCCTGTGGTGCAGGGCTGTAGGTTTTCTGCATTTGTCCCTTTCTTTTTTGGGTCTCCTGATGAGGCTGTTGTACGAGGAAAAGAATCACCCCTCAGGACCCCATGGAGTGTTGTATCTGCACAATGCAGGGGCACCCAATGGCAAACAGTGGGACACCTGGACCAGGGACCTGGCGGCCGCAAAGGCGTGGACTGGTCCATGTACCAGCAGCGCGGGTAGGCCTCATCTTCAAAAGCCCTGAGCCTGTAAATATGAATAGCACTCCTGGGAATACTCACCGTGGCCATGAAAGAAAAAGCGCAGAAAATAAATTAAAAGAAAACGGCTCTACCATGAATAGGGGCACCTTCCCCTCACCAGAACAGTGCGCAATTCCAGAACCAGAAGGTACTGCGATAGCCCTGGTAATACTGTACAGTCGAAGGCAAACCGTGGCTAAGGTGCGATAAGGAAAAATACTTTAGAGTGTGGTACTTCGAAGAGGGCTTGAGTAGTTAGGATGTCCATTAAGGGCCTGATTAATAGTTTGGTGGTGCGGTAGCAGGACTGCCCGCTACCAAACCCGTATGTGCACCGCCCACTATATATGACTTTTTAGGCCACTGGCGGGCGGTTCTTTGGTGTTCTCACGGCAGTGCCTATGAAATAGGCACCACAATTTGAATGTCAAAGACAGTACCTGCACGGCATGGACTGGTGCAGTCCATGCTGTGCAGGTACTGGGGTGCATACACACAGGGAGACAACATGTGCCCTCCCTGCATGCACCCCATGCCTCTGAGGGCAACAAGTGTCCATTTAGGACCCCCGTTGTTTCCTCTCCGCCACGATTTTCATGGCGGAGGTACTGCCGTGAAAAGCAGGGTGGAGAATTAACTCGTAATATGCTTGGCGGAACCGCCAGGTGTATTGCGGCCTCAAGATTACCGTGCTACCAACAGGGATCGCGGATGCGGGAGTGCAATGGTGGTCTGACCAACGTAGCCTTAATAGGGCAGCCGGAAGACCACCGGGCCATGCCCCCGATGAGTCTAGCGGTGTGTGGACCGCCAGACTCATAATCAGGCCCCAAGTATTCATAGGCAGTACATTTGGTTCGGATACTTATTGGAAGAAGGGGTGGAGGGTACAAGTGTACCGCCAGTGGATTTTGATGAAGCGGACAAGGAGGTGAACATCATCTCAATGGTCCAGAAGGGTCACAGACTGCATAGCACCCACCCGGAGGGCCAGCTGTCCACCCAAGGGCTAATCATCACAGCCAGATTACCGCTACATATAAACTGTGCCTCATGAGTCTCGAAGCTGGATCTCAATGCAGGATACCACCGCCTGAAGTTCCACTCAGTCATGTAACATGACAATGTACAGTGTAAGTGCAGCGTTAATAGGCAAATACAGAAATGTGCATTTAGACTGTAGTACTCCATTCAACTGGGTATTCACAGATAAGGCAGCTTAAAAAATTCATGCCGAGCAGGCAGTGGTGCACATCAACTCACACTCATTCCTCTCCTGAAGTACAATGATTGTATTCCATGAATGATCCAAGGAAAGTTTGGATTTTTTGCGAAACAGGGTCAAAATATCAGCATTCAGAAACGTTCATCGAGTTTAGTCTGCCATGGCCGCAGATGAAGACATCCAGATTTTGAGCTGCCAAATTAGGTCTGGGAGGCCTTCTGGTCCCTTACCACAAAGCAAAACAGGACCTCACGGGGAGACTTCGTGAAACTATTTAACAGGTCAGAGAGCACCCTTCACACAGTCTTGAGTGCCGAAGTTAGCTCGTCTTGCCCCCAAGCAGAATCCAGATGCATAATCTTTAGATCGTCCCATAACTTCATCAACTACAACCATATTTGTGACACCGTTGTTTCCTCTTCTCTACACTTGGCAGTCACCCATTTCTTAGCCCCGGAACAGGAACACTACAAAGCATCCATGTTCATTTTTTGTTTATTTTCCCCTGTTTTTATCTGGGAGCTGTCCCCTTACCTCCACAATAATTGTTTATACACCGCTGCTTTAGCGGGCCCGGTTCTGGGGTTGTTGGGGTTCTGCCTCGCTTGTTATTTGGGCGCCATTTTGGGAGGGGCATTGACGCTTTTGCAGCGCCATATTGAGCGTCCTGGTGGGGCGGTTTGCACCTCACCTGGAGGCCCTATTTAAGGCGGTCTTTTCTGCTATTTCGCCCGGTTAGGAATCATATGCCCGGTTTGGCGGCTCAGCATTGCTCTCAGCGCTGCGTGATTAGCGCATTACGCTTTTAATTGCCTGTTTTATATTTCTGTTCGTTTTTTGTTTATTTTCCCCTGTTTTTATCTGGGAGCTGTCCCCGTACCTCCACAATAATGGTTTATACACCGCTGCTTTAGCGGGTCCGGTTCTGGGGTTGTTGGGGTTCTGCCTTGCTTGTTATTTGGGCGCCATTTTGGGAGGGGCATTGACGCTTTTGCAGCGCCATATTGAGCGTCCTGGTGGGGCGGTTTGCACCTCACCTGGAGGCCCTATTTAAACCAGTCCTCCTAGCACAGCGGGGTCGCGCAGCGGGTTTGCCTTTCGCTTTGCCAGAGTCCTGCCCGTCTGCGCCCGTCAGCGTCCCGGAGGCGGCGGAGTGGCGGACGGGTTCAGCTGCATAGGGCTCTCTGTTGCGGATGGGAGGATGGTGTATTATTCGTCGCTGGAACTTGGCTCCTTGCAAAGGGTATCCTGTACTTGTCGGACTGTTTTTCCAGGTCGTTACAGGGGTAAGAGGCAATGTCCTGGATGTGGTTGGACACCTGGTTATGCCCCTGCTGCCTCATTGCAGAGGGGAGAGGCTAGTTTGAAACATCTCTGCCTGCTCCTAAATACCAGATCAGTGCGCAGACATGCCCTGGAGATCTTTGACCTCCTTGTTATGGAAAAACCATTATGTCTGATTCTGACAGAAACATGGCTGGGGGAATTGTCCAATCCCGATATCATGGCGGCTATTCCACTGGATTATAATATTTTTCGGCAAGATAGAGTGAAGGGGAGGGGAGGAGGGGTGGCTCTGGTGGTGAATAAGCTTGCTGCTTGTTCTATCATCCCTATGGAAACTATTGCAGGTTCTGAATCCCTGGCCTTCTCCATTACTCTGGCTCCCAATCAAGCTCTTAAAGGGTTGCTGGTCTATAGACCCCCTGGACCGGCGGGATCCTTTTTTGATGAACTACAGGTGGCTATTGCAGGGTTAGCTCTGAGGGCTGAGCACTGTGTGCTGGCGGAAGATTTTAACTTCCACATGGATGAGGATGAGGTTCCGGATGTGAACAAGCTATTCGATATCACGGCTCCCTTTGGTCTTGTGCCTTTTCTTTCTGGCCCCACACACGACAAGGGTCACACTCTGGATCAGGTTTTTTCCACGGCCCCTTTAGATGACATAGAGCTTGTTCCGGTGCTCTGGTCTGACCACAGGCTGGCTAGGTTCTATGTACCGGGCAGGGAGAAACTGTCTAGCAATGCGCCTAGACAGCATGGACCTGTCTCTAGGGCATTCCACCGTGTGACTCCTGAGATGCTAGCTCAGGCTTCTCTTGACCATCCGTATCCCCTCTCAGGTGACCTTGAGCAGGATGTGGACTCTTTGCAGCTGTGGCTGACGGACAGGCTGAATGATTTAGCCCCGGTGTTGGCCCCCCGGGTTACCTCAAAGCGGGTTTCTGCACCGTGGTTCACGGAAGCACTGTTTGCCTCTTGTCGCCAGTGCAAGGTGGCTGAGAGGGCCTGGCGCTCTCAGTATGACCCGTGGCCAGACTTGCATACAGGACTGCAATCAAAGCTTATCATCGTGATATCCTTCGTGAGAAAAAGGATTACCTGGCTAGGAGGATAGAGGCAGCCTCCAATTCATGCAAGGAGATCTTTACTGTGGTGAGGGAGTTTACGGCTCCTAGATCTAATCTCTCTCAAACCGCTCCCTCTGAGTCGTGGGCCTGTGATCTTGCAAAGTTTTTTACGGATAAGATTAAATTGATCCAGGACTCCTTCCCTGAGAGGTCGGTTGAAGTGCATCCCAGCAGTGGGGTGGGGTTAGTTCCATCGCCTACCCTGGATTCTGCCTTGTCTGTTTTTCCGCCTATCTCTCCTTCTGCGTCACTGGCACTTTTGGTCAACCTTAAATCAGGGTCGCCCTTAGACCCCTGCCCGGCCAAATTTCTGGCCCATTGGTTAATCCACTTTTGAACCTCTCTTTGAGGGAGGGGATGGTCCCGCAGGCTTGGAAGCGGGCAATGGTGATCCCCCTTAAAAAGCCTGGCCTAGACCCCGAGGGGTTGGCCAATTATAGGCCTATCTCTCTCCTTCCAGCGTTGGCTAAAATTACGGAGAAGCACGTGCATAGTGTGCTCTCTGCTTTCTTAGAAACCAACGACCTGCTGCACTCTACTCAATCCGGCTTCCGCCCCAATTTAAGTACCGAGACGGCGTTTTTGGAGGTGTCTGAGGCCATTAAGGAGGCTCTGGATTCTGGAGGCAAAGCCATGCTTGTCATGCTTGATCTGTCGGCGGCCTTCAACACCGTCCCCCATGGGGGGATCCTCGCCAGACTTCATAACATCGGTCTGATGGGGAGGGTGCTCAACTGGTTTACATCTTTCTTAGCTGGCCGTCGACAAACGGTCTGGGCCCCCCCTGCTCCGCTGAGATGCCGCCATTGGGAGTCGGAGTTCCGCAGGGCTCTGTGTTGAGCCCGACTCTTTTTAACATCTTTAAGACCCCTTTGGCGGCACTGGTGGAGTCCTGTGGGGCCCAGATCGTTTCTTATGCTGATGACACCCAGCTCCTCTTCACGTGTAGGAAAGGTGAGGATTTTGACGGAGAGAGCATTCGGGAATGTCTCGGGCTGTTTTTAATTGGTTTCAGCAGAACAGCCTTAAATGTAACTCTGACAAGTCGGAGGTGCTGTTCTTTGGCTGTACCTCAGACCCTGACTGGCAGGCATGGTGGCCGATGGATATGTTCCCCCCAGCACAGGCATCCCAGCTGGCAAAAAATCTGGGAGTCAAGATCGATAATGGTCTGACGCTGAGATCTCAGATCCTCGGTCTTATGGGCACATGTTTTGGCATTCTCAAGATGCTCCGGAAGTTTCTTCCTCTGCTCACAGAAGAACACAGGAAGATTACGGTGCAAGCCTTGATTGGCTCCAGATTGGACTACGCCAACGTCCTCTATCTGGGTCTTCCGGATTATCTTGTACAGCGGCTGCAGGTCGTGCAGAACTCTGCTGCACGCGCCATCTTTGGTCTTCGCAGGCGAGCCAGAGTGTCCGGCCTTTTGCAGTCGCTCCATTGGCTGCCTATCTGGAAGCGGATAGTTTTTAAGGCGCTGACCCTGGCTCATAAAGCGCTTTTTGGCTCGGGAGCAAAATATCTTCAGCGTAGGCTTGTCTATTATCGCCCGGCCCGATCTTTGCGATCTGAATCTTTGTCGCTTGCGGCAGTTCCCCGAGTAAAGAGGGCCTGTATTGGTGGGCGCTCCTTTAGTCTGAGGGCACCACAGCTCTGGAACACTCTGCCATTGGCCTTACGCGGTACTTCTAATCTGCTGTCTTTCAGGAAGGGCCTTAAAACCTGGCTTTTTACCCTTTAGTATGTGTCACTCTGCTGTTAATGAATGTTTTTTTCTGTTATGTTTTTCTTTTTATGAGCTGCCAATATAAAGCGCCGGGACACTCCAATGGAGTAGCCGTGCGCTATAGAAATCAAATTTAACATAACATAACATAACAACGTGGAAGAGGGGCAAATATTGCATTGGCAGGCAGCTCTCATGAAGGCTCCATTAGCTTCAGCTTTAGGCTGGTGTCAGAACCTGCTGCCTGGGAAGCAGAAATTAAGGGGCCAGGAAACACCTAGTTACCACACCACTGGACACCGCAAGAAAGAGCAGAAGGCAGTCACCAATTGGTCCCACCCATAATTACACCCAGGAGCAGAACAGGAAGAATCCTAGTCCTTCGCTATGACATAAGAACAGCAGCAAGAAAAACAAAATGCCTTCCCGAAAGCCTATCCATCGAGAATCATGTTAGTTCCCAGACTTTGTGGAGTTTCTTTTTCACATCCTTTAGAGAAAGGGCTGCTTCTAGCTGAACAAAACTTAACTGAGCACTGCCTCACCGAAATGGCACAAGGATTTATGTAACCCGGAAACTACATTTGCCATCATCAAAACTACCACCTGTCCATAATCCCAATAGCCATTTGCAGTTATCAAGAAGTAAAACCCTTCCTTGCAGGACTTGACCAAACACCAAAAAAAGTGTGTGGGGAGGAACCAGGCATAGACAACACTCTAGAGCTTATACTGCACATTAAAGGATGCCTGTGGTCGCTGGCCTTAGCTTATGAACTCTGCAAACATTGAACATGTTGGATCAATTCACTTGGAGCTTTTCTAGACTCAATTCTGCCAGGAATACACTGATAAAACATCATATCACAAAGTCACTGAAGTGGTAAACATGGCACTGCTTTCTAAGGTGCGACTAATGGTGCTTACCCAGAATCATACATCCCAGTGGAGCAATATGGATATGCAACCTAGCTCATTACGAAAATTCTCCAGATTTGAGGCATCAATTCAGAAATGACAACTAGAAACGAATGGGGGCCCAATCCCAAGTTCTCACTGTTTCAAGTGTAGCGAGTGCGGTCACTTTCTCCACAGTCATCTCTATTATTCAACCAAGGATTTTATTTTTGTGGATACCACAGGTATGTTTCCAAGTTATTCTAGTCATTGTACAAAGTTCTGAGCTGAAGTATATGAAGATGGAAAGACCATACATTGGCTGTCGAAAAGCAGGTGTACCTTGTCACAAGTCGGTCATTACAGGACTGTATAGTCACCTTCACTCACAGTGGTCATAACATACACGACCAACAAAGAGTTCAAATTCAAGAATGAGGGGGAAATAGGATGAACTCATCCATAGCCCGTATGCCCAAGTTACCCTTCGAAGGTCTAATATGGTTAGATAGCTTGCTATTACCTATTTTTTCCTCATTTAATTCACAAAAGATCATACTTGAGGACTGTAATCTCCCTTTGTAAACGTATAGATATGTGGCAATCATCTACCAAACACAACGTCCATCCCAAGCCACCACCCCTCCAATTAGCCAACTCCATGCTGTGCATGGCCTTTGACTTTACATATGGTAATAAAATATTACTTCATAACAGCCTGCGAAATTCACTGGAAAAAAACGAGAGAGAGAAAGAATAGAGAAAGAATATTATATATCTACTGAAAAACTAAACTTAAGGTGATGTTATAGTTGGGTATGGCAAAAACATCTTACTGTACATTAAAAAAATAACACCTCAGAATTCACTACAAAAAAGCTCATCTTAAAGTGACGTTATAGTTAGTTGAAAACGACAGTAAAAACTTAAAGTTTAAAACTAAAAAAAAATGAAATTCACCTGTAATATAGTTAACTGAAGTAACTAGAACTCACATCCTTACCATGCACAATGTTGTCATCTATGGTGTCAAGAGTCATGAAACAGGTTAGGAGATATATAGATTCACCAGCATCCATCAAAATGTAAGGCATTACTGGGAAGACTGGAAACATCCGCTTGTTCCACAGTGTAACAGACAGTTATTTACAACAGGTCTTTTGAAAACAGAGAGCTAGAGCAGTCTGTTGGGAAAACCTAAAAATGCACCTCTTTTCAGGTTTAGAAAGTTGTATGTAGAAAGGACAGAAGGAACCCTGCTTTGTTCTGTTCATTAAGGGAAAAAAATGTGCATCGTTTTGCCTCAAGCCTGAAACTGAACATGCACTTACTCGCCCGTTAATAGAAAGAAATAAGCGCAGCACTATTCAGCAATATTCCTCTGTCATGGTACGCCCAGATCCTAAACAAGAGCCTCACAACCCGACACACCTAGACACTTGCCTGTAGAGACAAAGATCAGTGGAAAGTTTATCTTAAAAATGTGATAGGTTCGCTAATTTGAAAATGTTTTCAGTTTGAGGTGTAAACTCAATTACTTCTAGGGCTTGCCCAAGACAGTGCATGCTCTGTCTCCCGCAAGCCATTTTCCTAACAGTAGGCTTAATGGCAGCTTAGTGATTACCATTATTTGGTTTCATGGTCACTCTCAGTGGCTTGTTCTTATGGGAAACATCATTAACAACGAAGGCAGTACTACGCGTAACGTTTACAACGAGGCACTTACCACGTAAACGTCTTTCCAACGCGTATGCCTTCAACGATCGTATTTACCACGAAGAAAAAAAAAAACGAAGGATTAAAAAGGGGGGTTGGGGGGGGGGTCTCCCCCCCCCCATAAATAAAACGATCTCGCCGTGCCGAAGAAAACAGTGTCATAAGAGAGGAAGCGGAAATAAACTTCCGCTTCCTCTTTATGACGTAAGAACGACGTGGCAAAGAAAATGAGGGGAAAACGAATTCCGTGGTAACGCATGCGTGGAAAAGGCATGCGTTGCAACGGAATTCGTGGTAACAACATATAACCGTTCTTATTGGTAACCTGCCATAGGCTTCCTTCTTCTTCGTCTGTATCACTTGTGGAGCATTGACGCATTACTCATGTCCGTCAACTACTCTTTTTTTAGGTGCTACTTTTTTCTTTGTATTTGAGCACTCTAGTCGAGGGTTCTTTTAGGTCTTGGCTAGCGTAAGACTGCGCACATGCGCAGTCTCGCTGGTGAGGCTTAAGGAGATAGGGTGAGTTTCACTAGCGAGGTTAAGTCCTGCCCCTCTTTTCCATTGGCTGGCGTCACTGTTCATGCTAAACGGTGGCCAGCCATTGGAAAAGAGGTCCCAGTGACGTTCTTCTTTCTCTTTAAGCCCCGTCCTTTTCAGACTGGCTTACTCGACTTACTGCTGCGGTAAAAGCTTTATTATCTTCTTTATGGGGCGAAACAGATGGCCGCATAAAGAAGATAATGAACCTTTTACTCCAGCAGTAAGTCGGGCTCTTAAATAGAAAGCAGCACGTCGTGGCTGCCCGGAAGAGGAGCAGAGTTGGGCAGTGAGCTCGCCCTGGAGCCTCTTTTGTTAGGATGTTTGCAATGCCCACCTTATGTATCCGCTTGAGGCCCATGAGAGAGGCCGGCAGACTGTGCGGCGGCGGGACACGCTGGATATGGGACCTGCTGTCGCCGGTACTGGAATGGAGGATCGATGACTCACCGGCTCCTCCTCTTTCAGTTTCGGCAGATTCCCCTGACTCACTGACACGGGGCGATATCCGGAGCAGCCTGGCACTCTTGTCGTCTTTTCTTTCCGCTTTTACTTATAGGCTGCTTGACTTCGTACCGGTGTGCATGCAGGTAAATGCAGTCCGCGCTGTCAAAACCTGGCCCCGCCCCACTTCTGCAGCCGTCGCTGCTCGCCCTTGCTCGAACTTCAGAGGGAATGGGTAACTTTAATAGTGTACTAGTAGAAAAAAAAATACTGCATTAAAGATCTTGGGCTGTAGAGGCCCTTGGGAGCCGAGGAAATCCAGATAGAAAAAAAATGGTTTGCTACTTTAGAACCAGCCCACATTTTTAAATCAGTACGGTGTAATATATTTAATAGATGTAATACCAGTATGTAAAAGCATCATCGGTGGTGCATCACTAAGTGCAAACAACAACAAAAATTACACAACTCTCATTTTGTACAATGTTTTCGTTGTATAATTCGGCTGCTCAACTACGAACGTGCCATGCTCAAAATGGCTGAAAGGTCACGTATTTTAAAGCCGTATATACCAATTAAAGTTTGCTTTTCCCGTCTACGATTACTGCCTTCCTAAAGCGGAAGAACGATGTCTCCACTGTGACGTTCAACTTGATTCCGAGATTGTCCTTTCCCTGAAGGGCAGGCGGCTGTGAATCGCCAACCAGAACATGGTCATTAACGTGGGAGAGGGACGTTTAGTGCTATTTAGTTTTGGTGGTATATACTTTTTTCCTTTCATTTAAAGATACATGCATCTCTTTGCTCCGTTTACAGAGTTAATCATTTATGATTGTTTATTCAACTAGCAGTTAGCTGTCTTGCGCACTCAATAGACGTTCTTTGGGCTTTTTTTTTTGCAGAGTCAACTGCATTCGGTGCCCCTTGGTCTGGCCTCTTACTGAAGGCAGGGAGATATGCCTGAACGAGTGCCTTCTGGAGGCCACCTCTCCAGGGAGCAAATCACGGAGTTGTCAGAGGTGACAAAGGAAGGCTGGGGATTTTCGTGGTTAATTTAGCTAGACATTGCATCCGAAATATACATATATTATGTTAATATATATATATATATTTATATTTTCAGTGTAATTGGGCCTTGATGTGGCGTTCGCGAGTGGCTAGTTAACCATTGCATACCTCCACAGGGGCCCTTGAATATGGGAATTAGGGCTTGGTATGCCATGGAGTATTTCTAATTGGAGTGGAGCAGATGGGACTTACAAAGTGGTCCAGCAAAGGAGACAAGGCAGGTGACAGTCAAACCCGAGATACCATTGGCAGTTTACTGCACCAGCCAATGAGCCTGTGGCTCGAAAGGAATTAATACATGGGAAATTTGCACTGTTTTTATTTCACGTAGTATGCTGCGCCCTCCATTGTCGCGCAGTGACGCTCCACACAAGCCCTTGCCACAGAATGTAACCAGAACTTTGTTTCTGGAAAAAAAAGTTCAACGTGGCTAGATCACTGTTTGAGAGAGCCCTTCCACCAGAACATTAGAGTGCAACAGTCACCGTCAAAGAAAGGTGGTGGCTTGGTGTTGTGTGTGTGTGTGTCTGGCTGTGTGTGTGGCTGTGTGTGTGGCTCTGTGTGTGTTTTTGAAAGAAATAAAATGCGTTGTTA
Organism: Lissotriton vulgaris; assembly: GCF_964263255.1. Taxonomy (NCBI): domain Eukaryota; kingdom Metazoa; phylum Chordata; class Amphibia; order Caudata; family Salamandridae; genus Lissotriton; species Lissotriton vulgaris. The sequence continues at coordinate 262,532,657 of NC_141700.1, read as the reverse complement.
TTTGCAATGTCAATAGCTCAAACTCGCGTAAATACGCGACCTATTGCATTGCAAATGCAATAGGTCTCGCATTTGTGAGAGATTAAGCTAATGGCATTGTAAATGACAATGACATTTATTTATCTGTTTTCAAAACCAACACATAAATAAAAATGTTGTCATTTACAATGCCAATAGCTCTAACTTTTGCAAAGGCGAGACCGTTGCATTGTAAATGCCTGTTTTCTAGGTGTCTCCCTTCCTGTCGACACTCTGCTGTCCATCATGTTGCTCTGCAACATGCCTTCCAGGGCAGCCTTTAGCGCTGGTGGCTCCCAGTGCGAAAACATATTTAGGCACCCCACGACCTCCTTCTCCACGGATTGTCTCACTGACCCTCATCTCTCCATAACCCCCTCTAATATGCATTTCATTTGTTTTAAAGTGCTTAAAAGAAAGCAATCTTCCCAAACTCACTCTTTTCAGCAAAATTAGGAAAAGATAATGAAAGCAGCAAAAAAAGCAAATATTACGTCTTAACCTGTACTCTGCAGTTTGCATGCAGCTCTTTGATGACAGTTCATAAGTTATTGTGATATATTAGGATTGTTATTTGTGAACTGCAATTAAAAAGAGGGATCAAAAAAGGGAACAAAAGCAGTAACCCACTGAGCTATCCACATAAAATACAGTTCTGGGATCTGCATGGTACATGTGGTTTCTCACCTACTTTATGATGAATCAAACTGTCATTAGACAAAACTCCGATCTCTCTCCAGCAGGAACATTAACCACCAGTTACCTTCGCCTTTTTATTGCTGCTCAAATCTACTTGACACACCGTAAACTCTGCAGCTGGTGCTTGTAAATCATAATTTTTTCTAAACAAGGCACCCCCTCGCCCCCAAGGTCAGCGCCAGGTGCGGCTGCATCAGTCACACTGCCCTGTAGCCGGCCCTGCTGCCACTCAATTGTCCCTGTGGCCCCACCTGCCCTCTCTCCATTGTCCATGTCCCCCTCTAAAAAAAAAACAGTAAAGTGACCAACGCTGGCTGTTTCATATTCTTCCACACACGCAACAAGTGTTGCCCACCCACAGACTTCCCTGCCTCCCTATTGCCTCCTACTGGCTGCATCACAGTCTTTACTTTTCTTGTTAACTTTCAGCTATTTTTCTCAACAGAAGCGCCGCTGTACAACATGGCTAAAAACATTGACAAAGCCAATAACTCCCATAGTTGAGATCTACTGGCATTACCAATGCTCGCAAGTGTAAAAGATATACTTGTGATCTAGAACAGGAAAAAATGGCGTATGCGTTCAGGTTAGTAAGGGGTTTTGCTGGGTCGAAGAGAGTACTTGTGTTTTTTAATCTTAGGACAGGAAAAGGTCTAGGGCAGGTGTTCAATATGGTGAAGCTACCCATCTGTCCATGCCCCAGGCCTCATCTGCTAATGCACACAAAAAATAGGGTCACCCAATCTTCCATCATTCCACTCTGATCTCTCTCATGTCTCTTTAAAGCATATACGAACATTGTGTATGTGTGGTAAAACAAGTACAGCAGTAGAATATTTATACGTCCCACCAGGATTTCAAGTGACAAAGATAATCGATACTGGCCGTATTTCCAGGCTTCCCCGCAACAGCCGGGTGGAGGTACAGAAAAACCCAATATCATTTGCATTTCTATGCTTGCTTCGACACCTGGGGGGAGGAGGAATCAAAAATCCTGATGCTAATAGTACTTCCAGTGTACCTCTAAAAGCAGAGCCTAAAATTCAGTGCTTAATTTGTTAAAAAGTAAGTGCCAGGATATTTTCAGGAGATCACGACAGCTTGCACCACCCATTGCCCCTGCCAACACTGCCAATGACCGTGCCAACACAACAACATATCATCTCACTCCTAAAAGTGATACAATTCAGACGATATTTTATGTATTTTGACTTATTAAACACACTTGTGCTCTTCTCAAACTTAAAAAGACAGTGCCACCATGTGGTGGACTGTTACTACAGCTGGTGCTGACAATTAGGTTCCAGTGCAGAGCACCGGAAACCACCGGCTCAAATTAAGCACTGCTAATATTTCACAATAGCCTAATTTTCAGTTTCATCTTTAATTCTATAATATTAACGGAAAGCACTGTTTCCAGTGTCCAAATTTCACAAATACTCCAAGACTGGAGTTTGATCAGTAAATTATACCACCCTTGACTATTTAGGATATTTCTATACCTTTATTTAACATTCAACAGAAGGCATGATAATTCAGCTACTTTCAACAGTATTTCTAAGCTTTCACTCAGAATTACAGGGAGGAATCCAAGTAGGACTGCGCAGAACAAGAAATGGAAGCCTATATCTCTTTAATGTGTCAATGCCAGTTCTGTTTTGTCATGGTGTGTGCAAAACTCCATAGATAGGGACGCTGCTGGGTCTCACCAATCAAAACTGAACAAAGAAAAATTGTCTAAAAGCAAAAATATTTTTGGTGCCAAAAAGCTTACTTGCCACAGTGGTCCCAGGAGGGGAACTACTTTGTGTGGTGTGATGAGGATGTGCTACTTGTGAAAGGACAGAATGCTGTTAATCACACTGAAGTTTGCAAATGACTGACGTGGGCTGACCATCACCCTGTGCTGTAATAGGCAGAAGAAAAATGCACAATTACAGACCAATGGACGAAGAAAGCCATCTGAAAGAATATTATGCATCTAACTTTGGTAAAAATCTAAAGATCTTGGCTAGCCAGATCAAGCAATATGCATTTGACAATAGCTCTATGCCTTCTCTCAACGGGAGGCCTATAAATACACACAAACCTTATAAAAACAGCACGCAGCGGTTGTCTGCATGCATCCCCTCCATTTCCAGGGAAGTTGAAACGCTTTAACACGGACCACAATCCTTCGTTTAGCTTGCCACCTGGCCAATATTTTACATGTATGGTTGGAATTGTAATCTTACAGTGATTAAAAATTAAGAAAAAAAACGAGAAAAAGAAAAAAAAACGGAGGAAATCATTCAAAACTAGCGTTTGCCCTTTTGCAGCATACACTTAAAAAAATAAAGGAATGATACAATTCAAATCTGTTTTAGACCTGTTTAATCTATTCATACATGATTAGTAGCGCAAATAAAGACCGAACAAACTTGTTAAAAAGGTGATACAGAGGACTGTGCACAAGTTTGTATTGAACTTTCCAGAATAATAAAGTAAGATCAAGTTAAGGAATATTTCACTGAGAAAGGGGCAGGCCTGGCCTCACAACTAGCAAGAGCGATAGGGGTAGACCGGGAGAAAGAAGTAGGTGGGAGAGATGATTGGAAAGGGACGAAGAAGACAAAACCTGCAAGAGCGAGAAATATGAACAGACGTGGAGAGAGGTGCAGAAAGAGGCATGAGGGAAATTAAGCCACCTGGTCATTGGGCTGGGCCGAAAGTTCCCAGTATCCCTTGAGGGGGTGGTCCCTGCGCTTTATATATTACAAGATAAGCATTGAGCACAATGCACTCAATCGTGTCCATCAGCAAGACATGGCACCCAGGCGCAGCTCCTCCGCTAATGCACCTCAACAGTAAACTCACTTTACTCTGGTAACGAAAACATAGAACTCCCACAGTCAGAGCTTTAATTGGGCCGGATCCTCCGGTGCTAAGCACCAGCAGTTTTAACAAGCAGCTGCTGAGACAGGCCCCCATCGGGCTCTTCATTTTTGCCCTCACCCTGAGGGTGAACAAAAAAACCTTAACTCTTCAGCAGTGCCATCCTTCAGTGGCTTTGATGTAACTTCAAGGAGACTCGCCATAGTTAATTCAGTCTCGTGTCAGAACTGCAGCATTTTCAGTATATACACACACACACACACATATACATATAAACACACACAACGAATCCATACCATAGGTGTTACTTTTCTTCTTATGCATCTAACAACCATTGACAAAGCCAATAGTCCTGGCTTGTTATAAGTATAAATGTACTTGTATCATATATGTAGATGCAATGATAGAAAGAGCAACATTGTTAAGCACAGATTTTACCATATGTGTTTTTAAGCCACGGCCTTAATTACATCGGTCACGTCACGTCCCTTTGAGCCACCCCCCCCCCCCCCCCCCCCCCCCCCAGTTTTTTAAATCCCACTTAAAGCCCTGCCCACAGTTAGTGCAGGCCATAATATAATGGTAAGGTAACTCGTCGACGATGCGAAAACCACCACAAACACCGTGTGGCTGCATTACACTGTATTAATCGAATGAAAACATCCCGTTCCATCCCAAATCTAGTCTGCACCTTTACATGCAGGGGAATAAGGGGGGAGGGAGGGGCGGATATGGCAACTCTACCCGGGCCTCCCATCCAACCGAAGACCAATGACTGTTTGTGAGAATAGTGGAGAGTAGCGTCGCCAGTGTGTCGTGGCCCCACTGCAAGGAAGGCAATGCCGCCCCCCCCCCCCCCCCGCTGCTCTTCGAGTTGTAAAAGACATCACTAAGCTTGGTACGGAGCCCGGCTTTTACCAAACTCATCACAAACATGACTAACGCTCCCCGCCGTAAGGGGGCGCGTTTTGTTGCACATGAACGAGACCCGAAGGCCAGTCCCCTTACCTGCACGGTGTCTCCCGAGGCCGCCTCCAGGGCTGAGGCGGACACTGGCGAGGGGAGAGAAAACGGAGCCCGAACCAAAAGAAAACAAGAGAAAGCTTCCCGCAGGCAGGTGACCCCGTGCACTATCAAGCCAGACCACCAGTCACTCCTGGAGCCAAAGGAAAGACGAGGCTAGCGCTGCGAACCGGGAGCCACTGAAAGTCTGATTATACAAAGGTTTCTGAGCCCAAAAGTGTGTCCGGGCTTCAGGTGAAACGCAGGTCGCTGACCCCTAACAGCGCAATAGGGAAGGGCTGGCTACGCACACCCACCAATGGTACGACGGACCTTGTAGTCCACCGCCCCCTTTAGAACTGTGCACACTACGGGAAGCAATGCACTGGGGTGGGACACTTTGTTTTGGAAGGAGCGAGTCCTGCAGGTTTACTTCTGCCCTCTGTTTCCAGCAGCTCCAATACCATTTCCGTGCACCTGGTAGTCTAATTCCTGCAGTCACTTTTTTAGTCCAAATCGTCGTTTTCACTTGTGTTGACTGAGCTGAGCTGAATCGAGACTGCAGCTCCCATAATGCACTAATTTGTAAAAGGAAAGCCCAGAATTATAAACACGGTTTCCCTGGTGACATGGAGACAGCCAGTTAGCATTGGACGGTAACCCCTTGTAGTGTGGGCACTTTCAGGCCGTGCTGTTTCTAGCCATAACCCTTAAGCAAGCAATGAATGGCCCATTGCCTTTAAGTACAGAGTCGAACTATAAATCCCAGCAGGCCTTTCGCTAGTGGCTCAAAACTAGTACTGGCTGAAGCCCCCCCCCCCACTCCACACAATGGAATTGAGCAGTTAATCTGTATGCATTGATATCATGGCAGGATAGCAATTTATTCTTTACAAATTAACCATATAACCTCCAAAAAGAAATGTGATCTCTGCTGAGAAATTCAAACTCCTGTTCACTGATATGGTGCTTGTGTAATCAATAAAGCACTTTGCTGCCCTTGATGCTAGCTCTACTCTATAAAACGACGTATTTAATATCAACAAGTGAAAACTGGAGGCAAAGGCAGAGCTTCCAGGTTCCAATCTCTAAATATCTGGAATTGTCTCTCAAGTCTCTTTCCTCCTTTGTCTTACCACCTCACATTTTATCAACTCCTATAGACATGCTCCTTGCTGTGCTTTTATGGAGGAGCTGAGAGGGGTAGGGAGTACGAGGGATGGGGATTTGAGGGAGGAAGCGGCACATGGGGACAGATCAACATGACATGCACTCCGATGGGGCCGAGTTCTTCCACACCAAATTACTGTTTAACTCATGGCCGATGGACCTTTATTGCCAGCTGAGAAGTGTAGAGGGGAGAATTAGATCATTTAAACAGGACCACAATTTATAAGAACCATGACAATATCCAGAAGCAGAACACAGGCAATGATTGCCCCGATGTCAAGTTCGGCTTTCATCTGTGGTGAATGTATGAAAATCATTACCCTGTCCCTACACCACCACTACCATGATATCCCTACTTAGCATTTCCCAGACAAGATCAGGAAAAAGGTGTCAGCGCGTGAAGCCTTCCTAAGAAGTCCACTCACGTTGTGTGGGTCAAGTAGCAAAAGCTACAGAGCTCATTGTAAGATGCTCCTTCTCTATTCTTCGATCTCCTCACCCTTCTCCCCTTCTCCCGAATCCAGCCGAGGGCACTGTCCCTAATACAAAATCACAAAACATATAACATGCCCACTGATCACCTCATCTTGCAGGACACTTCCCATAGGTAATTTTCCATTCAGAAGTCTGTTATGAGCTCAAAACCAATTTCAATTATGACACATGGCTGATAGCCAAAAGGTGGAAAAGACAAGTCTCGCAGAATCAAAACTCACACTTTGCTCAAAATCGGAGGTCTTGGAACTGTCACTGTCAACACCCCCTCTATTTTCAAACCAGGAACTATCAGCTCAATATCAATTTTCAGTTCGGGGTTCCTGCTGATTACTTGTAAAGACCTCAGCCTCCCGGTACCCACTGTTTCCAGCATCAGCAGCCAAATAAGTCCATTCTCGGGCGGCGTATCTCTGACAAGGCACCTTCGCCCTTCTCGACCTTCTCAGACCCCCCTATGCTTCTTCTGCACCACTTCAGATGTTTCAGACACAGGAGCAAGATCTCTTTCAGGTGCCAACCTCAGATTTAACCTCCCTTGTCTCCCAAGCCACGTTTCCTCTGCAAGCTCTGTGCTTCTCCTCTGCACCCGACCACCTTGCGCACCTTTTCTTTCAGCTGAATCTGACTCTATATCACTCGCAATGTTACTGTCTCCATCGAGGTCAATACCTGCACCTTGTGTAGCCTGACCCCCCTCAGCTTGCTCTGGTGGGCAACCTGCTTCGTTAGTAACCCTCACAGCTTGGCTTGTCCACCCCTGTGGCCTCACAACCACAGCTGGAATTTCTTCTTGGAGAGGAGCTGTTTTATCAGATGATTCTGAAACTCTGCGGGTGTGGGAGGCATGTATCCATTTGGGAAAGCCCCCGCACTTCACAGCTGTATTTGTCACTAGGATTACTTGATATGGACTCTTCCACCGGGCGTCAAGACAATTCTTCCTCACCTGCTTTCAAACGAGCATCCAGTCACCCGGACACAAATCATGACACATGTCCTCCGAAGTCGGTGCAGTCGCAGCTTCAATGTGGTGAGACAAAGAATGGACTATGTCAGCCAATCCCTTGCAATAATCAAGTATCAAATCATCTGTGAAGTTTATCAAGGCTATAGACTGCACTGCTGGCAAGTGTATCGCCCTCCCCATCAAGATGTCATGAGGCAAGAGACCTGTCCTCCTGTCAGGAATGCTACGGATACTCATCAACACCAAAGGCAATGCATCAGGCCATTTCAAAGACGTGGATGAACAAACTTTGGCCATTTGCATCATGAGAGTTCTATTGATTTGTTCCACAATTCCAGATGCCTCGGGCCTGTAGCTACAATGCAGTCTCTAATCAACTTGTAAGGCAGCGTAAAGCATCCTCATGATTTCACTATGGAAGTGCGTTCCTCTATCCGAGTGCAATGAGGTTGGAAATCCGAAACACGTTATAGGATCCCTAAGCAACAACTTTGCGACTGTGAGACTATCACACCTCTTTGTTGGATAAGCTTCCACCCACCGCGAGAAAACACACACCATAACCAAGATGTACCTCAGTCCATTGAACCTAGGCATCTCAATGAAGTCAAGCTAGATCCTATTAAAGGGTCCCCTGACCTCCCAATGTGACTCAATGTAACCACAGACTTTTTCCTAGCATTCATCTGCTAACACGTAACACATCTGTGACACACTAATTCAGCAAACGCACGGAACTGTGGATTGAACCACATCTGCTTGAACCCTCGCATCTCTTCCAATATGAACTGCTCCTTGAATCTGACTTGCCATAGGACTCAATAAATCATCTGGTAGCACTGCTCAACCATCAGCTGAAACCCAAACGCCATCATCTCTTTGCTCTCAACCTGCCTTGATCCAACCAGCTTCTTCCTATCCTAATACCTCTCCCTGCAGGAGCTTGAGCTCGTCCTAAGTGTCTGCTATGCCTAATATCATGCTGGGCTTGGTTCTTTCTGGGCTCTCCCCAGTATATTCTCCTGTGAAATTTCACCTTTGTTCAGCACAGAAACGTGCAACTTCATCTGCATACCTATTCCCAAGCGTGACAAAATCCTCCCCCCTCCCGTGGGCAGCACATTTAACCACAGAAATCTCCTTTGGTCTTTGCAAAGCTTCCAACAACTGCCTCACACATTCCCCATCTCTGATCGGAGATCCTGATGATGTTAAAAATCCCCTCTGTGACCAAAGCTGTCCGAAGTCATGAACCACACCGAAACTGTACTGGCTATCAGTGTAAATGGTGACTCGGATTTGCTCGGCAACCAAGCAGGCATATGTCAAGGCAAGGATTTCAGCCACTTGTACGGAGTATACTCCCTGTAAACAAGCACCTTCGACAACTCCAGAAATGCTGCATACAGCAAATGCTGCTCTCAAATGACCCACATTGTCCTTTAGACATGACTCATCTACAAAGAAGATTTCATTGTATTTAGGCAGAGGTTCATCGGCAATGTCAGGTCTCGGTTTGGTGCCAAGTTCAGTCACATCGAGACAGTCATGGTCCTCACAATCTTCATCATCAACATTTGGCAAAGGCATCAAAGTAGCAGGATTCAATACAGAACATCTTTTCAGAGTCACATTCTCTGAGGCAAGTATTTATTTATTTATTTTAAAAGTTTTATATAGTGCAAACACGGCTCAAGAGGGTATCAGAGCGCTTTACATAGGCTTTGTGGCAGACATAGGTGCTCTTAGCGTGTGAGTCTGTTATTGGTCAAATCCTGCATTTTCGTTCTCATCATCATGAGCTCAACTGAGAGTGGAACATAAACTGTGAGTGGGTGACCCATTACTATGCTTTCCCACCTTTCATTGTTGACACCTATTGCCACAACGGGTATGAGACATCCGGGCAACGCTGAAAATACCGGGTCTAAGGTAGCTGAAAGGTAGGCAACTGGTCTACGGACACCTCCATGAGTCTGTGTTAGTACTGACGGTGCACAACCCTCCCTCTCATAGCAAAATAGTGAGAAAGACTTGTAATCAGGCATTCCCAAAGCTGGAGCACAACAAAGGTTTTCTCTCAGCTCCAAAAAGGCTATCAGGCAGTCATTATCCAATGGTACAGGATCACTTATGTCCTTGTGCGTCAACCTCTGCAAGGGCTTCGCCTTCAACAAAAAGTTGGGTATCAATTGACGGCAGTACCCAACCATTCCCAGGAACATCCTGACTTCCTTTTGTGTTGTAGGCACAGTCATATTCATGATTGCCTCAGCACGATCTGGTGACACCTTCTTCTTGCCTTTCTCAATTCTATGACCCAAATACTGAACCTTAGTCAAACAGTACTGTAACGTGCTTGATGACACCTTGTGTCCATTCTCTGCTAGGTGATTTAGCAATCGACAGTATCAATCCTGCAAGCATCTTCTGTTTCAGATGCAATCAAGAGGTCATCAATATACTGCAAGAGAACCATATTCCAACGACTAGGAAAGCCCCCAGGCCTGCAACACAATGTTCTGCCCCAACTATCTCCCCACAGGCCCCCTGTATCCCCCCACGACGGATCCCCCCAATTAATCTCCCACCAGACTGTCAACCATTTGTTGCAGTCATGGTTAATGTGCCTCCCCTAAAGGATGGTCAGTTGGAAAACCATCAATCACTCAAGAACAAGTGTATACACTGGCTGAAGGCAAATAAACCAATCCCCTCGGGTATGGACGGCATTATTCTAAGTGTCCGTAGAGTGGGATGGGTAGGGCAAGGGAAAAAAATGCTGGAGGGAGACTGTGTAATTATAAACTTCCAAGATTACAGAGTGGTGCCATCCATTTGTACTCCTATTAAAAACATGGGGGCCCTGGGGGTTAAACTGGTAGACCTCTCATATTTTTATCCTAGGCACATTGTTAGCCCAAATGGAGGAAGTGAAAGTTCTCTTAATTCTGGCCAAAACTGGGCTGGGGTTGTAGGAGGCGATAGGGAGAAACAAATGTGGCCAATTGGCCCCTGCTGACTGGAATCAGTGAGCAGAGCAGAGCAAGTAGAAGCACCACCAACCCAAATAAACCTCGTAAGTGGAATGGGAGACCCTACAATAATTCCACAAGATCCCTGCTCTCCTCGGATATATAGGGGGAGCCCTATAGATAGGGGCTTTCAAGCGCCCAGCGACCATCCAGCTGTGACGGACCTAGTCTTCAAGGTTTTCAGCTGGAACATCGCAGGGATTGCTGGAAAACTGGCCCTCCCAGACTTTACTGCATGGGTTGATAAGCACTCTTTGTGCCTCTTCCAGGAAACCTGGAGCCTGATACCGGTCCATAGGGTGGGTTTTTCCTCATACTCCTCTCCTGCGCGGGTCTCGGAATCCGGGAGAGGCCGCCCAGCGGGCGGCCTTCTTATTTGGGTCGCGGCTTCTCTAAACTGTAGAGTAGTGGATTATCCCACAGGTTCCCCGGACATACAAAATATTACTCTTATTGACCAAAGGGGAAGAATTGTTCTAAACATCTTTAATGTGTATGCTCGGGGTACAAAGGGCGGGAGAAAGTCTCCTGTAATAGCTCTTCTCGAGACCCTGTTAAACAACACCCCCCATAAGACCCGCACCCTGGTTGTAGGTGATATGAACTGCACGTTCGAGCCTTTGGGCTCGGACGTTTCCCTCGACCAGGATGAGGAGGATGCCAGGTGGGGGATCCCGGCTCTGGACATCGCACCGATTAAAAGGTGGACAGAAGTGGCGCTCCAAATATACTCCCTTACTCTTGAATTTAATCTAAGGGCAGCGAATGGGAGGACTTCCTTGGATAGGGGGGGTGCACATACCTACAACAGACCAGGGCACACCTCTAGGCTGGATTATGTCCTAATAGACGTGTGCTTATGGCCTTATGTAAGGGACATGCAGGTGGTCCCTTCGACAGAAAGCGATCACAACCCTCTCTCCCTAGAAATGGAACAATGGTGGCAACCCCTAAGGAAGGCCAACATTAAAGAGGCACTCGTACCACTAGATGAATCTGAAGTCTCCCCATGTGGTAGAAGAATTAAATGGGCGAAACTGGTCCTATCCGAGGCGAAGGTTGGGGAAATTCAATCCCATTTAAACCACGCGGTAACATCTCTGGAATCCTCGCTAGAAGGGGTGGGTAAAGTGAGTGGGTTATTTCTCTCCCTGATTGAAGCCCTAACCAACGTGTTTACCCTGTACTCTAAAAAGCCGGGCAATACAGGAGCTAAAAAATCTGTTGAGGGGTGGTATACCCAAGCATGCAGGATTCATAAGGCAAAGCTAGTTGAGGCAGTTAAATCTAAATCCCAAAGTGTGATCCAGGAAGCTAGGAAGGCTTACAAAAAGACCCTTAGTTTGGCTAGAAGGGAGTGGGAAGAAAATTATTGGGAAGACCTACTCCAGGCTAGCAAAATTAGGGATTCAGGGGTGTTTTGGAATCTCATAAGGAAACGGAGCAAATCCGATGCAGCCATGAGACCCTGCAGCATCCCGCCTCAAAGTTGGGCAAAACACTTTGGGTCTTTATACCTCCCACCAGATGGGGAACTGTCTGTGGGGATGGATCTCACACTAGCAATCGAACCTCATGCCTATGACCTCTTTACTCCCTTAGAGATTGAGGGTGTTATAGGCTGGGTGGCACCACGCAAGGCACCGGGCCCGGACGGCCTTCCGGGTGATTTGATGAGGGCTTACCCAGCGGAATGGGGAAGGATCATAGCAGCTCTCCTAAATGACATCATGAGGGGAGGAGCAGTACCAGAATCCTGGAAGGGGGCGGTGGTTGTCCCCATTTATAAAAAAGGGTGCAGGGAAACCCCGGGTAACTATCGCCCAATAAGTCTGATAGACTCCACCCAAAAGATAGCTGGCAAAGCTATCCTTGGAAGGATCCTCCATTGGGTGGAGGAGAATAAAATCCTATCAGACTTTCAGGCAGGTTTCCGGGCTGGTATGGGGACTATAGAGCAGGTGTTTAGGTTGTCCCTTTTGGGGTGGAAGGTGGTGGAACTAGGCAAGGGTAGTCTTTACTTAGCCTTTATAGACTTGAAGACTGCCTTTGATCTAGTTCCCCGGGAAGAGCTCTGGAGGGTCCTTTGTGAGTTAGGGCTACCACCTTACATCTTGTCCCTTCTTATAAGCCTTCATGCCCACACTTTTGCACAGGTCCGCTGGGGTAATAACGGAGAGCTCACGGAAAAAATACCAGTGTCTAGGGGCGTAAGACAGGGTTGCGTCTTGGCACCCACCCTATTCTCGTTATATCTGAATGGGGTGGTAAAACACCTTCAACAAGAACCAGCCGACGCCCCCTGTCTTGGAGGTGTCCGTATCCCAACCCTGCTTTTTGCGGACGACACGCTCCTGATTTCGAAGACCCCACAAGGACTACAGAAACTTCTAACACGATTTCAGGAGTTCTGTGTTGCAAAAGGGCTAATAATAAATGTGGACAAAACAAAATACCTAGTTGTTAACCCACCTAAAAAATTGGGCCGCCCACCTACACTCAACTCTATTCCCCTGGAGAAAGTAGCCGAATTCGACTACCTTGGCATTCGGATTACGGACAGGATGACTTGGGCAAACCACATTGAAAAAATGGTCCTTAACCACAGGAGAGTAGGAGGAGCTCTCATGAGGGAATACAGGGCCTCAACTAGGAGATCACTTACCCCAGTACTCGACATCTACAAGGCCAAAGTAGCGACATCAGCCTTGTATGGGGCAGAACTGTGGGGCCACTGCCGTCTGGATGCCCTAGCTACCGCTGAGAGCAAGCTATTAAAATCCTTCATCGCTGTTCCTCTGAGCACACCGTCAGTACCTGTGAGGATGGACACGGGATGTAAAAACATTAAAGATCAGGCCTTGCTTCGCCCGCTCCTGTTGTGGACACGGATCTGGAGGTGCGAAGAATTAAAATCCTATGCTGATGCCCTGAGAGACATAATGAGCCAGGGGGGTTGGGCCAAGATAAAATGGTTAAAGGACACCAAAAAGCTGTTGGAGAATATAGGACTAGGGGATTGTTGGTCATCCCGCTCAGCCCCTCCAAAAGAAGTTGTCAAGGCGCTTTTTTGGAAATGGACTGTAGAGCGTCTAATCTCTAGTTCCAATCACTGCAGGTCCACTGCCACCTTTTTACAAATAAAAGACACTGTGGCCATTGAACCTTACCTGGACCTGATCACTCTCCCCTTTGACCGTGCTCTTTACTTTAAATTTAGAGTTGGTTCCCTCCCGCTAGGTGCCCTGGTATCGAAATGGTCAACAGCGGATCGCACTTCTCCCAACTGTGCATGTTGCCCGAGTAAGATTGAGTCTATTGCGCACGTTTTATTTGAATGCCCGGATTATGCAAGGCCTAGGAGCTTGTGGCTGAAACCACTCTGCCGTAACATGGGCACACGCAGTCACTTAGTAGCCTTGCGTATCCTAAGTACGGACACTTCCCCCCCCATAGTCTGTGGAATAGCTAAATTTTTAAAGCAGTTTTGGCTCATTCGATGTAAGAGATTGTCAGTAGCTGTTTAATTCTTGTTTTAGCTAATTTATTAATGGACCTTACACCCTTTTATCACTTTTTAATATTCTAACATTTCTACTGACTTCTTATGGCATAAAACTTTTTGTATATTTGTATTGATTGTAGTATGTATGTGCTTATAAGATATCTCTGCGTATCGAATAAAAGCTTATGAATGAATGAATGATCATATTCTGTACGCAGTACGAGACTCTCAAGATTCTTCTTCAAAACCTGATTGAAAATCGATGGACTCTCTGTTTACCCTTGTGGGATATGGCACCATGTTAAAACACAATCTTCCAGATGGAAAGCAAATAGAAATTGGCTTTCCTCATGTAAGGGTATTGAGTCAATCACCGTGAACCACTCGGCTTCGCACAATATCTGAAATAGGATCACTGATGGATTCCGTACCACAGGACAATATGGAACTACAATCGTGTTGACCCTTCGCAGGTCCTGCACAATTCTAAATTTCCCACTCAGCTTCTGCAGTCCCATTATAGGGGAATTACATGGGCTCCCCATTATCTCCTTCAAAATTCCTTGCTCAATCATGGACTCAATTACAGGCTTAATTCCTGCCACAGTTTCCGGCGTCAAATTGTATTGAGGTGTTCTTGGGAACTCAGCGTTTGACTTGACCTGAATCTTAACTGGCTCAACCCCTTTGATCAATCCTATCTCTTCCCATGTGAAATATCATACCTCCAAAGAGGCAGAGTCCCTCAAATCAAGTGGTAAGTCCTCGGCCGTTAACACAGGGTACATCTCTATGCAGAGATTCTGGTTCCCCAATTTGAATGCAATGTCACCATCGTTAGTCTGCAATTCCACTCCTTTGGGCATGTAATAGATGGTGCAATTCTATTTACAGAAAAGATCACAACCCAACAAACAGACTGGACTCGAATTGCACACCAAAAATTGGTGTCGATCGTGAAATGTTCCCATTCTCACAGGTACCTCATCTGTCAATTGGTTGGTCATTCTCATGTTTGCAACTCCTACAACTTGGATCGATTGTCCTGAGAAGGGTAGGTTTGGGACTACTGTAGATCTCAAAGTAGAATGGGTAGCACCAGTTTCAATCAGAAAAGTGATGGGGTGACAGTCAACATCTGCCTCCACATACGGTCCTCTCTGGTCTACCTCCAAGACTGCTCCAAGGGTACAGTCTTCTTCCCCCTCAGGCACCGTCATTGTAGCGGGTCTGGATCGAACTCATCGAAAGTCTCAATGAGTGGCATCTGCTGGTACGCTCTGCTTGTGGAATTCCAGGTTGTTGGAGAATTTGCACTTGTGGTCCCAAGCTTCCCCCTTGTACAGACCTGGGTCTTACTACAGTATTTACCGTCTCAGGCACCTGTACTATCTCCTCATCTTGGACCTGATTAGCAGGATTTAACCTGCACTGGCGCTTCCAATGCTCGATTTTGTGACAATAATGACATGCAGCAGTCTTCTTCAGAGTACCAGCATCTACCCCTGTCTTTGGGTCTACAGGTTTCCCTCTCCCCTGATGATTTTTGGGCCCCCCCTTGGCCGTTCCCCGTTCTTTATTCCAGTGTTCCTTTGCGCGGCTGTGCCTTGTCCCCCCCCTTTCTGCATTCCTTATTTGGACCAGCATCAGCTTATCCTTGAGCTTCTTATGCTTTGAGTCTACTTCATCACTACAGTACCTGACATACCGAAGAATATCATCCACGAATTTGTTCTGCCAACAGAGCAAATGCTGTTGAATCATGCAGCTAATCTCTGGTCTTAGCCCTAACACAAATTTGGAGACAAACTGCCCCATATCTTTGGAATCTAAGGTGTATACTCCACTGTATTTCTTAAAGGCCTGCAAGAGCGTCTCATAATAAGCATGAACTGATTCTTTGGGCTCTTGGGTAGTTCGATCTATCTTAACAAAATCAATATCTTGTGGCAAAATGTTTGACTGTAACCATGTGATTACCTGCTCAAACTTTTTCATAATCACAGGTGAAGGACCATGGGTAATGTGATCTTGTTTTAGTTCTGAGGTTGGCCATTCAACAGCGTGCTTACAAGCTGGCCACAAATCACTTGGCACTACAATGTCAAACAATGTATTCAAATCAATCCACAAAAAGCATGGAGATTTTAACAAAGCGATTGACTTGCTTGTATCACTCATCATTTGTGAATGCTGCTAAATAACCTCCTGCTCCAAGGTTCATGCACATACCCTCCACTTGGTACCTCTCACAATAGGTAAGCCTCTACTCCTGCTGTATCTCCTCCCGGAGGAGGCGTATCGCATATACCCTTCTTGACACTCTTCTTCTTGGACCACCTCTCCTCCCACTTGTCAAGCATGCTCCCTGCACCTATTCCTATCATCAATTCTCGAATGTGTGTTTTCAACCCTACGGCTCTTTTCTCCTCAAATTCCTGATCACAATAGTTTAGCCTTTGACTTCCATGCAACATCTTTGTTTTGGTTAAATCTACATTGTATCGGGGGCGTGGCTTGCGCGCCGCTGCAGTATGGCGTGTTGCGCTTGAGCTCCGGGGTGAGTTGGTCCCGTCGAGCGTTTCTCTCCGTCTCTTCTTGCCCTCCTGACCGGAAAAACCATACACCAACGGCGGAACATGTGCTGAACTCTACGACGCTGTTTTTCCGCGGTTTGAGTCATCGGAAATATGCTTTCTGATTCATCCCTCACAGGTGCTCGCATTCCTGAAGAGCGGCCGCCATTTTGCCGCGTATGACGTTCCTGTCATCTGTCTTCTGAGGCGCCGCCGCGGATACAATTTAGCAGTCTTAAGTGTCTGACTAAGGGTTTCTCCACACGACGTCTACAATGGTAACATTTATGCTTTTTTTTTTTTTTCTTTTTCTAATGCTACTCTATTGCTGCTTGGCTGGTTTTGAAGCTGCTCACAGTTTATTTTTTTTTCTTAACTGTTCATTGAGGTGTTCATATCGCTTCATTGAGGTGATTTCCTGCTTATCTATGCTCATACTTGAACCGCTAGATTAGCGTAGCGTGTTTTGAGCGTGAACTGCCTCTTTTTTCACTGTACCTGACTATTTTGCGCAACTTTGGTGCTATACTCAATTCCAGTGGTATTCTGTTAGCCTCCTGCTACAACACTGCCAATATGAATCGGTCCTCGAACAACAAAGACTCTAAGGACCCGGGCACATCTTTGAAACGACTTAAGTCAGTCTCTCCGACTCCTGAATCTCCTCAGGCAGACAATACTTCCACATTGGACACCATATTGGCGCGCCTTAATG
This sequence comes from Lissotriton vulgaris, assembly GCF_964263255.1. Taxonomy (NCBI): domain Eukaryota; kingdom Metazoa; phylum Chordata; class Amphibia; order Caudata; family Salamandridae; genus Lissotriton; species Lissotriton vulgaris. The sequence continues at coordinate 262,515,598 of NC_141700.1, read as the reverse complement.
AGGTTCATGATATTGCGCAGTCAACCAAAACTAACACTGACTTACTACAAGTGGAAGTGTCTGCTATCAGGAATGATTTTAAAGCCCTTTCTCTACGTGTATCAGCGACAGAAACACGGATAAGCTCCGCAGAGGATGGTATGCAAAAGCAATCCAGGTCCCTTTCTCAACTGGAGCGCTCTATGGCGGCGATGCGCAGAGACCTCACGGAGCAGGAGGACCGTAATAGAAGATCTAATCTGCGTATTTTTGGCCTACCGGAGGACTCAGAGAAAACATCCTCCTCCATGATTGAGTTCTTATCTCATTGGATTCCGGATACGCTTCAATTATCTTTCCACAGAGATTTTGAGATTGAAAGAGCACACCGTGTTCCAACGTTCCGTTCTAAGGCAGCCACCCAGCCAAGAGCAATCATTTTTAAGCCCTTACGACATCAACACACTGAGCTGATTCTGTCTCATATGCGCAAGATTAAACAACTCAACTGGGAGGGTCATCGCATATCCATTTCCCAAGACTTTGCCAGAGACACGGTCATAAGACGGAAAGGTTTCTTGAATCTTCGAAAACGTCTCACTGACTTGGGCATCCCTTTTTCCTTTTCTGGTCCATCCAAGTTTCGCATTACATATAAAGGGCGTTCCAGAATCTTCGACGAACCGGCGGACTTGGCAACGTTCTTGGATAACCAGGAGGAAATAGAGATGGAAATTCAAAGAGCAACTACACAGGCTCATGGTGCCTCAGGAACCTGATTTGTTGTTCTCTCTACTTCTGGTTGTGTCTTTTTTCTGGATGGTTACCTCCTCTTTTTTTCCAGCCATGTTTACATGTTGATCTACTCCTCTGCTATCGTACGTCCTATCTCTTTTTTCCTCTCCATACTACTCTGAAAGCTCTCCTTCTTTCTAGTATCCGACCTCCCCATCTTTTTCTCTTCTTTATCCTTCGAGAAAACTTTTTTTAGATCCTTTCAATTTTTTCTTCTTTTTCTTTTACCCGTCTTATCTGATCTCTTTAGTTTGTGTACCTCTTTATCTGTTCCTTTTTTCTTGCTCCTACCTATTTTTATTACGGTGTGTTTCACTTATATTATTGCTGTTTAAACTTACATGCTACCTGCATTTTTATAGACATTGTTTGCAGATTTATTGTCTATAATTCAAGTATTATTACTTCTTTCAATAGCATTTTGTATTACATTTGCATTATACTACGTATCATTGTAGTATGGTTGTGTTGACTTCTCCTTATTCTTTATGCTCTTTTTCATCTTCCCTCTCTGTTTCTTCCTCGGTCCTATATGCTGTTTTCATGCACCTTTTTTTCTTTCTTATATAATTCCACTTTATAGTATAGTTATAACTAGGTGTTTTTGTATTATTCATATGCGGTTTCAGTACATATTTGTTCCTGTATTCACAAAATGATATATGCTTTTTAAGATGTTTCGTACATAATTAAGCTTTTCTTATATTTTATATTATTGTTATTTAATTTATGATCTTGCTCTCGCTGTGGTATTGTTAATCTACTCTGAGTGGTATTATTCTTCTAATAGCAATTTACTACTTCGTTATCAAATGTATTTCTATGAGTATGGTTTATCTATTGCTTTTTAGCTCACTGACAGTTGTTTTTTAATAATGGGCTATTCTTCTTTACCAACTTTTGCTCCTAGTACGGGTCTCCTACTCGCCTTTTCCACGTTCTCCCTTGCATGATATGGGTCTCTTTTAGACCTCCCCCTCTGCCTCTTTTCTTTCTCTTTTCTAGTCTTTCTTCTCCTCTTCTGTCTTTTCTTTTTTCCTGGTTCTCCCACATGGATGCTCCCGTAACATCTATTTTGCTTAGTGGTTGGTCTACTATATCTTTGAACTCCGCCCTTTCTCTGTTATCAATGTTGTCTTCGTTTGTATCCCCTTCCGTTATATGCCAGGCTTAAATGTATTATCCCTTAATGTTAAGGGTTTGAATCATCCGGTGAAACAATCTAAAATCTTAGATTATTGTAAATCTCTCTCGGCGGACTTAGTCCTATTTCAAGAATCTAAGATCACTAGTAGAGAAGCGTTATTCTTAAAGAAAGAATGGGTGTCGGATGTGTCTTGTTCGGATGCTTCTGGTAAACGCAATGGTGTGGTTACGTTAGTTTCGAGGAATTCAGGTTTATCAATTCTCTCTTCTGAACATGATTCTGAGGGTCGCTGGCTCTTATCTAAATTATCGGATGGACACCATGATTTGTTTGTTATGAATATCTATGCCCCGAATGTTGATAATCCTGCTTTTTGGAAATCCATCTCTAAAAAATTGCATGACACCCCACATGCTGGAAATCTCATTGTTGGTGGAGATTTTAACTTACCTATGGATCCTTTATTGGACAGGAACTCCGCATTTCAGTTTCGTCCGCCTAAAGCACATAAACAGATGCTTAACATGTGTTCCACTGCTAAATTGCATGATATTTGGCGTCTCCATAATCCCACTGGTAGTGACTTTTCTTTCTTTTCCTCCCCTCATTCCTCATTCTCTCGTATTGATTATCTCCTAGTTCACTCTTCTCTTGTCTCAGCTTCTTCTTCCCCGCTTATACATCCCATTGTCATCTCGGACCATGCTGCGGTCACTTTTACGCTATCGTCCTTTGCTCCGAAACCACGTGGTCGTTCCTGGAGACTTAATACGGAAGTGTTACATGACTCTGCCCAAGTGAAAGAATTTTCAACGGATATAAACACTTTTTTCCGTGAAAATGAGGATTCTGTATCTTCTCCAATAATTTTATGGGACTCTTTTAAATGTACTTTCCGGGGCCAAGTTATTGCATGCATGTCCAAACGCAATTTAGCGATTAAAAAAGAACTTACTGACTTATCGTCTGAAATCAAGACTTTGGAGGCTTCCTTTAGACATACTAAAGATCCGACTATTCTGCAACAAATTAAGCTTCTAAAATACAAATATAATACAATTGTCACTAAAAGAGCTCATATTGGTTTCCAAGCACAAAAGTCCAAAAAATTACTTTTAAAGAATCGGGCTGGCAAACTTTTGGCTGCTACATTAAAATTCCAAGATTCTTCCTATAAATCCTCTCAGATCTCTTCTATTAAAGATCATACTGGATCTAAAAAATTCCAAACTGAGGAAATTCTTGAAGTTTTTCGTGATTTCTATAACAAATTGTATACCCCCTCTAACCAAGCCTCTTTTGACAAATGCCAAGATTTTCTAAAATCGATTCCGATTCAATCAGTATCAGAAGAAGATCGCTCCACTCTGAATGAACCTATCTCACCTGAGGAAATAGTTTCTGCTATCAAGGCCACCCGTTCGGGGAAAGCACCTGGCCCAGATGGATATCCGATATTATTTTATAAAACCTTTCTCCCGTTGCTTGTTCCTAAGTTACAAGCTGTCTTTGACGCTTTTGTTCGTAATGGTTCTGTTTCTGGTACGGCTGCTGAAGCCACCATTGTAGTGATCCCGAAAGAGGGGAAGGACCATTCGGATCCTAAGAATTTCTGCCCTATTTCGCTTCTCAATATGGAAGCGAAAATTTTTGCTAAAATCCTGGCTAAACGTCTAGAATCTTTTATTCCCAATCTAGTTCATCCCTCCCAAACTGGTTTTGTTAAGGGTAGGTTGGCGAGAGACAATATTCGCACTTTTTGTCATATTATTGGGGCTGCTAAGCGATCCCAACTACCTGCTGCGGCCTTGGCCCTCGATGCGGAGAAGGCCTTCGATAAGGTCTCTTGGCCTTTCCTTCGAGCTGTCTTATGTGCACATAACCTTGGGGAGTCTTTTATTAACATGGTAATGTCTTTATATTCCCAACCTAAAGCTAATATTAGAGTTAATGGTACTATATCTTCTTTTTTTAATCTGTGCCAGGGCACGAGACAAGGATGTCCCTTATCCCCTCTCTTGTTTTTGTTATCTATTGATCCTCTCCTTCGGCTGATTGATTTACACCCTGATATCAAAGGGTTTTCTTTTGGCCCTCACTGTCTTAAAACTGCAGCCTACGCTGACGATGTTCTCATTTTCTCAGATGATATCGCGTTGGCCATTCCTGCTATCTCTGACACCATTTCTTTGTTTTCTAAGGTATCGGGATATACTCTAAACAAAGATAAGACAGAAATGTTCCCTTTAAATGCCTACTGTTTTCCTGCTCATATGGGTCCGGCTGGCTTTAAGTGGCAATCTACCCATCTCAAATATCTAGGCATCTATTTCTGTTCCACGCTACATACCACGGTTGCCTATAATGAATCTCAAACTCTTACTAAAGTTCGTCGTCTTCTGGATACATGGTCTCCAAAACATATCTCATGGTGGGGTCGCCTACAAACCCTTAAAATGATGATCACGCCGATTATCAATTTTGTCTCATCCATGATTCCGATTAAATTATCTGACTCCTTTTTTCGGGAAATCGATGGTATCACCTCCAAATTTTTATGGAGCGGCAAACGTGCTTGGATAGCATATAAACATTTGCGTAGACCTTGTGATATGGGGGGTTGTAATTTCCCGGATTGGGAAAAATACCAGACTGCTTTTTTGGCCTCTCAAGGTGCCTTATGGTTTTCTCCCCCAACCCGGCATATTCCTTTATGGCTACTCATAGAACAGGATTTAGCTGCACCTTTACCAATTGCCTCTTTTTGCACTACTTCCACTCTGCATATTCTGTTTTCCCGCTCTATAATTATTGATACAATTGTCGCAATTAAGAAAGTGGACAGGAAGATGGCATTTCCTCTGCACAAAACTAGATGGTCTTCCATTTGGCGTAATTCCAAAATTAAACTTAATATCACTCCCACCCTCATGTCTTACTGGGCTACGAAAGGTGTCTCTCTTGTCCAACATTTGTATAGTGATTCTGGCGAGCCATTACCTTTCTCTACCTTAGTGCTCAAACACTCTCTAACTAATCTAGACTTCTATACCTTTCTTAAAATCAAGGTTGCGGTCTCAAAAACTCGTCTTCATCCCTCCTCCTCCACCATCTCGCTGTTCTGTATTTGGCTCAAAGCGGGTCATGTTGCTTCCCACATATATAGGTTTCTATCCTCTACTTCGCTTCCTGATCAGACGGTTGCTCAGCAAAAATGGTCGCGTCATTTTGATCACAATATTACGGATCATATATCATCCGAAGCTTGGCAATCCATTGGCAAATTGGCGCTCCGTAATAAAATAGCTCCTTCCTTAATACAGTCCAAGTTTTTCTCGATCAATCTACTCCACTGGACACCTGTACGTCTTCATGCCCTCAACCTTAAAGAGGATGACCTCTGCTGGAGTTGTGGCTTGGAGGCGGGTGATTTTTCGCATATGTTCTATAACTGTTCCTTGCTTAAACCTTTCTGGGACCTTATTCAGCAACATTTGTCTCTTATCTTTGATATTGAGCTTCAGCTCTCCTTTCCTTTAGTTATATTAGGTCCCTGGGCTGCGCCTACGCCTCTTCCCCTTGATCCGTTGCAATTACAACTATTAGACCTTCTTTTATCTGTAGCGGTCAAAGTTATCCTTATGGAATGGAAATCTTTCTTGTCTGTCTCATACCATACGTGGTGGGCATGGGTTTCCTTCTTACGCAGTGCTCACACCTCAGTAGATCTAGCACACCTGTCGCCTTCCATCTCTAATGCGGTTTGGGCAACCCTGGATGACTACATGGAACTCTCCTCGAAAGGTATAGTTCCTCAATTTCCTGTTGTTCTGTCTACTTAATTTTTTGTCTGTAGTTGCGGTACATTGGGTTATTCCTGTGGGATTCCTTCTTCCTTTCTCCCTCTTTCCTGTCCTCTCCTCCCGTTCTTTCTTTTGGCTGCTCTTTTCCTTTCTTTCCTTCTTTCTTCCTTTGGTTCTTCTTATCTTCCCCTGCCCCTATCCTCATCTTAGAGAATGATACGTTCTGCGTTCTGAACATTTAATCCTTTATTAGCTCATATAACTAACTTCATATTGATTGCCTTTTTTCCAATTTTACTTCCATTGAGTTTGGTTACTGATCAATTGTTATCCATGTTTTCATGTTCTACTCATATTGGAATGTATCACCTCTTCGTATTTTGATTACTATTATTTGGATCATTATTTCTCTCAATAAAATCTTGCTGAAATGAAAAAAAAATCTACATTGTATCTTCGTGCTAATTCAGACAGCTTCTCATGGGCTTTCCTTGCCTTACATGTCACATCTTTTGCCGCAAACAACAGCTCATCTTGTTCATAAAGCTCCATCCTTTCCAAAGGCAAATTTTCACTTATAATTTCATCCACTTCTGCCTTCAACCTCATCACATCTAGCACTTTTGCCCCCATGGCAGCTTTAACCCCTTCGCTGCTAGACCTTTCCCCCCCCCTGTGCTAAGCCTTTTTTTGGCTATTTGGGGTAATTTGCGCTTAGGCCCCTGTAACTTTTTGACCACATAAGGTATCCATGCCAATTTTGCATCCTTTTCTTCCAACATCACAGGGATTCTAAAGGTTCCTAGGGTTTGTGGATTACCCTGGAGGGGACCCAGAAATTAGCCAAAATACAGCATTTTTTTGAGGGGGAAAATGGGAAAAAAGTGCTGCAAATGCAAGCGTCTGTTTTTTTCCCTGCAAATGGTATCAGCAAAGAAGTTATGGGGCTGAAATAACCATTTTCTCAGATTTCAGGGACTGACAGACTTTTGTCAGAAAACCAACATTTTTTCCTTAGTTTTGACATTTTACTGGGACATAGCCTATTTTTGCTATATTTTGTGCATTCAACCTTCTTCCAGTTAATGGTAGAAATATATATGGAAGCAATAATGTATCCTGGACAGCTATACAGTTTAGAAAACTAGACAAAATCCTAAATTTAGCAAGGGGTCATTTGTGTAGATCCTTTAAGGTTTTTTTTATAGAAACTAACAGTTGAAAATGAGAAAAATTGAAAACAGCCATTTGTGCCAACGTTTTCAGCTGTAACTTCTTCTCATTATTACAGATGTTTGAAAGAAATATACTATTACATCCACCCGACCTTTCTGGTTGTGGGGATATATAGGACTTGTACGTTCACCAAGAACCCAACAAACCCAGAGCCAATAACTGAGCAGCATCTTGCAATGTTTTTTTATTATGTACTGGGTATATAGCAATTAATTTGGAAAAATATATACAGTGAAAAATCGGGATGAAAGACACCTATGTATTTTTGAAATGGGAACAAAATATATTGTTTAGAAACAGTAGCTATTTGCACATTTCAAAAATTGTGAGTACCCATACTAGCATGAGAATTATAGGACATTTTTCAAAGTGAATTCTTTTTTTCACACTATTTTTCATTTGGAAGGCAGAAATGCATCAAAAGTCAATAGGTAATAACAGTTGCTCTACAATTCTGCACTACCCTAAGTCTCCCGATAAAAATGGTACCTCACTTGTGTGGGTAGGCCTGGTGCCCGCGACAGGAAACGGCTCAAAACGCAATGTGGACACACCTCAGTTTTTCAGTGAAAACTGCCCCTTTTTTTGCAAAGTGCCTAGCTGTAGATTTTGAATCCTAGCTCTGCCGGCACATAGGGAAACCTAGCAAACATATACATTTTTGAAACTAAACACCCAGGGAAATCTAGGATGAAGTGACTTGGTTGGCTCTTACCAGGTTCTGTTACCCATAATCCCTTACAAACCTCAAACTTTGTAAAAATCAAAACACATTTTTCTCACATTTCTGCGGTGGAAAGTTCAGGAATCTGCGTGGATCCACAAATTCCACTCACCCCGCATTTCCCAAAGTCTTCTGAGAAAAATGGTACCTCACTTGTGTGAGTAGGCCTAGTTCCCACAACAGGAAACGGCCCAAAACGCAATGCGGACACCCTACATTTTCACAGTGAAAACTGACGCTTTTTTTGCAAAGTGCCTAGCTGTAGATTTTGACCCTAGCTCTGCTGGCACATAGGGAAACCTAGCAAACCTATATATTTTTGGAAACTAGACACCCAGGGAAATGCAGAATGGGGTGACTTGTCTGGCTCTCACCCGGTTCTGTTACCCAGAATTTCATGCAAACCTCAAACTTTGTAAAAAAAAACACACTTTCCTCACCTTTCTGTGGTGGAATGTCTGGAATCTGCATGGATCCACAGAATTATACACACCCGCATTCTCCAAAGCCTTCTGAGAAAAATGATACCTCACTTGTGTGGGTAGGCCTAGTACCCGCAACAGGAAACGGCCCAACACGCAATGTGGACACACCACATTTTCCAGTGAAAACTGACCCTTTTTTTGTAAAGTGCCTAACTGTAGATTTTGAACCCTAGCTCTGCCGGCACCTGAGGAAACCAGGCACACCTATACATTTGTGAAAACTAGACACCCAGGGGAATCCAGGATGTAGTGACTTCTCTGGCTTTCACCAGGTTCTGTTACCTGGAATCCCTTGAAAACCTCAAACTTTGTCACAAAAAACACATTTCTGTGGTGGAAAGTTCTGGAATCTGCGTGGATCCACAAAATTCCACCCATCCCACATTTCCCCAACTCTTCCGAGAAAAATTGTACCTCACTTGTGTGGGTAGGCCTAATGCCCCTGACAAGAAACGGCCCAAAACACAACATGGATACACCACATTTTCAAAGTGAAAACAGACCCTTTTTTTGCAAAGTGCCTAGCTGTAGATTTTGAACCCTAGCTCTGCTGGCACCTAGGGAAACCCTATCTTGAAAGGGTCCCCTACGAATGTCTTAACTAAAGGTATAAGTCTTTGCAACCTCTAACCCTCCCAGCTCACCCTAAAGCAAATGGGCCATATACTTAGAAAATGCTATAGAAGTACAGTGTCCCTAAATGCCAGTACTTCCTGATCAAGTAAATAGGTCAGCATGAGCATGCAAACTGACTCACCTCTCCGTCGTTGCCCCGAACTATGGACAATGATCCATATATATGGATCATTGTCCACATGAATCGGGCCTCGCTAGAGAAGACGCGAAGCCTACCTTCTTCACCATTCCGATTGGCTAAAACAGATCGAGCCCCTCCTCGTGACAAACGAAAGCAACGCGTGCCCATAGGACAATTGGCAACCTTTCTCTCTACAAATAATCAGACACTCCATCAAGGCGTTGCCTCCCCCAAACCTCAGATTTAGTTCGGGGCAACGACGGAGAGGTGAGTCAGTTTGCATGCTCATGCTGACCTATTCACTTGATCAGGAAGTACTGGCATTTAGGGACACTGTACTTCTATAGCATTTTCTAAGTATATGGCCCATTTGCTTTAGGGTGAGCTGGGAGGGTTAGAGGTTGCAAAGACTTATACCTCTTAGTTAAGACATTCGTAGGGGACCCTTTCAAGATAGAAGAAGCATAGTCTTCTTTTTAGAACTGATTTCTGGTTCCCCCTTTTTCTTTCTTATTCTTAGAGCGTGGCCTCCCTTACTCTGAGCTTGGTCCAGGTGAGGTGAAGTGCCTTCCCCTATCAAGAAGGGTGAGTAAGGAACTCTTGGAGTCCTTTCATATTAATATATAGAGTTACATTTCCAATGTAGTCATACCACTATGCAATTTGTATTTTAGGTGATTGATACACCAGCTGACATGGAGGACTAGAAGAAGTTATATCCTTTATGTGTCACTGTTTTGTTATTTTGAATTAACAGCACATTTTCACTTGCAGTAGCAATAATATATAAGAACAGAGGCCCTGATGAAAGCCTAGGGAGTGTAACCCCATTTAGGCAGAAACATGTTGGCCCCTTAACAGTCATTTGTTTATACTGTGATGTTGCACTGTTCTGGTTTTTAATAGAAAGAGGCTTACAGACATTAAAGCTTTCTTATTGTAATTCCTCTATTCTTTTTAAAACACTTTCTTACACTTTCACATTTTTGCACTGCACTTTTTCCATTTAGTGATCCCACGCGTGATCGACATGTGATTGTGGGTCTGACCCCAGTCCTACCAGACGGCACTGGTATTAGTCTCAAATGATCTAGAGACGCTCCAGTCCTGTACTGTAGATGGCCAGATGATGAAATTAGATCACTAACAAGGATTTTGATGGTAATCCATCACCTAGATCTTGGGTCTCACCTACTGTTGCTAGTGGTCTTTTTGCGTTGGTTTGTATACATTCAAAAAGGACTATTACATTATCCACTCTAGTACTATGTAGACGGAATGGATGAATATAGTCCTTATAGAGCATAGAATTGTTGTGACTCTAGACCCCTGGGTTCTTTCGTATATCATCAAACCTTGGTAAAAAAATAATTCTCACATTTCTGTGGTGGAAAGTTCTGGAATCTAAATGGATCCACAAAATTCCACCCTCCCCGCATTCCCCGACATCTTCATAGAAAAATGGTACCTCACTTGTGTGTACGTGGCTAGGCCTAGTGTCAGTGACAGGAAACTCCCCAAAACGCAATGGTGACACACCACTCTTTCACAGTGAAAACTGACCCTTTTTTTGCAAAGTGCCTAGCTATAGATTTTGAACCCTAGCTCTGCCGGCACCTAGGGAAACCTAGCAAACCTACATATTTTTTAATACTAGACACCCAGGGAAATCCAGGATGGGGTGACTTGTCTGGCTCTCACCAGGTTCTGTTACCCAGAATCCCTTGAAAACCTCAAACTTTATTAAAAAACACATTTTCCTCACATTTCTGTGGTGGAAAGTTCTGGAATCTGAGTGGATCCACAAAATTCTACCCACCCTGCATTCCCCAAAGTCTTCTGAGAAAAATGGTACCCCACTTGTGTGGGTAGGCCTAGTGCCGGCGACAGGAAATGGCCCAGAACGCTACATTGACACACCACAATTTTACAGTGAAAACGGACACTTTTTTTGCAAAGTGCGTAGCTGACGATTTTGAACCCTAGCTCTGCCGGTACCTAGGGAAACCTAGAAAACCTATACATTTTAGAAAACTAAACACCCATGGTAATCCAGGTTGGGCGACTTGTCTGGCTCTCACCAGGTTCTGTTACCCAGAATCCCTTGCAAAACTCAAACTTTCTTAAAAAAAACACATTTTCCTCACATTTCTGTAGTTGAAAGTTCTGGAATCTGAGTGAATCTATAAATTTCCTACGACTCAGCGTTCCCCCAGGACTCCCAATAAAAATAGTACCTCGCTCACGTGGGTGGGTCAAGTACCCGCGACAGGCAAGGGCCCAAAACGTACTGAGGAGACATCAAAATTACCTATCACAAAACAACCTGGTTTTGCAAAGGGAAGTCACCTGGGTTTTTGGCCCGGGCTTGGCGGCCATCTTGGGAAACCTACCAAATGCACATATTTCTGAAAACTAAACACCCGGGGAAGTCCAGCGAGGTATGGATTGCGTGGACCCCCTAATGGTTTCCTACCCAGAAGCCCCTACAAACCTCAAATTTAGCAGAAAAAACAAATTTTTCTCAAATTTCTGTACGGGAAAGTTCTGGAATCTGCATGGATCCCCAAATTTCCTACCACCCAGAATTCTCCCAGGTCTCTCGATAAAAATGATAACTCACTTGCATGGGTAGGTCAAGTACACGCGACAGGCAAGGGCCCAAAATGTATTGAAGAGACATCAAAATTACCTATCACAAAACAGTCTGGTTTTGCTCGGGGGTTACCTGGGCTTTTGGCCCGGGGCTCAGCGGCCATCTTGGGAAACCTACCAAACCCACACATTTCTAAAAACTATATATCCGGGGGAGTCCAGCGAGGTATGGCTTGTGAGGCTCCCCCAAGGTTTTCCACGTCCACGGAAGCCATACCTGTACTTGACCCACCCACGCAAATGAGGTACCATTTTTATTGGAAGACCAGGGGGAATGCTGGATGGTAGGACATTTTTGTTTTTTCAGATACCAGAATATTATGACAAAGTAATGCATGAAAAATGTGTGACTATTATCACATTTTTAGGTTTGCGTGGCACTGTAAAAAAAACTTGTTGGGATCTATGAGAGGCCCACCACCCAGCACTCCCCATTTTTTTTCGGTTACAGAAATATATAAAGTTGGTACATTTTCCCTAGAGACAGACTACACCTTAGCACAGAAAGACAGATGAGACAAATATGACTGCCTATCCATCTGTTCCACAAGTACACATACATACTGGTTGGATTTGGCATGAGGGTGAGTGAAAGGTTAAAAATGTATATTTGATTAACAAGAGATTTCACAAAAAATAAGTGCACTGATAATAATGAAAAGGTTAAAAACCTGAATCAATGGCTCACAGCTCATGAGCTGTAAAGCCACGACAAGGCACCAACCGCTTTACAAGCCATTCATACACCTTTCATACTTGACACACACTTTTACACCACCAGCTGCAGCGCCAGCACATTACAACACTCACATCAACAGACAATGTAGAGAGAATGTACACCCTGGCAGAGAGAGAGAGACAGAAAAGATAAATATTAGTTTAAAACAAACAATTCCTTAAATACACACACATACGGGTTGGATTTGCCACAAGGGCGAGTGAAGGTTCAGACAGTAAAATTCTATGAACAAGAGATTTCATAAAAAGTAAATGCACTGTTAATAATGAAAAGGTTAAAACCCTGAACCATTGACTCACAGCTCGTAAGCTGTAAAGCCACTGCAAGGCATCAACCTCTTTACAAGCCTTTCATACACCTTTCATAAGTGACACACAAGACCATTCACACCGCCAGCCATGGGCCCATCACATTACAACATTCACATCAACAGACAGCGCCATTCAAGGGCTCATCATTTTTTTACACCCACGTGACTGACACAGCAATCACACTGGCTGGTGGGTGATATAGTGTGTGAAGTGGTGTTTGGCTAGCAGAGTGTGTAAGGCCCAGCAGCAAGTCACTACTCACACAACACCAGCCCACGCACACCGCCAGCCAAGCGCCAGCCCATGCAACCACCAGCCCACGCACACCGCCAGCTAAGCGCCAACCCATGCACACCACCCGCTAAGAGCCAGCACATGCACACCGCCAGCCAAGAGCCAGTCCATGCACACTGTCAAATCGTTTTGTTTAACAAGAAAGAAAGTACAAACCAATTGGAACAAAATACAAAACTATAACTACAAAGACAAAGGCAGTGAACCTGAACAACAAATAAAAAATCATAGAGACCAGGCAGTACACTATTTGACTCACAGTTGCTCTCAAAATCTCTTTTAAGTGTGATACAATCTGAAACATGTGGGCACACACAGCCCAGGAATAGAAGGACAATCAGCACAGTACATATGACTCTCCTTCCGCATACCTCTTCGCAAACAGACTCTACATCCCTTACAGGGATTGTTTCCTTGGGCCGTGGGAGGAATTAAATCGGGAAAGTGGCGATCTTTCAATCTAGCCACATCCTCCACCACTCCAACTCTAAGAACATTTGCCTGTTCCACTACAACAAGGCTGCCTATCACAGACTCCTGAAACTGAACAAAAGTAATCTTTGATGCTGGAGAACACTCCTTGAACACAGCAAAAGCATTAAAAGTTGCTAAATTGAAAATATGGATGGCCAACTTCTTATACCAAAAGTAATCCTCACGAATAGCAGTGTAAGGTTCCAACCTCTGATCTACTCTATCAACACGACCCATGTGCTTATTGTAGTCTACAATGCACACAGGTTTGCGCACGTCGCCAACCTGACCCCGAACAGCAACAGGTAAAATACTTTCATCATGGATGGTAGTCAGCTTTTACACATCCCTACTATCTACAAATTTCACAGCTAGCAGTTCATCACTATGCAAGGCACTGCACTCTCCCCTCCGAAGCTTTCTGCAAACAAGCTCTTTTGGGTATCCTTTACAGTTAGAGTCTGCTAGATTCGTCTTTGCCTTGGCCAGATCCGCTTCTAATGAAAGTTTGGTAATAATGTCTAGAGCTTGACCCAAATTACCTTGAATTACTTTAATGTGTTCTTCTAAGGAGGTAAATTCCTTCTTTACTTTCTTATTTTGCATTGCATTTTGTCTGATTAAGATGTCTCTAAGATATGCTTTATACGTATCCCACACTTTATTTAGGGGGGCCGTGTCAAGGTTAAAGAGAAAGAACTCCTTTGTTAATTTTTTCAGGTTATCAATTATCAGGTTTCAAGAAGAAGGGAACGATTTAATGTCCAACGTCGCTCTAGAGACTTGCCTCTGATCTGAAACTGCAGAGAGACAGCCAAGTGATCTGATAGATGCTCCGGTATATGAATGACCATCTTAACAAGATCACTGATGGAGCGGGATACCAAGAAGAGATCGATCCTAGCAGACTACTTGGAACCCAGGGTAAAACAAAGATGGGAAGCAAGTAAGCTTGCTAATTATGAATACGGGGAGGCTAGTGGCAAATTATTGGCCTGGAAGGCCAAGGCTGACCGGACTAGAAATAACATTAAGGATCTGAAATGTCAATCTACGGGGAATATTATCACAGAAGATGGGGCGATTGAACAAGAATTTTTTCATTTTTTCCAAGAACTATATACAGAGGATATAGATTTGAAGAAGGACCAGATAACTATTTTTTTTCACGATATAGACATATAGACCTTCCGCTTTTCAGTGATGAAAATACAGAGGAATTATCGTCCCCTTTCACAATGGTAGAAGTTCGCAACACAATTAATAACCTGAAAAACGGTAAGGCTGCAGGGCCAGGTGCTATCCCTAATGAATTATATGTACTGCTGAGGGAGGAATTGGCCCCGATTCTGCTCAATCTTTTTAATACAGCCTATATCTTAAAGCAGGAGCTTCCTCCGTCCTGGGACTTAGCCACTATAATCATCCTCCTTAAACCCAACAAGAATCCTGGAGCCTGTGAATCATACAGGCCTACATCATTGCTTAACAGCGACTACAAAATATATACACAGATTATGACCAAAAGGTTAGAGCTGATGGTGTGCACCATAATTTATAATGACCAGAAGGGTTTCATGAAGGGGGGGCACTTACAGGGCCTGACCCATGAGTTAAACAGGCACAATAGATCTAGCTATAGAATATGACAGACCCCTAACATTAACAACTTGCGATGCCACGAAAGCATTTGATAGGGTCAGTTGGCCCTTTCTTTATGAAGTGGTCCAGCGCTTTAACATGAGGCAAGTGTTTGAGTCAGCAATAAAGGCCCTTTACAAAAATCCTACTACTTGAGTACTAGTAAATAGGGTTTTATCTGAGCAAGTTAAAATTAGAAGGGGCTCTTGACCGGGGTGTGCACTCTCCCCACTGTTATTTAATCTATATATTGAGCAACTGGCCATCAAGCTAAGAACATGTAAAAATATCATCCCATTCTCCCAGTCCTCCCGCCATGGGGAGGACTGACCCTAAGCAGCCCAAGATCGCCTTTGACCAGCGCAGATCAACACTACAGGACGGAGCGAGTTCGGATGGTGGCGACCCCGCTGCCATTATGAAGGCACCCTCCGCATGTGAAGATGATTTGAAGGCGATTATGCTCAACGTCAAGTCCACGGTCACAGGTATTGCGGCCCAACTTGATCAACTGTCTGCCCGTCTGGACTCAGTTAAGGCCTGAGTTGACTCTCACGATGCTCAACTCTTGCATGTTGAATCCAGGGTCTCCGACGCCGAGGATGCCGCCACTCAGGATCACCAAAAATTATTACAGATGGACAAAATACTCGACCTTATTCGGAAAAAAAATGAAGATTTGAAGGCGAGCTCCCGGAGGAGCAACCTCCGCATCATGGAAGTACCTGAATCCACCAATATCTCCCGTATGGAGGATTATGTGGAACAGGTCGTCCGGGAACTCTTTGGTGATATCCTCTCCTCTGTCTTCATTGTAGAGCGGGCACACCGCTCCCTCAGCCCGTGCCCTGGCCCTGGCTTTCCAGCTGGCTCCATCATCGCTAAAATCCTAAACTTCAGAGACCGCGTCGCCATTCTCTGTGCGGCATGAGAGAGTGGCAAAATACGTCATCAAGGCAACTCGCTCTTGTTCTACACTGACTATACCATCGCTGTCCAGGTGGCTCATCGCAAATTCCTTCCAGCAAAGCGGATCATCCAAAAACACGAAGTTTCTTACTCATTGGCTTATCCAGCGAAGCTGCGGGTTCGACAATGCGCAAAAACACTCGTCTTTCCAGATCCTAAGGATGCCCTCGCTTTCGCCAAGAAACTTGATAAGTCGCTCCGCTCTTCACCAACTGGCTCTCAGACCACTGCAGCTGACCACCTCAGTGACAATGATTGACTGGCTGAGTGCTAACGGTTGGCTACTCTTTGCAAGTGCTATGGCTCTTTTGTTTTCTCTATTCTTGCCCCTTCTGTTGATGCTGCCCCCCAGGTCCAGCCACCTCCAGCTCACGCATTGGGGCTCTAGTCACTCTTCCAACTGCCTTTTTCTGATCGTTGTGTGGGTGCACAGCCAAAATATCGACTCCAAAATATCGAATGGACAAAATATTGAGTTAAAAATATCGATAATAATAAAATATCGATAACAAAAATATCGTTGGTCGAAATATCGATTAAAATAATGATAAAAAAATATCTAGTACAAAAATATCGACAAAATATATATAAATAGTCAAAGTAAAAAATTTCAATAATATGTAGAAAAAAGGTTACAAAAATAATAATTTTTTATTAATAGTAATATAAATTGTAGTTAATGTTTAGGAGTGGGATGTTGGGTTAATAGGGGATAAGGGTGGGGAGTAATTTAATAATAATTAATTAATTAATATATGTTTGTAAATATTTTTAATTAATAATTAATTGGTAATTAATTAATATTAATTAGTTAATTAATTAATATAATTTTGTACATATTTTAAGTAGTAATTAATTGGTAATTAAATAATATTAATTAGTTAATTACATTAATTAGAGTAATTTATTTATATATATAAATTTTTGTTATTGTTAATTAATTATTTGGGGAAAATAATATTAATTATTCAATTAAATTAATTACAGCTAATGTTCTAATATATTTACTTTATTGTTATTGTTAATTAATAATTAATTGGTAATTAAATAATATTAATTAATTTTGGGTAAAGGAGTATTTTTAGGGTTCAGGGTCAGTTTTCAGTTTTTGGGTAAAGGGGTATTTTTAGGGTTCAGGGTCAGTTTTCAGTTTTTGGGTAAAGGGGTATTTTTAGGGTTCAGGGTCAGTTTTCAGTTTTTGGGTAAAGGAGTATTTTTTAGGGTTCAGGGTCAGTTTTAAGTTTTGGGGTAAAGGGGTATTTTTAGGGTTCAGGGTCAGTTTTCAGTTTTTGGGTAAAGGGGTATTTTTAGGGTTCAGGGTCAGTTTTCAGTTTTTGGGTAAAGGGGTATTTTTAGGGTTCAGGGTCAGTTTTCAGTTTTTGGTTAAAGGGGTATTTTTAGGGTTGAGGGTCAGTTTTCAGTTTTTGGGTAAAGGGGTATTTTTAGGGTTTAGGGTCAGTTTTCAGTTTTTGGGTAAAGGGGTATTTTTAGGGTTCAGGGTCAGTTTTGGGTTTTTGGGTAAAGGGGTATTTTTAGGGTTCAGGGTCAGTTTTCCCTACTGTTGCACCCACTGGAGTGGGAATAGTAATTTTAACCCCTACGCTATCCAACGCTTTCCCTACGCTTGCAATCTAAGGAGTGGGAATAGTATTTTTTACACTTCTGGTATCGTACGGTAATATAATAGTATATTATTTAATTATAGTATGTTACTATATATATATGTTTTAACAAATAAGATTGTAATTTTTTTTATTATTTTCATTTATTATTTAATTATTATAAGTTAATGTAAGTATTTTTAAGTATATTTTAGTAATTAAATTTGAATATTAATTTAATTTAACACTGTTTTTAATAAAGTCGATATTTTTTACAACTATATTATTGTAAACGATATTTTGTACTCGATATTTTTGTACTTACCTGTTTGTAGATACAAACTCGATATTTGAACTGTCGATATTTTGTCCACGATATTTTTGCAAGTCGATATTTTGTCCCTCGATATTATTTCAGTGATCCCGTTGTCTGACATGCTCGCAGCTTGGCCACCCTGCTTCACGGCAGGGAAGTATGCTGAGCCATGCCATGCCCCCACGGGATAATTCCCTTGCTCGACATTGTCTCCCCCCTTCCAAGTTGCGGGTTCCTGGGGTGGGAACGGGTGGTATCTCATTCTGATTGGGGATTGGAGTGGGTGCGGGGTGGAGGGTCTTTTGAAACTGTTTTTGGGGGTGGGAGGTGGGGTGGTTGGGCTGGGGGGTTTGGGGGATTGTTGCCTCCTACTGGGGCTTTGATGTTCGTTCTTTCACTGCTTCATGCTATTGTCTCCTCTCTGACACGCAATTGTTATTGTGTATTTTCGCTCTCTGCACCCGATGGATTTATTGTTGTGCTTTCCCCTGCATTGTTATTGTATGCCGCTCAGACGAGGGCACAGCGCAGAACTTACTGGTGTCCTCTTGCGGGGCTCTTTCTGCAACATAGGTTATGGCATCACCTTGCGCCTTCAAGCCTCCTTCAATGAGCTCACCACTGCACCAATTGGGACAGCACTCCTCATACTGCCACGCACCGTTTTTCTCTCCTGACACGGCACCATGACGGACACCGTCCTTTGGACCTGGAACGTCTGGGATCTTAATGACCACCGTAAGGCATGACTAGTCCACGCCCACCTTACTTGTCACAAAGTGGACATATGCTTCCTGAATCCCATCTCATGCCCGCCTCATCCTCAAGGCTTCTCTCCCGACACTGGGGGGGGGGGGGGGGGGGGGGGGGGGGGGGGGGGATTCATTCCTCTTATTATTTTAATTATTCCCGGGGGTGTCTATCCTTTTACGTAGGGGGCTCCCTTGGCAAACCGCACAAGTTATTGTCGACCCTGGGGGACGCTTCGTAATTCTCCACGGCACTCGTCACGCCCAGCCTCTAACACTTGCTGCCCTGTATGGTCTCAACTGTGACGACCCTGACTTCTTCACACAAGTCTAGCACCACATCTCTACTCTCAGCCCTGCGGCTGATCGCATTTAAAGTTATTGTGTTAGTAATACACAAAATTAAGTTATTGCATTTATTGTTTGCTATCTCTAATGTCTTATGTTTTCAACATAAATTGTAAAATTCACAATGGAATAAGAAATATATTATTTCAAAACAAGTTGGTGTAAAAGTTAAATTATAACCATAAAAATTGAATGAAACAATATAAAACATCTGAAACCTTAGGGACAGTTGCTGTGCACTGCGCAGGTTCGGATTTTTGGGGGTCCTCTCTTATGTAAGTTTTTACCTCGCCAAGCGTTAGATATTACGTTTTATGGTCTTTGGGTTATCTGTTTTAATATAATGTAACTAAGTTGTGGATGATGGAGTAATTTTAAACTTGTTTTATGATCATTTAACGGCTCTGTTTTAATGTGAAGATTGGAGCTTTTCTAACTTTAGTTAAGGCGACCCACAGTCGATACTATGGGGTCCATTACGATGGCGAGCGGACAAAGTCCGCCCGCCACCATAACGGAATGCGGGACCGTCCGCAAGGGGTACAGCAGTCCCGCACCTGCAATTAGGATGCCACCGCCACTGTGGCATCCCCTGTTGCATCCGCCACCGTGGCGGTGGCATCCCCTATTCCCAGCATTGTGGTGGGTGGTGCTCACAGCACCGGCCGCCACAATGCTGGGAATGCATGTTGTGCATTGGCATGCACAAGGTGACAAGCACTGTGCGGTGCCTGCCACTTTGTCCGTGCCAATGC
Source organism: Lissotriton vulgaris (assembly GCF_964263255.1). NCBI lineage: Eukaryota > Metazoa > Chordata > Amphibia > Caudata > Salamandridae > Lissotriton > Lissotriton vulgaris. Next base: position 262,495,820 of record NC_141700.1, on the reverse strand, counting down.
ATAGGTACCCCCCATGTGCACCCCTCACACCCCCAACTTCCTGGGGGCCCGCTACGGGCCCGCAAAGGCAAAGACTGCATGCCATCCCCATCTCTGCTTGCATGCTGATATGAATGGTGGTGTCTTGCAGTCACCGCCACCATGTTAAACCCCTTTTTCCGCCCGGTCGACTCGTCGCTGGGCGGAAAAGCGGCAGACGGTCTTCCCGTCCGCAGCGGACCCCCAGCCCTCCTAAAATGGCGGGGGGTCATTCATGTGTGGATGGCGAGCAGATCGCCCCCGCTGGGCCGGCGGTGTCTACCGCCCGCCCGGCGTGGGCAATCCTCCCGCCATCTAAATGGGCCCCTAAATTCTTTTTGATGTGAGTGAACTGTCCCACACACCAATCTAAGGGTGTCAATTTAATTTTTTAGCTTCCAATTTCAAATTCCTTTGCATTTACAGAACATAAAAAAAGTGATTTACTTATTTAAATACACTGTAGTAATCTGTTTCTATTCTTTAATTTTCTAAGCAGTAGCAGACCTCGTGGCTAGGTTTTGAGGACCCCCAAGTGCCCCCGCACCACAGGTTAAGGACCACTGCCCCAGTGGATGAATGCAAGTGCAGAGTTGGTGAATTCTACCTATACAAATATCCAGTAACATAATACAATTTGTGTGTTCAGAGACCACCGCTCTCCATCTATTTGGAACGGATGTACGGAGTAGGATACTTAAACTTCACTGACAGTATTAATTAGTAAAGGCACAGAGACTGACGCTTGAAATGTGGAAATAATGTTCAACTTGTAGATGATCTTATGAGAATGCGTGCTTGAATAGATGGGCGCTCGCCGGGAGCGGAACAGGTTTTTTTGTTGCTGTCGGTGCTTTTGTGTTGAGGCAGATTGAATATATAAATGGATGTGCGCGTGGGGATTTGGTTCAACAACCGCAGCTGCCTGGGCACGTGACCTCCGGATTCTAAAATTAGCCTTGTTTGTTGTCATTTGAGGAACCGTCTCTCTGTGTCAACTGTTTATTTACAATGGAGGAATCTGTTCCTAGGATTTCCCAGGTGTGTGGGCCTGCTCTGTTGATAATGAGCGGCGAAGCGAAGGCAAGCCTATGATATAAAAACACAGACGCACCAATTTCATAATATATCACACCTTTTAGCAAAACTGCACTCTAGTCAATTGAAGGAGCATCTTCTCGGTAAGTAGTGAGGTGCGCCGGGCCTCACGTGTGCATGGTTCTATGGTCACACTATCCTACACCGCACCCGATATGCACCACTGGCACCACGTGTACAAACACAGTTTGAATGTCACAGGGCCATGTTTTCAAACATTGCTATCATTTGTCTGCACCTCCTCGAAGGAGTAACTTGCTAACCAGTCAAAACTTGCCGTTTTTGCCACAATGCCATAGAAATGGCTGACCATGTGGCATACAAGCATGGCTTTAAGTGAGACGGGTCCTGCCGGTGCTCAGCATCGGCAGTTCTAAAAAGCAGGTGCTGAGACGGGTCCCTATCGGGATCTCCATTTTTTCCCTCCCCATCAGGGTAAATTACAAAAAAATCTGCAGCAGTACCACCCTTCACTGCCTGGGAGGTACACTTCAAAGACAATCGTTATAACTCTTTCATCACAGTCTCATCATGTCAGAACTGAAGCATTTTCAATATTCTATACAACGAATCCATATTTATTGCTTCTTTATCTTATGCAACTAACAACCATTGACAAAGCCAATAGTTCTAACTTGTTGTAGGTGTTATGTTACTTGCATTATATATATGGCTGTAATGACAGTAGCAGCAATATATCAGTCAAGGGGGCACACTCTGCTAAGCACAGATTTTTAGCTAATGTGTTTTTAAGCCACGCCCTTAATTACATCAGCCACGCCCCTTTGAGACCCCCCCCCCCAGTTTTAATCCCACTTAAAGCCCTGCATCCAAGCATTAATTCAAATAACATAACTATTGTCACCACCTACCCTAACACAATGCATGCACTGAGACGTGTTGTGCCCCCATTTTAGCTCTGGCATTAGCAAAGACGTCTTGATTTTAATAAAGATGCATATACTATACATACTTAATTACAGGGGCATTCACGCAGCCCTCTTTATCCTCTGGTCTGCTGTAGTAATATTCACTTTTACTACCATCTACCAAAACATGAGGAACGGGGCACAGGTCAGTCCATTTCATCCATTGACCTACCTTACTGTGATTGATGGCATTGGGCTCTTGCACAATGTGCACATCTGGACAAGTAGTTCCCTTCATTGCTAGAGAATACTCGCACATTGGGTGCTTTTACATAAAAAAAAAGATATATATGCATTTTGGCTTTTAGACAATGCTTGTTTTCATATAATGTATGCTTTCATACAAAACAGCTATTCACAAACACAATAAGATTTGACAAAACCAGAAGCTCTGCCGTCCTTGCCAAAGCCATGCCCATGCTTTTGACCTTCATTTTCCTTAACTGTAAGCCTTTGGCCTGATTTACTTGAACCTCATAGCTCCCCTTTCTCTTGTAGTCAATTTGTCCTCTCTGCCTCACACTGTTCCACTTGTTATACAATAACATTTTTAGCCTCCATCCCATTTTCCATCTCAAACCATACAATTCTTACGAGATATACAGGACTAATTTAGGTGTAATTTAAAGGTCTGATACATTCTTCAGTTTTTTGGATGTTGGCAGTGCTGACATAAATTGCCTGAGATAGGTAGAGATTGTAAAAAGATCTACCAACATGCTATATCGTAATGGCATGTCTTTGCCTTGACAAACACGAGGAGATAATGGATGGAGTCTGAAACTTTTCAGACACTCACCCCAGTCATATATCTGGGTTGAATCCATCAACCTTCTTTAGCTCACTTCGCCACCCCAGTTCAGACACAGCTATATGCAAATCAGTCTTTGCCCTGTGCCACATGGGAACAGCCCAGCCCAAACTGTCAAGCCATGTCTTCCCTGGACCGGAAACAAACATCATGGGACCAGTTTCGAGTTAACAGCCCTCATCAGCCAGGCTATCTTGAATCTAGTGGCAAAGTGAGCAAGGGACCCACGTCTGGGTATACCCTGCCAACTTAGGGCAAACACAGCAAACGCATGGAGATGATGTACGGAGCGATACAACTTTTCAGACACTCACCCCCAGATACAGATCTGGGTAGAATCCATCATCGTTTATTAGCTCACTTAGCCTCCCCAGTTCGGACACAGCTATATGCAAATCATTCTTGACCCTGTGCCTCATGGGAACAGTCCAGCCTGAACTGCCAAGCCATGTCTTCCCTGGACTGGAAAGAAGCATCCAGGGCTGGCTCTAGGGCAGTGAGACCGGTTCCACAGCACCGGGTGCTGAATCTTTGAGAGGGCGCCGTGTTTGGAAGTATTTTATGGCTTTAAAAGCACCTGCTGCTGCATTGCTGGGCTCCACAATTTTTATACAAAAATAAAAATGTCAAGATAACACAGTGATTAATGTTCTTCCTGGATAGAGAAGGAGTTTAGTCAAGTGGAAGTTTTAACTCATTTTATGGTAGCACAAGAGAGTTCAGTCAGTCAGAAATACTTTTATTTGATTTCAATTAAAAAATCATGAAAGGGTGGGGAACCACCTTAAATAAAAATACATTTTAAATTATAAAACAAGTGGAATTTAAAACATTAAGACTGTGCCATTGATGGGTATGCTGGAACTAATTAAATTAGCGAATGGTTTCCTTTTTATTCAGCTCTCTTGCTGCCATTTTGAGAAATGTTATTGCCCTACAGGACAGTTGGATTGATGACCCTCCAAGGCATTGGATGACAGCTGCTCTACATGTCCGTATTTCTTCCTTCCTTAAGGCTTCCCGAAGGACCGTTCTTCGGGTAGCTGCCAGGGAGGGGCATATGCATAGCAGGTGTAGAAGGGACTCTTCCTGACCTCCGCATAAGCGACATTCCTTGGATTGCCAGAGGTGTTTCCATTTTGGTGTCAGATCTTTTGATGGAAATGACCCCAGCCGCAGTAACGTTAAGTACTGTTTTCTCTCCTGGGAGAAATGATCAAGTAAATATGATTGAGGTTTCAGCCGCTGATAGCCTTGAATCACGGTCCAGGCGTGGTTTTTTTTTGAGACAGTTGTTTTGTACATTAAAGGGAGGTCCTTTTAATTGCGTTGTTCACTACGATTTTGAAACTGGAGTAAGTAGGGAGGGTAAGCCAGGCCTCCTCTACTTGCAGTGCCGCGAGAGAGTCTTTCAGAACGCTGAACGTTGAATTACTTAGCCTGGATTGGGTTTCAATTTCCTTCCAGCAGTAGTGTGCTACGGTGTTATTGTCTGCGTCCCTCATTCTCCAGTAGTATTTTGCTAATGCCCCTTGTCTGTCGGGGATCTGGTTTCTCAGGCCATACTCAAGACGAATTTGGAATGGTGAAATGTGTCGGGGGATTGAGAACAGGGCCTTGAAGAGAGTTGATTGCGCTGAGTTTAAGGAGATGACGTCCTTCGTGTTTAGAATTTCCGAGCCGTATGAAATTGAGGGTAAAAATTTTGCTGAAATGGCTTTGAGCAAATGGCCTGTAGAGCACCCCGTAAGTTTTTTCTTTAGGACACTGAAGGCGAACTGCAGTTGTTTAGCTCTGATACGGCCTTGCCCCAGTTGTAAATTGAAGTTGAGGTTACGGTCAATAGTGAAACCTAGATATTTGTAGGAGTCTACTGGGGACAGGGGTTGCCCGTCCAGGTGCCAGGTAAATTTGCGGTGAGCCTTAGAATTAACTCTTTTGGCGAAACACATCACTTTTGTTTTTTGATGGTTGATGGTTAATTGGGCATTGGTGGTATAAGCTCCTAATTTGGTGATGAGTCGCTGCAGGCCTACTGGTGTTAGAGCGAGGAGCACAATGTCGTCCGCGTATTGAAGACTGGGTATAGGGACTGACCCAGTTTTGGGGGGTCTAATGGGATTGACCATAGTTGGTTATCTAGGTCGGCGATATAGATGTTGAACAGGCAGGGTGCCAGCACACACCCTTGTTTTAGCCCGTTAAGGGTTTGAATCTTTTTGGTGATGCTGTGCCCGTCGCCTTTCCTGACCTGAACCCACGTCTGGGAATACAAGTTGATTATGGCATCCAGGAGTTTGGTTGGGACATCCCAGTTGCGCATTTTTACCCATAGCTTGGCTCTTGGGACTTTGTCGAAATCTGCTTTCAGGTCTATGAAGCAAGCGTACAAAGGCCTGGACTTTGCAAGAGCTTGGTTGGCTAGCAGGGTAACCGCGGAGATGTTCGTGAGTGTACCCATCCCTGCCCTGAATCCTGTTTGGGTATAGGGGATGAGGTGACTGCTTCCGACCCAATCCTTCAGGTCAGCCAGCAAGTTTGATGCATACATTTTGGCCTCCACATCAATTAGGGCTATCAAACGGTAGTTGGAGGGGTCGGAGCGGGGACCCGACTTGTATATTGGATTTAAAATGCTGCCCCTCCAAGAGCCTGGGATGGTGGAAGAAGCTATGATTGAAGAAAAAAGTGACGTGAGGACATCAGACCAGAGTAGAGGGTTGTGCCGAAACAAGGCGTTTGGCAACCCGTTGGGTCCTGGGGCTCCCTCAGGTCTTCGTTTTTTGATGATTGTTAATACTTGCTCCTTCCGGATTTGCAGAGAGTATTCAAATGCTTCGGATTTGGGGGTGGTTCTGGTATGATCTACAACAGTTGGCTTCTCCCCTAACTCCAGGCCATGAGTTGCGGGACAAGAGAGTTAATGTGTCTGCTGCAATGAATGTGTACCATGCAGATCACAAAGTGCATATAGTTTAAATAGGTCAGTGCTTTTGTCAGAGTGATCCTTTTAGTACTAGCAGTGTAGATGTTAAAATCCTAACATGGAACAGCGAGCTAATAACTGTCATCAAAGAGCTGCATGCAAACTGCAAGGTATAGATTAGAGCATTATGATGTTTTCCTCCATCTTTCATTATTCTGTTTCAAAAACGGTTCACTTTGGTACAAAAAAAATCCTTATTATTAATTGAAGCCCTCAACCATGGGGTTATATGTTAAATTCTGAGTCTGTGCTTCTCCAGACCAAGCACTCTTAAACTATGTCTACCAGTATGAATGACATGTGACTCACCTTGTAGTCTTCCGGCTTATGTAACGTTTCCCATACACTGATTTACACACATATGATTGATTGTCTCTGTAATGTGTGTGTGATGTAAATTGCTTTGGCACCCTACACTGGTATAGGTGGCGCTATATAAATAATTAAATACATCTGAGAGAGAGAGTGGTTATGGAGACTTGAGGGGGCACTGTTAAAGGGTAGTAGTGAGGGAGTCTGTGGGGGCGCCAATAAACATTGTCGCACAGGGCATCATCAGCTCTAAAGCCGGCCCTTCAAGCATCCTGGGAACGGTTTCGGGCTAACAGCCCTCAACCGTCAGGCTAGCTTGAATCCAGTGGCTAAGTGAGCAAGGGACCCACGTCTGGGCAATTCCACAGAGATGGGCCAAGTACAGAAAAGGGCCTGGCCCAATCCCTGTTTCCTTGATTTACAAAACTAGGGTATTCTGAGCTTTCTTTGGTGAGCCAAACACCAGCCCTCTATCCGTTGATGCAGCAACAGCTTGTCTTGTAGGAAAAATAGACAGTAGACTGAGTAATGGGCACCACAAAGAGCTTCAAATTTCAATCTCAAGTGACCTCACCAGAGGAAAAGTTCTGGGTTAGTTGACAAAATCTCCACAAGAATCTTTGAAGATTTACATTTTCATGTAGTCCAAAGAGGAATCACAACTGTTGTGTAAACTAATTGATGTCAGCAGGAAGTTCAATAATTAAAAATTTTACTTAAATTCTGAAGGTACCAAGTTCACTTGGGCAGTGTTTTTTATAACCAACTTTTTAAAGGTTTTGCGGCAAGACCCAACCCAACCGCGTCACCAGAACCTTGGCATAAATCTACTGGACTCTCTTCTTGCAAGTATTGTAGGTTTTTAATCATGACATGGAACACACTATTTAAAGTTGGTTTCGCTGGTTCCCATGGTTATTTTTAATGTCAAGGTTTTTCATTGAATTTTCATTAAACAATTAATACATAAAGTAAACAATAATACATAAAGTGACATAAGGTAATACAAAAGGGGGAAGTCACATAGTAGTTCAAAGGTTAGGATTGGTCTTGCAGAATCAATCAATCATTTGTAGAGTGCACTAATCACCCGTGAGGGTCTCAGGGTGCTGGGGGGGGTGCTGCTACTACTCGAATAGCCAGGTCTTGAGATGTCTCATGAAGGTCAGCAGGTCCTGGTTTTTCCGCAGGTGGACGCGGACGGAGTTCCATGTCTTGGCAGCGAGGTGGGAGAATGATCTGCCACCGGCAGTCGTTCTGTGGATGCGTGGAACGGTGGCGAGGGTGAGGTCAGTGGAGCGAAGCTGGCGGTTCGGGGTGTAGAAGGGGAGTTGTTTGTTGAGGTATGCTGGTCCGGTGTTGTGGAGTGCCTTGTGAGAATGGGTGAGGGGCTTGAAGGTGATCCTCTTGTTGAAGGGGAGCCAGTGTGTGTCTCTCAGGTGTGCTGTGATGTGGCTGTGGCGGGGGATGTCGAGGATGAGGCATGCAGAGGCGTTCTGTATGTATTGTAGTAGTTTCTGGAGTTTTGCAGTGGTTCTCGTGTAGAGGGCGTTGCCGTAGTCCAATCTGCTGCTGACGAGGGCCTGGGTGACCGTCCCTCTGTTTCCGGTGGGGATCCATCTGTAGATCTTGCGGAGCATGCAAAGGGTGTTGAAGCAGGAGGAGGAGATGGCATTGACTTGCTGGGTCATTGATAGCGATGAGTCTAGGATGAACCCCAGGTTGCGTGCGTGGTCGGTGGGTGGCTTTGCAGCTCCCAGTGTGGCCGGCAACCAGGAGTCATCCTAGGTGGAGGGAGTGGATCCGAGGATGAGGACCTCCATCTTGTCTGAGTTCAGTTTCAGGCGGCTGTTCTTCATCCATTCGGCGACGCCCTTCATTCCTTCGTGGAAGTTGGTCTTGGCGGTGGTGGGGTCCTTGGTGAGGGAGAGGATCAGCTGGGTGTCATCGGCGTATGAGATGATGTTGAGGGTGTGCGATCAGACAATGTTGGTGAGTGGTGCAATGTTGACGTTGAAAAGGGTCGGGCTGAGGGATGATCCTTGGGGTACGCCGCAGATGATCTTCGTGGCTTCAGATCGAATGGAGGGAGGCGGACAATCTGGGTTCTGCAGGTGAGGAAGGAGGTGGTCAAGTCCAGGACTTTGTTGCGGATCCCTGCGTTGTGGAGGCGTGTGCGAAGGGTGTGGTGGCAGACGGTGTCGAAGGTGGCCGAAAGGTCCAGGAGAATAAGGGCCATGGTTTTGTCGTTGTCCAGCAGGGTCCTGATGTCGTCGGTGGCAGCGATGAGGGCAGTTTCGGTGCTGTGGTTGCTGCAGAATCCAGATTGGGACGAGTCCAGAGCGTTGATCTCCTCGAGGAAGCGGGTCATTTGCATGTTGACAATCAACTCGATGACTTTCGTCGGGAACGGTAGCAGGCGGATGGTATGGAAGTTCTTGAGGTTCCTAGGGTCCGCCTTGGGTTTCTTGAGTAAGGTGTTGATCTCGGCATGCTTCCAGCTCTCCGGGAAGGTGGCGGTCTCAAAGGAGTTGTTGATGATCTTACGGAAATGGGGCCAATGATGGAGCTTGCTTTGTTGAAGATGTGGTGCGGGTAGGGGTTGGATGGTTAGCCGGAGTGGATTGTGTTTATGATTTTGATGGTGTTGTCATCATTGACGTGGGTCCAGGAGAGCAGGAGGTCCGTGTGGCTGGGGGCAGGGCCTCTGAGGTGTTGGTTGTTGTCGGGGGGCCTGGTTGTTGAAGCTGTCATTGATGTCTGCGATCTTGCGGTGAAAGAAGATGGTTAGGGAGTCGCAGAGGTCTTGCGACAGCAGGATGTCATTAGAGTTGGAACTGGGGTTGGAGAGTTCCTTCACGATGTTGAAGAGCTCTTTGCTGTTGTGTGTGTTGTTGTCAACATGTTCCTTGAAGGAGGTCCTTTAGGCGATATGGATGGCGTTCTTGTGGGCTGCGTTGTTGTCCAGTGTCTGCTCGTGGTGCCACTTCTTCTCAAGTCTTCGGCAGGTCTGCTTGGAAGCCTGGAGGGCGGTGGTGAACCAGATGGCTTTTCTGTCGGTGCGTCTGTTTGAGGGTTTCTTGATCGGGGCGAGAGTGTTGGCACAGTTGTCGATCCATTGCCTGAGGTTGCAGATGGCGGTGTCGGTGGTGTCTGTTGGTGGGTTTCGGGCGAGGGTGGTGGTTAGCTGGTCTTTGGTGACTTTGTTCCAGCTGCAGTGGGGGGTCCGTTGTGGGTGGTGGTGCATGGTGGGTTTCTCGAAGGTGAAGTGGATGCAGCGGTGGTCGGTCCAGTGTAGTGTGGTGGTGTGGCTGAAGGTGACGTGGTTGCTGGCAGAAAAGATGGGGTCGAACGTGTGTCCGGCGGAGTGGGTGGGAGTTGTGATGAGCTGTTTGAGTCAGGGGTTGATGAGGTTGTCGAGCAGGGTGGTGGAGTTGCTGTCGTTGGCGTTCTCAGGGTGGAAGTTCTGGTCTCCGAGGAGGATGTCGTTCGTGGATACAAGCGCGTGCATGCTGACGAAGTCGGCGCTGAAGTCACTGAACTGTGGCCAGGGTTCGGGGGGTCTGTAGATGAGGGTTCCTCTGAGAGTGGTGTTGGGATCAATGTGGATCTGGAAGTGCAGGTGTTCGGCGGCGCTGAGGGTGTCTTCGGTGCTGGTCGAGATTCTGAGGGTATTCCTGTGGACAATGGCGATTCCTCCTCCTGCTCCGTTGGTGCGGTGCAGAATCACCCAACTTAAAAATAATAGGCAGAAGTGTAGTTAAGAAAGGTAAGAGGAGATAGGAAGTGAGAGAAGAAGGGAAAGGGGGAGCCATTATATTGCTTTGAGTATGATCTATGCGTACCTGTCGATCTCTGCATAGGGTTGTAAGTTAATTTACATATTCCTCACACTCTACTCACCTTTGTATATACACCTCACATACCACACACACCACTTCATCATCGACCAAGAGCACAGGCAAAAGATCTCTGGAAAGAGCCCCCCTGCGGGGCCCGTTGGGCATTGCCGCATCGGCTCAACAAAAGGCTGCCCTTTGATGAAGCCTTACATCCCGCGGGGTGAGAGCCCTTGCTTCTTATAGGAGCACTTTCACCCATTTAGGACTTGACCCTCCCCCCCTCTTCTGTTAAGAATAGTACACCTCTTGGCTTTACTGTTCGTCTTACACAACCTGAAGGGAAAAAAAACACCTTTAAAGCAGTTAACAAAGAAAACAGGGCCCGTAGGCCCAATTGATATACCAACCCCCTAAAACCCCCCCACTTCAGCCCAGGAAGCATCTGTCGTCCTTGAATAACAACCCACAACTCTTGAAATTGGGTGGTGGGGTCGTCTGTGGCTTTCAGTCGCCCATATAGAAGGATCTGGCGCCTGACAGTGAACATCTACACAACAGGTGCAAATACTGAAGAGTACACAGCACAAGGTAACCCCGAAGGCCACGGGTGAGTCCCATTCCTCACAGCACCCCAAAGGGAGAGGCAGGCCAGCCACAGCTAGTCATGGCCCATTTCAGTCGGTTTCCCTGCAGCAGGAGGCAGTAGAGTTGAACGGATACAGCTACATTGCGGCTGGGGCTGTGTGGAGGTCTGGGAGCTAAAACCCTAACCACTGCACCGATTTAAAAGTCATTGGAGAAAGTAAGCAAAGGAGGCAGTCAGCAGAGCCGGTGACAGCCCGTGAATAAATAACCCCCACCGGAGAGAGGCAGAGTCAACCCACGGGCAGTCAGTCACCCCGACTCAGGGAAGAAACCAAGAGAACAGTAATTTCAGAGATGTGCAGGAGTCTAGAAGTCAGAGAGTTGAGGGAAGGCTCGAAGGGTGCTCAGGCCAACTTCAGCCGATTGAAAAATCACAGGAGTGTCTGACAGGTGTCCATCCGATGTTGGGGAGGCGAGCAACATTTTCCAGGGCCGATGCAAGGCACTCCGCAGCCTCCAGCCTATCAACCTGGGACTTTTTGGACCAGGAGCAAGTAACCCGCCCCGGCTGATAGGACCATGCCCAGGTGTGTTCCAATGGATATTGGGGACGTGACAGATCAGGTGACGGCAGCCTCAGCAGCCTCTGCTCAGTCGTCTTATCCCATGCCTGATCTGGTGAATCAAAGGAGAGAGTTTCAGACTGGAAGATAATCTTGAGGCGTGCAGGAAACAGAAGCACGTATTGCAGATCCAAAGCACGGAGCTTTTGTTTCACCTACGCAAAGGAGAGGTGTTGCTCCTGCGCCGCCTGGGTCTAGTCAGCAAAAATTAGAATCTTTGAAATGGAGAGTCGCAATTTCGGCCTGACCTGGGCCTCCTGTACAATCACATCCCGGTCCTTGAAGTTAAGCAGTCGAAGAATCAAAAGTCGCTGGGGAGCCCCAGGACGGGGCCTCGGAACCATAGAGTGATGACCTACTCCATTACAAAGAAGGTTGACAATCTGTTCTCAGGGATCCACAATCTAAACCAGTCTTCCAGTGTGGTTTCGAGACTGCGCTGCTCCATGGATTCGGGGAGATCAATGAGCCGAAGATTGATGCGACTTGACCTATTTTCTGCATCGTCTGCTTTGTCAGAGAGGATGGACACTGCAGCAGACAACCTGGACATCTGCCTTTTGAGCGAAGCAAGGTCATCTTCTGCACAGGAAACCTGCGCTTCTACTTCAGTCGTCCTCTCCACAACTTTGCGTCGGTTAGGCGCAGCACACAGCCCTTTTAGTCACGAAACAGGATATTCCTACACAACGGCTGTCTCCCCCCCCGGGCTCCCACGGCATGGAGAGGGGGTGTGGATTGGTGCCCAATACATGAGTGTGTGGTCTTTGAAGCCAGGGGTTTTCCCCAGAAACATGGGGAGTGTGGGGGAAATGGTTGGATCAATCTGTTTGAGACTGCTATTGACATAAATTCCTGGTCACTGCTTTCGCTCTACGTGATATACTGCTTGTGAGTTACTGCATTGTCTGGTCCTGATACTTTATCTTATATAGTGCATTATGTGTGCCTTATGACCTTCACTGCCATTTTTAATGGCCAAAATTCAATAAAAACAGTTTATCAAAAAGAAAATATTTGCATTTGAGAAGGTACATTAAGCAAGAGGTTGAGTGGGCAGAAAGACTATGGTATAAACAAGAAAAGCACACTGACTGGTGTTTGTAAATGTTGCTATAGTAAGAAGTTCTTCAGGACTTTCTTAAAATGGGTCATATGTTGAGTTGTCAGAATTTTGTGTGGCATGGATTTCTTAGGCTTCGTGTTACTACCTGTGAATGATTGAAAGCTTGTTGTTTTCACAACAGAAAGTTTGCCGAGGTCAGTATTTAATGCTTTGGAGTTAGTGTTGAGCTCCAGGGGGGCGTGGCTTACGCGCCGGCGTGTGATGGCGCTGCCTTGCTGAGCTCCGGAACGACGCGGGAATCCCGACTGCTTTTTTCATATTCTTTCTGCACGCGGAGACCGGCAAACGGCATTTTTACACGGCGGAACATGGTCCCCGTGTATTGCGAGCAGCAGCGGCGCTCGTAATTGCCGCTTTCACATCTTTTTACCGCTGCACCTTCTCTGAGTACTACGGGACGCGGGCGGCCGCCATTTTGTGCGGTCGCGCTCGCGTCCCGTTTTTTTTTTTTTTTTACATTTCTACCGTCATAACAGCCAGTTGGCTGCAACAATGCTCATGTTCTAACAAGGTATGTGCCTAAATATGCGCAGCATGCTCCCATCACATTTTCCTGACTTTTGGCGCCAAAGTTCTCCTCAGGACTTCTGATTTTCCTAACAATACTTTTCGGCGGCCATTTTGTGGTGCTCCCTGCGCTGTGCTCCATACCTTCCTTTCATATGCTCTTAATCCTGCGTGTGACATTAAATAAGTCTCCTGGGTCCCATGTTTCATGGACGCTTTGCTGTTTCTTTGATGCCATATTCCTGGATGGTTCTTTTGGCTACGCATGGATTTGATTTTTACTGCTTCTCGACGCAGGTCATGTAGGTTTGAGGTATTGCTTCTCCAGTGCTACGTGTTACCTCTTCTATGACCTCTACGTTCCAGTATTTCTTATACCGCTACATATAGGGTCTCAACACCTTTACCACTGCGGTTTGGCTTCCATTCCTGCGGCCCTCCTAGTTTGCCCCTCTGTTGGCAACATGTCTCAAGACGCAGGCCATGCGAGAGCGTCTGTCACCGGTACCAAACCGAAACGCCCTAAGAATGACCCTCCATCTCCAATTCGCTCCTCACAGAACCCCGTGCTGGATTCTATTCTAGAAGAGGTTCGTGGCTTACAACCTTTCATGGTGGCAACGAATGAGAAGCTCAAGCAGATAGAAGACAGATGGGTCGTCATGGAAAACAAAGTCCTGCAACTAGAACAACGCATCAGTGACGTCCAGGATGTCTCCACGAAGATCCCTATTCTTGAAAAGGAGATACAGCAGTTGAAACTTCACACAGAGGACCTTGAAAATCGTAACAGGAGGAATAACCTCCATATTTATGGTGTTCCGGAGTCCCTTGGGGAGGGGGACATGGTGTCCTTCATCCGCAAATTCCTCTACGAACTTTTGGAACTCCAACCAGAATCTACCCCTCTAAACATACAGCGTGCTCATCGTCTGGGACGTCCAACGTCTAACCCGGCCAAACCTAGAGGTATCATCCTGCTTTTTCTTGAATTCACCGAATTGATGACTGTTCTTAAAGCTGCAAGATCAAAACGTCGCCTCATTTGGTCGGGCCACACCATCTTCATAGCCCAGGATTTATCGAATGCTACGAATGCGCGTCGCAAGGAGTTCCTCAATCTGCGTCCACGTATGAGGGAATTAAGCATTCAATATGGAATCCTACATCCTTGTCTCTGCAAAATAACCCACAATGGTCGCTCCCGTACCTTTGATGATCCACAGAAGCTTCGAGAGTATCTACAAACCGTCTCTACTTCCACGATGGACACTAATGACTGAAACTAAATCTTTTCTATTTTTTGCATTCACTTTTCTTATGTCTTGACGACTGTTGTGGCCTTGTCCCGGTCTCTTTCTTGTCATTATTTACTACGACTTTTCTTCTTGTTGATTATATCCTATCTATATTCCCGCGTTTTCCTCGCTCTATAGGGTAGGCGCCCGCGTTGGCGTCTCCATGCTCCTACTATCTAGGTATTCTCTTTTTTCTCAGATCTGGCGTCTTTGCCTTGATCTGTTCCTTATCTATTTCCTTCTTTTTCTTTCCTTTCTTTTTCTTCTTCTTTTCACAGGCCATTCATGTTTATCCCTTGCTCATTTATGTTCCATTCTCTTCTTTGTGTCACTTATTTCCTTTCTTATTGCGAACTCCAGTACTCCTCATTGTTCCTCCTCACTTTTCCTAATCACTGTGATGCCTCCTCATCTATTGCTTCTCTATATTTACCCGATATGTACTGCCTTTGTTTATATTTCGTATTTGACTCTCATTTCTAACATGTTTGTCTCCATTGTCTCTCCCTGTAGTTCCTTACCTGCAGTGTATTGGACCCAGTTGTCACCCTCCTCCCTTGCCTTCCATCATGTGTAACTTTGTAACGTGGAATGTTCGTGGTCTCGGCAACCCTGTTAAACGTCAAAAGTTATTGTCCCATTTATCCAAGTTAAATGCTCAGATTGCTTTTCTCCAAGAAACGCACTGTACAGATGTCGAATCATTGAAACTTAAGAGGGCTTGGGTGGGTCAAGTTGTATTTTCCCCTGCTATTGATAAAAAAGGAGGTGTTGCTATATTATTTCGTAAAGGTTTGGATGTTCAAATTCTCTCTACTCAATCGGATGATGAAGGTCGTTGGGTTATGTCAAAAGTGACTATACAAAACAAAACTATGGTGCTCCTCAATATTTATGGTCCTGTCCGACCAGACCCTAAATTTTGGACTGATGTCAAAATCCTCATTTGCTCCATTGACTGCCCTAACATTGTCTTAGCTGGCGACCTCAACCAATGGTTAGACCCCTTTTCAGATAGACTATCTTCCTCTAAATTCCAACCTGACAAGACACATAAATCCTTCCAATCAGCCATTGCCTCACGTCCCCTCTTCGATGTGTGGAAAACATGTAATCCTAATTCACTCGAATATACATTCTACTCTTATGTTCACCGCACCAGGTCCAGAATTGATTATATTCTAGTCAGCAAATCCCTTCTCCCTGCGATTCAGAAATCTGAAATTGGTTCTATTTTTCTTTCAGATCATGCACCTGTTTATGCCACTTTTGACCTGGCCCAAACCTCCTCCTCTTTCAATCGTTGGAAATTTAACACTTTCCTTCTCTCTGATTCTGTATTTATGTCTAAAGTTAAAGGTTTCATATCTGAATACTTCTCCCTCAATTTACCCCAGGACACGTCAGTTTCAAATAACTGGGATGCTTTTAAAGCTGCTTTACGAGGTTTCACAATCTCTTATGTATCCAGGAAAAAGAAACTCAACCGTGCAAAATACACTACCCAACTTTCCAACATTAAGACCCTAGAACACTCTTACTTTTCGTCCAAGAATCCTGACGCTCTCCTCCAACTCATCAAAGCCAAGTCTGAACTCAATCAAATTGCCACTGTTGAAGCTTGCAATACCCTCTTGAAGGTTAAATCCAAATTTCATGGGGGTCAGAATAAAGCGGGGAAAATGCTAGCAAACTATCTCAAAATTAAATCTGAGCGAAAATCAATTGGCTCTATTCTCAATGAAGACACCAATACAGCGGTTTCCTCTGATGAGGATATTGCACAAGTTTTTCATAACTACTATAAACTCCTGTATACTGATGATACACATCCTGATGATGATGACCTCTCCCGTTTCTTCGAAGACCTTCCTCCTCCCCCATCTCTCCCTACCGAATTCCATCAACTAGAGTCTGAAATTACCCCTCAGGAAATCCTCAAGGCAATTACCTCCCTCAAGAAAGCGAAAGCCCCTGGTCCAGATGGTCTCCCAATTGAATTTTACGCCAACATGCATTCTATTTTTGTCCCCCATCTTTTACAACTTTTTAACTCCTTTATTGCAAATGCTAAAGCATCTGGCTCATTTTTGGACGCCCTAATAGTCATAATCCCCAAACCTGACAAAGACCATTCCCTGTGTACAAAATTTTCGCCCCATTTCCCTTATTAATTACGATTGTAAAATTTTTGCCAAAATTTTAGCGGCCCGCCTCGAATCCCTTATTCCTCTACTAATCACAACCGATCAAGTTGGCTTTGTGAAAGGTAGACTGGCAGCTGATAATGCCCGTGTTTTTGCCAATATTATTTCCCACAGTAAACAATTCAAAGCCCCTCTAGCTGCCCTATCCCTTGACGCTGAGAAAGCGTTTGACCGAATTAATTGGAAATTCATGTTTAAAGCTTTACAATGGTTTGGATTTGGTCCCCACTTCATTTCCTTAGTTAAACTACTTTATTCTGCTCCCCGTGCTAGTGTTTTTATTAATAATCAATTCTCAAAATTTTTCCCCTTATCCAGAGGGACAAGACAAGGTTGTCCTCTTTCCCCTTTACTCTTTATTCTTTGTCTTGAACCGTTCCTCATTAGAATCCGCTCTAACCCCCTAATTCAGGGGTTCAAACAGTCATCGATTGAGACAAAAATTTCAGCATATGCCGATGATGTCCTGGTCTACATGGCTAACCCTGTCTCTTCCCTTCCTCCATTTTTAGAAGAAGTCCGCTTATACTCCTCTGTTTCTGGTTATAAACTTAATCTCTCTAAAACGGAGGTCCTACCCCTCAACTCATCCTGTTACCAATATATGTTTGCATCAACTGATTTTGCATGGTGTCCCTCCAAGATCAAATACCTGGGTATTTGGTTCTCCCCTACCTTGCGTGACACACTCAAACTGACCTTTACCTCCCTTACTCAAAAAATTCAATCACTCCTTCAATTATGGTCTCCTCTTTTCCTTTCATGGTGGGGTCGTTTAGACACCATCAAAATGATGATTTCCCCACATATTTTATACACTGTATCCATGCTTCCTGTGAAAATCCCTAAATTGTATTTCAATCGGCTGAACTCCATTTGCTCCAAATTTCTGTGGAATAATAAAAGACCTCGTATTGCCTTACATAAACTTATACGCCCAAAATCTGAAGGTGGGGTTCGCTTTCCTGATTTCCAATCGTATCATTCTGCCTTTTTAATAAAACAAGCCTTCTCATTGGCATTCGATTTCAATGATACCCCTCTACCCAGATGGATTGCTGTCGAAAGGTCCCTGTTAAAGGACTTTACTTTCCAACAATCCCTTTTCATGTCAAAGTGTTCATTCTTGGCTACACACCCTGTACTGAAATACTCACATACTCTACTGCATAATGTATTCTCGAAAGACTTGTCCCCCCTACAAACTTTTCTTTCTTCTAGCATATGGTATAACAAATATCTCAAGTACAAGGGTAAATCTTTCTATTTCAAGTACTGGAAAGAAAAGGATGTTATGTTTGTGTACCAATTTTTTTCTGATTCATCCATTATTCCATTTGATGTAATGCAAACTATGTTTGATTTACCTGCACATTTCCGCAAAGAATTTGATATTATTACTTCTGCCATTTTATCTCATCTATCTACCCTTCCTACGTTTGATTTCCTTCCTTCCCTTACTCCTTCCACTCCTTTATATCCTATGTTTACTCAACAAATCCCCAAAGCTGCTCTGATTTATAAACTGTTATTGGATAATGTTGGCCTTAGACCTAAAACCGTTACTGAAAATGTTTGGGAAACGGAGTTATCTTTCTTGTTATCTGTTGATGTTTGGGATCGCTTATGGTCTAAACTGTTTAAGACTTCGATTTCAGCCCGTATTACTCAGTCACTTTTTTTTCTTTACCATAGAGCTCTTATTACCCCCGTAAGCATAACAAAATTCTCCCCTTCTTCCTCCCCCCTTTGTTGGTCCTGTTCCTCCCACCCAGGCACACTCAAACACCTCTTGTTTGATTGCCCACCAGTTCTTATTTTTTGGAACTCAGTTTGGAAATATTGCATGCGTATTTTTCATTTCTCTGAACCATTTTCATCGTTGCATATTTTTTTAGGTTCCCTATCTGATGTTTTGGACTTACATTCGCATAACGCTAAATTGTTTGATCTTCTCATTGCAACTGCTTTCAAAGTAATTTTGTCTTGCTGGAAGGATAACTCTAAATTGTCTGTGCATACATGGTGGAATTTTGTATGTGATGAGCATAGAATTGCACTTGCCTCTTCTTCTTCTGTCGCCTTAAAAATTAAATCTGATCTTACCTGGCTACCTTTCTCTACCTTCTTATCCTCTTATCTCCCTCCCTAACCTTTCCTTCCTTTTTCTCTCTCTCCCTCTTTTTCTCTTTTCTTTTCTTTTCTATCTCTCTCTCTACTATTTTCTTCCATTTCATATTTTTTCTGAACCTTTTTTCATCTCCACTTATCTTTCATGATTATCTCATATTGGTTCTGTTCTATGTCATGCTGTTATATTATGCTGTACTATTTTTCTTAACCAAAATAAAAACCTTATTAAACTGAAAAAAAAAGTGTTGAGCTCCAGAAGGAGATAGGGGTTTAGATCAATATTTGGGTGCAACCAAGAAGGGCTGTGTACACAATACAGCTAAGCCTGAAAATAATCATTTTTTCAAAGGTTAGCCAGTGAGATTGCTGAGCACAGGTGATGTGCTCAAAGATCCTGCTTCCTGAGACTAACTCAGTTGCAGTGTGTAGGGTCGCTTGAAGTCAGATGGATTTCTGGGATCTTCCATAATCTAGAACTGAGAGAACTAGAGCCTGGACTATTGATTTTAAGTCGGATTCTGGGATGTTTGATTTCATATCCCAGACGTGTCCTAACAGATGCTGGATGCTTTTTGTCTGTACGTTCATGTGGGGTTGCATATTGCATTTTTTGTCCATGGATTTTGTGTGTTTAATGAGAGAGGGATATGTAGAGCTGTGTGTCATTAGTAACTAGGTGACCGTATGTATCGGTATGGCTGAGGAGAGAGCTGGTGGATTCAATGTGTAGGTTGACGAGTGTGGGGTAAAGAATGGAGCCCTGGGGAGCATCTTGTTTCATTAGAGTTGCTTCAGATAGGGTGTTATTAACTTTAATCTGTTGGATCAAATCCATTTTGTAGAAGGTAAATAGGAAAGAACTTTCTTATTCATCCCATGCATTCTTTTACAATGTTGATGAGTTAGGTAACTGACTATATCCAATGCTGCAGAGGTCAGGAAGCAATAGTGTCCATTATCAAAAATGGGTAGCACGTCGTCGATTATTTTCAGTCTGGCTATCTCTGTTCATCAAGTCCTAAAACCAGATACACAGCTCCCTATGGCTTTACATAAAAATTGGAGGGATTTTGCTGGCCAAAACTTGTTCAGGTCTTCTGTGTCTGCTCCAGGCTTTTTAGGACATGATTTAGTTATCCTGGTTTTAGGGAGTCCAGTAACACACAGTAACACTACCTTTTTCAGGGCTGTGTTTATAAGGTTTATGCAGTAGGGAGCTATTGAGAAGGTTATTTCGTTCAGAGGTGTTCCTAGAATTGGGTCTATGAAGTGAAAGGAGGGCTTGGTATTAATGATTATGATGGTCACTGCTTTTAAAAGCCATCTTTGAAAGAAGGCCAAGTGTCAACAAACGTCATAGTTGTAAACTGCTTGATTTGGTCCATATTGAAGGTTAGGAAGGTTGTGTGCATGATCAAAGTCTTGGTGTTTCTACTTTCTCTTCAAAGAATCATGAGCATTCCTTGCTGTTTTCCTTGTGTTTTTCAACCACTGAAGGAGTTGAGGAGTTGGTGGTGTATTTGACAATTGCCAATCGTTTCCTCTGTCGGTTTTAGGCTTGATCAATGCCCATTCTGAAGAAAGTTGATGAAGCCTGATGGATTCGTTTTTGTAGAACCTGAACCCACCATGCAAGTGTTCACGGTTTTTAGTAGACGGTGATTTGAGCAGATCCGTACTGAGGTTCTAAGAGACTTTATTGATTTGTTAAGGTGTTCTGTGTTCATGGGGTGGATTTCTTCTGCTTTTGAATTTTTAGTTTTAGCGTGGCAAGGAAATGTAATATTTCTAACAAAGTATTGATGTAATGTATAACAAGTAAGCAGATCTCTGGGGTCTCGTGCAGGACAGGTAGGTCAGAGACTTTTATGGCTGTTAGGAAGCATTTATGTGGTTTGTGTCTCAAGTCCAAAACTACATTTAAAGATTGTTTCCTGTGTAAGTAAATGAGATATCGCCTGGGTGTGAGATCTACCAGGGGAAAAGGATAGTTAAGTATCAACTACATCAGGGTTCTCCAAACCGGTCCTGGAGGGCTGGATCCGTACCAGATTTTTAAAATTACTACATGTATCTCAATGGGGATATCCCAAAAATCTGGCATGGATCCGGCCCTCCAGGACCGGTTTGGAGACCCCTGAACTACATGAAAAAAACAAAACCGGTATGTGCCATGTGTGCAGGAAGGGCTGTTTTGTGTTGTGGTGATTGCAGGGGAAAGGGAAGCAGGTTCGAATACTTGTAAAATATACAGCTAGATTTTCCCATGTGCACATGGCTGCAGATTGCTGTCTGCCCTACATATCAGAAATGCCTACGTGACAGAAGATTGGGCCTGCAGAGCAGAAAGAGTCCCTTAATAACCTCGCTTAGTAAACAGTATCTGCCGGGCGGTGTGGAAATCACTGTTCCTTTCATGGGTGTGTCGCTGGCTAGTCCTCCAATCAGACAGTGTAAACAGCAGAGCCAGATTTGGCTTGTGTGCCAAGCCATTATGACTACTGCATTATAAAAGTGCTTTTGCTTATCTGCTGGTATTTGAAAACCCACAGCGCTAAAATGGCCTCTGCACAATGAGTTTGTGTACTGGATTAAAGAAGTAGTTCCTGCTAATCTACAGATAGAGTAGTGAGCCATCCTTGGCTGAAATATACCTTGTAAATATGGCTGCAGCAGTAAAGACAAAGCGTCATACATTTCAATGTGTTTCGTGTTGGTCCTCTGGGGCTTTCGGGAGATTTTCATATATTTTTTTTCTTTTAACACAATCTTGATTGAGTTTTTTCAGCGGGAGATGTTCATATTTATCAAGGTGATTGCTCGGGACCCTAGAAATCCGGGAGAAATGTGATGAATATATGCACCCGAATTTTAACAGGAGAGTTTAGTCTGGTAATTATTATTCAGATAAAACTCAAAGGGACAGATTTTTTTATAAAAAGGCACACAACGCAGCGCAGCACCCAACGAGGCAGCGCTGCGTTGTGTGACAGAGCTGGAGAGCGCCCTATCTACAGAGATATGGCTCTCCCCCCCTCTCCCGCAGCACCTGCGCTGATTTCACCTGCCGTGCGCCAGGCACACACCCTAGGGTGCGTGCCTGAGTCTAGCATAGGTTTTATACAGGAAGGGTACTATTCCTATGCAAAATACTATGCCTAGACAAGTTACAACACTTTTCTCACTTAGTATGTGTGCTTCACAATGCAGCACGCATGCAAAGCTGGAAAAGAAAGGAGAAATCAAAACATTTCTTCTGTTAATGCATCCTTTCAACTGGCCATAACTTTTGGGTATAATCTCACTCTACAATTGTTTGTTCCAAGGGTATTGTGTCAAAAGGCATGGGTGGTAGTATGGGAACGCCAATGTACCACTCATGTAATGCCCCCTTGGGGCCAAGTAACGCAAATCAATGCTTCACACTGCTTTGCTTTACTTGTAGGGTACTTTCCATCACAAAAAAGTTTTGCACTGGAAAGTAAATTAGGAAAAATACATTTTGTCCTGCTGCTAACCCAGTGCAAAATGTTTGCAAATCTACCCCAAAATGTGGACCTATTTTGTGCACACTGCTAGGGTGCGCACTTAAAAAGGCAAAAGTGCTTGCCCAATAGCAACATGATCTGAGTTCTTATCTGATCATCATTGGAGGTTCCATAATTAATTTGTATCCCTATCCATGAGTGTAATCTTCAAAAAATGCATTTACTGCAGTACATTTTATGCTGTGGCATCTAGCATTTGTATAGCATGCAGCTGCCTGGAGCTATTTGAGCGGACATGCTGCAGGGCTATGCGGTTGTAGTATACCTATGAGTGAAGAGTCAGGTGAAGTGTTTGAGGACTTGATGCCTGCTTTAGTCACATTGCGGCACATTTCAATGGAAAGGTTCAATTGGGAGTCCATGGACGACGGCCATCTTGTACTACCACCTCATCAAACAAGAGCATGTGCTCCTCCGTCCCCCAAGTGGGAGAGCATCTTCATCTCATACTTTAACAGCGTTATTCATCTGCTCACAAGTAACGGTGAAACAGTAAACATACTTAATTTAGGATAAAGTGACCAACAAACCATAGGAATTTTAATCCAACTCATACTTCTGTCTCTGACATTCTTGAGGCAGAGGCAACTCAGATGGGGTTCACTGTCAAAATGAATAAGTGTGCAAGGATGAGTACCTGGAGAGCCTGTCGCTCACCCATCGCATGTGTAGGGAGAGTGTCTGCGGACATCGAGCGCCCCTTATTCTGAAAGAAAAATGTCTCAGACTCATACACGTTGGCACCACCAAAGAATGGGCTCTTATATTTTCATTTCTCTTTAAGTTGTATTTCCTTATGCTTTGTGAGGAGGGAACATTAGGATGGTGCTCTTTGGCAGGAACCTACCATCTGGCAGGGAGGCAGACGTAGCTAGAGCTTGTGGCGCCCGGGGCTATCCCTCAGATTGCCGCTCCTAGAGGGGAAGGGTACTGGGGGAAAAGGACGGCGAGCACTTGAAAGAGGTCCGAGAGATACATATTATCGCCGCTAATAGTTGCCTCACTCAGCCTCCAGAAGCACTCCACGGTGGTGGCAGCCAGAGCCAGGGTCTCTATGGCAGGGGTTGGTTCACTTCTGCTGCAGCAGCCAGCAAAGCGCCCAGCACTGCCATTGCAAGGGAAGAAAGGTGGGGACGGAGGACACGAAAGAACCTGGGAGGGCAATGCACAGCAAGACACACTCCTGACAGGGATGGGACCTTATGGAAGAGGACGTGATGTAGGAAGAAAAGAGAACGTGCAATAACATGGACAGGCTTGCGTCAGAGAGCAGCGGGAGGTAATGAAGGAGTAGAGGCAGGCAAATTGGTAGAGGGACTGTGGATGCACATACTTTGGGGGGACGACAAACAGGCGAGAAGAGAATGAGGAGGGCCAGTGTGAGGGAGAGAGGCCAGGGAGTGATGAAGAGGATGAGGAGGGTGTGAGGGAGAGAGGCCAGGGAGTGATGAAAAGAATGAGGAGGTTTGGTGTGAGGGATAGAGGCCAGGGAGTGATGAAGAGGATGAGGAGGGTGTGAGGGAAAGAGGCCAGGGAGTGATGAAGAGAATGAAGAGGGTGTGAGGGAGAGAGGCCAGGGAGTGATGAAAAGAATGCAGAAGGCCGGTGTGAGGGAGAGAGGCCAGGGAGTGATGAAAAGAATGAGGAGGTTTGGTGTGAGGGATAGAGGCCAGGGAGTGATGAAGAGGAAGAGGAGGGCATGAGGGAGAGAGGCCAGGGAGTGATGAAAAGAATACAGAAGGCCGGTGTGAGGGAGAGAGGCCAGGGAGTGATGAAAAGAATGAGGAGGTTTGGTGTGAGGGAGAGAGGCCAGGCAGTGATGAAAAGAATGAAGAAGGCCGGTGTGAGGGAGAGAGACCAGGGAGTGATGAAAAGAATTAGGAGGCTTGGTGTGAGGGATAGAGGCCAGGGAGTGATGAAAAGAATGAAGAAGGCCGGTGTGAGGGAGAGAGGCCAGGGGGTGATGAAAAGAATGAGGAGGGTCAGTGTGAGGGGTAGAGGCCAGGGAGTGATGAAAAGAATGAGGAGGGATAGAGGCCAGGGAGTGATGAAAAGAATGAGGAGGGTCGGGTGAGAGAGAGAGGCCAGGGAGTGATGAAGAGAATGAGGAGGGTCGGTGTGAGGGAGAGAGGCCAGGAAGTGATGAAGCGGATGAGGTTGGTGTGAGGGAGAGGAGCCAGGGAGTGATGAAGAGAATGAGGAAGGTGTGAGGTAGAGAGGCCAGGGAGTGATGAAAAGAATGAAGAAGGCTGGTGTGAGGGAGAGAGACCAGGGAGTGAGGAAGAGAATGAGGAGGCCCAGTGTGAGGGAGATAGTCCAGGAAATGATGAGGAGGGTGTGGGGGAGAGAGGCCATGGAGTGATGAAGAGAATGAGGAGGGCCGGTGTGAGGGAGAGATGCCAGGGCATGATGAAGAGAGTGAGGAGGGTATGAGGGAAAGAGGCCAGGGAGTGATGAAAAGAAAGAAGAAGGCCGGTGTGAGGGAAAGAGACCAGGGAGTGATGAAAAGAATGAGGAGGCTTGGTGTGAGGGAGAGAGGCCAGTGAGTGATGAAAAGAATGAGGAGGGTCAGTGTGTGGGATAGAGGCCAGGGAGTGATGAAAAGAATGAGGAGGGTCGGTGTGAGGGATAGAGGCCAGCGAGTGATAAAAAGAATGAGGAGGGCTGGTGTGAGGGATAGAGGCCAGGTAGTGGTGAAAAGAATGAGGAGGGTCGGTGTGAGGGATAGAGGACAGGGAGTGATGAAGAGAATGAGGAGGGTCGGTGTGAGGGATAGAGGCCAGGGAGTGATGAAAAGAATGAGGAGGGTCGTGTGAGGGATAGAGGCCAGCGAGTGATAAAAAGAATGAGGAGGGCTGGTGTGAGGGATAGAGGCCAGGTAGTGGTGAAAAGAATGAGGAGGGTTGGGGTGAGGGAGAGAAGCCAGGGAGTGATGAAGAGGGCCATGTGTGGGATAGAGGCCAGGCAGTGATTAAAACAATGAGGAGGGTCGGTGTGAGGGAGAGAGGCCAGGGAGTGATGAAGAGAATGAGGAGGGTTGTGGTGAGGGAGAGAAGCCAGGGAGTGATGAAGAGAATGAGGAGGGCCGATGTGAGGGAGAGAGGCCAGGGAGTGATGGAGGATAAGGTGGGGGTATGGGAGAGAGGCCAGGGAATGATAAAGAGAATGAGGAGGGTGTAAGGGAGAGAAGCCAGGGAGTGATAAAGAGAATGGGGAGGGTGTGAGGGATAGAGGCCAGGGAGTGATGAAGAGAATGAGGGTTGGGGTGAGGGAGAGAAGCCAGGGAGTGATGAAGAGGGCCGTGTGAGGGATAGAGGCCAGGCAGTGATTAAAAGAATGAGGAGGGCCGGTGTGAGGGAGAGATGTCAGGGAGTGGTAAAAAGAATGAGGAGGGTGTGAGAGAGAGAGGCCAGGGAGTGATAAATAGAATGAGGAGGGTCAGTATGAGGGAGAGAAGCCAGGGGGTGATGAAGAGAATGAGGAGGGTGTGAGGGAGAGAGGTCAGGGAGTGATGAAGAGAATGAGGAGGGTGTGAGGAAGAGAGGCCAGGGAGTGATGAAGAGAATGAGGAGGGTTGATATCAGGGAGAGAACCAGGGGGTGTCGAAGGCTGAATCTCACATACCTTTACAACGAAGGCTTTACCACGAATGCATGTTCAAGACGCAAGCCTTTATTCCGCAGTATTTTATAACAAATATGCATTCACCATGCATGCCTTTACAACGAAAAATCCATTGTAAAGACATGAAAGGTAAAGGCATATTCAATTACGTTATAATTACGGTAAGAATTATTAAAATAATATTATGTTTGGAAATATTAAAATACAATTGAGCTTACTTTGTCTTCTAAGGCATCTTAAAATGTGCTAATATGTAATTTTCACCATTTGCAGGACGTTTCGGTTTATTGCTCCAAACAAGCAGCCTATGTCATTGCCTGCTTCTCTGATTTTAGGTTTCAGAAAATTCCTCCCTCCCATGGGCCTTGCCTTCCTTCAGGCAACTTCACCAAAATTCGATAGAGGATGCCTTGGCATGCTCATGCTCAAGGGGAGGGGGTACTGTTCATCGCCAGATCTTTCAGTTTAACCCCTTCCTGTCGCTCAGCAGAACCGCGTGTCCAGACAATGAGCAGATGCTGAGGCAGAATATGGACTAGAGGTACGCAACACAAAGAATTAAAAAAACACATAAAAAATAACAAATATAAAAGAAATGTTACCAAACATAAGTTTCAACCAAGCATGCCTTTCCAACGAAAACATCGTTGTAAAGGCATGCGTGTGAAAGGCATGTGCGGGGTAAAAGTAACCATTCTGAAGGCAAGCCTGCTAATGGCCCATTTGTGATAATGACAGCATTAAAGAGGCATTCATTGTTTTGCCAATCGTTATTTCGTCATACAACGATTGACGGCTCTGAGACAAGCAAGCACGAACGCGGGACGTCCTGGCGGCAATTGGCAGCACTGCAGGCACACTGGCGCAGCAGTTATATGCAAGCAGGTCAGGTGCGCGCTTTCACTTTCCAACTGGGCTGCGCGCGCTGCCGGGCCCCGGGGGAAGCAGAGTCGCAGACTAGTCTTCCCCCGGGGTCTTTCGCGCAGAGGATAGGCCAGGTAGGGGAAGGGGAGGAGTTAGGGGGTGGGTATTTAAGCGCGGGGGAGGAAGGGAACTTCCTCTTTCTGTGCCTGGCACCATCGGGAGGGAGATCAAAAGGAGGTAGTTAGGACTAGTTTTCTGAGGGGGGTAGTGCTAGTTTTGGTTGGATTTCGTTCGGAGCTGTTTCACGGCAGCTGGGTTCGCGTTGTTCTGCTGTGTGGGTAGTTTGTTGCAAGATGTCTGGGGTGTCTGCGGAACAGGTCCGTGAGGCCTTGCTGTTGCTTGCGAGGGCCGGCCGGGAAGACCTTATTCAGCCGGGGGTTTTGGACCAGGCCTGGGTGGGGGCCACCAGGGGCATGCGCGCTGCCTCTGCCGGGGTTAAGGCCGCGGTGGTGGCCTGCCAGGATGACGAGCAGGATTCTGCGGGAGGGCTTGACGGTCGGAGGGGGGGCGTAGTGCCCAAGGATCCGGCGAGGGTCGGGAAGCGCAGGAGCCTTCCCGCGCGGGCCTTTCCTTCACTCGAGTTTTTGCCTGGGGCCTCGGGGGCGGCCCAAGGGCCTCTGCTGGTGCCGGCTGGCGCCTTGCAGGGGAAGAGGCAGGCGGTCGTTTCTGCTGGGCCTGCCTTGGAGTAGGTGGGGCCTCTGGGTGGGGGTGGGGCCCCTGGGTTTGCCGGGCACCCGGCAATTGATGCTCCTGGAGGAGATGGGCCTGGGGACGCCTTGCGGGAGTCGGGGAAGCCGGAGGAGGAAGCCCCCATTGACCTGTCCACGGGTTCCAGGGCGGGCAACCCGGCCGTTGTGCGGCCGGTGGTGGCGGGGGATTTGGGGGGCCGGAGCGGGACTCCCGCTCTGGTTCCCATTGGCGGCCTGGCTGGGTTCCGGGTTTTCAGCAGGTGGGTTTCTTCCCCCCCGGGGGCTGACTTTTTTGGCTACTGCCCGCTCCCCCCCCCCCTCAGATCTGGGGCGCTGCTTCTTGGGAGGACAGGGCCCGGGGAGAGCGGATCTTGGAGCAGATTCAGGAGGTTAGGTGGGCCGAGGAGACTCGAGCCAGGGTGGGTGCTGTGTGGGGCCATGAGGTTGAGGGCCCTCCCACCCCGACCTCTGAGGAGGAACGGGAAGCGGAGAAGGAGGATGAAGCCAGGTGGGTCAGGGCCAGGAAGGCAGTGCAGGCCATCCCTCCCTCGGGGGGTATGGCAGGAGTAGGGACGGCCAGGACGGCTTTGAGGCCCGATGGTGCTGGGGCCCGCTCAGGTTCGAGCGACCTGAGGGGTGGGAGGGGATCCAAGCCGGCGGCTGTCGGCAGAGCCCGGGGGTGCCTGGCGGGGCGCAAGACGGCTCCAAGACGCAGGCCGAAAGCAGTAGGGCAGTCCGCGGCGGCTGTCCCTCCACCAAGGGCTCGGGCACCTGCGGCACGTGGCGGTTCTGGAGTGCGTGGACGGGGGGGTGTGCAGAAGGGTGTGAAGCGTGCGGTGAAGGAGGTTGACAGTGTGGGTGTGGATCTGGAACCGGTGCTTGAGTGGGATTATAGTGCTGAGAGTGAGGAGCTGGAAGAAGGGGAGGTGCGGGATGACTTGGAAGGCGTAGGCGGCGCAGCGGGAGACGACGACTTTGGTGTGTTACAGGTCAAGACTGTGGCGAAGACGAAGGCCGGATCGGTGGCGGTACGGGGGACGGAGTCCAGAGGAAGGCCCCGGGAGCGGACGCCGGCACTCACAGGTGATGGCGCCTGGTGGGCAGCTTGGGATGACGCTCCACGGGGGCGGGAAGGCCGGAAACGGACCTGCCGGTCGGTGGGTGTGGGGGACGGTTCTGTGCAGGAGCGGGAGAAGCCATCGGGCGGTCCACCTGAGGAGGGTAAGAAGGTGGATGGTAAGTCGGTCACTTTGGGGGTGCAGACGGACAAAGGTGATGGTAAAGAGGAGAAGGGGGTGAAGGTGCCTAAAAAGCTGCCGTATATGGGGCTGGCGATGCCTCTTGGGTGACATCTATCGGAGAAACTCAAGGAACGGATCTGGAAACATGAGTTTGTGGACGTTTATAAGTTACTTCATCGGGAGGTACAGGCCAAGGAGGGGTCTAAGGAGGAGGAGTGGGAACTGACGAGGCGCCCTAGGGTGCCGGTGACTATGGAGAATTGGACGTCTGCTTTCTTGATTTATGCCAGTGTTTATTGCCAGAAGTATCTGGACCGGGCGATTGCGCTGTTTAAGTACATGGACATCATTCGCAAGGCCCAGATGCAATTTGGGGGTTTTGCTTGGTTAAGCTACGATGAGGGGTTTCGGGCTAGGGTTAGCGCGAATCCGGAGAAGAGTTGGGGGGAGGTGGATCAGGAACTTTGGATGCAGTGGATGGCGTCTTCGCACTCGACGGCGTCCACCCATACGGCCAGTGGCTTGCCGGTGGTGTATCGGTCTTTTCCTCCGCGTCCCGCCCAAGGCGGGGCGGGGGGTTGAACAGTGCCCAGCACCATTGTCTCGGGACAGCAGTCCAAGCAGGGGGGTTATTTCTCGGGAGTGTGCTGGAGCTACAATCGGGGGTACTGCTCCAGGTACCCCTGTAAGTTCAAACACGAGTGCTCGAAGTGTGGCGGGAAGCATGCCCTTACGCAGTGCCTCACGCTCACCACCCCCTCTGAGCAATGGAGGAACGCAAGGGTCGGGGACAGCCTGGACCGAAGGGCGCCTACTCCGGTTAGGGTGGAGGCGATGGCCCCGTGGCTCGCGTGCTACCCTGATCGGGAGGCTGCGGCGCAGCTCTTCTGGGGGTTCACGGAGGGCTTTAGAGTGGGCTACCAGGGTCCCAGGGAGCGTCGTTGGGCTGAGAATTTGAGATCTGCGAAAGAGTTGCCGGGGGTGGTGTCTGCAAAGTTGGAGAAAGAAGTGGTGGAAGGAAGGGTGGCTGGCCCGTTTACTGACTGGCCATTACCAGACCTGATAATTTCCCCGTTGGGGGTGGTGCCGAAGAAGGAGGAAGGGGAGTTCAGAATGATTCACCATTTGTCGTGGCCGGAGGGTCAATCGGTGAACGACTTTATTGCAGAGGAGGACTTGAGAGTGCTGTATGCGTTGGTGGACGATGCGATCCGCCTGGTGAGGGTTTGTGGGCCGGGTGCGGAATTGGCGAAGTGTGACATCAAGTCTGCTTTCCGTCTCCTGCCTATTCACCTGGCGGATTTTTCGCTTTTGGGTATGCAGTTTGGGGGGGCCATCTACGTGGACAAAGTTTTGCCCATGGGGTGTGCCATCTCATGTGCTCTGTTCGAGCTTTTCAGCACTTTTCTGCAGTGGGTCATGGTGCGGGTCAGTGGGTGTCGTGAAGTCACCCACTACTTGGACGATTTCCTCTTTCTAGGGAGGTCGGAGACCGGGGATTGCAGCAGGGCCCTGTTGCGGTTCCAGGGGTTGGCGTTGCAGTTTGGGGTGCCTTTGGCGCCCGAGAAGATGGCTGGTCCCAGCTGTTGCCTCACATTCCTGGGGATCGAACTGGACTCGGTGCAGTGGTTGGCGCGCCTTCCTGCGGCCAAGGTGAAGGAGATTCTGGCATGTCTGGAGTGGGCTTTGGGGGAATGACGGATCCCTTTGAGGGCGGTGCAGAAGCTTCTGGGTTTCCTTAACTTTGCGTGTAGGGTGGTGCGGGCAGGGCGGACGTTCTGCAGGCGGCTCGGCTTGGCCATGTCGGGGGCAGTGCTTCCGCATCACAGAGTGAGGATTTCCTTGGGGGTGAGTACGGACTTGAGGACATGGATTACCTTCTTGCAGGATTTCAACAGTGTGTCCTTGGACTTTGACGAGGAAAGGGCGGTCTGGCAATGCCAAATTTACTCTGACGCGGCTGGGTGAGCGGGGTTTGGTGTTTTTTGGGATGGCAGGTGGTGTGCGGAGAGCTGGACGGCCTCCTGGATCAAACAGGGCAGGAGCATTGCCTTTTTGGAGTTCTTCCCTTTGCTGGTGGCACTGGTGGTGTGGGGGGAGGAATTTCGGAATAGGTCTTTGCTCTTCCACGTCGACAATATGACGGTGGTGGAGCTGGTGAATCATCAGAGGGCAAGGGACCTGCGAGTGCTGCGGCTGTTGCGAAGGTTCATGTTGGCGTGCCTGCAGCTGAATGTGGTGTTTCGGGCTAAGCATGTCCCTGGGGCGAATAATGACATTGCGGATGCTTTGTCTCATTCGGAGTGGCAGCGGTTTCGACACCTGTCACCGGGAGCGGATACGTGCAAGACCGAGCTGCCGGCCGGTATCTGGGCCTTGGGGGAGTGAGGATGATTGGTCTGGTGGAGGGTTCGCTGGCTCCGACCACGAGGAGGACTTATCGTTTGGCATGGTCTGAATTTAGTGCTTTCATGGGCTGGACGGTGAATGGTGTTGTGAGCGGGGAGTCGACTGTGGTGCAGGGGCTGAGGGGTTACGTGTTGGCTTGCATGGACCGAGGGCTGACTGCGGCTACGATCTCAGGGAAGTTGGCAGGGATATCGTTCTACTGTGTTTTGTTCCTGGGTTTTGACCCGACCAAGGATGTGATTTTGGCACGCATGTTGCGGGGTTGGGGACGGGAACGGGGGGCTGGGGGGGGTCGGCTGCGAGAGGCAGTGACGTTTGAATTGTTGGTTCGGCTGGTTGGGGTGTTGCCGGAATGCTGCTATGACCCGGTTGAGGTGGGTCTTTTTCGTTTATGCATGTTGTGGATGTTTTTTGGGGCTTTCCGGGTGTCTGAGCTGTTGGGTACGAGACGGGGGGGGGGGCGGGTAGGTTGTTTGAGGAGGTTCGGGTGGATGCGGGGCGCTTGGGTATTTGGCTGCGTTGCTCCAAAACGGATCAAATGGGCAGAGGCAAGTGGGTGTGGTTGAATGAGTCTGGCGGGCGGTTTGCCCGGTGTTGGAATGGCGGACTTTCCTGGGGACGGGTGGGGTGCGCTGTGGAGAGATTTTTTGCCATGCGTCTGGTGCGAGAGTGACGGCTGGCCAGTTGTTGGCTGTGTTGCGTATGGCCTTGAGGCGTTTGGGCATGGATGAGGCTGGTTTCGGAACCCACTCTTTCCGCATTGGGGCTGCGACTGCGGCAGCCCGGTTGGGTTGGTCCTGGGATAGGATTAGGAGGATTGGGCATTGGAAGTCGCGATGTTGTGAGAGGTATGTGAGGAAGTAGGTTGGTCCCAGGCAGGTGGCTGGTTGTTTCGCACTGTTTTTTGCTTGTTCTAACATCTTTTTCTTCGTAGGTTGCGTGGGTGGACCGGACGGTAGGACGGTGACTTGGATTGTTGGGCACTCCTTCGTGCATTGGGCATCCAAATATGCGGAGCAGCAGGTTTACGGCCGTAACCTGGGACTGAAAGGACAATTGCACGAGGTACAATGGTGGGGCAGGAGTGGTATGCGATGGGGGGCACTACTGCCCTGGCTCGCGGCGATGGTCCCACAGAGGGGATGCCCGGATTTGTTGATCATTTGTTGACCTGGTGCAACTGTCGGGATTGGCATTGTTACAACTCATGCAAAGGGAGCTGGAGGTTTTGAAATCGAGGCTTGCGGGGACCTGCATTGCCTGGACGGAGCTGGTCCCCAGGAAAGTGTGGAGAAGGGCTGTGAAACATGGAGCCATTGAGAAGGCTCGGAGGAAACTCAGTAGGGCTATGAGACTCAACTGTACGGACAAGGACATTAAGGTTATTGCACATGCCGGGATCCGACTGGAGGAGCCGTTAGTTTTTAAGGATGACGGGGTGCACTTGTCCCAGCTGGGCAATGCGTACTACATGATGGAGATGAGGGATGTGGTGAGCAAGTTGTGGAATGAGGCTATCTGATGTCGCAGGGAGTGAATGGGGTGTTGGTGTTGGATGGGCGGCCCTGTGAGGGGGTGGGGCAGTGAACCGCCCTACAGGGGGTTCACTGGTTGGCAGGTTTTGAAGGGACAAGGGGGTCAAGAGCGGGCACACCCATCCCTTGGGGGGGAGTTTTCGTAGGACGGATAGAAGCGTGAATGGAATGACGCAACGAGTGGGGGCTGGATGACGAGTGATTGAGGGGCAAGAAGAAAGGTGGTTGGAGCCTCTAGGGTTTGGTGATGAAGCGGGGTGAATGAAACGAATGAGGGGGGAAGTGTGAGTGGGGGTTTGCTGTTATTATTATTGTTGATGTTACTGTTATGTACAGATTCGCAGTTCTGGTCTAATAAAATGGCCTTTTACGCTGACACTGCGTGGTCTGTTTATTGCGCGATGCCGGGCCCCGGGGGAAGCAGAGTCGCAGACTAGTCTTCCCCCGGGGTCTTTCGCGCAGGGGATAGGCCAGGTAGGGGAAGGGGAGGAGTTAGGGGGTGGGTATTTAAGCGCGGGGGAGGAAGGGAACTTCCTCTTTCTGTGCCTGGCACCATCGGGAGGGAGATCAAAAGGCCACCCACCCACCCGGCAGCTGGAGGTGGTTGTTTGGGTCGGTCCATAGCGTTGCCAGTTTAGGCCAGAGCTGCTGTAGGCAGGTTTTGAAGGGACAAGGGGGTCAAGAGTGGGCACACCCATTCCTTGGGGGGGAGTTTTCGTAGGACGGATAGAAGCGTGAATGGAATGACTCAACGAGTGGGGGCTGGATAACGAGTGATTGAGGGGCAAGAAGAAAGGTGGTTGGAGCCTCTAGGGCTTGGTGATGAAGCGGGGTGAATGAAACAAATGAGGGGGGAAGTGTGAGTGGGGGTTTGCTGTTATTATTATTGTTGATGTTACTGTTATGTACAGATTCGCAGTTCTGGTCTAATAAAATGGCCTTTTACGCTGACACTGCGTGGTCTGTTTATTGCGCGAAGCACTGGTGGCACGCTGCGGCGGCCTTTATAATTTACTTGGGGACACTCACTGACACAACTGTCAGTGATTGTCCCCAAATAAATTCTAAAGGCCGCCACAACGGGCCACCATTGCCGCACGACCGCCCGCAAAATAGTGCTGCCTGGGGCGGACCCCCCCCTCCCAGCTGCGCCAGTGGGAGGTCAAACTAGAATAGAGATTGGTTATCTTCATGGTTTATCCTTTAGGTACTATAGTAGGGGACAGCATGTCATTACCTGTACCAGCTGTTGGCTCCTAAGGACAACTTTGCGACCATGCAGCTATTTCATTTTAAGTGTGACTTGACAGCACAGGTGTCACCAGACTTTGTGTGATCACGAGAAAAAGAACTTTATGAAGTACTCCTAGGAGAGTAAGGCATATGATTTAGCAGAAGTTGTGTGCTTCTACTGAAAAAGAGCGCTGTGCCGCATGTTCTGTCTTGTGGAAAAAAATCTGCTAAATTTGATAGAGCTGCGTTGGTGATGGGGCCAAGACAGTGAATGACGACAAGCCAATCATCAAGTTTATAAGCTTGACCTGTTTATTATGGACATTTCCAATAAAGGTATTAGGCCTGACTTATTTACAGTGAAAAGCATGTTAAAATCAATAGGCCTTCAAGGTTGGATTGTTTTTGTTCTGTCTCATAAAGGCCACACACAGTTATTTTATTACGTGGAATATCACATATTACCACAGTAGGCAAGGGTTCTTGTGTTTTTAGAGTCTAATTCACGTGTATTTCATTGTTATCACCAATAACTGTAGAAAATGTTTTATTAAGCTTACAGATTTTTATAATAAGAAAGACCTCATCACTTCCTTCAATGCATACAAATTGATTCTAAATATTAGCAGTAGACAAATATCTATCACAAATTCTAAAAAATATTACAATAATTTGACCTAAAAACACAAAAATACATTAAACGTATTGTTGGGTTGGGTGTTGGTTACCAACTCTGACAAAACCGGACGGTAGAAGATTTGCACTGCGATAATCCTTTCTTGATGCTTTTAGGAGGGTCTGAATGGTTTCGTTGTCTGCCAGGCTCTTTTGATAAAAAAAACAAATTATAAAAAACAAACATATACACATACTTTTTTGGGGAGTTTGCTTTCTTTTGCCTCTGTGCTCTTCGAATGACATTCACAATCTGCTTCGGCCATTGATGTGTTTTATCTAGGAACCCGATCAATATTGTGACCTTATGCCCCTATACGGCTATAATCAATAAATATCCCTATAATGGCATAATAATCAGAGTCATATTTCAGTAACTCGCCTCTGCAGTCCATGACACAGCAGAAGCTACTTCCTTAGATTCCTAGAGAGCACACCGAGTTCTTTCGACACACCAAATCCCCAGCAACCTGGGAAAGCCCCGCTTGCTTTGTTTTGTTTTGTAATAGAACTCCTTCGAGCACTGTAAGAATGACCAGTTCTTAGTGACATCTTTATTGACGTCTTATGTCCAAAACTTACGTCAAACTCGACACCTTTCAGGTATAAATATACCAACGTTGCCTTAAGCAAATACACAATGGTGAATACTGGAGCAGAACAGCTGTCCCTTGCAGAGAGCCCAGCAGATGCGAGAAGCCCACGGACGCTGCCCCTCCTCTTTGAAGAGCTGAGAAAGACGCTGTCTTTTCTCCTGCCGAGAAAATCCAGCTCCGGCGTTTCCAGCCTACCCTCGCGGGTGACTGGGATATCGGGTCCTGAGAGGGAGATACCAGACCTCCTACATTCTATTTCAAAGGTACGGTGCTGACTAAATCCTTAGAGAGAATTCTTGAATCAAACTCTTGGCAAAACCAACTTAACCTAAACTGCTACTTACTTACTCCCTCCCACGTATTAGGCTTAGGCCAGGTACACCGGGGTAGGCGTAGTTAGAAGCACCAGTTGAGGTCGTTAGCCAATGTATACATGAATGTATATATTGTATATATTTTATTCATTTTAACTATCTTATGGCTAAGAAACCATATCAATGCTTTTACAGTATTATTTCATAATACTCCTTTTACTGTACGTAATTTACTTCATATTAAGTATTGCAATTATGGCAATCCATTTCTCTTGCATGAGAAGAAAGACTGTTCAATAAATCATACCCTTTATTGAAAACGCCCATTTCTCCCTTCTCTGCACGCTCGTGAAACTAAGAACGCACGTCTGACTGAGTGAAATAATTGTCTATTGTTTTCACACGACTCTAGAGATTGACTCTTATTCTGGGGAGCAAAGTTGTCATGTTTATGCGGTTGTCGGAAGCTGAATCCCTTCTTGTCTGAGCCAGGGAAGCTGATCACTTCCTATTCAGTCAAGAAAGTTTCCAGTGACCTCTGAGCTAGCTGGCGCAAACCTAAATTAAGTCTAACATAGTCAGTAGAGACCTAGAAGACCTCAGTCCTACGTCTACACTGCTGTTTATGTTATTCCAATTCGCAGGGCCTATAGGGTAAATTGGAACTACACTACATGGCGCCCAACGTTTGGTAAGGCGATAAAACTAACGCAAGACGTTAGATTAACTCAGTCTTGCTTTTTCACGCAGACCCTTTCTCCCGTAAATACTCCAATAGACGTCTGGAGTGAGTGAAAGTTTAAAATATGCCGGAACTTAGTAGGAAGAGATTCCTATGTAGAGTTTTTGGTTTAGTCAACGTTGAAGGATACAGTGTTCCAAAATATTGTGCACCTAATCTTTTGTCTCCTTGGAAACCTGCTCTGCAAACTTTCATTAAAACAATGTCAGAAAATAGTGATAACAACGGAACCAATGAAGTCGCAGTAGATGCGAATCAAGGGGGTTTCGATGTTACAGGTTTTATTGAACCGGGTGCAATTATCATCCCGGCAAACATAAGAAAAACTATAACTTTAAAAGTTATAGAAAGCGGACTGACAGCACGAGGTGGTACAGTCATTTTCGTGATAGAGGCACACGAATATCGGCAGACAGAGGTATTCTATTCATGGATAAACTTTCCAGCGGCAAACGCTACAACACACGAATTCCACTATTACAAAATAGAGGAACCCCCGGAAGAATACGCTCCTTTCGAGGAGATTGAAATTCCATTAAAATACCAAGAGCACCTGCTCTGGTTTAAAGGCGCCCTAAAACATAATGATTACATCATCAGGCTCGGTCCACTAGGTAGACCAGGAGGAACGTGGCCGGTTCTAGCCAACTACACACCACATCCAGACATTGATAAAATGTCAAGAGAAGAACTTTTAGCACAGCTAAAATTATTAATTAAAATACACAGACAGTTAGTCCAATATGTAATGCAGACTGCAACAGTCCAAACAGCTGATAATATTCCACAGCTGACCCCTCATCAGGGGAACACAAATAAAATTACACCACAGAACATACAATCATGTCTAGGAAAAACACCCGCAAAACGGGAACAAATTCCATTCTGGCTAGCACAGAAAATAACTCAAATAGAGGCAGTATTCCCGAATACTACCCCTATTGAGAAACACAGAATTCTGACTATCTGCCTTCCAATGGGGGTCGCACCACGATGTGGAGGACTGTGACACTTGGGGCACCGTCTTTGCTTCCATTTACACAAAAACACATGGTGTTCCGTCCATGGCGGTAATACCGGATGTGCTAAAACAAATTCAGAATGAATACGGTCCAGAACCTGCTTTAACTCTTGATATGAAATTACTGAAAGACTTCAAGCAGGTCTCGGCTATATTATTAGCCAACATAAAAGGAGAAGCAGCATCTGTGGCGATCCGCCAAAAATTGAAAGGAACAGATATAACAGATCAACCAATTGAGCTTGCCAGAATCATAGAAAAATCCTATGAAGAATTAGGTAGAGATAGTTTGGGTGGGAAACCAGTAAAACCCCAACTACTTTATATTTATTTATTAAAAATAATCAAAATACTCCAAAAAAGAGTTGGGACGGAAATAAACAATCCAGTCCAAAAGAAAAAAGATTCCAGTCCAGAGGAAGGTCTCCTTGGCGGAGGGAAAGAACTCCGAACTGAGAACACCAGTCTCCCCAAAGGGAGCCCTCTGAGAAAAGATATAACCTTAGAAATAGGGATAACTTGAAAAAGCCTGATAGATATCAAAGTAATGATACACGTCCCTCTCGATCTTTTTCGCAGAAATCGGAAAGAAGAGGACGGTCAGAACCAAGGGAAGAGCACACCAAGTCCAAAGACAAGGAACCTGCTCAAAGTTAAAAATTACAACTTCAAAGAAAGAAGGTAGCCAGTATTAGAGTAATCGAACATGCCGAGAATACTGAGGACACAGCTGAAAAACAGAGAGTGGTCACAGACAATGCTAGACAGCGCAGCTGAAATCAGCATAGCTCGCAAGATCCTGATGAATCATCTGGAGACAGTGGACACGAATGAATACATTCAAGTAGAAACTGCAGATACCAGAGTTAGCGAACCTCATAAGATATACGAAATAACACTGCGTATAGAGGGAGATAAGACTAGGAAAATAAGGGGTCTATTTTGGGATAACCTCTCAAAAGGCTATGACATCCTGTTAGCCGAGAAAGATTGGCCCCCAGAGTTTGTCAGGGAGTGCCCTCATGGCGAAGAAATGATTATGCCTGCCTTCTCAAATCATATTCCAATTCACACTAAATATATATATGCAAGAAAATGGGCAGTAGCCCAAGCACCTGCATTATATAAGAATCATGTAGGATGGGATGAGGACTTTCCTCCTCACAAAATCCAGTTAAAATGTCAACCCACTGCACAAAGGCAGTACCCAATTAAGCAAGAAGCTAAAAAACAGGTCAGGGAGATTTTAGATCAATTCAATTCAAAAGACCTTTATTCGAATTTCATAAAATCCATAAAAGTACACAATAAAAACATTCATTTGTACATTAAAAACAGATGTAAAATAATAAATTTAAAAACTGAAGCATTTCTTATGGGGCAAGTAAACAATTTAAGGAGGGCTTTCCATGGTTTTGCGTGCACATGTAATAATTCTCAAGAAAGTGCTAGTGCGGAAAATTAATTCATCTGTATCCAGGGACAACAACATTGCATAGGATTCCCCTAATGAAAGGGGTCTGTGTTTTCTAAAATACGGAGTTAAAAACCAATTAATATATTTTAAGTAAAATTTACAGAAGAATAGAAAATGCAAATCATTCTGTTTACTAGTACCATCACATGGGCATGGATTGTAATCATTTGCATGGTGATAGCCCAAGGGAAATCCCAATAAAGTTTTTATTGAGCCTGTCCTTAATCGGAACAGTAGTGATCTTTCCCAATTCGTCATCGGTAAAGTGAGGTATTGTGCAAGGTTATTCCTACTTAATTCATTTTTCTGATAAAGCACAACAGTTGATTTGACAGTTTCTTTTTCCATTCGTTCTGAACTATAAAGTGCATACAGTGCTTGTTTGACCTCAATTTTATAATTCGCTTCAATGTTGTTAGGATCGGAGAAAAGATGTTCCCTGTTTACATCGCTCAATGCTTTTGAAACATCAGCGAGCCAGGGGATTGACATGCCATGATCACATTTAAGGCAGTCTTTTTGTTATATTTTGTGTTAAAATTGCAGAGTCATTTCTCCAGATCCTTAGCCAAAAAAGAACAGGTCTAGATCTAATAAAGTTGCATACATAGGAGAGGTTAAGTTCCTCATGGCAAATCCATTCTGTAGAGGAAATTGGGGCACCTAGGATTTTCCTGCAAAATCGCGCTTCTTCACGCTGGATCCCGGGACTTTTTCCTGCTCCCCAGACCTCAGCCCGGTATGTGACTACTGGTAAACACTGTAGCTTAAAAATTTTTTAAATACTTCTAGTGGCACCTATTTTCTTGGGTCGGGACAAACTCAGGATAGAGTTGTTGGCTTTCGAGAACTTGCTCATGGCGTGGGCCTTATGTCCACTCCATGAGCCGTTCGCAGCGAAAACCAAGCCAAGATAGGGAAATGAACTAACAGATTCTAATTTATCTGCCCTTATGTGTATCATATTGAGTTTACATTTCCCGGTGCCACAGGGCATGATAAAAGATTTTTTAAATTGACGCGCAGGTCTAAGCCCTCCATGTATTGGACAAAGCCTCTGACCAATAGACGAAGGGCATTGGGAGTTCTTCCCATCAAGACCGCGTCATCAGCATATAATAAAACTGGCAATGGGTGCCCCTGTATCAATGGTACGTCACTAGTTACATCTTTTAGTGCCTTGGCCAAACCATTAATGTAGATAATAAATAGCAGGGGTGCTAAAACGCACCCCTGTCCTACCCCTCTACCTATTTAAATGGGTCCCGATACTTCTCCACCTGCCCCAATCCTGACTTGCGCTTTGAGGTCTGTGTGGAGATATGCGAGAAAATTTACAAGAGCCTCATCCAATCCATAATCTAAGAGAATTGCCCATAGTTTAGTTCTATTCACTAGGTCAAAAGCGGATGAGAGATCCATGAAAGCAAGGTAAATAGGGGACGATCGGGCAATGCTGTACTTATCAATAATCAATTTCGAGTTCAAGCATTGCTCGACAGTCCCCACCCCGCTCCTGAATCCCATCTGGCACGGGTCCAGCATGCCCGTGTCCTCAGTCCACTCTACCACCCTATTATATATAACTCGCCTCAGAATTTTTTGTGTATTGT
The DNA here is from genome assembly GCF_964263255.1 of Lissotriton vulgaris. Classification (NCBI taxonomy): domain Eukaryota; kingdom Metazoa; phylum Chordata; class Amphibia; order Caudata; family Salamandridae; genus Lissotriton; species Lissotriton vulgaris. The sequence goes on along the minus strand of NC_141700.1, from coordinate 262,455,704 downwards.
CCAGGAGAGAGATCGGGCGATAATTCACTGGATCCGATCTCTCCCCTTTCTTAAAAATTGGGACTATGATGCTGGTGGCCCAGGTTTTGGGCATAGGGACTGTGGGGAGGCTGTTAAAAACATTGAGGAGGATTGGTGCCCATAGATCTGGGTTATGCTTAATCACGTCTATGGGCAAGCCATCAGGACCTGGTGCCTTGTTTCCAAGGCTCTCTTTAATGGCTAAAACCACCTCATACAGTTCTATCTTTAAGCCTTGGAGCTGGCCCTCTGGTGATCCGGATATATCTTCGGTTGGGGCAGCGTATATTCTAGAGAAGTGGGCATCCCATGATTTACTGGTTATATTACAGCTAACTGGGGTGAGTTGTTTGCCCATTTCTCAGTTTTTTTTCACTGCTGACCAAAATAGTCCACTATTTTTTACATTGGCACTCCAAACCAATGACTCCCATTGTTCTGTTAGTAATGTGGCCTTCCTTTCGGCTATTTTTAGTTTATAAAATTTTCTAGCAGGCTGGACCTCAGCTAAGCATCTTGGTTTAGCATTTAATGCCCTACGCAGCTCCCTATTTGCTAGTGAGCAGGCGGAATCAAATCACCTAGGTTCTTTCAACACCTTGGGTAACGGGACTGACAAAGAGGCTTTTATTGCTGTACACAGTTTTTCGAAATCTTCGATTATCCTGTGACAGTCTCCATCCATATTTAGGCAGGAGGTGAGCAGATTAGGGTGTGCTCTGGTTACGTTTTCTAGCACAACCCCGCTATCGACTCCCCTCCATTTAAGGCGCAAGCCATCTCCTGTTGGTGTAATGTCTCTTGCCCCATTTATTTTTTCATAGACCTTATTACATCCTAGTTTTAACATCACATTGAGGGGATTATGGTCACCGAACGAGGTTTCTATCACAATAGATTTTATCACACAATCTAATAATCGAGGTGACATGAAAATACAGTCCCGTCCTCTAAACGTGGGGGCGTGGGATTCGCTAGAGGTATGACATATATCCATGACATTACATAGGTTATACTCAATTAAGATATTTGCTAATTCAATACCCCTACGTTCCGCCAAATCTGGGTGATTCCTCCCCTCGGTGCCATATTTACTGACAATTTTTGCATTAAAGTCCCCTCCAATAAGGAACAATGTTTCATCCTCATTCGCAAAAATAGATTCAAGGTTTCGTAGAGTCTTAGAAAGTGCTTCAAAGTTCTTGTTAGGAACAAAGGAAAATCATTATTATAAAAGTTAATTAAATAAATCCGGGTCTTTCGCTTATACTCTAAAATCTGGATATTCGGGTGCCCTCTTGAAAGGTCTGTGAATTTGCCACCGGCCAGTGTCTTGATACCAATAAACAAGCCTCCCACTGCACGTCCGAAATCTGGTTTTGGTGCTGTCACACTGAAACATTGATACCCTTCTATGTATAGGTTATCCACAGCCCAGGTTTCTTGAAACATAATAATATCTTTGCCATCCAATATTTTAATCCATTCGGGGTTTGTTAGTCTTGCCTCTAGTCCTGCAACATTCCAGCTGAGAATAGATAAGTCACAGTGTTCAATATGTTTGACAGATTTTTTTATAGCATTATTGGATATGCTCTGCATGGGGATAGATGAAGTGGGAAGTACTGCCTCTTCCGTGGTTAGCGATTGCAAGGCATGACTTTGTGCAGATAGTTCCTGGGTGGGAATGACTGACACCAAGGAAGGAAGTTTATTTATTTATTTATTTATTTATTAGCGATTTGTAAAGCGCCTGGTGACCCAAGGGCATCCCCGCGCTGTAAGGAGTTGTTATCCAAAGAGGGAGAGGAAGGGGGGGGAGGGACGTTTATTTCGGGAATAGGTGTGTCTTCAGTTTTTTGCGAAATACCAAATAACTGGGTTCCAGTCTGAGGGTACGTGGGAGGGAGTTCCATCCAGTGGCCGCTTTGACAGAGAAACGTCGTCCTCCTGTGAGTGTCCTTTTGAATTTGGGGATGATGGCTAAGTGCTCATTCTCTGATCGTAGGGATCTGGTTGCTTTGTAGGGGGGGACCAAACTGCTGAGGATCGCAGGGTCAGTTCCGTTGAACAGTTTGTGAGTCGTGCACATGGCTTTGAATTCCACCCTCAGGGGCTCCCAGGTAGACCATGTTGCTATAATCCAGACGAGATAATACTAGTCCCTGGATGAGAAGTTTCCTGGAAGCGAGTGGTAGTAAGGGGAGAATCTTGCGGGAGTGCGCATGAGCCCAAAACAGGTGCCCGCATTTTTGGCCGCTTGCGTCTTCATGGAGAGCTCTGGTTCGAGCCATACTCCGAGGGTCTTGATTTCACGCTTCGGGGAGGGGATTTCCCCGAACACGTCAGGCCAGACTGCTGGGGGGATGGTCACCCATTGTTTTCCCAGGAGCATCACTTCGGTCTTTGACCCATTTAATTTTAATGATGAATCACTCATCCAGCTATGGATTTCTGTGAGACAGTTAGCCAGGTTGTCTGGGTGGTCGACTAGTTGGGATAAGGAGACGACCAGTTGAGTGTCATCAGCGTAGCTTACCATTTTTATGTCAAATGGTGTCACTACGTCTTCAAGAGGGGCCATATATGCATTAAAAAGCGTTGGGCTCAGGGAAGATCCCTGAGGGACCCCGCTTGTGAGGGGGAGGGTGGACGAGTGGTAGTTGCCGTCCCATACCTGGAACGTGCGTCCGGTGAGGAAGGATTCTAACCAGCTGAGTGCCGTCCCGGTGATCCCTGCTGCCGCGAGTCGATGGAGAAGGACACGATGGTTGACTGTGTCGAAGGCAGCGCTGAGATCCAGGAGGATCACTGCCACTGACCCTCCTGAATCCAGTATGCGCCTCGCCTCCTCGATGACGGCGAGGAGGGCGGTATCTATGCCATGACCCGGGCGAAATCCAGTTTGGGATTGCCGTAGGACATTGTTTGTCTCGAAGAACTGGGACAATTGTCCGTTGACCAATTTCTCGGCTACCTTCCTCAATATCGGCACTTCGGTCCTGCCGTTCATCATTGTTTCCCTTTACCCCAAGTCAATCCTGTTCATCTAGGTTTGAGAAAGCATACTCAAATCTATTATAAGTTGATATATTATATATAGGCCTCAACTCATTATACCCGGAGTTAGAATTTACATTAGAACCAAAGTGTGGCCTCTCACCGTAGTTATACCGGTGCATGAACGAAGGATGTGAATGAGTCATCGGATATCCCATAAATTTTGTTTGATAACACTGGGCTTGGATATTCATGGGATTGAAATCTTGGTTTAGTTGGTGTGATGGATAGAAATTCCTAATTCCAAGATTTCGATCCTGAGGATGTGCAGCTGGTTTGGGCATAGACTCAGATGCTGGGGCTAGATGTCTATAGAAATAACCCAAGGGGAGCAGGGTCGTATTAAATTCCCAGGGTGAAGGTAGTGGTGCATTAGCAAGGGTTTTTTGTGCCCATTGTGGGGACCTAAAATTGATAACAACGCAGTCTCCCTCAAACTTCTTTCTCAATGGGCCTACCCACCCCACTCCTTGTGTTTGGATAATCTCCCCTGCTCCTTCCAATGGGGAGTTGCAATTAGTAGTTAGCCAGTGGAGAATCCTATTATTGAGGGTTGTATGGCTTTCTTCTTGTTCATTCTTTAATTTAGGAACATTTACCAGAATCAGCACATACACCCCACATTCAGGAGGGAGGTTGATGCGAGAGGGCATCTTCTTTCTAGGATTCAGAGAGTTCCTTTCAGATTCAGTTATAGGGCAGTTTTGGGGATTGATCTTCGAATGGTGAGTTGGGGCCCTTGCACTATTGTCGGTGTTAGGGGCCATCCTCACCACGCTTGTTGTATTAGTTAAATTCTGGTTTGAATTAGGAGCCTGTTTGGGAGGTTGGTTATTGCTGGTGCTAGGTGTGGGGACAGATGGGGTGGATTTGTTATGGGCCACTGTTCTTGCTTTTGGGTTAGTGTTGTTGTTTATATTAGGGCCGCTGGTTTTGGCCTTAGGAGGGCCAGATGTCCCATTTTCAACTATATTACTAGGGATCTGCCCTACACCCAATTTTAATATTCGATCATCCAATACTTTCAGCTTTTTGTCCAAATTTAAATTTTGTTGATTAATTGGGCCTAAAAGTGTGGACAGTAGTGTCTCCATTCTCCCCCAAAATGCCTAATTTCCTGGTACTAGACTAGTTTCTGTGGATGGAGTTTTAACAGCCACGTTTTCATTTTCCCCCCTAATCTTTTCCTGTTCTACGGAGACATGGGTTCTCCGGTTGCGCTTGCGCCCTCCTTTATTTCTGTGTGTTTTTAGTGGGGACTCAGTATTTAGATGCTTAGTTTTCCTCTTCGCTTTTTGGCCCCTGGTTCGTATCGGAATACTGTCGCTTTTATCTACCTCATTAATTGATATATCAATATCCGCCTGAGATTCAGTATCATTTATACAAGGCTGGTCATCAACCAATAATGCGCAAGAGTCTTGGGTAGTATTTATTTCAGCCCTGGGAAGAGTAGGGGTAGAGGATAATCTACTGCCCGGGGAGCGTTGTGACACTGATACGTTATCCAGGATTATGCAGTTCTCATTTTGCTCTGGCCCTGGGAGTCCTGCATAAGAAGCAGCGAGTAATGAGTCCATAGAATTATCATGATGCAATAGGAGGGGAGGCAAAGTAGATGGGAGAGAAAAGCGTCTTTCTGTATTTTGAATGGCATTCGCGACAACATCGATAGTTTTTTGGAGCATTTTATCAATTGCAGTCAATGTAGGTCGCGGGGTGGTAGTGACCAGAGAGTTGGCCGGTTTAAGAGAGTTTTTTGGCCTAGTTACAGGTACGATTTTCCTTCCCATAATTCAGGTGCAATTATAACCAAAATATAAATGGCTTTGTCACTGACCTTATGTGTGGTCCACAAAGGTGGTAAAGGGCAACCAAAAGGGGGGTGGCCCAGCCCAGCCTCCTTCGGCCTCTGACGGCCTAAGACGGCCCGCCCTTTGCCCGGGCTTAGCCCGGCGACGCTCCCGCGAAGCGGGGGAAGTGCCTGTTGATATAGCGCCTCCTGGTGCGTTTCTGGCGGCGGCTTCTGGCCACTTTGCACGATGGGACCTGTAGTCCAGCAGTCCCGATGTCAGCTGCCCTCCCCCGCACAGCGGCCGCAGAAGGTCTGAGGTGGCTTGCGGCGGCGGGGGGAGAGCTAGGAGACAGCGGCTGGTCCTGGTTACGGTGAGGGTGAGGGGCAGATTCTCCGAGCCCCTACGCTAAAGGTGAGCCTTTCCCACAGCTCAGTAGCAGCGTTTAAAGGTTCCCCCCATCCAGTTAAAATGTCAACCAACTGCACAAAGGCAGTACCCAATTAAGCAAGAAGCTAAAAAACAGGTCAGGGAGATTTTAGATCAACTTGAATACCAAGGGGTGATTGAAACATGCACCTCTCAAATGAACAATCCTTTGTTTCCTGTCTCCAAACCAGACGATTAGTATCGTCTAGTCTTGGACTACAGACACCTTAACTCATGTTGCAAAACATTTGCGGTACAAAATTCGCACAGTGCGGCACTAATGAATAACATAGTCACTTGATAAAGCCCTGGAGGGGACTACACTTGATATTCCATATGTGGGGGGGTTTGCAGTTCCCGTACTCCTCTATGCGGACGATGCGGTGCTTTTAGCCCGCACAGGGGTGGGGTTACAGAGGCTCCTCAATGCATTTGGTCACTTTATGTCCTCGCTCGACCTGCTGGTCAATAACAAAAAATCTTACATTATGCTGGCAGGGAAGCGCCCAAGGCCAAAAAAGTTGAAATCTTTCAGTTGTTGTGGAGAGGGGATCTCGAGAGTACAAGTGTTCACTTACCTGGGACTGATATTTGAAGAGAAGGGTTCATGGTCCCCACAGGTGGATGCGAAATCCCTAGCTGTTACCAGATCCACCTCTGCACTTTTGAGTTTTGCCAAGCGTCTTGGGTCTCGACCGATGGAGGCATTATTGAAGGTCTACAAAACCAAATGCCTATCTATAGCCTCATACGGAGCCCCATTGTGGGGCCACGCAAACTGTGGCAAACTACAAACAGCAGAAAATCATTTCCTTAGGTCCTTGTTGGGTGTTCCACAATCCACACCTGTCCTTTCAATACATACCGAACTAGGGCTGGGTTATCTTACTGACTCGCTCAAACTAGCGTCCCTAATGTGTTGGACCAAAACTTGGCTGAACAAGGACATTGCTCTGAATCACAAAATCCTCAGGGACTGCATGACCTTGGACAACGCCTCAAAAATCCCATGGCTCGAATACATAAAGGGGGAGATGGGCAGACTCGGCAGACCAAACCTATATAGCCACCCAAATACTATACTCAAGGGAGATCTGAAATGGATCAAAGAAAACTTCATGAGGAGGGCAGTCCAAACACGGGAGGAGAAAGAATTAACAAAACCAAGAGTCAGAGCCAACTTCCTACTCCTAACCACGCCCCAAATTGAACCCTATCTAAAAATTGTGAGCAGACCTTACCATCGTCACCTGCTTATCAGATTTAGGTTCAATTTAATTCAATATTCCCTGGGCGATCTTCCCGTGTGGGGTGTTCCTGATGAATCTACCCCGTGTAGCTGTGACAATTTCTCCGACCAAACCCTCATGCATTTCATCATGTTTTGTAGTCACTACAAAGCGAGTAGGTTGAGGTTCTTGGCACCCATTTTAAGAGATGCAGGCTTTGTCCAGGTACGGCCTGCTCTACTTTACCTACAGTTATTAGGCAGCACCAGGACAATTCTCGGGGTTGCTAGCTTCCTGGTCGCCGCCATGCGTACTAGGTCCAGGATGCTATCCCCGAGACAACTGGAAGGGTGATTTTATTATTATAATTCCCGGCTTGCTTAACCTTCATGAATTTTACTGAATTGTAATGTTTTTTAACCCACATGACTTTAGCAAATTGTAATGAATTTTATCCAATTGTAATCAATTTTTAAATATATGTTGTTTGTTGCTTTTATGATTTTAAACGTAATCGAATAAAGCTTGTTTTGACTTGACTTGACTTGACTTGAATAACATAGTTCGCAAAAAATACAAAACAACATTAGACATATCTAATGGGTTCTTTTGTCAAAATATTGCACCAGAAAGCAGGTACTTGACCGCTTTCTCAATAATGGGGTCACAGAAAAATTTCTGTAGGCTCCCACAGGGATTCAAGAACAGCCCAGGATTATTCTCAGCCAGAGTAACAGAGTTGCTACAAATGTATGACGATGAGGCATTATCTTATGTCGATGACATCTATCTCACGGACGACGACTTGGATACTCACTTGAAAAGAGTGAACACCACAATACTTGGGTTCGCAGCAGAGGGTTACAAATTCAACTTTAAAAAAGTCACGAATTGCCCATTTAACTGTCCTATTTTTAGGATACAAATTATCTAGTGAAAGCAAAAGCCTAGCAGACAACTTCTTAGAGAAGTGCGCTGTACTCCAAGCACCAAAAACGCTGAAGAACTTACAATCGATTCTAGGCTTCCTGAATTACGGAAGAACTTACATTCTAAACTATGCAGAGAGGGTTAAACCTCTCTACGAATTAATAAAACCTGATTTTAAACCAATCAACTGGACTCAAAAACACACAGAAATTTTGAGATCACTGCAAACAGACATGTTAGCTAAAGCAAAATTAGAAACACGTGACAATACACACAACCTTGTAATCCGGGTCATCCCAGGAAGATGCGGATTCACGTACCTGACCTCTAATGAGAGAGAAACGGTACCAATAGCTTACAAATCACATTTGTACACACAAACAGAAAAAACATTCAGTCTCACAGAAAATACTGTAAAGGCAGTTCAAACTGCTGTAGCAAGAGAACGAGCCCTAGCCCAAGGCAAAAGAATAACTGTTTTCACAGCAGAATCAGCCTTCGAGGCGCTATTCAGCCCAGTAAATCTAAAAACAGTGGCACTAGATCCGAAATGGATACAGTGGGAAAGTTCTCTTGCTGCAGAAGACGTGACATACTATTTTGTCCCGAACATGAAAAAACTGAATGATTTAAAATATGAAAAAGAGTATCCTCTGCCAGTCGAAATTCTGCCTCTAGAACAGTACTCTTGTATAATCTATACAGACAGATTTGTACAGCATTACAATGTAGATGATAAATCCTACAATGCAGCCTGCGCGATTGTTAAAGGTTGCTGGCTCTGCGGTAAATTCAGACCGAAAATAACAAAAGCGGAATCACTGAGAAAATGTTCGGCTCAGCGAGCTGAAATCAGATCTTTAAAGATGGCGCTTGAAAATGCCGAATGTGAATTCCGGACACTTATCGTGTGCGATTTACATTTTTGCGTCAATTCTTACAATAATGATTTGCAGAACTGGGTTCAAAATGATTACAAAGATGACATAGGTGCCACAATCAAGCATAAAATGCTTTGGAAACAAGTAGTTCTTTTACAGAAGGAACTACAAAAGACTCACGTGATACACACTCTGAGTCATCAACGTGATGGCGTTCACGTTGCAGGGAATTCATTGGCTAATACAGCCAAAGCGGAAGCAACTAAACTGGCTTCCGTAGCCACAAAAAAGCGTTCAGAAAAATACATAGACGGGAAACCTTGCTGGCGGTAAAAACGTCTTCAAAAGGCAACTGTGCAGCACAACCTGTGAACTATCCACTCAATTATATATACGTAATTGATGCAAACTCTGTTCCTTTTGCTCGAATCCCTGGAGTGGGGGATAGGGTAATTCCAAACACGAACCGGAGAGTCTTATTAATAGCAGACGCACACATGGGTGAAGGTTCAAGGCACAAACAGATGAAGGAATCTCTGACAGAATTACAATCAGAATACTGGTGGCCGGGGATGAGCCTGCAACATTATAAATTTGCGAAGAGCTGTCCAGACTGCAACAGAGACCGCAGTAACGAGTCAACCGGAGTAATGCCATGGCCATTTCTGTAGGTATCATTGGGCTATCTACACATGAAATCCAGCGTCCTATTAATTTTTTAAGACTATATTCACTTAAAAATGTGGCCCCAGTGCTCGGCTGACGCCAGAACTGTTATAACAGATTTGCGAGTCTTCATCGGCACATACGCAATTGCCATGCTTCATTCTGACCAGGGTCCTGCTTTTAGCTCTTGAGCTTATAAGGAGGCCATGACCAGCATGGGCATTGGGTTGCGGTTCTCTTGTCCCTTCCATCCTGAGGGAAACGGGGTTGTGGAAAGAAAAAACCGAGACATAAAGCAATCTATAACGGCAAAGGTATTAGATTTGGGTGATGGATGGGTCCAACATTTAACAAGTGTCCAACGTAGTCTTAATAACTTGCCAAGAAATTCTCTAAAAGGTTTCAGCCCGTACGAACTATTGTTCAGAACTAGAATGTATGTTCAGGACTTAGATAGTCATGCTTCAGTGGTATAAAATAAGAAAAAATGCTTTGACATCAAAGATCGTTTGGCTGTTTTACAGGACTTAAATGAAACAAGAAAAGCCCTGAGCAACATAAAGTTAAAGCAACAGCCAACAACCACTGAAGACACACCACCTGTCCCAGCAAGACCTGTCTGGATTCCAAAGATTGGGGATCTGGTCAGAGAGAAAATAGCGGTGAAGAAGGAATTTGGGCCTTCTTACAGAAAAACAGTACCTGTCTTAGCAATCAACGGAACAAGATCAGTTGTACTACCGCCCCTTGCTGGTAAAAAGGAGAACCGAGTTGCATCCATCGACCTGGTAAAACCACATTCATGTGGCCTATAATAAATAGTAGGCCAGTGGACTCCCAAGAAGTAACAGAATATCCAAATTTGCTAGTATCCAAGTGGTTCAAACTGAAAGACTAATCACATTTGATAAACCTGCAGTGAATAAAAAAGGACTATGCAGAAATGCCATGGAACTTGTGCCTCTTGAAACCCAAATTGAAACAGTTCGTAATGAAACACCAGTCTACAATGATGTAGCATCAGAATGTGCTAATGAAAGGCAAATTGAGAAAACAATTCCAACAATTGACAGAACTGCATCTGGCTACTTCATCAATTTCGATAACTTTTCTAAAGATCAAAGCGACCCTGAAGTGACGCCAGCAACAAAGACTTTTAAAGACAAAGCAACAGAACTCTTTCATCAACTCAAAGAAACCTATCTTATTTCTCCGTGGTTAGAATTTTGGATTGTGCTAGGGGTATTTTTCCTCCTGCTTTGGCTCATTATGGTACTTTGTTTGGGAAAATTCATTAAGGGAAAATACAGTACAATGGACACAGCAAGTCAGAACATCAACTTATTTCTGAAGCCACACAAATCATCTCACATCGAGAAAAGAGAACTATCATCGGTGAATGTCACAGCCATTCCAATACCCGGCGGGGTAGTTTGGGACAAAACAGATTACGAAATATATGGACCGGTCGAACTCTTGAAATATCCTCATCAGTTTAAGGTTTCATTAAGTGACTTTGTAAAACCAAGTACATTCTCTGATGATTGGGACTTTGAAAGCATAAATAATATGATGTCGGATTTAGTTTTGTCAGCAAAATTTACAGAACATGATTATTTGCAAGGTTCATCGAATTATGAACAGATGTACTGTTTTACCCATTATGCAGATCACTATTTGCATAAATCTGCTCAACTTAGAAATGTTTTCAAATATAACCTATGGGAACATTGTGCTATTCCACCTAAAAGCAGTTCAAAAACATTCTATGAGAAATTCCAATACTTCTCAGGGTTTAACACAAGTGATGCAGAAACATTTTATTATAAACTGTTAGATAAAACAGGGACAAAAACCATGCTGACAAATACTAAATTGATATATTCAGAAGCATTTTATGAAAAAATGATTACATTTGGTTTTGATTTCTGGAAAAACAACATTGAAACAAAAACCATCTGGGGTACAAAAGATTGGCAGGTACAAGGCCTAGAAGCATTATTTCGAGCCTGCATGATCCCAGAACAAATAATGGTCTTGAATGGCACAATTCATCAAACGACCTGTTTTGGCCTAGCTAGGCTTAAAGACCTTAACAAACCATCTATTCCAAAGCCAATACCTGATAATGCAACCATTGATATTGAGGTAGACGTATCCCAAGTTTTATATGAAAACAGACCACATCCTGATTGTAAGAAGTGGTTAATCTGGCCTACAGACACAAATATCTGTCAAGACAGATTCCTGAACAAAATACAGGGGTTAAAAATGACCAGACCCTAGATACTCCCAGAGACAACATCCAGGGATAGTAACAACATACAGTGTAGGGAAACTATGCCTTGAATGGCTACAAACATCCACACTGGCAGAAATTAAGCAACACTTATCTTTACTTAAAGATGGTGCTGACTTGCGCGATTTCATAATGGGACCACGCAAACAGCGTCAAAAACGTTTCATAGCGGCCAGTATATACGCTGCTTACAACGAGGCATGGAAAGTGACTCAAATTGAGACATCAGAGAAAATACGAGAAATTGATTGTATTCATTTGGAAAAATCACTTTCTGTTGTGGACAATGGGTTAATGACTCTGTCCTCCAGAATATATTCACTGGACAGTATTGTATCATCTGCTATCGATATAATAGACCAGGACTTGCTAATGTTACAAAATGGCCAGTCCCAATTACGTTCTATTGTACAGCTAGGCTGGACGTTGCAAAATCTGCGTTCAGGCTATGTGCCATGGCGTTTAATCAACACAACGTCATTGTTTTCTATCTTTAACCTTACTGATAAACAAATCAGTTTGGCACAGAAAGGAGCAGACTATACAATCCTGAGCATTGAAAAATTTGAGAGATTACCATTGACAATGTCAGAAAGACCTGTCATTGAATGGATAATACACGGAATAATCACAATTCCGATAACAACATTCCAATTAAAAAATTGCCAAGAGTATATACCAGCAGGCCAGTATGAAAGGTTGGGTAAAGGATACATTAAGTCATCATGGAAATTACCTTATACACACACATGTTATAGTGACAATAACAAAAATGTATTTCTAAGTGGTAATGAGTGTAACCAATCACTAAGCGGTATACTTTTGTTCCAAGGTATTAACTTACATGGGGCCTGTGAGGGGACTTCAAATAACCTTTCATCCCACCTGCAGGGCACACCTGCAACACAGATAGAGAGCCATTCTTTAGACAACTTTCTAACGGGAGTTACGTTCTAATAACGGACCACAGCTGGCTTGGTGCCAGGGAAAGCATATCTCTTAAGTGTCAGTTCCATGGTCACTTGCTGTATGCAAGCATTGTATCCAAATGACCCTGGAGACTCAGAGGCTCCGATTTGGCCTCCGTTGAATATCTCTTCTATACGAATTGATACTTTAAGCAGAATGAAGTCTGTGCTTTTACAGACAACAGTGCCCATCACGTCATCAAAAGAGACGTATGATCTCCAAGTTGCCAGGACAACTGCAGAGATACATACACTTTTATCAACAAATTGCCCCATGCATTTCGTAGAAATGTTAAGCCAAATCCTAAATATGTCGGATGCCGGTGGTATTGATAGAGCGCGCGGGTCACCCGGCTCACCAAACTTTTCCACGCACTGGGCCCTTTGCGTGATTATTTTCAATGTTAACGTTTTACTGGGGTGAACCAGGCGATTTCACGCACGCTCTTATGAGTAATCGGTTGGGTGACTCCTACACCACTCACTATTCATGTACCTGACTTACCACAGGCACATTACTCCTGACAGATCAGGAGCTAGCAGTGGACAGGTGATAAGGGTTTCCCTAAAAGGGAGAAATTTCTAACTTACACATTTGATACCTTTAATATAACTTTAATGACCACAGACACCTTGTTGGTTTTAAGAGTTTTATATAGTATAAGTTTAGGACGAAAATGCCATTACAAGCAGGCAAATGCAAAGTAATACATCAATGATCAGTATTAAGACCAGAATGTAGCTCTGGATCAAAAGTGAGTATCATAGAGTAAAAGGGAACACTATAGGGCATAAATCATATGGACATTTATCTAATACAGTTTAATCTAGGGCAAGGACGTGAGGAAAAACCTAATGTGTGACCTAATAATTTTATACTATTTCCTAAACCTTATGCTATCTTTCTAACTTCACGGCAACCATACTAAGGGAAAGGGAATAAGTGGAACAATCTAGATAAACAGTCGGGTTTAGCAATGTCCTATAGGAAGGGTAAAAGTGGAACATTTACTAATAATCAATGGCATGAAATTACATTCAAAGGAGATATGGAGAATATCACAGGCAAGATTTGCTTTAATCAGAGAAGGAAAAGTTGAGAGTAAGTACAGACAGACACCTATGTCAATAGTTACCTAGGTGAGAATGAGGACTAACCCTGGCCACGGGTCAGTTGGGAAAGAACGGGACAAGGACCCTCAAGGATTCAGGAATACCAGAAGGTGAGCAGGTACAGCTCATGGACAGTCAGGACAGGATACCCCTCAGGTCTGGGTCAGGACTGGGTTCACCAAGGCACGACCAACCCCTTACAGCATCGGATGCAACGCCAGCGTTACCCCCTCTTCTGCACGGAATCCGCCAATAACCCCGATTGGGTTTTCGAATCTCCCAGCAAAGTGCTTCGCTTAGCACTTAGGACTAATTTCCACCCCTTGGAGTTTGTGGAAAGTTTCAGGCAGAATGCTCCACAGCACTCTGTATCAGGCACCTATAGAGTTCGTAGGGTCAGTGACAGGTCTGCTAGTCGGACAAGTCGGACCATTTCTCTAAGCTAAGCTAGGCTATTTATACAAGTTTAGATCCCCAAGACCACCCATAAATGTTGCAAAAGGACAAAGTCCCATCTTCTGATTGGTCAAGGGAGGTGGTTTGGTCATAGGTACCACCTATACTGCACGTGACATTATCCCTCCCCCTAACACCTGGTTCCCAGGCCTACGTGTGGGAAAGTACAATAGTGAAGAAAAGGTTTGCAACATTGTTGCGCATTTCAGAATAAAAATAGAAAGTCTTCAAGGGCAAAGGTGCGCCTGGAAAGGACAGTCCCCTTTTCAATGGCCAATCTGGTCAGGTTCCATTGCTGCACGTCCCAGATCTTAGGTCATGTGATGTGTGATACGTCAGCATCAAGATGGATCCCATCCCTAGTTCAAGGCCCTCATTTACGCGGTACATGAAAGGTAAGCGAAAACAAATTAATAACACAGAATAAAATGAATACACTGTACACCATGACCAACTACTCTTAATCCCTTATTTTATAATACTTATAGCATTAAGAGTTAGTGCAGAAAAGATGCATAGACAAAAGCGGCTTAAGATAGCATGAAGCATGATTAGTGACAAGCGGCCATTTTAACACCACTGCGCATGTGCGAACTTTTCCCTCCAGATTGCGAGTGCGTCACGTCACATGGGTATGACCGACGCATGCGCAGACTGAATTTCTGCAAAGCGCCCATTTTATTAATGTGCAAGCTTGATTATGATGAAAAACACATAGGCAAGCCTCCTAGGGACACCCGTGTGTTGGGGAAATACAAATAAATGACAAACAATCGGAGTTAGTACAGTTATGATTTTTGCGAGGTTCATGAAGAGAGCAAGTCGCGTTACGTGCGAATCCTTGCTCCATCAATCCCCTCTTTGATGATATTTACTATCATCACTACACATGAAAACAGATGCCAACTTCATTCATCAAATTCATCCATTTCAACCTCAATGAACTTATTGTTGAGCTTTCTCTCCGCCTCTCTGTGTGTATGATTGTTCTTTATTTTCTTATATATCTGGTTTCTTAATTCTTCTAATTCTAAGTCTTCAGCTTTTCGCTTTCCTCTTTTATTCACTATATATTTTCTGCATTTCTGGCACTTGCAACAGATGAATATGATCAGAACAATCAAACCTATTCCAGCTATTGGCATCAGTATTTTCCATAGAAGACTTTTACCTAAATTAGAGAACCAACTACCTACAGAGGAGAGACCATCAGTCAGTCTCTTCCAGGCACTGTCAACCTCTAATGGTTTGAGCTCTTTTTCCAAATTAGTAATGTTTCTTATATATTTCTTAATTTCGACACTTTTATCAGGAATGTAAGTGCAACAATGTTGTGCCCTCAGCATCCTGCAGACTCCGCCCTCTTTTGCCAATAAGGTATCAAGAGCAAGGTGATTCTGTAAAACCATTGATCTGATCGCAACCATTTCGGTATTGATCATCAGAAATCCAGCAGCAGTGTCAGTTGATAACCGATCCACTACTGTAGATAATTTGCAGATTCTATGAGTATTCAGAGCTACCCCCATTCCAGGTATCAGTGCGCTAAAAATATCACCTATAATTTCTCCTACACTTTCACGTTTTCTACGCACTAAGCCATTAGTAATCTCATTGCTTCCAGCTGCATTGTTCACATGGTATATTTTCGGAAAGACAATGCCAAAGTAGCAGCTTCCATACCAGTGATCCGGCAATTTGAAATAAGCCTTGTTTCCACATATATAATAAATTCCTGGAAACACAGGTTCTGACCCATTTTTGAAACCCCAACCTCCAATTACCTTGTAATTATGTTCACACTCGCTGGAACCAATGAATACATTGTTATAATAACTAGTATTTTCTCTATGAAGACAGAGTTTCCCTTTCCGTTCAAAATCCAGCAACAGAGCAGGAGTAACTTCGCTTTGTGAGGTGTTATCCATGTTTTCTGCCCATCTAGGGGTTCTGTTCTGTTCGTCATTTGCCTTTTTCTGAAACTTTTCCCTTCTCTTCTCTGCCATTTTCAAGAACATTTTCTCTTGTGCATGTAAGGCACACGTCAAGTTGTCTCTACGAGCTTCATTCAGATCTATGTCACCTATAGTCAGGAAATATTCCCCCATGTAGCGAGTCACTCCACCAAGGGTATGTACAATGTTCAGATTCCCTCTAATAGGAAGTTCTGAAAAGATAACGTCAGTGTTTGAGTAATAATACTGTAAAGTGCTTCTATAAAATAAACTAGCTAAAATACTACAGGAAATTCCATAGGTCAGGGGTAAATGGTGGTATGTTACGCCTTCAGCTACTGAAGTAGGTAGCATCATGCAGACATAGCAATCTTCTATTTCCATAGCTTCTACATAGTGCACTAAAAGGTTTGCGAAAACATTTAAGTGTGTCCTGTTCTTCATTTGGGGATAATGTAGTTCTCCCTCATCTGATGCTTCAAAGTCGGGTCGTGTATGTCTCAGACTCATTGCATTGTCACGTCTTTCTACACTTCGTGGTGTTTCTTCAGTATGTACAACTTCTGCGTCTTGTGTCGTCAAGTCTGTAGGATACATGTTAGGGTCTTTGCTTATCATAAAAGGTATAAACACGGTTAATCCTATCCATATCATTACTAGTACCACTACACTACAGATGCATATTTTACAGCATGTCTTGCAACAACTAAATCTGGACCTTCCAGTGACATTTGAATCAGACATTTTATCTTACAGGTGGCTTTCTCAACCCCTCTTCGTTTCTTCTCAGCTGAGGTTTTTACTTCGCTTCACCTCAAGGAGGGTCTTCGTCAGAACTCCGATCAGCAATGGACCCTTCGTCGCTCTTGCCACAAGCTTCGGGCTCATCAATTTCTTCCAACACCAGATAGGTCCACTCAGGGCTCCGATACAGTTTGTTCTGTTTCTTTACTCTGCCGCCCTTTCGGATGGACTTTCCTCGGGCTTCTTTCCTTTCACTTTCAGCCCGTTGTTGGTCCTTTAGTTTTTCTTCGACTGTTTTTATTCTTATTCTTAGTCTTTTTACATATCGGGGTTCATCCTTCTTTTCGATCCTGTTTGTAGTCGAGGAAACTTGCTCTTCCTCGTGAACCCTTTTGCTTTTTCTTCTTTGTCGCACTATTGCTTCAGCAGTGTCCTTTTTCCTACCTGTCTGACTAGTTCCAGGTCTTTTATCTATTTCTTCTGCCTGGTCCTTAATCTGACCTAGTTCAGGGGTAGACTGTTTTTGATCTTCGTTTGTCAGTGATTCACTGGACTCTTCTTCCTGAACACGTTCATCTATTACTAACTGGCCTGGTTCATGCTCTTCGATCTCTTGATTTTCTTCCGCATGAACTTCTGCTTTGACTACTTTCTGTCCCTTTCCAGTCTCCTCTGGCACAGGAGGAGGAGTGTCGATGACTTGTTCTGTCCCTACTTGGCCTATTCCCTGATCAGATGTTATGATGGCTTTGATGATCTGACCTTCTCCTTCTTGTTCTGACTCACCTGCACTGTCCCACTCACTACCTAGGTAAGAGTATTTTCGGGTTCTTATTGGATCAAGAACCTGGTCATCAACAGGAAACCATTCAACTTCTTGACTTGTGCCTGGTAGTTCGATGTCAGCGGGATCCGGACCCTCTTCTGGAGTCTCCTCAGCTGGACCACCTTCGGCTTCAGTCGCGTTTTCTCCAGTCACCTTCTTCGTGTGACTTGCATGGATCCACTTTGGTACACCAGCACACTTCACAGCAGTTGTGGTGACAAGGATCACTTGTCGAGGCCTGCCCCACTTCGGTCCAAGGCAACTCGTCCGGGTGTGTTTCTTTAACACCACCCAATCACCTGGTCTCAGATTGTGTGCTGGAGTTGTAGGCCATTCGACAGCAGTCTCTCCAATCTGGTGAGAGATAGAACGCACTTGGTCACCCAACTGCCTGCAGTATTCTAGCACCATATCATCAGAAATACTTAGCAGTTTGTGTCCAGGTACCCATGCCTGTCGCATCATTCTTCCCATCAGCACTTCATGGGGGCTCAGGCCTGTCTTTCTGTTTGGAATACTTCTCAAGCTCATCAGTACCATGGGCAAAGCTTCGATCCAATTCATTTTTGTGGAGTCACACAGTTTTGCCAGCCTGGACTTGAGAGTGCCGTTTATCTGCTCGACTATTCCAGAAGCCTCTGGATGATAGGCACAGTGCAGCCTTTGCTCCATTTTGAATGCTCTGCAGAGTTCCTTTAGGACCTCGTTTGAAAAATGTCCACCTTGGTCTGTTTCAATTGTCTCTGGAATTCCAAAGCGTGGGATCAATTCCCTAAGTAATAATTTTGCTACAGTCAGAGCATCATTCTTCTTTGCTGGGTAAGCCTCCACCCACCGGGAAAACAAGCAAACTATGACCAGGACATATCGATATCCTTTGCACATGGGCATTGTTATGAAGTCTGCCTGCATCCTAATGAAGGGACCTTCTGCTCTCCCAATGGTACTTTGTTCCACTACTGTCTTCTTTCCTGCATTGAACTGTTGACACACTAAACACCTCTGACAAAGTTTGTCTGCTGTGCTCCTGAATTTTGAACTGTAGAACACCTTTTCAAACATTCGGCACATGGCATCCCTCCCAATATGTGTTGGTTCATGTATTATCCGTGCCAATGCGGTAACCAGTCGTTCAGGTAGTACAGGCCTACCAGTCTTGTGGACCACAACACCATCCCCTTTCCTGGGTTGACATTCATCCTGCCTCCACATGTCCCTTTCTTTCTTGTCTGTCGTCTGTTGTAGTTCTCTCAATTCATCCCATGTTCCCAATCTTTCAAACAACATCAGTTGGCAGCTGCTTTCACCTCCCCATAATTTAATTAGGAGGGACATTTTGTGTCGGGCGCAGTACTGGGCAATTTGGTCAGCATATCTGTTTCCGGCTGTCACCTCGTCATTTCCAGATCGGTGAGCCGCACACTTGACCACAGCCAATTCTTTGGGCAATTGGATGGCTTCTAGTAAGTTTTGTACTGGTTTTCCATTACGGATAGGAGAACCTGAGGAAGTCATGAATTCTCTTTGCAACCAGAGCTGGCCGAAGTCATGAACAACCCCGTAACAGTACTGACTGTCAGTATAGACAGTTACCCGTTTGTTTTTCCCAATTTTACAGGCTCTTGTTAAAGCAATGAGCTCCGCTACTTGAGCAGATTTAACTTCGAAAAGATAGGAAGCTTCCAGGGTCTTTTCCAATGTGACTACAGCATAGGCAGCACTCAAACCTCCATTCTCATGTCTCAAGCATGAACCATCCACAAACATTTTGAGGTCT
Organism: Lissotriton vulgaris; assembly: GCF_964263255.1. NCBI lineage: Eukaryota > Metazoa > Chordata > Amphibia > Caudata > Salamandridae > Lissotriton > Lissotriton vulgaris. The sequence goes on along the minus strand of NC_141700.1, from coordinate 262,436,557 downwards.
TCATCAACTAAAGCCACTTCTCTGATATCAGGACGGGGTTTTGTGCTAAATTCAGTCAAGTCTATGCAATTATGGTCAATTTCACCTCCTGCCTCTACATCAATGGGGAGGGGCAATAGAGTGGCAGGGTTCAGGACGTTACATCGGGAAATTATTACATTTTCTGCACCAATGAGAATCCTCTCATACTTAGTCAGCCGAGTAGGGGTGAGATACTGAGTCTTGGTTCGGGTGAGCAAGATTACAACTGAATGTGGAACAAATACAGTGACAGGATGTCCCATCACAATGTTCTCACTCTGCTCTAGGCTTGTACAGGTAGCAGCTACTGCTTTCAGGCACCCAGGTAATCCAGCAGCCACTGGATCTAGGGCGGCCGAAAAGTAGGCCACGGGACGTCTAATCAGACCATGTTCCTGGGTTAAGACCGAGAGCGCACAATTGTCTCTCGTGTCACAGAACAATTCAAAGTTCTTAGAATAGTCAGGCATTCCTAAGGCTGGAGCTGTGCACAGACAATTTCGCAATGTTACCCAAGCAGTCATGCATTCATCATTCCAACAAACTGGGTCTTCCGCTCCTTTCTTTGTCATGTTAATCAAGGGTTTAGCTATGGCTGCGAAACCCACGATCCATTGTCTGCAGTACCCAACAACTCCTAGGAACATTCTTACTTCTTTCTGAGTTACTGGTAGTGACATTTCTCGAATTATTTTAATTCTTTCTGTAGTGACTTTCCTGATCCCTTTCTCTATCTGGTGCCCCAGATATTTTACTGAAGTTTTGCAGAACTGTAATTTGTCTGGTGAGACCTTATGTCCTCCTTTTCCTAGGTGATTCAGCAAGGCAATGGTATCAGTGACACAGTCGTCTTGACTTCTAGATGCCACCAGTAGGTCATCTATGTACTGTACCAGGACAGACTCTTTAGGCAGCACTAAGGATTCAAGACATTTCTTTAGAATCTGGTTGAAAATCGATGGACTTTCGGTGTACCCCTGGGGGACACGATTCCAGACATAGACCTGGCTGTTGAATTCAAAACTGAAAAGGAATTTGCTTTCTGGATGCAATGGGATGGAAAAGAACGCATGGCACAAGTCTATGACAGTGAACCATTCCGCCTCCCAAGGAATTTGATACAGTATTACTGCGGGGTTTGGCACTATGGGACAGCAAGGTACTACAATTTGGTTTACCTTGCGCAGGTCCTGCACTACCCTATACTTTCCGCTAGGCTTCTTAATTCCAAGTATGGGTGAATTACAGGGACTACTCATCACTTCCTGAATGATGTTTGCTTTGAGCAATCTGTTTAATTCCTTTGCGACTCCTTCTTTCACTTCTGCACTCATTTTATACTGTTTGGTATTTGGGTATACAGCATTTGCTTTTATAGTTATTTTAACTGGGTCTACATTTGCCATTAAGCCTACATCCTTTCCAGTAAAATCCCAAACTTCAGGTATTACGCTTGATTGCAGTTCTTCAGGTAGACTTTCAATGGACATGGGCTTAATGTCGGTGTCAGGCCTTAACAACATTAATTTATACAGGCCATCTTCATCTGGGGTCTGGATTTCAACACCATTTGGTGAGCAAAAGATGGTGCAACGCATTTTGCACAACAAATCTCGTCCTAATAGGTTTACGGGACTAGAATCACAGACCACAAATCTGTGCATTTCCTTGAAATTTCCTATGGAAATTTCCATAGGTTCTGTTACCGGAGTACTGATTATCTGATTTGAAACTCCCACTACTTGGATAGCTTCTCCCGAGAGGGGTAGGTTAGGAACGTCCGCTGTTCTCACAGTGGAACGGGTAGCACCAGTGTCCAACAGAAAGGTGACATCTGTCCCTTCAACCTTTCCTTCAATGTATGGTCCAGTCTGGTCTACCGGTAAGGAGGCACCAAGCACGCACTCCTTGTCCTCCCCTCTCAGGCCCCGTCAGTATTGATCATCGCAGAGAAAAGTATCGTTTAACAGGTACTGTGGAATGGGTGCATTTCTTTCATTCTCTCCTTCCCACACTTCGACCCTTTCATTCTGTTGACCCTGATTCCTATAATTCTGTCTAGGTGCGCGTGGCACCGGGGGTTGATTTACCTGCTGTTGGGTCTTTCGGATCCCCTCTTTCTGCACCTGTGGATTTAAACCATTTACGGGGGCATTACCAGCCTGCAATTGCGGACATTTATCTCTCCAATGTCCCATGTGACCACATCCGTGACAGGGGAATTTTTCCATAGCCTCTTCCCTACTCATCTTTACCCGGGGCCTGCCTCCACCCCCAGCATTCGGATTTGGAGCATTATTACTGTTAGTCATTTTACTTAACTGTTTCTCTTGTTGTTCAGCTAATTTCACCTGAGCCCACATAACTTTCTCCTTTAGGGCTTTCTTTTTGTTCTCGATCTCATCTTCGCAGTATTTAGCATATTTGAGAACATCATCAATGGGTTTCCCTTGCCAACTGATTTTGTTATCCCTAATCCACTGGGATATTTCAGGTCTCAATCCTAACACGAATCGATAACAGAAGTGTGTCCTGTCCTTCAGGTCCACATTATCGATTCCACTGTAAGTTTTGAAGACCTGCAGTAACCTTTCATAATAGGAGTGTACTGATTCATCACGCTCTTGGGTAGTTCTATCTATGCGGGTCCAATCAGTTTCTTTTGCGGGCACCTTTTTCTTGAGGTACTGTATGACTTGCTCATACTTCCTCATTACTTCAGGTGCGGGAGCTCCTGTTATCTCGTCTCTCGCATATTCTTCGCTAGGCCAATCAATTTCAATTTTGCAGTCGGTCCACAAATCTACAGGGACCACAATGTCGAAAAACCCATCCAGGTCTTTCAGAAGACATTTCTGAACTTTTATGAAGCGTTCGACCTGTCGGTACCAATCGACTGGTTTCTCCCGTAATTTTGGAAAGTCATTGGTAAACGATACTATATCTTGTCTGGACCAAGGGACATGGACATATTTTCCCCCTGGGACTTCTCTCATGGGACATAACTTTTCTGGTTTGCCAGCTTCTTGTAAGACGTACTCAGCAGTCCGTGGTCTCTCCTTGCTATCCTCCTTTTTCTTTGCCCATCTGGCTTTCCACTTGTCTAGATCTCCCCATTTCTGTGCTATGTTTATCAGTTCTTTAATCTGCGTCTTCTTCCCTGCAGTATTCAGGTTTTCTAGATCTTTGTCTGAAAATTCTACTCTGTACGATTTCTGTAGTACTTTAGATCTGCTGATATCTATTCCCATACATACTGCTGTGTCCATTAATTTGTCATAGTATATTTTTGCGTTCCGAGTAAGGTGTTTGCACATGAACAACAACTCATCTTCCTCTCGGACATTCAATCTTTCTAAACCCACATTCCCTGCGCTCAGTTCCTCTAGCTCTATTCTTAGCTTATAAATATCTAGTGGTTTCGGATGAGGGGTTCCCGTTTCTAATTCTCGGGTCCACCTTTCTATTTCCTCGGGAGTTACCACTGTTGCCCTCTGAATTCCTGATGAAGACTCTATTAGTACGTCTTTGTTCCCAGTCTGAGTTCCCATTCGAGACATACTAGGTCCCTGCTCCCTATTAGGCAGATCCATCAAGGAAGCCATGGACTCACATTCACTTGCTTGGTCATCAATAATGAGTGGTTCCTTTCTGGGCGGGGGCATCATCGGGGTTATGACTGGAGTTTTAGGAGTATTCATTCTGTCCCCATATAGGGGAAAAACTGGACCAATGGTTACTGGAATCGTCAGGGCTTCAGGATTTGGATTAATCTGAGCTATGGCATGTATGAGATCATTCCGCTGTCCTCTCAGGGCATCCCTTTCCTGCTCGTGTAATACTCGATTCATGGGGGGATCCTGTATCATTTGGGGTACTAGAGAAGGATATAAATTCGGAGCTGATGGAGTGGACAAAACTAGTCCTTCACCAAAAGGGTTGTAATTCGGGACCACGGGGTCAGGTCTACCAAATCCCTCTCCTCCCGCTCTTCTCTGTTCTATCCCGGTGGAATCGGCTTCACTAGTACTTCTTCTTCCTGAAGGTCTCAATGGAGTAGTTGAGCTCTGAGATCTGGTTTCTTCATTATAAGGCGGGGGACCTTTCATAAATAAGTCCTCTAAAAACTCATCTTCCGATTCACCCAGGGGCATCATGTGCCGGGTTTTCTCAGTACATTTCTTCCCTCCCGCCATCTCATTAGCTCCGAACATGGGGAATAACCCTTTCACCATCATATTTTGTCTCCACTGTTTTAATTTCTGCTCCTTGGTTTCCTTTACCATTTTTGGATACCATCGGGTCACTCCTTTGTCCATCCGGGGTCTGTCTCGCTCTAGAGCCTCAATTTCCCATTCCTCTAAAGCTTCATACTGAGTTAATCTAGGTCTGGGATGTAATTCATTCATTCGGGTCCTCAGGTTAAATAGGATTCTCCCGTTAAAAGTACCATCAATGGGAAAGGCTAAAACTCCATCCTCCGCAGTGTATTTTACCCAGTTCTCTAACCATACACAGGTATGATACCCTTTTTCTAACATCATGAAAGAGGCTGGAGTATTTGGCGGAGGAATGATCACACCTTCCCTAGTCCGTACGGGTTTGTCAGTTTTGAAGAAATTCTTTATTTTGCTGACAAATGACATTTTTCTCTTTCCTCCGTACATGTTGTGAGGTCTGCCTTTTCTCATCAACTCTTTATGACACCCTAGATTTCGTGGATCAGGCAGAAAATCAGGGTACCACATACACCGCTCGTAACAACCTATAAGCTCGGTGCGGAAAATGTTTACTTCGTTTGTGCTTCCAATGCTAGCGCGACTCCAATTTCTCAACAACCAATCAGTGCAGAGGTTGCAAAAGTTCTCGACCAATGGGTGTGCGGCCTTTTCGCGAGACGCGTTCTCACGCTCAGGCACTCACCCCTCCCTTACAATTTCGGCTTCACTACACACCCGCTGGTTTAACCAATACCAGCGCGGCACGGAGTGACGTCAGAGCAGCCCTTCGACTGTCTCCCTCCTTTACAAGGTAACGGAAACTTTGTATTTTCTCTAAGGTGCTATGATTAATTTTAGTCAACAACGTATAACATTCGCCATTGTGTAGGAGTGTTCTAAAGAGATAGAAAATTCTTCTTTTACTACAAGTAAACCACTTCTGTCTACTTTTCATACACTTCGGATAGACTTCTCTTGCCCACCCTCACGCAAGCATTAGAAAACCTGCTATTACCCAGTCTCATCCACTTCTTCCCGGGATATATACTAAGCCTGGGGTTCGTCAGCGTTTCCCTTTGCTATCATACAAGCTCCGATGACTCTATTACTCCCTTAGTGTGACCCTTACTAGGTGATATCAGACCAAGGTTTCTATCAGAATCCCGTTACTTTCATTCATACAGTTTTCCGAAAAGACCTAATTAGTGCTTACAGTTCCACTTGAACCATGCACTAACCTTTCCTCCCTACAAATGACCTCAGAACGCGATGGATTCTACTCACCATCCGTTATACAATTCCCCGGGGATTTCAGACAACATTCAACAATCACACACAATTGGTTAACAAAACATATAATATTTAGCAGCAATACATATATAAACTCATTTAAAACAATTTTGAAATCGATTTCTTTTGCAATAAAATATTAAGTAATACAGTCAATATTAAAAAAACAATTTTAGCAGCACATTTATTTTTCACGGTTTATTTTTCTAACTATCTTATCTACCTATCTTACTAGTCCTAACCATTCCTCTGCTAACCAGAAATTTCTGATAGAGCGCGCGGGTCACCCGGCTCACCAAACTTTTCCACGCACTGGGCCCTTTGCGTGATTATTTTCAATGTTAACGTTTTACTGGGGTGAACCAGGCGATTTCACGCACGCTCTTATGAGTAATCGGTTGGGTGACTCCTACACCACTCACTATTCATGTACCTGACTTACCACAGGCACATTACTCCTGACAGATCAGGAGCTAGCAGTGGACAGGTGATAAGGGTTTCCCTAAAAGGGAGAAATTTCTAACTTACACATTTGATACCTTTAATATAACTTTAATGACCACAGACACCTTGTTGGTTTTAAGAGTTTTATATAGTATAAGTTTAGGACGAAAATGCCATTACAAGCAGGCAAATGCAAAGTAATACATCAATGATCAGTATTAAGACCAGAATGTAGCTCTGGATCAAAAGTGAGTATCATAGAGTAAAAGGGAACACTATAGGGCATAAATCATATGAACATTTATCTAATACAGTTTAATCTAGGGCAAGGACGTGAGGAAAAACCTAATGTGTGACCTAATAATTTTATACTATTTCCTAAACCTTATGCTATCTTTCTAACTTCACGGCAACCATACTAAGGGAAAGGGAATAAGTGGAACAATCTAGATAAACAGTCGGGTTTAGCAATGTCCTATAGGAAGGGTAAAAGTGGAACATTTACTAATAATCAATGGCATGAAATTACATTCAAAGGAGATATGGAGAATATCACAGGCAAGATTTGCTTTAATCAGAGAAGGAAAAGTTGAGAGTAAGTACAGACAGACACCTATGTCAATAGTTCCCTAGGTGAGAATGAGGACTAACCCTGGCCACGGGTCAGTTGGGAAAGAACGGGACAAGGACCCTCAAGGATTCAGGAATACCAGAAGGTGAGCAGGTACAGCTCATGGACAGTCAGGACAGGATACCCCTCAGGTCTGGGTCAGGACTGGGTTCACCAAGGCACGACCAACCCCTTACAGCATCGGATGCAACGCCAGCGTTACCCCCTCTTCTGCACGGAATCCGCCAATAACCCCGATTGGGTTTTCGAATCTCCCAGCAAAGTGCTTCGCCTAGCACTTAGGACTAATTTCCACCCCTTGGAGTTTGTGGAAAGTTTCAGGCAGAATGCTCCACAGCACTCTGTATCAGGCACCTATAGAGTTCGTAGGGTCAGTGACAGGTCTGCTAGTCGGACAAGTCGGACAATTTCTCTAAGCTAAGCTAGGCTATTTATACAAGTTTAGATCCCCAAGACCACCCATAAATGTTGCAAAATGACAAAGTCCCATCTTCTGATTGGTCAAGGGAGGTGGTTTGGTCATAGGTACCACCTATACTGCACGTGACATTATCCCTCCCCCTAACACCTGGTTCCCAGGCCTACGTGTGGGAAAGTACAATAGTGAAGAAAAGGTTTGCAACATTGTTGCGCATTTCAGAATAAAAATAGAAAGTCTTCAAGGGCAAAGGTGCGCCTGGAAAGGACAGTCCCCTTTTCAATGGCCAATCTGGTCAGGTTCCATTGCTGCACGTCCCAGATCTTAGGTCATGTGATGTGTGATACGTCAGCATCAAGATGGATCCCATCCCTAGTTCAAGGCCCTCATTTACGTGGTACATGAAAGGTAAGCGAAAACAAATTAATAACACAGAATAAAATGAATACACTGTACACCATGACCAACTACTCTTAATCCCTTATTTTATAATACTTATAGCATTAAGAGTTAGTGCAGAAAAGATGCATAGACAAAAGCGGCTTAAGATAGCATGAAGCATGATTAGTGACAAGCGGCCATTTTAACACCACTGCGCATGTGCGAACTTTTCCCTCCAGATTGCGAGTGCGTCACGTCACATGGGTATGACCAACGCATGCGCAGACTGAATTTCTGCAAAGCGGCCATTTTATTAATGTGCAAGCTTGATTATGATGAAAAACACATAGGCAAGCCTCCTAGGGACACCCGTGTGTTGGGGAAATACAAATAAATGACAAACAATCGGAGTTAGTACAGTTATGATTTTTGCGAGGTTCATGAAGAGAGCAAGTCGCGTTACGTGCGAATCCTTGCTCCATCAGTATCTCGTATGTATTTAAGACAATTTTTTCGGGACTGTTAACACCCTTCGAAGCAGTCTTGGGCATCTTTCCCAATTTTGTCCATTCGGTCTTTGGCGGCCTACCACTACTTTTGGGACTCGTAGCAGGGATTTTATTTTTGACCCTTCTGCTCCGATATGGCAAGCCAAAACGCAGACATGACTCCGGCAAGGATGGAAGAAACGATCCTAGCAATACGCTACCGGGACCGCATAACTAAAGTCCTTGGACTAGCCCGGCTAAGAGATCTGAATATGACCTGGTTTTTTTCATTCAGACCTATATGGCAGACCTGCATCTTACCTGTGCTTCGATATATGCTATGCGGAGAGGAATGCGTGTTAGACACCTGTCTTGCATTACAATCAGCAGTACCAATGGATATCGATACTTTGCTAAGTCCAGTAACGGCTCATGCATCGTGTTGTCCCCAGCGGTTACCAATCCTGATGACGGCATTCGTTGAGACTCCTGCGCTACGATTAGGTGGTGGCAGTGAAGCAAGAAATGAAAGCAACATCACCCAGGTACGACCCTCTGTGAGCATTGCTGATCCTGAAATCGATGATAGCAATCATTCTCACGACTGTCAGGTTACAGCATTATCAAACTTGGTCGAACTGTCACCTGAATATGTAGACCATTTTTTTGTGAGTCTGTCTGAAATTATGTTCTCCCCTGAACAGAAACAATAACTTTTTGGAAAACAATCCGGCTCACATGAACTCTGAATTCGGCCTTCGGCTTTGATAAACAAGAGCTACTGAAAAACGTTTGGAACTATTTTTTCCCCCGCTCATTTTGAAATTATTTTTTCCAAAATTCCAAAATATTTACCTTTTTTCTGGCACACGTACTTTGCTTAAAGTAGAACTATTCATAAAGAACAGAGTTTCTATTTTTAGTAGATCTAGTGTCAAAATATTACCTCAGCCTCTAGCACATTTTATAGCAACTGTATTTATATGTGATGAAATAGTCTTGCCCTTCTTTTCTGTATCAAGAGACATTTCATGTGTAATTTTTCGCAAATCGTTCAGTTGATATACATAAGCAATTTTTCTGAATGACCATACTGCTTAAAACGTACAGTACCTATTATCATTTTCATGTATTTCGTATACACCATTTAAAAAAAAATGCGAAATGGGACACGACTGTGCACCATGAAGGCGGACATTGATAACACACCGAGATTGTAAGTCATCTTGGACAAGTATGTTCCTTCCAAAGGCAAAGTGGTCGAGAGATTCTATAGGCAAACGATTTGGCATACATTAACTCTTCTTTGGGTCTCTAGAAAGTATATAAGTTACTTTTATGGCAAATAAAGTCCCTACTGTGGAGGAGTGTGGCTCACTGATTATAGCGGCAGACACTGATGCAGAGGTCTGGCCCGGGACCAGGGTTCAATTCCTGACGCGGCAGGGTCCTGAGCCCAAAAATGTCCACAGACTCGATAATTCTCGCCTCAGTGCCTACTCTAATCATGGGGTCCCACGCTGCAACTCTGGGCAATAGCTTGCTTAATCTCCACTACGGCGGCCCACCTGCTGCGGGATGCCTGGCTTTCACCTTGGGGATGCCCAGTAAGGGTTATCTCACAGGGAAAAAGCCAGGACATGTTCCCAAGGCAAGCGCCTTGATGCCTTCGGGTGATACGTGCGCTATATAAGTCGCAATACATTTACACATTTACATTTACTACTGTGAATGCTCTTAGTCTGGGTTCATGTTGGCTCGCCTGTTGTACATTTATAGAATCGACCACTGCTTTTGAAAAGTGTGAGTTTGTTCTCTGCCCAGGTGGGTAGTTCAGACGGTCATGTGGTGTCACGTGTGTGTTGGGGTGACGGTGTCTTCTCTGTCCTCACACCCACAGGCGCACAGAGAGGTCTCCATGGGATTGATAGTGGCACCAGGAACACTTCGTCACGAGGAACAGCGATAAAAGCAAAAGCGTGATTTTTAGGAAATATGTCTTATGTCTGGAATCCTGTCAGCCTTGAGACAGTTTAGAAGTGGGTGATTTACAAATAGTAGGAAAAAAACAAGCATTTGCAATGCAATAGGTCTTGCATTTGCTAGAGTTTGAGCTTTTAGCATTGTACATGACAGTACCTTTTATTTTTTTTAAAAACAAAACTTAAATAAAAGGCATTGTCATTTACAATACTAATAGCTCAAACTCGTATAAATGCGAGACCTATTGCATTGCAAATGCTTGTTATGGTTCACATTAAAAGGCTTTCGGTCCGCCTCTTTTGGCCATTGGCTTCTTTTACACTGGAACCTTCCTCCACTGGCTCGATACACTGTCAATGCCATCTTGCCTGAATTCACACAAGTATTTTAGTCTCTCCATTTGTCTATTGGCTCTTTGGGAATGTCCTTCTGCATACATCCGAATGTATGATGGATTGTTTACATCTGAGTTCAGTCTGTGAGTGGGCCAGTAACACAGGTGAGCAAGGCCTGACAAAAGAATCCGAAAAATGGGTGCTACAGAAAATAAGAAAACATTTTTTCCTGCTTAGTCTATTTTTAGGTGCTTTTATCCACGTTCGCGAGTGCAGTGAGGGCAAACAAGCATTGGTAAAGCCAATAGGTTTAGTACAGGGTGCACGCCAAACAAATGTGAAACCTATCGGCTGGTCATGCTTGATAATAAACACTGAAACCATGAGCTTTTCAGTCTTTGCATGGACACTAGTAAGGGAAGGGGTTTCTTTACAGGGAACAAACAATGTTTTCCATGTGAAGTAAAAAAGGAATATCGTCTTGTGGAGTGCACCGTTCTTAAAGGTAGGTGGCAAAGGCACGACCATGGAAATCTAGAAAAAACTGTGATTTCCTGTTGTAAGGGCGAAACCTTTGTGAGTAGGGATAGCGGAACTTAGTATGCACACAAATCTAGTGTTACTCGACTGCTATGTTCAAAATGATTAGCTCAAATGAAAAAAAAAAAAATATATATATATATATAAATATATATATTGGCTTGAAAAATGATCACAATTTTATGGAGGCAGGTTATACTTTCTGCAGTTTAACACTCTCTGCAGCTTTTCACTGTCAAGCCTGATAAAAACACAAAACAGCCTAGCCAGCCTTCCTTTCATCATACATGTGGCTTTCCTTTCATCAGCGGCCACTTTATAGCAGATCAAGGGCGCAGCTGGCTTGGGTACAGCAGCTACAGTGGCACCAGGGCCCAGAGCCTTGAGGGGCTTTAATACCCCAACAGCAGACAAAGGGAGTGTTTTCCTTGCTTGCCCCGGGGCTCGCTGATGTTTTAAGGCACGGGCAAAGTGGGCAATTGCCCAGGACCCCCACCTGGCAGAGGGCCCTGGGGAAGTAAACTTTTTCTCTACATAACTTCTGTCTATTTCTCTATCTCAACCTTTTGCATATAATTCAATATTGCCTGGCCTCACAGGGCTTAGATTAGCAGAAAATGAATCTTCAAAGGTGTTCCGAACAGGGGCACCAACATATTTCTTGCCCGGGATCCCATAAATGGTCAAGATGACATTGCCAGGGCCCCTGGCACCCCTGCCAGGCTTCTGAATAAGACGTGGAGTTAGCAGCAGAACATTGCAGTCGTTGGCTAGTCCACACCTTGTTGAAGCCAACCCTGCAGGCTTTCGCCGCAGAGCGCTTTATACCACAATTACGACAAACAGGTGTCATTTTGCTGCACTGAGTGCACATTACACAGCCTGTTAATTAAATTTCCGTTGAAAAGCTACACTTAAGTGACTTTGGCCACCAGGCAAATTCTGACCTGATTACTATGGGATTAGCGTGTGAGGTTCTGTAGCTGGGTATTATTGCAGTGTCTCCCCTTACAAGGTCGGTAGATGCACTTTCTGTTTTTAAACAATACACTGTGGCTCTCGCTGAAAACTTAATTTGCAGAGCAGCCGAGACTATGATAATAGAATTGCTTTGCAATTGTGGTGCAATCCCGACGTCTATGCTCCGACCCTTACAGGTCACTATAGAACCACCCACGACTGATTGTAGTGTTTTGCCACAAGGCGGGTTCGTATTGAAAAGCAAGAGAATGATTGCATGAAGTATCATTATGTGAATCTGGTTCCCAGCTGCAGCATATGGAGCCCTTGGGGGTGACAGACCTAGTGGGTGGGCCTGGGTGACACTAACCTGCACAGGGTTGGGCACACGTCTTCGTCTGCTTGTCTTACAGTGTATACCAGGACACACTCTACCCTATAACAATCCTACTACCTCCATCCTGACTGCGCTTCCAGATAACCCTCCAACAGGTATCTTGCCTAAGAAGCACACCCACAAACCTGGTTGTGAGCCACTTTTGGGGACATTTATTTGCACAGGGACCAATGCGCTGCAGGACAAATGCAACTATTTAAAATGACAGGTCCCTCCAGAATGCCGGGTACAACTGCTCTTCTTGGGGATGCACATAAACATTTAAGAGCTTTACTCATGCAGCCCACCAATGGGGTAAGAGGCCTTCTCTTCACCACCGCGGGCAGGGTCTCCTATTCCCTTGCAAGTGGTACGTTCCAAAGTTATCCTACACCAGCTCTGCTCTGGTAGCTCACTCCAGGGTGAGGCAGCCCCATTATAAAGAGAGCAGATGATAGGCTTATCCGCCTCTGTCTCGTTACCATCTAGAATAACAGATTGTACCTGAAATCCTTAGGAGGAAACCCCTGTGATATGTGGAAATGACTTTGGGTAACAGTTTGGGGAAAGAAAAGCCCCATTCCAACCTCAAGAGCCCCTCTCAGTGTTCTATAACTCACCCATGGGGTTGGCAGCCATTACAGACGACCCACTGCGCATGTTCCTCTAACTGCTTATTCAAGAAATTGGCGGGACTAGGTCTATCAACCCCCAGTAGCATAGCAAGGATGCCTTGGCCCTGGTGCAAGCAAGGAAAAAGGCCCTGTTGACGGCTGTGGGCATAGCAAAATACATCAATTTACAGGATTCACGCGGCTTTGGGCCCAAGTGCTAATGCACTTGCTGCACCAGCGGTAGCTGCCAAACTACTCGCCATCAAATGCACCTCTATGTCTTTACCTCCTCATGAGGAGCTATACAACTTGGAGGTCCATGGGGAATCTGCCTGTCAGTGGCTCAGAAAGGCCTAGTGCCTGCCTGTCCAGCCCTCGGATCCCTCGGTTCTCAAGGGAAGGCTGTGGAAAAATGGTGCACTCCCTGCAAGGCATGGTGTCTGCTCCCTGCCCCATGCCAGTTTAGCAGGGCATTCGCCCCATAGCACAGCGCTGCCAACACAAGCACTCAGTGATGGAGTACTGTTGGGAAAGGGTTACCTCCTTGCCTTGCGTCTTTTCTTCTAACCAGAACCCATATAGTTCTATTGAGCCCGTTTAATTCTTCTGCCTTGAAGGTAGCATGTGGCGTATCACCTGGCTCCACGATTAGTCTTACTTCCTTCAACATTTCTGTGTGCCCATTTGCCGAGCCTTCACACTCATTTGGGTTTTTGTTTCATGGTTATGTAGATGACAATCAGCTCGTTATCAGAGTGGAGAATGATACAAGAATGACATGGCAAAGATTTCAAACGTGCATGCTAGCAACTGCTAGCCGGACGAAGACCAATGAACTACAGATCAATACTGTTAGGAATGAGGTCCTGGTGTTTGGTAATTGAAACAGATATGGTTGGAGGCCTGATGGCCACTCATGATGGGAGATCCTTCAGTCCCAGTCCCTGAAGTGAGGAATCTTGGCTTCATTATAGGCAATAAATGAATGATCAGCCATCACCCTGCTTTACGGCTCTGATAATCTAAGAGAAAATGCTGTCAGTTCTTCCTGTGGACTGCATGAAAAGAATACTGCAGACTGTCTTCACTTCCCGCTTGAGTGGTGGGAATTCTCTCTATGAAAGTTGTTTTGTTAATTATCCAGGAAAACCTAAAGTAATATTGAATTCGGTTTCAAGACTGATTTAGGGTCTTTAGCAAAGCAAATCAGTATATTTACATTTAATACATCTTTATTGGCTACCTGTGGAAAAAACAGGTGTGGTTTAAATGTTTGCCAGGAAGTTGTTCATCATCTAGGACCTACTTTAAAAAACATTAAAATTACCTTTTTAAGTTAAAAAAACTTTAATATTCCAAAATGTGTAAATCAAATACAGCAGAGATCCCTCGGATTATTAGATACTAATTTACTGACAATTCGAAAAATTCACATCTAGTTAGAACAAGCATTTACAATGCAATGGTTTTGCCTTTGTTAAAGTTAGAGCTATTGGCATTGCTCTTGACATTATTTTTATTTATGTTTTTTTAACATAAATAAATGGCATTGCCATTTACAAATCCACTAGCTTTATCTCTCGCAAATGACACACCCCCTCCCGTCAGCTGCGATCCTCCAACCAAGCCCTTGCCACGGTACCTCGCATCAACAAAACCACCATGGGAGGTAGATCCTTCTCCTACCTGGCAGCTATAACCTGGAACTCACTTCCCACTCATCTTCGCCTTACCCAGAACCACCTAGCATTCAGAAAGCAACTTAAAACTTGGATATTCGACAAGTAATTCCCCACCCTCCCTCTAGCGCCTTGAGACCCTATGGGTATGTAGCGCGCTATATAAATCTCTTGACTTGACTTGACTTGACAAACACACACAGAGCCCCCCCACACACACACCCACACAGAGCCCCCCACACACACACCCACACAGAGCCCCCCACACACACAGCCACACAAAGCTTCCCACACACACAGCCACACAAAGCTTCCCACACACACAGCTACACAGAGCCCTTCACACACACCCACACAGCACAAGCAGGCAACAGGGGCACACGGAGGCACAAGCAGGCAACAGGGGCACACGGAGGCACAAGCAGGCAACAGGGGCACATGGAGGCACAAGCAGGCAACAGGGGCACGAAAACAGAGGCACAAGCAGGCAACAGGGGCACGAAAACGGAGGCACAAGCAGGCAGCAGGGGCACACGGAGGCACAAGCAGGCAACAGGGGCACACGGAGGCACAAGCAGGCAACAGGGGCACACGGAGGCACAAGCAGGCAACAGGGGCACGAAAACGGAGGCACAAGCAGGCAACAGGGGCACACGGAGGCACAAGCAGGCAACAGGGGCACACGGAGGCACAAGCAGGCAACAGGGGCACACGGAGGCACAAGCAGGCAACAGGGGCACACAGAGGCACAAGCAGGCAACAGGGGCACACGGAGGCACAAGCAGGCAACAGGGGCACACAGAGGCACAAGCAGGCAACAGGGGCACACAGAGGCACAAGCAGGCAACAGGGGCACACAGAGGCACAAGCAGGCAACAGGGGCACGAAAACGGATGCACAAGCAGGCAACAGGGGCACGAAAAGTGAGGCACAAGCAGGCAACAGGGGCACGAAAAGTGAGGCACAGGCAGGCAACAGGGGCACACGGAAGCACAAGCAGGCAACAGGACTGGCACATGACACTGAGAAATAAGGATCTAGTAAAGAGAATGAATAAAAACAACTGTCATCACTAAACAAAATACATTTTTCCTCTGTGCATTGCTGACTTATGGTCCAATATCTAAGCACACGGTTTCCCAGTTCTGACTCCCTAGCTAACGGTTGCTTGGCTGCTGTGACTGCACACACACCCCATTCGTGGTAAAGATTTGCTATTTCCATAATGCAAAGAGTGGTTTGATTCAGAGTGGATGAGGGGGTCACCCATGAGATGTGGGAGTAGCTCATCCAGGTCAGGTTATTTAGCTTTGCATGCTAGGATTTGTAGAGCCGTTTTTTTATCTTTTAAAAACATTTTAATAAGAATAAATTACATTTTTGTCATAAAATAGTATTTTGCTACACATTTTAAAATGAATATTAGCGTATTAAATATACTTCTGTAAGGTGGGCAAAATAATTTGAGTGATGGTTAATTAAATAAAAGTAAAGCAGCATTTCCACTTTTGTGTTTTAATATTCTGGGAATTGTAGAACCGTTTAAGTTATTTTATCGCCGGAACTACAAGTCCCAAAGTTCAAGAAAATCTGGAAAGGCTGTGATACTTTCACATGGCACTGTGAAACTTAAGATGTCTGGGTGACTTGTTAGTCTTTTTCCAGTATGAAAATCTAATTTCACAAAGAAAATAACTGTCACTCACCTTCAACATGACGTACACGTTCTCCAGAGGGGGCTTGGGGCCTTGTAAGGGACATGAACCCCTCTGGAAATGCACATTACAAGACTACTTGTTCACTACCACTCAGTGCTTTAATGGAAATATAGCTGTGCGGGTACTCACTCCTTAGAGTACCTGTTGGCTCCTGAGAAGTGCCTGTTCTCTCCCATTAAATGTATTGCAGCAGTGCTGAAAAGTGCAGGTACTCTCCCTTCCAAATTAAAGAAGTGCAAGTACTCAGTACCGGACAGTACCTGCCCAGTTAAAGCACTGCTATCACTAAATTCTAAGGGGGGAGCTCAGCCCTACCAAGTTACCCAGGTCTGCTCATGACGTTCTGTTCCAGTCCAGATTTTTTCTTTGACTTGTAATCTTGTTTATTCCATTCCATTATTAAACAGGACTACAAGTCCCAGACTTCAAAGGGGGAGCCCCTGAACTGGAACAGCACATCCTTCAGGGACCTGTAAAACCTGTCTGCGATGGGATCCACGGTGGTAGAGAGGATGGCTTTGTATGAAGACAGGTGTGACGCAAGCCCATCCTTTATTGTTGTAACTGTGGTTGCGGATTTCTTCCTGGACGTTGTCCTTATGGGACCCCTGCAGCAGACGGCTGTCTCATGGGACTGCTAGTCTCCAGACTGCTGGATGCTAGTACGTTTACCAGCTCCATGTCGCCAAGTACACACTAACCCGTCCAGTCCTGGGTTTCCATTCTGCATTCTAGTGCTTTATGGTACTGGTAACGTTGATTCACTGTAGTTGCTTCCTATCGAAATAAGAAACCTGAAACGAATGACCTGCGAAAGAAAAACCCAGCACTGGGGCATGGCGGCCTCGCTGACATGGAGTCGTCTGGTAGACTTCTGTGTGAGGCAGTGCTTGCAATAAATGAAGAGTAGTGCAGGTAGTATGGCCCAAGAGTAGCCAAGCCACTTCCATCTGACAAGTGTGTGTAGAAATGCGCCCTCGGTCAGAAGTGCTGGGCCGGGAGGTTTAATGAACTGAGTGCTGTGCAGGCACTGAGAGCCTGACGTTTAAAGAACTGACCCCGAGAGACTTGCACAAAGCTGAAAACCACTTCACTGCTAGGTTCCTTCAGTGCCTGCGCGTGCTGTTGCCAAACAGGAGCGTAGCCAGGACGCCATTTCTCCTGGTGCAAGCAAGAAGAGAGCTACTTTGACTGCTGTTGCGTTAGTAAAATGCAGCATAGCGAGGGCTCAGTGAGCCCGTGAGGCGTATGTGCCCAGTGCCGCTGCACCACAGCTACTCCCCTGTTGCCAAAGAAGACAAGCTGATGTATAAGCTGTCAGGACGGAGTAAAAAAAACAAAAACGTTGAATACCCGGAGTACAGCGAGTGACACAACAGGCGTGGTGGCCGGCACACATCTGCTGTCCACAGATAAAGCAACCACCCCACACCACACACCCTCCCCCTGGGTCCAGAGCATGTAGGGGAGGCGGGGCCAGCGGTACATACAAAACAAACATCTTCTTAGGGAGATAGAGGAGCTTGTTACGGGGATCAGCTCGCTCTAGGCCACCGCACGTGGAGACCTGGTTTTTAACCTGCAAGCAAAATGCACGCTGGGAGTTGTAGTTTGGCTTCATTTCAAATTGAATGACGGGAGAAACACACCTGAATGATTGATGAAATGAAAGCCCGGGGCTGTCATCTAATCCTTCGGCGTTAAGACTCTCCATCAAGGATTAGGGAGGGGGATGGGGGTCTTCTAGAGCACACCGAGACGCTCGGCGTTCACATGCAGTGAGTTGTCCTGTGTTTGCCACTGGAGGCTGACAGCTTGCTTGGGGCTGGGGCGCGCACTCACCCGCTCCTCCGGACCGCCGCTCGGCACTCCTGCCCCGCTCCCCGCCGCTGTCTCAGTACTGGTGTCTCTCTGGCTGCTCTCATGCTCTGCTCTCGGCGAGCATCCCCCTCTGGGCTCGCGGGGAGGTTTCCCGAACTTCCTCTTCCTGTCCTCCCTGCCCCCGTCCCTTCTGCTCCTCTCCGGTGCCTCGCCCCTCTCTCTGGTCACTTTCCTCCTGTCATGCCGCGTCCTCCCCTCTTCCTGGCCGCAGAGCCAGTCTTCTCTCTCGCCCCACTCTCCGATGGCATTGTGTTGGGTTTCCTGTCTGTCGCTCTTCCCCCTCCCCTCCTCTGCTCCGCGAGGGCTGCCCGGAGCTGCCAGCCTATGACACGTTCAGTAAATATGAACAGCCTTTGCATACCATTGCACCAGCGCTAGGGGAATTCATGGACGAGTCTGCACTTCTCTGGCTGGGAGGGCTGAGCCCGTTACAAGTCCGGTCTGAAGATTATATGACTGGGCCCCAGAAAGGCTGGGAGGGCAGAGTCAGTTACAAGTCCGGTCTGATGACGTATGACTGGGCCCCAGAAAGGCTGGGAGGGCTACAAGTCAAGTCCGAAGATTATATGACTGGCCTCAAAAAGCCTGGGAGGTCAAGGGCAGAGTCAGTTACAAGTCAGTTCCGATGACCATATGACTGGGCCTCAAAAAGGCTGGTAGGTCAAGGGCAGTCAGTAAAAGTCCTGTCTGGTGACTGTATGACAGGCTGGGGCTCAGAATTGCTGGTGGGGTAGGGGTAGAGTCAGTTACAATTCATGTCCGAAGCCTAGATGGCCGGGCCTCAGAAATGCTTAAGGGCTGAGATTGAGTCAGTCCTGGAGACCGGGAGGCAGGCAGAGCTGCGAAAGGCTGCTAAGGTGAGCACGATAAATAAATGCAACTACACCTTCCAGCATCTGTCTGCTTCACACCTTGCTTTCTAGCACAGCTAATAAACAGTTGGAAAATGACTGACACGCCCCTTCCAGCAATGCACCAAAAGCCGAGGAGCTCCTTACTCGATGTCCCAGAAAGCGCTTTTAGCCGTTTTAGAGGAATGGCAGCACCTACAACTCGCTTCAGTACACGTCAGGGGCCGAGTCAGTTTCATGTCCGTAGTGCCTCAGAAAGGATGGCCGGGCAGCTGCAACACCCAGACGAGGTGACAGGGGAGAGATAATCACGCCATGGAAGGCTGGAGAAGTACTGAACAAGCTAGTGCTTGATGCACAACAAGCAGGAAGGCGGGTGCCGGCTCAATGCCGGGACAGATTCGGGGGCGTTCCCGGCTTTTGGCTGACGTCGCGTGACGTAGCCAAAAGCCAAAAATTCTCGGGAACGCCCCCGAATCTGGTCCGAGATTGACGGACGGAGCCCTCTCCCAATGGCTAGCCTCCATTTATGGAGCTAGCCAATTGGAGGAGGGGGCGTTTACCCGACCCACACACACAACTCAAGAGGTTTTTTGGCGCATGCGTACTGAAGTACGCATCGCCAGTCAAAACCTAAAAACAACATGTGGTGGAGCGAATAGTCAAAGCCTGAAATCTTGCCAGCTTCTATAAGAGTAAACACCTCTCACTTACACTGCCTTGAGGAGATGACATGTCCGTTTCACCTCCCCAAGGCCTCCAAACAGTTTACTGGGCTGCACGGTGCAGATGTTTCTAAACAACATAACATAATAACCCCTGCCCTGTTTTCTGTAAGCACATACATTTTTCATGACTGCGGCAGGCAGAGAATTGGACGCACGGAGAGCAGCGAGGGACAATATTTGAAATACTTTCCCCTTTAAATGGACTTTTTACTTTGGAAGTTTAAAACATGCAGAGTAATATCAACGCGATGACACATTGAATAAAGAATAATATGGGGTCATTTTGTCTAGACCAATAGTTTTTGATATCCCAAATGTTTCATGTCATGCCCTAAGGTTTCTCACTGAAGTCATGAATATTAAACAAGAGGCTCACCTAAATTGGAACATTGTTGGCATGGGGGTAGGATTGTCCCTCTACACAGGACCAATGATTCATTTGTAAACAAATACAAAAAAATAGGGGCTTTTTTAGAAAGTCCTTCCGTCGGCGCTCGCTCCTGGTGCTGTGTACTGCAGGTAACACTGCGACACATATTGCTCTGTCCCTTTCTCTGACATATTGCCTCTGCCCTATAGCTACTTACCTCACTCCATTGATCGCATACTGGATTTGCGCAGCACTATATAAATACCAATTGATATGTTGGCCATTCGTTTCAAATGAACATTGTTCTACATTTATACACGGGTTGGACTGAGTTAGTAGCACCTGATGTAAGTAGCATGTGTAGTGTGGCATTTTAGGTCTCGCTAGAGTCAGCGAATGCGCTGTCCATGCAAGACATTTAGTAGCTGCTTCATACAGCACTACCTTGCAGGCCACCAGCTTGCTAGAACGCGCACAATCGCCCGCGATGTGCACAGCACTTTTTCCCGTTGCGCGCGCGCATGCCTGCAACTGGCGTCACCACTCGCGTTTTTTTTTATTATTTCATTTCGCGGCCGCACAGCGTTCCTTTTACGGCCACGCGGCCAATGCTTGTTTTTTTAAAGGAGCCAGGATCATTGAATTTTTCATATCCCAGGGCAGCTTTTAAAGCTGCAACCATTCCAACCAATCCAAGTGTGACTCGCAGGCTGGCACCTGTTTGAGCCAATCGGAGAATTAATAAGTTGGGACAATCAGCCTGCACCCCCCTCCCTCACCCCACTCAGGAGGCGCTACTGACTGCTTGTGAAAACCAGAAAGGGCTAACGGTGAAAAATTCACATGTGCTCAACTGTCACTTCATCTCGCCTTTCATTAACTGGTGGGTGTCACTGATTCCAGACCGTAGCCCTGTCTCCCACTTAAATTTAACTTGTGGGTACCCTTGTCTTTGCATGGCTCTTGAGGAAAAGTGTTCTTCTTGTCAGCATTTATTTTGTGTCAGGACTCCATAATTTTTGCATTGCCATTTTGTGTCAAACACCTCTGCACTACCCTCCTGGTTGTTTCTGCCGATGTCTGATGTAACTCTAACTGTCACGACCACCCTGCCCTTCCTGCTCCTTGTGGTTGAGCCAATTTCGAAAAAGGGAACAAAGGATTGGCCTCACCACCCTCGGACTGAACTCCTGCACACACCCACCCTGTTTCCAAGACTTGGTCACACCACCGTCCCAGAACTTGTTTCTTTCACATATCCTGCTGTTCAAGATCTGTCTGTTCTCTCACGTACATATCCTGTTTTGCAAGACCTGTCCGTAATATTTTGTACCATCTGTTGCAGCACCGTCCTGCCTGAACAAAGAATGGCGTAACTGTATTCTGACGTCGGGGATGCCAGGCCCCCATCCGAACTGGTTTCTTAAGGTGGGAAATGTATATATAAGGCCTGTAAGCTGCGGAGTGAAGCAGCAGCCTCCTCTGTCTTGCCTCCGACGAGCTTGGGACTCTGTTCCATAGCCCTGGCTATTCGAATAAAACTTGGTTCCTCCTGCAGACGAAGGCTCCTGGGTCTCCTTTTTTCTATATAAGGAGGGTATGGAAGACTTGGGCAGTTCCCCCGCCACTGAGACCCAGTAAGTGGGTATAAACGGTTCTTCAAATGGCACCCGAATAGGGACCCCACGAGCACGAAGGTCAGGCCCAGTGAATGTGAGGAGGTGCACGGAGAGACTCCGACGGAGGTACTCTACCTGAGAGATTCTTGCAGTCCGTTAGCTGAACGCATCGCCCCCTGTTCCTCCCCGCCCGGTCTGGGCCACATGACCGCGTCCTCGCTGGGGTCCCCAAACAAAGTGATTTCTGGAACAGGACACAGTCCTACGTCTGCTGACGAGAACTACCCCTGTCAGGTAAGGGTGGGCTGATCACCCACCGAGTAGTTAGGATTCTGCTGTTATTGACTTTTGCAAAAGCCAAGCCAGCGGGGTGAGTTTTTTAAACCCCGCTGTTGTCTGTTATCTGTTTACAAACATGCCGGCCAATCAATCAATCAATCATATCATTTCTAAAGCGCACTACTCACCATGGAGGGTCTCAAGGTGCTGGGGTGGGGAATGCTGCTACTGCTCGAAAAGCCAGGTCTTGAGGAGCTTTCTGAAGGTCAGCAGGTCTTGGGTCTGCGGTAGGTGAATGGGAAGGGTGTTCCAGGTCTTTTTCGGTGAGGTGGGAGAACGATCTGCCGCCTGAGGTCGCTCTTCAGAAGCGGGGAACTGTAGCGCGGGCGAGGTCGGCGGAGCGGAGCTGGCGGGTGGGGGTGTAGAAGCTGAGTCGTCTGTTGAGGTACGTTGGTCCGGTGTTCTGGAGTGCCTTGTGTGCGTGGGTGAGGAGCTTGAAGGTTATCCTCTTGTTGACCGGGAGCCAGTGCAGGTCTCTCAGGTGGGGTGTGATGTGGCTGCGGCGAGTGATGTCGAGGATCTGGCGTGCAGAGGCGTTCTGAATGCGTTGGAGCCGTCTCATGAGTTTGGCCGAGGCTCCTGCGTAGAGGGAGTTTCCATAGTCCAACCTACTGCTGACAAGGGCCTGGGTGATTGTTCTTCTCGTTTCAGTGGGGATCCACTTGTAGATCCTACGGAGCATGCGGAGGGTGTTGAAACAGGAGGTGGAGATGGCGTTGACCTGTTTAGCCATGGAGAGGGTGAAGTCGAGGATGACCCCTAGGTTGCGTGCATGGTCGGTGGGTGTTGGAGCGGTTCCCAATGCGGTCGGCCACCAGGATTCGTCCCAGGCCGAAGGGTTGGATCCGAGGATGAGGACCTCCGTCTTGTCCGAATTCAGCTTCAGTCGGCTGTTCCTCATCCATTTAGCAACGGCCTTCATTCCTTCGTGAAGGGTGGCTTTGGCGGTGTGGGGGTCCTTGGTGAGGAAGAGTATCAGCTGGGTGTCATCGGCGTAGGAGAGGATGTTGATGTCATGCCGATGGGCGACGTGGGCGAGCGGTGCCATGTAGATGTTAAACAGTCCAGGCCGGTAGTAAGTTTAAGAAATTATGTTGTTGTATGTGTGACAGGACTCCCAGCTGGAGGCGGCCTTTCCGCTTCCTCCAGAGGGGACCCCTGGTCACACCATGTATACTAAACATGGTCCTTCTGCTATAATGTTTTCCCCTTTTTGGACCAAATACACTAAACAAAGTGACTCAGAATTACAATGGCCGCGTTATGGGTCTTTTGACCCGCAAGTTCTGGCAAATCTAGGAACAGCTATTTAAACAGAAGATTCGTCCCTCGATGTTTGAGTCTGTCAGGTTGTGGAGGAAGGAAATTGAGCAGAGAGCAAAGAAGGAAAAGGCACTAGTAAGGAAGCGGGAGCGGATGTCAATGGCTGACCATGCTAGGGAGCACTTACAGGACCGAATGGAAAAATCTGTAGAGATAGCTGATAGAGAACATAGGGCGTGGGTGCAGAAGTGCTACCTGGACCGTGAAGAGAAAGGAAAAGGCTTTATGGAAGGGGGAGAAGAGAGCGATTCCCTGCTCGATACCATGTTGGATAGTCCTCCTGCTTATGACCCCATCTACCCTGCGCTGACACTCTCTGCCCCGCATGCAGCTGCACCAGCCGTGCTGCACACTCCTGCCCCCAATGCCCCTCCTACTGTTCCCCCGTCACACCGACCCCCCCCTATTTGGACGCCTATGACACCAACTGCGCACACTACCCCTGTCCTCGCCACGGGAATGACAACGAGTCCCCATCCGCCCAATTCCTGCAGCTTTACCCCTGCCCGCCCCTTCCCTTCTTCCCCGTGGTCTACGGTTAAGCAGGATTTATATAGATTATTGAATTCTCCCCGACTGGCTTCTTTGCGCTCTGCAGTCAGCTTTTCATCCCTTCGAGAAGATGACCTGCAAAAGCAACAGTGTGAATGTTGGACAAATAGCGGAAAAATGTATCAATTTAAAGAAATATGGTCCACCTTTTCCCAGTGGACAATTATGGAACAGACCACCTGGGCTGAATACATGTGTACCTTGGTTATGCAGAGATTCGAGAATTCGTTTATGCCGATACCCACCGGATTAGTGGACCTCAGGTCACAAATAAAAAGAGGCGATGTGCAGGGAGAGGGGATGTTTGGCGCTATGTCTGCTTTGATAGCTTACTGTGATATGACCGCCTTCCCTAAACCCCCTCTAGAAACAGCTATGCCAATAAGAGAGGCGGCCCCTGTCTTTGTTAACGCACTCACCGATGCCCAAAATAATGGCCGAGAGCCTGTTGAAGCCCACTGGCATAGGCTATGGGTTCATGTCCCTTGGAAAAGGTCAAAGGTAATGCAGTTGAAAGGGCAGTTACCAGATCCTCGAAAGAATCCGGCTGCGTTTTACAAAGAATTAGGCCAGATAATATCTGCTGGTACACTTATTCTTTAAGACATCGACTTGCTCTTTGGTACGGTCGTTCCTACTGAAATTTGGGATAAAATTCGACATACTGACCATGAAGTAGAGCTGGGAAATAAATAAATCTGGAAGCTATAGAAGACGCAAGGGCAGGAGGGACTAAGCCAGAAGCTGCCATCCTGACTTTGCCTGGTAAAATAATAACGCTTATGAATTTTTTTTTGCCAGAAACAGTCATTAACTGGTATAAGATAAATGCCTGTAGGCAGCAAAAAGATGAAAGTGTGGCTAACTCCTTTACCCGTTTTGAAACAGAATACAAGGGACATAGTGGCTTGGACCCCCGGATCCCAGGCTCTAGCCCAGTATTTGTCGATAAGTTTGTCAGCAACTTGCTTCCTGAGATTTCCGCCAGGCTCAAGAAAGTTCATGGTCTGCCCAGACTATGACTGGTATCTTGGATATGGTACAGTATCACGAGAATAGGGAGAATGAAGATAGAGAGATGGAAAGTTAGAAGGCTAGGGATATTAAGACTAAGGTACTTCTGCAGCAGGCTTACCCTCCCAGAGGTCCTGATGCCCGCTGGAATTTCAGACCACAAACCCAACCCTCTCCGAGGGCTCGCCAGTCTACCCCATCAGGCCCTCAACGCACGGGAGCCCTCCAAACAGATCAGTGTGCTTATTGTAAAGGGTACGGCCATTGGATAGATGAGTGTTCCATATTAGCTGAAAACATCTGAACAGGGAAGACTCAGCCTCGTGCTCCTAGGGAGGGGAGGCCAACTAGGGACCATGGCCCGTCCCGTCCGCAGGACAAAGAGCATAGGTCCAGGGATGACGCCCCTGTCCGGCAATGCCCGGCCAATAGGTTTGATGGATACGAAGCAACACCCAATTATTACAATGATGATTATGACGAAGTTGATGAGACAGGGTTCTATCAACTATAGGACAGCCAGGAAAGGGGTATTACTAGAGTGCAAATTCCAGTGGATCAAAGGGGCCTGTATGTTCAAATGTCAGTTGTGGGGAACAATCAGAATTTTCTTCTGGATACTGGGGCCACCAGGTCTTCTATTGCACGTCTGTCAGTCCCAGAGGCACCCCTTTCTGGCAACATGAATGTCTCCGTGGGTTTTGCAGGAACACCCGTGACCAGCCCTGTCTCTGAACCCCTCCTTCTTGAAATTGGCCCGCACATGTTGACGCTCCCTTGGTCCTCACTACAGGTTGCAGTGAAAACTTATTTGGCCTGGATTTACTGAAAGCTCTGTATGCAACCATATCATGTAGTCCCCAAGGTGTATCCCTAACCATTTCCCCCACTGCAGCCTCCTATATGTATCTGTCCGGTCCCCTCCCACCAGAGTTGCAGTCTTTACCTTCCTCCCTCTGGACATCATCAGACACTGATGTCGGCTGTCTCAATTTACCCCCTCATGTGGTACGTATTCAGCCCTGGGTCATCCTTCCCTGCCTTCGACAGTATCGACTGCCCGCGGAAGGAGAAGTGTCCCTTTTAACAATAATATCTGAATTAATGGACAAGGGCGTAGTGGAGGAGACACATGGTAATATCTGTAACAGTCCCATTATTCCGGTTCTTAAAAAGACCAATGGAGATGCTCGCTCCCCTAAAATATACAGATTCGTGATTGACCTGAGAGCCCTTAACAAAATAACGATATCCCAATACTCTGTTGTCCCCGACATTACAGCCCTCTTGACGATGGTCCCTTCGGTATACACCCGTTACAACGCAACTTTTACTTCGCACTACCATTACAACGCAGGCATTACAACGCATACCATTACAACGCATTGCGCTGGGGGGCGCTCTAGGATAAGAGGTAAGTTTAATTTACTATCCAACACCTTCCCTAGGGTCCACGGGGACTGGAGTTAGAATAGTAAATTATACTTACCACTATCCAGCACCTCAAAGCGCTATGCGTTGTAATGGTATGCGTTGTAAAAACCGCGTTGTAATGGTATGCGGAGTAAAAGTATGCGTTGTAACGACATACATCCGGTCCCTTCTGACGTCACGCACTTTTCTGTCATAGACCTGAAGAATGCCTTTTTCAGTATTCCTATACATCCTGACAGCAGACATTTTTTTGGTTTCTCCCTTGGTGGGCGGAGCTTTAGATTTTGCCGCGTCCCTCAAGGCTTCACCGAGAGCCCCAGTACCTATAGTCAAGCTCTCCAAAGTCAACTAGATTACTTGGAACTCCCTGATAATTCCACACTGCTGCAGTATGTTGATGACCTCCTCATTACTGTAAATTCCGCTCGACATGTAAAGAGGCTACTCTCTGTTTGTTACGCCACCTTGCCCTCCAAAACCACAAGGTCTTTTAAAAAAGATTCAGTTTTGTTGTCAAGAGAAGGTGACCTATTTATGCATCTCCTCTCGAAGGAGGGAAGGCAGCTAACCGCTGATCGTGTAGCCGTTATCAATGCTATGGCGGCCCCACGGACACAAAAGCAGGTACGAGCCTTCATAGGTCTAACCTCATACTGCAGACAGTAGATTTAGAATTTTTCGGCCATGGTCAAACCTCTTCTTGCCCTCACGACTAAAGACATATCAGACAGTTCCTTTCCATGGACTAGAGAGCATACGCAAGCCTTCCAGGGTATAAAAAGAGCTCTGTGTACTGCTCCAGTCCTCGGTACTCCTGATTATAACAAAAAAAAAATATTTTTGTACATGAGACAGACGGCTGTGCATGCGCCGTTTTGACCCAGATATTCGGAGGTCACCATCGGCCAAGTGCCTATTTTTCAGCTACCTTAGATCCTGTTGGGAGGGCTCTCCCAGGATGCCTACGGGCGACAGCTGCGGCTTCACTCATGGTCCGTCAGAGTGCGAGGATCGCCATGAACTCCCCCTTGACTCTGATGGTTCCCCATTCTGTGGATACCCTCCCTAATAACACCAATACACTGTACTCACTGACGGACCGAACACAACAGGTGTGGTGTCGAACCTTCTGGTCCAAAGATAAAAACCCCCTCAGCTGTGGTGTCCCGCAAGGGTCAGCTCTCAGTCCTTTCTTTTTTAATATTTATCTTGCACACCTGGCAAAGATGATAGAGGCATTTGGGGTCAGAGTGGTCTCTTATGCTGACGATACACAGCTTATTTTCTCCTTCAGAGACCATTCGGACCATGGACTGGAGAAATTTAAAACATGTCTCTCCAACATTGTCACATGGATGACTAATAATACTTTAAAACTTAACACTGACAAAACTGAGGTGCAATGTTTTAATCAAGCGACCCCCCTACTGCCTGGCAAGTGGTGGCCTTCAGAGCTGAACCCTCCTCCTTCCCCGGTTAAAGTTCCACGCAATCTCGGCGTCCAAATTGACAATGATCTATCCTATAAAATTCAAATTCACAAAGTTACCTCGGCCTGCTTTGGCAAACTACACATGATAAAAAAGATCTCCCCCTACCTGCCCTTGGAGTCAATGAAGACGGTAATTCATGCCCTCATTACTTCCCACCTGGACTATACCAACAGCCTTTATGTGGGAGTGCCAGCCTACCTCCTACACCGGCTACAGATCGTGCAGAATGCTGCGACCAGACTGATCTGTAAGGTCCCATACCGTCACTCGATCTCTCCTCACCTGATGAACCTTCACTGGTTGCCTATTGCCGCACGTATCCAGTTTAAAGCCCTGGTACTTATCTTCAGGGCACTGAATGGAAAGGGTCCTGGATATCTTAGACGAAGGTTGAAGATAGTCCATTCGTCACGTGCGCTTAGATCTAACCACCTCCGCCTCCTGCTCCCCCAAGATTCCATCTAGCAGAAATGGTGGCAGAGCTTTCGCGGTGGTTGCCTCCAGACTCTGGAATGTCCTGCCGATCAATCTCCGCCTGACTGATTCAGAATCACAATTCAGGAGCAAACTGAAAACATTCCTATTTTCCAGCTGCTAACCCTTGGTTTCTTTCGTTTCGCGGTCCCCAGCGCCGGGACACCCCCGTTGGGGGTAGTTTTAGGAATCGGGTCTAGTCCTCTTTCAGTGACCATGAACTGTTATCACATGACCTGCCAGTTACAGGATATAAGCCAGTCCTACCTTCCTGTCATTGCTTGGTATTGCCAATGTGTGGGTTCCTGGTTGCTGGTTCCTATGTTACTTGGATGTGCTTTGTTTGTTTTCACGGGCTCGCGAGAACAGTTCTTTCCCCCTTCTTCTTCTGCGTGCGAACTTTTTGCCCTTTCCTTCCCTTCGTTTTTCCTGTTTAGTTAGTTAGTGGGATAGGGTCTCTTTTCCCCGTTTTTGTCTAGATCCCGGTGCTTTTTACATTGTCCTGTATTTTTGGGCTGGGGCTACCAGGGGCTCCTGTTTTTTCCCTCCCGTCTGACAACCTTTTCCCTTATATTTTTGAGAGTATCGTTGTGCGGAGGAGACGCTAGTTGTATCCGCGCTTACCTATGTGTGGCGTGTCTCCTGTAAACACCTCTCCACATCGTTACTCGCGGAAGTGACGGCTTTGGTCATTCCGCGTTCCCGAGGGTAGGTTTCTTAAGGTCCCATCCCAAGTGCCGAGTTTTCACGCGTATTGTTTTTAGCGTGAAGGGGTTTTTTGTTCATTTCAAATAAGAGACATGTTTTTCCCCTGACAAGAAAACATTAAGAGGGACACCCTTTTTATCAAAGTCAGCTGCTTGAAGTTCCAAGAGAATCTATCTTGGGGGTGAAACTTTTGTTGACTGCATTTTTCCACGATACCAAGCCTGTACTATTAACTGGTAAGTAGCGTGATTGTTTTAGCAGGACATGGTCACTGTTGTCGGGATAATTGGGAAAGGTACGTGATTGTGAAGTGTATTTATTTTGTTTGTTCAGGTGCAGAAGCGTGGAGGCGGGAGCTGTGAACTCTTCGATCTACATGGGCGGAAGCTCGGTGTCTCCTCATACTCCAACCCCTTTCCTGGGTCGTTGGTTCACTCATTGTTTACATCTAGTGAGTGGCTAGTGAGTCGGGGAAGTGGATTGGAACAAACCTCGTTCCTGCAGTGTGTGGGCCGGGCGGAGCCCAACAGAATAACAAGCCCACGAAATAGCGCACTGCCCGGACGGGTATGGATTTGGATACGGGGGTTCTTCCGGATGGGGGCGCTGACGCCCCTACCATGCAAGATGTGGTGGGGGCTTTAACGGCCTTACAGCTTCAGGTACAAGACCTTCGTCAGGAAAATGTAGGCCCAAGACAGGAACTAGGGGCCGTGAGGGCTAGAGAACAGACACAACCCAGGGGACTTGGTTCTTTTATACAGCCGGCAACGTTCCAGTACGGAGGAGGGGCGGGACAGAGCACCCGTGGGAGTGGGGCTCCTATAGCGGTCACAGTGACATCTCCTGCTCCTGTTCCTTTAGCTCCCCCTGAGAGGTTTACTGGGGACAGTGAGAAGTTCGGGATGTTTATGAATCAGTGCCAGTTACACTTTATGTGCAAGGCTGGTGCCTTTCTCGATGACTCTGCCAAAGTTGCTTTCACTATCTCATATCTGGCTGGCACCGCTGCTCAGTGGGCTATTCCCCTGGTAGAGAGCGACGACCGAGTGTTGTACAATTATGCGGCTTTCAAGGAGTTCATGCGGGGATTGTTCGCTAAGCATGCTTTTATGCAAGCAAGCGATACGGAGCTTTTGAAATTACGGCAGGGCAGACAGGATCTCTTAACATACATAGCCTCGTTTAATCGGTTGGTGTCCAAAACTCAATGGCCGATGGAGAAGCGGACCTCCTTATTCTATCAGGGTCTTTGTGAGGAACTGAAGGACGTGGTATCCCAGGTGGTGGATCCACCCGATAACTGTGCGGCGTTCATAGACTTGGTGGTGAAGCTAAACCTTCGACTATCGGAGAGGCGTGGGGACCGTCATCGTTTCCAAATATCCAGGGGTAGCTATGTGAAACCTGATGTTAAGCCACTAGGGGAGCCTAAGACAGCACCCAAACCTATGGAAATAGGAGGAGTAAGAGGGCCCTTAACCTCAGAGGAAAAGAAAAGGAGAAGAGATTTGAAACTGTGTTTGTATTGTGGACAGGGAGGCCATTTTGCCAGGGAATGCCCTGTCAAACCATCAAGGGCTGGGAATGAGAAGAAGGTGGCATTTGTCCAGGTAGAAGGATGCACAAAAAGGGATGAGGAGCTAGGGAGACAGTACAATGTACAGGGGGCAATAGATCTGGCACCTAGGCATTTTTGTCAGGATTCGAGTAATTGCGCCTACAGGACTACAAATCCCATAATGATAAAATGTAACAGAGGCTATATATTGTGATGACCACTAGATGGCGCTGTAAATGATTACTCCTTGGAATCGTGTTTGGAGAGAGTGTGGTCGCGTTTCCCTGTGTTGGGAGCTTGTTCCAGGATTTGGATTTGTATTTTGGATTAACTTCAGGTCTGTTTGGCGAAGTCCTATCGCATCTGCCAAGTCGACGAGAGGGAAGGCTTTTCCTCCGTTTCTCTACCTGGTCGCGAGCGGCTGCCGCGCAGGGAGAGACGTGTGTCCTTGTTCCAAAATTAAACGCCGGGTTGGTGTAACGGCGGCGGAAAGAGGATTGGGTGCTGAAAGCAGGGTTTCCCGTTCGCGAGCGGCTGCTGCGAGGGAAGATCTCCAGCGCCTGTGGGTTCGCTGCAAGGACGCTGATTTGTGTTGCCGATTATCTGGGAAGACCGGAGAGTGCTTCCTATCCCTGACAGTGCTGTGATCTTCATCGCGAGGGGATTCCGCGAGGCGAAAGCATCTGGCACTGTAGTGTTTAGGGTTGCTGGAAACGATAAGCATCGTACAACCTTTTTTCTGTGAAATATTCGATTAATGAGTGGATTAGTAAGCCTCGGATGCAGCTTTGAACAATCCCCCACAACAGGGAACTGGTAAGCCTCGGATGAGGAAGAATTGCTTGGTTTTAATTTTTGTTAGTATTCCATTTGTAGTTGGGCCCAGCTAGGAATACTAAATTGAACTCTTTTTGTCCTGAACTGAACTGGATGTGCTTTTGAAGTATAAACTCACGACTGTTCGAACTTTCTTGATTTGGTTCTACGGCCGCATCACTACCTATCTCAACTGGGTTACTGGAGAAAACTATTTGCTAATCAAGGGAAGCATATATGGTATGTGTGGGGGATGCTAGGCCTTTTGTGATGTGATGCTAACTGTTGAATCTTTATTGACAAGTGGTTTCTTCACAGGGAGTCCTCTGGTATAGAGAAGTATCTATGGTTTTAGAGGAAAGAGGTCCCCCTCCTGATATATTGGTATGTACCATTCTACTAGCGAGACTTGAATGAGAGTAGTTAGGATTGATGTGATAATCTTTTCTTTCTTGTCGTTTCAGCTATCCCATCCGTTCCAGACCCTTTCCTTACCTTCCCTGATTTATCCCTCGCTTGATTACCTTTACGCTCTGTGTTATATGTGCAGTCAGAGTGTGGGGAAATCAGGAGGTGGACCCCTTTTGGCATCACCCTGATCCTGAGGTTTCCAGAATCGTGACAGAATCATTTACCCAAGAAAATAGTAAACCTCCCGGTCAGGGTGTGCTGAAAGATGACCACACTAGAAGAAGTCATGCAGGCATTGGTTATAGTTCAGCAGGAGTTGGTGAATTCTCGGGCAGAAACTGCTGCTCTAAAGGAACGGTTTGATAGGCCTGTTAGAAACCCTTTTGATGCTTCTGTAGGAGCACCGCAAATACAGGTTACAGTGCCCCCGCCGATACCCTTGGCTAGTCCTGAGAGATATGCAGGGGACCCTCTGAGGATCCAAACATTCTTGACTCAGATTACCTTGCATTTTTCGTGTAGGCCAGCGTCCTTCCCTACCAACCATTCCAGGGTGGCTTTTGCGATATCCTACATGACTGGGGAGGCTGCAGATTGGGCAGTCCCTTTGGTGCGCAAAGACGATCCTTTGTTGACAGACTGGAATGCCTTTCGAAGAGAGTTTGAGAGGGTGTTTGATAGAAGGGCTACCACCCTTAGTGCGGATCGTGACTTGTTGGGGTTGCGTCAAGGGAGAAAGGATTTGATAACTTATATGACAACTTTCAATCGCCTGGTGGGGGAAACGGCATGGCCTGAAGAAAAAAGAATGGCATTGTATTATCAGGGGTTGAACGAAGACATGAAAGACGTCCTGGCCCAAATTGATCCCCAGCCCACGAGTTGTTTAGCATTAATTAATCTGACCCTGCGTTTGGATCACCGCCTGTCTGAGAGGGGAGGTGAGCGGAAAAGAGGCGGGCGAACATGGAGTGGGTATGAGGTGGAGAGCGTTAATCAGAAGAGGGATTCAGGTCCTGAGGCTATGGAAGTAGGAGCTGTACGGCCACCATTAACCAAGGCAGAAAGAGAGAACAGACGTGCCCTTGGTCTATGCATGTATTGCGGCAAGAAAGGGCACTACGTGAGGGAATGTCCGTCAAAACCCCAAAAAAGAGGGTTGTTTTTCCCTCCCAAAAAGATGGTTGCTGTAGTTGCAGAAAACACCTATGCATAACAGGAAGCAGAAGAGGGGACTGAGAGTAGACCTACCTCTCCTAGGGAATGGAGGATTCCATCCTTGGGAGTAGTGGACAGAATGGAAGCAGTGTCACATGTGATATTGCCCATGTATCTGGGGTCAGGACAGAAAAAGGTATCAGTGAACACAATGGTGGATTCCGGGGCCACGGGAAATTTTATTGACTATGGGTTGGTGCAGAAGTTAGGATTGAAGAAAGTTCCCACTCAAGCCCCAGAATTGGTATTGGCAGTGGACTGCACCCCTCTTAAGTCAGGTCCCATTGTAGAACATACCGAGGTGTTAGAGTTGACTCTTTGTGGACAGCCTTGGGATCATGTGGAATCCATTGTTCTAAACATGATTGAGGCCCCTCAATACGAAATCATATTGGGGATGCCGTGGTTGTGGAAACACAATCCTTTGATGGATTGGAAGTTGAAAACCATCCAGTTCACTTCAGAGCTTTGTGTTGCCGAATGTTTACAGGATAATGAGGGATCACATACTCTATCTTTGGCCCAAAGTTACAGAGTAGCCACTGCAGCCGAGAAGGAGGTGACTCTGCCAAGAGAATACCATCAGTACCAAGCAGTGTTCAGTAAAGTGGAGGCCGAAAAGCTTCCACCTCATCGCGACTATGACTGTCGAATAGATTTGGTGGAAGGTTCCAAGATCCCTACGTGTAGAGTCTATGCGCTGTCTGATTCGGAGACAAAGTATTTGAAAGAGTATTTGGAACATCTGTGTTCGTTGGGGTTCATAAGACCATCACGTTCCCCAGCAGCCTCGCCTCTTTTCTTCATCTCTAAGGCCAACGGTGAGCTGCGCGCTTGCATAGACTTTAGACAGTTGAATAAGATCACGATTAAAAATCGTTACCCTCTTCCGCTCATCCCTGTTCTGTTAGACCAGGTGAAGGAGGCCAACATATACACCCGGTTGGATCTTCGTGGGGCGTATCATCTGGTGCGGATTCAGGCCGGCGATGAGTGGAAGACGGCGTTCAAAACACGCTTTGGCCTATTCGAGTATCTGGTGATGCCGTTTGGGCTCTGCAACGCCCCTGCGGCGTTTCAGTTTTTCCTGAACGACATCATGAAGGAATACATCGATCATTTCGTTGTCATCTATATTGATGATATTCTGATTTACTCCGATGATCCAGCTCAGCATGTTAGCCAGGTTGTCTTGATCCTCCAGAAGTTACAGGAACACTGCTTATACTGTAAATTAAGTAAGTGTGAGTTTGGAGTGACTGAAGTGGAGTTTCTGGGGGTGATCTTGAATCCTCAGGGGTTTAGGATGGCTGATCGAAAAGTGAAGGCAGTACAAGAATGGCCTGTTCCTAGGAGTGTGAAGGATGTACAGTGCTTCCTAGGCTTCTCCAATTACTATCGGAGATTCATAGCTCATTTTTCACAGCTAGCCTCTCCAGTAACCCGGTTGTTAAGAAAGGGTGTTACCTTCTGTTGGACTTTGGAGGCAGGAGAGGCTTTTGAGCAGATGAAAAAGGCTTTCTGTTCTGCCCCTATCTTGCGACATCCTCAATCTGATGTTCCCTTCGTTGTAGAAGCTGATGCCTCGGACATTGCTATTGGAGCGGTGCTCTCACAAAGAGATAAAACCACAGGTCAACTACACCCTGTTGCCTTTTTGTTCAAAAAGCTGAATCCGGCGGAGGTGAATTACACAGTGGCAGAGAAAGAACTGTTGGCAGTAAAAAGGGCTTTTGAGGAGTGGAGGCCTTATTTGTGGGGGGGTCAACATCCTGTTACTGTGTTCTCTGATCACCGCAACCTGCAATTTATGAAGACTGCTAGGCACCTGTCGCAACGTCAAATGCGGTGGATGTTATTCTTCGCAGAATACGACTTTACGATCACCTTTCGTCCTGGGGCTGATAATCGAAAGGCAGACTCATTGTCCCGCCAATTGGATCCCGGAGCATCACCAAAGGGTGAACAGTTGTCGATTCTACCACCGGAGAGAGTGGTGTGTGCCACTACGGTGGAGACGTTCTTGGAAGCAGTACGTAAACAACGTTCCGCATCACAGTGGCAGGTTTGGGCGAGTAAAGAAAAACACCGAACACTGAAACATGGACTACCAATGCGGAACAATGCTCTGTTTCTCCCCACTCATGAATTACGTCTAATGGCCTTCAACTGGTGTCACAACGCCATGGTGGCGGGTCATCAGGGACATACGAAAACAATACAGGCGATACAAAGACAATTCTGGTGGGAAGGAATGGTGACAGATGTAAAGTCCTGGATTGAGCAGTGTGATACCTGTGCAAGAGCTAAAAGTGAACAGACCAGGAGTAAGGGGTTGTTGATGCCTCTTCCTACCCCCTCTAGACCTTGGCAGACGATAAGCCTGGATTTCGTGCTGGGACTACCCATGGATAAGGGTTGCGACGCCATTCTGGTGGTGGTGGATAGCCTGACCAAGATGGGACATTTTATCCCCTGTCGCAATCTTCCTACAGCTGCCCAAACCGCGCAGTTGTTGTTGACTGAGGTGGTGCGGTTGCATGGAATACCTAAAGTCATCATCTCAGATCGTGGACCGCAGTTTGTCGCCAGGTTCTGGCATACCTGGTGCAAGGCGCTACAAGTAACGGATGCATTGTCTACGAGCTTTCATCCCCAGTCGGATGGTCAAACCGAGAGGCTTAACCAAACGCTTAAGAAATACTTGCGGTGCTACGCCGAAGAGGCTAAGGATTCCTGGGTCTCTTTGTTATGGTTAGCCGAACTGTCCTACAACAACGCTTGGCATAGTTCTACAGGGGAATCACCTTTTCGGGCCAATACAGGTTATCATGCGGACATCTTGCCAGTAACAATCCCTAGCGAGGTGCATAATCATCCCACTGTTGCTTCTAGGATGAAGGCGTTGCTGAAGATCCATAGACGGGTACAACTGCACCTGGAAAGGGCAAAAACCACGTATAAGAAATGGGAAGATCGTCATCGTCAGAAGGGTCCTGAATACCAAGTGGGGGATAAGGTGTGGCTGTCGACCAAAAACATTCGATTTCGCTACCGCAGTATCTTCCATCCTAGGTTCATTGGACCTTATGAAGTGCTGCGGGTAGTGAATCCTGTAGCTTACAAACTGAAGTTGCCAGCATCCTTACGGATCCATCCGGTTTTCCATTGCAGTCTGTTGAAGCCCGCGCGAACGGGGAGGCGGCAAGCGGTCCCTCCAGTGATGAGAGATGGCCAGTTGGAATATGAGGTGCGTAGAATAGTGGATTCTAAATACCAACGAGGGAAGCTGTGGTATCTCATATCCTGGAAAGTATACGACTCGGAGGATGACTCCTGGGAACCCTGTAATGAAGTACATGCCCCTCTTGCAGTTCGACGGTTCTATGCCCAGAATCCGGGGAAGCCGGGTGCTAGAAGGCGCCGTTGAGGAGGGCATACTGTCAGGATTCGAGTAATTGCGCCTACAGGACTACAAATCCCATAATGATAAAATGTAACAGAGGCTATATATTGTGATGACCACTAGATGGCGCTGTAAATGATTACTCCTTGGAATCGTGTTTGGAGAGAGTGTGGTCGCGTTTCCCTGTGTTGGGAGCTTGTTCCAGGATTTGTATTTGTATTTTGGATTAACTTCAGGTCTGTTTGGCGAAGTCCTATCGCATCTGCCAAGTCGACGAGAGGGAAGGCTTTTCCTCCGTTTCTCTACCTGGTCGCGAGCGGCTGCCGCGCAGGGAGAGACGTGTGTCCTTGTTCCAAAATTAAACGCCGGGTTGGTGTAACGGCGGCGGAAAGAGGATTGGGTGCTGAAAGCAGGTTTTCCCGTTCGCGAGCGGCTGCTGCGAGGGAAGATCTCCAGCGCCTGTGGGTTCGCTGCAAGGACGCTGATTTGTGTTGCCGATTATCTGGGAAGACCGGAGAGTGCTTCCTATCCCTGACAGTGCTGTGATCTTCATCGCGAGGGGATTCCGCGAGGCGAAAGCATCTGGCACTGTAGTGTTTAGGGTTGCTGGAAACGATAAGCATCGTACAACCTTTTTTCTGTGAAATATTCGATTAATGAGTGGATTAGTAAGCCTCGGATGCAGCTTTGAACAATCCCCCACAACAGGGAACTGGTAAGCCTCGGATGAGGAAGAATTGCTTGGTTTTAATTTTTGTTAGTATTCCATTTGTAGTTGGGCCCAGCTAGGAATACTAAATTGAACTCTTTTTGTCCTGAACTGAACTGGATGTGCTTTTGAAGTATAAACTCACGACTGTTCGAACTTTCTTGATTTGGTTCTACGGCCGCATCACTACCTATCTCAACTGGGTTACTGGAGAAAACTATTTGCTAATCAAGGGAAGCATATATGGTATGTGTGGGGGATGCTAGGCCTTTTGTGATGTGATGCTAACTGTTGAATCTTTATTGACAAGTGGTTTCTTCACAGGGAGTCCTCTGGTATAGAGAAGTATCTATGGTTTTAGAGGAAAGAGGTCCCCCTCCTGATATATTGGTATGTACCATTCTACTAGCGAGACTTGAATGAGAGTAGTTAGGATTGATGTGATAATCTTTTCTTTCTTGTCGTTTCAGCTATCCCATCCGTTCCAGACCCTTTCCTTACCTTCCCTGATTTATCCCTCGCTTGATTACCTTTACGCTCTGTGTTATATGTGCAGTCAGAGTGTGGGGAAATCAGGAGGTGGACCCCTTTTGGCATCACCCTGATCCTGAGGTTTCCAGAATCGTGACAATTTTATCATCACGGCCCATCTTCTGCTTTCTGTGCACAATCGGGTGCCGGTGTCTGTGTTGTTGGATTCTGGGGCTACGGGAAATTTCATCGATATTTCCTTGGCGGACAAGCTGGGGATTCCCTGTCATTACAAGGAACAACCAGAACCGGTGAGAGCCATAGATGGGACCGAACTGACATGAGGGTGTATCACCCGCCAAACCGTTCCTTTACGGCTACTGTGCGACAATGGGCATACCGAATCTGTGGTTTTTGATTTAATTGATGCCCTATCTTTTGGTTTGGTGTTGGGGGTTCCTTGGCTGCAGGAACACAATCCTAAGATCGATTGGGTGCAGCGTTTGGTGACATTGGATTCTGCTTTTTGTTTGGGACATTGTTACAGAGAGGCGGGGGAACAGATTGCCCCTTTGTCATGTGCGGTAACAGAGGCAAGCTCTGTTCCACCGCAGTATTCCGCTTTCAGAGATGTGTTTCATGAGGGACAAGCTCAGGGTCTTCCCCCGCACCGGTCATTCGATTGTAGGATTGATTTGGTGCCCGGTATTCCTTTACCATGCAGTTGCATATATGCGCTATCAGAACCCGAAGAACTGCATCTGAAGGAATATCTGTCCGAGATGTTGAAGCTGGGTTTTATCCGTCCCTCCTGTTCACCTGTGTCATCTGCGATTTTCTTCATACCGAAGAAGGAGGGGACGTTGAGGGCCTGTGTGGACTATAGGACTTTAAATAAGGCCACGGTGAAGAACAAATACCCTCTTCCACTTATCCCCGTGTTACTGGACCAGCTCCGCAAAGCCACGGTGTTTACCAAATTGGACTTGCGGGGCGCTTACCATCTTATCCGTGTTCGACCCGGGGGTGAGTGGAAGACGGCCTTCAAGACCAAACATGGCCTGTTTGAGTACTGTGTAATGCCATTTGGCTTATGCAATGCGCCAGCGGCATTCCAGTTCTTCATCAATGAGGTCCTTAGTGAATACCTGGATAGAACTGTCATCGTCTATCTGGATGACATTCTCGTATTCTCGGAGACCGGTGCGGAACATCATGAACATGTGACACAGGTGTTACGGAAACTACAGGAGCACCATCTGTATGCCAAACTGGAAAAATGTCAGTTCAGAACCCCTGAGGTGGAGTTTTTGGGGTTCATCATATCGGCAGATGGTATCCGAATGGACCCGAAAAAGATACAGGCGATTGTGACCCGTACCATCTACAGTGAAGCACATTCAGGTGCTTTTGGGGTTCGCCAACTTTTATCGGCGTTTCATTTCACATTTTTCCGATGTCGTGGCACCCATGACCCGTCTGTTGAGAAAGGGGATTCCCTTCGATTGGTCTAATGAGGCTCAGGACGCTTTCCAGTTGTTACTCCGGAAATTCACGTCAGCACCTGTGTTGACGCATCCTGATCCTGCCCTGCCGTTCTTTGTAGAAACGGATGCCTCCGCATGTGCGGTGGGTGGTGTGTTATCCCAACGGGAGGAGGGTACTGGTCATATGCACCCCATTGCCTTTTTCTCTAAGACCTTGCTTCCGGTGGAACGCAACTATACGGTGGCGGAGAGGGAATTGTTGGCGGTGAAGCTGTCCTTTGAGGAATGGCGTCATTATTTATGGGGCGCCCGGCATACAATCACGATCTAGACCGACCACAAAAACCTGGAGTTTTTTCCGTCTGCCCGGGCTTTGACTCCGCGTCAGATGCGGTGGGTCTTATTCTTTAATAAATACGACTTTGTTATTACATACAGGCCTGCTGCACAGCAGATCAAATCTGACGCTCTTTCCCGGATCCATGTTGATCCGAGAGAAGTGAGTCCCTTGAAGGAAGACAGACCGATGATCGATAGTGAGAGGATCATTGGAGTCGTATCAGCTGATGATTTCCCTTCTCTTGTGAAAGAGCGCTTACGTCAGACGGATTTGGCTCCTTGGTTAGCGTTACCCCAGGTGGTAGCTCAGGATGGGTTGCTGTACCATGAGAACCGGTTGTTCGTTCCCCCTGTGTTGAGAGAGACGGTTTTGGAGTGGTGCCATTCCTCTGCGTTGGTGGCACATCCGGGGATGCGGAAGACGAAGGAGTTGTGTTTGAGATGGTTCTGGTGGGAGTCGTTGGCGAAAGACATCCAGAATTACGTGACCGCTTGCCCTGTTTGTGCCATTAGCAAGCCTTCACATTGTAAGCCCTCTGGTCTTTTGCAGCCCTTAGAGGTCCCTCCTACTCCTTGGCATACCATCAGTATGGACTTCGTGACCGACCTTCCACCTGTGTCGGGATTTACCGCCATTCTAGTGGTGGTAGATTTATTTACGAAAATGGCACATTTCATCCTGCTAGCTAAGATCCCTACAGCGAAGGAGATGGCATTGGTGTTTATGACCTCGGTTGTGAGGATACATGGCTTACCATCTGTATTAATATCTGACAGGGGGGCTCAGTTCGTGTCCCATTTCTGGACGGAGCTTTGTTTGGTGCTTAAGACGGAAATACGGCTGTCCTCGGCGTATCATCCGCAGTCCGATGGTCAGACCGAACGCACCAACCAGACCATGGAACAGTATTTGAGGTGCCTAATTTCGTCCCTGTCATGTGACTGGGTGACGGCCCTTCCCATAGCGGAATTTGCCTACAATAACAGTCTGCACTCCGCTTTGGGCCTGACTCCTTTTTTTTGCTCACTGGGGTACCATCCTAGGGCGTTAGCTATCCAACCCACTGGGCATGTGCCAGCCATTGATGACGTGTGTAAGAGGTTGAGTGACATCTGGGAAGCAGCAAGGGTGCGGTTGCAGGAAGCCAAGACGGATATGAAACAGCAGGCAGATCAGCATCGGGTCCCTGCCCCCTGTTATCAGGTGGGTGACCGGGTTTGGCTAGCGTCTCGCAATTTGAGACTGCAGGGGTCCCGTAAATTGCAACCTCGGTTTGTGGGCCC
This sequence comes from Lissotriton vulgaris, assembly GCF_964263255.1. Taxonomy (NCBI): domain Eukaryota; kingdom Metazoa; phylum Chordata; class Amphibia; order Caudata; family Salamandridae; genus Lissotriton; species Lissotriton vulgaris. The sequence continues at coordinate 262,395,971 of NC_141700.1, read as the reverse complement.
ATATCCAGTGATACAGGTGATCAATCCGGTGGCCATGAAGCCTCAGTTGCCACAGGAATACAAAGCCCATCCCGTATTCCATACATCGTTGCTGAAACCTTATGTCCCGTCTGATCAGGTGTTGCCCCCTCCCGCTCCCTTGGTGGTCGATGGACAGAAAGAGTTTGAGGTCCAGGCTATTCTTGATTCCAGACGTAGGAGGGGTCTCCTATATTATCTGGTGGACTGGAAGGGATATGCCCCTGAGGATAGGACGTGGGAGCCGGCTGGGGGGGTGCATGCGCCTCGCTTAGTCAGGTTGTTCCATAGACAACATCCCCTGAAACCCCGCCCGGTGGGGAGGATCATTGGGGGGGGGGTACTGTTAGGAATCGGGTGTAGTCCTCTTTCAGTGACCATGAACTGTTATCACATGACCTGCCAGTTACAGGATATAAGCCAGTCCTACCTTCCTGTCATTGCTTGTTATTGCCAATGTGTGGGTTCCTGGTTGCTGGTTCCTGTGTTACTTGGATGTGCTTTGTTTGTTTTCACTGGCTCGTGAGAACAGTTCTTTCCCCCTTCTTCTTCTGAGTGCGAACTTTTTGCCCTTTCCTCCCCTTCGTTTTTCCTGTTTAGTTAGTTAGTGGGATGGGGTCTCTTTTCCCCGTTTTTGTCTAGATCCCGGTGCTTTTTACATTGTCCTGTATTTTTGGGCTGGGGGTTCCAGGGGCTCCTGTTTTTTCCCTCCCGTCTGACAACCTTTTCCCTTATATTTTTGAGAGTACGGAGGAGACGCTAGTTGTATCCGTGCTTACCTATGTGTGGCGCGTCTCCTGTAAACACCGCTCCACATCGTTACTCGCGGAAGTGACGGCTTTGGTCATTCAGCGTTCCCGAGGGTAGGTTTCTTAAGGTCCCATCCCAAGTGCTGGGTTTTCACGCGTATTGTTTTTAGCGTGAAGGGGTTTTTTGTTCATGTCAAATAAGAGACATGTTTTTCCCCTGACAAGAAAACATTAAGAGGGACATCCTTTTTATCAAAGTCAGCTGCTTGAAGTTCCAAGAGAATCTATCTTGGGGGTGAAACTTTTGTTGACTGCATTTTCCACGATACCAAGCCTGCACTATCAACTGGTATGCAAACTGATTGTTTTAGCAGGACATGGTCACTGTTGTCGGGATAATTGGGAAAGGTACGTGATTGTGAAGTGTATTTATTTTGTTTGTTCAGGTGCAGAAGCGTGGAGGCGGGAGCTGTGAACTCTTCGATCTACAGGGGTGGAAGACTCTGTGTCTCCTCATACTCCACCCCCTTTCCTGGGTCGTTGGTTCACTCATTGTTTACATCTAGTGAGTGGCTAGTGAGTCGGGGAAGTGGATTGGAACATACCTCGTTCCTGCAGTGTGTGGGCCGGGAGGAACCCAACAGGTAGCCACGCGCTCAATAAATGTCAGTATAATATAATAATAATAATAGCGCACAACTCACAGGATATGAATTGGCACTCTTTTCCAGCCACATTAACATCAAGAGATGCACTGTACTGAATCCCACCACCTTACTCCCACTGGATACTCAGGATGCCTGTTTAGATCCACATGACTGTATATTGAGGACAGAGGAGGAGACGAAGGGACGGGTTGACTTACAGGATACCCCGATAGCAGACCCAAGAAGGTACACTGTATGTGGACGTATCATGTCTCAGAGGGCCAGATGGTAACACATCAGCCGCCTACGCCCTCACGACATTGGAGCAAGTAGCAGAAACAGCTCAGATTCCGCAGTGCTCTGCTCAGGCTGCAGAATTAGTGGCCCTCACTAGAGCCTGTCAGTGAAGCTAAACAATAACGGTTAATATCTACACTGACAGTCAGTATGCATTTGGGGTGGCTCACAACTTTGGGAGACTGTGGAAGGAAAGGAATTTCCTTATTTCACATGGGACGAAAATTCAAGATGGCCCCCTAATTCACTGATTATTAGACTCCCTGACATTTCCCAGAAAGGTAGTTATTATAAAATGTAAAGCGCATAAGAAAGTGACAGATGATGTTGGAAAAGGCAAATGCCCTGGCTGACCAGACAGCCAGACTGACAGCTCTTAATAAAAAGGAAGGAATGTATGTGGGATGTCCCGCCAGATGTGTCGCAGAGGGTGGCATGGTTGAAGATACAGTAAAGGTGTGATCGATATTCAGTCCCATGATACCCCTGAGGAGCTGAGGATGTGGACGGAGCATTTAGCGGTAAAGGAAATAGATGGTTTTGGGCCCGTATCACTATGGAGAGACAATGGCTGTTGCCCGACAGTCATGTGCTACCGGTAGTAATGATGGCCCATGGCCTTTCTCACATTAGTTCGAAAGGGTTATGTAAGCTGCTGGAACCCACCTGGTATAACTCAAAGATACCAGCATATGCTGAGAGGATGGTCAAAACATGCATGATTTGTCTTATGTTCAACCCGGGAAAAGGTACAGTAACCCCTGGAGGAGGATTCTCTCCCCCTACTTTTCCTTTCAAAACCCTCCATATGGATTATATACAGATGGACAGATGTAACAATTTAAAATATGTCCTGGTGGTGGTCTGTACCTTCAGCAGATGGGTGGAGGCCCACCCTGTCAAACACTGCACCGCTATCACTACCGCCAAAATACTATTGAAAGAATACTTCCCACGATTTGGTTTGCCCCGTTTGGTCTGGAGTGACAATGGGACACACTTTGCGGCTCAAATAATGGAGTAGGTTTGTTCAGCACTGGGTATGAAACAAAAATTTAATGCAGCTAACCACCCCCAGTCAGCAGGTCTAGTGGAGGTGCACAATGGCTTCCTAAAGACTAAAATGGACAAGATTGTAGCCGAGACAGGTGTCACTTGGGTTGATGCTCTGCCCCTGGCTCTGCTGTCTGTCAGGACAACGGCCAATACCAGGATAGGACTATCTCCCCATGAGATTGTCTTCGGGAGGCCAGCCAATGTGTGGGGTGTTCCACGGCCCCAGAAACTGTCTGATGTTGAATACCATGTGTTGACTGATTATCTGTACAGTTTGACTAACACCTTTCGTACTCTTCACCACCAGGTGCATGAGGCCATACCTGATAAAAGCGAGGGACCAGGACACGTTATCCAACCTGGTGACTGGGTTCTGATTTGCAACTTTCAACGTACTAAGAGCCTCGAGCCCCGCTGGACACAGCCCCGTCAGGTGTTACTGGCCACCCGCACTGCCGTGAAAGTTGAAGGACGGAAGAACTGGATCCATGCGACACACTGTAGATGAGTGCCTCTGCCTCTCCCCTGTGATCAGTGGGTGAGAGAAGGACGAGGAGACTCAGAGACAGAAATAGTCCTGACATTTGTTCCCTTCAGCGACGCAAGATTACATTCTACATCTACGGAAGCAGAGAGTGACAGTATACTGAAGGGAAAGGTGGAACACTCCCCTCACTCTGCTCCGCATCAGGAACAATTATTCCCCGACCATACTGTTCCTACTTCTACCCAATATAACTTGCGTTCCAGAAGAAAGGCTTGCCCTTGAATTCGCCCAGGTACCTATAGGCTGTAAGGCTATGATCTCCCGGCTAAGACCGGTGCTGGTGTGTCAGACTAAGGTACACCCCTAGGGCTCTTGGCACCTGCATCCAGTGAAGCAATCACCAATCACAGACAGCCGCTAGTGGTCCCTGGCTTAGTACAATAGCAGCCGTCCAATACACCCAAGTCCAGAAACGATATGTCCGTCTCCTACATAGCAAGTGCTTTGTGGCCCCCGTGGTGACGCTGTTTGTCTCAATCATCTTGTCTATCATCGGTTGGATGTTACTGATCTACTATCCTGTTACCCCACCAACTCCTACCCCGACTCCTGCAGAGCATCAGTATTTCACGTTATCCACCCACGAATTACCCCGCCATACAGAATTTTTCAATAACACCTTTGTCCAGATGTTACATCATCATCAGCTGATCAAAAATACTTCCAACTGTTGGGTATGTGGACTGAGGCCGCATGCTATGACACAACCTGTCCCATTCTTTCCTTATCCTTTTTCCATTTCTGGGTCCTGTCTTGCATGGTGGATGTTGATGCAGGAGGCCTATACTGTCAATGGTATTGCCAATTCTACCCTTGGAACATTTCGAGATGACTTCTGGCTAAACAGGTCTGGCAATACCAATACCCCTTTTTGCCCGACCGGCTCATCAACATTGCTATTACCAACCGATGAACTCGGTGAGATGGTGGTATTTAACTCAACTTCGCGACAAACATTTACCAAATTTCTCGTCAGAAGGCTACTACCTGATGTACGAAACTCTCTGAATGTTATAAATGTGCGGGCCGTGTCTGCATCCATGGCTTGGGAACTAAGAAAGTTGGTACTAGTATCTGTGACATCATTAAAACTTTAAACTCTATGTCTCCTCCAAAGTTGGTGGCGTCCCCCAACACTTATTTTATCTGTGGCACAGCAGCCTACACTTGCCTCCCCCGTAACTGGTCTGGTACCTGCTATCTGGCCTTCCTCCTTCCACCATTGTATTCTACCCATGGAGATTACCACCTGTTGATGAAGGGCACTTTGCGCCGCTCAGGTAGGGGTGTCATATGAGCTGAGGATACAGTAGGCCAGAAAGCCGGGGACTTCTTTAAGGGTTTCCTCCCATTCTGGGGCTCCATGGCAAACAGTCCGGCTATACAAGGACTGACCAGGGTCCTTGAGGACACCATCACAGAGACAACTGGTACCCTCTCCAACATCACTGCAGAGCTACAGGCAAACCGCCTTGTAACACTTCAAAATCGTATGGTCCTTGACATCATCCTCACTGATCATGGTGGTGTGTGTAAATTGATTGGCTCTAGCTGCTGTGTGTATATTCCAGATCACACACCCATAGTATATGATGCCATCCTACGTCTGCATCACCTTCCCTCTGAAATTCATCAGGATGAAGGCAACTGGTCCCTTACAGGCTGGATCTGGGGCCTCCTTTCCCAATGGGGATGGAGGGTCCTCATCTTCCTTGCCTTGGGAGTAGCTGTCCTAGTCTCCTGCTGTTTGTGCATTCAGTGCCTGCCAATGCTCTGTGCAATGTGTGTTCAGGCTCTAAAGCCTCAACCTTTCAACATTCACGGCACCAATATGAAGATGATACTCCAACAAGAAACAGATGATCTCATGAATATCGACAATTCCTAGAGTATTTGCCACTCAATGGCAAACGGAGGGTCTGAGGAAAAGTATCCTTCTTGTCAGCATTTATTTTGTATCAGGACTCCATTATTTTTGCATAGCCATTTCGTGTCAAACACCTCTGCACGACCATCCTGGTCGTTTCTGCTGCTGTCTGATGAAAATCTAACTGTCATGACCACCCTGCCCTTCCTGCTCCTTGTGGTTGAGCCAATTTCGAAAAAGGGAACAAAGAATTGGCCTCACCACCCTCGGACTGAACTCCTGCACACACCCACCTTGTTTTGCAAGACTTGGTCACACCACCGTCCCAGAACTTGTTTCTTTCACATATCCTGCTGTTCAAGATCTGTCTGTTCTCTCACATACATATCCTGTTTTGCAAGACCTGTCCGTAATCTTTTGTACCATCTGTTGCAGCACCGTCCTGCCTGAACAAAGAAGGGCGTAACTGCGTTCTGACTCGAGGACGCCAGGCCCCCATCCGAACGGGTTTCTTAAGGTGGGAAATGTGTATATAAGGCTTGTAAAAGCAGCAGCCTCCTCTGTCTTGTCTCCGACGAGCTTGGGACTCTGTTCCATAGCCCGGGCTATTCGAATAAAACTTGGTTCCTCCTGCAGACAAAGGCTCCTGCGTCTCCTTTTTTCTATATAAGGAGGGTGTGGAAGACTTGGGCAGTTCCCCCCCCACCGAGACCCAGTAAGTGGGTATAAACGGTTCTTCACTCTCATGCAAAACTTTTGGGAATGGTCCTAGGCTTTTGAAAACCTCCTCCTCAGCCCATAGCCAGGCGGGCCAATTAACTTAAGTCCCCGTGAAGGGCCACCACTCGACCCGCAACACTAGCCGACTTGGAGGATAGGAGGGGCTGGGAAGAAGAAGTTGCTTGTAGTAATTGATCAACATGCAGGGGCGTAACAAACGCCCCCGCAGACCCCGCACTGCGGGGGGGCCTCACTCTCTATAGTTAATGAAGGGGCCCCCAGGGGTCCTCTGCCCCCTCAGCTCTTCTGAGAGCTGTGAGAGAGGTCTGCGCTGAAGCAAGCCTCTCTCTCTCTGCATCTGAAGCAGGTGCAGCCTGCTCGGAGCCCCTCGCCCCCTCCCTCTGACTGAAGAGAAACAAAGTATCAATATACATTGTTTCACTTCAGTCGAGCCAGAGGCAGTCCCGGAAAGAGGATGGGGGCCCCAGAGACAGCAGTCTCCACTGCTCCTCTGAGGCAGCACAGAGCCCGGCCCCCACTCTCTCCATAAACATAGCCCACCCCACAAGAAAAGAGAAGAGACAGGGACAAGGATGGGGTGGGGTGGGGGGCCCACCCCACAGGAGAAGAGAAGAGACAGGGACAAGGGGGCCCCACCCCACAAGAGAAGAGAAGAGACAGGGACAGGCCCCTATCCGAGAAGAGACAGGGACAAGGATGGGGTGGGGGGCCCACCCCACAAGAGAAGAGAAGAGAAGAGACAGGGACAGGCCCCCATGCGAGAAGAGACAGGGACAAGGATGGGGTGGGGGGCCCACCCCACAAGAGAAGAGAAGAGAAGAGACAGGGACAGGCCCCCATGCGAGAAGAGACAGACAAGGATGGGGTGGGGGGCCCACCCCACAAGAGAAGAGAATAGACAGGGACAAGGATGGGGTGGGGGCCCCACCCCACAAGAGAAGAGAAGAGACAGGGACAGGCCCCCATCCGAGAAGAGACAGGGACAAGGATGGGGTGGGGGGCCCACCCCACAAGAGAAGAGAAGAGAAGAGACAGGGACAGGCCCCCATGCGAGAAGAGACAGGGACAAGGATGGGGTGGGGGGCCCACCCCACAAGAGAAGAGAAGAGAAGAGACAGGGACAAGCCCCCATGCGAGAAGAGACAGACAAGGATGGGGTGGGGGGCCCACCCCACAAGAGAAGAGAATAGACAGGGACAAGGATGGGGTGGGGGCCCCACCCCACAAGAGAAGAGACAGGGACAGGCCCCCATCCGAGAAGAGACAGGGACAAGGATGGGGTGGGGGGCCCACCCACAAGAGAACAGAAGAGACAGGGACAAGGATGGGGTGGGGGGCCCACCCCACAATAGAAGAGAAGAGAGGGTGGGGGCCCACCCCACAATAGAAGAGAAGAGAGGGTGGGGGGCCCACACCACAAGAGAAGAGACAGGGACAAGGATGGGGTGGGGACCTCAGAGAGCAAGAGCAAGAGACAGCACAGAGCAGTGCTCGGGACCCTGACAAGGGTGGGAGTGGGGGCCCCCAGACAGAGTATTCTCCAGGGCAAAGCTCACATGAGAAGAGATGAGACAGCAAAATGGTGCCCTCAGGTAAGCACGCTTGTTAGAACACACCATGGGCGTCCCGCAGGGAGAGGGAAAGGGGGGCCGAGAAGGGTGCAAGGCAGAGGGGGAGAAGGGTGCAAGGCAGAGGGGAGAAGGGTGCAAGGCAGATAGGAGAAGGGTGCAAGGCAAAGAGGAGAAGGATGCAAGGCAGAGAAGGGTGCAAGGCAAAGAGGAGAAGGGTGCAAGGCAAAGAGGAGAAGGGTGCAAGGAAGAGAGGAGAAGGGTGCAAGGTAGAGAAGGGTGCAAGGCGGAGGGGGAGAAGGATGCAAGGTAGAGAGGAGAAGGGTGCAAGGCGGAGGGGAGAAGGGTGAAAGGCAGAGGGGAGAAGGGTGCAAGGCAGAGGGGAGAAGTGTGCAAGGCAGAGAAGAGAAGGGTGCAAGGCAAAGAGGAGAAGGGTGCAAGGCAAAGAGGAGAAGGGTGCCAGGAAGAGAGGAGAAGGGTGGAAGGTAGAGAAGGGTGCAAGGCGGAGGGGGAGAAGGGTGCAAGGCAGAGTGGAGAAGGGTGCAAGGCAGAGTGGAGAAGGGTGCAAGGCGGAGGGGAGAAGGGTGCAAGGCAGAGGGGAGAAGGGTGCAAGGCAGAGGGGAGAAGGGTGCAAGGCAGAGGGGAGAAGGGTGCAAGGCAGAGGGGAGAAGGGTGCAAGGCAGAGGGGAGAAGGGTGCAAGGGAGAGAGGAGAAGGGTGCAAGGTAGAGAAGGGTGCAAGGCAGAGGGAAGAAGGGTGCAAGGCAGAGGGGAGAAGGGTGCAAGGCAGAGGGGAGAAGGGTGCAAGGCAGAGGGGAGAAGGGTGCAAGGCAGAGAGGAGCAGGGTGCAAGGTAGAGAAGGGTGCAAGGTGGAGGGGGAGAAGGGTGCATGGCAGATGGGAGAAGGGTGAAAGGCAGAGGGGAGAAGGGTGCAAGGAAGAGAGGAGAAGGGTGCAAGGCAGAGGTGAGAAGGGTGCAAGGCAGAGGTGAGAAGGATGCAAGGCAGAGAGGAGAAGGGTGCAAGGCAAAGGGGAGAAGGGTAAAAGGCAAAGGGGAGATGGGTGCAAGGCAGAGGGGAGAAGGATGCAGGGTAGAGAAGGGTGCAAGGCAGCAGGGGAGAAGGGTGCAAGGTGGAGGGGGAGAAGGGTGCAAGGCAGAGAGGAGAAGGATGCAAGGTAAGTGTTACTTATAACGGCTGTATTGGTGACAGTGGCATAACAATCGCCCCGCATCCCCTGCAGTATGGCCGGTCGCTGGCCTGAGAGCTCTAGACTGGACGGAGAATGGGAGGGGGGCCCCCTCCATGTAGTTTGCAGGGGGGCCCCCTAATGTTTTGTTACGCCACTGTCAACATGATTGCAAATTCTTAGACAAGGTGCCTACATATTTGGCTTGTCTCACTTAATGAATGTACTTTCCCAAACCATGTTGCTTGAAAGCACTTGTTGATCTCAGAGCCTGATGAAATATATGTATTCTACAAACATTATGACCTTGATGTCCTCTTCGAACTGCAGACCAAGCTCCTTCCCAGCAGTGTAGATGGCTCAGTGCGTTGAACGTTTGCTGCTGGCCTGTTGGTTAGGTACCTGAATATTGATACTGCCAACTCAGCCTTTCTCGCTTGTGAGGTTGATCATTTTATTGCAATTAACTTACTTAATTGCAACACCTGGAATTTACAGTGCTTCGAAATGACAATACTTTCATTATAATAAAGGCTATATAATAAATAAGGTAGTGAAGCTGATGGAATGCCAGATACCAAGGAGGAATGTGACACTGTGGCTGTGATGAATGGTTATACCCTGCTAGCATGAGAAGAAATAACCACATATACAACTGAGCTCTGAAATCTACATGGTAAATGGAACAAGCATTGGCATAGCCAATAGGTCTTGCCTTTTGGACATTATAAGTGTTAAGCCATGCAACAGTTGATGTTGTTGTACCAAGGATATTGTGCTGGATAACTCAACACTTATAAGGTCCCAAAGGCGAGACCTATTGGCTATGCCAATGCTTGTCTTTTATGCAGGGGCAGCTCTTCCACTAAGGCTGAGGAGAATCGTCTCACTGCTCTGTGAGCAGTTGAAAAAGGAAAAATAAAATGATAATACAATGATAATAACAAACATAATTATCATTTTATGTTTCCGTGGCTCGGCTGGTTTGGGACGGGGCAGGGATGGCTCTAACAGGAACAGGGAAGGAGTGGTAGGCACTCACTTAAGTGCACAAGACTCTTTGGCCAGCCCATTTGGGCTGGCCAAACAGTCTTGCACACTTTGCATTTTCTTCACCCCAGGTGGTACTACAGCCTGGGTGAAGAACATGCCCAGGCCCGAGTCCCTTTCTGACCACCGAACCACGGTGCTCAGACCAATCACAGCGCTGCTGTCAGCAGTGCTGTGATTGGGTAGGGGAGTCTGAAAGACTGGGTGCTTCCTGTTCCTGCCCTTGGAAGCAGGTAAGAGGACAGAGAGGAAGCAGCCGGCCTGCATGTAAGTGCTTTTTAAAAATTAATTTTCTTTTATTTACACACCCCCCCACACACACTCTGCCCAACCCATCACCATCGTGAAGTTGCGGCCGCCATTGCTTTTATGTTCTACTTTCCCTAGTCCAACATTTAAACAAAAAAACTTAAAAATAAACTACACGTAAAAAAAAACATGCCTGGATCGGCTGTTTGTCTTGCATTGCTCAACTAGAGAGCTTCTATTTGATATGGATGGGATTCTAAATCTAAACCTGCTAATGCCAGGGCCAGACCGGCTGCCAGTTTCCCAACATTGAATGGTTAAGCAGGAGCTTTGCCAGATGTATACTGGTGGCAAGGCTAAACTTGGTTCAGATCAGACAAGGTTAGGTACAACAGTGGCTCTCTCTGCATGCGATTGTTGTGGGGCCTAGGAAAGGCCTAGAATGCCATTGACACCAATGACCCTTTGCTGTGGTAGCGGTTCCATTCCTGATATAAAGATGCATACTTGTTTCTCACAACTAGTAATTCCCCTTTTTGCATGATCACCCCAAAGGTGTGGACTAATGTTCCCTGTTTTTTTTTACTCTAAAAAGGCACTGAGGCCCTGCTACCCAGACCGCAGTGCTTGTGCTAGGACCTTAAAAGTATAATGTTTAATTGGCTTATACCCAATTGGTATAATTTAACTTACTTATAAGTCCCTGGTATATGGTATGTATTTATATAATATGCTAAATGAAGAGACACCGCACTCAGTGAACTTGAATTCAAGGATTTATTAAAGTCTTACATTCGCTTCACCAATGCTTTTGACCACTCAGGGCCTTTATTACGGTAGGCGAGTCATTCTTCTAAAGCTTTAAATACTAATCACAGATCTGCCAATTAAGAAGCATTATGAAAGATGTAGTTTGTCCATTACAACACCAGTTAGAGACATGATTGAAAGCTTCTCTGGTGTTACATTTAAAAACATAATTTGCAAACATATCATTGTAGTCATCATGCTGATTAACTATCTGTATAGTACACTCAATTAATGTAAGAAATGTGAGTTTTAATGTGTAGTCCTCAGTATTGTGCAGTGTAAAGACAGAAGTCTGTGTCAAGACAAATGGTTTAATACCAAATATCTACTAGTATCCTGTTGTTGCCCATGTTAGTGACTAATATCTCAAAATGTATCAACATCTTTCTAAGTGTGGCTTCAATTTCTCTTTGTCATAACCATAGATGATCAGTATCATAGATATACAATGTTGTTTAAGCTATTCAGTATCTTTGTTTTAAGTCTGATAATGTTTTTAGATTCAAGACATCTCAATTTTTAAGTCCTGTTTTCACCACGTTTACTTGGTGGGATCATGTCAACAGTAAAACACAAACAATTGAAGAAGGGTCTGCGGGAAATGTAAAGACCTGCCCAGTTCGTATCCCCCTAACTGTAATCCTAACAACAAAAGAACCGGGGGTCTATACCGGAGCTTCAAGTACTCCGAGCTGCTGCAAAACTCCTACATAAGTGAGTTAGGCGCTAATAGAGCTATATAAGTCTCTATATCAGAATGTGTGCCAGGACAAACCTGTCGAAGGACCTACTGAGATTGTTGGTAAGACCCGTACAGAGATGTGTTGGATTCCCATCAAATAGGTATGTAGACAAGTGTTCTCATTTGGTCATCCAAAAATGGGGTGGTATGTCTCTTGATCAATGAGACCCATCCATCGCCCTTACTAAATTGGGTCGCACCATCAATCACTAAGGTACCCATGAACAAATGATAAAGATGGGATCGAGTGCAGTGCAAAAATCAAAAGATGTGTGAGTTAAAAACAAGGGGTAAAAGGATCAATAGGCGAAAAACTCTAATGTAATTTGTCCTTTCCCTCAAACAAACAAGAACAATGCAGAGGAAGCAGTCTAAACATATAACTGCATTTACAAGGCCAACATGTTTCAGCCGGTAGGGACAAGATCCCATGGCTTTCTTCAGGGCCAGAGTTCTAAGCATTAGCTACTGCATACATAAAGTGAACATAACGACAATCTGTAAAGGATATACATAAATAGTCCAAAATCGTGTTCCTCTGTACCAAACGGTGTCTCTTACATCTGTTAACAAGAAACAAGAAATAAATTGTAGTAAGTCCTATCAAAACAGGAAAGACCTGGCACTGGCTTCTACTAATTAAGCCAATTTATTTTACTAATGTTACTCACCTGAATAGTACAGGGAGTGTACCTCACCTCTCCTGGAACCCAGCTCAGGAAAAATGAGGCCCCGCTCTGTGAAGGCAAGGAAGGGGTAATGAACGGAAGGGTGGACAGTATTACTCTATCTCTCCCTCCAATACATAATATAGCCCCTATAACAGTCAAGCTTCACAGAGCCACAAAAAATCCTAAGGGTGGAATAAGTCACAGAGCCCATAAAAGTCCCAGGTTCCCAAGATCCATCACTTAATGTAAAAAGCTTTCCTCTAAATATGAGTGTCCTCAATAGGATGGAGCTAAACTGTAGCAGGTTTAGATCTGGGCTAGCAAAAGTTTGACAGACCAAGCCTGGTCTCATATCCCAGAAACATAGGTGAACGAGTCTATGCCACCCCAAAAGAAAACAAGCATTTGCAATGCAATAGGTCTCGCATTATTTAAGTTTGAGCTATTAGCATTGTAAATGGCAATTGTTTTTTGCTTTATGCTATAGTTTTTTTTACATAAAAAGCTTCATATAAAATATGTTTTATTAAAGTTATTTATGCAGTATCTAAATTTTGTTTGCATAAAACAGTATAATAATATCTTAGTAAAAAAGTCAAATATTTTAATGGAAATTCACCAAATGTTCATTTATGTGTTGGTTTTGAAAATAGCTAAATTAATAGCTTTGTCATTTACAATGCCAATAGTTATAACTTTCGCAAATGTGACACCTATAGCATTTGTAATGCAACATTTGTATTTACGTGACTTAGATGTATTGATATTACAAATAACAATGGCTTTTAATTTTTTTTAATACTTAATAAAAGTGATTGTAATTTATAATGGCAATAGCTTAAACTTTTGTAAATAACTTTTGTGAAGATTATGTTCAGTGTATTTTATTGTAACAAAATCCAAGAACAGAAGTGAAATATTAACATCTTTTTGTGACATTTGTAATAAAGCTTGAAACATTGAGAGAACATATTTGTGCTGTGGTGGTGCTGAGTGATGCTGTGGTGGTGCTGAATGGGGCTGTGGTGATGCTGAGTGATGCAGTGGTGGTGCTGAGTGGTGCTATGGTGGTGCTGTGGTGGTGCTGAGTGATGCTGAGTGATGCTGTGGTGGTGCTGAGTGGTGCTGTGGTGGTTCTGAGTGATGCTGTGGTGGTTCTGACTGATAATGTGGTGGTGCTGAGTGACTGTACTCACTGTCACTCTGCACTCACTGTCACTCTGCACTCACTGTCACTCTGCACGCACTCTGCACTCACTGTCACTCTGCACTCACTGTCACTCTGCACTCACTGTCACTCTGCACTCACTGTCACTCTGCACTCACTGTCACTCTGCATGCACTCTGCACTCACTGTCACTCTGCACTCACTCTGCACTCACTCTGCACTCACTGTCACTCTGCACTCACTGTCACTCTGCACTCACTGTCACTCTGCACTCACTGTCACTCTGCACTCACTGTCACTCTGCACGCACTCTGCACTCACTGTCACTCTGCACTCACTGTCACTCTGCACTCACTGTCACTCTGCACGCACTCTGCACTCACTGTCACTCTGCACTCACTGTCACTCTGCACTCACTGTCACTCTGCACTCACTGTCACTCTGCACTCACTCTGCACTCACTGTCACTCTGCACTCACTGTCACTCTGCACGCACTCTGCACTCACTGTCACTCTGCACTCACTGTCACTCTGCACTCACTGTCACTCTGCACTCACTGTCACTCTGCACTCACTCTGCACTCACTGTCACTCTGCACTCACTGTCACTCTGCACGCACTCTGCACTCACTGTCACTCTGCACTCACTCTGCACTCACTGTCACTCTGCACTCACTGTCACTCTGCACTCACTCTGCACTCACTGTCACTCTGCACTCACTGTCACTCTGCACGCACTCTGCACTCACTGTCACTCCGCACTCACTGTCACTCTGCACTCACTGTCACTCTGCACTCACTGTCACTCTGCACTCACTGTCACTCTGCACTGACTCTGCACTCACTCTGCACTCACTGTCACTCTGCACTCACTGTCACTCTGCACTCACTGTCACTCTGCACTCACTCTGCACTCACTCTGCACTCACTGTCACTCTGCACTCACTGTCACTCTGCACTCACTGTCACTCTGCACTCACTCTGCACTCACTCTGCACTCACTGTCACTCTGCACTCACTGTCACTCTGCACTCACTGTCACTCTGCACTCACTGTCACTCTGCACTCACTGTCACTCTGCACGCACTCTGCCCTCACTGTCACTCTGCACTCACTGTCACTCTGCACTCACTGTCACTCTGCACTCACTGTCACTCTGCACGCACTCTGCACTCACTGTCACTCTGCACTCACTGTCACTCTGCACTCACTCTGCACTCACTGTCACTCTGCACTCACTGTCACTCTGCACTCACTGTCACTCTGCACTCACTGTCACTCTGCACTCACTGTCACTCTGCACTCACTGTCACTCTGCACGCACTCTGCACTCACTGTCACTCTGCACTCACTGTCACTCTGCACTCACTGTCACTCCGCACTCACTGTCACTCCGCACTCACTGTCACTCTGCACTCACTGTCACTCCGCACTCACTGTCACTCCGCACTCACTGTCACTCTGCACTCACTGTCACTCCGCACTCACTGTCACTCTGCACGCACTGTCACTCTGCACGCACTCTGCACTCACTGTTTCTGCACGCACTCTGCACTCACTGTCACTCCGCACTCACTGTCACTCTGCACTCACTGTCACTCTGCACTCACTCTGCACTCACTGTCACTCTGCACGCACTCTGCACTCACTGTCACTCTGCACTCACTGTCACTCTGCACTCACTGTCACTCTGCACTCACTGTCACTCTGCACTCACTCTGCACTCACTGTCACTCTGCACGCACTCTGCACTCACTGTCACTCTGCACTCACTGTCACTCTGCACTCACTGTCACTCTGCACTCACTCTGCACGCACTCTCCACGGCCCATTGCTTCACTTCACTTTTCCTTAGCCATCCCGTTTGAGAACACATTGAATTAATTCAATAGTGGATCTGTGCCTTACAAAAACTTCAGTTATAGAAGGTTAGCATAAATAAACGAATCTTGATTCATGTATAATAATAATAATACAGGCTGCGTCGCAATTAAAAAAGAAAAAACACAAGACGCCGGTAACCGGAGCGCGGTCGCGGAAACTGAGAAGCAGCCTTTGTTCTAAGCCAGTGGTTCCCAAACTTTTTTGACCTGTGGCTCCCTTGACCTAATTGGCAGTTGGCCGTGGCTCCCCACCATTTTTTTTTACCGGTGGGCGAGTTCCACCATTTTTTTTACCGGTGGGCGGGTTGGGGGGAGGTTTGTAAGCCCGACCTTTGTTGTCTTCCGTAAATTAATTGGGATGCAATGAAGAATTGAAGGTATTATACTCATATTTGTAACAAAATAAAAATATAATAGTTTTTTAATAAAATCTTGTTAAGTGACAAACATTGCAAGATTAATAGCGCACACACGCTTTGAAACTACGGCTACGTACAAACCAAGTGCAAGTAGAGAGGCTGCTATTGCTGGAAAGAAAACATGGAGTCCCATTCATGAAAGAAAACATAAAAACATGGGCAGAGATTTACTTCTCCGACTGAAGGTATTTTTAGGCTGATTTCATATTCACCAACATTCCAAGTAGATGGCATGCAAAGCTGCGGCAGTGGAAAGTTTCCAGCAGTGCTTAATTTGAGCAGGGGCTTTCAGGTGCTCAGCACCAGTGCTTTTAGCACCAATTAAGGACCCATTCATTTGGAAGGCAGGCAATTTCCCCCATAATCACAGGATTTTGAACCACGCTAAGACTCGAACCTGGTTTCCCAGCTAAGAAATCATCAGCTCTAGCTATTAGGCCCAGTCCTCTCCAGAAGGATAAGTGCCAGGGCTTTGTTCAGGAGGCAGTTTGCACCTTCTTATTTCTCCTGTTAGTGCTTCCTCCTGAGGAGAGCCCCAGCACTTTTTATTTTACAAATTAACCACTGGTTTCCAGGCATACCACTGGCGATACGCAGTTAGGCACCAAGCAATCCCAATCAAATGCCATGCCAATCTTCTGCCCAACCTGTTTTTTACTTGAACTACATTTTACAGCCGTGTTTTACATGATATTGTCAGTATATAAAATCTAGTTCAAGTAAAAAACGGAGGTAGGGCAGAAGATCAGCATGGCATTTGATTCATAGTAGCATAGTTGCATCCTTTTGGTAACACTGGTGCTGAGGAGACACTTTTCCCAATCTGCACCTCCTTTACCTTTAAAATGTATCCGTCAAAAAACTTGGGATCTCAGAACACTTTGTACATGCATTCCCAGAGCTCTGTCTCATGTTACCTCTTTCGACACCAGCCATCTAGGATTTGGAGTGTTTAAAAGGCAAAGCAACATCTAATTATTTTAGTTCCTAAAATTATCTTGCAGAGTAACCTAAATTGAGGACTGTCAGGAAACGCAAAAAGAGTCTGCAGAAAGAAAACCGTATCCATTACACCAAACATTACCAAAGGTTTGCAACTTTTTCGCTGAGGGGGAATACTAAGGAAATACCAATTTTAGGCCTGAATGTGCTGTTTGTCACGTAGTAATATGTTCCCAATATGTGCTGCTCAACCATGACAGCCAAAACTACTTCTACCATGTCATTTCCGAGGGGAGCCAAATGTGCATCTGTACGCTGTTTGGATCTGGGGGGAACATCATGCCCGCATTCTGAGTCTTTAACGAGCTCCGTGGAGCCCACCTTTTTACACTAAAAATAATGCAGGTGATACAGGTGCAAAACGGAGGTTGGGCAGAAGATCGGCATGTCATTTAATTAATAATTGATGATAATCAAATGCCATGCCGATCTTCTGCCCAACCTCCGTTTTACACCTGTATCACCTGCGTTAGTTTTAGTGTAAGAAGGTGGGTCCACGGAGCTCGTTAAAGAAATCAGACATAAAAAGACAAGGCAAAGCCTTCTCTCTGGCTGCTTTAACAAGCTCCGTGGAGCCCGCTTTTTTACAGTCTGGCTTCTTGGCTTGTGTATCACTGCCGTACTCCTGTTCTCCTGTTCTACTGAACAGGAATCCCTCCCATGCCAGTTCCTTACTTACTTGCGAAGAGGATCTCACGGTGGGCAGCAATAACGTGCCTCAAACGGTCAGAGGCGAGCTGCATATGCCAGTAATGGCGACTACTACGCCTGTGAAAGCACGACTCGTACGTACGTGCGCTCTTGGGCCAAATAATTTTCCCGGATTATGCAGGCAGCAAGTTTTTTGCGCTGCAGCTGCAATAAGGTCAATTTTCCCAACGTGAGCGCGGCGCCCCTGGCTGCTCATGACGGCGCACCGGGGCGCCGCGGCGCACAGTTTGGGAACCACTGTTCTAAGCATTTTTTATGCAGCGTTTTGCGCCGGCCTGCGACCAGGAAGTCAGGCAGGCCGGGCGGGACAACCGGAAGTAGGAGGGCGGGAGCCTACCCCGCCTCCCACGGAAGAGCCGCGATTGTTTGGCGCACCGGAGCAGGCAGGAGCCTACCCTGCGCCCCGGTGCCGAAGAAGGGAAGAAGAGTCTTGCTGCCGGTGGGAGCCGCTGCACTGAGGATGCCGGTGAGTGGGGCGTCGCCTTGTTGGGGGGGGGGGGGGGGCATCTGTGCGCGCGCGCGCGCGGCGGCGGACTGTGTATGTGTGTGAGCGTGCATGTGTGTGTGTATGTGTATGTGTCCTGGAGTCTGTGTGTATGCGTGTGTGTGACGGGGGGGGGGGTTGCCTGTCTGGGTGCCTGCGTGTCTGTGTAAGTGTAAATGCGTGTGCGTGTGTGTGGAGCCGAGAGGAGAGGGGCTGGTGTGTGTGGAGGGGTCTCTGTGTATGCGTGTAGGTGACGGGGGTGTGCCTGTGTATGCGTGTGTATGTGCGCATGCGTGAGTGCTGTGTATGCGTGTGGCTGTGATGTGCGCATGCGTGAATGTTGGTGCGCGTGCACGGAGCTGAATCCAGCCAAGGATAAGCTCGTCACAGTTTCTTGTCCCTCATTCCCCCGTGTCAGACAGCTTTAAGTCTCCAGCCTGGACGCATCCTTCGGATGCGATGTCCAGGCGAGACCTAAAAAGGCCAAAAATAAATCCTAATGAGCCACTAACCTGTCCGGCGTTGTCTCATTGCAGGACCCGAGCTTCGTGGGAGGCAAAAATGGCTGGCCACAGGAAGCTTATAAAGGAGATAGGGGCGGAGTATCACGTACTCTCGCGGGATTCGATTGAACTACAGAGTGATGTCACAATCCACTTGGTTGTAGTTCACCCAAGAACTACAAGATGACATCATTACGGCCATCTTTGTAGTTTGAACTAGTTAAAAAATAAAGGTGCTTTATTTAACCATAGCGCAAGTGTTTGCAAGCGCGAAATAGTCGACCGAGCTGATGTCTATTTATAAAGATCCATCAAAGTGGTCTCTGATAATGATCCCCAAATGAACCCAAAGAAAGGTAGCCAATGGTGGGCAGGGGGGAGGAGGAGGAGGGGGGCTGAATCATCCGCCCTTCACTTCAAAAACTGAAGTGGTAGAGGGCTGTCAAAACAGTACAATATCATGCTGTGCCTGCCATATCAGAATAATGATGTTGCTTGTTAGTTCAAACTCACATATAGGCAAACAGTGTGCCAAGGGTACATCTGTAGCGAGCCCTAAAGGACCAAAGTGAAGGTGGGTGACCCTAGACTCAAAGGAAACTGAACCTAATACCTCCCCAGAAGATTCAGTGGTGCAGACTAGAGCACACAGTGTCCCTAGCGAAAGAACTACCTCTATAAAGTGTAGTCTAAGAGAAAGACCCGCAGCTGGCAGCTGCTCTAAACAGTAAAACACAAACAATTGAAGAAGGGTCTGCGGGAAATTTAAAAACCTGCCCAGTTCGTATCCCCCTAACTGTAATCCTAACAACAAAAGAACCGGGGGTCTATACCGGAGCTTCAAGTACTCCGAGCTGCTGCAAAACTCCTACATAAGTGAGTTAGGCGCTAATAGAGCTATATAAGTCTCTATATCAGAATGTGTGCCAGGACAAACCTGTCAAAGGACCTACTGAGATTGTTGGTAAGACCCGTACAGAGATGTGTTGGATTCCCATCAAGTAGGTATGTAGATCAAGTGTTCTCATTTGGTCATCCAAAAATGGGGTGGTATGTCTCTTGATCAATGAGACCCATCCATCGCCCTTACTAAATTGGGTCGCACCATCAATCACTAAGGTACCCATGAACAAATGATAAAGATGGGATCGAGTGCAGTGCAAAAATCAAAAGTTGTGTGAGTTAAAAACAAGGGGTAAAAGGATCAATAGGCGAAAAACTCTCATGTAATTTGTCCTTTCCCTCAAACAAACAAGAACAATGCAGAGGAAGCAGTCTAAACATATAACTGCATTTACAAGGCCAACATGTTTCAGCCGGAAGGGACAAGATCCCATGGCTTTCTTCAGGGCCAGAGTTCTAAGCATTAGCTACTGCATACATAAAGTGAACATAACGACAATCTGTAAAGGATATACATAAATAGTCCAAAATCGTGTTCCTCTGTACCAAACGGTGTCTCTTACATCTGTTAACAAGAAACAAGAAATAAATTGTAGTAAGTCCTATCAAAACAGGAAAGACCTGGCACTGGCTTCTACTAATTAAGCCAATTTATTTTACTAATGTTACTCACCTGAATAGTACAGGGAGTGTACCTCACCTCTCCTGGAACCCAGCTCAGGAAAAATGAGGCCCCGCTCTGTGAAGGCAAGGAAGGGGTAATGAACGGAAGGGTGGACAGTATTACTCTATCTCTCCCTCCAATACATAATATAGCCCCTATAACAGTCAAGCTTCACAGAGCCACAAAAAAATCCTAAGGGTGGAATAAGTCACAGAGCCCATAAAAGTCCCAGGTTCCCAAGATCCATCACTTAATGTAAAAAGCTTTCCTCTAAATATGAGTGTCCTCAATAGGATGGAGCTAAACTGTAGCAGGTTTAGATCTGGGCTAGCAAAAGTTTGACAGACCAAGCCTGGTCTCATATCCCAGAAACATAGGTGAACCAGTCTATGCCACCCCAAAAGAAAAAAAGGCCAAAAATAAATCCTAATGAGCCACTAACCTGTCCGGCGTTGTCTCATTGCAGGACCCGAGCTTCGTGGGAGGCAAAAATGGCTGCCCACAGGAAGCTTATAAAGGAGATAGGGGCGGAGTATCACGTACTCTCGCGGGATTCGATTGAACTACAGAGTGATGTCACAATCCACTTTGTTGTAGTTCACCCAAGAACTACAAGATGACATCATTACGGCCATCTTTGTAGTTTGAACTAGTTAAAAAATAAAGGTGCTTTATTTAACCATAGCGCAAGTGTTTGCAAGCGCGAAATAGTCGACCGAGCTGATGTCTATTTATAAAGATCCATCAAAGTGGTCTCTGATAATGATCCCCAAATGAACCCAAAGAAAGGTAGCCAATGGTGGGCAGGGGGGAGGAGGAGGAGGGGGGCTGAATCATCCGCCCCTCACTTCAAAAACTGAAGTGGTAGAGGGCTGTCAAAACAGTACAATATCATGCTGTGCCTGCCATATCAGAATAATGATGTTGCTTGTTAGTTCAAACTCACATATAGGCAAACAGTATGCCAAGGGTACATCTGTAGCGAGCCCTAAAGGACCAAAGTGAAGGTGGGTGACCCTAGACTCAAAGGAAACTGAACCTAATACCTCCCCAGAAGATTCAGTGGTGCAGACTAGAGCACACAGTGTCCCTAGCGAAAGAACTACCTCTATAAAGTGTAGTCTAAGAGAAAGACCCGCAGCTGGCAGCTGCTCTAAACAGTAAAACACAAACAATTGAAGAAGGGTCTGAGGGAAATTTAAAGACCTGCCCAGTTCGTATCCCCCTAACTGTAATCCTAACAACAAAAGAACCGGGGGTCTATACCGGAGCTTCAAGTACTCCGAGCTGCTGCAAAACTCCTACATAAGTGAGTTAGGTGCTAATAGAGCTATATAAGTCTCTATATCAGAATGTGTGCCAGGACAAACCTGTCGAAGGACCTACTGTTACGTTCACTTTATGTATGCAGTAGCTAATGCTTAGAACTCTGGCCCTGAAGAAAGCCATGGGATCTTGTCCCTACCGGCTGAAACATGTTGGCCTTGTAAATGCAGTTATATGTTTAGACTGCTTCCTCTGCATTGTTTGAGGGAAAGGACAAATTACATTAGAGTTTTTCGCCTATTGATCCTTTTACCCCTTGTTTTTAACTCACACATCTTTTGATTTTTGCACTGCACTCGATCCCATCTTTATCATTTGTTCATGGGTACCTTAGTGATTGATGGTGCAACCCAATTGAGTAAGGGCGATGGATGGGTCTCATTGATCAAGAGACATACCACCTCATTTTTGGATGACCAAATGAGAACACTTGATCTACATACCTATTTGATGGGAATCCAACACATCTCTGTACGGGTCTTACCAACAATCTCAGTAGGTCCTTCGACAGGTTTGTCCTGGCACACATTCTGATATAGAGACTTATATAGCTCTATTAGCACCTAACTCACTTATGTAGGAGTTTTGCAGCAGCTCGGAGTACTTGAAGCTCCGGTATAGACCCCCGGTTCTTTTGTTGTTAGGATTACAGTTAGGGGGATACGAACTGGGAAGGTCTTTAAATTTCCCTCAGACCCTTCTTCAATTGTTTGTGTTTTACTGTTTAGAGCAGCTGCCAGCTGCGGGTCTTTCTCTTAGACTACACTTTATAGAGGTAGTTCTTTCGCTAGGGACACTGTGTGCTCTAGTCTGCACCACTGAATCTTCTGGGGAGGTATTAGGTTCAGTTTCCTTTTAGTCTAGGGTCACCCACCTTCACTTTGGTCCTTTAGGGCTCTCTACAGATGTACCCTTGGCACACTGTTTGCCTATATGTGAGTTTGAACTAACAAGCAATATCATTATTCTGATATGGCAGGCACAGCACAATATTGTACTGTTTTGACAGCCCTCTACCACTTCAGTTTTTGAAGTGAGGGGCGGATGATTCAGCCCCCCTCCTCCTCCTCCCCCCTTCCCACCATTGGCTACCTTTCTTTGGGTTCATTTGGGGATCATTATCAGAGACCACTTTGATGGATCTTTGTAAATAGACATTAGCTCGGTCGACTATTTCGCGCTTGCAAACACTTGCGCTATGGTTAAATAAAGCACCTTTATTTTTGAACTAGTTCAATCTACAAAGATGGCCGTAATTATGTCATCTTGTAGTTCTTGGGTGAACTACAACAAAGTGGATTGTGACATCACTCTGTAGTTCAATCAAATCCCGCGAGAGTACGTGATACTCCGCCCCTATCTCCTTTATAAGCCTCCTGTGGGCAGCCATTTTTGCCTCCCACGAAGCTCGGGTCCTGCAATGAGACAACGCCGGACAGGTTAGTGGCTCATTAGGATTTATTTTTGGCCTTTTTTTCTTCTGGGGTGGCATAGACTGGTTCACCTATGTTTCTGGGATATGAGACCAGGCTTGGTCTGTCAAACTTTTGCTAGCCCAGATCTAAACCTGCTACAGTTTAGCTCCATCCTATTGAGTACACTCATATTTAGAGGAAAGCTTTTTACATTAAGTGATGGATCTTGGGAACCTGGGACTTTTATGGGCTCTGTGACTTATTCCACCCTTAGGATTTTTTGTGGCTCTGTGAAGCTTGACTGTTATAGGGGCTATATTATGTATTGGAGGGAGAGATAGAGTAGTACTGTCCACCCTTCCGTTCATTACCCCTTCCTTGCCTTCACAGAGCGGGCCTCCTTTTTCCTGAGCTGGGTTCCAGGAGAGGTGAGGTACACTCCCTGTACTATTCAGGTGAGTAACATTAGTAAAATAAATTGGCTTAATTAGTAGAAGCCAGTGCCAGGTCTTTCCTGTTTTGATAGGACTTACTACAATGTATTTCTTGTTAACAGATGTAAGAGACACCATTTGGTACAGAGGAACACGATTTTGGACTATTTATGTATATCCTTTACAGATTGTCGTTACGTTCACTTTATGTATGCAGTAGCTAATGCTTAGAACTCTGGCCCTGAAGAAATCCATGGGATCTTGTCCCTACCGGCTGAAACATATTGGCCTTGTAAATGCAGTTATATGTTTAGACTGCTTCCTCTGCATTGTTCTTGTTTGTTTGAGGGAAAGGACAAATTACATTAGAGTTTTTCGCCTATTGATCCTTTTACCCCTTGTTTTTAACTCACACATCTTTTGATTTTTGCACTGCACTCGATCCCATCTTTATCATTTGTTCATGGGTACCTTAGTGATTGATGGTGCGACCCAATTGAGTAAGGGCGATGGATGGGTCTCATTGATCAAGAGACATACCACCCCATTTTTGGATGACCAAATGAGAACACTTGATCTACATATTTGATGTGAATCCAACACATCTCTGTACGGGTCTTACCAACAATCTCAGTAGGTCCGTCGACAGGTTTGTCCTGGCACACATTCTGATATAGAGACTTATATAGCTCTATTAGCGCCTAACTCACTTATGTAGGAGTTTTGCAGCAGCTCGGAGTACTTGAAGCTCCGGTATAGACCCCCGGTTCTTTTGTTGTTAGGATTACAGTTAGGGGGATACGAACTGGGCAGGTCTTTAAATTTCCCTCAGACCCTTCTTCAATTGTTTGTGTTTAACTGTTTAGAGCAGCTGCCAGCTGCGGGTCTTTCTCTTAGACTACACTTTATAGAGGTAGTTCTTTCGCTAGGGACACTGTGTGCTCTAGTCTGCACCACTGAATCTTCTGGGGAGGTATTAGGTTCAGTTTCCTTTGAGTCTAGGGTCAACCACCTTCACTTTGGTCCTTTAGGGCTCTCTACAGATGTACCCTTGGCACACTGTTTGCCTATATGTGAGTTTGAACTAACAAGCAACATCATTATTCTGATATGGCAGGCACAGCACGATATTGTACTGTTTTGACAGCCCTCTACCACTTCCGTTTTTGAAGTGAGGGGCGAATGATTCAGCCCCCCTCCTCCTCCTCCCCCTTCCCACTATTGGCTACCTTTCTTTGGGTTCATTTGGGGATCATTATCAGAGACCACTTTGATGGATCTTTATAAATAGATATCAGCTCGGTCGACTATTTCGCGCTTGCAAACACTTGCGCTATGGTTAAATAAAGCACCTTTATTTTTGAACTAGTTCAAACTACAAAGATGGCCGTAATTATGTCATCTTGTAGTTCTTGGGTGAACTACAACAAAGTGGATTGTGACATCACTCTGTAGTTCAATCGAATCCCGCGAGAGTACGTGATACTCCGCCCCTATCTCCTTTATAAGCTTCCTGTGGGCAGCCATTTTTGCCTCCCACGAAGCTTGGGTCCTGCAATGAGACAACGCCGGACAGGTTAGTGGCTCATTAGGATTTATTTTTGGCCTTTTTTTCTTTTGGGGTGGCATAGACTGGTTCACCTATGTTACCCCTTGTTTTTAACTCACACATCTTTTGATTTTTGCACTGCACTCGATCCCATCTTTATCATTTGTTCATGGGTACCTTAGTGATTGATGGTGCGACCCAATTCAGTAAGGGCGATGGATGGGTCTCATTGATCAAGAGACATACCACCCCATTTTTGGATGGCCAAATGAGAACACTTGATCTACATACCTATTTGATGGGAATCCAACACATCTCTGTACGGGTCTTACCAACAATCTCAGTAGGTCCTTCGACAGGTTTGTCCTGGCACACATTCTGATATAGAGACTTATAAAGCTCTATTAGCGCCTAACTCACTTATGTAGGAGTTTTGCAGCAGCTCGGAGTACTTGAAGCTCCGGTATAGACCCCCGGTTCATTTGTTGTTGGGATCATGTCAACTCCTTAGTATCTCATTATCCGCCAATTGTTTTCTTGATATTGTGCTATGTGTTTTGCTGTTGCATATGTCAGGTTGCGCTATTTTGCTGCTTTTATATGCTTTAATATTCGTTTTTTTAGCATGCATGTTGTGTTTCTCATGTAGCGGGGCCCACAGGCACATTTGATTATGTAGACCATGTATTGTGTGCTGCATGTTATTCTCTTTTGAATCAGAATTGTTTTATGGTCCCGTTCCATGATGGTCTGCATATTTATACCAATCTTGCATGCTTTACAACTATTACATTTTATGAATCCACTGTGTCAATCTGCTAACCAATTATTTGGTTGATTGTCCTAAGAGTGACTGTTTACCAATTGATCCTTTAATGATTGCACAAAGACTGGACCTGAGAGATTTGCTAGAGTGCAATTTGGTCACCCAAGTAGGACACTAGCCTTTGCCAAGGGAACCATTGGTTTTGTTGTGACCAGAGACCAGTAGACCAATGGAAACTGGCCTGTTGCTGGACCCACCAAGACTTTGAGGGACATTGACCCCTGTGGCTAAACTTGCCCCACCAAGACCATGGACCAAGACAGGAAGACCCCTGTCAACTGCACAGCATTCCCAGCATCCTGCAGCATCTTCAGCATCCTGCATCCCTTGCTCAGGAGCACTCCATTGAAGCCTACAGAGCTTGGAACTGGAATAGAGACTGGTTTGATTACAATGTAACTGTCTTCCTACTCCTTACTGGTCCCCTTGACCTGCTCCCTGCTGGAGTTGGTTGCCCAAAGTGGGTCAGAATACCCAAACACAACATACAAAGGTTTTATAAAGTTTCCAAAGTTTCCTCTAACGACAGTAGTTACCAATGCTTGATTACATTTTGAGTGAAAAGCTGTGATTTACATTTTACTTAAAATTCTATATCCCTGGAATCCTCTGGTCGATTTTGCTTGTTTCGGTGTCTAAACATTTATAGAAATAATATCTTTTTTTATAAATTGGTGTTGGATTGGTTTCATCATCAATCAATCTTTATTCAATTATGGAAATAATCACAAATGAGCATTAAAAAAACATAATAAAATAGATTACAACAAATATAAAGTGCATAGGATTTATTATAAATATAACGAAACATTCATTGAATTGGGCCAGCACAGAGCATTTTTTTAAACAGTGCTCACAGAGTGGCATCCAGCAGTATCGGACATCATACGAAGAAAAAAAAATGCTGGTCTATGTTGTTGAAAACCATGATATTTTAAAATAGTTAATAAATATCTGTGTCTAAAGGGCTCAGAGTATTTACTAAACAGAGTAAAGAGTAACAATATCTGAAAAGAAGTGTCGGAGAAGGAACAGACCACTATATGCTTCGAATAGTACTCCCCCAAGTGGGAAACAGAGATAGCTTCTAATTGAGCCTATGTGGGACTTGGTCAAAAGTGACCTTTCCCAGACATTTTTCACCTGGGAAAGATACGGTTCAGCTCCCACACTTTTTAAACACTAGGGGCCACATGTAGGTAATCTCTATTTACCGATTCTAAAATACCGAATTTTATCGATTCGGTATTTCAGAATCGGTAAATAGTATGTAGGTAATAATTCGGTAAATTTTACCGATTCGGTTATATATATGGTATTACCGAATCAGTATTTACAGATTCAGTAATTCCCATTCATTCCTATGCGCCTGGAGGCCCATAGGAATGAATAGGAAGCCATTCACTATTACCGATTCACTAAATACCGAATCGGTAATAGGGGGAACATATTCAAGGGTGGCAGGGTGTCACATTGACACCCTGTTGCATCCCTGAATCGTGCATGTGTGCACATGTGGCGCAGATACATGCCCTACGGGCATGTATGTGTGCCACATGGCACTGAGAAAAAAGCAAAAAATTGCTTTTTCAAAGGTATTCGGTATTTACCACCAACTTATAGTTGGTGGTAAATAACGAATCCTTAAGGCTCATATGCACTCACTTGAGTGCTACCTACATAGGCTTTAGGAATCTGTAATTTACTGATTCCTCAAAATAAGGAATCGGTATTTTACTGAATTTCTTAAAATAACGAATCAGTAAATTACTGATTCCTTATTTGCAGCCTCCTACATCTCAAATCCCTAAATACCGGTCTGTAACGGTGAAATTTACTGAATTTCACCGTTACCGACCGGTATTACCCCACCTACATATTGCCCTATATATTCTCTCAAAAAAGTTTTCTCCAATTCTCTGCCCTCTCTAGCGGCAGATGCCAACCTCAGAAATAACTCCTTACCCTTCTGCTCTCCCCTTTGTGCAGAGAATATGGAGACAAATGCAACTCAGGCCTGCCCAACAATTTGGCAGTGCTCCTAATATAGCTCAGCCTCATAATCTTGTGACCAGAATTACATGCTAAACAGTCAGTAATCACAACACGGCTGAATGTAGTATGTTGCTTCCCCCACAGCATAAACTAAAGGAGGAGTGGGGAGCGTTTCACATAATCTTCACCATAGGTCAGGCTCAGTTCCTCATGAAGGACAAAATGAGGGCTACATGATGCCCCTTAAACTAACAGGGGCATATTAGCAAGAACCTCGTTAAAATTATCGCTCTGCCGCTAAAACGGCGATAATGGACTTGCTAATATGCGTTATAGAATTCCAATATAAGCCCAGGTTAGATTCCCTGCACTTCAAACCTGGGCTTCTATTGGAATTCTATAATGCATATTAGCAAGCCTGTTATCGCCGTTTTAGCGGCAGTTCCCTGCCGCTAAAACAGTGATCATTTTAACGAGGTTCTTGCTAATATGCCCCACAGTCTCCTGCAAAAACGATTTCCCTCTTGTGGTAATATAAAGCAATACCCCCAAATTTTGGCCCCGTAGATCAGAACTGGCAAGCATTTGGGTTCATAGACCTCTAACAGTGGCAGTATCGGCTTACTGCCTACTCTGGATGCCAGCCCGAACATGTCCCCACCCGCATGATTGAAATGGAACTTCAGTTGGTGATGCACGGTAACCAACTACTTCAAGAATCGAAGGTTACCCCTAAATCCGAAAAATCGCTGACCCAGCGTGATGTTTTAGTCTTAAATTGAGATGGGTCTAATTTTGTTATGTTGCGTCTATATACCATAATATGGGTTTTTACGATGTTGGCCTCTAGGTCTAAGCCACCCATGAGCACCTAATGTAGACAAGCAAAGGAAGGTGCACCCCAAGATTATCTACTGCTCAAAGAGGTCCTAAATGATTCTATAACCTCTTAAATTAGTGAAGGAGAACGCTCAGCAAAAAGGAAAAAAATAATTAAACATGTTTGTAACTTTAAGAATCGCGTAATAAAGTGCTCAGGTAAAACCTCACTCCCCCCCGCCCCCCAACCTCCACCCGTCCCGTGCCCCGACTACTGAGCAACATAAACTTCCTATGAAATCAGTAGATGAAAATACCAATCTTAACTGGGACTTGCTACTTGTTGGACTTCTTTTGTGTTGTGTGACCGTCTTATTTTGTTGTTTTGGTACTTCTAAATGCTTTACACTTGATCCTTTATTTAAGCCTGACTGCTCGAAGCCACAGCTCCCAGATTTGAGCGAAAGGTTTTCGCTCAATATTGTGAGTGTATTTACATAGTGAGGTCACACAACCACGCCATATAATACACCGCACTCCTTATAGGTAAGTAATACAAAGGAGTAAAATAAATGCCAATCTGACTGGCCAAGAGGGAGGGTGCAAGGACAATAATAAAGGCTTAGTGGAGTCTCTTTTAGGATTTTGAGGCAGGAAAAAGTGACTGGGAGAATGGCAAGAAAAATGACGTGGGATGATGATGCATGCTTTAAATGTGCAGCACCAATGTTTCTGAAATAATTCCTCCCTCTTTAGTGGGGATCAAAAGTGGGACCCTGAGGGTTCCCTAAGGAGTGAGCAAATACTGGTGAGTTGGTAATTCCAACGGTGATTTTCCTGGTAATTCCTAGTTTTCCCTCGAATCTTACCTGGAGACTTCATGTGTAACTTCGGGAGGGGGGTGTTTCGGGTGTTACATTACACCCCCCTATTAAATGTATTCTCTAGTAAATAGTTGAGTACAGGTGCATGTGGCCGCATATGGGGCCAGATGTTGGAAGGCAAATACTGGTCGTAACAGCCGATTTCGGCCGTTACCGACCGGTATTTGAAGAAGGAGATGTAGGGGCATGTTAAAATACAGATTCTGTAATTTTCCCGAATCAATAATTTTACTGATTCTGGAAATTCCGAATCGGTAAAATTACAGATTCTGTATTTTGACATGTAGGTAGCACTGCAATCAGTGCTACAGGGGTTTAAGAATTCGTTATTTACCACCAACTAGAAGTTGGTGGTAAATAATGAAAACCCTTTAAAAGCATTTGTTTTGCTTTTTAAACAGTGCCATGTTGCAGACATACATGCCTAAGGGCATATATGTCTGCAACATGTGCACCCATGCAAAATTGAGGGGTGCAACAGGGTGTCAAAGTGACACCCTGCCACCCTTCAATGTTTCCCCCAATTACCGAATCATACCGATTCGGTAATGAAATCGGTAAATTTACCTAAATCCCGATTGCCAGTTCTTAAATACTGAATCGGTATGATTCCATATTTAAGAATCGGTAATCTGGGATTACCTACATCTGGCCCTTGGTGAGGTAGCTGTCGGATTTCACATAAAATTTTTACATGCACACACGAACAAAAACATACACACACGCATACACTCTCACACTTCTAAAAACTGTTGGTGATTTTACAAAACATTGGGACATATTCAAAAGCGCCTATCAGCACAGTAACGCCACTTTTAGTGACATTAATGTGTCGATATAGGTTTCGCCTTATTCATAAGATAGCATTAAGCCAGTTAACGTGGCTTAACCTCACCTTGTGGATAAGGCACCCTTACACAATATACTTAGCGTGAAAGGGGTGAGCAATGGGTTGGGGTGGCCGTTCCGGTGAAACACCCATTGATTTTGATGCAGCCTTATATTTACAAGGGTGGCGTAAATATGGGGCAGCGCCAAAATTAAGACCAGGAAAAACCTGGCCTTACCCTGGCGCAACGAGGAGAAATTTTTAATTTCTCCTCGTTTTTGCTTTTTCCATGTGTGCAGCTGTGTGCAGCACACATGGCTTAGCAAAACAACATTGATTGTTTATGTGCAGGTAGGTGTCCCTTCCTGCAAATAAACATTCATTAAAGCAATGAGGTTTTTCAACTTTTATATGTGCTGCAATAAGTAGCACACACAGAAGCTTCAAAAAGCCATTTCAGATTGTTTATGTGCAGGAAGGGACACCTTTTGCACATAAACAATCATTCCCCTCCACGCAGGCACTCCTGCACTGCGGTGCTAGGGTGCCTGCGTTGGAGCCAGGCAGCTAAGTTAGTGCCAGCACAAGGGTAAATGCAAGGCTGCACCATATTCTTGTAAATGCTGGTCAGTTCCGCGATTCAGAAGTGGCGGAGTGCGACGTTTATGCCAAGGAGGCTAACGCCACGCTCATCCACTTCCTTGTAAATATGCCCCCTCGTCTTTCAAGTAACCTTTGCAACCAACACTGCTATGCCTGCCCACTGCCTCTTAAGCCCCCATCATGCTCCGCTTCTCAAATAATATATTTTTCAATGATGTGCCGACGTGATTGTTGCGAAATTAGAACCCCCCCCAATCCTACTGACCAAGCTATGCCCCTATAACTCCTGTTACCAGCTGAATCCGGATGACAGGGAACCTCATATAACGAGTTCCGAAATCCAGGGTAACAGCGCCCCTCCAGCTTAAAGTAATGTAAATAGTGAATCTAGTTAGCAGCACCCCTGGTTTGTCATCTTCCTCTAAATAAGGGCCTCGACCTCCTGCTTGGAAGGTCAGCTACCTTCTGCTGGGCCTCTTGTAATCCCCTTCGGGGCGGATTTTCACCCTCAACAGATTGCCCCCGATGGTTTTCTCTATCCCTCCGTTTTTTCGCAATGTAGCGTGAGAACCTGACGGTCTTCCTAGACCACAATTAATGTTTGCAACTTTTTTTAATTTAGGGATGTGTAAAACTATTGTTTAACTAAGATCTTTAATCCGTCTGTCGAGGGATGGAAGAAAAGAAGACGCTAAAGTGAAAATGGGCCGTGAATGTGATAACAGGCTGTTGGAAGTGCGCTTACTTGAAACGTAGGGAAATAATTACTATTTTGTGCTTCAAAGTGCTTTGTCTGTGCAGCGGTTTTTGAACGTTTGAATTCATGGTATCTGGTAGCGTCTCGAGTCCCGACAAAAACAATCTGTAAAAAACAAGCATGGCGCAATGCCATGTTCGTTGCTATCCTAACAAAGTATAGCTGAGGGTAAAAAGATATTTGCAATTTTTGATGTTTTACATTTACTTTTTTAGCAGTGTCTTCTGTTGTGGACAGCTCATATATAAAAAAAAAAAAAGCTCCTTATATAACAATTGTGCTCTTTGCGTATACATTGATCATGCTAACAATTTTGGAGATTGGAAATAAAGTACATTTTTATTGGTTAGGTCTATCTATTTCCCACTTTATTTCTGGCGGTAGGTGAGTTTAAATTTGGTGTATGGTATTTTTTTAAATGAAATAATGATTAGAATGTAGTAACATCACGTCAAACGGTATGAGTAAAAGTCACTTTCTTTCTTTCCCTTTTTTCAAAACAAATGTATTTAAATTTTACTTTGGGAGCAGTATGTAGTGGAGTCATAAAAAAAAAGAAAAACCAAATCACAGGTGATTCCATATCTAGATCCACATAAAGATGATACTCACATTCAATATAAACATTCTAATTTCAGGTAGTCGCATTTTGTGTACTTGCCCACTCAATTTATAAAATCATATAGATTAACCTCGATCTTGATGCATTTCACATTTCCAATTGTTATAAACATTCCATGCCCCTCATCTCACCTTTACATTCCCCTCTAACAAAGTGTATTAATCTGAAAATCTTTTGGGGTTGGCATTACTCTAGCCCTTTGGATTGGAAATAGAGAGGGTTAATCACTTTAATACCAGTTGTCTCCTGAAAGATGTCTGAAATGGCTTCGAAATTCTCACAAATTTCGCCAGTTTATCCTTTATTGTTGTGGTTGATTTTTTATGGCGTACAAGTTCCAAGCTTTAGTCCACCACATATCTACAGGGGGCGGACCAGGTGCTTTCGATTTGTGGGCAGCTATCAATCTGCCTGCTAGCAAAGAAAGGGGGAGATAAATGTACCCATGTGTGACGAGAGCAGCTACAACCCCTCTTCGTCTGTGTCTCCCAGCATAACTATCAGTGGGTCTAGTGGACATTATATGTTAGTGATCTATCTTATATGAGACAGAACATCTCCAAAAATTCTTAGTCACCCCACCCTCCCACTACATATGACTGTATGTGTCCTTGATCGTCAGCCCATCTGTTGTGTGTGACCAAGTTCAGGAAATCCAGGCACAGAGCCAGACCTTTCTGGTCAGTACGGTCAAATTATGGAACCTACTTCCTGCATCACTAAGGTCCTCAACCGATCTGTTGCAGTTCAGGAAAGCCCTTAAGACCTGGCTCTTTCCTAAGTCATTCTGAGTCTAGGCTTTGTTATCATCCACCCAATGCATTCATTCTGATATTTTCTGCTCTTGGTCTGTGGCCTCTACTCCCCCCTGTGCTTTTGTGTTTTTAACCGTTTTAGTGGCTAGCACCAGGATACCAGTTGGTGACAGAGCGCTTTATAAATTCTATAAATAAAATAAATACATCTGTGCAACCCCTCATTCACCAGTCAAGGCTTTCAACCTTACAGGAGTCAAATACTACTTCAGCACTACTGTATTTTTGCTTGCTATGTTCTGTGTGCATATGGATGAGCTCACCACTCTTTGCCAAATCATTATCCGGGAACTTTTGGGTATTTCGACTTCTAAGTCTACCAACCATTTAGAGGTATTCAGCAAACTTTCCAACGGAATGCCAAGTTCGAATGTTTTGAATATATACAAGATATGGCTTTCAATGTCTCTCCTTTGGAGAGGATATCTTCCATTTTTGTGATATCTATTCCTCTACCCTTTATAACAGATTAACCCAGCTCCAGTGTTGGAGCTGGGTTAATCTGTAGATGTCTTTCTTATTCAATTGAGAATCTATAGCACATTGCTCTCTGCTTTTGAGCCCGATTCCTTCGTGTAAAGGGTAACAAGACAAAATACCAAATTCAAAATATAGAATTACCAAAATATCGAAGCCAAAATATAGAATGGACAAAATATCGAAAGGACAGAATATAGTGGTGAAAAATATCGAATTGAAGGTACGTAATTTAATATTGAATAGTAATTTTTACCCCTACGCTATCCAACGCTTTCCCTACTGTTGCACTCTCTGGAGTGGGAATAGTAATTTTTACCCCTACGCTATCCAACACTTTCCCTACTGTTGCACTCTCTGGAGTGGGAATAGTAATTTTTACCCCTACGCTATCCAACGCTTTCCCTACTGTTGCACTCACTGGAGTGGTAATAGGAAATGTTATATTTATTATTTCATTAATTTTAAATTACTTTTAAGACATTTGAAAAAATTTGATATTTTGACTAACTATATTTTTTAAAACTATATTTTTGATTCGATATTTTTGTACTTACCTGTTTGTAGATAGGAATTCAATATTTTTGCATTCTATATTTTTTCTTCGATATTTTGGTAATTCTATATTTGTGAATTCGATATTATGTCAGTGATCCGTGTAAAGAGCGCAATATAAGGGGCATATCTTCTGTCCAGCTAGAATATCCTCTGTCGGCCATTCCCGGCTCAAAATCATGGTTTCATTTCATTGCAGTGAAGGGAGATGGGTATGTGGTTGTTTAGTTCATTCGAACGGTTCGGCTTCAGTATCTTCAAGTCATTTTAGGGATTTCAAGCAGGGGACCTAATTTATTGTGAGTGCATGGGGTCGCTATGACATTCCTTCGTGAAATGTTACATTTGTTGTTTTCCAGCCCACACCAGGACTCATTAAGAGGTGAGGACCAGCCTTGTGCAGTGTAGCTATCATATACCTATCTACCTCTGGCGCTCCCAATCCCCCTCATGTAGGGATCGGCACATCAGCGTTTTGCTGCCCCAAATAAACCACCAGATTTTCCTTTGGATATTCTTTTTTTCTTTTTTTTTCATTGCAGCAAACACATACAAAATAAAAAGAAATCAACAAGACAATAAAATTGGCAGACAGTGCACGTGGAGGCAATATCATTAACAAGTGGAAGGACCAGCAGTACTGAAGCCATCACTGCCAAGCACATTGTGGGTTCCCACCCATCCACAGAACCAGTACATCATTCACCATTACAGTAACACAGGTGCCCATCCACTCCCAGATGTACTACTGCATACTCAAACATTCCATGTTGCGACTGTCACTCTGCTACCTCCCCTCGAAGAGGATAGACAGAACTTACTCCAGTTAAACTAGATCCCCAAATGGCGGCCAAATTCAGTCAAAGCCATCACAGTCCCCTGTAGATCATCATCCTCCCCCTCAAATAGAGTAACATATCATCCGCATAAAAAGAAAGGAACATACATTCACCAGTGAGGTAAAGACCACAGTAGAGGTAGCCTAGATGAACCATTTGAGCCAAGGCTCCATTGCCAGAGCAAACAATAAGGGGGACAGGGGACAATCCTTTTGGGTGCCACATTCTACTGAAAAAGCTTCCGATATCAGAGAGCTGGTGCGATCCTAGCAAGCGTGTCGAGTGTAGAGAAGCTTTCTCTGTCTGGCAAAGGCAAGGTCCTAGCCCAAGCCGAACATGTTAACATATAATAACTTCCATCGGATGAGTCAAAGGCCTTTCCAATGTCCACCAAAATGACCATTGCCCTCTGCGGCAATCTCTATGTTGATCCAAAGCAAGAAGCAGCTAGCGAATATTAGGCATAGTGCTACATATTGGGATAAAGCACTTCTGATCAACATGAACCAGAGATCGCATATGAGAAGGCAAACGAGCGGAGAATACTTTACTTAGGCTTTTATAGTCTGTGTTAAGCATTGAGAGTGGGCGATAGGAATCCAGGAAGAGGGGCTCCTTATCTTCCTTTGGAAGTGACACAATAGCATCCTTGCACAGATAAGAAGGGAGTAGACCTCATTGCAGAGAGTCATTCAAGAGGGCCGCAAGTTTGGGGACGAGGACCGGAGCATACTCTGCGGCTGCGTACAATTCTATAAGGAGTCCATCTAGGCCAGGCTCCTTCCCCCTCGCCATGTCCTTAATTGCACCCCAGACTTACTGTTCAGTGATATCCGCCCCAACTGGTCCACCTCCTCAGAAATTAGCCAAACCGTCAAAGAGTCCCCAATATAATGCAGCATGTCCGCATCATTACACCTGGGTTCTGCCGAGTACAACTCACAATAGTTGTCAAAAATTGCCTCACTGATCCCATTCTGAGTGAAGATACCCCGCCCTGAGTTACGTACTTGGAGGATGGTATGGCCCCGGAACTCGGCCTGAAGGAGCCACGCCAGCATCCTCCCCGACTTATCTTTATCAGCATGGGCCCTGGCCACATAAGCTCCCTTAGTCAAAGCGAAGCAGGCGTTAGACCACCTCAAATCATTTCTCCCTTTCCTCCAGTGCTCTGCGCCTCCCTCTGGAGTTCCCCCCCAACTCACACGGAAGACCATCAACCACTATCTCCTGCTGCTGAATATCAATCAATCAATCAATCAATCAATCAATCAAAACTTGTAAAGCGCGCTACATACCCGTGAGGGCCTCAAGGCACTGGGGGGTGGGAGGCACTGCTACTGACCAAAGAGCCAGGTCTTGAGGAGTCTTCTGAAATCCAGTAGGTCTTGGGTCTGCCATAGGTTGGTGGGGAGGGTGTTCCAGGTCTTGGCGGCGAGGTGGGAGAAGGATATGTCGCTGGCAGTCGTTCTTCGGATGCGGGGGACTGTGGCGAAGGCGAGCCCGGTGGAGCGGAGCTGGCGGGTGGGGTTGTAGAAGCTGAGTCGTCGGTTGAGGTATGCTAATCCGGTGTTGTCGAGAGCTTTGTGTGCGTGGATGAGGAGCTTGAAGGTTATCCTCTTGTTGATGGGGAGCCAGTGCAGGTCTCTCAGGTGGGGTGAGATGTGGCTGAGGCGGGGGATGTCGAGGATCAGACGAGCTGAGGCGTTCTGAATGCTTTGCAGTCATCTCAGTAGCTTGGCCGAAGTTCCTGCGTAGAGGGCATTTCCATAGTCCAGCCTGCTGGTAATGACGGCCTGTGTGACTGTTCTTCTTGTTTCAGTGGGGATCCACTTGAAGATCCTGCGGAGCATTCGGAAGGTTGTTGAAGCAGGATAAGGAGACAGCGTTGATCTGTTAGTCATGGAGAGGGTGGAGATGAGGATGACCCCCAGGTTGCGTGTGTGGTCGGTGGGTGTCGGGCTGTTCCTAGAGTTGTCGGCCACCAGGAGTCATGCCAGGCTGAAGGGGTGGAGCCGAGGATGTCTTGTTCGAGTTCAGCTTCAGTTGGCTGTTCCTCAGCCATTCGGCGACAGCCTTAATTCCTTTGTGGAGGTTGGTTTTGGCAGTGTGAGGGTCTTTGGTGAGGGAGAGTATCAGCTGGGTGTCGTCGGCTTAGGAGAGAATGTTGAGGTTGTGCTGTCGGGCGAAGCGGGCGAGGGGTGCCTTGTACATGTTGAACAGCATCAGGCTGAGGGAAGAGCCCTGGGGTACGTCGCAGATGATCTCGGTGGCTTTGGAGCGGAAGGTGGGGAGGCCGCACTCTGAGTTCTGCCGGAGAGGAAGGATGTGGTCCAGTCCAGGGCCTTCTCTTGGATTCCGGTGTCGTGTACGCGTGTTTGTGGTATGCGGTGGCAGACCGTGTCGAAGGCGGCTGACAGGTCCAGGGGGACGAGGGCTGCTGTTTCTCCGTTGTCAAGTAGGGTCCTGATGTCTTCGGTGGCGGCAATGAGGGCGGTTTTGGTGCTGTGGTTGCTGCAGAATCCAGACTGGGACGGGTCCAGGATGCTGTTTTCCTCAAGGTAGCGGGTCAGTTGTTTGTTGACGATGTTCTCGGTGACCTTCGCCGGGAACAGGAGCAGGGAGATGGGTCGGAAGTTCTTGAGGTCCCTGGGGTCCGCCTTGGGTTTCTTGAGTAAGAGGTTGATCTCGGCGTGCTTCCAGCTTTCTGGGAAGGTTGCTGTCTCAAAGAAAATTTTGATTATTTTCCGGAGATGGGGTGCAATGGCTGTGCAGGCTTTGTTGAAGATGTGGTGAGGGCATGGGTCTAGCGGAGATCCGGAGTGGATGGTGTTCATGATCTCGCTGGTGTCCTCGTCGTTGATGCTGGTCCAGGAGAGCAGGCGGTTGGTGCAGGTGGTGGTCGTGGGGGCGGTGGTTGTCGGGGTGGTCGTGGCGTTGAAGCTGTCGTGGATGTCGATGATCTTGCGGTGGAAGAAGGTGGCCAGCGAGTCGCACAGATCTTGCGAGGGTGGGATGTCGTTGGTGTTAGAGCTGGGGTTGGAGAGTTCCTTCACGATGTTGAAGAGCTCTTTGCTGTTGTGTGCGTTGTTATCTAGGTGGTCTTTGAATGAGGCCCTCTTGGCTGCTCTGATGAGTTGGTGGTGTCTGCGGGTGGCGTTCTTGTGGGCTGCGTATCTGTCCGGTGTTCGTTCGCAGAGCCAGTTCTTCTCCAGTTTTCAGCATTTCCGTTTGGAGGCCTGGAGGTCTTTGGTGAGCTGGGTGGCTTTCATGCTGTTGTCACTGTTGGACGGTGTCTTGAGTGGGAAGAGGGTGTTGGCATAGTTTCGATCCATTGTCTGAAGTTGCAGACGGCGGTGTCGGGGTCGGTGGAGTCGGCGGGTGGGCTCTGGGCGAGGTGGTGGTTAGCTGGTTTTCGGTGACTTTGCTCCAGCAGCTTTGAGGTATCTGTTGGGTGCGTGGTGCGTGGTGGGCTTCCTGAAGGTGAAGTGGATGCAGTGGTGGTCGGTCCAGTGGGGTTCGGTGCTGTGGTTGAAGGAGACATGGGGGCTTGCTGTGAAGATGGGTTTGAGCTTGTGGCCGGCGGCGTGGGTGGGTGCTGTCATGAGCTGCCTGAGGCAGAGGTTGGCGAGGTTGTCGTTCAGGGTGGTGGAGTTGGTGTCGTTGTTGTTCTCGAGGTAGAACTTCAGGTCCCCGAGGAGGATGTAGTCCATGGAGGTGAGGGCGTGTGTGCTGATGAAGTTAGCGATGGAGTCGCTGAACTGTGGTCGGGGTCGGGGGGTCTGTAGACGAGTGTTCCTCTGAGGGTGGTGTTAGGAACGTTGTGGATCTGGAAGTGCAGGTGTTCGGCGGTGCTGAGGGTGTCGTCGGTGTTGGTCGAGACTCTGAGGGTGTTCCTGTGGACGATGGCAATTCTTCCTCCTACGACGTTGGTACAGTCCCTGTGAGTGATTTTGTAGCCGTCCGGATGGCTATGGCGATGTCGGGGCGGAGGTGGGGTTAAGCCAGGTCTCCGTCAGGAAGGCGACGTCAGGGAAGGTAGAGTGAAGAAGGTCCCAGAGTTCAATGCTGTGTTTGCGGGTGGAGCGGGTAATGAGGAGGATGCATCTGCGGTAGTTGGGTTCTTTGGATGGCGGTTTGGCGGGCCGGGTGCTGGTGAAGCTGCAGTTCCAGCAGGTGAAGGGTCCTTGGTTGCGCTTCGGGGTGGCTTGGTAGCAGGTGTTTTCTCGCCCGGAGTTGAGTGCGTGGAGGGTGCTGGCGTCGTAGCAGAGTCGTGTGTTGTGATGTTTGCAGGGGCCATGGGTACTGGCTACTGGCCCGGTCCAGGCGCAGGCGGTTGCAAATCGGAACACAGTTGAAATTGTACCAGCACTTTATTAAAGATACAATAAACCCTAAGCACTACCTTTATGGCTTCCCATTCAACAACCACTGATCAGGCCAAGCCTGCATTGTCGAGTCAGAAATTTGTGACATGCTCACCCAGTAAAATCCAGAAAGTCTGATCCTAGGGACTTTGGTTCTGGTGAAGGACCAATCAAAGATATATAAAAGGGGGAGTGATCAGAGTATGTTTTGCCAAGTATTAGGTTTCCACTACTCTACCATACAGAGTTTACCAGGTATATACCCAGTCAAGCTGGGCCTCAAAATCGTGCAAACCCAAATGGTAGGAGTACACATGAAAACACCGGTGATGTGCCCTCTAATAATCAACAAAGTCCCATTGTACTGCCCACGCGCGCGCAGCTTCTGCCAATTTGGCTACCGGTGTATGGCGCAAGGGAGGTGTGATATCTATCTAAGTCAATGTCCATGACACAATTAAAGACCCCCTCCAACAATCCTTCAGTAAGGCACAATGAGCGATAGCCGAATACGTGGTGACATACAGTTGACTCCCCCAACGCCCCCGGCTTTCAGACTCTATAAAATAAGTCTCTTGCAAAAATGCTATTTGAACCCCACTCTGTTTCAAATAAGGTAGGACACTGTAACACTTAGTTGGGAAGGAAAGACATTGCATATTCCACTTGATTACTTAAAACTGCGTCGGCATGGTTGTAAACCACCCGTCGAGGTAGGCAGGAACCCTGGTCAGATCCAACACCACCGAGACCATCCATGTCACCACACGGCCGACCGGAGTTAAGTACATAAATAAAGAAATAAAATTAATTACATTGCGTGCGCTGTAACGCCATTTGCGGTGCTTTTTATTTATTTATGTACTTAACTCCGGTCGGCCATATGCCGGAGTTTACTACCCCCCACCCTGCCCCGACGCCGCGCAGCACTCCCACTAGGAGCCGCGACTGGTTCATAGTGCATGTCACAAGGGCTGAAACAAACAAATCCTCGAACATTCAAGGGCCCACTGCCAATTGTGAATAAGGGCACCTGTGGCACTCATCCCCGCATACAGGGTCCTCAAAGGGCAATATAGTCCACAGCGCATGGCCCCCCAAGTGTCATGAGAGTTCATCCAAAGGTGAGAGAGCAACCCTCGTGATCAGGGCAGGTCCGCCACTATAAACAGGGACAAATCTCAGCCGTAGATCATAGTTGTCTGAGTATACTAATTGTACACTTCTCGCATGTACCATTGTACCATGTACCATTGTACACTTCTTGCATGGTAAGGGATAGAATTATACCCAGGTAGTCTGTACCAGTTAGAGTATATTCAAAGCCATTGTTATTGATAACATTGCTACTATTATTTTTCACTTCCTCTACTCTAGTTCCTTTAGATTTTTGATGGCTAATTCTAAATCCTGATATGGCAGAAAATCTAAATCGTCCACCAGGGCCGATAATGAAGTGTCAGGGTAGGCAAGAAACAAAGAACATCATTCAAAAATAAGGCCACTTTTATTTGGCTACTTTTTGTATATAACCCTGATATCTCATGGTTAGCCATTGCATTCTGGCAAGCATTGGCAAGGCCAATAGGTCTTGTTTATGAATGAAAGTGCTTCTTGTTTATGAATGAAATTGCCTTTTGTGACACTGATGGGTTTAGACACTCAATAAGTCATCATACAAGCACTCTGTCATCCATATTTACATTCACACATCCATACATCCATTCACTTATTCAATCTTGTATTCACCCTTTTACACAGCCACAACGTATATCAAATAAATTAAAAGAAAACAAGTAGAAAAAATATACTGTCTATACATGATGGGCATATGTTTGCAATAACGAAACTAAATATAGCAGCTGGTATCCATCTTTCTGAGGTATTGAACATAGCCCATAATCCTTATATTTAGAACCCAACCGTTGACTGTCTTAGAATGGTAAAATAATGATACTTTGAGGTCAAGAGCATTTCATAATGGTCGCCTGGTTTAGAGGAAGTGGTCTTGAGGGATGCGGAGCACTGCAGAAGTAACAAGCACAAGCAAGTGACCTGTTAGCACAGCCAAAAGAGCTGTAGTATACTCTTAAGCAACAGTAAAATAAAAAGAGGAGAAGCAAAGAAATGATAGGGACGCTGGTCTTTAGCAAGAGCTTTGCCATTACGGAAACAGCCCGTCGCTTCTCCGCTTGTGACAGCCGTGACGATATATGCATTTAACACAGAGCTTTATTGTCTGCTTCTTGGTCGGTCCCTGTCCCTACTCTAACTGCCCCTTAGCCAGTCCCTGGCTCCTCCTGTTCCCGTTCCAAGCTCCGCCTCCCCAAGCACTAGACTGCATTGCACAATGTTACATCTCCCCCTTTCTTAACAAAATGAAATTAACTTCTACCGTGTTCGTAATTTGCCACCCGGCCACATGAGTCAGCTGACAGTCTGTTTGGGCCACAGGAATATGTCTCCAGGCATGAGATCAGATTCAGTCCGGTCTTCACACAGCAGTAATGTCGAACCAGTGATGGACCTGTCTTTGGTCGATCTTTCCATTGTCTCGACACGAACATCTTTGACCACAGGAGTGCATCCTTGAAAATGTGGGACATTGTGCGTGAACTGCTCGTTCTCAGATTCCGCAGTTGTCATGGTTTCTTTTTGCTGTGTGACTGTTGATATCTCCGCTCGATAGTGGCAGTCTGTTCTCCATTGTGACACTTGTTTTTCTAGGCATCCGCTTGTGATTTCACTTCCTTTGCCCATTCGGTCAGGGGCAGCAATGCTCTTGTGTTCACGGCCCTGCATATTGGACGATAAGGCATTGTCTGATAAGACATTGTCTGAATTGAGTGTCCTGGTTAGGTTTTGGGACTTATTTGCGAGCTCCATTTGTCCTATCTGCTCCCACTCGCGTTTGTCAATGTGGAACTCTTTGAACATCGGGGCATGAGCAAGTTCCGTTCTCGTCCCCTTTTGTCTTCGTGATGAGGATCCATCTTTGCCAACACACTTTGTCTTCTTGACATAGTGGTGAGACGGTCCGTTCCCAAGCCGGTGTATAGTGTCCCATATGGTTGTCTTTCTTCTGAAATCCCTTGGAGTCAGCCTTGCAGACCCCGTCAGGGGTGACGGTACCCTCCTCAGGTCCGGATATGACTGCAACTGACAAGACAGGCTGCTTGATGGGGTGATCGAATGTTCCGAGTCATCGTTGTGAGATATGTTGCTTTGGACGGGTAGAGCATTCTCTGAGTCCAATGTCCGTTCAGGTGATCGATGCCATGGGTGTTGTCGTGAACTTGATTCTATGGACCCCAGTGATCGTACCGACCTGTCTTCTGAATCAGGGAAGTCTCTTGCTGATTTCCTTAGGGACCCTTCTTTCAAATGTGTTTTGACTGATACACTTCTTGAACTGGTAGGCTGTGACAAACTGCTCTTAGAGTCAGAACTGTCTTTGGGACATTTCTTGGGGTATGTCTCTCGACATGTCTTCTGCGCTGTTTCAGTGGAATGATTGTCTGACAACCAAGCGTCTATTTCTTTTGTTCGAACCCAAGGCCTGCTGTTGCTGCCCCTCTCGTATGATGTTACTTGTCTCCTCTCAGTTCCCTCATTTTCACGGTTGTCCTGAGTGTGCTTGCCTTTCGCTTTCTGGCGTCGGAGTGAATCACCCAGTTTTATGAGGTCTCTTTCTTCTTCTCGCTTGTTGGGGGCCCTGGTGTCTGTGTCCTGGGAGTGGTGTTTTCCTCGGCTACATATTTCTTCTGACTCGTCTGTGAAGATGCCTATCGCTTTCTGGCGTCGGAGTGAATCACCCAGTTTTATGAGGTCTCTTTCTTCTTCTCGCTTGTTGGGGGCCCTGGTGTCTGTGTCCTGGGAGTGGTGTTTTCCTCGGCTACATATTTCTTCTGACTCGTCTGTGAAGATTGGTGACCCGCGGGTTGCTCGGTTGTATTTGTGTATCGGCTCCCAGAGTTGACATGACTGGTCCGGTGTTCTGTCTCTTGTCTTTCCTTCATACTTGTTGAGCAGGCTGACATCGGTTCCATCCGTGTGATCTATCCCACTTGACTCTTCTTCAGAATAGTTTGTACCATTTGTTGAGTGACTCCTTGAAGTTGAATAACTCCCTGAGGTTATGTCGGTGGGGCTGTCATAATCCTGGATCATCCCAGTCTTTTGTCTTCGCGTTGTTGACCCGAGTATTTCATGTCACTTTGTCTCTCCTGCTGTCTTGTCTCTAGTCTGCCTTCGCCCTCCCTCTTTCTGGTTTCGGTTGCCTCTTGGATTTTATGTTCTGACATGAGGGATGTCTCCTTTCGCTTATCTTCCTTTCTTGCATTGACATGTAATTCTCTTGACAACTCTCTTGTTTTGGCTCGCTCTCCAGCTTTAGCCCTACTGATGATTTCCTTTAACGAGAATTGCCTTTGAAGTATCTTGCACTGTGCGTCTGGTTTTGAACAGCTCTCAATTGCCCGGAGACGAATCGCCTCTTCATTTGTGAATGTATTGAATTGACAGTATCGTACCAACTTTTGTAACCTCGTTATGAAGTTTGGTAATGATTCCCCTGGTTCCCGCCGTGCTGCATTGAAAACGATGCGTTCATGATCTATATCTTCCTTTGTGGTGAAATGAGCACGTATCGTCTTTTTGAGTTTACTATATGTCCTTATGTCCTTTGCTGAAAAGGTTCTGATTAGGCGTCGGCCTTTGTGACCCACCAGTTGAAGTAGTAGTAGTAGACGTTTGCTATCTCTTTGCTCTCCGGTTACGTCAAGAAATGCATCCAGTGATTCCAACCACCGGTTCCATTTGGGACCCAAACTCTGGTTGCGGGTCTGTGTCACTGGGGGTGGCACTCCAATGCAGGGG
Organism: Lissotriton vulgaris; assembly: GCF_964263255.1. Lineage (NCBI taxonomy): Eukaryota > Metazoa > Chordata > Amphibia > Caudata > Salamandridae > Lissotriton > Lissotriton vulgaris. The sequence goes on along the minus strand of NC_141700.1, from coordinate 262,352,047 downwards.
TTAGATGTATGTGTTTCTTCTCTCACCGACATGATGGTGGAATGTGCTGGTATGACAATGTCACAGGACTGTTCCCTTCTTCCTGTCTTCTTTTGCTGACCCTCCTCGGCCGCTAGTCTTTGTTTGGTCGTTTCCTTTGATTTTGGTGAGATCCGCCGCTCCCGGGTGACTACTGTATGTTGCCCGCCCCTGGCGCGACTGTCTCGGTATGCTTCAGTGAGCTAAGCTTGGATCTCCTGAGGTCAAATGGCCACCATTCAGCTGCACCATGCGTGACTCCTGGCTCTGCGAATTCCTTTAGAGTCGCATGCAGGTTGCAGGTGATCTGTTGCTCTTCCGCAAGGATGCATCCAACATTTAACATCTTGTTCATGTGTCTCTTTCTGGCCCAGCGCAGGTCATCTAGCCATTTAAGTGATGGGAAAAGGCTTCCTTGATATTCCTTTACTTTAATTTATTGGCTTCTCTTACTATTGATCATTTCTCTTCGCGTGATGTTGAAAGACTACTTTGGTACTTGTCTTTGCTTGTCTTTGTCGCATTCGAGGTTGGTGCAGGATGGTGCTTATTTTCAATGCTGCCAGTGTTTGCTGTGTTTATTGGCCCTTTACTTCTTTCACTTCCTGTTGCTTGTACTCTTGCTTGTTTGCATTCAGTGCGATCTTCGCTTGATTCTGGTACTGTCTTCTTCTGGGTCTTCTACAATTCTGCCCTCTTCAGGGTCTTCTGCAGGACTGCCCTCTTCGGGGTCTTCTGCACTTCGGCACTCTTCGGTTTGTGCCACCGTTGTCTTTTGCATTTGCTTATGCTTGTTTCATCACACTTCTTATATTGCTTGTGCTTGTTTACTTGTTTGATTCACTTCTTGCATTTGCTTAGGCTTGTTTGCTTGCCTCTTGTTTTGTTCGCCAATGCTTGTTTGGCCTTTGCCACTGCTTGCTTTGCATTTACCACTACTTGTTTGCTTGTCTTCCTGTTTGTGTTTCACTCTCGCCTTTGCTTGTGCTTGTTTGTCACCTTACTCTTGCACTTGCTGGTGCTTGTTTCATATGACACTTTTGCTTTGGCTCGTGCTTGTTTTCTATTTTATTCTTGCCTTGACTCGGGTTTGTTTGCCAATTCACACTTGCACTGACTTGTGCTTGTTTGTCCTTGTTCACTCTTGTTTTTACTTGTGCTTGGTGCTTTTCCTTGCACTGCCTGACATCAAAATGGCCGCTCATGCATCTCACAGGGAATGTCTTCTGGGTTGCCTGACTCTAAGATGGCCGCCAGTCTCGAAATCTCGTCCTCCACGAGATTTGGACTTATTCATTCAAACTCTCTGCAGAACTCACAGAACTCCACTCGGCACTCACCGATAGCCGATTTTCAAAACGCAAGGCTTCCTCTTCGCCTCACACAATTGTTGACCACCAGGACATCCAGGTAGGATCGGGGTAATCTCCTGACTTTGCTTCTTTTTCCCGCGTGCCGACTTGCACGCATCGGGGGTGAGCCCCCGATTTTGGCGCCGAGTAGCGCTGGTCAGTCATCTTTGGCGCTCGACAGCGCTCGTCGTTAGGACACTTCCCCACGTCCTGGGCAGCACCACAGACGCTCCTTGGCCACCGGAGCGGTAGGAAGAGTCGGGGTGGGCTCCCGACTTCTCCTCGTGAAGTGCGTGCTGACTTACATGCATCGGTGGTGAGCCACGTTTTGGCGCGACCAGGCTCACTGCTTCAAACGCCCCAGCTCTCACCGGCGTTTTCTTTCTCTGGGCTCCACGCGATTCACGGATCGCGAAGCAAGGGCAAATACCGCTGGCCTTTGATCTAGGTGGCGGCCTCGTGTCTCACCAACGTTTTCTTCTTCTTTCACGCTGCAGGGGACGGGACGCTTCTTCAGGGGTTCTGTGGGTGGCAACTACACCATCCCACCCTCGTCGCCAGTTGTCGTGTCTTCAACTCAATAACGACAGATACGATATATGCATTTAACACAGAGCTTTATTGTCTGCTTCTTGGTCGGTCCCTGTCCCTACTCTAACTGCCCCTTAGCCAGTCCCTGGCTCCTCCTATTCCTGTTCCTAGCTCCGCATCCCCAAGCACTAGACTGCATTGCACAATGTTACAGCTTGGAGGATCAATTAACGCGCCATGAGGGGGAACGGCTGGAAACTACTCTCCCCAGCAGGCTTGGGCGCCTGCTACTAACGCTGCACTGTGTGCCCGGAGGCGCAATAACATCCATGCCGGGCTCCCGCGGCACGGAACCCGCCCGGGAAAGCCCGGGCTAAGGGCAGGCCAGTCTTTGCCCGTCATTGCCAGGAAGAGGCAGGGCAGGGCCACCCCCCTTATGCCTCAGGTTCTGGGATATCGTGTAGCACCTGGAGCTGGCAACTAGGTACTGTGTGCATTCTGCTCATGCAGCTTCTATTCCTAGCAGCTGATAACAGCATACTGTGCCCCATTGCTATTATGTTCTAAGGACCACTGATCTTGGGGTGTTTGATCTCTCCACTTTATTGTTAGGACTTATTGGATTTTTAGGTTTAGCACTCCCTCATCTTGCTTTTTACTCTGCACTCTAGTGATATTATTGCGTTCAAAGCGCCGACAATATCTTTACTGCTTAGAATTTGTATGCATGTGGCACTTTATTTGTTAACGTAAGACCTTAGGATAGTTCTTATCTGGCAACTTTATGCTCTAGCACTGTATTTTTGATTTTAACATGTTTTAATGAATTACTGTTTTATGTATCTGTTTTATGTTTCTATGCACTCTTATATGTATAACTTTTATGGTTATTGATGTAAAACCGAATAAAGTTTATTTGAATTGAATTGATAGGAGAACAAGCAATGGGGTAAGTTGCAAACAAAAGGAATGGCCAACCAGCAATGAGGTGGGTTTGCACAAGTGATCAGAAACTGGTGTCATTCACAGGGCAAGAGAGACAGTGACTGTTGTGGACTGAACCATTGCCCCAGGCAGTGCATAATGGATGGAAACAGAGTGTAAAAAAAATATCAGACAGGACAATGGCAGAATAGAGTTTGCCCTGGCTTTTTTTGCCTTCTGACCTCCTGTTTTGCTGACTTTATTTTTGAGAGCCTTAGTATTCTAGGCACGCTATCACTGCTAACCAGTGCTGATGTGCATGTGCTCCTTCCCTAAAACTTGGTAACATTGACATATCCACAATTTGCATATTTAATTTACTCAGAAGTCCCTTGTAAAGTGCAATACAATGGCCTAGGGCCTGTAAATTAAATGCTACTAGCGAGCCTGCAGCACTGATTGTGTCACCCACCCAAGTAGCCCATAAATATATCTTAGGTCTGCCATTGCAGAGCCTGTGTGTACAGTTTTAAACTGCCATTTCGACATGTCAAGTTAACTCTCTTGCCAGGCCCAAACCTTCCTTTTTAATTCAGACAAATCACCTCTAAGGTAGGCCAGGACAGCACCAAGGGCAGGGTGCAGTGTATTCAAAATGTTGGGCTTATACGTTTAAGTTTTAAATGCCCAGGAAGTGATAACCCCTGAAATTAGTTTTTCATTACTACAAGGCCTATCTCTCCCATAGATTAACATTGCGATTACCTTATTACATTTTATAAGTGTAGTTTCTGAATGTTAATAGATAGATATTTTGAGTTTGGTGTCTCTGGAGTCACAATTTAAAATCACAAATATGGTAAAGTTACATATTAAGTTGCAAGTCTGGAAATGGCACTTTAGGAAAGCTATCCCAAAAGGCATGTGGCTTACACACCCGTCTGTCGCACTGCAGAGAGCAGGAATGTTTCCTTACTATAGGCCAATCCTTGCTGCATGATCCAATATTTTGACCAAAGTACACCAGCTTCTTATGTAGTTCATCCTTGGAGTTTTAAATCACTGGGGAGACAACGTGATTACACCATGATCCTTTATTTACACATTTTCGAATGTCTCCTGCATGCCCATCCAGGCTTCTTACAGCGACACATGAGGGTCAATCATTCATCAGAGTCGACTCATTTCATTACACCCAATGCATTTCGAGCCTTAAGGCTCTTCGTCAGGGGTCATTTTAGGAGCTACAACCGGCACCCTGATCTCCTCGTACGCTTCACTCCATACTGACCTAAGTGCCTTTTGGGATACCTTCTGGATTGAGCTGTGACACATGGGACGATTCACAGCATTTGTTCGAATGCAATACATGGTTTTGTTTTCACATGATAATTAAAGTATGTTTAAGGTAAGGTGTGCATTCTCAAATTTCTCTTTTTACTTCAGGAAAGTTGACATTTTCTTACTTTAACCGTCCTTTGCCCATGTCTGTCTCTGAATACACGTCTGCTGTAGGTGACAGCTGGACTTTGTGCATTCTCTCTAGACAGCCACTCACAAAGGGAGCTTAGGTGTGCCTGATGGGCCATTCACATCCTGATGGGACATCACAAGGCTGATGGGCAATCCTGAGCGGGATGGGAGGGTGAAGCTGACACTTGCACCTTAATAGGGCTGTGTCTGTCCCCACACGAAGAGCTGTATACCCCCTGTAGTGAGTCTAGAGCCAGGGCTGGAAGGGCAGGACCTTGTGCACTTAAAAGGCCTCTCTTTGAAGTCTCCCCCACGTCAGTGTCACAACTGATACCACCACCTGATACCACCAACTAAGTGCACTTCTGGACCTGAGGACATTCTGCCAGGAAGAACTGCTGTGCTGCTGAAAGAACTGTCACTCTGCTGGACTCCTGCTATGCTGTACCTGTACTGCTGCCTGCTACCCTCCTAGCCTGTGAGTGTAAATGACTAGACCTGCATCTCTACATGCTAAATAACTTAAGTGACTCCAAGGGCTTGTTGGCTTACCTCCTGCTTTGAAGTCTCAGGGATATCAAAGACTTCAAGCAACACACCTGCGACATTTGGACTCTGCCAGCTGTGAGTCCCACCCTGCCAAGTAATGCCAATACAGTCCTGGGTCCTTAGAAGTGAGTTTTTTGAGGTTTAGCAGCAAAATCCAACAAACGCCGTTGATGCACCGGTCAGAACTGATGCATCGCTTCCAGCGCCATAGCATCACCTGCCAAAGGTATCTCAATGGCGGCTGCCCAGCTTGACAAGGGTGCATCGCCTACCTTGCAGAGACGCTGACGCATCTTGGATTACATGGTTTAGACCAACGCATCGCCTACATCCAACTGGGTTGACGGCAATGCATCGCCCCCTCTGCTCCATGAATCAGATCCTCAATGTCGACGCATCCTCTGTCCAAGGTACTGTTTACAGTGGGCCAAGGCTGATCCCTGTATTTGACCCAGGGTCTATCATAGTCGGCCTGAAATTTTGGATTCACCACAGCCAAGTGCGACCAGATATCCCTGGTTGGCACTTTATGCTTTTAAGCACTATATTTCAATTTAATCTTCAAAAATTCATAACTGTGGTTCTACTTATTGGATTTATGGTGCTTTGGTCTTATTTTAAGTTTTCTTACATGATGTGGATTACTTTTAAGTTGTGTTTTCACTGTTGTACTGTTTTAAGTGTTGCACAAATACTTTACACATTGCGTCTTTTTTTTTTCTTTTCATTTTTTTGTCCTCATCTCACCTTAAATCTGTGCAGGTTTGGCAAACCGTCTATGATCAATCTAGGCGCCCTTCGACTCACTGCATAGATACACGCCCCCCGGGCTACCTCTTGTGGTTGAGGTCAGGTGTAATCATTGGACCGGGGAACCGCCACCTTTATGCTAGGAGTTTATCAGATGTAGATGTCTACCCCAGTTCAGAAGGGGGGAATAGATGTTAACCTGTCTCCTTGACTGATCTCCCAGATCCCTGTGGGCGATGTTAAATATGGCTTTTACCCAGCTTTCTCTATTGGGGGAGTCGGGTCTTTCTACCTTAAACAAATTTCTCTCCTGGCTATAATTATCAGGTACAGCAATAGGCATTTGTCCAACTGAGAGAGCACCTCAGCTGTGGAGTCATTCTTGCCAAAAATGACCAAGTTAATGTCCATTTCTAGATCTATGCTAAAAATTGCAACCAATATTTCCCTCACATTTTCCCAAAATAAAATTCATTCTGGGCAATCAAAGAACATGTGGAGGTCGTCGGCCTTGTCGATGTTGCATCTGGGGCATTTGGGGGTAGGAATTGGAGCGAACTTCGCAATTTTGGCCGGTGTAAAATAAAGCCTATTTAACACATAAAAGTGTTTCCTTTATAATCTTGCTGGTTTTATATATTTATATAGGGTTTTAAAGGAAGATTCAAACCTTTCTTCTACCGGACAAGCCTGAGGGAGGGAATACAACACAGCGGATTGGGGCGGGATCTCTCTATCTTCCGCCTCAAGCAGCTTTGTATACCAATAGGCTAGTTCTTTTTTTCTTGGATGCGGATCAAAAAAAAGCTTTTTCAGATCCCAATCTCCTTTGATCTCACCCTCTTCCGCGTCATACCATGATCTCAACTGTATGTATTTGAATCTTGAAAATGTGGGACCAATCTTGGCCGATAGATATTCCCAGGGAAGTAAACTGTCCGAATCTACCAATTCCGACCATGTCTGTAATCCCGCCCTCTTTAATGGAGCCGCTAAGCTGTCTTTCAAGCATGCTGGGGTCCCAGGAGAATCCCATATTGGGGCTAGATTAGAAAAATACCCTAAACCCCAGACTCGCCTCAATCTATACCACGTTGACAGGGCAGCTTTCAAGACCTTTAGGCGTACTCGTTTTAAAAATCTGGGCGCCCCAAATTTAAACAAGAATCGACTTTGCCCATTATCTCCCTCTGCAATGGTCATTTCTCTCAAAAGACTACCCCACTTAGATTCAGCCGGTGTTGTGAGCAGCATCCTGATACTTTTAAACTGAAATGCCATTAAATACCAGTTAATATCTGGTAAGGCCAAGCTGCCTTTTAGTAGCTTCCTTCTCAGTTTCTTCCATGACAGTCTTGCACTTTTTTGTCCTCATATAAAAGTTCCAATCTTCCCCTGAATTTTGTTAATAGCTTTGCATGGAAAAGTAAGGGGGACAGTATTGACCAAATAAGTCAATTTGGGGAGGACCGTCATCTTTACCAGATTAACCCGGCCATAAATAGTCAGAGGGAGGTTTTTCCATCTTGCAAAGAGGTACTTTGTCTTTTTTAACCTTAGCCAAATTTAACAAGGGGATTTTCTTTAGATCTTTTACAATTTTAATCCCCAAATACCTAAACTCCCCACTTTCTGGGTCACCCCTGTACACTGTGTTCCAACACATGATCTCTGTTTTAGCCAAATTGGCAAGATAACCTGACAGTGTGCCAAATTCTCGCAGCAATGTCTCAATCTGAGGAATGGCAATATTGGGATTGCTTGTATATATAATGACGTCATCTGCGTAGAGAGCTATTTTGCACAGGTACTCTTGTGATTTAAATGGACTGATGGTATTATCCAACCTGATCATTTGCGCTAGGGGTTCAATATAGATATTGAATAAAAGAGGGGACAGAGGGCACCCCTGCCTTGTTCCCCTCTTTATTTCAAAACTCGGGATCAGGGAGCCATTTACCAAGATTTTTGGTGACGCCCCGGAGTAACATTTTTTTAAAGTTTGTATAAATTTGGGGCCCATTCCCACAGTTTCTAATACCCCCCAGAGTTATTTCCAGCACACTCGGTCAAATGCCTTAGCGGCATCCAAGGCCACTACTGCTAGAGAGTTGTTCCTCCTCTCAGCCAAATCAATGTTGCCAATCAATGTTTGTGTTTGCTCCTGAATAAACCTTCCCACCAAAAAACCTTTCTGATCAGGATTAATTAGGTTTGATACAAGCGTTGCCAACCTCCCTGCTAAAATACCCATAAAGATTTTATAGTCCGCAATCAGCCAACAATGGTTTTTTCCCTGGCTTCAATATTAAGACTATTGTAGCCTCTTTCCAAGATCTTGGAACCACCCCGAAAGTGGAATAGACTGAGTTGAAGAGAATCTGGAGAATAGGTAAAAGCTCATCACTTAACAGTTTATAGATTTCATTAGGGAGGGAATCGGGGCCAGGGGCTTTCTTGTTTTTTGCTCTCTTAATTTGAGCCTTCATCTCCTCAACCGAGATGGGTGTTTCCAGCAATTCTTTAGCTGTTTTAGTTAAGACAGACATGGACTTGTCCCTAAGCCATGAGCTAATTGCTTCTGGGGAAGGTGTTATTTCCTCACTATACAGAGTTGTAAATAAAGACCAAAGACAATTCTGGATATCCTCAGGGTTACTAGATTTTGTTCCCACATTGTCTATGATAAGTTCATTTATATCATTTCTTGCTCGGTCTACTCTTGCTTTTCACGCAAGCAATGCTCCAGCTCTCTCCCCGTACTCAAAGTTTTCCATATTACGTGCTTGCCACTGGGCCTTACATTTCCCATCAAGAAAGATCCTTAATTTTTGTCTTGCATACTCAAGATCCTCTTCTAATTGCACCAAGCACCCAGGGGTGACCTGGATTGCTTGATTCCTTTCTCTCTCAAGGTCCGATATTCTTGCCTCAAGAGACTGCAGCTCTTGTGCATTTTTTCCTGCTTTTTATTCTTATTTGGGTGCCCAACTCTCCTCTCAAGTTAGCCTTATATGCGTCCCAGATTTGATCCATTGAGGTAGAACCCATATTAAAAGCAAAAAATTCATTTGAGGCCGCTTTTATTGCCTGGATAATATTTGTATCCATCAAGTAGGCTCTATTTAGAGTCCACCTTGACTCTCGACATGTTCTACTTGTAGAGAATGTAAAGAGTGAGGGAGCATGGTCCGAGAGATGACTAGGTGCTACAGAGATATTTTGGATCTTATCAAGGTCTTCTTTGTTAATTATGACATAATCTATCCATGCCAAGTGATGGTATTTTTTACTATGGAAAGTAAAGCCCTGTGTTCCTCCCATCTTTGCTCTCCAAACATCCACCATATTGATATTAAGGAGAAGATTCTTCAACCCTTCTAGATCTAGAGGATCCAATTATCCGACTGCGATTGGACCTATCCATTACTGGGTCAAGGCGAATATTGAAGTCACCCCCAACAATCATTGGAGGCGACGCTGATATAAGATTATCTTGCAGTTTATCAAAAAAGAGAGGTCGTCCATATTGGGACCATAAAAAGAACTACATGTAATTATTTCCCCTTCCACTTCTAACTGGGCGATGATCCATCTTCCTGAGTGGTCTGTTAGAACCGATTTTATCCCACATTTAAGACCCCTCTTAACCATTATTGCCACCCCTCGGCAGTGCACCATTTGCTGAGAGTGGCAAAAACATTGTAACCAGGAGAGTTTAGCAAAGATGATCTCAGACTCTATTTGGCTTAAGTGTGTTTCTTGTAGTAGGCAAACCTGTACTGGCAGCCTCTCTATATATTTAAAGATTAATCTTAGTCGTCTTGGGCATCTTAGACCGTTTACATTCCAGGAAATAAATTGAATGTTAAGACCCTTCATTTTGTTTTTTCATCTTGCCTCCCCTACTTAGCAAACAGCCTTTACAACATAATATAAATAACCTGTGCGATGAGAGATTTTTTTCCTTTTTTCATTCTGCCACCCTGTGCTTCCTCCCCAACTGACCTTCCCACCCTACCACCCCGTGTTTCCCTAACCCGTTAATCCCTTGAAGAACCCTACCTACCAAAAAGGCTGAGCGCCTATTCGGGCATTTTCCTCCCTGGTCTTTTAATAAAAAATGTATTTTAATGTAAACTTAAACTGGCGGCTTGGCTTGAGGCTTTATTTAAACTTCTATTTCACCCCCCTCATATACCTCTCTGTTTTTCAAGCTTTATTTCAGCTATTAGGATTTCGGCTTCTTGGGAAGAGCGGATCATGTGCATGTGGTTGTTCCACATTGCACGCAATGTCGCTGGAAATCTCAGTTGAGCCCTTGCCCCCAGTCCATTCAGCTCTGGCAATCTCTTTCCAAGTTCCCACTGCCTCTCTGCTGTTATATCGAAAATGTCTGATCTAATAAAAAATGAAAATGGAGATTGTTCTGCAAATGGAGAGGAGAGGGCACCTTCCTTCAGAGCTGCGGACAGGATTTGTTCTTTTACTGAGTAAGACAAAAAGTTAACCAAGATCTTCCGGGGCTTCATCCGACCAGGATTCCTTTTAAATGGGTCTCTATGGACTCTCTGTATTTCATAACTTAGGTCGATTCCCGAGTGGTCTTTGAGCACTGTACGTTTCAAGAGCGAGATTAAAAATCCCTTGATATCATCCACTTCCATTGCCTCGGGTACATTCATAACCTTCAAGTTGTTTTTCCTCGCGTGATTCTCCAGCCTCTCCAGATCATCTTTGAGCTCCTTATTTTGGACGGACAATTTCCCCAACTGTGACGCCATGGCTTCTATGGCAGTTTTAATCTTGGGAATCTCTTCCTCAATTGCGTCCGTCCGTGCAGTAACTACTTCCAATTTCTGGGTCAATAACTCGCAGGTGGACCGAATTGCCGCTTGATTGGCTTCGGAAACCAAGAATCTGTTTGCCAAATCAGCTTGATTTGCTTCGGAGACTGTAAACCTTTTGGTCATCTCCTCTTTCAGGGCCAGTAGAATATCTGCCAGTGAGTGGAAGCTTGGAGGTGGTAATTCTTTAATTGCCAGAGGGCGGGTGGAGTCTTCCTTTATCACTTCTTCATTCTGTCCTTTCGCTAATGTTGCTGATAAGTCTGGCATGTCTCCAAGATCTACTTCTAGCCCTTGGATTACTTCCTCCTGCTGATCAAATATGGCAAATCTATTGATAAGAGTTATGTCTGGATGTACTTCCTGAACCTGATTAGACTTGGATTGTAATGTAGGTTCTGCCACTTCTTTCTTGCTGGTCTCACTACTACCCATAACGCTAGATTCAAATAGAGTTTTCTCTTTTTCATTCAGACCGTTCTCTACAGGCGTGTTTTGTGATATGGTGACTACTTGAGGTTCGTAGAGAGTTTTGGGCTGTGCTTGGGTCTGTGGATTCAGTTGAGGCTGAGGGGTTTTAGAAGAGGTGAGGGACATCACTTGGTAGTAAGATTTCAGAGATGGCGTTATTCTTACTTTGGTCTCTACGGATTTCTTTTCTCTTAATTTTGTCTTATTCTTATGTGCTTTAAAAAGAGCTGGGGTTACTGGTGATCCTAAACGCCCCTCCTGTTTAATCTGTTTAACTTTCCTAGTCACAGTGTGTACTTCTGCAACCGGGGGGGAACTCGCTGCGGGATAATTGAATGGGTGATCAATTTATTTGAGACAATGTGTGCTGCTCTAGCCCTTAATGAATACCTGGTAGGTTGGAGGGCAAAAATACCCTCTTTTGCAGATGTACCATTCTCCATACAGTCAGCAAGCACACTGCCTATTATATCCCTCTCCACATCCACATCAGCAAGTTTATTCTTAAGTTTACCCTTTCTTTTTCCAGCAAGGTGAAACAATGGAGAATCATAAATTGCCACCACTGCCCCCCATGAAGCAGCTCTCTTCGACCCCCCAAGCGTATCAAAAGTTTCACCAAAAACCTCCTCCTCAGAAAGACTTGCCCGATCTTTCTCTGCTTCCAATCCGACTCCCTCTCCCTGCACCATGTTATCCGGCCTCAAAGCGACGTTTTTGCCTAAACTCAACCTCTGCCCAGACCGCCTCAGTTCTTTCGCGGCTCTCCCCCAGCTTTACACAGACCAGTCAGGTTTAACTTTACACATTGCATCTTAAGTTAAACCTGACTGGTCTGTCTAAAGCTACTAGTGGGTGAGCACAGTTTAATTTAGGGTGTGTATTTTACTAACCCTGACTAAGAGTGTGGTCCCTACTTGGACAGGGTGCATGCCTCTGCCAACTAGAGACCCAATTTCTAACAACAAGGTAAAATACTATATCTCCTAAGTGAGATTAACGAGAATTCTCACACTGCAAATCTTCAGTACCAACTGTTTGTCAGTGTGGCAACCAACACCAAAACTCTTGCCTATTATTGTAATCTGTGAGATTCCATGTAAAAAAATATCCCTCCATGGGCTTTAATAGAGAATAATAACAATTGACCCATAAATGCCTATTTTTGTTATCCTATGCTTTTCACAATAAGTATGAGGCCTACTGCATTGTTCTTATTATTTCATAATAATCAGATCATGCATATAGCCATGATAATCGCCTTCCCATTGTAATCACATCAGTTCTGCTGTATTGAGTATAAGGTTTGTCACAAGACAAAATATGCAATAAAAGCACTGTTTTTAGTCGGAGCACACAACTTCGGCCCACTGAAATCCTTTACTCTGGGACACCAACATTTGGGTAGATCCTAAACCCCTTTCAGCATTACCCTAAAAGCTCTTTTTTGTTGATCACATAAGGTCAAGCAACAGCTGCACTTTCAAGGCAGACCAAAAATGTCCTTGAATTACTATAGCCCATGGCATTCCATCCTGATCTCAAATACACAACTGCACTCTGAAGTCTAAAGCTAATGGTGGAAAGGGAAGGGGGTGTGTGCTGGGGCCAGAGATAAAAACAAACACCACACACTTAAAAAAGTCATGTGTGATCCCAGAAGATCACTGTTCCATCTCATGGTAAGCTTGATACTTTGTGTGTATTAGTGAGCCTTCTCTAAGCAACCATGAAGCTGCTGGCTAATGCAGCTGGATAAACAAACAAAAGAATCACAGCTGCATAAAGGAAAATGACTTTATTCCTACGGAAGCACACTTCTTCCCAATCAAAACTTATCCTCCTGTCCATCAACATTTGGGTACAGCAAACACCCCTCTCTGTAGTGCTTTTGAAAGCTCTTTTTGAAGTAGATCACTGAATGTCTGGCAACAGCTGTACTGTCAAGCCAGGCATAAAAAGGGCTCCATTGAGAAAGCACATTTTGATGGTGACGGGGGAATCCTGCCTCACTCCTGTAGTTAAGAGGACAGTGCAGGATAATTGGTATTGCATCTTTAATTCAGTGGATGGTCTATGAAACTTTGCCAGGATGAATAAGCATATTTTCGGGCCTAACCTAGTTTTATTTGAAGATTTCGGGAAGAACTCTCAGTCAACCCTATCCAACGCCTTTGAGCATCCAGCATCACAAGCAGTGCTTAATTTGTAAAAGAATAAATGCCGGGCCCAAAGTTTTATTCACAAGCACACGACCGGCGCTATCAAAAGTCAAGGTGCCGAATCACAGGGCTGCATATTCTTGATTGCATACCAGGCCTCCTACATCAGCCACCAGACACTCTTTGCCTCTTTTTCCCATGCTTGCAGGTTATCTTTCACCACTGGTTTCTCTTTGTCAGTAATTCTCTGTCTTTCTGTTCCTCCTTCTTTCCCACTTTTGTGTTTTTCTCACTCTTCCTCTGGATCAAAGCTTGTTGACGTAAAATAGGTGCCGGTCCTCAAAATGAGTGCTGGGGTCCCCACCTGCAACCACTGGTTCAAATTAAGCACTGTAGATAAGGGGTAATTGGGTGACGTCTATGGTGGCTATGTCTATCACGTTGAATGCTTATCTGGTATTATCCCACGTTTGTCGGTTTTTAATAAAACGAGCCTTCTACGTCCAGCCAATAAGGGTTATCTTTTCTCATCCATTTATCATCCGCCTAATTTCAAATTGTGAAGCAAGGATGTATCGAGAGACAGGCCCCGTAATTCCACAGATTGGGAGGCACACGGAGGCATGTAACAACCAGAACAAAAAAGTCACTGTGAAGCTCCTAATTATTTTCCATAATGATAAAGTTTAAAACGCCTTTATCCTCGCCTGCGCCACAGACATACAGTGTAGGCACGCTTTGATATAAAACGTAAAATGTCGCTTCCGATCCACAACACAAACAGAATAAATTACAACTTTGCTCCATTAGCGCCATGACGCGCACCAACATGAGAGTCGTGCCTACGTGGCGTATTACATTGATGCACGTGTGTAAACATCCCTGGCTACAAACCCGTACTGATTAGAAGGGAGTAGACTAAAACACAACATGGTGTGTCATGTAGACATCGTTGAATACCCACCCACGTGTGAGTTAACAAAATATCCAAGCTGCACCGTCGCCTGCTTTCACTGTGCATCATACTACAAACACATCTTTATGCATGTTGGAACCTTTCATCCTAGGTTCCGGTCCCTGCCTCCCGAGTCCCCAGACACTTACACAGACTGTTTATCCCGGCTGCCACAGGGCGGGCCCCGGCCACGGCCGCTGCGGCCCCGCCCACAACATTATCCGGATCATTAGCCGCGCGTCTGTCTTTGAAGTGTCTCGAGATCAACTTTTATACTCTAAAAAGAGACCGCTCTTAATCAAGAAGTGATGTTGGTTCATACCTCGCTCACTTTTTCATATGTTGAAAGGACGGATCTCTTAGTTTTTATTACTACATGGAGGCATTTGTATTAAAGAGCAAGTAACTGTTTTTTTTGTTGCAGATAGATAGATAGAGATATATTTATATATATATAGAGAGAGATAGATAAATAGGTAGGTAGAAAGAAAGATCGATAGAAGGAAAGATAGATAGAGTTACATAAATATATAGGTAGATAGAGAGATAGATAGAAAGATATATGTATATAGAGAGGGTTAGATAAATAGATAGGTAGACAGACAGATAGATAGAAAGAAAGATATATATAGAGAGTTAGATAAAAAGATAGGTAGACAGAAAGATAGATAGAAGGAAAGATAGATAGATAGAGAGAGTTACATGAATATATAGGTAGATAGAAAGATATATGGATATATATAGAGAGAGTTAGATAAATAGATAGGTAGACAGAAACATAGAAAGATAGATAGAGAGAGAGAGTTAGATAAATAGGTAGACAGACAGATAGATAGAAAGAAAGATAGAGAGAGAGAGAGTTAGATAAATAGATAGGTAGACAGAAAGATAGATGGATGGAAATAGATAGATAGATAGATAGATAGAGTTAGATAAATAGATAGAAAGATAGATAGAAAGATAGATAGATTTTCAGTCCTGTTGTGATTTCTCGAGGACAGACGAGGCAGATTCTTTACATTCTCATACCATTAACATCGTCAGAGGCACCCGTTCCTGGCGCAGTGTGCATGAAGTTTGTTCAAGTACATACATGGTGTGTGACGGGTGCAAGTCCCATGATTATAGGACCACTCCCCACCTCGACACCAGCTTAGCATCAGATAATAAATAGTGAGCGGCAACTGATTATGAGATCAGGATCCGGTTGCCCCAGGGCAGTCAGAGGTTGCTGGGCTCCAACAGTAACAACTGGAGTTGTTTCCCACTGGTGTCCTTGGCCAGCACTAATATTAGACCTAAAATTGAATTACAAAGTTTTCTCCTTTAGCACAACTCTCAGAGCAGTCTAAGCTTTTCTCTGGGAATCGATGAAGGTTAAACACCAAGAACACAGGAAAGAACAACAAATAATAACTGAATAAAGAAAATCAGAACTTTGTAGCTCCTTCGTAGCTGAAGATCTGACTCTAACTTAGATTAGTGCTTGTGCTCTCCAGAAGCTAAGCTTTTCTTTACCGTTAATGAGTGTGGCGCCCAGTAGTAAGTGAACGGGAGTGTTTACGCTCAGTTCCTGACTCTGGAAGCAAATAACAAAGGTGAACTTTGTGAGAACAGGGCCAGGCCTACAGATCTTTTATCAGTCATTTCAATGGGGATAGTTCCTGCAACATACTTTTGAGCAAGAAGGAAGTGATGACATGACCCAGCCATGTGCAAATCAGTTCCATGGGAACAGGGTATGGAGGCCACTTTGACATGGGGAAGAGCACTGATTTCGAACAATTAGTTAAGAGCTGGAGTGTCACCGATTGATATACCAAAGTTAATCAACAACCTAGAAATAGATTTATTGGGGTTGTCCACATAGAGGGACGATTGTCTGCATGTAAAGATTCCACCTCAGTCCTGTAATCCAAGCATCCAGCCAGACCCGAAAAGATAACAGCTCCACCACTAAAGCAACAAGGAGGCTGGACTAGGCACAACTCTCTCACATCCATCCCTCTCCCCAAATCAAAAGCACAGGACAGCACAGAGACTTTGTTGGGTCAACAGAGTAAAAGATGAGGCTGAGCCCACTACATGGTGATGAATTGATTGCAGATCAGTTTCCTGTATGTTATCAGAAGACACAACGCCATCATAGCTCTGTATTCTTGTCCAATGCACGGAGGTTCTCTTCCAGATGTTTTGCTTTCTTAACTTCTGTTATACATAGTGCAGCCCAGAAAACAATCTATGGTCCCCAGAACAGCAGGAAAATTGTCTCAACTCCATATGGGCCATATCCTAAATATCCATTAAGATTAACACAGAGGTGAAACCTTCAAATCATGAACCTGCATCTCCTGCGTTACCAATGAAGTGTGACCGTCCATGTCATCCTGCTTAACTAGATTATACTGCACCACATTAATCAGTGGAGGCTCTGGGCCATACACCCATCAGAGCGGATAATCAAGCTCAAATGAGTTGGCACTGTCTGTCGGTGGAAACAATGTAGATTTCTTCCAGTTGATCTGGATGCCTGATATACCGCCAAAATGTGTAATTTCACTGTGTGTCTGGAGCAAGTTTACCTAGGGGTTGTTAAAGTACAAGGTATTGTCATCTGCGTATTGTGATATTATTATCCCTCGAGTAGAGAATCCCAAACCCCTGGCTGCGTGGTGCTGCCTCAGCCGTGCCGCAATTGGTTCCATCGCATTTGCGAAGATTAAGGGGGATGGGGGGCATCCATGCCTAGTTCCAAGGGTAATGGCAAATGCGTCAGATATTTGGCTGTTTACAGACAGACGCGTGGTGGGGTCAGTATAAGCAATTTAGTTTGTTGTGTGAATAGCTTGCTGAATCCCAGTCTAGGAAAAACACTGCACATAGAAATGGCCAATCTAAGGAGTCGAATGCCTTAGTGGCGTCAAGTAGTGCTGCCACCGCGGGAAATTGAGGTGCTAGATAATGACGGATCATGAAGAATGTGCGCTGGGTATGTGCAGTCGACCTCCTTAGAATAAATCCTGATTGATCTGGTCTGGCAATGAGCAGCAATAACAGCTGGACTGTATTTAACAGTAGTTTGGCATATATTTTATTATCCGTGTTGATTAGAGAAGTGATATGAGTTGCTAGATTTTGGACCTTTGCCCGGCTTAAGTAATAGCAGTATGCTTGCTTTCTGAAGTGTGGGGGTAGTCTACCATTTTCAAGAGTTTCTGATAAACCACCATGAGATGAGGGGCAAGGATCGATGTTTAGCATTTATAGAAGGAGCCTGGGAGCCCATCAAGCCCAAGGGCCTTGTCAGGTGGTAGACTATTAATGACCTGCATTACATCTTCCTCAGTGAAAGGTTCATCCAAATGTGTTCTGTGTGCTCTGCCCAGCCACAGCAGCTCGATTGACTAGAAGTTTGAGTGGATGTTTTCCAGCAGGCCAGTGTGTTGTGAGGTATAGGGATTGGAGTAAACGTTTGTGAGATGGTTCATTATCTCCTGTGGACCTCTAATTGCCTGCTGCACCTCGTCTATCGATTCTGTGATATAGTCTATGGTGCGGGAGGGTTTGAGAAGTGATGCTAGTATTTTCCCAGGTCTGTCGCCCTCTCTGTATCTCCTAGCTTGAGTGTTGGCCCAAGTAGTGGACCTCTCTCTGCACCTCCCATGCATACTCATCTAGTTTACTTCTGATTTGGGGCAAGAACTCGGGTTACTAGATTGAAAGTAGTCAAGTTCAAGTGCTCAGATCTGTGTTTCTAGGTTTTTTAGTGTTTGTCTAAGGGCCTTGAGTGCTCCAGCTTGCCTAGCTATACACCGTCCGTGGATGACCACCTTGAATGCTTCCCATAGAGATGATGGGGAAGATACTGAACCCTAAAACCACTAGGGGTGTGGCTCCGCACTCCGTAAATGTTTGTAAAGTTCCAATTTTTTTTAATGTAGATTTCAACAATGTAGTTGGTGCCTCATGCGATGCTCCCACTGAGCATGGGAGGTTTAGATACTGATTAGACACGCGTTACTTGAACCCAAGCTTCACAATCACATGGCACTCAAAATATTTCTTCATACACCGTAAAATAATTTTCTTCACATATTGTTCATGATTACTTCTTCTTTAATTTCCATTATCCTGTTAATTGTTTCATCATTAACTTTTTCGTGATTCACATGTTAATTTCACATTTCTTAACTGCCCAATGCATTTCAAGCACAAATGCTCTTCCTCAGGGGACTTTGTTCTGAAAAAATATAGCAATATGTCGGTACATTTTCATATAAGTATGCAAACAGGTATTAGCTAATCATAATCACAGTTCAGAATACAGTACAAAAAATCGCAACCACAAAATTCTCAACAAAATTCTCAGCAAAAAATTGACCATAGAACAGTTCACGTTCCTATTCAGTTCTGGTACATGTTACATCTTATAACCCTTTTTGTGAGGAGATAAAACGTATTGCTTGGTCTTATATCGTATCGCATGCACTTTAAGCATGTGTGTACTCACTGAAGTGTATTCTGTCGCTGACCTTACTCGAGGTTTCTCTGGGTTTCTCTATAGTTGTTCAAAACTGTAAACAATAGACAGGGCACTAGTTTACTCAAAGTGTTATAGTTATGTTATACTAATCTGTGATTTCCTTATTGCTAGCTTTGATCTTACCGGGTAACTTGTGCAACAACGTCTACAGCGGTTCATCCTCCTTTCCGAGTGTTTCGTAAAGTTTAGCGTGCGTCGCTCTATCCTAGTTATACTCTATCATTATTTCGGTCCGATCACGTGATGTGTGTTAGAGGAAACGAGTCCGAAAACGGACTACCGTTTGATGTGATTCCTTACGTGTCTATCTACCTCTGTGTGGTCATTAGTAAATGGTGATTTACGATGTTAACCTCCATTAGCTAGTGGGAAAATGTGCAATACGTAAAGTAACTATCACCTAAGTATCGTGAACGTTCTAGATAAATACGTAAAATAATTGGCATGTGTAACCAAACATAAGAGAATGAATGAACATATATAAATGTAAATAAATACTCAGAATGTGTTACATAATTCCTGAACAATTATTCTCTACATGTCATCAAGTCTCATCGCATCCATAATTTAGAGTACTTGTCACTTTATGAGGTTATAGAAAGCAGCTAAGTTCCATCCGCTCATTTAACCCTTTAGGGTACAGGGTGCATAAAAAGTACATCCAAAAAGTCTCTCTCCTTAGCAGTAAGTTGTTGTTGTCCATTCCTGGCCGGGTTGTCACCAATTCTAGTATACAGAATTTTAATTGTGAAGGATTGTGTTTCGCTTCATTGAAATGAACTGCCAATGTGGATTTAAGATTTTTTAATCTTATATTTCTCTTGTGTTCTGTAAGCCTGGTTTTTATCTTTCTTTGGGTTTTGCCCACATAGGACAATCCACATGGACATCTTAACATGTATATCAGATTGCTGCTATCACAAGTTCCTGATACCTTTAACTTTACTGGTGTACCTTTGGTGGGGTGATTGATCACGTTCCCTTTGATGATAGCCGAGCAGTTACCACAGTTATGGCATGGCATTGTGCCTTTGTATTTCTCTTTATCTGTTTTATTTGGAATTTTGATAAGTTCTTTGATATTTTTAGTTCTCTCATATGCAAATATTGGAGAGTTTGAAAAAAATGCCTTTGAAATCTTCTTCCAGTGCCAGTAGTGGCCAATGTTTGATAATTGTCTTTTTGATACTGTAACTGCGTGTGGAGAATTTTGACACAAATACTGATCTTTGTTCTTCCGTTTTTGTTTTTGCGGATAACAGATGCTGTCTTTGTAATTTGTCTGCTCTTTCTGCAGCGGCATTCAGAATGGGTTCCGGATATCCTCTGTTTCTAAATTTGTTTAAGGTCTCCAGTTTGTGTTTATTGTATAATTCTTCTGTTGAGGCAATCCTCTTAATTCTGACCAGTTGTGAAACTGGAAGGTGTCTCTTGAGTGGTGGTTGGTGAAAGCTTCTGTAATGTAAAAGATTATTTCTGTCAGTGCTTTTTGTGTACACGCTGGTAGTTATTTCCCCCTCCACATTAGATATTGCCACATCCAAGAATGTAATTGTGTTTTTGTTGATTGTGAACGTAAATTGAATTCGTTCATTGATTTCATTCGATGTTGTAATACTTCTTCTAGACTTTCCATAGTTCCTTTCCATAAAACAAAAATATCGTCAATATAACGCTTGTAAAGGATCAAGTTGTTCTGCCAAGTTTGTTGATTAAGTATGTGGTCCAATTCAAATCTATACATGAATGTATTTGCGTACGTGGGTGCCGCACAATTACCCATGGAAGTTCCAGAGGATTGTACATAGTACTTGTCTTTCCACACAAAGTAACTGTGAAACAAAGTAAAATGAATGAGTTCCATGATGAAATTTTTTAGCTCTTCACTCTTTTCTTCGTTTACCAAAAAACTTTCCACTGCTGTCATTCCCAAATCATGTGGAATGGATGTATATAAGGATTTTACATCCACTGTTGCCATGATCATGTCTTTTGTAAAGTTGGTCTTTTCTTCCTCCAGAATGTTTAGAAAATGAGTAGTGTCTTTTATGTATGTGGAAGATTTTTGAACGATGTTTTGTAAATGTTTATCTATGAACGTCCCTATAGGTTCATGAATGGATCCTATGGTAGATACTATCGGACGTAATGGTGGTCTTGTAGCGTGTTTATGAATCTTAGGTGTCATGTAGATGTATGGTATTGAAGGATTGGTGTTCAGTAAATACTCTTTGTCTTTTTGGTTGATTGTACCTTGTTCCAATGCATTGTCAACAATTTTTGTCAATATTGTTAGAAATTCTTTGGTGGGGTCCATTTCCATTTTTAAGTATGTATCTTGGTCATTAATGTGGATTTCCACCTGATTTTCGTAGTATTCTGTGTCCATGATAATGAGAGCACCTCCTTTATCTGCTTGTCTGATTGTAATTTCCTGATTGTTTGCTAATTTTTGTAGAGTTTGTCTGTCTTTCTCAGTAAGATTTGTTTGTTTGGGTTTCGGTTTTTTGAAAGTTTCTTCGATTTCTTTCATTACGACCTTTTCATACGCATCTAAAACTTTATGGCTCACTGGAGCGATGAATTTGCTTTTCGGTTTTAATCCCATCATTATATCCTCTTTTGGTTCCGTGGATGTAGGTTTTTCTATGATGTTTGTGAAAAAATGGCGTAATCTTAGTGATCTTAGAAATTTGTATAAACATACTTTTGTCTCTAGTAAGTTTGAATGGTATGTGGGTACATATGATGATCCTTTTTGTAACACTTGAATTTCGTTAGAGGTCATGGTATATTTGGATATGTTGATTACTAAGGTTTCTGACTCCTTGTATTTTTGGCTACAGTTTCTACTGGTGTTTGTTTTTTTGCCCCTCCTGGTTCTGTTTGGGGTCCGGTGGCCTCCTCTAAAAAAGGAGACGTGTAGTTGAAGTTGTTTCAATTTCTATGTTTGATGTTGTGGGTATTGATTTATCTGGAATATTTGTTTGTTTACTTTGTGGAGCTCTACGTTGTCTCCTGTTCTCAAACGGTGCCCTTCTTTGTTGTGTGTCATCTGATGATGTTTCGTCCGAGGATCTGTCATAGTTTGGTTTCTGTTGTCTCCTTTTAGCGTAAATGTCAGCCCATGTGTACACCTCTCCTAGACGGTAATCTGTGGTGTCTCTTTTGAATTTCCTTAATTTTCGGTCATTGATTTCTTTAGTATATTCCTCCACTTTTTTGTTAGTGTCTATGAGAATTTGGTCCCATTCCTCCTTGGTTGTCATTTTAGTGAGATCGTCTTTCAATATGTTTATTTCTTTCGTTAAGTCTCCCAGAAGCTTCGCCAATTCTTCCACTATTAACAAAATTAAATCAAGCGAACATTTGTTTAGGATTGCAAACCATCTTTCAGTGAACCTGGCATTGTTTTTACATAATGTTGATTTCAGTGATATCCTTAGACCACGCGGAATCCGTTGTGTTTTGTGGTATTTAATCAATGTACTTGCATGTAATTTTTGGTTGATGATCTTTTTTGACATCATATGTACCCACATACCATTCAAACTTACTAGAGACAACGTACAGCTCCACAAAGTAAACAAACAAATATTCCAGATAAATCAATACAGACAACATCAAACATAGAAATTGAAACAACTTCAACTACACCGTCTCCTTTTTTAGAGAAGGCCACCGGACCCCAAACAGAACCAGGAGGGGCAAAAAAACAAACACCATGCAGAGGGTGGTGAAGCAGGAGGACAAGACGGCGTTTACCTGCTTTGCCATGGAGAGAGTAGAGTCGAGGATGAACCCCAGGTTGCTTGCGTGGTCGTTGGGTGTTGGAGCTGTTCCCAGTGTTGTCGGCCAACAGGAGGCGTCCCAGGCTGAGGGGGTGAACCACAGGATGAGGACCTCTGTCTTTTCTGTGTTCAGCTTCAGCCGGCTGTTCTTCATTCACTCAGCAACAGATTTCATTCCTTCGTGGAGGTTGGTTTTGGTGGTGAGGGGGTCTTTAGTGAGGGATAGGATCAGCTGGGTGTCGTCGGCGTAGTAGATGATGTTGAGGTCATGTAGTCGGGCGACGTGGGCGAGTGGTGCCATGTAGATGTTGAACAGCGTCGGGCTGAAGGATGAGCCCTGGGGTACGCCGCAGATGATCTCGGTGGCTATGGAGCGGAAAGGGGGGAATCGGACGTTCTGGGTTCTGACGGAGAGGAAGGAGGTGGTCCAGTCTAGAGCCTTGTCTCGGATCCCAGCGTCGTATAGGCATGTGCGTAGGGAGCATTGGCAGACAGTGACGAAGGTGACTGACAGATCCAGGAGGATGAGGGCTGCGGTTTCGTCGTTGTCCAGCTGGGCCCTGATGCCATTAGTGGCGGCGATGAGTGCAGTTTCGGTGCTGTGGTTGCTGTGGAACCCAGGCTGGGACGGGTCCAGGATGCTGTTCTCCTCGAGGTAGCGGGTCAGCTGTCGGTTGACGGTCTTCTCAATGACCTTCACCGGGAACGGGAGCAGGAAGATGGGCCGGAAGTTCTTGAGGTCTTTGGGGTCAGCTCTGGGTTTTTTGAGCAAGGCGTTGATCTATGCGTCCTTCCAGCTCTCTGGGAAGGTCGCTGTTTCGAAGGAGATGTTGGTGGCTTTCCGGAGATGGGGTGCGAGGGTGGCCCGGGCTTTGTTCAAGATGTGGTGTGGGCATGGGTCTGACGGAGATCCAGAGTGGATGGTGTTCATGATTTTGATGGTGTCGTCTTTGCTTATGTTGGTCCAGGAGAGCAGGGGATCGGTGCGGATGGTAGCCGTGGGGACAGAGGTCTCAGTGGTTGTCGGGGTGGTCGTTACGTTGAGGCTATTGTGGATGTCTGCGATCTTGCGATGGAAGAAGGTGGCAAGGGAGTCACACAGGTCTTGCGAGGGTGGGATGTCACTGGTGTTGGAGCTGGGGTTGGAGAGTTCCTTCACGAGGTTGAAGAGCTCTTTGCTGTTGTGTGCGTTGTCATCTAGGCGGTTTTTGAAGAAGGCCTTTTTGGCAGATCTGATGAGGTGATGGTGTTTGCGGGTGGCCTTCTTGTGGGCTGCGTAGTTGTCCGGTGTCGGTTCACAGTGCCATTTCTTCTCTAGTTTTCTGCATGTTTTCTTGGAGGCATAGAGGTCCTCGTTGAACCAGCTGGCTTTCTTGCTGGTGTGTCTGTTGGATGGTTTCTTGATCAAAGCGAGGGTTTTGGCGCAGTCGTCGATCCACTGTCTGAGGTTGCTGGCGGCAGTGTCGGGTCGGTGGGTGGGCTCCGGGCGAGGGTGGTGGTTAGTCGGTCCTCTGTGACTTTGTTCCAGCACAATGAGTGGCCTTTTTACTCCCAGGCCACAATGAGTGGCCTGGGAGTAAAATGTCTTGGGGACTATTGAGGAATCAGGTCACAACAGGTGACTTGAAAAAAGAAGGTTGGTCCTGCAACGGCAAGAATGTCGAAATGGCAGACAAATAACCTCTAACAGTGCCCAGAGCAGAACCCAGCTGGGCCAAAGAAAGAAGAAATAAAAGAACCTGGGATAAGGATGCAGAAACAGGATTATTATCCTTGGATGAACACCATGCCATGAACTTGTCCCAACGGCAGGTGCATACCGTTTTGGTGGTGGCACGCCTGGCTGTCAGAATAACATCACAGACTTTAAGAGGAAGGGTAAAAGCAGTCAACTGTCGCCCCTCAATAGTCAAGCATGAAGGCGGGACATGTGCTGGTTCGGGTGCAGCGCCCTGCCCTGCTTCTGTGCTAGAAGATCCTCCTGAATGGGCAAACTGAATGGAGGACCAATAGTCATGCTCAGGAGTGGGAATACCAGACTCTCCTTGCCCAATGTGGAGCACAAGAATGACTTGGGCCGATCAGTCCTAATTTTCTTGAGTACTCTGATCAGCTGTGGTATCAGTGGAAAAGCATACAGGAGGCTGGATTCCACTCGAGATGAAAAGCATCTCTGAGCGAGAGCAACCTTGGAAACTCTGATGTGCAAAACCACTGACAATGTGCGATCTCATGAGTGGCAAACAGATCTAACCAAGGCTCTGCACTCTTGAAAGAGAGATTACACCATCTCCGGATAGGGACACCACTCGAGATCCACTAGGGATCGATGGCTGAGTTTGTCTGCCCTGGCGTTCAGGCGGGCGCAAGGTGTTGAACAACCAGACATTCCAGACATTTCTAGAGGTGCACTGCCTCTTGACAAAGGGCCCATGGCACCACCCGCTCTGCTTACTGCAGTACCACATGGCGATTGAGTTGTCCATGAACATATGTACCAGCCTTCCCTTGATCGAAGGAAGAAAGGCTTTCAATTTGAATTGGATTACCTGGAGCTCCAACAGGTGAAGCGCAGACTTCACCAGAGGCCAGAATCCTTTGATCTCCACCTCTCCCAGATGAACAAGTTACTTACCTTCGGTAACGCTTTTTCTGGTAGATACTATATCTGCCTGTGGATTCCTCACCTTGTGAATATCCCCCTTGCGTCAGCAACATTCGGAAATTCTTTTTTTCGTAGCCTCGCGCTGACGTGGATAGGACGTCACAGAGACACGGCTCCGCTCGCGACTCCGCTGACGTCACCGACGCCTATAACAGGCCCACGCCGGCGTGATGACATCAGTTCCGCCTTTTTTCCGTGCCATCGAGGCACACGGACGGACCAATGACAGTAGATATATACAAAGCATACACAGTATACAATAGTCAAGGCAAAACACACAGTGTAAAGCAAATGCAGGAAGCAAATGAAACATTTCCTTGACATCAAAACAAATATACATTACAGTACAATAACTCTGGCATAGAAGAGTGGACAACGGGGAGGCGGGTGGGTCAGTGAGGAATCCACAGGCAGATATAGTATCTACCAGAAAAAGCGTTACCGAAGGTAAGTAACTTGTTCTTCTGATAGATACATCTGCCGTGTGGATTCCTCACCTTGTGAATAGAGTCCCACAGCAGTCCCCACTCCCGGAGGAGGGTGTCCACTCTTCTAAACCAGGAAATCCTGAAGGACAGAGCGCGCAAAGTGGCCGTCCCTCCTGACTTCCGTATCCAAGCAGTAATGCTTCGCGAAAGTATGGAGGGAAGACCAGGTTGCCGCCCTACAAATGTCCTCCACAGGAACACCTCTAGCCAAAGCAGAGGTAGATGACTTAGCTCTAGTGGAATGAGCTCTAATACCCTCCGGAGGCTCCTTACCGGCCAAAGAGTAGCAGATCTTTATGCACAGAACGATCCATCTTGATAAAGTCCTTTTATGGACCGCTCTTCCCTTCTTGCAGCCAGCAAAGCCAATGAAGAGTTGATCGTCCAAGCGACAGTCTCTAGTTCTGTCCAAATAAAAAGACACCGCCCTCTTAGGGTCCAGACGGTGCAACCTCTCCTCCTCCTTGGAAGGGTGTGGGGGAGGATAAAAGGTAGGGAGGGTAATGGATTGACCAAGGTGGAAAGGAGTCACCACCTTAGGAAGAAAAGCAGCCCTGGTCCTTAGAACCATCCGATCAGCATGTATGGTCAGGAACGGGGGCTTGGAACTAAGAGCTTGAAGCTCACTCACCCTCCTTGCCGAGGTAATCGCAACTAGGAAAACTGCCTTAAAGGTTAAAAGCCTCATAGGACATTTATGAAGAGGCTCAAAAGGAGAGCCCATCAGAAAAGTCAGAACAAGATTCAAGTCCCACTGAGGTACAATAAAAGGGGTAGGAGGAAACTTATTTACAAGACCCTTCAAAAATCTCAAGACAACAGGTGACTTAAAAAGAGAGGGCTGATCAGGCAAACAAATAAAAGCTGACAGTGCCGAAAGATAGCCCTTAACTGTGGCAACTGCCAGCCCCTGTTGAGCCAAAGAGAGAGCAAACCGGAGCACATCTGATAAATGGGCTCTCAACGGGTCAATATCATTCTCACCACACCAAACAACAAACCTAGACCATCTATAAGAATAGACAGTCTTTGTGGAGTCACGTCTAGCAGACAAAATGACATCCACTACATCAGGTGTGAGAGAATAGGAAATCAGGTTGCCCCGTTCAATCTCCAGGCATGAAGGTGCAATGTCTGGAGGTGGGGGTGTAGAACCTGCCCCTCCATCTGAGAGAGGAGGTCTGCCCTGAGAGGGAGACGGAGCGGCGGGTGAGAGGAGAGGTGGAGTAGATCTGTATACCACACCCTTCTTGGCCAATCCGGGGCGACCAATATAACTTGGGCCCGGTCTTGGCGAATTTTCCTCAGAACCCGAGGAATCAAGGGTATGGGAGGAAACGCGTAAAGGAGTTGACTTCCCCAACTCAACTGAAACGCATCCCCCAAGGCTCCTTGCATCGGATACTGGAGACTGCAGAATGACGGGCAGTGAGCATTCTCGCGAGTGGCAAACAGGTCCACCCGAGGGGTCCCCCACGTCCGAAAGACGTGACGAACCACCTCTGGATGAAGCCTCCACTCGTGGTCGGCAGAGAACTGCCGGCTGAGACTGTCCGCACGTACGTTCAGAACTCCGGCCAGATGATTTGCCATCAGGCAAATCTGGTGATCCTGAACCCAGGACCAGAGACGCAGAGCCTCTCTGCAGAGACACTGCGACCCCACTCCTCCCTGCTTGTTGATGTACCACATCGCGGTCGTGTTGTCCGTCAGGACTTGGATTGACCGACCGCGAAGGGAAGGGAGGAAGGCCTTGAGCGCCAAACGTATCGCCCGCAACTCTAGAAGGTTGATGTGAAGCAACCTTTCCTCTGGAGACCAAAGACCCTTGACCTCCAGATCCCCCAGATGAGCACCCCACCCTAGAGTGGATGCATCCGAAATCACCGTGGCCACCGATGGAGGTAGATGGAAAGGCTTCCCCTGCGACAGGTTGCCTTCCACGCTCCACCAAGACAGATCCGCTGCAGTTTCTCTGGAGATCTTCACCGACTCCCCGAGATCTCCGTTGTGCTGATACCACTGCCTGCGGAGACACCACTGGAGTGCCCTCATGTGCCAGCGTGCATGGTTGACCAGGAGAATGCAAGAAGCCATCAGACCGAGCAGGCGAAGGACCTTCAGGACTGGAACGACCGCTCCAGGGTAAAACAAAGGAATCATTTCCTGTATGTCGCGAATCCTTTGAGGAGGAGGGAATGCGCGACAAACAGTAGTGTCCAGTACGGCACCTATGAACAGGTTGCGCTGGGAGGGCACCAGGTGAGACTTGGGTACATTTATCGAAAAACCCAACCTGAACAACAACTGAGTTGTCTCCTGCAGATGATGGAGCACCTTCTCCGACGACTCCGCTTTGATCAGCCAGTCGTCTAGATACGGAAACACAGGTATCCCCGATCTCCTGAGATGTGCTGCCACCACCGCCATCACCTTGGTGAAGACTCGAGGCGCAGTAGTAAGACCAAACGGAAGGACCGCAAACTGGTAGTGCTGCGACCCAACCGTGAAACGGAGATACTTCCTGTGCGACTTCAGGATTGGGATGTGGAAATACGCATCCTGCAAGTCGAGCGACACCATCCAGTCTCCTTCCATCAACGCTTGAAGAACCTGAACAAGGGTGAGCATCTTGAATTTCTCCTGCTTCAGATAGAGATTCAAGATCCTGAGGTCCAGGATAGGACGAAGCCTGCCATCCTTCTTGGGGATCAGGAAATACCGGGAGTAGCATCCCTGACCCCTTTCCTGCTCTGGGACCACCTCTATCGCACCCTTTCGTAACAGAGTTAGAACTTCCTCCTGCAGAAGAGACAGATGTTCCTGGGTGCAAAAACCTTGACAAGGAGGGTAAACAGGGGGGAATTCCCGAAAGGGAAGGGCATACCCATTTTCTACAAGATTGAGAACCCAAAGATCTGACGTAACCGATTCCCAATCCTGTAGAAAATGGGTAAGCCGACCCCCAACCGGACCCACATGATCCTGAATAGCGGATCTAGGGCTGCTTTTCTGCGGCAGGGGGGTTGGAAGAGGTGGAGGAAGAGGAGGGCTGACGTCCACGAGGACGCGCTCTTTGCTTTCCCCTGTACGATCTGTACATAGAATTTTGCTGCTGCTGCTGCTGCTGCTGTTGGCCTTGCCGGAAATTCCGAAAGGAGCGACCAAAGCCCCTGAACCTTCTGCCGGAAGAAGCGCCCCTGATCTGGAGGCCCAAGGACTTCGCTGTTGCCCTGCAATCCTTGAACCGCTCAAGAGCAGCATCCGCCTTTTTCCCAAAGAGACCTGAGCCATCAAAAGGGAGATCAAGCAGAGTCGCCTGAACATCAGCCGAAAAGTCCGATGACTTCAACCAGGCAGATCTCCTTGTCGCAACAGCAGTGCCCATAATTCGAGCCACAGAGTCAGCAGTGTCCAGACCACTTTGAATTACCTGGCGGGCAGCCGCCTGAGTGTCATTAATCACCTCCTCAAAATCCTTTCGGTTTGCGTCAGGAATTTTAGGGGCCAGGATACGTAAGGAGTCCATCAGAGCATGAACATACCTCCCCATTAGGCATGTGGCATTAGTTGACTTTAAGGCCATACTAGCTGATGAAAAGGTCTTTTTTGCCACCTGGTCCTGTTTCTTTGCCTCCTTCTCACAAGGAACCTGCGGAAAGGCACTAAGACTCTTCTTTGAACAGGCAGCCTGAATGACCAGGCTCTCCGGCGAAGGATGTGAAGAGAGAAAAGCCGGGTCCTCAGGGGCAGCCCTGTACCTCCTTGCAACACTCTTTGATACCGCAGGAGCAGACAAAGGTTTCTTCCAAACTTCCATAATAGGATCAGTCAAGGCATCATTGAATGGAAGTAAAGGCTCAACCACCGAATTTGGAGAATGCAAGACTTCTGTGAGGAGGTTAGACTTGAACTCCACTGTAGGCAGAGTCAATTGAAGGAGCTCAGCAGCTTTTCTCATAACCAGATGGTAAGGCTGGATATCCTTAGATGGAGCACCTGAGCCTGAGGGCAACTCCCACTCTGGAGAGAAATCAAGGGTCCCAGAATCCGCCAATTCCTCAAAACAGCTCTCCTCTAGCTCACCTTCTTCAACGTCAGACTGAGAGCCCATATAACTCTGCTCCTCCAGAAGGCGTTGTGCTTCTCTTCTGGATCTCTCCTTAACACGCCTCGCAGCCGGATCCACCAGCGGCTTCGACGAATTCGGGGCCGGCGCCGGTACCGAAACCGACGGCACAGAAGAATGCCCTCGAGGATGATCAGGAGCAGGCGACGCCGGAATCGGCGTCGACGACTTCGGCGGAGCCGGGAAATGCCAATGCGGCGTCAGAGCCGGCATGTAGGGCATAAACGGAGCCGGAGGATAGGAGTGAGGAACTCCCAGGCTGAATGCCAATGGACCCGTGGGACCCGAAGGCGCACCAGAGGGGTACCATGCCCTTGAGAAGACACCATACATTGCGTTAAGAAACGCAGAAGGGTCCTGGCCAGGAGCAGGAAAGGGCGGCTGAAAACCATCAGGCCGGTCCTGAAGAGGGATCGGATTCGGCTCTTCGACAGGCGCGGAATCCACATCGTCCCGGGTCTCTTCCTCTTCACGGGCCGGGGACGGCGCCGGAGACGGATTCGGAGCCGGAGAGGGTACCGGAGCCGGAGACTGAGATCGCCCACGCGACTCAGAAGGCGAGGCCTCACCTTCATGCTCGGAGACTTCGAGGGTAACCACCTTCGAACGTACCTTCTTCGGTGACCTCGACCTCGACCTCGAGCCCGACTCCTTACCAGACCGACGCCGGGACTCATGTCTCCTCTTCTTGTGCCTTTTCTTCGACTTCGAAACATGATCCGCCGACTTCGAAGATGACCTCTCTCGAGAAGCAGATCTCGACCTCGCCCTGGACTTCGACCTCGCCCTTCGAGAACGAGACCTCGACGACTTCTCCTTTCCAGCTTTCACCTTCGCAACCAGAAGTTTGGCTTCTCTCTCCCTCAGGGCCTTCGGATTCATCTTCCGACATGAAGAACAATCCTCCACATCATGGTCGGAACTCAAGCACCAGATGCAGTCTTCATGGGGGTCGGTAATGGACATCATTTTACCGCACTCCCTGCAGGGCTTGAAGCCGGTCTTCTTAGATGACATTATCGAAGAAACAGGATACAGAGAAGCAGAAATAACCACCAAAATGGCAACAATGTACCAGAAGGCTACAGAGATTCCCGATAACCGTTAGCGTCGACGACGCGGAAAAAAGGGAACTGATGTCATCACGCCGGCGTGGGCCTGTTATAGGCGTCGGTGACGTCAGCGGAGTCGCGAGCGGAGCCGTGTCTCTGTGACGTCCTATCCACGTCGGCGCGAGGCTACGAAAAAAAGAATTTCCGAATGTTGCTGACGCAAGGGGGATATTCACAAGGTGAGGAATCCACACGGCAGATGTATCTATCAGAAGGCCGCCCCAGCCCAGAAGTGACACTTCTGTCACTACAGCCAGCTTTAGTTGGGGACAGAGGCGTAGCTAGAGCTTGTGGCGCCCGGGGCTATCCCTCAGATTGCTGCCCCTGGTGGGGGGTGGGTGCTGGAGAAAAAGGACGGGCAGCACTTTAAAGAAGTCCGAGAGACATGTAGTATCGCTACTAATAGTTACCTCGATCATGCAAGTTACATGCACATACATGACACGGTCCAAGGCTACACAGTTGAATACACCAGTGACTGGCAGAGTGATGAAGAGAATGAGGAGGGTGTGAGGGAGAGAGGCCAGGGAGTGATTAAGAGAATGAGGAGGGCCAGTGTGAGGGAGAGAGGCCAGGGAGTTATGATGAGAATGAGGGGGGCCGGTATGAGGGAGAGAGGCCAGGGAGTGATGAAGAGGATGAGGAGGGTGTGAGAGAGAGTGGCCAGGGAGTGATGACGAGAATTAGGAGGGCCAGTGTGAGGGAGAGAGGCCAGGGAATTATGAAAAGAATGAAAAAGGCCGGTGTGAGGGAGAGAGACCAGGAAGTGATGAAAAGAATTAGGAGGGCTGGTGTGAGGGAGAGAGGCCAGGGAGTGATGAAGAGAATGAGAAGGGCTGGTGTGAGGGAGAGAGGCCAGGCAGTAACGAAGAGAATGAGGAGGGCCAGTGTGAGGGAGAGAGGCCAGGGGTACTGAAAAGAATGAGGAGGGTGTAAGGGAAAGAGGCTAGGGAGTGATGAAGAGAATGAGAAGGGCCGGTGTGAGGGAGATAGGCCAGGGAGTAATGAAAAGAATGAGGAGGGTGTGAGGAATAGAGGCTAGGGAGTGATGAAGAGAATGAGGAGGGCAGGTGTGAGGGAGAGAGGCCAGGGAGTGATTAAAAGAATGAAGAAGGTCGGTGTGAGAGAGAGAGATCAGGGAGTGATGAAAAGAATGAGGCGGGCCGGTGTGAGGGATAGAGGCCAGGGAGTGATGAAAAGAATGAGGAGGGTCGGTATGAGGGAAAGAAGCCAGGGGGTGATGAAGAGAATGAGGCAGGTGTGACGGAGAGAGGCCATGGAGTGGTAAAGAGAATGAGGAGGTCGGTAATAGGGAAAGAAGCCAGGGGGTGATGAACAGAATGAGGAGAGTGTGAGGGAGAGAGGCCAGGGTGTGATAAAGAGAATGAGGAGGGTGTGAGGAAGAGAGGACAGGGAGTAATGAAGAGGATGAAGAGTGGCGGCGGTGAGCATCACATGTTTACAAAAGAAAAACAATTTAGTGCCATGAGGCGACTCAGCTCTTGGTTGTGAGCACTAAAGCTTTTCTAACAAAACACAAGGTAGCATAGGACAAACCGGAGAGAGGGCTTCATTTTCCTAATGGGCTCGAAGTGCAGCCAATGGTGGGGAGCTGAGAGCCGCCTGTGGGCTGAGCCTGTAACCAATACCCCCAAGTCTACCCAGGGCACAGGAAGGGAGCCAGGAGTCACTGCTGAGACTCGAGACACGGGCTAGGAGGCAGCGCCAGGGCAGGGATGCCGATAATCCATCTGTCCCTATGCATTCATCTATCCATTTGGCCTCGCACCTGAATCCATCAATACAGGTAGACATGCGTCCACCCACCCACTTACA
Organism: Lissotriton vulgaris; assembly: GCF_964263255.1. Lineage (NCBI taxonomy): Eukaryota > Metazoa > Chordata > Amphibia > Caudata > Salamandridae > Lissotriton > Lissotriton vulgaris. The sequence goes on along the minus strand of NC_141700.1, from coordinate 262,319,451 downwards.
ATGCAAACACACACACTTATCTCTGTTCACCAAACCACTCCTCACTCATTCCTTCATCCATCTATTCGCGCATTTCCATTCATCTATCCACACATTTGTACCCATTATTCCATTCACCCATTGATACTGATGCATTCCTTTATCTATTCATTGCTCCATATGCAAGTTTTCTAACCGCACAATTATGCATAAATCCTTAGACCGACCCACAGCTGTGTAATTATCTTTCCATACACTAATACCTGTCAGTCTATACAGACATACATGTATGTAACGATTCATCTTTGTAACCACTCAGGCGCGTATCTTTTGATGCATCCCCATATGCATTCAGGAATGCATGGAGTATTTCTGTGGCCCTGTGTGTGCTTGCTTTTGTGTTATTTGTGACTGTCCAGCCCTGATTTCGGAGAGCGTTCACTGTAAAACGAAAGTTTCAATGTCACTCTTTTAAAGTAATTCTTTACCGTACGAGTCATCGCTAGGCAGAGCAGCAGATGAGAGTGGGTGAAATCCGAGCAGAAGGACTGCCTCCTGGCAAAGTTCTCAGGCACAACGTCGGATTTTATTATACCCTTGATCAATGTCGCTCACGCCTACCCCTCTGAAAACGTTTAAAACTTAGCTCCCCTCTTACCTCACTCTACAGTCTCTATGGCAGGCAGGGGTTGGTTGGTTAGTTCACTTCTGCTGCAGCAGCCGCCAGCCAGCAAATCGCTCAGGGGCAGCTGCACAGCCACTGCCCCAGGCCAGAATTAACTCCTCACAAGAGCGCGTAGTGGTGAAGCGTATCACTACTACGTTCTCATCGCAAGGGCTGGCCAAAATGATGCCCAGGGCTGTCATTGGTAGCGCTCGGCGCTACAAGATTGACGGCCCTGGGACGGACCAACGACAAGTACAAACGCGGGACATCACTGTGGCAATTGGCAAGAAACACCAAAAGGGGTTGGCTTACAACGCAGTAAGGCTGCGCCACATATCGAGATAAACAAAACGAAGTGCCAGTACTGCAACACTAATTAATTCAACTTACAATGCACAATGACATTAAACAATTGTAGCATGACCACAATGTATGGTATTTTATGATTGATCTTTTTATTTTTTTCAATATAGAAAAACAGTTTCACAATATTTTTCAGATTATAGCTATTTTCTAATGAGGGAGGGGAGTGGATAGACTATTACAAATTTTTTCGGGGAGTGTGAACTAGAAAACTCAGTGATGGACAAATAGAAGTTTTGGGAAGTGACGCTTATACACTTTGATCAGACAACCATCAGTCACACTATGCAAACTATCATACAACAATATATACCACACTAGAAAGGGTAAACCAAAAGGAAAAGGGTCAAAAGTGGTGGGTGGTGAGAAAGGATTTCCTAAATTGAGGAAACGATTTTTAAGTGGTGGTGGAACCTTTATACAAAGAGATTAGTATCCTCACCAAAGTTCATCTGAACAAATTATTTCAAAATGGTGGGGTACTAAGATTTCGACATAATATTGAGACTCATTTTTTAGTAGGCCATCTAACCTTATGTGTGAAAAAATTAATTAAATGATTCACAGTATCATATATTACAAAGATTGGCCTTGAAAGCACAAAAAGCAAAGAAAGAAGGTCGACGCGTTTCGAAGCCCCTTCAATACGGGGATTCTCCTCAGGACCTCAGGGCAGTTAGTCCTGTAAAAACAAAACAACAGCATCTTACTGGACTGCCCCTGAGCTAAACCTTCAACTTGTCTTCGGGTCAGACAAAAATCAAGAAATACCTTGTCTTCGCAAAGTACTTGTATTCTCCTGTAATCTGAACAATCCGATTCAACGGAACTGGGGCAACTGTCGGAGCTGTGGACAGAAAACACGCTGTCAGCTCTAACTCTGTGTTTAGCCCGCTCGGTGTTTATGACCACACATTGTGAAACACAAAAGTATCCTACCTGCACAGATGTAGTCAACGACCTACACACATACTAGTAATTTCTAATCGATCCTTTCAATCCGCGATTTTGATGATTTGCCTGTGAAACAAGCAAAACGGGCAGTAAGATTATATGGCGACGGGATAGAAGTCCTCTTGCAACCGAAAGAGTGCAGACTAATTAATCGGCAGTGCAAGACACGGAGGCTCCTTACCTTGAAACAGAACAAGGTGACTCCCCTCTCTCGCTCGGCGTTTCTGATTCTGCCGTCGCGTAGAGGACTCATTGAGAATCGTCATAAGGACGATGCGCGCGTCTGGGAGCAAAGAATTGTGGGAAACGTAGTCGTGTGTTTTGGAATTGGTGGAAGCACAGAGACTTGGCCATAATATTTTGGAAATCACTGTTTCTGTTGGACGATCTAAATAAAAATTGTCGCATGGGGATTTGGATGTTAATTGCAAGTGGACCATGGGGAGGTCTTATTTAAGTTATAACAAATCTGCAGGCAGATACTTGTGCGCGGTGGTCTTGCTTGTGATTGACCATGTGTCAAAAAGGGTCATTGTTGCTTCTAGCAGTCCACTCATAGGCGACATAATTCGGACATCTCATTAAGTCCTGTGACTGCGGAATTGTATTTTAGAATAAGAGTTGCCTCCCGTGTGGATAGTTTGGCTACTAGGTTTGCGATTTCTAAATTGCGAGAAAAAGCGAATCGCAATTTAGAAATCGCAGAATGGCATTCATGAATATTTGCGAGAAAAAAAAGCGAATCGCAATCGGCCGCAATCGCTGATTGCGAGTAACCAAAAATCGGTAAATATTCGCAGAATCGGCCGATACCTGTGTTGAAATAGCGATCTCGCAATTACCGAAATCGCAAATTGCGATCTCGCTAATTGCGAGATCGCAAAAACGGGAAGTCGCATCCTGAGTACAGTGACGACAGCAGTAATTGAACTCGCATTTTGTAGTATAAAAGGGGCTACTCTCCAAACACACGGCATTACGTCGGAGCCGCGTTGAGGGGAAGGCAGCCTACAGAGTCTTGCAAAAACCGTGAGTTTGGTGCTTGAGGAACGATGGAACTATATCTAGATTACTCGTGAGTAGTACCAACAAAAACCTGAATTGAGCTTCCTATATCCTTTAGGTTGCCGCATTGATCCGGAAGACAACCCCCAATACCACGCAGGGCTCATGAGGACATCCAGCCTTAGTATATAAGTAAGCATTGATAAAACCAATCTTCCTCCTATAATCCAACCCCTAAGGAGAAGAATATGACTTATTCATTTAAATGTGTGTGTCCTTGTCTTTCTGTGTGTCTTTGTCCTTTTCATTTTTCAGAGTTCTAGACCTCACCTGGTCCTATACTACCCTTTGTTTTTGAACAGGTTATTTTTCCTGATCAGAATCTACGTCCTATTGTGATGGTATGATTTATTTTGCTTTGTTTCTTTACAGGTCTTGTTCTATGAATGCCAATTGGGCGCAACAGACTATTATATTGTAAACACTATCAGGAACATTACACCTAATTTTTATAGATAGTATTTTTGTAGAATTCACTTTTACATCTACACTACATGTGAGTAAGGTGAGGAGAGTTGTGCATATCCTCGTCCTGAAGAAGGAGTTTTTACACTCCGAAACATGTCAACGCACTTTCTGAGGTTGATGTACCTTAAAACACAGTAACCTCACTCTGCACCCCTTTTAACGATACCAGCCGAGGGCCTAATAAATTTTATTTTTCACCCTACGAGCCAGGTATCTTTTAACCATCACTTTTCACCACCTCACCACTCACACTTATTTCCCTACACACACCAACACATAGTACACTTGAAGTGCTCCTATGTAGTTGTGAGTCGTAGCACGCCGCATCCCGTAGAGGGGTGTGAAGACCCCAATGATGAAGCATGACACCAAGGGGCCTGTTGGTGTGTGAGGGGTATTTAAAACAAACTTGTGTGCTCCCCACCATTGTAGGGATCACTACCACCAACTGAGTGGATTCCATTCTGTTTATGTAAATTGCCAGGGGAGACCAAATCCACTTTCCCTCTCCCTCCCTCCTTTGTTAAAAATGTGTCCACAACAGCGCACAGCTGTGGGAGCCCCTCCTTTGGACACATATAAGTATACGTGACACACACATTACATCCAAACACCTCTTCCTCTTTTCATACAACAAAAGAATGGAGGACGAGCATGGCCTCACCTTTGGTGAGGATGATGCTTACAGGATCCTTGCGGAAGTCAATCCCTTTGAAGGATTAAGCAACAGCGACCCAGGCCCATCAGTGGCGGACTGGGATGAACTGACAATTCTAAGGAAAGTCCAGATCAGGGCTGCTTTACATGATCTCCTTATGAGAGAGTATCTAAGGAACAAAATAGCCCCCCAAGGCCTGATTGTGAAAAATGAACCCTTCATCTTTCAGGACGATCTTGTTTTTAAAAAAGCCTGGTCCCTTATCTCATGGCACTGTACCAGTGACTGGCTGGTACTAATAGTACAAACAGCCATGAGAATATCAAAAGAACTTAAGGTTGATATCCAGAAACTAGAGGTACAACTCAAGACATTAATTTCACCCACAGCCCTGAAGAAAGGGCTGGAGGAACTCAACCAGCAAATGACTGACTTTGAAATTACACTCAAGACAAGCAAGTTCAACAAACTTAAAAAAAGATAAGGACCGTTTCACGGCAGAGAGGGCATACCCTTACACTAAAGCAGACTATGTGGCAAAGGGTAATATTAGTGACACTGATAGTGTGAGCTCAGATGGTAGCTCCACTAGCACAAATTCGGGCGGCTTTCAACAAAGAAGGCAACAAAGAGGAGGCTACTGACAACAGAGAACCCAATATCCACGCCAAAGAGGCTGGAGAGGTTTTCAAGGACCTCCACAATTCAACCCCTATCAAGGTCAGTTCCAATTCCCGCAATACCAGTACGGTCCACCACCGGTAGGACCAATGTACCCACAATGGGGACCAGACCCAACGCCCGCACCCCAAACCCAGCAACCTTTTTTAGCGTGGGGCCAGGGACCCCGCAGGGGCAGGAACAAGAAGGGGAACAACGTCACCTGGCAAACAGAGGACGAGGAAGACCCCAGGGTCCACACCAGGAGCATGACAGCGAATCAAGCCTCAACATGCAAGAGGGGAACTTAGTCATCAATATATCCCCTTGGCCCTTGACAGAATTGCAGAACCAGGTACTTAACAAAGGGCTTGGATACGTTCCCACCAACAAACCTGACCCTTTTCGCTTACACAAGGAGATCCAAGACTTAGTGAGAACTATCAAGCTGAAAGCGTTCTTTAGCAACCAAGAACCTACCCCTGACACTTCGGACACGGGTCTAAGGCCAAAATCGACTTTCACACCGTCTGACAACCAACTTCCAGTTGAAGTTCAAGCATTTGAGAAGGCTATTATGCTTGAACTTGGTCAACTTGAGGCTAATCAGAACGTTTTTCATAATATGAGTAAACTAGAGAATGAGGCTATAAGAGAACTCTCCTAGAATAAACAATTGACTATAAAACCAGCTGACAAAGGCGGGGCAGTGGTAATTCAAACCACTACCGCCTATAACCAAGAATGCAGGAGACTCCTATCATACAGGAGAAATTATCAGGTCTTGCACAATGACCCCACTGAGTCCCTACGCATACAGATAGGGGCGATGATTGAAGAAGCTTTGGCCCACAACTGGCTCACAAAGAAGGAATCCGATTTTTTGACACAAAAAAACCCTCGCACTCCATACTTTTATAGTATACCGAAGGTTCACAAAAGTCTGACAAATCCACTGGGTCGCCCCATTGTGTCAGGCATCTCATCGATACTAGAGCCGCTGTCCAAGTTCGCAGATGCCTTTTTAAGACCTTTGGTACAGGCGACAGACACGTATTTGAGAGACACGAAAGCAGTACTACAATTACTTCAAGACCTCCCATTTGACCAGGACTCACAGATGCTGTTGAGCCTAGACGTAGAGAGCCTCTACACCAGCCTTCCCCATGATGAAACCCTCCTGATCATCGAGGAGGTTCTACATTCCAACCCATTGAAATATCAGACCCCACGGGGGTGGTGATGGAGTGCATTTCAACAGCACTTACAAAAAACTTTTTTGAATATGAAGGCACTCTGTACTTGCAACAACATGGAACCAGCATGGGAAGTACTTTCGCGCCGAGCCTGGCGGGATTGTATGTGCACCACCTGGAGTCCACCAAGATCCTCCATCCCAACAATCCTTTCAGGGGAAAAATACGCACCTGGCGACGTTACATAGACGACGTCCTAGTTATCTGGGAAGGTGACGGCCAATCAATCATGGATTTCATGACATGGCTGAACACACAGAACGCCTTCCTAAAATTCACTCATTCCATGTCCAAAGAGTCGATGGTGTTCCTGGACTTAAACATCTATCATGAGTCAGGTTTCTTAAAAACAGAAACTCACTTCAAACCAACAGCAAGGAACTGTCTCCTCCGGTTTGACAGTTTCCATCCTCGTCACCTAAGAGAAAATCTGCCATACAGACAGTTCCTCCGCCTACGCCGCAATTGTAGCAACGTAGCAAGGTACAAGTCCCAAGCCCAAGATCTGAGCAGAAAACTTAAACAGAGACTATATCCAGACAAGGTTATAAATAATGCTATGAAAAGGGCACGTAACAATAACCGAGAGGCGCTCCTGGAAGACAGAGTTCCAAAAGACAACACTGTGAACAGACCGGTATGTGTGACTACATATAGCACACTCTCCAACCAGGTCACCAAACTAGTGAACAGACACTGGCGTATACTCACGAGCGGTACACTAGACTTGGAGAAACCTCTTTTTGCCCACAGGAGAGGAAAGAATCTCAAAGATATCCTTGTGCATACGAGACCACAAACCGCAGTAACCCAACAACCACGGTTACAAGGGTTGCATGGACACCACCCATGCGAAAATTGCAATAGTTGCCACTTAACGAAGAAAAGTCATACTCTAACCTTTGAAAATGGTACAAGGTGGGAACAACGAGTGTTCACCAATTGCAACAGCAAGAATGTTGTTTACCTCATCACGTGCCCATGTAACATGGAGTACGTGGGCATGACCACTCGAGCAGTTAAGACCAGAATAATTGAACATAAGAGCAACGTGAGGTGCAAAAAAGCAACCACAAAAATGGCAGCACATTTTTTGGAGGCGCAACATTGTGTCAATGAACTACATTGGACTGTCATTGAACAGCTACCCACAGATGTTGGACTATTTGAAAAGGAGCAGAGGTGGGTTTTCCGTCTGGGCACGGATACCATCAGACTTAATGACTCCATCCCATGGGGCCAGCTGCGATGACCTGTGGGCTCACAAGTCACGCTTTAAACTCAGAACCCCCAGTTTAGGCACCAGCCAACCTTGACTTCCCACATATAAAACAATTGGTATGTTAATGTTTGGGATTATGTACCCTTCCATAAAAGATCGACATATGTAGAAGCTTGCCACACTGCAATCCCAGGGGAAGGTGCATGACTGTTGGAAGCAGCCATGCACAAGGACCTAAGCAGCCAACAAATCTGGGCCTGGGAGCAGGTGTACCGGACCCCAGCAAGCACCAGTTGCCCCGACTAGGCTTGTCCCAAGAGTCAGTCCAATATGTAGTGGTCCTTGCTGGGGTCCCCTCCCTGAGTCCGGGTAAGGTAGAGGATTATAGGGACTTCAAAAATAAGTGTATTTATTGGTTGAATCGCCATAGACCTCTTCCGGAGGGGGGCGCCAGTGAAATTCTATTCGCTAGACGAACAGACTGGGTAGGGGCAAGGGAAAAGAATATAGATGGGAATTGCATCGTGATTAATTTTAGGGACAGTCAGGCATATTTGTCAGCAGAATCCAAGCAGTCCAGACACATGCATTAAAACCCTGCCATTGACTTACTTTTACCCAGGTAGATATAGCAAGAAATGCCCTGGTACAAGATGGTTGGAACAAACTGGATGGGTGAGGATAACCGAAGAGATAATCCCATACTAGGAAACCCAAATTGGGACAGGTCAATATATAGCCCTATGTCATTTGACATGTTTCATCATCCTAACAGATTTAACGATCTGGACTCTGTCGACTGACTACTGAGACCAAGCAAGTCTCACTCCCAAATAGCAGATTGTAATAATATGTCAGATGTGAAGGCTAACTTCCTGAATATGAAATATCTTTTTGCCGCGTATAGAATCATGGCAGAAGAATGTCCACCAGAGGATAGAAAGTGTATAATTAGTGGCTACCCATTGAGTAAGACAGGAGGTTAAAAGGGAAGCAGTGGTATCAAGGATCACGTTGTAGGGACTAGAGGAGATAGCGATGTGGGCGATAAGAGGGGACTGTTAGAACTCGAATCTCGGGCCCACAGATCTTCGAATTATAGTGCAAGTAGAAATCTAGCCCAAAGGGAGGATAAGGGGAGTGTGAACATAATTTCTTGGAATGTGGCTGGGCTGAAAAATAAAAATTAACCTCAGGTGACTGGGGTCTGTTCATGGATAAACACGACATCTGCCTTATGCGGGAGATGTGGGCCATGGACGACTACCAGCGAAGCGGGTTTGTTACATTCAATGTCCCTGCAACAAAAGGGGGTAGAGGGAGACCGTCGGGAGGCCTCAGTACATGGGTAGGGACTCACCTTGGAGTCATGGCCAAGCAAGTTTCAACTAATTCCCTAGACATTTTGTGTGTCCTACTAACATCACGGGGGAATGAGCACTTGGCCATAATCAATATCTACTCCAGGCCAACACAGGGTGGTCAGGAGTCCCTGGTCATTGAACAGCTATGGGGATTCGTTAAGACCTTAGATCCCGAGGTTGGCATCATTATCGAGGGGGATTTCAATTGTCAATTTGAACACCTCAATAATTTAAGTACTGAGGATCCCGATGAAGAAAATTTACACTGGAACATTCCGGAACCCTTAATCACTACTGTAAAAGCATGGAGAACGTTGGTTTAAGTTTCAAGTTTAAAAATTTGTATTGCGCACTACTCACCCAGAGGGTCTCAAGGCGCTTGAGGGAGGGGGGGTACTTTACTTATCGAATATCCAAGTTTTTGGTTGTTTTCTGAAGGAGAGGTGGTTCTGTGTAAGGCGGAGGTGGGTGGGGAGAGAATTCCAGGTCTGCGCAGAACGAGGCCTGATAACATTCAGACTCCTTGGTTCAGGACCCTCTTTGGACCTACAAGAGACTATTGAGACCTGACGAAGTTCCAATGGAACAAAACACGTTGGCTGAGGTTTTAAAAGATTGAAAAGAATACAGGACTCATTTGGACAAATTGGAAGCTGTTTGGACTCTATCATTTGGTGCACCGTCCCTTACGTCACAAGCTATGAGAAATGTGCTACTCTGTAGAACTCCACTATTATGTTCTGCTTTTCCTGAGGGGTGATGGGGAAAACCTTGTGAATGTCAATATTAGCCAACATGGCATCCTGGAAGTTATGAATTAACCTGGAAATTGACTGTGTGACATCCCTCCCTATGTAGCTACCCAGGAAGGGCAAGGAACACAGATCATGCACATGTATAGGGATGACCTCAATTCTAAGTTTGCCCTTGCCTCGCATAAGGCCCAATTTATCTACTAGGTCAAATATTACTATGCTACTCAGCCTTTACTTTCCAGATATATCCTCCGAAGTCTACTCAAAAATGTAAACCTGACCCTATAATTCTCTTCTGACTCCTTCTTTTCTTCTTCAATGATATCAATAATGTATTACATTGCATGTGCAACATTAGTTAGTAAAAAAATAGTCTTTTTTGCCATGCGGTTTTTCCAAATGTGACGTTCTGGGCATTTCGTACAAAGCATCATGATGCCTTTCTGGTTGCATACCAGTTTGCAAGTGGATTGCATTTCACCAAAATATTCATTCATTGGGACCCGAATTGTCCTTGAAGACCTTTGTCATATTTTAGACACATTTTTCTCGTAATGTTAACAACGCCCTCGTTTCTTGAAAACATTGCTTGCCATGGACTGAGGTAATCCTTTTTTTTAAAGTATGTTCCAAAATAATAAATATTAACTTGAATGCATTCCAGTTTAATTTAAACTTCAAATGAGAAAGATTTAAACGGTAGAAACATGGTCACTGATCCGTGAGTGTCCCGAGCCCTAGGATGTGAAACTTCCTGCATGCAGCATTAAAGCCAAGGTATTTATAGTTCAGAAGACAATTAAATCCTGAAGTTTTCAAATTTGCCTAAAAATGATCTTTATGCATGAAAGGGGGTGTGACAATAGAACACTGGACAAGATTTCACATCAGCGATCAGCCTCTAAAGCCCCACTTGAACCACTAAAGATTTTATTTTCAAGCACTCTCAAAAGCTGAACTCATGCAGGCTACTTGTCTTCAGAGAGAACTTTTAAGATGTCGCAGCAATTCTTATCTCCCAAACTCCTAGTGTAAGATAGTACCCCCACCTGAGTATTGAGATAACCCATTAGTTAACTTTGTAGATAAGATCTGAAAGAACAGTGTCTTTGACCAAGATATCAATGAAGTTGGCCCACGTGCACCAACTTTGAGGCATTTCAGGAGCAGAAAAAAAGTGATTACATGAAGTTATTTAAATCTAGCAAGAACTCTGTCTGGCTTTGCTCTTGATACTTGTATCATCCCATTATCATCAGGCAGCCTTACTGAGCGTGTTCAAAGCACCTACCCACGATGACTGTTCCTCAAAAATGTAATCTGACTAATATTCTGCCCATGTAGCATTAAGGATGACGATTCTTATTTGAAAGCTTTACGTTTTGGGTAATCTGAAACTATTTAGAGAACTGTGCTTCAAAAGGGATAAACCCCTGGAGATGTGTGGTAGAAATTCTCTACTTTGTATGTTTATGCTATTTCTATAGCATGGAAATACCCAACAGGCAGCAGAGCGCTCTACATGCTGAAAGAGCGTGTTGGCGTGTGCCGCGAAAATACACTAGCTTGGGGACTACTCTCAGCCAGGTGATACTGTATATTAACGAGCTTAAGTGTACATGTATTCTCAATGAAAATGGCTTGCTTGTAAGCTAGATTCAAAATTGGGGTTGACAATGTTTTGTTCATTTCGCAACGCACAGGCATCAAGCTTAATTTGCTCATCTCGATTAATTACTGTGACCCAAACCTACCATTAGCTGGTCATATCCATCAAGAAAGGATCTCTTACTGAATTTTAGGGCAATGAAATGCTACTATTCCAAATGTGAAGAGAGCAATAACCAACGTGAGCAGACTTAATACCCACCCGACATATCCTTGCTCTTGCTCATACCCTTTGCCGGAAAAGTGACTAAGGTAGACTCAGGCAACAGAACTGCAAAGAGAAAAGGACCTAGCTAAGGGAGTGAAACATTCTAGCATGATGTTGCAAAATTCAGGTAAAACTTTGAAAAGATCTATCTGCCATTACTCAATGCGGTAGATTGGGGCAGGCATTTTACTGACATTGTGGTTATCAGCTATTCAACTCCTTTCCAAATAAGACAAGAACTATTCCATAGATTTCAGTAACCCTAGCCGGAGTGACATTTTGCCACCTTGTGTACTGGGGGAGGATGTGCGCTGATAAAGACAATGTTCACTGTCTGTGCTGGGGCCCCGCTGGCTGTTTGGTTTTGTCATGCATTAGCAGTGCTCTAGACCTAACATGGTTGGCTATGTTCCCTCTTCTTAGTCTTTGCCAATCACGTAGTTAAGCATCCCCCTGTGTTTGCTTATTTCATGGAGATTACAACAGTATTGTCCTTGCTTTTCTTTTTTTAGTGCACTCTGATCCCCTGTGAATAAAGAGTGCCATTGGCAAGTTTTAAAGATCGGCTGCCTTTGTTTATTAATGAATAACATTTAGGCACATCAACCCAGTTAATACTCTGAGAGATGTCAGGAGGTGAGTACAAATCAAAGCAATATTGAAAACGCCTTTTATTGAGGACCAAGTGGGAACCTGCAAGTGTATGATTCCGAGATTGCGGCTCAGAGAGGGCTGATTGAGCAAGGCATGTCACAACGTATTCAAATACACACTGGCAAAAACAATTGGTGTGACCTGTAACTTTGTACTTTTTAATTATTGATGATTGTGTGTATGGTTGGGGGATGGATAGGTGGATGAATGAGAGAACGGGTCAAAAAATGCAAAAATAGATTTATAAGTCAATGCATGGATGCATTAAAATATGCTTACGGCCATGAGTAACCTGGGTTGACTGTAGCAGGTTGGCCACAGGGCCTGGCCAAAGGTTAGGCCTTATGGCCAAGTTACGCTGCTCAAGGCAGTGTGTAGTATGGACTGGTCGCTCATGGCAAACAGGCTACGGGGCCTGACCAAAGGCCAGGCCCTGTGGCTTACCCATGATGCGCACAGCCAACCTATGGCCAACTCACAAACCAAATGAAATGCTTATGATCAGACAAATGTATGCCCTAATAACAATACTGTAGAGCTCCATATCATTACATAAGAACACATACTCAAATAAAGAAATCATGCTGTACATATATAGCTGTGTCACTGATAATATTCACCGCACGGTCATCTTTGATGTCACCAGTATGATAATATATGTCACTTGAGATGTCATCTGTCACATCATGGGTGAGGTCATAAGCATTGCAATTGTATATTGAGTTCTGGGTTGCACAACTCATGTGTGCAGTACTACTGCAAAATACACTGAGCCCAGCAGTAGTCCCACAGTACTGCGAAAGTAACTATTTTAATTTAACCCCAGAGGTGTCCCTCTGGGCCCCAGCCACACAAGTTCCAAAGTGTCTGGACACCCTTACCTTGCCCCTTTTTCCTTATTTTTATTTGTTTTCTACAACAAGGGGACCAATACGCAGAGTCATGAATTGGCAGATACAACTTTCTCTTAATGTTGTGGCCAGCCAATCAGATTGCATGTTTTGAGCTTCTGGTACAGGTGTACTCCACAGTTGTCCCATGATGATACTGTGTTGCTCTATGTACATACATTTTTAATCTTCATTTCTCAAAAACTACTGAAAGAATTTACACTAAATCATCAAAAACATGCTTTCTGGCAAAGATGGTGTTATTCTGTTCAGCCATTTTGGCTATAGTGCTGTTCAATTCTCGTATGGGAAATACATTGACCCTTTTTTTGTGTCCCTTTTTCTCGGCCCCCAATTAAGGGACCATCACCGTAAAACTTTTAATTAAGAAGCTGAGTTGGCACCAATGCCTGAGAGGCATGCATCCTCAGTATTTTTAAATTCCGAAAAAAAGCGTGAGAGAGACCAGCTTTTTGGACCTAGCGCTTATACTGGCCCAAAAGATTCATTATGATGCAATGGAAACTTGCATCGACTCTTGGACTGAAACCCTCATCAAGTGGGTGAGGGCCAAGGTGAGAAGGAAACAAGTGGCCTCCTCTACCCTCCTATAGTTCACAATAGGGTGAACCTGGGAGAGGATGTGGTCTGACGGCTAGACTTCCATATTTGGAGTTGGGAAACCAAAGTTCAAGCCTAAGGGTCAACTCCACTTCCTGTGATTCTGGGCAAATCCCCTAATCTCCCGGTACCTACCAAAAAAAAAAAAAATGTGTCCTTGTGTAACGTAACTGGTGCTCATGTAAAGCGCTCCAATACCTTCGGGTCGAGTTCGTGCTACATAAATCTGCACACAAAAAAACACCTGCTGTCCTGACTGACTGACTCTCCAGTTTTCACTGATTCGTCGCTCTCCACTACTAGCCCTAGCCCGTTAGCCCGTCCCCGTTGTGGCCTCATCCCAATAGGAGGGTGTGGGAGACAAAGTAAGTCCACCTAGATCTCCGTTCCATGGTGGCCTTGCTTCCCTCCACAGGCAACATTAGGCTCCTGTGGCAACCTTCAATCACTGGGACACTGAGGACCCACCCTCCTGACTACCCTAACCTCCTCCTCCTAGTCCATCCCCCGGTTCCCTTCCCAAGCATTGATCCTCTGTTCCTACCCGTTTGGCAATTTTACCGTGTTGAGCACCTCAGCGCCCATACCATAATGCCCATTGGTCCCTTACATCTCTTTTCACTGGCCCTTCCCCAGCAGATTATTATTTTCCTCATCCTTTGACGCACTGAAGTGTCGCTGTTTGCAAATATCACTTGCACTCGGCCAATCGGGGAATTCCATGATTGATCATAGGGATACTGTTTGACCTATAATGCCTTCTGTTTATATTTCCAAAAATGCAAAAAAATTGTTTTGAAATAAAATGAAGAAGCTGAGCTATTTAACCTTTTTTTTGTGGAACGTTTCATGAAGATTTGTCAAATGGCGCTAAGGTTATTAGCAAACAAAAAAATATTTTTCTTATGGAAACCCGGTCCTTACTATAAGTACAGAGTGGTGACCACCACTCTGTAATTAATATAAATGTGTTTGTATACACATATATATATATATATATATATATATATATATATATATATATATATATATATATATATATACACACACACACACATACATACACAGAGAGAGAGAGAGTGAGAGAGTGAGAGCGAGAAACTGAGTTATGGTTCTAGTTCAAAACTTGTGCCGTTTATGGCATCAGCAGATGAGTACAGAGAGAGATCTATTTAGAAAGTAGTCCCTCAAGTAATTCTGTGAAAACACCAGCGTGGAAACAAAGGGATACACACAAACAGCCAGTAGTATTAGGTACGTGATGAATAGTCCTCTGGGCTGGCCAATATGTCTTTATCAACGTGTCATGCCAATGGCTGAAGGAAACTAGTCGAAGAAGGACAATGATTGAAAGGAACGGACCCGAAGTCTACTATGTATAAAGTTGGCAACAGATCTTTTCGACAGATGCACTGTAAAACCCTGACCTAAAAACACATGCATACAAGTGTTTACATAATTGGCAGTAACAGACTGTTAAGAAGCGACAAATATGGTAAACTGTTTCAACAGATCATATTAGTATAATTGGTTTAATTAAATAATTCAACAATATAATGTTTACTTAAATATGAACATCGTTTTAAAAGCAAGCACAACAATTAGTGATCCATCAGTATTTATTTACGTATGTGACCAGGGTAGCAGGCTAAAAAGTATGTCCAGTTTCATCAGACATTGAGTTAAATCCCCTATCTACTGCAACAATTAAAACTGGACTAACTACAATCAGACGTTTATAGCTGCAAATGAACAGCATTTGTACAGTAATTTTTGCAATACTGACATCTAGTGGCTGGATGTAATTTGACACGGCACGGTTAAAAAAAAATACACACATCGCTCAGTTGGACGGCAAGCAGTTAACAAATATCAAGTGGTGACCAACAGACGTGATGACCCAATTTCCAAGATCAGGAGTTTCAGAAAGAGGTAACGCAGTTAGTAATAGCCGTGGCAAAAGCATTACTGACTTTTCTTTGAAAAGGGCTGTTTTGAGGCAATACATTGCTTCAGCGTGAGTCCTTGGTAGAGGAACAACTGTACAAATAAGTGTACCATTTAAAGAGGGAGATTAGTAAAAACAGGCTCATTTATATTTACATACCTTTTACCTTAACTAGTGGATGGTTTTCAATTAAAAAAAAAGAGTGTGACTTATCTAGAAATCGTAAGGGACTATTTCTGTGACTAGGAAGTGGCAGCTATCTTATGCCAGACGCGCCTTCTTCTTAGCCCCTCGAATGGGGATGTCCTTGAGCTGGGTTTAATGTCTGCAAAATAGCTGACAAGATCTACTAAAGTGAACAATCTGTTTTTAATTTTATACTTTTGCGACATTACAGAAACCAAACTATATTTTACTGACTGTCATCATTTTCTACAGTACTAAACACATTGAAATCATTAAAATTGATAAGAATGAAGCACACTTCCTAGGCATTTTTTCTCACCGTGTTTACAGAAATGTGTGTGGGGAGTGACTAAAAGATCTATGAAACATGAACCCAATGACTAGAAGAATTGTTTCATAATTCTAAGCGCCCCTTTTGTTTGACAGGTAAAAACAAACTATACCTGCTGCCTGTAAATTTATTGTGAAGCATGTATTTTGCACATGTATTTGGTCCTACAAGAGGTATATTTCATCGGCATATGTTGCTTCTTTATATGGGTTTCACTTTGCACGCGGTGATACCCAGAGAAATACAATGGTGGGAAAGAGATGAGCGAGAGCCTAGCACCAGCCAAACAGAACAAAACAGCCTTGCTCATTTGTAATTTGTTTTTGGTTAATGGAGGATTCAGGATATAATCTGTCCAGGCCATGATGGACACTGGTGCTGCTTAGTGTCTATAATTTTGATAAAAACCTAGGAGACATTCAGTTGTTCTGCGCTTATGAGTTCAATAAATGCTTTAGAGGACTGCAGCCTATCTGTGCTTGAGACTGGTGAATGCTTGTAGGTTTTGTCACTCATCAATGTCTATCTGTTCTGTAAATGCTTGGGTGATCTACCACTGATCTTTTTCTCTCAGAATGGTATATGCTTTTGTGGTTTCTCGCTGATCAGTGTCTGTAAGTCTTGTAAATGGTTGTGCGACTTGTCGCTGATCGCTGTCTCTGGGTCTATGTAGCGCTTGGCTTGCAACTTGTTCATCTAGGTCTGTAGGTCCTATAAACACTTGGGGTACTTGCCGCTGATCGATGTCTCTAAATCCTGTAAATGCTTGCCTTTGATCTATATCTCTGAATCCAGTACCTGCCTGGGAGGCTTTCCACTGACCGGTGTCTCTGAGCGGACTGTAAACTTCTCGCTGATCGGAATCTCTGTACCTGGTGACTATGCCGGGAGCTTCACGTAGATCGGTGTCTCTAAACCTGATGAGTGCTTGGGACGTTTTGCGCTGATCAGTGTCTCCAAATCTCATCAACAATCCAGAAGAATCCTGCTGATCATTGCCACTGAGTTCAGTGACTGTGTTGGAGACAAATCGCTCATCTGCAAATGTAAATACTGTGCATGTCTGGAAGCCATTCCGATGATCTGTATCTCTGAAGCCAACATATTCTGGTGCTGCTTCCTTTGAATCTGTGTCTCTGAATCCAGTGAGCGCATCCAAAGCTACTCGCTGGTCTATGTCTCTGAATCCAATGAGCGTGTGAAAGGTTTCCCACTGACAAGAGTATGTGAAACCTTGGGCTGCCTGCTGGGGATCCGTTCCTGTGAAGGTTTGGGAGGCGTTACGCTGGTCAGTGTCTCTGAATCTGGTACGTTCTTGAGGGGCTTCCTGCAGATTAAGATCTCTGTATCCTGTGAATACTTGGGAGGCCTCCCAGGGATCTTTTCCCAAATCCAGTGAAAGCTTGGGAGGCCTCCCGTTAATGAGCATGTTTGAATCCAGTTAGACCTTGGATGGTTTCCTGCTGATCATAGTCATGTTAACTAGGTATTGTGACTACTGATGAACTTTCCTTCTGGTCTCTTGTCAGTGATTTCAAAAGAATCTCAAATGGCTTCCGTTTCCCGTTAATCACTAGTCCTGAATGAAGTCAGTGCTTTTGAAACTCTCTCCTAAAGCGTCAAACTGCCCTCATACCAAGGTTCGAGCCTGGGTACTTACTCAGTGGTTGGTAAACTCTCTCAAAAAGCGATAACAGCCTTTCCCACCAAAGTTCGAGCCTGGGTCCTCATTGTTTGTGTTCAAGGCTTCTCCAGCCACACCGTTCTCGTTCACCCACAGTTAAGAACCCATCCCATCCGTTATTGGAATGTGTTAGCTCCCGGCAGCGTGGCTTTAAAATCCCCTCAGATCTTCGGCGCTCTCTGACACTGCCCCTGTAGGAAGGCACACACATCCGTACCGCTCGATGTGCAGGCGAAGAAGACCGTGGAGAATCGCGCTCTTACCGGACTTCTTAGGGACGACGCGGTCTCGCGGCACTCTGCTATCGTTTCCCGCTTTTATTGTTGTTGAAGCGGCAGAAGCGCGGATGTGTATTTGAAAACAAACAGGTAACCACAGACGACAGACTGGCGCGTGCCCGCAGAGGACGAGCGCGAGGACGCGGGACATTTCGCCACGTGACAGAGCGTCTCTAAAAGCGGAATCCTCTATGGTTGGGTAGGGCGGCGGCCATAGTAACTTACTTGCCGACATTTTTTAACAGGAAAGTGGGAGATTAAAAAAACAAACAAATAAATCGGGAGAATGTATTTCCTCCTTTGACTTTTATGTTAAACAGAGGCAATGTTTTTGCTTTAAAAATCGCGAGTCTCCTTCCTGAATCGGGTATTGGCATGAATGTTAAGGCCAGGAAACTTTTCGCTCAGTTCATGCTTCTGACTTTTGGGGAAAAACATCGGTGGCATGTGTGAACAACTGCGTGAAACATTCCTCTAGCTGGTCAGTTAGTTTTCTAGTGCAAAGCCAGGCGTCCAGGGAACGAAAAGCATGTTTAAGTTAGCAGACAAAGGTGGGATTTGGGTCTTTAAAGGTGAGGGTGGCAATGAAGTGTAGCTAAAAATACTTTAGTCTATGTTTCTTAGGGCCTGACCCGATACACATGAACTATAATACTGTGCTGGACACATTCGTAAACAGGGGCGAACTGTTCTGGGAGGGGCGGCTTTAGGCATGTGCAAGCTGTGCACCTGCACAGGGCCACCAAACATCAGGGTCCACCACACCAATATATATCCTTAATATAATAATCTTCTGAGGATGGATACATATTTGCGTGGCGGCCCCTGGCAGGGATTTGGCGGCCCCTGGCAGGGATTTGGCAGCCTCCGGCTCTGTTCCACTTCCAAACACCTTGACCCCCCCCCCCTTTTTCACTGGCCTCCGCGGTCCGCCCTGACCGGACCCCCTTTCCGGGGCCCCCTACCTACGCTCCCTGCCCAGGGCCACCATGAGCCTAGAGCCGCCCCTGCAGTGTGCTCCCATCCCCCTTCTGTTTGAAAAGGCTCCCTTGAGCCACTGAGCTGACGAGCTCTTGGAGATGCACCTGTGCGCCAGAGAGAGGTACTGAGACCTGAGAGACTGTGGCAGCCTTTCCAGCAACCCCAGAAGGAATTTTTGTTTTTTATCTCTACTGATGACGGATAATATCCAGAAACACATGTGTCTAGAGATTTACAGCACTAACCTGCACCAACTTTGGGGAACCACTACAGCTAAAATTCAAGTAAGAAATCACTGTGAACTGCATTTACCACAATGCTGAGGGGCAAACTGTGCTGGGAGGTGAGGCAGTGTGCTCCCATCCCCCATCTGGATAAAAATACATCTACCTGATATTTAGGCTTGAAATTGTGGCAGCTATGGGAAGAATAGGTAAAAGGTGGATGAAAAACCAAGCATCCATTGCACCCATAACTAGAATCATTATGAATATATATTTGGTAAGTTAAACAAAGGCGTCATACATTTCTAAAAGAGATAGGTCTCTGGAACTGTAGAGCATTTTTTTAAGAGGCTAAACACTCATAGAAAGGAAGAAGTCAAGGAAGGGGACAGAAGATAGAAGAGAGAAAGTGAAGGAGCTTGGGAAGAATTGAGAAAGTGTGTGACAATGGGAGTTAGGTAGCAGTTAAGTGGCAGTAGAAAGAAGAAGAGCAAAGTAGGAGAGGTATAAAACGAGGGTTAGACCCTTAAGGTGAAAGGGCTTAACAACCCTACCAAACGCAAAGCTATCCTGTCTTATCTGGGAAACTCCAAAGCCCACGTTTGCTTGCTACAAGAGACCCACCTACTGCGCAGCGATACACATAGGCTTTGCTCTAGGGCCTTTCCTCAGCAGTACTTTTCCTCTCTCCCAAACAAAAGGGTCTGGTTTGCCATCCTCGTTTCATGCTCTTTCCCTGGGGTGGTAGGGGAGAAGGTGTTGGAAATCCGGGGAAGACTCTTGGCGTTTTCACTCACCGTGGGGTCACACACGATCACGCTTGCTACCATTTATGCTCCCAATGAAGGCCAAGAGGCGTTCCTACGCGAAGCGGTGGCTGACCTGGTTTCCTCCTCTGACAGACAAATACTTACGGGGGCAACTTGAATATTGTCTTGGATGGCCAACAAGACTGTTCAGCGCAGAGGCAGTGACAGACTGGCGCCTTATCGGATAGCACAAGGCAGTGGTTTGAAGACCTGGGGTTGCTCGATGTATGGCGTCACTTTCATCCTCAATCAATCAATCATCAGTCATTTGTAAAGTGCACTACATACCTGCGATGGTTTCTAGGCGCTGGGGGGGAGGTGGGGGCCGCTACTGATCGAACAGCCAGGTGTTCAGTATCCTCCTGAAGGTCAGTAGGTCTTGGGTCTGTCGTAGGCTCGGTGGAAGGGTGTTCCATGTCTTGGCGGTGATGTGGTAGAAGGATCTCCCACTGGTGGTTGTTCTTCGGTTGCGTGGGACGGTGGCGAGTGAGAGGTCGGCGGAGCTTAGCTGGAAGTTGGGGGTGTAGAAGGAGAGCCATCTGTTGAGGTAGGCTGGGCCGGTCTTGTGGAGTGCCTTGTGTGCGTGGATGAGGAGCTTGAAGGATATCCTCTTGTTGACGGGGAGCCAGTGCAGGTTTCTCAGATGGGGGTGATGTGGCCGGGTCGTGGTACATCGAGGATCAGTCGTGCCGAGGCATTTTGGATGCATTGTAGTCAAATGATGAGCTTGGTCTGGGCTCCCGTGTAGCGGGCATTTCCGTAGTCGAGTCTGCTGCTGATGAGGGCCTGGGTGACTGTCTTTCTTGTATCTATCAGGATCCATCTGTAGATCTTGCCAAACATGCAGAGGGTGTTGAAGCAGAAGGAGGAGACATCGTTGACTTGCTTGGTCATTGAGAGCGTTGAGTCGAGGATGATTCCCAGGTTGCGTGCGTGGTCAGTTGGGGTTGGGGCTGCCCCCAGTGCCGTTGGTCACCAGGAGTCGTCCCAGGCTGACGGGTTGGAGCTGAGGATGAAGACCTCCATCTTGTCCGAGTTCAGCTTCAGACGGCTGATCTACATCCAGTCAGCGAAGGCCTTCATTCCTTCATGGAGGTTGGCTTTGGCGTTGATGGGGTCCTTGGTGAGGAAGAGGATCAGTTCAGTGCCGTCAGCGTCGGAGATTGTGTTGAGGTCGTGCTGTCGGGTGACGTGTGCGAGCGGGGCAATGTTAATGTTGAGCAGTGTCGGGCTAAGTGAGAATCCTTGGGGTATACTGCAGATGATATCGGAGGCTTCGGAACAGAACGGGGGGAGGCGGACACTCTGGGTTCTGCCGGAGAGGAAGGAGGTGGTCCATTTCCGAGCCTTGTCTCGGATCCCTGCAGCGTGGAGGCGTGCGCGTAGTGTGCGGTGGCAGATGGTGTCGAAGGTGGCGGAGAGGTCTAGGAGGATGAGTGCTGCAGTCTCCCTGTTGTCTAACAGGGTCCTGATGTCGTCGGTGGCGGCGATGAGGGCGGTCTCGGTGCTGTGGTTGCTGCGGAACCCTGACTGGGAAGGGTCCAGGATTCTGTTCTCTTCGAGGTATCGGGTTAGCTGTCTGTTAACGATTTACTCGATGACCTTGGCGGGGAAGGGGAGCTGAGAGATGGGTTGGAAGTTCTTGAGGTCTCTTGGGTCTGCCTTGGGTTTTTTGAGTAGGGCGTTGATCTCGGCGTGTTCCCAGCTCTCTGGGAAGGTCGCGGTCTAAAGGGCGAGATTGATGACATTGCGTAGGTGGGGTGCAATGGAAATACTTGCTTTGTTGAAGACGTAGTGCGGGAATGGGTCTGACGGAGAGCCGGAGTGGATTGTGCTCATGGTCTTGATGGTGTCATCGACGCTCACGCTGGTCCAGGCTAGCAAGGGGACGTGGTCGATGGTGTGCAGAGAATCTGTTGTGTTGCTGTCTGTAAGGGCTGTATGGGTGTTGAAGCTGTCGTGGATGTCTGCTATCTTGCGGAGGAAGAAGGTGGCGAGGGAGTCGCACAGGGTTTGCGGCGGCAGGATGTCGTTGGTGTTGGAGCTGGGGTTGGAGAGTTCCTTCACGATGTTGAAGAGCTCCTTGCTGTTGTGTGCGTTGTTGTCGAGGCGGTCTTTGAAGGAGGTCTTCTTGACAGCCCTGATGAGGTGGTGGTGGCGTCCTTGTGTGCTGCGTGGCTGTCCGGAGTTTGTTCACTGTGCCATTTCTTCTCTAGTTTCCGGCAGGCTTGCTTGGAATCTAGGAGTTCTCGGGTGAACCAGCTGGCCCTCTTGCTGGTGTCTCTGTGGGAGGGGGGGGTTTCTTCAGCTGGGCGTGGGTGTTGGCGCAGTCCTCGATCCAGCATCTGAGGTTGTTGGCAACGACGTCGGTGTTGGAGGGTTCGGTGGGTGGGCTGAGAGGTAGGTTTGCATGTAGTTGGTCTTCGGTGATTTTGCTCCAGCGGCGGCGTGGGATGTGTTGGGTGCGGTGGTGTGTGGTGGGTTTCTAGAAGGTGAAGTGGATGCAGCTGTGGTCGGTCCAGAGGAGTTCGGTGGTGTGGCTGACAGAGACGTGCGGGCTTGAGGAGAAAACGGGATCGAGCGTGTGGCCGGCGGAGTAGGTGGGCGTTGTGATGAGTTGCCTCAGTCCGAGGTTTGTGAGGTTGTCAATCAGGGTGGTGGAGTTGCTGTCGTTGTTGTTCTCAAGGTGAAAGTTCAGGTCTCCGAGGAGGATGTAGTCGGTAGAGGTCAGGGCGTGCATGCTGATGATGTCGGCGATGGAGTCACTGAACTGGGGGCGGGTTCCGGGGGGTCAGTAGACGAGGGTGTCTTTGAGGGTGGAGTTGGAGTCTGTGTGGATCTGGATCCTCACATAAATGATTACACCTTTTACTCCCATTCTAGCGGAGCTTATGTTCGCCTGGATTATTTTTTGTGGTTCCGATCTCTCCTCTCTTTACTGCAGTACTCGGTTATTGAATTGCAATCGTTTTCAGATCACGCAGCACTGACCACAGCCCTGCTGTCTCCACCTGCTTCTCGCCCATCCTTCTTGTGGAGGCTCAGGGACACAATACTCCATCGCCCTGAAGTTACTACACGCCTCACTAAGACGTTACAGGACTACGTGAATGATAGTCCCCATATGTACATAGTATCTCTGTGGGAAACACTTAAATTGGTGCTCAAGGAAGATCTCATAATGCTATATCTTCTGCAGATAACAAAACTCGCAGGGAGAAAAGGGAGGAGCTATCCCGTCAGGTCTCCGTATTAGAGGGGATTCACAAGAAAACGGGCGCCTGAGGGTATGGAGGCACCTAAAAGCTGCACGAGCCAAATTAGCTAGCTTAGATGTTGAATGAGCGGAATACGCAGCCCTCCGACTCAAACACGTTTTACACTGGGTGAGACAGATGCGGCCGCTTATTAGTGAACAAACTACGCGCGCAGCGTCAGGCGGTAGCGGTTTCCATGATCATAAACGAGGGGGGCTCTGGACTCACTCAGGAGGCAAATATTTCCCATGCCTCCAGGGACGTTTATGCCAAGCTTTACTCGGTGCAACAAATTCCGGAGCAAAATCCCTCAGCATATTTCAGGGACATAACACACTCCAGCTTATCTCCCGACCAGGCTGCCACATTAGATGGAACGATCCGAATAGAGAAGGTAGTCTCAGTCATTGCACGACTTAAGCTCCTCAAACCCCTGGCTCGGACGGGTTTTCAGCCACTTTTTATAAAACTTTTTCCTCAGTCCTAGCTCCAATTTTTCATTACACAAAAGGGGGTTTAACCCATGCAGTCGCGAGGACCTGGGCGCTATGTGGTACAAGAAGAACAGGGGGTCCCCGCAAGAGGAAAAAATTAAAGAGAGGTTTGGGAGAGTTATTAAAAAAAAATTTTTTTACAACCGCTTTGTCACAGTATCGCAATTTATTAACAACACTGGATACATCCAAACAATGACATCTGTTCAAATGGTCAATCGACGAACTTAAGAGGCCCAAGGGAAAAGGGAGGAAGGAAAGGACAGGGGGTGCTCATTAGAGGAAATTACAGGAAAGTGATAGTCATATGAAATCAGACCAATCACAAAATTCAAAGACAATTGAACATTTCAAATGTAACATCCTAAACATTGGGAGACTAAATTAGGTACAATTACAGGGAAAACATTCTACGGTACAACCATGTCAATGGTAATGTCAGGGACTTGGAACCGGATGTCTGAAACCAAACAAAAAGCCGTCGACGTTTCGACCCCTGTATTTATAGGTCAAGTAGATTCCTTAAATGGGGTCTTCATCAGGACTGGTAGGATAGAACGGGGAGGAGGGGGCCAAGATCTGGAAATTAAAAGAAGGGTAGGGCAAAAGTTAATTATTTAGGAGCTGAGTGTACTTTAGTATCACAACCTATTTAATCATAGACGTCGATGAACCGGCGTCAAAGTATGAGTATGCGCAGTTACCATGGGCAGCGGGCTACAACGTGCTCAGCTGGGGGAGAAGGAGTATCCCAATCAGTCGTAGAGGAATATCCAACGCGAAACAAAAGTCGCAAACTACAGAGGAATAATATAACAAACAAAAGGAAGGTAAGTCATAAGTTTCTGAGGAGGAAACCAGTATTATGGTACAGAAACTCTGATAACACGCAAAACGTTCTTCAAACAGAGTTTTATGTGGTATCCCAAATGGTGGAAAAGGGTCCAACCAGAGATTAATATCGACCCAACCACTTAGAAAAAACACGGAACACCAGAGGAGATCAATTGAAGCTCACCTAAGCATAAGGTCACGTGGGGCCTTAAATCAGTGCAAGCCACAATTATGCATCCGGATAACCTGTATGACTTAAACAGGGAGCCGGTGTTTAAATAGAGGGGACACTGTAAAAACAGAAGAAAGATACTTCACAAATTAGAATCAAGGGTTTTTTTAAAAAAAGGGGGGGGGGGTTTTAAAGATTAGAGATTAGGGGACCATACTCACTAGAACAATCGAAAATTCATACGCTTCAAAGGAGTATTTTCAATTTGCAGGGTAGCGTACGTGGCTGTAGAAAACAAATTTGAACCGACCTTAGAGTCTAGTGCTGGCTATAAAGGTGTCTACAACATCACATATGACACAAGGCCACTTACTAGATCCTGTGCGGAAGTGATCAAATTATCAGGCTGGATCCAGGGCTCGACGAATATTTGATGAGCCTCGAAGTCACAATCACTATAGTAATGTAAACAAAAAACGGAACACACTTCGTAAGCCCTGATGCCACTAGGCATATTATTTAGAAAATAGCAGACTCATCTGCATGCGCAATAATGGCCAACACACTCACAATTAATTAGCCTGGAGCAGCGACTTCCATCGGTGCAGCTCGATTATCCTTTGAATACAGGTCAGGGCCTCAAAGCCACACTCTCTATCAAAGTGGAAACAAAACGGAACAGAGGTCCGTCAGCCCGGGTGCAAGTCGGGCAGAAACAACCGCTCAGAAAATGACACATTCATCTGTGCTTGCAATGGTGGCAAAAACTCACGAATAATGGAGATCAAGCACGGCCCTCCAGCGATGGGCCTCCGTGAGCCACGGGAACTGGGTCGGATTACTCCGCCATGTACGCCATTCAGCAGTGTAGCGGGAGCAGACGCGAAGTGAAACTAACACTACGTGGAGTTGAGCCTGAAAGGTCACGTGTCCCTCATATCGGAAAAAGTGAAGAAATACTTCACTCGTCTTGGGATTCATATGAGAGATGATCAGGGGCAGATGATATTGAGGGCATTATGTGGCAGTAGGGGACAGTTACATTTTATGCACACACACCAGCAATTCCATAACAAATATAGTTACAAAGTAACTCATACTCCTACATCTATTGCATAATGTAGATATAGTCCGTGCAATTCTCAAAACATGAGTTTGTAAACGGATATGTGAGGAACCAACTAAGTTCAGCAACAATATTCATCTAAAAATAAACAGATAGATGGTAATACAACACTCTGTATAGTTAAGCAATCATATAGATCCTCGGGCACTTCTCGCACAGGAGAGTGAGCCGGAGAGTAAAAGGGTGGTAATCCTGCACTCTATTAAGTCAAACCGTCATGTATATACTCGGGCACCTCTCACACAGGAGGGTGAGCCGAGAAGCAAGTCCTTAAATCTTACACAATACTAATCGCATCATAGTATTATCAAAGAGAAGAAATTAGCCTAGTGCTGCCATTTGGGACAGGCTACTATCTAGTTCATTAAGCCCATTTTTGATGGTGTCCAGAAGGGACA
Source organism: Lissotriton vulgaris (assembly GCF_964263255.1). Taxonomy (NCBI): domain Eukaryota; kingdom Metazoa; phylum Chordata; class Amphibia; order Caudata; family Salamandridae; genus Lissotriton; species Lissotriton vulgaris. Next base: position 262,293,277 of record NC_141700.1, on the reverse strand, counting down.
TCCATTTAGCTTCTCGAGTATTGAGTATGGTCAGCAGATTTCCTCCCCTCCTACTCAGTGTGACTTTTTCTACAGCGAACCATCTCAGTTCGTTTACTTGATGGCCACTTTTCAGCCAGTGGTCAACCAAAGGAGCCCCTGTCACTTTACATCTAAGTCTACTTCTGTGTGAAGAGATCCTTGCTTTGATCTTCTGTTGTGTCTGACCCACATATAGTAGATTACAAGGGCACCTGATAATATAAATAACCCCTGCTGTGTTACAATTAGTGTAGTGTTTGAGGTGAAATGTGCGTTGGCCATGTTGGAAACTCTTGGTTTGGATAGTTGTCTCGCAAGCGATGCATGTCCCACATCTATAATGCCCTACTAGACTGGGTAAATTCCATAATGTAGTGAGGGAAGGTTGGCTGACTGGCTCCAAATAAGAGTGAACTACCATATCACGAATGTTCTTGGCCCTTTTAAAGGAGTGGAGTGGTGGATTTAAATGTCCGATTTCTTCGGCCACAAGGTGCCAGTTCTTATTGATGATCCGCTTGATCTCGTTACTGCGAGTAGAGAATGTAGTCACACAGACAAGGCGATCTGTCTCCTCTTTATTAGTGCATTCTGGCTTCAGTAGGATATCCCGGGGGTTATACCATGCCCTTTTCCGTGCCCGTTTAACCATCCGGGCAGGATAACCGCGGGTGATCAGGCGGTCAGAGAGTACCTCAGATTCTTTGATGTAATCGGATCTGGTTGAACAATTTCGCCGCACCCTAAGGAATTGCCCAATAGGTAAATTGTCTTTAAGGCCTCTGGGGTGGTGGCTGCCATATTGCAGGAGGGAGTTGCGCTCTGTGGGTTTCCTGTACAACGTCGTCTGTAGATGATCTTCATTCACATAAATTGTAATATCTAGAAATGGGATGCTTGCGTTACTGGATTCCATGGTGAACTGGATATTGGCATTCCGCAAGTTCAACCATGAATGGAAAGCACACAGTTGTTCTTTACCACCATTCCAGATACATAGGACGTCGTCTATATATCTTACCCAAAGGGTAAGATTATTCTCAAATGGGTTGGTATTGGAAAATATAAACTGATGCTCAAAAAAATCCATGTAAATGATAGCCAAGTTAGGGGCAAAAGTGGCCCCCATCGCTACTCCCTTGGTTTGCAAAAAGAAATCATCTTGAAATATAAAGTAATTCTTCATCATAGCAATGCTAAGTAATTCAATAATGAAATCAGTGGGCACCGCAACCGGGGCTGGTCTTTTATCCAAGGCTAGGCGCATCACCTCCAATGCATCCATTTGCGGTATACTGGTGTATAATGGCACTATGGCACATGTAACCAAAAATTCTTTTGTGGAGTCAAAAGGTCTATCATCAATCAAGTTGATGGTTTGAGTGGTGTCACGTAGGTATGTTCTTGTCCTGAGTGCGATAGGTTTTAAAAAGAAATCGATATACTTGCACAGCGGTTCCAGCATGGATCCACATCCAGATACGATGGGCCTACCTGGGGGATGGGCTAAGTCCTTATGTACCTTGGGAAGTGTATATATCGTCGCTAGTCTTGGAAATTTTTGATTCAAGAATTTGAATTCTTGTTCACTCAGAAAACCTTCCTCCAAGCCTTTCTGTGTAACAGTTAAGATGGTATTGGCGAGATCACGGGAGGGATCGCAAGTCAGTTTGCGATAGCTGATGCCATCATTAAGTTGTCTGAAAATCTCCTGTTTGTAAGACTCCGGGTCTTGAATAACGATAGCTCCGCCCTTATCGGCGGGTTTTATAACCACATCTTTGTTAGCACTGAGTCCAGTGAGAGCTCTTTTTTCTGCTTTGCTGAGATTTGGTTTAGAAAACTTATGTGCATCCAAGGTTTTATCCACTGTGCTGCTCACAATCTCTTCAAAAGCCAGAATTTTATGGCTCATTGCGTAGGTGGGAGGAAAAAAAGTGGATGGTTCCCTTAGACCAGTCGTGGGTCCAGGTCTTTGGTTGGTCTGATTGCGAAAGAAAAATTTAAGTCTTATCTTCCTGAAGAAACGATACAACTCCGTCTTTAGTAGAAACTTATTAGTCGGAGCGGTCGGAACAAAGGAGAGACCTCTGGCTAGGACTTTCTCTTCTTCGTCTGTTAGATCGTAGTTTGAAATATTAATCACCGGATTGGTTTGGGGCAACCTCGGATTGGGGGCCTCCGATGCTGGAATATTGTGAAAGGAAGAGGAATTCACCATCGGTACGTGTTCCTGCGCGTGGATATTTCTCCGTGTACTTCGGGGCGGAAAGTTACTCGTTTCTGAGACTTGCCTCTGTTGCCTTCCCAACCTGCAGAGTTCTGTTGTTGCCCTCTCGCTTGTCCTCTGTTCCAGTTGCCACGACCTCGCGGGGGCCGCCATTGTCCACGGCCCTGTTCTAAAAAATGAGGAGGGTATTGTGGAGGATACTGTGGGTAACCGGATTCTTGTGGTGGATAGTTATAAGATGTACTGGCTCCAGGGTCACTCTCACTACCTGAGCTGTACGAGGAATCTGAGAAGGTTGTAAAGTTCCGTCTTTCACGATAACCTCCGCGGTTGCGGTTGATGAAACGGCCCTGGTTGTCTTGTTTAAAGTAGTCGGGCTGTAGGTAAGGATACACACTCTTTTTGTCGAAGTTTCTCAAGTCTCTAGCAAGCTTCTCCAATTTTTTTGTTTGGGCTGTAAGGTCAAAGTCCTTTATTGTGGTGGCCAAGGTGTCCAGAGCCTCTTTTGCATTAATGAGGGTACTGTCCCCCAGAATTTCTGCTTTTAGGTCCGCAATTTCCTTGCTGAGTGTGACAACTTGTTCAGCAGCTGTCTCAACCCCCAGCACCATCCAGTGCCGGGAGCAATTATTAGCTACGTAGCTAAAACCCTCTTTAAATTTCGGCACGTCTACAAAAATTGCGGGTTCGATCTTGATTTGTAGACCAACCGGTATGATGTTTTCTTGTAAGTACCTCGTGAAAAGGTGTGTCGGACACCTTTTCACGAGGTACTTACAAGAAAACATCATACCGGTTGGTCTACAAATCAAGATCGAACCCGCAATTTTTGTAGACGTGCCGAAATTTAAAGAGGGTTTTAGCTACGTAGCTAATAATTGCTCCCGGCACTGGATGGTGCTGGGGGTTGAGACAGCTGCTGAACAAGTTGTCACACTCAGCAAGGAAATTGCGGACCTAAAAGCAGAAATTCTGGGGGACAGTACCCTCATTAATGCAAAAGAGGCTCTGGACACCTTGGCCACCACAATAAAGGACTTTGACCTTACAGCCCAAACAAAAAAATTGGAGAAGCTTGCTAGAGACTTGAGAAACTTCGACAAAAAGAGTGTGTATCCTTACCTACAGCCCGACTACTTTAAACAAGACAACCAGGGCCGTTTCATCAACCGCAACCGCGGAGGTTATCGTGAAAGACGGAACTTTACAACCTTCTCAGATTCCTCGTACAGCTCAGGTAGTGAGAGTGACCCTGGAGCCAGTACATCTTATAACTATCCACCACAAGAATCCGGTTACCCACAGTATCCTCCACAATACCCTCCTCATTTTTTAGAACAGGGCCGTGGACAATGGCGGCCCCCGCGAGGTCGTGGCAACTGGAACAGAGGACAAGCGAGAGGGCAACAACAGAACTCTGCAGGTTGGGAAGGCAACAGAGGCAAGTCTCAGAAACGAGTAACTTTCCGCCCCGAAGTACACGGAGAAATATCCACGCGCAGGAACACGTACCGATGGTGAATTCCTCTTCCTTTCACAATATTCCAGCATCGGAGGCCCCCAATCCGAGGTTGCCCCAAACCAATCCGGTGATTAATATTTCAAACTACGATCTAACAGACGAAGAAGAGAAAGTCCTAGCCAGAGGTCTCTCCTTTGTTCCGACCGCTCCGACTAATAAGTTTCTACTAAAGACGGAGTTGTATCGTTTCTTCAGGAAGATAAGACTTAAATTTTTCTTTCGCAATCAGACCAACCAAAGACCTGGATCCACGACTGGTCTAAGGGAACCATCCACTTTTTTTCCTCCCACCTACGCAATGAGCCATAAAATTCTGGCTTTTGAAGAGATTGTGAGCAGCACAGTGGATAAAACCTTGGATGCACATAAGTTTTCTAAACCAAATCTCAGCAAAGCAGAAAAAAGAGCTCTCACTGGACTCAGTGCTAACAAAGATGTGGTTATAAAACCCGCCGATAAGGGCGGAGCTATCGTTATTCAAGACCCGGAGTCTTACAAACAGGAGATTTTCAGACAACTTAATGATGGCATCAGCTATCGCAAACTGACTTGCGATCCCTCCCGTGATCTCGCCAATACCATCTTAACTGTTACACAGAAAGGCTTGGAGGAAGGTTTTCTGAGTGAACAAGAATTCAAATTCTTGAATCAAAAATTTCCAAGACTAGCGACGATATATACACTTCCCAAGGTACATAAGGACTTAGCCCATCCCCCAGGTAGGCCCATCGTATCTGGATGTGGATCCATGCTGGAACCGCTGTGCAAGTATATCGATTTCTTTTTAAAACCTATCGCACTCAGGACAAGAACATACCTACGTGACACCACTCAAACCATCAACTTGATTGATGATAGACCTTTTGACTCCACAAAAGAATTTTTGGTTACATGTGCCATAGTGTCATTATACACCAGTATACCGCAAATGGATGCATTGGAGGTGATGCGCCTAGCCTTGGATAAAAGACCAGCCCCGGTTGCGGTGCCCACTGATTTCATTATTGAATTACTTAGCATTGCTATGATGAAGAATTACTTTATATTTCAAGATGATTTCTTTTTGCAAACCAAGGGAGTGGCGATGGGGGCCACTTTTGCCCCTAACTTGGCTATCATTTACATGGATTTTTTTGAGCATCAGTTTATATTTTCCAATACCAACCCATTTGAGAATAATCTTACCCTTTGGGTAAGATATATAGACGACGTCCTATGTATCTGGAATGGTGGTAAAGAACAACTGTGTGCTTTCCATTCATGGTTGAACTTGCGGAATGCCAATATCCAGTTCACCATGGAATCCAGTAACGCAAGCATCCCATTTCTAGATATTACAATTTATGTGAATGAAGATCATCTACAGACGACGTTGTACAGGAAACCCACAGAGCGCAACTCCCTCCTGCAATATGGCAGCCACCACCCCAGAGGCCTTAAAGACAATTTACCTATTGGGCAATTCCTTAGGGTGCGGCGAAATTGTTCAACCAGATCCGATTACATCAAAGAATCTGAGGTACTCTCTGACCGCCTGATCACCCGCGGTTATCCTGCCCGGATGGTTAAACGGGCACGGAAAAGGGCATGGTATAACCCCCGGGATATCCTACTGAAGCCAGAATGCACTAATAAAGAGGAGACAGATCGCCTTGTCTGTGTGACTACATTCTCTACTCGCAGTAACGAGATCAAGCGGATCATCAATAAGAACTGGCACCTTGTGGCCGAAGAAATCGGACATTTAAATCCACCACTCCACTCCTTTAAAAGGGCCAAGAACATTCGTGATATGGTAGTTCACTCTTATTTGGAGCCAGTCAGCCAACCTTCCCTCACTACATTATGGAATTTACCCAGTCTAGTAGGGCATTATAGATGTGGGACATGCATCGCTTGCGAGACAACTATCCAAACCAAGAGTTTCCAACATGGCCAACGCACATTTCACCTCAAACACTACACTAATTGTAACACAGCAGGGGTTATTTATATTATCAGGTGCCCTTGTAATCTACTATATGTGGGTCAGACACAACAGAAGATCAAAGCAAGGATCTCTTCACACAGAAGTAGACTTAGATGTAAAGTGACAGGGGCTCCTTTGGTTGACCACTGGCTGAAAAGTGGCCATCAAGTAAACGAACTGAGATGGTTCGCTGTAGAAAAAGTCACACTGAGTAGGAGGGGAGGAAATCTGCTGACCATACTCAATACTCGAGAAGCTAAATGGATGTCCCTTCTGGACACCATCAAAAATGGGCTTAATGAACTAGATAGTAGCCTGTCCCAAATGGCAGCACTAGGCTAATTTCTTCTCTTTGATAATACTATGATGCGATTAGTATTGTGTAAGATTTAAGGACTTGCTTCTCGGCTCACCCTCCTGTGTGAGAGGTGCCCGAGTATATACATGACGGTTTGACTTAATAGAGTGCAGGATTACCACCCTTTTACTCTCCGGCTCACTCTCCTGTGCGAGAAGTGCCCGAGGATCTATATGATTGCTTAACTATACAGAGTGTTGTATTACCATCTATCTGTTTATTTTTAGATGAATATTGTTGCTGAACTTAGTTGGTTCCTCACATATCCGTTTACAAACTCATGTTTTGAGAATTGCACGGACTATATCTACATTATGCAATAGATGTAGGAGTATGAGTTACTTTGTAACTATATTTGTTATGGAATTGCTGGTGTGTGTGCATAAAATGTAACTGTCCCCTACTGCCACATAATGCCCTCAATATCATCTGCCCCTGATCATCTCTCATATGAATCCCAAGACGAGTGAAGTATTTCTTCACTTTTTCCGATATGAGGGACACGTGACCTTTCAGGCTCAACTCCGCGTAGTGTTAGTTTCACTTCGCGTCTGCTCCCGCTACACTGCTGAATGGCGTACATGGCGGAGTAATCCGACCCAGTTCCCGTGGCTCACGGAGGCCCATCGCTGGAGGGCCGTGCTTGATCTCCATTATTCGTGAGTTTTTGCCACCATTGCAAGCACAGATGAATGTGTCATTTTCTGAGCGGTTGTTTCTGCCCGACTTGCACCCGGGCTGACGGACCTCTGTTCCGTTTTGTTTCCACTTTGATAGAGAGTGTGGCTTTGAGGCCCTGACCTGTATTCAAAGGATAATCGAGCTGCACCGATGGAAGTCGCTGCTCCAGGCTAATTAATTGTGAGTGTGTTGGCCATTATTGCGCATGCAGATGAGTCTGCTATTTTCTAAATAATATGCCTAGTGGCATCAGGGCTTACGAAGTGTGTTCCGTTTTTTGTTTACATTACTATAGTGATTGTGACTTCGAGGCTCATCAAATATTCGTCGAGCCCTGGATCCAGCCTGATAATTTGATCACTTCCGCACAGGATCTAGTAAGTGGCCTTGTGTCATATGTGATGTTGTAGACACCTTTATAGCCAGCACTAGACTCTAAGGTCGGTTCAAATTTGTTTTCTACAGCCACGTACGCTACCCTGCAAATTGAAAATACTCCTTTGAAGCGTATGAATTTTCGATTGTTCTAGTGAGTATGGTCCCCTAATCTCTAATCTTTAACAACCCCCCCCCCCCCCTTTTTTTAAAAAAACCCTTGATTCTAATTTGTGAAGTATCTTTCTTCTGTTTCTTCTGTTTTTACAGTGTCCCCTCTATTTAAACACCGGCTCCCTGTTTAAGTCATACAGGTTATCCGGATGCATAATTGTGGCTTGCACTGATTTAAGGCCCCACGTGACCTTATGCTTAGGTGAGCTTCAATTGATCTCCTCTGGTGTTCCGTGTTTTTTCTAAGTGGTTGGGTCGATATTAATCTCTGGTTGGACCCTTTTCCACCATTTGGGAAACCAAATAAAACTCTGTTTGAAGAACGTTTTGCGTGTTATCAGAGTTTCTGTACCATAATACTGGTTTCCTCCTCAGAAACTTATGACTTACCTTCCTTTTGTTTGTTATATTATTCCTCTGTAGTTTGCGACTTTTGTTTCGCGTTGGATATTCCTCTACGACTGATTGGGATACTCCTTCTCCCCCAGCTGAGCACGTTGTAGCCCGCTGCCCATGGTAACTGTGCATACTCATACTTTGACGCCGGTTCATCGACGTCTATGATTAAATAGGTTGTGATACTAAAGTACACTCAGCTCCTAAATAATTAACTTTTGCCCTACCCTTCTTTTAATTTCCAGATCTTGGCCCCCTCCTCCCCGTTCTATCCTACCAGTCCTGATGAAGACCCCATTTAAGGAATCTACTTGACCTATAAATACAGGGGTCGAAACGTCGACGGCTTTTTGTTTGGTTTCAGACATCCGGTTCCAAGTCCCTGACATTACCATTGACATGGTTGTACCGTAGAATGTTTTCCCTGTAATTGTACCTAATTTAGTCTCCCAATGTTTAGGATGTTACATTTGAAATGTTCAATTGTCTTTGAATTTTGTGATTGGTCTGATTTCATATGACTATCACTTTCCTGTAATTTCCTCTAATGAGCACCCCCTGTCCTTTCCTTCCCCCCTTTTCCCTTGGGCCTCTTAAGTTCGTCGATTGACCATTTGAACAGATGTCATTGTTTGGATGTATCCAGTGTTGTTAATAAATTGCGATACTGTGACAAAGCGGTTGTAAAAAATTTTTTTTTTTTAATAACTCTCCCAAACCTCTCTTTAATTTTTTCTCTAGCTCCAATTTTGACACGATTATTCCAAGCCATAGGTGACACTTCGGCGATGCCCCCCACGATGCTCATGGCGTCAGTGGTTTCCTTGCCAAAGCTCAGGAAAGACAGCAGGTACTGCGCCTCATACAGTCCTATCTCCCTGTTGAACATTGACCTCAAGATCTTCACTGAGATATTGGTGACTAGGCAAGGTTTGTTGATGCACGGACTAAGAGAAACAGACAAAGCCGGATTTGTGACAACGAGGCAGTGTAGTGACAATAACGAGGAGGTTGCTTCACCTCATAGACAAGGCACACTGCCAAACAGTGGAGAAAGTGGTGCTTTCTGTTGATGCCAAAAAGGCATTCGACTGGGTGCACTGGCCCTTCCTGGAGACCATGATGGAGCGGTTTGGAAAAGGACATTGGTTCCGCAGGTGGGTGCTCAGCGGGTATAGCCACCCCTCGGCCACCGTTTGAGTGAATGGCTGCACGTTTGAACCCTTTTCGATAGCCAGGGGCATACAACAAGGCTGCCTTCCCCTCCCCACTCCTGTGTCCCTTCTATATGGAGCCACTGGCTTGGAGGATTAGGGAAAAACAGCAAATCAGTGGGGTTCTTTTTGGGGGGAGTGAGGCACACCATCAGCCTATGTCCGGATTACATCATTGCCACACTAGTATCTCTTGGGTCGTCGTTCCCGGCTTTCCTTGCGGAACTATAGGAGTTCTCCAACACCTCTACATTTTGCATCAATGTTTCCAAATCGCAGGCTCTGGGTTTCTCCTTGCAGCCCCCAACTGTGGACGCCCTCGCCCAGCTGTGTCCCATTGGGTGGGATCTAAAAACCATTCCCTACTTGGGCATAACTCTGGCAGCCTCGACTGCGGAGACAGTCTCATTAAACTATATGCGTATACTGACACAGGTAATGCTTAACTTATAGCGATTGCGCCAGTTCGGCCTCTCATGCTTGGGTCAGGTAGCGGCCCTTAAAATTAATATACTCCCCAAAATTTTCTACCTCTTTCAAACGCTGCCTGTGGAACCGCTCCCGGGCATGCTGAAGCAGCTTCAAGCAGAGTTCTCTTCCTTTGTCTGGGCTGACAAGAAACCACGGATGAGTAGGGACATGTGCTTTCGATCTCATGGGAGGGTGGCTGGGGAATGCCCAATCTGGACTATTACTACAAGGCATCTCAGATCCGCGTTGCTGGAGTAGGCTCAACCGGAGTCTGGGAAACATTGGCTCTTTATGGAGTGCGCGCTGGCTGGGCAGCCTCTGTGGAAGATCCCTTTTCTCCGCAGGGCCTTCAGGCCTCTATGACTCCCAGATGGGACAAGCTACGCTTACCGCTTGGGACTCCACAGCTACCCGCAACAGCCTTACCACTTTTAAATCAAAATCTCTCCGAGCACTCTAGATTATGTTAGTTCAAGTCCTAGCACAGTCCAATTAAATGACCACAATCCAATCAAATGGCAAGTGTCACTGTTCAAATCCGTGGTACACAAATCCAAGTCTTCAGATTCAAAGTTCATCTGCCTTTATTTTCATTTTCTTGGCATGGCATTAGAGAAAGAGACAGGGAGGGATAAAGAGACAGACAGAAAAGGAAAAAGAAAGAAAAGTAGAGGGATAAAGAAGAATGAGAAAGAAAAGAAAAGTGAAAAAAGGATAAAGAAAGACAGAAGAAGAATTAAAAAGAAATGGAACTGTCTGTACGGGAGATCTAAGAATTAAAGATGTGGATTAAAAATAGCAAAGCATTAATGTGTATATCAATGAAATGTTAACAATAGCTGTTAGTATACTGCATAGGAGAATACACATTATAAACAAAATCAGGCAGCATCTAACAGCAATTTTATTAACAACAGCTGGACACTAAATGTATATCAGACTACAGATGCATAAGGAATGCAAGATATTATCTGAAGCTTCAGCAAAGGCTACACCATGTTCTCCAGAATGACTTGGCAAAATGAGTGGAAGTAACTGATAAAACAATTATAATGAAAAATGCATTTGCTTCCAACAGATATTTAACATTTACACTGGAAAGAAAAGAAATATTTGCAGTGTTTTATTGCGAAAGTAATTACAGCGCACAAAAGCGGTGCACATATATCAGTTCGTTGTCAAGCATCTTTATAAATATACCCCATCACTGCAATGCGTTCCTGGCAAAAAATAATTTGTGTTAGTGAAAAAGTTAATTTTGAAGAGGTCGACAATGAAAATGTCAATGCAAAAAAAATGCATGGAACAGGGTGCAATTATCCAGCAGAAGTAAAGTAAGTACAGCAATTCTATTTTGACATTTTCCCGTTTTTCTAGTGTTTTCGCCCCTTCCAACTTGTCGTTGATAGTCCTCCATGACCCAACGAAGGAACTTTCATGGTGATTGAAGTAATAATGCAGGTGGCTGGCATCAATAAATTCCTAAACCTGGCACGTCGAGGTTATTTTATATAAGAAGCAGATGGAAGAAAAACTAGGAGAACCTGGCTGCGACTTATTGATAGATGCATTATGGGAGTTGTAGTCTTTATTTACAACAAGAGAATACATTGTACTGAACTATTCAGTTTACAGTGGTGTGTAAAAAGAAAGCCTGTGGTTATGGATGGGCCTCACCGCTGGTCAGCGATGCAGCAACAGGCGACCATGGGGAGTTACTCATCAATAGTGGATAAGGCCCAGTTACACTGGGAAACAGGGGTATGAGGAGATCATTGTGCTTCAATTAGTGGCTGCTTTTTTAACCGTAAAACCAGGGAATGTGGACAAAATGTAACTGCTTCGTACACTGCCAACTGCAGTCTTACTGTTCCACTGGATGTAGGCTACACAATATCTTGGTCGAAAGTACTCTCTGTGCCTGTTAAATAAAGGACTGCATGGATGCACAGTACACAATAGTGCTCTGTCACACGAGAGGGACCCAAGTCCCTGCACAAGCAGTAATTAGAAGAAAGCATGTTAAAATGTGTTCTAGAGCTGCTTCAATGAAACCAGACAGATAAGTAAAGTAAACCAAATCAAATCAGAAAGGCCATGTTAAAAATAAAAACAGATGATTAGAGTTCTAATAAATATCATGTCTGGACATTTGTAGAGTCTGAACAAATGGCTGGCATTTTTCTTTGGGAAAGGTGGTAACCATAGTTGTTCCTGCTCTATAATTTTGCAGTGAATGACACACCTATGTAATTTCGCAGGGGCCTACGTATCAGTTTTGAGTTATTAAATACAGTGTCACTTGAAGGGTAGCTCGGGTCTGACCAGCTTCTTTCGACATTTTGCTAGTGTATGCACACAAATCTTTTGATGTGTGATAAACATATCAATGGAGGATGAATACCCCCCATCTGCACTGTGGGTCCAATAGAAGCCCATCTGTAAAAATAATTTCTATGGGTACAAAAAAAGAGCATCACTTGAGAGCAACGAAAATTCTAGGTCCATAGCTGCCAAGGTTTCAGATTGCTTACATTTTCATAATTTCAGTGTAAATATTTATGAGTGACATTCAACGACTATGAGTGACACTTTTTTATGAGCAAAATCAAATTTGGAAACAGAAAAACATAACAAATTACAACTATTTGCGGAAGAAAAAGCTCTAAATATATCTTGAAACCGCAGCAAAGCACCTGAAATGAAAAGGCACTATTCTACTGCTGCTTTGTAAGCTGATCCTATTGTAAAACAATTGTGTAACCACACTCTATTCACATCGTACATTCTTGTTATGACCACTGCAGCTGCTTGCACAACCACAGACAAATTACATCATTGAACAATGGGAATTTGCCAGACCGTGTTTGGTTATGGAACACCTTTTAGCAACTTAGATTTGAAATCCATCTCTTTTCTTCATTTTAAACAGTACGATATTACGTGATCTCGCTCCAAATACAAAAATCACTAACCAACTTTGTTGGGAAAATGCTGCCTTGGGCTGATGCTGATCTAGTAGTTTGAGAGCTGGGACAGGGTATTATAAGGAGCAATGATTTTACACTGTCAGCTAGAAAATCATCCAATCAGCGGCAGCTCCTTTGCTATGGCGTTGCCCCACCTGCCAGCAGCCAAAAAATTAAGAAGAAAGCAATAATACACACTTGTTTATTATCGTTTTATTTTTCTCTTGGAGCCAATGCCTGGGGGCAGGACGAGTGTGATGACAGGCTGGAAGGGGAGTGTTGGGAACTGCTATTCAGTGCTCATGACGGTCTGGCCGGCTGTCTCAGGCGGTCCAAACCATCATGCGCACTGAAGTTCTCTCCAACCACGGCTGCGTTGCTGGGTTGGCTCGAGCAGGCACAGGCTCCCAGTCTAACTGGAAACGCAAGTCATCAGCGCTCAGGCCATGTGAACGTGCAGCGTCCCTGGCAACTTAACAGTAACCAGTGCAGTCACCACTCTTCCCCACTTCACATCACCTGAAGCCCATACTGTGGAAATGGAAATAGGACTACTGCAACAACAGCACAGTGCCAAAGTACTGTCTCCCTACTGCTGCAGCCCATCCAGCCCGCCGCCGCAGCACCGTCCAGCACAGCCTGAGAGGCAGAGAAGACTGAGCTGTGACAAGAGGCTCAGCAGTGTCATGATGCTCTGAAATTAAATGTATAGGAGATAAATATCTGAGAGTCAGTGACAGTCTGACAATGACAGAGAGCAAGCCACGGTAACGCTTAATGTGTTTGTCGAAAAGAGTTTTCACATGACTGCAATCTGTTATGTTTAATGTACAAGCCAGAGAGTGCAGTATCCAAAAATCAATTTTTAAGGACATTTTTAGAGAATTAGAACACATTGAAGTACGGCTAAAGTGAGAGCACCAAGAAGTTTACACAGAGTGCAATGAGAGACTTGAAAAAAAGAGTATAATGTGCCCCTCAACTACCAAAACAAGTAGGGACCCTACGTAAAACACAAATAAACTGACCTCAGGGGATTGGAAGCTGCCCCAGCTGTGGCTGGTGCATCTGTTTCCACAGTGATTACTGTACACAGCTAGTCAGAATCTAAATGAGTTCATGCAAAGGAATGAAGATTCAATGTTGTAATGGCAGGGTTTTTGGCTCTATTTAGCAGTGATATAAACTTTAATCTTGCTCACATCTAGGATAGGTATTCTTAGCTTGTGTTGGCCCTTTTAAGCCCTTTCTTCCAGACCTAGAAGAGGATAGCTGCTTAATATGATGATAGATCCCTTATTCTTGACTCTAATCTGTCTATTGCCTATTGGCTTTGACATACTTGACACATTGGTATGGTTTAAGTAGGTATTCTGACAGAGCTAAGGGGTATTTCATCCCTTTCAGGCCTACAGGCCTAGAACTAGAGGGACTCCATCTTGATGGAGCTGAGAGGCTTCAGGGGGAAAGGTAAAGTTTACAGTAAGGCTGTTTGTGTGCTAGAGGAAGACCGGTTAGGACTGCTTCTTATCCGAGGAATGTGTTTTCTCGGGCCCAGACGTAACAAGCAGATGGCCACTGCGGTTGCGTGGAAGCCTGAGAGCTGGCACAGGAATTCGGTAGGAGGCAGCCCTCTGGTGGAAATTTCCATGAGGGGAGAGGAATCCATATTAGCGAGCTACAGGAGAGGAGGAGTGTTCATTCCAGCTTGTGTGCAGTTCAGCCTGGAGCTCAGTTCAGCTTGGAGCTCAGTTCATTCCAGCTTGTGTGCAGTTCAGCCTGGAGCTCAGTTCAGCCTGGAGCTCAGTTCAGCTTGGAGCTCAGTTCAGCTTGGAGAGAGAACAGGATGTCTGCTGGAGCTGCAGAATAGAGTGCAGTTCTTGAATGGAGAAAGAAGGCAGACGATTGCTGAAGATGAGGAGAGAGAGCAGTGCAGAGAGCATCAAAGAAGGCTGTCAGCTGGAGCAATTGAACCAGAGGCGTGGTGATGTGGTGAAGGAGGGAGAGACAGAGAGAGCCCTAATCCCACCAGAGGCAGAGAGAAATCTTCCTTCTAATAGGTGAGGTAGTCTGAACTAGTCCCCTTTACACTTACACTTTAATCTTGTTCTTATTCCCTAGGCTATTGTATGTCTAATCTTTTCCCTTTCAGCGGTGTGTTAAAAGATCCTGTTACCCCGCAGATAAATTGTATGTCTAATCCTTTTCTTTCAGCGGTGTGTTAAAGTTACTGCTAGTTATAGAGACCCCATAGTTTTGTATATGTGTACTTTATTATTGTTACAATAAACATCCCCATTAATTAGTGAACTACAGTGCATGAGTTTTTTTATGATAAAGCTAGCCTATATTCCAGCCAGTTGCCGTTGAGCCACTGATGGATCAGAAGGGAGTAGGAGCGCTTAAATCAAGGAATAACTCAATCACATAGTGTGTATATCTTTGTCCCCATACAGTGAGGGTAATCCCCTTTCCTAGTAGGTATTACTGTTTGAACAGATGCTACCCCTGATCAGGTAAGTAATAGTGAATAATTAGGGAGAGAGGAGACCTGCAACTAAGGGACCAAGTTAGTACACCCTCCCATAATCCTGTAAACAGCGTCTTCTGTTCCAAAGCATAGGTAACCTTTTTCTCCTAGTCAGATGTTACAGCCAGAACAGATGCTGCCCCTGATCCGGTAAGTCTGAATAAATAGGGAGAACAGGGAGCCCTTGAGCTAGGGAATCGTTGACACTAAGTAATTCGGCTATCCCATAATATTATTGTAGTAGCAGACCCTTAGTGAAGAGACAGAAAACTGAAGGTGTTCATAGGAATGTGGTCGTCGTTGATATACGGCGTTAATGAGAGCACTGATTGTGGTCAGTGTGTATACCCACAGGATTGTGGCTTGTGTAAGTGAGAGCGTTGGGGGGGATGACCAACGTGGAGGTTTGCCGGATTGTAAACCGTTTGGAAAAAAGGAGAGCACTGGGGCTGCAGACCCACGTGTGTAGACACGCCAGATTGTGTGTCATATCTGCCCCAGGGTAGATTAGTCTGGGTCTGAGTGGCCGCGAGACTATAAGGTATGAGTGTAGTGTAGGGCATGGATATCCTTAGTAATCAGTGAGTATTCTTAGTATCCCTATAGATTTAGTGGTGTTTCTAATAATATGAGCTTGTATATTGCGAGTTCCCCATCCTTAGGTAGGTACCCAGGTGCCTGGATAGATGGTCCTGAGGAGGGATGTGGTTACGTTCTGGCTGGGTTGGAGGGGCCCCTAGGGGCTGATCCCATCTAATCAGAAAACCCGGCCATGACAAATGTCAAAACCCGGGGGGGGGGGGGGGGGGGGAGGAAGAAACAAGATGAAAGACACCGGATCGGATGGTGAAACATTTTTGCAAACTATTTAAGCCTCCAAGCAGAAATGCCATGACTATAAAAATAATTATAAGCACAGCGCAAGAAAAAACATTAAAGAGTTCCAGAAAAGTGAATGGAAACAACTTCGGTGACAGGACTCCGATAAGAGAAGCACACGAAGAACAGCATGAGGATCACCAGGAAACAGTATGCTACAGCCAATAGAAGTGGAAAAAAATAAGTGGTAATCACATTAACCAATGAAAAGCAAGGAAAAGGAAGGAGGCGGGATGTAATCCCCTTTTAAGATTTATATTAAATACAATAGATTTCACAAGCACAGCTCAAGCGCTGTGCAGGCGAAACCTAGAAACGGCCATTTGTAACATTTTGATCTGTAAATGTTTGTCACAATGGCCACTTTACAAAAGCCATATACCATTATGTCTGCTAGACCCTTTTGCTTACGGGAATATATAGGGTTTTCAGGTTGCCGAAGAACCCAGGGCCAACAACTGAGCTGCGCCATACAAGTTTTATTTCATTGTATGCCAAGTATAGACCAATTCATATGGTGAAATATGTAGAGTTAAAAATGAGTATCAAGGAAACCTAGGTATTTGTGAAATGGGCAGCGGATATTGAGTTTAGAAGCAGTGGTTATTAGAACATCTCAGAATTTATGGGTACCCATACTAGCATGTGATTCTTAGGGCATTTTTCAAATTGTCTTCGTTCTTACACACTGGCTTACATTTGCAATGCACAAATGCAGCAAAATCCAACTGGTAATAATAAACGTTGTACTATTCTTTGCTTTCACATGTCTTAAGATAAAAATTGTACCTCACGTCTGTGGGTAGACTTGGTGCCAGTGACAGGAAATCGGCCAATACACAACATGGATACATCACATTTTTCCACTGAAAACTGTCCTTTATTTTTGCAATGTGCATATTTATGGATTTTGGGCCCTAGCTCAGTCGGCACCTAGGGAAACCTAGCATACCTAGATATCTAGGGAAATCCAGGGTGTGATGACTTGCTTTGCTCTCAACAGCTTTTCTTACCCAGAAGCCTTACAAAACCTCAAACTTTGACTAAAACACACAATATCCTTACATTTATGTAAGGAAAACATCTGTAATCAGTGGGGAGCCACAAATGTCTTACCACCCAGCATTACCCCAAACCTCCTGATAAAAATGGTACCTCACTTGTGTGGATGCCTACTGCCTGCAACAGGAAACAACCAAAAATGCAACATTGATATATCACATTTTCCCACTGAGAGCTGACCCTTTTTTTGCTGTGTTGGTAGCTGTGGATTTTGGGTCCCAGTTCAGCCATCACCTGGGAAAACCTTGCAAACCTATTCATATTTGAAAACTAGACACCTAGGGAAATCTAGGATGGAGTGACTTGCGTGGTTCTCATCAGCTTTTCTTACGTAGAAACCCTTGCAAACGTTAAACTTTGGCAAAAAAACATGTATTCCCTTCACATCTCTGATGGAAAGTTCCGGAATCTGCTGGTAGGTACAAAGTCCCTGCCATCCTGAGTTCCCACATTTTTCTCAGTAAGAACATGTGTGGGTAGGCCAAGAGACCACAATACAAAAGGCCCTATAGTGCTATTATCATAGATAAGCAATAGTGGTAGAT
This sequence comes from Lissotriton vulgaris, assembly GCF_964263255.1. Lineage (NCBI taxonomy): Eukaryota > Metazoa > Chordata > Amphibia > Caudata > Salamandridae > Lissotriton > Lissotriton vulgaris. The sequence goes on along the minus strand of NC_141700.1, from coordinate 262,275,881 downwards.
GAGGTATTTGGAGCTGTGTTACGGCATCATTCATGCAAACCTACCAATCACAGACATTTTTAACTACTTGACAACCAGGGGATGCAGGGTGGTATGCCATGCGTGGATCCCATTAGGTTTTCTTACTCACAATGACCTGCAAACCTCAAACTTTGCCTAAAATCACACATTTACATTCCATTTCTGTGATGGAAACCTCCAGAATCAGCAGGAATCCACAACACATAATTAGCCCCCTTGTTCGATAAAAATGCTGCACCACTTGTGTGGCTTGGCCTAATGACTGCAACAGGAAGTCTAGTTTTCAAAAATGTCCATGGTTGGTAGTTTTGTATGGGTGATACCATAGCACTGCCCCAAACACTGCAGCAACCTCTATTGCTCACTTATATCCTGCAATAATTCACTTACTTCTATTTCTGTGACATTTAGGATGTGGTTGAGTTCTTTTACCTTAATTACAGCATCACCTTTTGTAGTGGCCCTCCCATAGCATGGATTAAAATAATATTTGGTACATTTCCAATTCACATTTTCCATCTCTGTATTTTGCTGGTTGTAGGTGTAGCCCATGTGACTTAGTAATTGCTTTCCTTTCTGGGATGTTATTTATCTTGCTTTTTCTGTCATTATGACTTAAAATAGTGTAATTGTATAAAGAAAGACAAGCTTAAAATGTTTATACGTTTGTTATTTACAGAGAAACCTATGCTCATACTTTTATTACTTCTACTTACATTTATGTTCTTTTTAGAGGTTTCATGCTTTTTTGCAGCTTTTCCGTAGTGGGTGTTGTAATGTGGAGCAGGTGCTTTCTTTTCTGTTGGACGAAAGAATAAGCATCAGGTTCATTTCCAATGTTTATTTGTTGGTAGTTGGTAGAGGTTGAGTTTGCTAGGTTTTATTTTAATTGGTTTTGAGGTGAGTTTCTATGTCATAATAATCTTCACATACTTTTGTATGATTTTGTTCTGCTTTGTAATTGGTGTTTTTTGGCAGCTAAGCACTTTCTGGAAGTTGTAGAAATTTCTTTTAGTACGTACATGTTAATAGATAGAAGTTGGAAAGTTTTTTGTGAATTATTTGCTAATTTGTTAATTAATTGCGCGTTTGTTAATTTGCAATTTTAATTTTAATCACAAGTAAGGTTTAATTTAAATATATGTTTTGCTTACTTTGGAAGATGGTTGTCGAGATGTATATTTTTCTTTTTCCTGGGTCTGGTCAGTCTCTTATATTGTTGATTTAATTGTTTGTGTGACTTTATTGGTTATGTTTCTTTTAGTTCGAGTTTATTGGCTAGTTTAGTTTCATTGTGAATGTTTTTGATCACTTATGTCCTTCTATGGAAAACACAAATGTATGTTTTGTTTATAATGTTTAATATGTAGTTTGATAGTTTTTAATATCATTTTATTTGCATGTACATTTATTCATATTTAGATTGTATAAATGTTGTAGTTTATGTAAATAATTTGTTTTGCTCATATTGTTAATTATTTAGTTATTATTCTTTTGGGGTGAATTATAATTATTGTGTTGATATATATTTTATTTATTTAATCATGTTTATATATTGTTTAATGTTTATTATAGTTATTTTTTATGTAAAGAAGTCAAATGTTTTAATGATAAGTAATTATTTTGGTAATATTATTGTAGTTGATATTGTGTGAGGTGATACTTTTGACAACATATATGTTTTTTTAAAGGTAACAATATTTTTGATCCGATATTTGTGTTTTCAATATAAGTAAAAATCGATATTTTTAACAACGATATTTGTGTTCTTTATACTCATGGTTTTACTAGCTAAGTATAGGAAGACAATATTTTTGATAACAATATGTATTTTCCAATATTTTTGTATATTGATATTGTGTGCATCAATATTATGTCAGTGATCCATACAGGTGTGCTTGTGATCTTAAGTCAACTGTCCCCAAACCATGACAGATGAAGTGCTCTCATCATGAATTGTAGTGAGCACGTACACATCACGCCTATCTGAGGATTTGACTGTGAGCAGTTTTCTGGATCGCAAGGCAATGCCCTGGAAATTTCAGAGCTTCGTTATAAACAAGCCCCTCTGGGAATCCTTTGCAGTGACATCGAACTATACCATGTGCCTCAGAGCCAGCTTTGTACAACTCACTGAACAACTCTACCCCAAATAGAAGTTATCCACATAAAGCTTATAAACTTTGTGAAGAAGTGGCTGAACAATCTCCCATATAGTCTTTGCCGTGACTCCTAGCATGTTAGGGGAACCTACAGGGTTTTGAGTGGAGTTCTTCACTTTATATGCCCTCAAGCTGTATACGTAGCCAGTAGAGGCATCACACAGCATGTACAACGTGATGCTATAACAAGCTCTTATGCCTTGTATGTACTGCCTGAACACAGGTGGCTCCTGGTTAAGTTTAGATTCAACCAGATATATTTGGTACTCTGTGACAGACAGGGTTGGTTTAAGCCTGAGGATGCGCCTGTATTCAAATGCGATAACTTTACCATCCAAGACAATATGCACCTTATGTTATTCTGCCCTTTTTATCATGCACCTAGGCAAAAGTATTTGTTACCGTTGTTGAAAGAGAAAGCATTTACGCAAGCAAAACCTGCTCTTCTGTTTTTACAAATGCTTGATTCACCCTTGGTAATGTTTAGTGTAGCAAATTACCTCGTTGCCGCTGTGCGGATCAGGAAGAGGAAATTACAAGCTTAATAGTGGGGTCAGTGATGAACGTGGTATATATTGCTTTTTTGCACATGATGAGTCTTTTTTAATCTGATTGTTTTATTGTTTTTAATTGTATTGTACTGTATGAAATCTTTTTAACTGTACTTGGATTATTTTTAATTGCTGTAGTATGCTTTTATGATTTTTAACAAAATCGAATAAAGTGGTTTTTGACTTGACTACTGCCTGAACAGCAGCCACCTTTTGTACAGGATCAAGAACTCATCAATGACTCATTTAACAGGACATTGAGCAATGATAGTTGGGGCAATTGCCCCAATTCTAGAGTCAAGCAATATCCTGAAATCCCCATCAAAGGGAACCAATACAGCGGAACCTATACTGGACAAGCACCGATGTGGCAAACCCTTTACCAACTACCATTGCAACCACAATTTCCAATATTCCAACAACAATTCCCTCAACCCCTTTTTTTCAGATGGTGGCGGGGCAGAGTAAGAGGCAGAAGAAGAAACAACAGGAGAGTGCAGAGGCAAGGCCCTGAACCCCAGATGTGCATCAGGAGCCACACCGCAACAACAACAAAGACCTAATTGTCAATCTATCCTCTCGCACTCCCACCACAGTAGAGGTCGCAGTCCTTAAAGGTCGCGGTTCTTGAGAAGGGCTTAGGTTTTGTTATCACCCCTATAAAGGACCCTTTCCAACTTAATACAGAACTATTCAGGAAATTTCGCCTATGGGGCTTTTTCCAGAACAAACCGCCTCAGGACCCTGAGGACCAGGCCTCCACAACCCATCGAGGTTTACTACCACCGGCAATGATACCTAGCAAAATATTGACCTTTTAAAAAGTGGTACTTAGGGATGTGGACAGGATGACCCCCCCATGCCTCCTTCAACAATCTATCAAGTCAGGAATGGAACACCATACTTAACATCACAGAAGATTCATCTGTTATCATCAAACCAGCCGACAAGGGTGGCACAATTGTACTCCAGGATATCATACTTTAGGACTAAGAATGCCTGCGACAGCCTTCCAATAAACAATATTATTGTCCCATTGACATAGATCCCACAACAAGGTTCACAACAAGGGCAAACTACTAGTCCACACGGCAGAGATGACAGGCTAGATATCAAAGAATCAGGCTGATTTCCTGGTCTACACGGGACCAATAATTCCCTACTTCTACACCCTACCCACATTTCGCAAAGTGACCCTACCACTACCTCGGAGACTGATTGTCTCAGGAATCAACTCCCTCCTGGAAACCTAAAGTATGTTCTGTGATTTTTTACCACAGTCCATTGGTCATGAAAACACCCACATACTTGAAGACACCACAGATATACTCAATCTATTTCAGAACCACGCTTTACATTGAACACTATACACCAATATACCACAAGATGTGACTATTAAAGTTTTAAAGAACACGTTGATGGCAGAGGCTGCCTGGGAGTCTCCCACCCATATTAGCTTTATAGTGGAATGTGCTTCAATTGGCCTCAAGGAGAATTTCTTCAAATTTAAAAGGACCAAATGTATCACCAAGTAAAAGGAACTTCAATAGGCAGTACTTCTGCACCCAGTTTGGCCAGCCTTTGCATGGCATCCTTTGAGGGACAGCATATTCTCTCAGGCACTAACCAATACAAGTAGAACAACCTCACTTAGAGAAGATTAATTGATTATTATCCTCATCCCATGGCAGGGAGGCGCCAACACATGTACTGAGTTCTACAGGTGGATTAATACTCTGAACCCATACTTGAAATTCACCAGCACTGTGTCAACAGATACGGTCCTGTTCCTGGATTTATTGATTATGAGACAAGCTGGAACCCAAACCATGGCAAACTACAAGAAACCAGCAGATCAGAATAGTTTCCTAATGTATGACAGCCACCATCCTAAAGCCATCAGGGACAATCTTCCACTAGGGCAATTCCTACAGCTACGTCAGAACTGTTACACCCTGAGATACCATGACTCAAAAGCTAGAGAGTTCAGGAACAACCTAAGAGCACACCATGATCCCCCAAGAACTATCAAACAAGCATATATGAGAGTGAGAAATAATCAACGAAAAGCTCTGTTGGAACCCAGAGAGAAGGCACCCATCCACAACGTCACCTGTTTAACGACTTTCACACCATCTTCAAACCTAATCCAGAAAATCATAAAAAAGAACTGGTTTATTTGAAAAACAGAGTCGCTAGATGTTCCAGATCCTACGTTTTCCTTTAAACAAACAAAGATCTTTAAAAGATCTCTTGGCACATACTCGTCCCCAAACCATACATAGAGAGACACAACAGACACTGTGGGACCTACCACCGGTCACAGGCCACTACCACTGTGGATGCTAAACAATTTGTGAGGCTACAAAAGAGATTGACCTGGGAGAGAACAGGCCATGGCAATAAAGGAGACACACCAACTTCAATACAAAAATTGCATCTGCCTGTCCATGCTCATTACTCTATGTGGGAATTACGACATGTATGGTAAAAACAAGAGCGGCTGAACACCATAGCAACATCTGGTGCAGGAGAGCCAGAACATAAATGGTGGGCCACTCCATCAACAAGAATGACACAGCTGACAACATCATGTGGACTATTCTTGAAGCTAATCACATCTGGAACAGTGAATCCTTATTCAATAGGGAAAAACGTTGGGTGTTCCGTTTAAAAAACACACATAAAGGCCTGAATGATGAAATACCCTGGATCGAATGCTCCAAACCATAACCCCCATAGGGAGCGTGTTCTCCCTTGTGGTAAACAAGACAAATTCCTCCAAACAAATCTGTATTTGGTACATTGTTACATCTGAAACAATCCAACGTACACCAATTCAATTCAATTCAATTGATTTATATAGCGCGCTACATACCCAGAGGGTCTCAAGGCGCTTAGAGAAGGGTGGGGAATTACAGGTCGAAAATCCATGTTTTAAGTTGCTTTCTGAATGCTAGGTGGGTCTGAGTGAGGCGAAGGTGAATGGGAAGTGAGTTCCAGGTTTTAGCCGCCAGGTAGGAGAAGGATCTTCCTACACCAGCACATCGTGAATAATCAATCAATCAATCAAATAAGCTTTATTCAAATTCTCACATGAATCATAAAAGCTACATTATTACATTCATAGAAAAAGGATTAAAACCAGTATAAAAATTAAAACGGGTTTAAAAAGCTTCAAACAAACTACAGTACATAGATGCCGAAGCAATAACAATCATCATGCATACTCAATTGCAATTTCAAGTACGGGCTATAGCTGCTTCCTGCAGATAATGACGGCGCACAGAAATCGAGACATTGCAGCACATATATAGATGTTAGATAGCATTTGCAGGTGCAAAAAATCTCGTTGGCATTGTACAAAGACCAACTGCAGTAACAAGGGTTTGACGTGTTTTTTCCTCGTCTCGGAAAAATGTTTACAAAACAAAGCAGTGTGCATGGTGCTCTGCAAAGAGATGTTGTCACAGGTACATTTCCCCAGGTCAGATGGCCAGTTGTTTATAGTGCGGAAGCTGATTAAATGGTGGAAGATATCCAGGCGAAACCGGGTCAGCACAAAATCTGTGGTGCACATTAAACACATTGGCTAAATAGAATTGCATATTAAAAAACTGGTCAGTATCATCTCATTCCTTAGGACAGAAGGTTTAAGAATTTCAGATGCTAGTCTTGTTTCCTCTAGTAATGATAAACATTTCATTTTGAGTGCTTTGCGTTGTACGAGACCCAAGCTCTCAGGATGATCAAAGTACTCAGAATGGCCAATGTCTGCCAGAAAATTGTGCACAAATTTGAGCCTGGGGATTTTAAGAGCAGACGGAGATCCAAGACAATCAGTTATGATTGATTGGTTAAGGATTGTATGTTCCGATGTCCAAATTTTGTGCCATGATAAAACTGGCTGTAACCTAATCAGGTCTGCAATATAAGGGGCTCCTAATTCTGTGTGGCAGACATATATTCCACTACTTTTAGTAACTGAGAGAAGATTTCTTAGAAAAGCGTTTTCTTCTAGTTGAAGACTATCAATCTGTGCATGGCCCCATAATTCAGATCCATACATAGCAGTGGGTCTGCATTTAGCCTTATAGATGGTCAACATTTCCTCGGATGTTTAATTTATAGTGTGTATTAGCAAACTGCAGCAGGGCCCTTGTGGTTTTAACAAATTGGTATTGCCTGGATTTTATAGCCCATTCTCAGAATGACAAAAAACTATCCCCAAATAATAAAAAGTAATTGTATGCTGGATTTTTACTCCCTCTATAAAAATGACACGACATTGGGAGGCCGTGCGCCCAATATTAATGGAGAAGGTTTTGCCGATGTTGATTTTCAGGCCCTGGTTCTGCATAAAATTGGCATATTCATTGACTATATGCTGAAGTCCATTGGGGGTACGAGCCATTAAAACGGCGTCATCAGCGTAAAAAGGTCCCCGGATTGGACGATGGCCAACTTGGGGTAGGTCAGCATACTTGCTTGTCAAGGTGTTACCTACACTGTTAATATAAAGGTTAAAAAGGAAGGGGGCAAGTACACAACCTTGTTGGATCCCTCTTCTAATGTTAAATGATGAGTGCAATTGCCTTTAAGGCCATGGCGTACTTTGCCCCGACCTAGGGCATATAGGTCTCTGAGGAAGTTTATGATTGTACGATCTAGACCCAAGTTAATCATAATAAGCCATAATTTTTCGTGGACCACAAAATCAAAAGCGACAGATAACTCTAAGAAAACAAAAAACAGATTCTTATCCCTAATGTGTGTGTATTTACCAATAATAACAACCAGGTTAATGGCCTTTTCTATAGTCCCCAATCCAGTTCTAAAGCCATACTGCAGGTCCGAAAGAATGTTATTGGATTCTGCCCAGTCCTGCAGAGGATCCAAGAGAATGCGCCCTGCCACCTTCACTAGGGAGTCTAGAAGAGAAATTGGCCTGTATTGTGCTCGACTGTTACGATCTCCCTTCTTATATATTGAACGATTAGGGACTCAGGCCAGGTTTACAGAAAACCCTTTTTTCCGACAGGCTCTGAAAAGCAAGGTAATGATGTGTCCCCAAAGTCGATTTTGGACTTAAACAAGTCAATGGGGATCCCATCTGGCCCAGGGGCTTTGCCGCCCCTACTTGTCTTTAATGCAACAACTACTTCATCCAGACTAAAAACTGGATAATTCCTTAAATTAGGGGATGATGTGATGACAATCTCACTAGTGGAGGGAGCAGTGGTGGGGAGTCACAGTGACATTTGTAGGGGAATATAGATCTGTGAAGTAGGCTAGCCAAGCAGCCTCGGTAATGGCTATCTCAGCTCGGGGGCAATCCGCAGGGTCATAGGAAGGAGAGTTAATAATGCGCCAGAGCATAGTATTGTTATGAGACAGACTGGCTTCAAGTAGGCAATTTCAAGTGTCCACCTTTAAGGTTTGTTTTCGTTGCTTAATAGCCAATCTGTATGCTGATCTTCATTTCCGTACCTCCAGGACATGTCTCGGTTTCCTAGCTAGGGCAAGTTTAAGATATCTGTGTGATGTTGAACAAGCCATGTCAACCCAGCCAGGATGAGATGCCCTGGTTTTTCTCCCATTAACATGGAGCCCTTCGCTAATACCCACTTTTATGTGGTCAAAAGCTTGTATGAACTCAAAAGCCTCCGTATTCTCATCGAGGCACAATTCAAAAGCCTCCCTCTTTTTCTGAATTAATTTCGCCCAAAAAAGAAACAAATCCACCAGGGACCATCTTAGTGCCTACCCATTACGACAGGAAATGTTGATATTCTCCCAAAAAGTAGCTCTATGTGCTTCCCCCCTCTGAGTCAAAAGATTAATGTTCAGAGTGGCACTTTGGGGAAAATGGTCACTCATTACGATATTCCAGCTCGGAATGGCGCTGGGAAAAAATATAAAATCAATCAACCTGTTATCAACTCACTGGTATCCGGGTACTGGTAAGCTTGTTACAAAAGGACAGATTATATTTTAAAAGCAGGTCGTTTAAGGAGTCCCCGTAGGCTGAATGAAGAAAGTGAGTAATATCGCTATTATTGAGAGAGGTCATTAAAAATACCTCTAGGACACTGACATGTCAGAGTAGATTACCTGTGTGCCTCCATATGTTTTCACATATAGGTATACATCGATATACCCAGTTGAAGGCAAGTCCAACAGCTCTGGGATTACTGTAACTATACAGACTGACTTCAGAAAGTATTTTGTGTACTTCTGGCACTACTAAGTACTCTTAGGGAAAAGGAAAGACACCCTAAAGTCGTCTTTCACTCTTGCTCTTTTACGAGAACAGTCCTGTGAATACCATCAATGCTAAAGAGCAATTCTTTCCTACCACTTTCCTTAGGCATCTGTTTCAAATCGGATACACTTGCATTTGAAGTGGGAAACAAACCACCCCCAAAAAAGTTTTTCAAACATTTCCCAACCCCGCCCCCCTTTTCTGTTCCTCTTTATTAGGGTCCAAGGCTTTTGGTCGACCAATTACATCTTTTACACGGAAAACATCTATTACAACACAGGCATTTCAATGTAGTGCCTTTACAACGCAGTCAGTACCAGGACTTAAGTCATTACAACAACTTGATTTAGGGAATGCTGTTTTGGGCTGTGTTGGATTTTAAGTCCAACACCTTCCCTACTGATACACCGACTGGCGTTGGAATAGTTATTTAAGGGCAGAGGCAAGATGGCGGCCACTGTAGCGGAACTGTAAGGTAGCGTTCTTGCCTGCTCCCGACTCTCGACTCTGGAGTTTTGTGGATACAATGTTGCAAGATTAGACTCGGCGAAACAGAATAGCGCTCTTACTTCTGTGTCGGTGGAATCCCAGCGGAGCTGAGTTCACGGCTTCGTTGAAGAGCGCGGTGGTCTTCGCAGCTTCCACGCCAATCTCGGCTCTTTTGGTGTGGCAGAGCGGCTGTTTGTGGTGGATCTGAATTGGCTAGGTGCCGAGAGGCGTGGAGGAGGACGCGCTTAGATTGAAGCGAAGCGAGCGGGGAGTTTCCCGCCCGCTTGTGGGAGAGAGATTGCAGACGGTGCTCAGAAGAAAGGAGGGAAGAGAATTATGCCCCCTAAGGGAGGACGAGGTAGACCTCGAGCGCAAGACAACACACAGGGCGCGCCTCAGGACACAGGAGCCACAGGAGATGCGCCGACTTTGGAAGGGAACATTGGAGCTGAGGGCACCGGCTCAGAGGTGAGAGCAGGCGGCACTTTGAATGTATCAGCAGCTGCAGAAAATACTCCAGATTGTGCTTTTAAGGGGAAGGTAACTCCAGAAGCAAAGAAAATAACAGCGATATTTTCAGTTAATAAAGAAAAGCGACGTGGGAAACAACAACCCCGCTCCTCCACCCTCTCTGTCTATAAATGCTATCCCCGCTGTGTTTAGTCAAGGGAATAAATCCACCTTTCCCAGCATGAGTATGAACAAGGAAGCTGAGGCAGTGGCGCAGGATTAGGCACAGAATGAGGCACAGAATGAGGCACAGATTGAGGTATCTACTCAGGAAGACCCAGGGACTTTGATAGAGCCTTTGGAAAATGGAGCAAAAGTGCATGGTAATGACACAGATGCCTCAGGCCATCCTGGTGTTCAGATGACGGGTAAACCGAATGGGGATATGATATCTATAACTAATACAGAGGGGGCAGAAGCTAGTGCAATTGGCACAGCTGATGGTCAGCTGCAAATACATGATGCTGAGTCGGCGGATTACTACTCTCTATCTGAACAGTCAATGTCGTCGTGTGAAGATCTTGTGCGTCAATATGCGGCACAAATGAGCGTTAATGAAGGCAGCGATCACAGTAGTTTATTGTTGGAGGAATCAGGAGAACAAAGTGAAGGAAAGTCGCATACAATCCGCAAGAGGTTAAGTTGACATTGGTGGAAGGGGGGGAGTGCAGAAGGTTCAGTTCAAATACAATCACATCCGCCAGCTGAAGAAGTTATTTCTCTCTCATTAATTTATCAATCTATAATGTCTCATCGCACTGAAACGAGGGAAGAGAGTCAGTCGGTAAGTCACAAGGGTGGGGAAAAAAGGGTGAAAAATCCACAGTTGTTCGAGCAACAAATAAAGAAATCTTTCGGCGAACACAAATGTATTGGGAAGTCTTTAGCTTTAATGTGCAGTATAGAAAGGTATTGATGGGAATGCAATTGATCAATTATTATGGCAGCTAAGGGGGTAAAAATATGTACTTGGAATGTTTCTGGGCTAAACAGTTGGAGTAAAAGAAATCGTGTCACAGCAGAATTACGTGATACTCAGCCTGATGTGGTTTGTCTCCAAGAGACACACATACCCCGGGCCAAAAGAGCAGTTCTAGAAACCTTGGGAAATTCATTAGCAGTGGCTTCACAACAATGATCCATGATTAGAGGAGTGGCAATTTTAGTTAAGGATAATAGGGTTACTATGGGACGGTGTTTAACAGATAAATGTGGAAGATGGGTCATTGCAGAATGTACGTTTGGGAGGGTTAAATATACAATTTGTGTTATATATGGATCTAATTTGGATGATGCTTCCCTTTTTGAAGAGTATAATACTGAACTAGCACTATGGGGGACACCGTTGATTTTATGTGGGGACATGAATATTAATTTAGCAAACTCAGACTTGCAGAAAGGACCATGGGGATAATATGGGCGCACACCACGGGTGTTTAAAGCCTTGTATGATTGTGTAAATGATCATGGTTTGTTCGATGCATGGAGTAATCTAGACCCGATAGACCCGGTGTTCACGTATTATTCTTACCCTCATAAAAAGTTGGCACGCCTGGATTCTTTTTTTTTATCTCTTTCCTTATAGGGTGATGTCGCAATTCAGATTTTACCAAGGATCACTTCTGATCATTCTCCGATTATTTTGACCCTAAATGTTACCACTCAGTATTCACCCATGAGGACATTTTCATTCGATCGAAAACTTTGTCTTAATGAGAACTTTAAGGAGCATATGTCCAGGTGGATTAGTGAGTTCTTTACTAATAATAGAAGTTCGGTTCATTGTGCTATAGTCTGGGACTCGTTTAAGGCATGTTTCAGGGGGGAAGTGCTAAGCTTTGCTTTCCGACAAAATCAGAAAAAAAAGGCAGAGATACAGGACTTGTATGTAAGGCTTAAGAACGCTGAGGTTAAGTTAATTCAGGGGGTTAGAGCAGGGGCAACTAACATCGTAGAGCTAGAAGAAGCCACTGAGCAAGCAAGGGCTAAAATACAGGGGATTTGGAACATCGGAAATGCTCGTAAATACCTGGCAAAAAAAAACAAAATGCATGAATATGGGGAAGCCGTGTGTCGGTGTTTGGCATGGTGGTTACGCAGGAAGGAAGCTATGGGGCGGATCAAGGCTCTGAAAGATAAGGATGGGCCACTCTGCCAGGAACCTAAAGGGATTTTATCGATTCTGCCTCAATTCTATTCAGATTTATATACTCAACAAGAACAAGATCACAGCTACTTTATTAACTTAATTGTTGGGGCTATGAAACATTTAGGCCCAGATGTAGGTAAAATAGATTTACCGATTTTTAATTACCGAATTCTACCGATTCGGTAATTAAAAATCGGTAAATCTAAGGGGTGGATATGTAGGAACATCCAGATGTTCCTTTTACCGAATCGGTAAATATCTGTATTCACCGATTCGGTAAATACCGACCGGTAATGCCCCATTCATTCCTATGGGCTTTGAAGCCCATAGGAATGAATGGGGCATTACCGGTCGGTATTTACCGAATCGGTAAATACAGATTTCGACAAGGGTGCAGGGGGTGTCACTTTGACACCCTCTAGCACCCCCAAAAAAGATTCGTGGGCCATGTGGCAGGCATACCTGCCCTAAGGGCAGGTCTGCCTGTCATATGGCACAGGTGTGCATGCACACATGTGCATGCACACCGGAATCGGTATTTTACCATGAAGTTGGACTTCATGGTAAAATACCGATTCTGTAAGGCTTGTGGGACTCAGAAGAGTCCCACCTACATCTCATTGTTACCGAATCGGTAAAAATACCGATTCGGTATTTTACAGATTCGGTAAATTTACCAATCGGTAAATTTACTGAATCTGTAAAATATGTGGCCCTACATACCATTTTGTGAATCTCGGTCGGTAACGGCCGAAAATACCGATTTTCGGCCGTTACCGACCGACCTACATCCGGCCCTTAGATCCTAGTGATACTGCGCTACTGGAAGAGCCTATTTCTATGGAAGAGGTAGAAACCACTGTTAAAGATTTAGCCATGGAAAAGGCTGCCGGGCCCGATAGACTGCCCACAGAGATTTATAAGCTCTTCTTTAACTTAATTAAAACTGATATGCTGAATACATTCAGGGCTGCACAGGAGGGATGTGCTCCAAAATCTTGGGCAGAAGCTACCATTGTGAAGTTTAATAAAAAGGGTAAAGACCCGGAACTGGTTGGCTCATATCGGCCAATATCGCTATTGAATTGCGATAGCAAAATCTATTCCAAGATATTGGCCACTCGTATGTCCAGAGTCATCAGTTCTCTGGTATCGCGGTCCCAACATGGATTCATTACAGGTGGTAATACAACTTCACATATTAATAAGGTAGTGACATTGTTCGATGTTGCACAATCTGAGAAACGTGATTTGGATTTAATCTTATTAGACGCAGAAAAGGCGTTTGACCGTGTGGATTCGGCATATCTGTGAGAATTAATGCGACAAATGGGCTTCAGTCAATGCTTTCCTACAGCCTTTCAGGTTTTGTACACTTCATCGGTCGCTAAAATTACTACTATGGGACTATCATCTGAGCTAGTGAATATTACTAGGGGCACTAGACAAGGGTTTGTTTCCATTGTATATCAATCCATTTATTGAAGAACTGGACAACAATGATTTGATCAAACCCTTTCTTGTACATAATACCCCATACTCGGTATTTGCATATGCAGATGATGTCGCAATAGCTACTTCGGATCCCTATTTGGCACTGCAAGAGATAGAACGGCTGGCTACAATTTTTGGTCAAGCATCAGGATATAAACTAAATGCAGCAAAAACACAAGTGTTAATCTCAGAAACGGTTATCATGGACGATGTTCGAATCGAAAAGGAAGTGACATATTTGGGTATCAATATTTGATCATCTATGCAGGAAATAGTAGAGGCTAATTGGGCTACGCTAGTAAATAATATTCAGAATTCACTAGACAAGTGGTCACGGCTCCACTTTACATTAATTGGAAGAAGCAACGTTATAAAGATGATTGTATTAGCTAATGTACTATATTTGTTTAGAGCGGGCCATTAGAATTTACTACACGTCAATTGCAACAGTTACAGTCTATCTGTTCTAAATTCTTGTGTGCACCTGGCAAACCAAGAAGGGCAATGCGATTCTTGACTTCATCAATTGAGCGAGGGGGACTAGCAATTCCTGACTTTTCTTTGTATTTTTATACATGTTTTTGCTAAGAATGCGGATCCTTCTGACTGGAGAAGATATAGGCAATGAAGCGGAGGCCCCCTCAATTTTTCAAATGCTGTTAGGACCAGAGGCACGACAATGTCTATTTAAAGAAATAGATGGAAGCTACTTTAAACGGACCAGGTTCAAGGTGTTAATAGCGGCATTTAATGTTTGGAAAAAAATTCGAAAGTTATGTCAAATGGAGACATTTTCTTGGCATACCCCTACTAATCCATAAAACTCTTACCTCTATTTTTTTGGGATGCTATTGCTGTTGGGTGGCGGGTTCAAGGTATCGTTCAACTGGGAGACTTTGTAAGTACAGATGGCTCGTTAATAACTTTTGCAGATTTGTCTCGATTGTATAATGTGTTGAAGCCACAATTCTTTAAATATTTGCAAATTCGTGATTTTATGTTGCGGAAAAGAATTACATTGACTCCCAATTCAGTTGTAAAAGCAATTCAACGACACCCAAAAATTGGGGAGGTATACCAGCTACTGTTGTCATATAGAAAAGATGATTTAGAAAAACATGCTGATAAATGGTCTGAAGTTTTGGGGGATGATAATGTATCTTTGAATGATGTTATTTTAATGTCAAAGGGATCTTTATTGTCTGCCAATCTGCGGGTGCAATGTTATAAAACTTTTTTTAATCTGTATTACACCCCGGCACGTATGTCCGAGTGGAAAACAGGACAGGATGGAAAATGTTTTCGATGTGGGGGGGATAATGCTGATATGTTACATATTTTTTTCAGTTGTGGCATTTGGGGAATTTCATTGTAAACATAGAACAGTTTTTAAGTAGAATTACTGGGATGCCGATCGTAATAACTTCCACAATTATGCTTTTGGGTTCGGGGCCGCAACTTGTGAAGGGTGCCCCCCTATTTAAACAGCGATATTTAATTTTTATTGCAATGACGGTAGCAAGATTGTGTATTGCGACTGACTAGCTTCAACCCGAAGCTCCATCTTTTGTACGCTGGAGGACCAAGATGTATAGTTTATTTAATCTTGAGTTTAGTTTAAATTCAGTTAAAGGACCGAAGAAACGTAAAATCGGTACTGGAATATGGGGATTATTTGCCGAACATATGCATGTATGAAGCAATATAAATGGATATATTTAATGTTGGTTGTTAATATACTGTGGAATAATAAAAAAATAAAAAATAAAATAAAAAAGGAATAGTTATTTAAACTATTCCAAAGTTCAGCGCTTCCCTAAAGTAAGTAGTTGTAATGACTTGCGTTGTGATGGAACTCATAGTGACGAAACAGTCGTGGTATTGACTGCATTGTTCAGCCACGCGTGGTCTTGGCATATGTGGTAACAGATGCTAATCCACTTATATCCTTAATACTACACAACTAAATAAATAAATACAATTCAGAAATACCGGACACCCTGACACAGATTTTTTTGATACCTCCAGGAGCTTTTTCCATTATAAAGAACACTCCAATATGGCCGCTCTGGTTTTAGATGGGCTAAGAGTCCCGTCAGACACACCCGTGGTAGACCAGAGAGTCCGATGGGCCCGTCGACACTCACTGTTACATCATCAATAGGGGGCTGCGACCCGCAACCGCTTCACCAAATGGTCATTTAATGAGACAGCACACTGATGGCATTTACCTCCGGGCAGGCAGACGGGAGGGTAGGTCAACGCAAAACATACCGTGACTATACACGTGAGTAAAACACCTTCCCCGGGCGACACGCTTGCTCTACAGCAAAAGGACCGCAAGTACTCTAATTGTCTCTCTCACTCTTTTAACATCTACAGCAGTATCTAAACTGCAGAAAAAGTCTCGGCCCCTGCCCTCACCCAAGGTGCCCTTTTATTTCTCATTTAAGGGTAAGATCAATTTTGCTTTTTTAATATTTATATGTGTTTGTGTGTGTTTGTTCTTATTCACAACGTTGGCTATGTGAGTCACTTACCTAATTGTTCATGAGATGCGTGACACATTGCAAAGTAGGAGCACCACAAATAATCTTTGCTCCTAGCACGTCAAGATTTGTAGAGGACAATATGGGGATGTGCCTCAGGGAAATACAACTGGGTACACACTACTCAATTATTATTCTTTTTATTTTGTTGATCTTTTTGTCTTGCAGGTTGGAAATTCAGACGCATTTAGGTAATCTGACCACTAGGTACCTATTTGACCAGTGAGCATGTATGTGGTGGTAACAGTGAATACTCCACGAGGCATGGAATTGCCCCACCTAACCCAGAGTAAGGGTAGGTACTATTTCTCTCCCCGTTTATGGTCGTGATGAAATTCCACGGATCCCTCCTGGGCCACTAGGCTTGAAACATGTCGACCCAGATCTCAAACATATGAGTAGATTGTTCTTCTCCATTACAAGAAATTCACAATCTACACACACCACTTTTTAAATTGTATCATAGGGATCTCGGTTTAAAATACGACATTGAGGGATCCCACAGGTAGTTTTAACTCACAACAAATAACCTACCCTCCTCCAGACATCCGCCGTCACCATCATGGCTTATTATAAAAAGATCTCTGCCAAAGAGCCCTCTTGCGGGGCCCTTGGGGCATTGCAGCGCCAACCCCACGAGGAGCAGAGTCCTTTGATGAAGAATGAACCCATCACAGGTGTGTGAAAGCACCATTTCTTAATAAGGAAGTGCCCATCTGGCCTTCCTAACACTTTTCCAACCTTCCATTATACACCATAGGAACTGCTACTCTATAGGATTGATATATTATTTCCAGGGGTATAAATCTCTGAAAACCTGGCAGACAAATGTTCCACGACAGACCACATTTAGAAAAGCCTGTCGTGGTCTGGATGGTCCTGGAACGATGCAGCAGAATTATCAATGAAATGCAGCATATGCTGCAATAGCAAAAAACAATCTCTGCTTGTGTACAGTGTGAAGATGGGTGTTATTCAAACCGTGCGAGCAGACCAGTAGGACTGCAAACTTTATTTGTGTGATAACCCCTTTTTGACCAAAAGGCCCAAAACTTTCATCAACTCTTCAAGTGAAGATGGAGTTCACAGATGTGACCTAGAATGCGGCACAAGAGCCCCTCCATGCTCCCTCAGAAATTGTACTGCATGCAATGTGTTTGCTGCACAATTTGCTCAAGTAAGTCAACATCCAAAAAGAGATGGACGTAGTCAATCAGCAAAACATTTGCTGTATCGACTTTAAATTCAGCGAATCTAGTAAACTGTGGATTTTGTGGCTGCACTAAATTGAGGGGCTGCCAAGCGAGCATTCTGTCTGTGCCTGTCGCTGCACATGTCTGCTCTCCGGGATGGTCTATCCTGCTACGGTTGCTCCAATGCACAGACTGTACTTGGGAAGGTACATCACGGCTGCCATAATCATGATACTAAATATCACTAGCAGATAAGTCATCGAATGGAACTCCACTGACTTAAAAATCACTTCCAGATGTTGTTCCATTTTTCTCTACCTTCAGATGCTGTCACAGTATCTGATCCTGCCTCACAGCTGTCCTCTGTAAATCAGGTTAGGGCCTGGGAAGCAGTCATCCACCAAGACACCATCTCTGCTGTCTAAAACGTTTCTTCAAAAATACTTTGTCCTGTGTACAAGGCAGAATTATGGTCCAAACCGGTGGGTGTGTGCTTCTGTGAGATGTATGCAACAAAATGTATACATAAAAAAGAAAAAAAAATGTAGCTTCTTGATGCCGCTGCAGTTTTACCAAGGGCACTAAAAAAGATCATTTTTTTAAATTTTATTTCAACATTCCTCATACACAGTACTGCAACTTACTTCATGGGACAAATGGTGCAACAGAGAGCAAAGTTGCTGCACTGCATTACCTGGAGAAAACTTTGCACAATATTTTCAAAGAAATAGAGCAGCTCTGTTCTCTCCATGCGTTGGTGCCCTATGTGCTGACTTGCGCCAACACAGGTACCCTTGGGGTGTAGTGCACGGGTGTTTGCTTTATAGTTAGGATAGTTTTTGTGCAGGAAGTAGCCCCTTCCTGCACAAAAACGACTCTATGAGGCTTTCTTCTTAAAGAAAAATATGTTTTTCCTTGTTATGCCAGCCTTAGACAGGTGCCAGCTTTTGCTGCAAGACCAGTTTGCAGACATGGATTTGCGACAAAAAAGAAACAGGGGTGGAGAGTGGCAAAGCGCTCATGCATACATTATTTATATGGAGGGAAAGGCTCCCACAGCTTAGTGCCGGTGACACAGGTGACCTTGGCGGCATGGTGTCCAGCGAAGAAGATACTGGGATGGTCATATAAGATCACAAGGGAACCACACCTATGGAAATGGCTGAAGGAAATTACAAAATTGCGAGGTTTTAAGGAATGGGACATTATAGGCATTTCCAAAATTGAAGATATTCTCGAAGCAAGAGATCTCATGTCCGTTACACCTGACAACGGGAGTGATTGGAAGAAGTGGATGTCCCAGAATGTGCCTCACTACAGAGCTGACTTTTAATGGAAGAATTAGGTAAAGGGAAAGTATCACTGACATACCTCACTATCAAAAAAAACATGCCAGACTCACTATCTAAGCTAATAGAGAGATGGGAGCGAGACCTAGGTGACTTTAGAAACATTGACTGGGAGCACTGATGCACCATCGGGAAGGGGCCATTAAAGGACACCTTCACCTCATACAATTTAAAATTCCCCACTGAGTCTACTACGATCAAAATAGACTATTCAAAATGGGCAAAGCACAGTTCCTGGACTGTCTTCGTTGCACAGCGACAATGGGCTCCTTTCTGCACACGGTTTGGGAATGCCCCCACATACAGGTCTATTGGACCGGGATTATTCAGCAGCTTTTCCATATTCTTTTGGCCCTGATCCCACCTGCTCTGAAATTTGTCCAATTGGGTATCCCAAATAATATTGAGCTCCCCTGATTCAAGCTCCTATTTAGTGCCTTAGGTCTAGTAGTGGCCAAAGGGGACATTGCAAAACATTGAGGTGTGCCAGAGGCTCCCTCCATAACTGAGTGGAGAAATGGGAATGGACAGCTACATGGCAGCTGAAAAGGTGACCTACCGGAGCAGGGGATGTCCTCATGCCTTTTATAAGATCTGGGGCTCGTGGAGGGCCATCTATGGGCTGGACTTGATGGGAACTTGCTCAGGAATGACGGATGACAATGTGTCAGAGTAGGCCTGTAGGAGAGGAAATATATAACTCATGGTGGTCTCTAAGTTGTCCTGGATATACTCCTTGTATTAGTTATTGGTGTCTTGGTGCCTGGACAAACACCCAACACTATAAATCTGAACGAATAGTGTGAACGAACGCACTTTGTCACTAGTGGAACTCCGCGTAGTGCAGCAGAGTATTTTGGTCACTTCGCCGAACTCCACCCAGGTCTAGCCGCGGCCATAGACAGCACTTGCACAACTGAATCAAATACAGTACAGAGTTATCGGTCCAATAAGCATGCAGTGTTCAGCAACCAAAGTGCAAGGCTGGTGGAAGAAAAAATCCTCTTCCCAAAAGTATTCATCCTCTTGAATTCCCTATCTGGTGGTGTGATAGGGAATGTACCAGGGTTAATTTTAGAAGTAGAGGCCTGAAGCACCAAGCTACCAGGGGTAGGGTGCTGGGTGAGTCAGGCTGGGTGCCTGGGGGTGGTGGGATGATGGCAGGAGATGGTCCTGTTTACTGGAGTTCTGTATAGGGCTTGGCCTAGGCTCCGTGCAAAACATCAGTGAGCCCTTTATTAAAGGGGAGTAGGGGTTCTGCTGGGGATACCACATGTTGAAGCACCTCTGTCAAGATGTTTGTCTGCACTTCCACCTTGGGCAGCTTAAGGTCTAGGACCTCAGGTACTCTACACACAACCATTGCAAAGGAGGCCCCTTCCTCCATAGCTGCAGGGCTTTTCTGGGAAATAAGGCTCTGTCTCAGACTGTATGGCGCTGGTCGCCTCTATTGAAGTCAAGAATTTTGATTGGATTAGTGGTGTTGATAGGTGTTATTGGTGACATTGATAGGTATTGGCAGCCACTGGAACAAACCAAAGTGGAGGTAATGGGTTCATGACCGAGGTCGGTCCAGATCCAGGAATTGATCCAGAGGGTCCGACTGACACAGAAGGCTAACCTGCTGACGGAAACACCATTGGGTCCCATCTCGGATCCATGAATCTCGAAAGCACTCCAGAGGGGTCCGGCCATGCAAAAATTAGTTGCATGACCTAATAAAACTCTTTAAGTTGGGTGGGGGTCACTATGGCTCAGGAAACTTAGGGAGGTGCGGAGCAGACCCAGTGTCCACAAGAACGACATGGGAGCAGGGCCTTGACGCGTGGCTTTTTTTCCCATGCTTTATCTGGTGAATTAGACTCACACGGAGAAATCAAAGAACACTTCATGGAATTCTTTTTATGGGATTTACCCGAAGTACGGGAGCTTGATGATGACTGGCATAAACAACTCCAAGAGTGGTCCTGGGTTGTACCTCGCTACCATGAGCTGGAGTGGTTGCAGTCGCAGAGAAAGGAACTTCATGGCTTGCTATCAGATTGACCTAGGATGCATAGCCTTGCAATCTATGCAGAACCTGGAGTCATGGTCCGACTCCAGTCACCAAAGGCAAACTTAGTGGGGGTCTTTCACAGAAATTTGCCTCTGACAGGCACTCCAGGCTTAACACCTGCAGGTTTATTTGGGGACATATTCTGAAAAACATGAGAAAAAAGGCACACCGGTTGAAGTGTTGACAAGTATAGGAAAAATCAAGTCAAAAAATGAATGCGGAGAGCTCAATCTGGATCAGTGCTGAAGGCACAGAAATTACGGAACTGAGGTCAGTGCGCTGGGGTGACACCTATAAAGGCACTATGCATGTCACTTCAGGCACAGACGACTCCGCCAACGCCAGCTGGAAGCGGTACTTCGGAGTAGCACTCCTGTCGAAAAACACAGGATTTTAACTATTAGTTTGCAGAAAGACCTAATACCCGAAGTAACCGATTGTGAAAATTGGGGTAAAGTGTTCGCGGGGGAGTATGCAAAATGTTTTGGCACGCCTTATATGACAGTGCTTCCCTCCGTGATTAAGTGTGTTCAGGATGAGCACGGACTGGAAGCGGCTGTGGAATTGGGGATGAGGTTGGTTGGAGTGTTCAACGTAGTTGCTGATCTGATCCTTACTAATGTAAAGGGAGATGCAGTTCACTTTCAAACCCAGAAACCCAGCGAATCACCAAAAAGTATTGCAGATGCCTATAAGACAATTGGCCCCAATAGTTTTGGTGGTAAACTTTTTGCTGAAATACCAGCACAACGGCAAACACTGATGGCACAGCAAAAGATGACCGTCCAATATTTCCTAAGAAGAATTGGAAAAAAACAGGGGAAGCAACAACAGAAACAATGGTCGCGTGTGATGTCACCAGCACTCGAGTCTTCTGAGCGCACTTATGATTTGTGCGACCGCGCGAGTATTAGGTCTCCTGACAGATTTCAAGTTCCTGATCAGCGTTCTCCTCATTCTTCAAAGGACACATATGGCTCAGAGGCTGGTGGCAGAGAACGCCAGGAGCGCGGAAGAGGTCGAGGTGCCCCGGAAGGACGAGAGCAACCTCGTCAGACTGACAGAAAAGGGAAACAGGACGATTTTCTCGTCAGCGCTCACAGTTTCAGAAAAAGAAAGTTGCTGCTTTAACAGCAAGATATGTCACAGACGGTGAGGACAAGGCTCCAGAACCTAACATGGAGAGTAGCGCTGCTAGACAGAGCAGCGGAGGTTACCATAGTGCGGCAAGCACTGTGTCCATTTCTGGAGGCGACAGCAACTAAAACGTTCATCACAGTTGAAACGACTGACACTCAAGTGTCTCCCCTGACAGATTATATGATATAGTCCTTATGATTGAAGGTGACATACAGCGGGTAATTAAAGGGATTTTTTGGGAAAATCTGACTTCATCTTATGACATTTTGTTAGCAGAGGCAGATTGGCCCCCGCCTTTTGTTCTTGCCTCTCCAAAGGGGGAGGAAGTAATACTCCCGAGTTTTTCACATAACGTCTCCAAGGATCATGCAAAGGCTTTTGGAGAAGAGTGGGCTTTGGTGCTTGCAATGGCTCTGTACCGTACTCAGATGGGCTGGGATAAAGATTCTCCCCCGCATGAGATACCATTACGGTCTATGCCACAGCCACAACCCCAGTATCCCATCCAGAGGGAGGCAAAAGCTCCAGTTTCTTAGATTCTAGATCAATTAGAGTATCAAGGAGTAATTGAGACATGTGTGTCACTGATGAATAATCCTCTGTTTACCGTAACCAAACCCGATGGGTCGTACCGCTTAGTTTCGGATTACCGACATTTGAATTCTCATTGTTGCACCTGTGCAGTTCAGAGTACCCATAGTTCTGCTCTAGTGGATAGTATTGTTCGTAAAAAATATAAAACTACCCTTGATATTTCCAACGGCTTTTTCAGTCACAACCTGTCACCTGAAAGCAGTCAATGGACCGCTTTTACAGCCGGCGGAAAACAGAAACAATTCTGGCGTTTGGCCATGGTCTATAAGAACAGCCCGGGTGTATTCGGCGCCTGTGTCATCTCTTTGTTAGACGGCATAGACCCTGATGCATACTCATAAGTTGATGATATTTATCTCAAGGACAAGGAATTATGGCTGCATCTTTGTCGAGTGGACTGCAGCATAGTTTTGTTGGCTGACTACGGCTATAAGATTAAATTTGCGAAATCACACACTGCAGAGTACACAGTGTTGTTCTTGGGCTACGAGATCAATAATGAAGTCAGAGGCTTGGCACCCCACTTCTTGGAGAAATGCTCATGTTTGCGACCTCCTACAACCCTGAAAAAATGCCAGTCTTTGCTGGGATTTTCAAACTTCGGTTGAACCTATATTCCTTGAGTATGCTCAGCGTTTCAAACTATTGTCTGCTTTGATACAACTTACTTTTTCAAAAGCCTGCTGGCTTCCAGAACATGCATCTATCCTGCAATCTTTGCAGTCTGATCTTCTTGAATCTAAATACTTGTTGACATGTGATAACCACACTAACCTGGTGATACGTATTGTACCAGGTGCGGTGGGTTTCACATACTTAATGTTTAATGAAGGTGACACAGTGCCTATTGCTTACAAGTCACATTTGTACACTTCGGCTGAACTCTGGTTTTCCACTGTTAGTCTTGACAGCTGTCCAGATGGTGATCCTGAAGGAACGCACACTGGCATTGGGGAAGCACTTTTTGTTTGTGACACCCTATCCTGCTCTAGAGGCAGTGACAAAGGCAAGTGTACCAAACTTAAAAGCTTTGTATCCACGTTGGATACAATGGGCTACTTCATTGACATCTTAGGTTTGTCACCTTCATTTTCGACTCCTGCCTGCAGACACAGGAGTTTTTACAGTATGAATTTGTTCATCCTGCTCCTCTGTCTATGCTTCTGTTGGAGGAGTACTATTGTATAATTTACACTGACGATTCAGCGAAACCGGCGACAGGGTCAAAGCATTCTTTTTCAGCAGCATGCGCAATTGTGGCACGTGCCATAGTGAACGGAGAGTTTAAGTCAAGTGTTGTACACACTCAGGCACTAGGAGACTGTACCGCCCAATTAGCTGAGCTGCACGCACTGGTGCTCACACTCGAGTTTGCAGTTCCGAATATGACTACCCTCATTGTAAGTAATTCTTACTACTGTATTTAGTCTTTCAATGACGACTTACACTTTTGTTCTCAAAATGACTATCGTGATTCTAAAGGTAGCGCAATTAAGCATAAAATGCTTTGGGTTCAAGTCGCAGATTTCAAAGAATGTCTGCCTCTCACACATGTGATCGATACTCTTGGCCACCAGCGCATAGGAGTACACGCTGTTGGCAATAGTTTGGCTGATGAAGCAGCTAAATCGGCAGAAGCCACGTTTTCAGTTGCAGCGGTTACAAGATCCATGAATAAGATTGATAATGACATCTTGGCAGCAATTGCTGCAACAGAGAAGGGTCGCAATTCCCTTCAAGATGCTCATATCAGTTAAGTCCCGATAAAGCTCCTTACGTGAGAATTAATGATGTTGGTGACAGGTTAATTCTCAACGCGGACCACAGACTTTCACTGATAACAGCCGCACACAAAGGCTTAGCTTCGGCCCATGCTGGAGTGTCTGCAACGGTTTCTATCTTACAGCAGCGTTGCTGGTTTATATAAACAAACCCGTAATTATGTGCTTTCATGTGACATTTGCCAACAGATTAAGCCGTCTATGGTAGCTCGTCCACCACAAACGCCACTGTGTACTTCTAATAGACCTTTTGAATGTGTTTATTTAGATCACTGCAGTCCATTTTCTTCAGGTACTGCCTATAAATGTATCTTAGTTGCAGTTGATTCATGCACATGTTTTCTTTGGGTGTGGCCACAATGCAGTGCTGACGCTCGAAGTATCATCAGGGATTTGCGTGTCTTTGTGGGAATTTTTGTATGAGGCACTTTCCATTCAGACCAGGGTCCAGCATTCGCCTCTAAGGCGTACAAGGAATCCATGAGTTCTTTGGCAGTGCAGGTCAAATTTTAGTCTCCATACAGACCTAAGGGTAATTCACTTGTGGAGCGAATGAACCATGACTTAAGCAATCCTTGACAGCCAGGGTCTTAGCTACTGGAAGGAACTGGTTCGTCCATTTGTATAGTGTACAACGTGCACTAAATAATCTCCCTAGAAGATCTATGGGTGGCCTTACCCCATGCGAAATGCTCTTTGGCATGAAAATGTTTGTGCAGACCTTGATAGTCTAGACATGGCGGCAAATGCCGCAGCCTTTGACGTAGATAATCAATCTGCTGTATTACAGAAACTACAGGAGACCCAAGACAGTCTTCCACAGGAACATTTACCCTCTGCCACAGATGCTGCACTGCAGATTCCGGTAGTCAGCTGGCTACCCAAAGTCGGAGACCTGGTCCGGGAGAAGGTGGAGAACAAAAAAGAGTTTGGCCCTTCTTATTGTGCACCTGTCCCAGTGCTTGGCGTGAAGGGAACTCGTACAGTAATTTTACCACCACTTCCTGGTCGAAAAGACAACAGAAAAGTCTCTGTGGACAATGTCAAGTTACAACGTCTGGCCGATCCTAAATAGTATAACACCAGCGTCTTCATGTACAGCGATTTCCAGGAATCGAGTGTTGGGCGCTTCTGACACCATACAGCCTGAAACGGCCATAGAGATGGACTCTGTCATTAACCCTTTGCTAAACCTCCCTACTTCCAGTCTTAATGAAAAAACAGAGTATGCTTATCCCACAACCGAGTCGTTGCCTGGTTTGCAACCGGATACCCTTCTCCAGTCACTTTTCTCTTTTGACTCAAACTCAACATTAACAGTGACCCCTACCAAATGCTCTATTTTTGTGGCCTGGTTTAAACAGACTTATTTGGTTCCGCCTTGGACATACATCTGGACGGTCCTCTTTGCCATTTTCTATTTGATTGGATTAGTGACATTCATTTTCCTTCTCATAAATGGTCACGACATACCTGACGCTCTGCTATGAAACTGGTCGATGGAACTTTGGCCCAGCCTTCGTCTTCTCACATCATGAAAAGGCCCTGACTTTTGTCAACATCTCCGCCAGTTGTGGAAGGCATAGTTTGGGATGCAGTGGAGTTTCAAATTCATGGCACTACAGAGATAATTAACGTACCAAATGTACTTCGTGTTTCCATGGGTGATGTGGTGAAAAACAATATATGGTCTGATGATTGGGATGTACATGCTATACAATCTTTGTTTTCAGATTTTAAGCATTATGCTGCATTTGATGCTGAAGATCTGTGTTTGAATGCTGCAAATTATGCTGATTTGTTTTGCTGCCAGCATTATGGCCATCATTACCTGCATAAAGCTAATACATTTAGAAATGTTTTTAATTACACACAATGGGAACACTGCCCGTCTCCATTGGAAGGTAGCTCAAAAACGTTCTTGCAAAAATGTACATATTTAACAGATTTAGATCAATACAAACCGGAATCATTTTATTTTAAATTAAATGTTTCGTCCAATCCTAAAGTGATGCTCACCCACACCAAATTAGTGTATTCCAAATCCTTTATTAATGAATTGTACGTGGTTGGTAATGATCTGTGGAAGGCCACTGTAGATCTCAAACCTGTTTGGGGTTTTAAATCCTGGCAGGTGTGGGGCATTGAAGCTTTACATCGCTTGTGCCTCATCCCGACTCAAATTTGATTTTTAAATGCCTCGGTCTATCAGACTACATGTTTTGGATTGGCTACTTCAAAGCAAATGAATGTACCTGCAAGTCCAGCTCTGGTTGAATAGCTGAACTGGACCAATCATACTGATTATTCCATTGATAACTTGCAATCCTTGTTTCAAAATCTTACTTTTAATATTTCTGCAATAGACCCCCTAGGTTGGTTAGTTTGGAAGACCAGCTCAGATGTTTGCCAACTCTGTTTCCATGACAAGGCTCCTGCCTATACACAGGAAAGGCCTGATCCATGTTTTTCTAACTCTCATTCGGGGACCACCTACTCTGTTGGAAACTTATGTCAAAACTGGTTAAAGTACTCAACACTTTCGTCAGTAAAACAACATTTGTCGTTACTATCAGGTGACATTGATTAGACAGATTTTATAAAGGGGCCTGTTGGTGCTAGATCAAAACGATTTATTTACGCAACCTATAATGAAATATGGAAGCTGTCTCAGATTGAAGCTGCTTCCTGTTTAAGGGTGATAGACAAGGCTAATTTAGAAAAAGTCCTTGCTGTCGTTGATAATAGTATTAACACTCTTTCTTCCCGTATTTACAGGTTGGACAGTATTGTTTCATCTGCTGTTGATATTGTGCAGGATAATGTGTCTGTTTTGTATCATGGACAGAAACAATTGCGTTCAATAATGCAGTTTACATGGACATTACCAACTCTTAAGATGGGGAAAATTCCTTGGTATTATTTGAACACAACATCTTTATTTCTGACTTTTAATTTATCAGACAAACAGCAATTTATGTCCATGAAAGATGCTACATACCCTCTTTTACATATTGAAAAATTAGAACCTTTGCCTTTTTCTGTGGCTGAAACTGAAGCTGCTATCTGGCTCATCCATGGGGTAATAACCTTACCATTTCCTTTGTTTAAATATAGCTCTTGAATGAAGCAATACCCCCTAGGCCACTATGAACCCTTAGGCAGTGCTTTCCTTCATGAGGTGTGGTCATTACCATTCACTTACAGATGCTTGCAGGATGATAAAGAAGTTTACCTAACTGGGGAATCATGCAATTCAACCATAGGTCATTCTCTGGTTTGCGAAAAATATACAATTGCACGGAGCCTGTAACCTGACGGCCCCGAATTTCGCATGCATTCTGAAAGGCATTCCAGTGCCAAATATTACACCAACTTTCACTCTGCTTGCAAACAGTAGTTATCTGCTTTTGAATAATGAGGACTGCTGTAGTATGCTTACCAGCATCCCTTACATTGTGACAGTCTTGCAACATGTGGTTTGCTGTAATAATGTGCTGTTTTCACCCCCACACGGGAGACTGGATAACTCGGTCTGGCCTTTCATTCCAACCTTGAAGGCAGACTTCGATTAGTTGAGCAGGACTAGAGCATTGTTATCCCCAAAAAAAGTTTCTCTCACATCTCCACGTGAAACATTCGTCCTTCATGTGGCCAATACCCGATCAGATGTACAAGGCCTTCTTAATACTGACCTCCCACTGCATTTCGGTGCTTAAGCTCATACCATTTTCAATGCCTCTCATACTACCGGCCTGGCCCCTTTTTTTTAAAGTTGTGGGCTCTGGCCTTGTGTCTTCGTTCCAAACTATTTTTGGTGTGATACTAGCATTTATTCATTCTATTTTTTCCAGCGTCTTCGGTGGATTGCCACTATTACTTGCCTTAGCTGCTGGAGTAATGCTGCTGATTTGCCTTCTGCGCAATGGCTGCTTTTCCTGTGGAATACACAAAATATTTGATTAGGGTCGGAGGCCTAGAGTTTAAAGACTAAACGAGATATGCAGCCCCACGGATTGAAAGCCAAAACACACTATATAGTTCGTAATCTCAGAAAAGAGCAACTTATGAAAAAACCTATCCAAGACTTCACAAAAAAATACAACAAATTTGTATGGATTCCCATCACTCACCATTCCAGGTGACATGCTTCATCATCTGGCTCTCCTTTAACTGGGCTAACACTCCACTCTAATGATGGAGGAGCCCAAGGATGTTTTCAAAGTTTATTAGTATAGGGGCGCTAGAGGGCGCACTTGCAGCATGGCCGCACTGCTGTGAGGCTCCTGCAGCCTGGAGAACTGATCCGGTCATTTATCCTTTTTTGCCGTCACCCCCTTCCTTTTTGGCCCCGGACCTAGGAGGTGTGGACAAGATACTCACTCGGTCCGAGTTTCATGTGCGTGGGAGGTTCCTGGCCGGAGTTGTGCGGGGTTGAAGTTATCCCCGGGAGACGCTCTGGAGGTGGATCGTACTGCTGACCGGCTCTCGTTCCTAAGTGAGCCCGAGGCGTGACACGTGGTGTGCAGGCCGAGAGGCACGTCCCACGGAGTGGTTTCCTGATGTGCTGCTCCGCTGCGGGACCCGCCGCTGGACGGTGACCTTGGCGCTTCGATCCTGCCAGGTACCGTTGGGGCTGTGAGGCGAAGAGTGGGGTGCTCCTGAGCTGAGGGGAGACTTCGCTCCCTCTGGACTGACGGCCGTGATTGGAGACGGCCATCACAAGGACGGGCAAGGCGGGGTTCCTCCACCTGCTCGTGCCCCCGTCTGCCTGCGAGCATTCCCTGCCTGGGTTTTCTGCTACTGGAGGTGAGCTGTGCTGTAGGCGCCCTCCGGGCGCATTGCTGCCTTACTGCCTGGGTGTCTCTTGGCGCCATTGGTGACACCGAACCCGTGCACATGAGGAGACGACCTTCGGCCATCGGCGGTGGGCGGTCTAGTATGCGTGTCCCGCTGCTGGCGGTGTGCTGGGTTTGTGCAGTGAGGATCTAGGTGCGCTGTGCCATTACGCTGTGCCTAACGTTAACATTTACATTAATCCTCCCTGTTGCCGCCTGCCTGCCCTACTGTACATGCTGTTTTGGGACTGGGCACCACTGTTGAGGGCACTGCTGTGACCTGCAATTTGCTTGTAGCACGGACTGGGGAGAGTGTTTGCTGTGCCGCCTGTCTGCCTATGGAGCTCTGTGGCTGGTGATACCGCACTGTGCGTTAAATAGTGCGGGCGTGACAATACCCCACTGATACTTGGACTGTGCCCTATCGTGCTGGCACTGGAATGAGCTGCGGCCTATAGGACACGTCTGAGCGGTGTTAGGGCCTGGGAGCTGTGGCCTACTCTGAGACATCTGTGTAATGCGTCACACCGGCTGAGGTACTGCAGACTCGACTTGTGGATAGCGTTGCGGGGCGATTGGTGATTGCTTCGACTTTCCTTCTTGCCCCCAGTGAGTACTGAGACAGACTGTGGGCGCTGTGCCATGGGCAAGCCGGACAATAAACAACCCAAATTGTCCTTTGAGTCAATGGCGGCCAGGAGGGGTACACGCCTTGCACAAGATTCTGGGAGCTCTAAGTCCCCCCGCCTGTCACGGATGCTGCCCCGCCACCTGTTACCCCAGACTTCCAACAAATGATGCAGGAAATGAGGCAGGGGTTTGCCCCCACCGTTGACAAAGTGGATAAACTGTCTTCGCGGATGGACGCAGTGGTGCAGAAGCTGGATGTGCATGAGGAATGCATAACTGCGGCGGAGCAGCGAATTTCGGACCATGATGATACTGCCGCTACACACACAACGCAGCTGGCGAGAATGGACAATATCCTGCAGGTGATAGCTGCTAAGAATGAGGAGTTGGAGGCCAGAAGTCGGCGCAACAATATACGCGTGGTGGGCGTACCGGAGACAACAAATGTGGGAAAAATGGAGTCGTATGTGGAGAAAATCCTACTGGGTGCGATTGGTGTGGAGGCGTTTTCTACCCAGTTTATTGTGGAGCGGGCGCACCGATCCCTCGGGCCGAGGCCTGCCACGGGTACCCCACCGCGCCCTATCATTGCGCGCATCCGAAACTATCGGGACCTGGACGCGGCCCTTCGGGCAGCCCGCACTACCCGTACACTCTCCTATGACGGGGTCAACTTCGCCATATACCCAGACTTCACGCCGATGGTACAGGAGCAGCGGCGCAAATTTCTTGCTGTCAAGAAGAAACTTAGAGAGTTACAGGTGGACTATGCTCTGTTATACCCCGCGAAGCTGAGAGTGACGCATCAGGCGAAACAGCATTTCTTTACCAATCCGCAACAAGGGGAGGATTTCGTGAAGCGCCTCAGACGGGACCGTGCTGCGGACCAGCGACGTGATGAAGGCGAACAGGAGGACTCACATTCGGCGGATGAGGCGGTTTGATCCTACTCACTGCATAGCTGTTCGCTGTGCTTTGTACTTTCTGGGCTGGTACTGCGATGGCCGGCTCGACTGCCTATTTGTTTCTACGCTTGGTACTATTGGAACTTAATATGTGGAATAGCGGACTCAGACGACTGGTTGCTGCTGAGGGCTATTGGAGGAACGTTGGCTGACGAGGGTAATATTCTCCAGGCACCCCCCTTCCCTGCGCCTGGGCCATACACACTGTCTATGAGGGGGCTCATAGCGTGGTGTGAGGGGGTGGTTCTGTGCACCTCTAGACTACGCCCCGGAGGGTATACCCCACTCTTGTGGATGTTACTAATGCTAATGTTTTGTTGGGTGGGTGGGGGGATGGGTGGGGGGTGGGCTAGCGGTCCTGGCAGGTTGGGGTTGGTCAGGTGGGAGGGGGGTGGATGCACTGCCACTGCGGTGCGATTGCTATTGGGGTCTATGGGTTGGAGTACTGATGGTTGTGGTTATGCTTTTCTTGTGCATTACGTTTTAGACCAAAGTCTTGCTTCTATTGGGTCCACACGGGGTCTTGCCTATGTGGGAGTGCCTTGGGGTGGTCCCGTGCCTTCTGATCACTATTGGCATCGACATGTGGGGAGGGGAGGACAATGTAAATGTCACATTGGTGGGGACGATGCCTTTGCATTTTTGACGCTGTATTTTGAATTTGCGTTGGTACTGGGACTGATTGCGCAATTGTTTCATGTTAGTCATTGGTTGGGGTTAGGCGGGGGTTGTCAGGTTCAGGGGATGGAGGAGGTCGGGGATGCATGTGGTGTGGATTTGGTGTGGGGGGAGTGTATGCTGGTTCAGGATCAGGTTGCTCCTTGCCGGGGAGGCAAGGGCATAGAGTGGATGTCTATGTTACAGTACCCATTGTGCATGAGTGATGCCAGAGGCCGCACTAGATAGGATATCGATTTTGACCTGGAATGTACGTGGCCTCAATGATGCCAGGAAATGTAGGAATGTGCTACAGTATCTGGATAGACATTCAATACAAATTGCTCTCCTTCAGGAAACACATTTGCGACAGACAGCGGATCCCACATTTGGTAGGCAATGGGCCACAGTTAGGAAATTTTCATCATACTCCTCATATGCACGGGGTGTTGTTGTGTTGTTGTGTTGATTAAAAAAACTCTTTCTTTTCGGGAGATGGGAGTTCGGGTGGACCCGGATGGGAGGTATGTGATGCTGTGGGGGAGGCTTGGGTTGGATACTGTGCTGTTTGTGAACTGTTACGCGCCAAATGTTGATACGCCTGACTTCTTTCTCACACTTTGGGGTCACGTTTTGGCTGTGGAGGCCTCGCATATTGTGTGGGGTGGTGTGGGGTGGTGATTTTAACTTGGCGATGCGGGCTGTGGAGGATAGATCTGATGGGAGTCACCAATACAATACTCAAGCAAGAGATGTGTTACAGAGCATTGTGGAGGAGGCGGGGTTGGTGGATAGTTGGAGATATGCTCATCCGGGTGGTAAAGAGGGCACACACTTCACTGGACTATATTTTTCTATCCAGGGGACTTGTTGTAGGGATACATGAGGTAGAACATCTCCCCAGGACGTACTCAGATAATAGCCCGGTCAAGATTGTGCTGACGATACCGGGGCTCCGTAGGCCGCGCCCCCCCTGGAGGCTGTTCCCTTCCGCCCTGTTGGATCCCATATTTAAGGCAGAGCTTAGAGAGGAAATTGAGGCGTTTTTCCCAGGAATAGGGGGTCTGTGGATAGTGTGGAAATGATATGGGAGGCGTTTAAGGTAACGGTCCGTGGTGTCACAATGTCTAAGAGTAGTGGAGTGCTCAAGGCTATAGTTCGTACCATTTCAGGCTTGGAGGCTGACCTAAAGCGGCTAGAAAATAGAATGCTGACCCGGAACTTAGACGTCAGTTTCGAGACAAATTATCAGAATATGTGGAAGAGGCAGCAAGGGAGGTCAAGCACAGAGGGAAATATTGGACTGCGAGGAAGTACTGCGAGGGTGAGAGACCAGGGAAGGGGCTCGCTGCGCTCACGAGACACCCCCGCTTTAGTAAGATGTCTTGGAATTGGTCCTGCAGGACGGTAGGCATTGTCGGAAGGCAACGGAGATTCAGGAGGCGTTTGTGCAGCACTATACACAGTTATACACTACACAACAAGCGGGTGAGCTTCGATATGGGGGATTCTTAGATGATCTTGCTTTATGCTGGCTGTCGGACGATCATAGGGCGTTTCTTGGTAGGCCCCTTGAGGTGGAGGAAATCAGGGACGCCATTATGTCCTTGAATAATGGAAAGGCAACGGGGTTGGATGGGCTCCCTGCCGAGTTTTACAAATGCTATGTGGATATTATGGCTCCAGTTCTCAGGGAGGTCTTTGAGGAGTCTTTGGAGGTGGGGATACTACCAGGGTCAATGAGGGAGGTGGCAATTACTTCTTTGCTTAAGCCTGGCAAGAGTCCCTCGGACGTGGACTCCTACCGGCCCCTGTCCCTGCTAAACTGCGATGTCAAAATTTTGGCAAAGGTCCTGGCAGCGCGTTTTACATTGCTTATGCCTGCTATTGTGCTACCGGATCAGTCCGGTTTTATACCGGGCCGCGCGACCTCGCATAATCTTCGAACTTTATTCTCTTTGATCCCAACAATAGCCCCAGATCTCCCTATGGCCGCGGTTTTTCTAGACGCCACAAAGGCGTTTGATTCGGTTGAGTGGAATTACCTTATAGACGTCTTATGTAGAATGGGCTTCCCCAGGATTTTTATCTCATGGGTGAAACTGTTATACACTCAGCCTGTGGCGAGGGTGATTGTGAATGGTGTCCTCTCCACCCAACTCTTCATAACGAGGGGGATCAGACAGGGTTGTCCTCTCTCCCCCCTGTTATTTGCTATTGCCATAGAACCACTGGCCTGTAGAATTCGGCAATTGCATAAACATAGCGCGTTTAATTGTTATCAGCGCCAAATACGGATATCGCTGTATGCGGATGATGTCACGCTGTATGTGAGGGATCTGCAGGTGAATCTCAACGCGCTTCTACGAGAGCTCGTTGCGTTCGGAGGTATATCTGGCATACATATTAATTGGCGGAAATCTCAATTTTTCCCTCTCACTGCAGCGGTTCACAGATTCCCGCTGGACTATCCCCTGGAGTGGTGCGACTCGGATATTCGCTATTTGGGCATAGTGGTATCCCTTGATAGGGAGGAAACGATCAGACTTAATTATGGCATTGCTATTACCAAACTAGCAGATAATGTTACCAGATGGATGTCCTTGCCCTTGTCTATGGCGGGTAGAGCGTCATTGGTAAAGATGGTGATATTGCCTCGCTTTTTATACTTATTTGAGAATATTCCCTATCACCCGGGCGCGTATTTTTTTAAGCGCCTCCGTTCGGAACTGCTCCGACTGTTCTGGGGAGGCAAACAACCGAGGTTGGCATGGTCTACTTTAATACTGCCCTACGATAGAGGAGGGTTTGACATCCCGGATTTTGAAGTTTATTATATGAGCGCCCAAGCGCAATATGCCTATAACTGGATGTGTCCCACGCCATTTATGCCTCAGATAGCTGCTGAGCAATGGGTTGCGCATCCCCTCCCGTTGGAGGGTATGGTGCTGGGGAAAGTCGGGGATGTGGATACACAGCCTACCACGGTGACTTGCACGGTAGACGCCTGGGCACGAATCGCGAAGGCATTAGACCTAACTTTCCTTTACTCGCCGGCACTTCCTCTGGCCTATCATCCTGCAATGTCCTTGCTACAAGAACTAGGGTTTCAACGCATGTGTAAACTGTCAGGATTCCCCGGCCGCTGGTAGATCACTGCCTGCAGTCCGAGTCTGTAATGGGCTCGAAAACTACAATACCCATGATTCTTAGCGCGGCGCGTCGGAATGACGCTATGCGACCGGAAATGGAATATCCAGGCACTCGTGGAGAGACGCGCTGCCGATTATTCCTCCCGGCGAGCAAGAGTGATTGCTCGAGTTACCAGTTCCTAGTCGGTGCTTGTTGCGGTGGGCTGAGGTAAGCTCACACCGTTTGTTCATTGGACCTTATGGATTACTTTGGAGGGGCTTAGGAAGCGCCCGTGTTCTTGGTATCTGGGAACCCGCTTCTTGGAGATTTCGTGTCACCTTCACCGGTGTGACACCGTACCTTGGATTACCTTGGAGGGGCTTAGGAAGCGCCCGCATCGAGAGTTGAGAACTTCGTATCAGGTTTCCTCCGGTTTGGGGGGTGCTTGTGTCGTGTACATTTCTGGCGAAAACTACTTTTTTCTCTGCTCTAACAACCCAATTAGGGGTTGGATCCTATCCCTGCCGGACACCTAGGTTTAGGTGCCTCTTGATTTGTGAAAAAGTTTAGTCCCTGCTTGCACTTGCAGAGACGTATCTGCGTAGACGCTGGGTTTACTCCATTTGCTTTGTGCTGGGCAGCTTTTCTTTTATTAGTTTGTTTTCAGGAACATACATTGCTGACTCCATTTAGGTGGTATATGAAACGTGTAGGTTGCTAGACACTTATATGCCTTCTGATCTGACCCTTGACTTTGCTGTTCATTTATCCACCTCGGAGGGGAAAATATTTACGAAAACTGTATTTAGTTACTTGGAAAAGAGTGATAGGTGATCATTATTTATCCTGGGGCTTTCTGGTCTTCTTCATTCCCATTTGGGTAGGTGTACCTACATATCCTATTCTCTTGAACACTATCACCAGAGGTGGGAAAGGAAGTGGCATATTTATGTTTTTTGTTGTTGTTTTTTTAAGTAGGAAAACCTGGGAATTGAGAAGACGCCCATTCTATTACTCTTTGCTTCAGCATACCTGTAAGATATTTCAGGTGAGGAAAAGCGTAGCTTATTGTGTGGATAGGTTATCAGCCTAGGGTTACAATTCCACTTATCCCATGCTTTATATATTTACAGGTTTCCAGTTCCAGCCGCCCAGCTGTTCCCCTCCGGACCTATCTTTTTTCCCCCGCTTGATCTCCTTAATAGTCTGCGAACTTGATAGCCAGACTTGGGATGATCTAGAGGTGGGCCCCCTTTATAGCATCAATCCAATCCCGAGGAACAACAACGAAAGACCTGACATAAACGACTTGGTATGCTTACATGGGGGGTCTGTTCCGTGAGGGCAGTTTTTGTACCCGTGAACAATTTTTTGGGGGTGCGGCGCCCTCTCCGTTGGATGTGTTTTATTATATCCGCCTTAGACAGGGCCTGCGTACGCTGCTGCCTGAGTTCCCGAGGGAGCCGGGAGTGGCTCTACCGTTACACGCGATGCTGGTGTCGGACGGACGTCATCTGGTCTCCAAGCTGTACGGCACTATTAGGAAACAGAAAGGGGCACCGACTAATCGGGCGCGGGGACATTGGAATCTTGAACTTGGAGTTGACATTCCGGATGAGAAATGGGCTTACTGTTGTGGCGTGACTGCCAATATCTCTTCTAGCTGCCGTCTGAAGATCATTCACTATAAAATTATACGGCGTTGTTACTACACCCCGGCCAGAAAGTTCAGATTCCGCTTGGCAGAGGACGATAGATGTGTTCGGTGCCGGGCAGAGGGTGCTGATTTTCTACACTTGGCATGGGAGTGCAGAGCCATATATGAATACTGGGCACAGGTTCACGAGGCCCTGCAGGTCATGACTGAGAAGGCGGTGCAATTTGATCCCATAGTGATGCTGCTAGGGTACACTAAGGAGGTGCCGGCACCTTATCGTAGGTTTACAGATGTGGCTCTACTATTGGCGAAACGGCGAGTGGCCTGTCGTTGGGGAAGAGGCAGGGCGCCGAAATTCAAGGAGTGGCTGGATGATGTCACATATTGTCAGAATCAGTATAATATATATGCTGACATGATGCCAGTGAACTCTAGGCCTAAAGATTTCTGGAGTCCACTACAGGTTTATTTGCTGACCAGGGTTGTGCGCGATACTGACTCAGAGAGTGAAGATCGAGTTGGAGTGGGTTAGAGGCGCACCACTTACCAGACATTATGCGTTTTTTTTTACGATACATTTACCATTATGGGGTGTGCTACCCAGTGCCCTGCTGGAAAGGTGGTTGGCTAGGCATGGTTGTCTGGATATCACAGAAACGGAGGTTGGTTGATGGATGGTGGGGTGTGGGTGATAGGTGCTTTTCAGAGCTGTATGCTATGGGTACGGGGGTAGTGCTAACTGTTCCGTTGTGATTCTTTGGCACTGTACTCTACGGGATTCCTGTCCACGATTTTGGGACCCCTCACTGGACATTGTGTCTTTATTGTACGCTGCCCTCCGGCGCGATTTTAATATGCTGTCATCATATGCACCGCATCCTGAACGAGACATGGACCACTGCTTATAGATATCTGATGCTGAAATGTACCTGTATATGTCTGTGCTTTACTCGTGTATCGGATCTGAATGTACATCACTGTGTCTTCCTGACTTCCTTCTACTCTTCCAATAAAGGTTTAAAAAAAAAAAAAAGTTTATTAGTACAGATGTGAGCCGGTGTTGTTTGTAGAGTGTATGGGGAGAGTAGTGCAGTGCAAAAAAATATAAAGTGAATTCTAAAATTGAAGCGTTATCAGACACCTAGTTTATTATTGTCTGAGAACGTACAATCATTAAAAACAGTGCAGGGGGATAGTTTTAATAAATAGCCATCCCTAAATGTATACTGCTCAACATGTTTCAGCACTACGCGGTGAGAGAGACACCAGTGCTTTCATCAGGACCTAAGCGATAATTAAGCTGCTACTGCAAATAGTGAGAAAATAAATAAATACTGTAAAGGATACTCTGTAGAATAGTCTTTGCACAGTAACAATGCCTTCAACCTCTTGGATAATCGAAAAAGAAACAAGAGGTATGTGGAACAGAAAGTCTTGGAAGGAAAAAACATTAGTGCCTTTTTAATCAAGTAGTTAAATTTAACCATCCCATGTCCCCAACAAATGGATTTTATTTCAAAATTGCGCCCCCTTACCTCACGAGTATGGAGGACAGGCCTGTGGTGTGAGTCTTGCTCCATTGTCTCACGGCGTGCATGTCTGTGGTTTCAGGGAAACCTCTCCACACCCTCTAGTTTACTTATTCACGAGTCATGGCAGAAATTATGGGCTTAGCGTACGGTGACGATGATTTACGGTCAGTCCTGTCTCTAAATCCTTGACAGTATCCCAACAACTATAATAAACAATGAAGATGAATGGCACAAAGTTCTAGGTTTGAAGAAATCACACTCAAGAACTGTAGTCCTTGGTCTTACCATGGCGGAATATCTCAGAGGGAATTGTGCCCCTACTGGCCTCTTGGTAACAAATGCCCCTAGATTATTTCTTAAAGATAAAGAATTCCTGAAGGATTGGTCGATGATCGCATGGCGCTGCACGTGTGATTGGCTCATACTTATCATCAAAACAGCCAAGCGCATGGCAGACACCATTTTGATTGAGATACAGGTATTAGAAACTCAAATCAAAGGGACCATTAGTACATCTTTCAAGAAAAATCGAGATGAGACAAATAAGACCAATAGAGAATTTAAAGACAACATTCTCTTTACAAAAATTGAGAAGTTCAAGAAGGACCTTGCCAAATTTGCGTTTGACAAAGTATACCCGTATACATCTGACAGTTATGTGGCCCCTGATTACAATAACAAAGGTCATAGAATAGGGTCTACATATGGTTCTTCATCATCTTCATCTGATGAAGACAATTCGAGTGGTTCCAACAGCTCACTACAGTGCGGCCAACGTAGTAGAGGTAAAGGTAGGGGCTATCAACAAAGATGGCGTGGAGGTCTTCCTAATCAGTGTCCTCCATGGTGGCAACCCAATCCTTGGCAACCCCCCTTTTCCCCAGGAGCGAGGGGACCAATGGGCCCAATGGGTATTTTCCAACAAACTATCCAGGAAACTTCCCTAACCAGTCTTTTTTAGGGTTTGGCCGAGGACCACCAAGGTGCAGGCGCAGAAACCAGAGAGCGCAGGTACATTGGAGTCCACCAGCATCTCCGCGTACTCTTCGGAGTTCCAAGAAGAAAGTGGGGGCGCAAGCGGGACAGAGCACGGAGTTGGACTAATAATCAATCTTAGTTCAAAGATTCTGAGCACAGAAGAAGAAAGGGTACTCAATAGAGTACTAGGA
Organism: Lissotriton vulgaris; assembly: GCF_964263255.1. Lineage (NCBI taxonomy): Eukaryota > Metazoa > Chordata > Amphibia > Caudata > Salamandridae > Lissotriton > Lissotriton vulgaris. Next base: position 262,236,998 of record NC_141700.1, on the reverse strand, counting down.
TTTGTTACAACAACTGCTGGTGATCCATTTGGGGTCAACTGGGAAATGGCCAATTTTTTCAGAAAGGTGCGTTTGCATTTTTTCTTTAAGGACAAAACGGGGGTTGGAGAACCTTTAGACACCAACACAGGTCTCAGACAGAAATCCACGTTTTACCCACCTACCCATATGGTACCACCTCAAGTCCTCACTTTTGAGAAGGCAGTGAGAAAAGACATAGCTACAATTCTGGACAAAGAACGTAAGAGATTTTGCAATCTACCAAAGTCAGAGCAGATAGCCTTGAAAAGTTTAATGTTTGACCCTCTAATTACAATCAAACTGGCAGACAAGGGTGGCGCCACAGTCCTGCTGGACTCTGCTGTTTATCGAGCAGAATGTTTAAGACAAATGGGGGTGAGGACATCCTACCGCCCGCTCAAGGAAGATCCAACTGAAAGAATCAGAAATGACATCTCTATCATGGTTGAATAAGCTGTTAATGAGGGATGGATTACCACTCTTGAGGCTACCTTTTTACATACCAAACATCCGGTCATGCCTTACTTTTATGTCCTCCCCAAAGTTCACAAACCCACTAGACCACCAGTGGGTCGTCCTATCATTTCAGAGATCGGGTCGTTACTTGAACCCTTGTCCACGTTTGTGGATTTATTTCTCAATCCAATGGTGCGAGAAATGCCAACATTCCTCCAGGATACTAAGGATGTCCTGCGGTTATTACCTAATGTTGAGTTCAACCACAACACTGATCTTCTTGTCTCATTCGACGTTGAGTCGTTGTATACTTCGATCCCTCAAGATGAGACACTAGATACAGTTGATGGACTGCTTGAAAAACGGGATTTACAATCTATTACGCCCGTACACGTTATCATGGCACTGGCTCAGATTGCCATGAAAAACAATTTTTTTAAATTTGAGGACACCATATATCTTCAAATCAGTGGCACAAGTATGGGAAGTATTTTTGCCCCAAGTTTGGCAAATCTTTATGTTCATGGATTTGAACAAGAGCACGTACTGAGCGAGAACAACCCTTACCGAGAATCGATACGTTTATGGAAAAGGTACATAGACGATATCCTGGTTGTCTGGCGAGGGGATATAGCCAATGTCAATGTCTTTTTAGATTGGCTCAATAGTCGTAACAACTTCCTCAAATTTACTGTGGAAAGACACAGACTAGCATTTCTGGATCTGCTTATTGTTGCATCACCTCATGGCCTAGAAACAGAACTCTATACCAAATCCATGGCCAGGAACTCATTACTGAGCTTTAAAAGCCATCATCCAGTTGCTTTGAAAGAGAATCTACCGTTCGGTCAGTTTCTGCAACTGCGCAGGAACTGTTCGACCAAAGATAGTTTTCATAAACATGTTGAGAAACTAACATCAAATCTCTTACAAAGAGACTATCCAGCCAAATTGGTACGCCGCGCAGCGAAACGTGCTGTTAACAATATCCGCAACGGCCTTTTAGAGATGAATACCAAAAAAGAGACCAATTCCAGACTGACCTTTGTCAACACTTACAGTACTGAGTCTAATGAAATAAAGAAGACTATCCGTCGCCATTGGAAGATACTGAACATTGGGTGAGAAAAGCTGCCAGAACCTCTTTTTGCTTTTAAACGGAACAGCAATCTGCGTGACAAACTTGTACACACTAGACCCCGCAGCCTTACTATACAAGCTCAGAATACCATGTGGGATTTACCACCTGTACAGGGACATTTTCCTTGCTGACAATACAAAGTTTGTCCATTGACAAAGAAATCAAAAACAGTGGTCATTGGCACAGACCGACCTTGGATCCAGAAAAGTTTCACGAACTGTAATAGTGAAAAGGTGGTCTATTTGATTGTTTGTCCTTGCAACATGAGGTACGTGGGGATGACCTCGTGCAAGGTGAAACTGCGAATCATGGAACACATGAGTACTATAAGATGTAAAAACAGGCTACACGTTTGACTTCTCACTACCTAGAAAAGAACCACCGTCCAGAAGACATGGAATGGACCGTACTGGAACAGCCATTTATCCCACAACATGTCACTGACATCGACGTTTCTCTTACTAAAGGAGCAAAAGTGGGTGTTTAGACTTAGAAGTGACACAGAGGGGCTGAATGATTCCATTCCTTGGTCTACCTTATGATTGGCAGAGGCCATTTTTTACTAGAGGTCCCCGTAATAATCTGAAGGGCCCCCACTATTGGAAGTACATAGATATTGAGAGATATATTGTGGATTGTAATCCTTCTGTAATTCGGTATGCCATCATATACACTTTTGATGACACATTCTTTCATGCCATCTTAATGACCAGAGATTACTGTTCATGAATAAATAAGATCTGATAGTGCATCAATCTACCAAGTCCTAGCTGTGACGTTACATCGATCTTGCATTGTCTTATTGTTCCATATCACGTGCCTTTTTCTCGTTATTTCTAATGTCCATATAACAATATCCTGAATAACTAAGATCTGAATTCGCGTAGTCCCAATCGTGCGTATAAGCATTCTCGCACTATTAATTTAGCCAAAAACGTCAATAATGACTCGTAAACTACATGTCCCATGATTTCTTGGGCGCTTTTGTAGTTCTATGCGTGTTCCCGCGAGAGGCTGACCGTATTCTCGCATCTCGCGAGATTACGCACTGAGACCGCCAGAGCAGTTATAAACAGAAGCTTTTCTGGTAAATCGGTACCTCCCCAACGGCTTAGAGGATAGCCTGAGGTACCGACGGAAAGGTAGGGTTGACTAATCACTAATTTGAATACTTTAAGATGGATTCGGGAAAGTGTGTGAATGCGATTGAAAACCAGAATTTATAACGTACTTACATACTTTATGACTAACTGTAGAAAGCATATGAATGCGATTAAAACTTCTACTCGTAAATGAATGCTTAGTTTGATAACGGTTTGACATTATGCTTGAGGTTTATAATTGTTCCTCAGGATAATGTAGACACACTATTGCTACTATTTTTTGCAGATTCAGGCTGCATTAAGAATACGAGTAATGACGCTTTTTACCATAGAAATTGAGGCAAGAATATGTTTAAGAGCAAGAACATTAATGTTTGGGACTAAATCTCTTCCAAATCTCTTCAAATAATGTACAAAATGATCGCGCATGATCAGAGTATATATAAGAAAAAAAAATCCCCTGATTACAACTAAAGGGGCTCACAAAGAATTATGAGTACTATTGAGTGGTAGGGGCTCCTATCGACCATGTGAGCATACAACGCTGTGATGCCAAATGTATAGGAAGAATTACTCACCAACTGTATTGATGTTTGGTGCTATGTTTTCTTCCTAGAGCGGTGCCTCCTTTGCCCTGAGCTTGTTGCCAGGTGGGGTGAGGCCTGTCCTCCATACTCTTGAGGTAAGGGGGTGCAATTTTCAAATAGAATCCATTTGTTGGGGACATGGGATGGTTAAATGTAACTACTTGATTAAAAAGGCACTAATGTTTTTTCCTTCCAAGACTTTCTGTTCCACATACCTCTTGTTTCTTTTTAGATTATCCAAGAGGTTGAAGGCATTGTTACTGTGCAAAGACTATTCTACAGAGTATCCTTTACAGTATTTATTTATTTTCTTACTATTTGCAGTAGCAGCTTAATTATCGCTTAGGTCCTGATGAAAGCACTGGGGTCTCTCTCACCGCGTAGTGCTGAAACATGTTGACCAGTATACATTTAGGGATGGCTATTTATTAAAACTATCCCCCTGCACTGTTTTTAATGATTGTACGTTCTCAGACAATAATAAACTAGGTGTCTGATAACGCTTCAATTTTAGAATTCACTTTATATTTTTTTGCACTGCACTACTCTCCACATACACTCTACAAACAACACCGGCTCACATCTGTACTAATAAACTTTGAAAACATCCTTGGGCTCCTCCATCATTAGGGTGGAGTGTTAGCCCTGTTAAAGTAGACCCAGATGATGAAGCATGTCACCTGGAATGGTGAGTGATGGGAATCCATACAAATTTGTTGTATTTTTTTGAGAAGTCTTGGATAGGTTTTTTCATAAGTTGCTCTTTTCTGAGACTACGGGCTATATAGTGTGTTTTTACTTTTCCTGTGGCCCTAAACTGCCAAGACCGGCTGCAGATGCTTCGTAGCCGTATGCTTGAATGCTATGGTGCTCTGCCCCTGGCCACACTCAGAGTGGCTTACGGATTGTCCTTTCGTTTTTCATACTACACTTGCGTGCAACCTGTCTTCACCTGTCTGGAATGTTCATTTGAATGGGAATTGGACCTTTGCCTCTCCAATATGGTGTCTCCTTCCCCAGATTTTGATCTGCTGATGAGTCCCTTAGTGTCCCATGAGCAAGAGTGTTCCAGTGTTAGGATTCGCTAGGAGTTTTGGCACAGTGAGATATCTGTGCAGTGGCACAGGATTTCATACAAAGAAGTTACATAGAGCATCACGCAAGTTGTCTTTTGATGGTGCTGGAGGCACCCCTTATTGAGGAACATGTTTGTTCTTTCAGTTTGCTGGAGTGGATGGTGTCTCTTTTTTCTGACGACCATCTGCAGGATTTTTTTTTTTTACATGTACTCTTTTTTTAAATACTTTTGTATATGTCAACCTTGTTGAAAGACGAACTATTTCTTCCATTCCTTCACAGAATTATTATGCTGACTTTGAAACTGATTTTCTCTCCCGGATTCGAAATCAATTAAAGATCGATGCTCTAACTTCTTGCTCAGACTGCTTGAACTCTGTGTTCTCCATAAACCTCTGTCCGATGGCCTGACCAGGGGAGGGAGTAGTGAGGTAATGGGATTCACTGCAGACTTTGCTAAGTTAGCAATAGTTAGTATGTGCTTGGCAGCCATCTTGCTGCTTTTGCACGCATTACTACATGGCTTTATTCTCGTGGATAGAGTGCTGGTGCATTCTCGCATGCGAACTGTTTGATTTTCACACATTTAGCTGTACACTGTGCTTCTCGTCTGCACAATGTGTTCAGGTCGAAAAACAATGTATGCTGTTGATTCACTTTGGTCAGTCCTACGCTCATAGACACAACATCTAACACAGCTGCACTACTGAAAGTCGAGTGCTTTTAATATGGCATTGCATGCATGAAAAGGCACTTAGAGAGATTAATTCCAACGAAAAAGAGCTGTGCTTGTCCTGAGATGTAATTCCTTGCATCTAACCTTGGAAGTATGGTGTCCCCCTGACAAAGCCTAGAGGTCTTCTATAATTAAAATAAACTAGCTGTTAGCACGGTGAGGGTGGTAAGGCGCTCTAGTCCTGTTTCCACTATCACTATAATATGATTTCCCCTTTTGTGCTTTATGGAATTGTAACCATGCTGATTGTATTGTTCTTATGCATTTTGCTGCTAGTATTGGCTCGCGTACTGCATTATAGAGCACATTAGTTAAAATAAACATTTTAAACTATATTGTGTCTCTGTTTACTCATGTTGTGGACAAGTATGAGTGTTTGAACGAAAGAGTGGTCTTCCCGCGATTCCTGAGAGGGACGGAGTGACCTGTTCTAGGATGTCGAATCATTGGTAGCTTCACTATAGTACGGAGAACGAATGAGACCCTATAGCTAGTCGGATTGGGGTTCTGGGCACCAAGGTGGATTTTCTGGTACACCACTACACACTAAGGTCCTGGTTTCCTGTGCATAGTTCTGTGTGTGTGCAGAATCCCTGCAACAATAACAATGTTGTGTACAGCTTTACATGCTAATAGTCATGTGCCAATATGATGGTATAAGCACATTCTAGACAGAATGGGTCCTCATATTCAATCTTTGGACAATTTAGCAAATGCTACTACATTAATGAATGTCAAGAGTCAGAATGAAATCGATCAGGGTTGTAGCAATATATCAAAGACTTTGTGCAAGTTGAAATTCCCCTTCAAGTTCTGCAGACACTGCCTTCACATAAAAGGAAACAAGATGATGTGAAACATGATATTGAGGAGGCATCTGGCCTTAGCAGTATTTCTGTAGCAGATATTCAAAATGTATGGAGCAAAAGGAGCAGACATGGCAGCTTTATCAACTGAGAGACAAGCAGAAACAAGAGGTTGTGAAAAACCTCTCCCATTTAAATTCATCCAGGCCCAGGGGATGTGGTCCCCAGGGCCAAAATCAGCCTGTGGGAGGGGGGCCACCCCCTTATATTTTGGCCATGTCCCAGGGGGGCAGGAAGGGTGACACGCAGCCCCCCTCCCTCATTAAGTCATGTCTGGGCCCAGGGGATAGAGTCCCCAGAACCGTTCTGGACCTGATGCTCATTTGACAAATATGAAACCTCAATGGAAGGGAATTACAAATATAAACAAAGCAGGTGCCCTGTTGAAGCTCCACTTCAGTAAAGGACAAATAATCCTAACTCTTGGGGTTCGCAAAGGCAAAGCAAGTGTGTTTTATCAGCAACTTCATATTGAAAAACAATCTGAAATCCTTCGAGGAGGTGACTGCATCGTTGATCTATTGGAGTACAATTTGTATGTAACTGTGACAAGTGGGTTCTTTGTTGTCCTGCACTGGTGAGAGCAGAGTCCATGGTTCGCTCTTTAAATTGCTAGGAGTATACAAATGTGGAAATCACTTGGATTCTTCCCCGTTTGGCCCACCCACCGAAGTCATATCCGAAGGTCTTTCTGCCTTTTGCCAAGATGAAGGACGGCTCAACAAGCGACCCTCCCCAGCAAGTTTCCCCGCCGATTTTGGCGAGTAGTTCTTGATTCTGGGGAATATGAGGGCATTTCCACCAAACAAAGAAGCACTTACTTCATATAGTTAAGAGGAAGGATCCTTGTTTGGTGGAGATTTACCTCTTTGTAGTCTCATCATCTTCTCTATAGGAGGATTCATGTTATCACATATTTCTGGATAAAGACGCACCAGGAACAATCACATTGACAAAACTCACACAAGGTCATGATGACATTTCCTCTTACTCCATTACGCAGCTGTAGTGTAGAATATGTATTGGACATTTATCCAAGGAGATAGCACTTAGTAATTAACCAGTAGAAAGTACTCTACTTGGATAGATATTTTGTGTAAAACTGTGGACTCTTATTGGAAAAAAGGGAAGGTGCAGTTCCTTTGTGGCTGAGTCACTCATACAGCTACTGACATACCCAAACAGATACTTAGGTATCCAATCACATATTCAGGCACTCACACACCCACTTATAGACCCACTCAGACACTCACATACCCACTCACAAATGCACTCACTCACAGACCCATGGTGCCACTCCCACAGCTACTCATACCCCCACTCAAACACTCAACCCCCATTCACAGACCCACTCAAACGCATACAGCCATTCACAGACTCAGTAATACACTCATGCACCCACCCAGTAATAAACTCATGCACCCACTCAGTAATACATTCATGCACCCACTCACAGACCCATAGAGCCACTTACACAGCCACCCACAGACCCACTCCGAGACTCACATACCTACTCGCAAACCCACTTATGCACTCACTCACAGACTGACTCACACACTCATGGGGGTACTCACAAACCCACTCAGACACTCTCACACCTACTCACAGACCCACTGAGAAACTTACTCAGACACTCATGCACCCATCAGACACCCACTCAGATACTCATGCACCCACTCACAGACCCACTCAGACACCCACTAACACACCCAGTGAGACTTGTATGCAGATACTTCCAGACCCATAAAGTTACTCACACACCCATTGAGACACTCATGCATTCACTCACACACTCACTCTCAAAGGTTATAGGTTACAGCTAAGAAATACAATTAAAATAACTGTAGGAATTCACTGAAAAAAACAAAGGCTACAAGGAAGTTATAGTTAGAAAACAAAATTAACAAAACCATAGAAATGCACTGAAAAAAACGTTTCAGGGACACTATAGTTGAGCACAGATTTCATTCATACTAAACTCAGCAGTTATAGTTAGCTGAGCTAACTATAACTTACAACCTCACAGTGCACTGCTTATGACCTCACATATTACATCACTCATGAAATGATCAGTGACTTCCCTGATGACATCACTGATGACATCTCAAATGACATCCCTGATGACATCACATAACCACTGACACACCTACTCGCACCCCCGCACAACCTCTCATACACCTACGGACCTACCCATATAATCACTCACATACCCTCTCACTCACACACACAGTCACTGACACAGCCGCTCACCCATGTACCTACGCACACACCGACCCTCTCACCCGTACTCTCACTCACAGCCATGCACTCATCTATACAGCTACTCCCACCCCAATGTATTCACCGAATGCACCAATCACAAACCCAGTCATTCATCCATACAGCCGCTCAACCGAGCCACTCACACACCCAAACAACCACATACATACCCATTCACATATCCATACAAGCTCTCACACATCTACTCACTCACTCACCCATACAGTCACTCTCCAACACAGCCACTCCCACACCCACTCAGTAAACCAAACACTCCCTCAAACAGCCTTTCACTCACCCATACAGCCTCTTACATACCCAGTTACACACCCATGCAGTCACTCACCCAGCCACTCAGATATCCATACAGCCACTCACACACCCACTCACCCACCCATACAGTCACTCACACAACCACTTACTCACCCATGCAGCTATTCACACACCCACTTATTCATACATACAACCACTCACATAACCATTCACACAAGAGTAACTCTCACAAGGATACCCACAGTCACACAACCACTCACATAATATATGTCAGAAATAGTATCAGTCATTAGTAGTACACAAGTATACAAAAGTAACTTTTGTAGTAGCTTAGCATATATGTTTAGCACTCAAACCTTTAGAAAACACTTACACGCATCGTGTGATGTCATCAGTGACGTCATTTGAGATGTCATCAGTGATGCCACTAGTGATGTCATTGACCATGTCATGAGTGATGTAATATGTGAAGTAATAAACAGTGCATTGTGGGGCATAAGTTAAAGGTAGCTCAGCTAAGTATAACTGCTGAATTTCACTGGTTTTGTATGAGTGAAATCTGAGTCCAACTATAACGTCCCTGTAACCTTTGATTTTTTTCAGTGGATGTATATATCTATATGAAAATTGGAAACCATGCATTTGAGGCAAAAATATGTGTATTTTCAGGACTCATAGACTGATGTTTTGAGAAAAATGGTTGAATTTCTAATTGAACTTCCAGTTGAATTTACAATTCAACAATCCCCATCATTGACTTCTGTAACAATAACCGTTATTTTAGCTCCAAGATATCATTCACGGTGAATGCATGCTTTACAAATGCATATTATTTTATTTTATATTTAAAGCTGATCGTTGAGTGATAAATTATCCAGTGTTGCAGAGACTTATTACTACCTTGGTGCGTTGCAGCTATGGCTGTCCTGCATCACTCATATAGAGGAGTTCAAAGTTGCAAAAACCTTTTTTTTCATTACTGCTGGCAAACCTGCTTGATGCACTGAGGTGATCACAGTTGATAATCTTGGATGAGTGGCCACTAATGTAATCTTGTATGATGTGGTCACTATTACAACATAATAATAATTAGTAGCGCAGGATGATTTTCATTGGACATAAGTAGCTCTTACTACAGGAAAGGTTCAAGACCTCAGTTCTTTACCTTCAGATCTCATCCCTTTTCCCTGCCTTTTCTAGATGTCTCACCAAAGCATACAATGCACTAACTCAGACCTTTTGGCCGATATGCTTATGAAAGAGGTTTTACCAATGGTCTTGTGGGTTTATGGTAGTAGGGTTTAAGTCTATCCAGAGCTGGTTTGGGGAATTGTACATCCTAGGTGAAATAACATCTTTCTGTCCTTCTCTTCCAGGCATGTAAATTGCCCTCGCTGACTAACCTCCAGTCATTTTTATAACAGATTTGTAAACAAAATATTTCCTGCTTTTAAATGTGGGTGAAAGCCTCTTACTGTAGCCACACATCTGGTTTGTGTTTATTATGTTTATTGTCTGGACAGACTGAAGAAAGCCATTGCCCATTGTACGTCAGTTGTGCCAGTGCCCACCAGAATGTCTCTTGGTTGCTTGACAGTACAATTCAGATGACCCATGTGGTAAGTGAGGACTTGAGGATGGTTAGCACTTTGCAAAAAGGTTGGAGCTGGTCACAAGACAGAAGAGTACTGTTCCTGCAGCACCAGTCCAGGAAGTCAGCTAGTCTTCCTGAGATTGACAGTGCCTCTACTTAGGTGGTGGAGCCTGCCTTTACTACAAGAAAATAGAGAACAGGGAGGTAGATTGCGAAAGCTAGATGTACTGGTCACTCCTCCCAGGCCTTCCTCTTTACCCCTCTTGATCATGGCTGGCCGAAGAAAGAGAATGAGGTGGGAGATAGCAAGAACAGAGGTACACAGGTGAGAGTGAGCAAGCAGTACATGTAAAATGGTTAGAGAAATAAAAAAAAAACCTCAGGTAACAGAGAATGGTCGGAGACAGCCTGTGAGGAAAAAGAGAGAGACTCAAGGGTAGTGGTAAGAGGGCTATTAGAGAAAGCAAGAGAAATACCTCAGTAGCCCAGTTGTAGGAAAGACAATGATCAGATATAAGTGAGAGAAGGGACACGTATAAAAGAGTTAAAGGGGCACATGCATCAAGCTATTTACTGGTCGCAAACAGGCTGATTCTGCCCCTTTGCGACTGGTAAATAGCCTTTTGGGATTCATCAACCACAAAGGCATTCGCAAAATAGGTAATTGCAATTTTTGTGAGTACCTATTTTGCGAATGCAGTTAGGGAATTGCAATTTGCGATTCCCCAAATGCAATGCAAGAAGCGTTCTCAGAATGTAACTTTGTATTAAGGAACTGCAAATAACCATCAATTTGAAGTTGATGGTAATTTGCAATTCCTCAAAAAAATGCACAAAAAAGCATTTTTCTAATTGCCTTGTGGAGCATACACATGCCTTTAGGGCATGTGTGTGCGTCACATGTGCACAAATAAAAATTTTGGGGGTGCAACAGGGTGGCCTTTTGGCCCCCTTGCACCCTTGAATTGCATTAGCATTTCATGATTAGCTATTTGGTAATCGCAAATTGCAAATGCTTTCATATTCATACCTATGGGCGTCTAGGCCATAGGAATGAATGGGAAAGCATGCCCTAATAGCGAATCGCAATTTGAGATTCACTAATAAGGAATGTGTAGGAATCGCTATTTTTTCTGCGAAACCTACATGCATAAGGAATTGCGATTCATATAGAGCCTCTATTGTTTTGCTTTGTAATAAACGCTTTGCTAGGGTGGCAAGTGTTTTATGCGCTGAATGTGGAATGCTACCAAAAGAACGTAAGAAAACATTGTACAACTTTGCAACTCACATCTCGCCATGTTTACAATGGTGATAGCCAACCAGAACTTGTATATAAGGTGAGTCTTCAGACATGGAATTCTCTTCCCAAAATGTTCTCTTGGAGTGCTTGATTTCTTTGGCCTTCTTGGGGAATTGTTTGGATGATCTGGTCAGCATGACTGGAGCCTGTGTGTTGCTCTAGCTGTTGTGATATTTCCAAAGACTTAATTTAACTGCTGAACTGGGTAAAAGCTGTTTTTTTTTCAATCAATCAATCAGGAGATTATAAGCGGGCTACTCACCCGTGAGGGTCTCAAGGTGCTGAGGGGGGTGGGGGGTTCGTAGGTCTGTTCAGCCAAAGAGCCAGGTCTTGAGAGTCTTCCTGAAGGTGTTCAGGCAGGGGGGCGTCTGATGTCTGCCGGGAGCTCGTTCCAGGTCTTCACTGATACATCTATGGCTTTTAATAACTGTGTTTCTGCATAGAATTTCAGGTTGTCTCACTGCTTGGGTAGTTACCTTATTTTGAAGAGTGATAGAACTCCTATATTGACATTTTGGACTTAAGGAGTGGGTTAACTCCTAATTTTCTTCCTCGGTGAAGAACTCTACAGTAAGGGAGAGTTATTGGTAATATGATATGCATTCCTCTTTTTTTCAGTGAAAGACTAAGTGAAGACATATTGCTAGTAAGTTTACCTAAAGGAGAAAACCAGATGACATTTTACACCAGCTTTTCTCTCTTTCCAATTCTTCTTTACCCTAGCATATTCTAAAGTTCATAGTTATACTAGTGGATTTCAGATACCGGAGTGGGAAAAGCAGTTAATCAATAAAAGGATTTCATGGCACTTCTGCAGAAGGATTCTTATAAGTGATGACACAATGACACTAATACAATGTTTTTTATAGGATCAAAAATGTTACTGTGGCATTGCAGAGTGGGAACCAAGGTATCACTTATTGTAATCCTAGGAAAACACAGATAGGTGATTTTGGTTTTCCAAGACTTAAAAATGTCATGATGCCTCTACAATACGTGCTTTTCATTGTAGATTGCAAGCTAACCCCATCAGTAGCCATGATGCTGGAGGCTGGAGCAAATTCCATAGTTATAAGAATGGTGCACCAATGAAAAAACATTGTGAAGTAAAAGGGATTTTATCTCCAGTGTGGCATACAGTTAAAAACTGGAAAGTGTGTTTGCGCAGCAGGGGTGAGAAATAGTTATCACATGGAGAGGCCTCTATTAGAATTAGAGCAGGGCTATATATATTGTGGGAATTTTTAAAAGTAGCCATACTTAAGTGCACACTTGGTGGATTTAACATATTTGAAGTTCAAGCATAAAATGTGCAAAGGAAAGCTAAAAACAGCTTTATTACCTCTGAGTGGAGGCCAGGCTCTGAGTCCTAATCTCATTATGCACACCCGCAGGCCTCACATAGCAGGCGTGAGGATCCCCAAACCTTGACACCTCAAAAATATTACCTCATCAGAACACCCATAGTTAAATAAATCAGAGATAGTGTAAAACCTCAGTTTCATGAGGCAACGTGTCCTCGAGGTAAGCATCTCCCATCACAGAAGAATAGTCAAAAATACTGTCAATTAAATAAAGGGCACAAAACTGATAACTGATTCCTAGATCTTTTCTTTTTTTTCCCTTTTTATTGAAGTTGTATTCAGATTTATGCAGTATAGATCATAAAATACAGAAAAAAAAATCATAGCAATAGTAAAATTACATTTGTTTTCAATTTAACGTAATATCAAACCAATTTACTCAAAATACCATCCCCAAATTTGATCAAATTTTCTAATACACCCAACTCTTTGAGCGTATAACAATTCGCTTTTCCTAACCCTTTTCATTTTTTCCAGCCATTCCTGCAGCGTCGGGATATAGGTTGAAAGCCAATTCTGCAATAGTAAAGATCTAGCAACGGCCATTATAATATAAATCAATTTTGCCAAGTGACTTGAAAATGTACATTCAGGATCATAACCAAATAATAACATTGTTGCATTACATGGGACTGATAGCATACAATAAGTTTCTAAAAAAACAATAATTTCTTCCCAAAAATGCTTAATTTTACGACAAAACACTATAATGTGTGACCAATTGGCTTGTTCGCAATTGCAATGTCTAAAACAAAAAGCAGACGCATTGTTATAAATTTTAGCAATTATTACTGGTGTACGATATAATAGCCATTTGCTACAATACAGCATCCGGCGCCAATTGGCACCACGCAGTACACAGAAATTAAACTGATTAATAGTTTTCCATATTTCCGGTGATAATATTAAATTTTCCTGAGTGTACCATTTACGGATAGCTTTAGTAGTCAACTCTACCTCCCGACTTTGTATCAGACACTGTTTCCATGCTCCAAGTTTCTTCTCCAAGTTATTAACAAAAAGATCTAAAACAAGAGTAGAAGTATAATTCGAAATGGTACCGGGATCTAATTGCGCCAACATAGGATAAATTAAGTTAGTATAGGAACCAATTAGCAAAAAATTGCCAACAATTCGACCTGACATCTCATTGACAGAGAGCCAAGTCCCGCTGACCAAAAAATCAGCTAATGTTCTAAACCCGGCTCGGCCCCAATTTTCTATAACAATGGGATCGATTTTAATCCTTAAAAAGGAAAACACTCCAATTAAAGGAGTTAGTAAATGAAAGGGTGGAAGTGAATATCTCTTAAGCATTGCATTACGTCGTTTAAAAAAACAATTTAGGATTTTATACCGCACAAATTTGGGTGATTTCGGTACAGACAAAGGGGATGGAATTTGAATTTCTAAACATATCAAATCAAAGAAAAAATATAAAACAACCAGTTGCTGCATTTCTATTCTTAAATCTCTCTAAGTACTGTGCAAAGTAAGCATAGTAATAATCTTTCAAATTTGGTAAGGAAAGACCGCCATAATCAGTTTCTGCAGTTAAAGTCCGTATGTCTAATCTGGGTGTTTTTTTTGCCCAAATAAATTTAGAAAACGTAGATTCTATTTTGGAGAAAAAAGTACCAGGCAAATAGACTGGAATTGATGCGAACAAAAAATAAAAAAGAGGAAGGATTGACATTTTAATTAAATTGATGCGGCCGAGAATAGTTAAAGGCAGAGGTTCCCAACGAGCAAACATTGATTGAACTTTTTTTATTAATGGAACAAAATTGAGTGTATATAAATCCAGAATTTTGGAAGAGAACAGAATCCCCAGATATCTTTTAGTTTTTGAATTAATACAACCTTGCAAATCTTTGTGTAAAACTGGGTCTGCACCCCCACAAACCAATATTTCTGTCTTTTTTTTGTTAATTCGGTAACCTCCTAGAGATTCAAACTCTTCAAAAATTTGAAAAATATAAGTCTGTGATTCCAAATCAGGTTTAATAAGTAACATAATATCATCTGCATAGAGTTTGATTTTGGCCATGGAGGTAACTGGTGATGTGATCTGAAAACAATTCCTGATAGCAATAGTTAACGGTTCGATAAAAAAAGCAAAAAGAATGGGTGATAAAGGGCAGCCTTGCCTAGTGCCACGTTTTACTAAGATTGAGCCTGCTAATGATTTATTAATAATTATGTTTGCTCTAGCGCCCACATACAAATTCTAGATCATAGATCATAGGAATTGTTTTAAAGAGTTATTACGAAAATCCAAAAGAAGTATGGCACAGTGCCAATTCCAAGAAGGCTCTCAGCAAATAGATCTTTATAAAGAAGTGCAGAATCTGCCATGTGGCAGAAAAATCTAAAGAGAAAGGGACAGGATTGATAACAGTATCTAAGGGCCTGATTTACATATCGGGAGACTGGTTACTCTCTCAAAACGGAGACAGATAGCCCATCTGTCGAAATCTAAATCCCATACTATCCTATTGTCAAGCAACTACGCAGTCTCCTACCTTATCTTGCTTGTGTTGGTTTCGCAGGGACGCATGGGACCAACTTCCCAAATTACTAAATAATAACTTGTGATGTAACTCACAATCAAGATAAAAATTTGAAATAAGGGAGGAGGGCCGGATACCGGACGTTGTTGAATTCTTGCTGTCGACCTGCGAGGCAACAAGTGAAATTTCAATCATCTACTTTAGGGTAACTACAGTTATTCTTTGATTTAGTTAAGAGTACTTTTGTTTAGGAATAGATCCTACCTGCGAGCAGTGGTTGTCTGGCCTACGTCCCAGTATTTCTTGTTCTGTGGTTTTGATGTGTGGAACTTGAGGAACAGGCAATGTTTCGCGAGTGTTGTAGTAATCAGCTGAAAAGGAAATAAGAGAGTAAACACCACTGGACATTCTATAAATCTTTTTTTTTTTTAAACCTTTATTGAAAAAGACATGAAAGTACAAAAGCAAGTATACGGCACCGTGGGCCGGCTGGTATCTATCACAATACAGTACTGGATAAAAGGTACACAACCCTTCAGCCGACAACCCATAGGGCCCGGGGGCAAATTAAAAACCCATGTCTCACCATACATACTTCAAAGGAGAAGGGAAGGTTTTGATTTTATCTTTTTTGGAAACAACCCCCCCCAACCAACAAACATAAGAAAAATACTGCACGGGCTCATAATAAAAAGAAAACAATCTTAGAGAATCCTTCTGGAGAGGGGCACCACGTCTGCACAGATAATTATCAACAAGCTGCATGTCCAGAATGGAATGGAAGAGGTAGCAGGTAGTATGCAACAATACACAAATGGCACCTAGAGAGGCGGGAATGTCATGCTAAGGGGACTGGAGACGTTGCGGTGGCGGCTCAAAGGGAGGGGAGCAAATCTCACCACGGTATTGATTCCATTGACCCCATATTCTACCCCACATTTTGGGCCTGCCCCTGGCAACATAAACCGTTTTTTCACGGAACATGCACCAGTCCATATTTCTAGACCATGCAGACAGACTCGGAGGTTGCGCCGACCCCCACAATTGTGCAATGTCATGCTTCGCAATCATGTTGCCCAAGGCGGCCCACTGCGTTTGGGCAACATTATAGTCGTTGGGTTCCCATACATTAAGCAAACATCTCCGAGCCTCAGGCAGAAGCGAAACACCCGTCA
Organism: Lissotriton vulgaris; assembly: GCF_964263255.1. NCBI lineage: Eukaryota > Metazoa > Chordata > Amphibia > Caudata > Salamandridae > Lissotriton > Lissotriton vulgaris. The sequence goes on along the minus strand of NC_141700.1, from coordinate 262,220,530 downwards.
CCTCAGACATGACACCATGCACACGGGTCCAGAATGTGGCAACCGCAGGACATTCCCATATGATATGAAGGAACGTACCCACCATACCACATCCACGCTTACACAAAGCATCCAAAACAAACCCCATCCGCAACAATCGAGGACTTGTCACATACACTCGGTGTAGGATCTTTAATTGTACCAGTCTCAGACGAGCCGGGATAGCCACCTCCTTAGGAGAGGATATCGCCGCCTGCCAGTCCTCATCGTCAAGCTCCACTCCATCTTCGGTTCAAGACGTGCGGAGCTGTACAAGAAGGTCCACCCGATGGTTTATCAACTTCTTATATATTAAAGAGATCGTACTGTCCGGGATATGCCCGTCCAGCACTCTATCCTCAAGGGGCGAGGAGTCCGGGACAGACGTCCCAGGCAACATCACAGAAGAAAGGGCGTGCCGAACCTGAAGGTAACGAAAATGTTTGCGAGGGCCGAGTTGAAACTCCCGTTGCAGCTCCTCAAAAGATTTGATCTCGTCTTTCCGCAATAGATCACCAACCACGCTAATTCCAATAAGGTCCCAATTATGAAACCCCTTAGTTGTCCATAAATTACCCAACATTTCTGACGCATAAAGTGGAGTAGCCCGAGTGAGGGTATCCAACCAACCCGTGGCAGCGGTGGCGTTGTGCCAAACCTTCACCGCGACCTTTGTGGGCCCAGTGAGGGCCACATCCGGCCGCTTCGAATAAAACGCCCTATTATAGTCCCCGCCAGGAAGCAACCATGTATCCATGGCAAAGGCTGGATTAGATGCCGGACCGTACATAGCATGGTTAACCGGGCTCAATTGTGAGGCCCAGTAATACCGACGGATATCCGGCAGCGCAATGCCGCCATCATACCATGGAAGCGTAAGCTTAGCCAAGGCAATCCGGGGACGGCCGGCCCAGATCAGTTTTCTTTGCAAGCTTTCTACCTCACGAAAGTAGCTGGAGGGCACCAGGTCTAGCGTGTTCTGGAGAGCGTACAAAAACCTGGGAAGGGACATCATTTTGAATAGGGCTGCCCTACCCACCAGGGACAGAGGCAGCCTATTCCACGCCTTCACATCCGCTCGCAGCCGAGCGAGCAGGGGAAGCAGATTAAGCCAGTATCTTGTCGTCGGGTCACGTGAGATGTGAATGCCTAAATACTTAAATCCGGTGGGCGAGATCTGTATCGGACAAGTACGTGGTATTAGAGGGACATCCCCCGTAAGCGAGTATACACAGGACTTCGACCAATTAATGACTAATCCCAGGTTCCTACCAAAGGAGCTAAGGACATCAAATAGCACTCCCAAGGATTTCCGCGGGAAAGTTAGGTAAAGAAGAATATCATCCGCATAAAGCGAGATGCGGTCTTCAAAACTGGGGGCCCACCTGATGCCTTTGAGAGAAGGCTCCCATCTCAACCCAGCAGTCAAGGGCTCCAGTGCCAGAGCAAAAAGCAGCGGAGAAAGGGGACATCCCTGCCGTGTACCACGACCCAAAGCAATGGGAGCCGACACTCTTCCGTTAACGACTACCTGGGCCAAGGGTTCCTCATACAGCAAACGGACCCAACCAATGAACACCAGCCCAAAGCCGAACTTAGCCAAAGCCGCCAATAAATATGGCCATTCCACAGTGTCAAACGCCATAGTGGCATCCAACGAGAACAAAATGGCCGGTTCACGCAGAGTGTCCGCTCTCGCCAGCACGCCATGAAGGCGACGTAGATTGAGTGCAGTGTTACGGGCAGGAATGAAACCGGATTGGTCCGGATGCACCAGATCGCTTATAACGGTTATCAATCGGTTGGCCAACACCTTTGCCAAAACCTTGGGTTCGACGTTTAGGAGAGAAATAGGCCTGTACGAGGAACAAAGCTCACGCGGTTTGCCCTCCTTGGGAAGCACCACAATGGAGGCAAGACGTTGATCTCGGGGAAGTCGGCCCCCCTCTCTCGACTCCAAGAACATTGCGCGAAGATATAATGCCATTTTGTCTGGGCACAACTTGTACAGCTCGATGGGCAGGCCGTTTGGTCCCGTAGCTCTACCAGAGCGAATGGAGCGAATAGCGAGCGCCACCTCATCCGTGGAAAAGGCCGCCTCGATTCGCTCCCTATCGGATTCGGACAGACAAGGCAAGGCGATATCATGAAGCAAAAGGCGGGAATCTTCCTCAGGCCGATCCGAGACCGGAGCATACACCTTGCGAAAGTGCGAGGCAAACTCTTCTACTATCTCCAGCGGATCAGTCACACATACCCCATCCGCATGCTCAATCACAGGCACCACATGACTCAATCCATCCCGCCTGTCCAACCACGCTATCAGCTTCCCAGCCTTATCACCCACATCATACAGACGACCCATTTGCTCCCGACTCATGGCTTTCGCAGCATTTGTGACCAAGGCCTTATAGTCAGACTGTTTCAATTGCAGGATATGCAACTTCTCCTGCGTGACTCCGGTATCAAGTTCTTTCTCTAGAGTGACCACCTCAGCCTCCAGCCGTTCGACCTCCTCATTGTGTCGCCTCTTCGCACCAGCGATAAGCGAGAGTGCCTGGCCCCGCACCACAGGTTTAAAAGCCTCCCAGAGGGACACCGAGGACGAAACAGAACCCACATTCTCCGCAAAATAAAGGTCTATAGTTTTGACTAACCCCGCTCTAATCTCTGGAGTCCGGAGATGCCAGGGATTGATTGGGGCGATTCGGCCCCCAGTGTTCAAATGGAGATCAATATGAATCCACAGCGGGGAATGGTCCGAAATGCCTCTCGGCAAATGTCGGGCCTCTCGCACCGTCGCGGCCTGGGCAGCGGGCACAAGAAGATAATCAAGCCTAGCCAGACTCCCATGCGCCCCAGAGTGAAAGGTATATTGGGCCAGACCCGGATGCAGCATCCGCCAACAGTCTACCAGACCAAATGTATCCAACAACCCACTAAGACCAGATTGGGATGGTGTGAGCGTCCTGGGAGGGTGTCTATCCAGCGAACCATCCATGACAGAGTTAAAGTCACCTCCCATCACCAGAAGTCCCTCGGGTAGCCCAAGCAACAATTTACCCAAGTCAGCAAAGGTGGTAGTCTGCAAGCCAGGGGGAACATAAACCGAAAGGACAATAACAGTTCTTCCCTCCCACCTCCCAACAATTGCAGCATATCGGCCCCTGTCATCCAAAACCGTATCGTCTATCTCAATGGGAAGGGAATTACGAAGCATAATACCAGCACTCCTGGAGCCCGAAGTAAACCCCGAGTGCGCCACCAGCTTGTAGCCCCTCCGATTCATTGCATGAAACATATTCCCAACCCGGTGCGTTTCTTGCAGGAGTATGACGTCAGGAGAGTGGCGTTTCACATATTGAAGTACAATTCCCCGCTTTATCTTGTCCCCCAAACCATTGACATTCCAGCTCAAGATCCGCAGCTTCCTACCCCCCATCCCGAAAATAGAAAATCAGGTCCACCCACCCCCATGAAGGAAACACAGAAATAGCAACAATACGTAGCCTCAAATGCAGTATAAACAAACTAGAGAAAACCAAGCCCCCCACCCCCCAAACCCTAAAACAACAACCCCCCCACCCTGCACCCCTGCGAAGAACCAAAAAACCACCCCATTCAGCAGTGTGCCTGTCGCCCTACCCCAAGAACTAAAACCACAGATGAAAAGGAAACACACCCCCGGAGGAGGAGAAGTCCCGAACCCCCCCGCCACCCCAGGGTCCCAATTTTAAAAGTCATCGACCCAAAAAAGAAAAGAACAAAAATATCGTAACACGATACAATGGCACATATGCCGGTGCCTCTACTCCTCCTGGTCCCGTTGGCTTCCCTCGGCACCACCAGCGTTGTCATCATTGTCTCTTGGCATGGATAGAGTGTCCAACCAGTCACTAGCCACCTCAGGCATATCGAAGAAGAGCACCCGCTCATTGTGTTCGGCGCGTAGACGAGCAGAGAAAAGCATAGCATACTTCATGCCCAAATCCCGTAGTCTACCTTTCACCCCGGAGAACGCCAGTCTCTGTTTCTGCACCAGGGGAGTGAAATCAGGGTAAAAGTTAACGGAGGTGTTCTCAAACCTGGTGGGGCCATTGGTCCTCAATGCTTGCAAAATGGCGTCTCTGTCTCTATAATTGAAGAGCCGCGCAATGATGGGCCGCGGGGCCGTCCCCTGTGTTCGTCTGCCGCCCGGAATCCTATGGGCGCGCTCCACAGCAAAAAGCTTGCTCAGGCCTTTAGGGGCTAGATGATTAACAATCAGATCTTCCACAAGAAGGTCCGTCGATTGATCTGTCGATGTCTCCGGAACTCCTATAATGCGAATGTTATTTCGCCTAGCACGACCTTCAAAATCCTCGAGGCGGCAGGCAAACCGTTCGCTGGAGGATCGAAGGGTGCGGACCTCGGTCTGGAGCTCGGACACATCCGAAGTGAGACTGGCAGTCTTAATGTCCAATGACTTCACCCTCTCGTTGGTTTTCCCCAGATCTGCCCTGATTAGGCCCACATCCACTGCCACGGTGTCGATCTTGGCCGCCAAGGTCTCATATTGTTGGCCCATCGATGACTGTATGCTGGCGATGGCGCCCATAATATCACAAATTCTGAAAAGGGTCTTCCAGATCAGGAGAGTCGCAGCAAGAAGAACCCGTCGTCAGAACCAGGATTAGTGCCAGGATAGTCGGTGGAGGCAGCGAGGGTCTCGGGAGCTCACAGCTCACGCGACCATCTTGGATTCATTCTATAAATCTTGAGCACTGTTTCTTTCTATTGAATTACAAAATTCTGCTTACTTGAACATTATTGTGAAAGCTTCTGCGCACTGTTCCTAATGGTTTGAGAAAAGAAACAACAAAAAACATCCTACAAGTGATCTTACATGTTTCAGGTTCAAATAATAATTCTGACCCAATACACCCTGTCACATTCTAAATATCAACATTTTGTCAAGAAATATCTTTAAACATTTCTGAATTCTATGTTCCAAGAATTAAGTTTTATCTAAAGTCCTTACTAAGAGCAAGTCCAAATCTTTCTTCTTTTAAAATGTAGAAGTCCCAAAAATTAGTCTATGACTTGACCTTTCTTGCGAAGGGCCCCAAAGATTTAAAAGGTACTTATCTTCTTCCTTTTTTTCTCATTGCAGATCCTGCCGTTGCTGAGAAGAAAGAAGATTTCCTGAGCTGGGGTCTAAAGTTGTTGAAGTCTGCTGCTTGGTAATCAGGTAAGTCAAGGAGCTTCGAAAAAGCAGATCCTGTCCTGAAGACGAGCAGAAGGCTAAGCGCCTTCTGGGAGGTGGGTGTGGTTTTTATAAATCGTTGTTGTTCTGGAATCGAAGACGAAAGCGAGAGGACGGGAGTCGGGTGCCAAACCGGGAAATACGAAGCACAAGGAAACTTCGACTATATAGTCAGAAAAACAAGGCGCATCCTTTCTTTTGAGGGACTGAATGCGAGGCTATAGCTCGCTCTGGCACCTGATCAAGCGCTATCCATTATGGTATCCCCGACCCCAAGACGTTCTCTCCCGGATGTTTAGTATCAAAATAGAGAGGAACCACACCATTTGGGAAAAGCCACTGATTGAAGGGCGATTCGAAGACCTAAACATACAATGCTACTCTGTAGCCAACAGTAAGGAGATTAAAAATTCCTAATTCCTGTTTGGCCACAGAGAAACAACAAACACCAGCGTACAAGACAACAGATTCTAAAGAAAGTTTATGGTGAAAGAATGCGACACCAGAGAATAGAATCCACATTTTTGTCCAGAGAACTTAACATGGAATAAGGATCCGTTGGTAGAGGCAACCATTCAGTGCCAAAACAGGAGAGACAATAAAATCTAATAGTCTTGAAAAAGATGGTACATGAATAAACAAAAACCATCGAAACGCGTCGACGCCTAACACTGCACAATCCAATTGCCCAACTTATTCCGAGAACACAGAAAAAAAACCAAGTCTTGGATTTAGTCTAAAAGAGGGTTATGATGTGCATTTTCCGAATGACAAATTGTTGATGTCTTAGTGTGTGTGTCTCTCTCTTTTCCCATTTTTTCTCTGATACATAGAAAGTTGATTTAATTGCCATTTTTCAGCACAGATATTTGTTGACGTGTATAAATTGTGAATGAGTTGATGTTCCTTTCTTTTAATTAATGCAAAGGGTCGTGTTTTATGTAATAACTATGAATTTTAATATGTTTTTATTGTATGTTTGAATAAATTTCTACATTTTATATACAACTGTTTTTATTGTTTATGCTTTTGCTTTGTGAAGCTTTGTGTCCAAGATCCAATTTTTGGGCATCCCTATACAGTTACTTACCCAAGGGAAGCTGTTTACTTTACTGTTTTCATAAATCAGCCACACCCAAGTCAGCCACTCCCTAAACGCATATCACATACCGTCTCGTTACAGCGTGACGGTGCGTGAACAGTCGCTTCCTTAATTGCAGGCAGTTCCCCGCAATGATCGGTAGCGGTAGAAGTCTTCAGTGCATGCCTGGATCGGTAGCGGAGAAATCTTCAGTGTGCGCCACAATACTTGTGAAAAACAAACGTTATAAAGTCAGAATGGTTTAGCTACAGGATGTAAAGTCCTCAAAATAGTATCACAAAATCGCCACTATTATCCAAAGTCAAAGTCAACATACACAGAGCTTTTACCATCCATATTCAAACAGTTGCATAATTCCACAAAGCACAGTGTAAACCATTTAACACAAATAACTTATGGAGTGCTGGTGCACGGGAAAGGGGTGGGTTTTTACCTGCAATAATACACACTAATTCCTATGCTTCAAATGCATGTGCATGATCGTGACATGTATGCAAGATCGTTATTCATGACAGTACTCTCCTCTCAAGATCCCCCCCTAAAACCTTTGGGATGGGTTTGGGCTTTGTTGGGTGTCGGGTATGGAAAGCTTTCATCAATCGTGGCGCATTCTTTAGATGGGCTAAAGGTGCCCAGGACCGTTCTTCTGGGCCATAACCTTTCCAATCTATCAAATAAAAAAGTTGTCCACGAACTCTTTTGCATCCAAAATAGTTTTTACTTCGAATTCGGGAACTCCTTCAATTTCAATAGAAGCAGGGGCTTTGATTAGCCGTGTTTTAGGTTTGTAAGCTTTTACTAAAGCCACATGGAAGACTGGGTCAATTCGATAGCTTTGTGGGAGTGTTAATTTTACACTGGCAATATTTATTACTTTCTCTACAGGAAATGGTCCTCTAAAGCGTGGATTGAATTTCCTATTTCCTTTTAATCATACATTTCTTGTGGCTGACCAGACTTTGTCCCCTTTGGCATAGGAGGGTTGAACAGAACGGTGCTTATATGCTGTGATCTTTTGAGTTTCTTTCGCTTTGGCTAAATTAAAGTGAGCATTGTGATGAATAGATGTTAGTTTAGAGACATAATCGTGTACAGACGGAACCATGTTGGTTGAAACCAAGTGATCAGGAACATGTTTAGGATGATAACCATAATTACAAAAGAACAGAGACATTTTGGTAGAAGAATGTTCTACATTATTATATGCGAACTCCAACGCCCACAAAATATCTGGCCATTCATCATCAAGGTTCTTTAACATGCATCGTAAATATTGTTCTATGGTTTGATTGGTACGTTCTGTTAACCATCTGTTTGTGGGTGGTAACTTGATGGCAAACGCACTTCCATATTCAATAATTTACTTACATTTTGCCAGACGTGTGAGATAAATTGGGAACCTGTATCTCAAATGACAATAGACGGGATCCCATGTAATCGTATAATGTTTGTCATTAGGAATTTTGCTAATTCCATAGGAGTTGGAAGTTGCTTTAATGGAATGACATAGCCCATACGTGAAAATTGATCTACTACAGTTAAGATGGTAGTGAAACCATTCCTAGTTGGCGGAAGATCAACAAGAAATCTAGTGAGATTGTAAACCAAGGTTGAGGTAGAACCGGCAGTGGTTGTAACAGACCACTAGGGGCTTGGAGTGAAGATTTATTTTGGATACACACACTATAGGTCTCAACAAAATCTTTAAGATCATTGAACATGGAAGGCCACCAAAATTTTCTCTTGATTACTTGATAAGTTTTTATAATTCCTGCATGAGCTGACAAAAGAGTATCGTGATGTAATTGCATGATTGACTTTTGAATTTATGGTGAAGGTACTATGATTTGATCATTTAAAAACAATAGTTTTTCTCTCTTTTTTAAAATAGATATTTCTTTTTTCAGTCACCCATATCTTTTGTCTCGACTTCTTTTTCTATGTGCGTAATTACATCACAGATTGTGAGACTAACTTGAAAACAAGTCAATGGTAATACTGTTTGTACATTTGTATTATTTTCATTTTCTTTTTCACCGATACGTGATAAGGCATCTGCCTTATGATTCCCTTTTCCTGGTTGGAAAGTGATTACAAAATTATAATCATTAAAAAAAAATGAACATCGGAGTTGTCTAGCGGATAAAGCTTTGACAGATCGTAGAGATTGTAGATTTCTATGGTCAGTATAGATAGTGATTGGATGACATGCAGCTAACAAGTAATGGTGCCATTCCTCAAAAACTGCTTTGATCACCAGTAATTCTTTATCTGCAATAGCATAATTTTGTTCAGCTGCAGATCATTTCTATAAGTAGTAGGCAATGGGATGCATGCCCTGTGTCTCAGTTTCTTTGTGACAATATTTCCCCCAAGGTGAACTGAGAAGCATCAGCTTCTTCAATAAATGGTTGTGTAGGATCTGAATGATTTAAAATGCGCACTGTGGTAAACCTCTCTTTTAGATCTCGAAAGGCCTTTTCAGCAGTCTCTGTCCATTCAAATTTACCCCTTTTCCAAAAAGTTTAGTGATGGGAGTTATTGTTTGGGAGAAATTCTGAATAAAGCACCGATAAAAGTTTGCAAAGCCTAAAAAACTTTGCACTTGTTTTACGGATGTGGGGCTGGGCCGAGTGCTTACTGCTTCAATTTTCTTTGGATCCATTTTGATTTCAGAAGGACTAATGATATATCCTAAAAATCCCCTTTAGAAAGCTGAAACAAACTTTTTTCCAATTTCACATGAAAAGAATTTTGAAGCAATTTTTGAAGGATGGTGCGAACTTGTTTAACATGTTCTTGTTCCCGAATTAGAGTATATAAAGTATGTCATCTATATAGACAACACAACCAACATCAATGAACTTATGCACAACTTCATTTATAAAAAATTAGAAAGCAGCAGAAGCATTACAGAACCCAAAGGGCATTACTTGATATTCAAAGAGGCCGAATTTGGTGTGAAACGCCGTTTTCCATTCATCGCCCTCTTGAACTCTAACAAGATGGTATGCTCCACGCAAGTCTAATGTGGTATAAATGGGTGCTTGATTGATTTTCTCCAATAATGTAGGAATTAGTGGCAAAGGGTAGCTATTCTTTGTCATGTTGTTTAAGGCCCTGTAGTCTATGCAGGCGCATAGCTCACCCCCTTTCTTTGGTATAAAAAATAAAGGTGAGACTGGGGACTTTGAGTGTTGAATAAACCCATTTGCAAGATATTCATCCAAATAAGTTTGTAAATGTTTGCTTTCTTTTACTGTGTGTGCATAAAGTCTACTGCAAGGTAAAGTCGCGTCGGGTACAAGATCAATTTTACAATCGAAGTCCCTATGAGGGGGAAGAGTGTTTGCCCTTTTTTTGTCAAAAACATCTGCTAAGTCAGAATACTCAATAGGAACACCTTCGAGAAGTAAAATACTCTGCAGTTCCTTTGGAAAATCAAGTCCTTGAACTATGTTCTCATTTATTTGTTTTTGAAAACATTGGATATGACACTGGGAAGAATTGAATGTTATTATTTTTGTTACCCAATCAATACTAGGGCTGTGATGTATTAACCACGAGATTCCCAAAATAAGTCTAAATTGAGGTGCATCAATGATGTCATATGTAATGCGTTCACTATGAATTGGGGAACATTCCATTTCTAATGGTTCAGGTTGCTTTTGTATGGGTACAGACGTAAGTTCTTTCCCATCGACTGCTCGCACTATTTCTGGATGACTTTTGGTCCCAGTGTGTAAACCTAATTTACTTAAAAATTGGGTGTCAATAAAATTACCAGTGGCTCCTGAATCTAGTAGTGCGTCCACAATCCAAGAACGCATGGGATTCGCTATAGCTGTGAGCAGCCACGGCCCGTGGAGGGAGTTACGGTGGGGCAGGGAGGCGGGGCGGGGGAGGAGCAGGGTGGGGGGTGATAAAAACCGGCATATGGATATTTGGAGGTAAGTAAAAAATTTAATTAACAAAACAAATTTTGTAGTGTGCCCTGCATCGCAAAATACATTTTCGTTTCTTCTCTTTTTCTTCTTTTGAAAGAGGTACTCAATAGTTCCAATTTGCATAGGTTCTACTGGATCTAGTTTGTTTACTACCTCCTTGTGGTTTGAACTTTCATCCTTAAAAAGTAAAAGCTTGTGATCCATTTTTCCTCGTTCTCAATTTCGTTCTGACAACCTGTCATTTAGTTGTACTACTAAAACCATAAACTCACTACAATCATCAGGGGGTTCTAATATCTGCATCGCCATGTCTTTTAATTCTTCTCTCACTCCCCTATAAAAGAGAGAGATTTTTTTTTCTAACTGCCAGTTGGTTTCTAAAACTAGACGATTGAAGACTGAAATGTAATGAAGTAAGTCTGAGGACCCTTGTTTTAGATTGAGTAATTGGTTATCCGCCGATTGTACAAAAATGTGCTTAGCAAATACTTTTTTCATAGAATGCTCAAACTGCCTGAAATTATACACTATCGGGTCATCTTTTTCCACTAAAGGGACCGACCAAAGTGCAGCGTCGCCCCCTAAATATGACAAGATAAACGCCACCTTAGATGAGTCATCTGGGAAGGCTGTGGGCTTCGCTAAAAAATGTAGGTGACATTGGTTCATGAAAATAGTAAACTTGTTACTGTCACCATAAAACCATTCTGGTTGTGCAAGAGGGACAGACACTGTGGTGACCACTTGGATTTGTGTTGGATTACTTGTCGTGGAAGAGGAAGATGAATTTGGGAAAGTAGGTTGAAAACTTGCTGGTTTGAGAACAGGTTTTTTTATCGCTCCTTGAAGAGTCAATAAATCCCTACGTGAAGCTGAATTTTCTGCTTTAATATCGTTTAGCATAGTGGCAATGTCTTGTAGAGATATTTGCGAAGTCGTATCCATTGCGTCCAGGAGAAAGGATAATCGTGGGCTTAGCCTTCTGTCAAGCAACTACGCAGTCTCCTACCTTATCTTGCTTGTGTTGGCGAGGTTAAGGTTTCACAGGGACGCAAGGAACCAACTTCCCAAATTACTAAATAATAACTTGTGATGTAACTCACAATCAAGTTAAAAATTAGAAATAAGGGAGGAGGGCCGGATACTGGATGTTATTGAATTCTTGCTGTCGACCTGCGAGGCAACAAGTGAAGTTTTAATTATCTACTTTAGGGTACTGTTTTAGGGTTTCTACAGTTATTCTTTGATTTAGTTAAGAGTACTTTTGTTTAGGAATAGATCCTACCTGCGAGAAGTGGTTGTCTGGCCTACGTCCCAGTATTTCTTGTTCTGAGGTTTTGATGAGTGGAACTTGAGGAACAGGCAATGTTTTGTGTAGTATTGTAGTAATCAGCTCAAAAGTAAACAATAGAGTAAACACCACGGCACCTTCTATAAATCTTGAGCACTGATTCTTTCTATTGAAGTACAAATTCCTACTTACTGAAACCTTATTGTGAAAACTCCTGTGCACTGTTTGTAATGGTTTGAGAAAAGAAATAAACAAAAAACATCCTACAAGTGCTCTTACATGTTTCAGGTTTAAATAATAATTCTCACCCAATACACATTGTCACATTCTAAATATCAAAAATTTGTCAAGAAATATCTTCAACCATTTCTGAATTTTATGCTCCAAGAATGAAGTTTTATCTAAAGTCCTTACTAAGAGCAAGTCCAAATCTTTCTTCTTTTAAAATGTAGAAGTCCCAGAAATTAGTCTATGACTTGGCCTTTCTTGCGAAGTGCGCCAAAGATTTAAAAGGTACTTATCTTCTTCCTTTTTTTCTCATTGCAGATTCTGCCATTGTTGAGAAGAAAGAACATTTCCTGACCTGGAGTCTAAAGTCATTGAAGTCTGCTGCGCGGTAATCAGGTAAGTCGAGGAGCTTCAAAAAAACAGACCCTGTCCCGAAGAGGAGCGGAAGGCTAAGCGCCTTCTGAAAGGTGGGTGTGGTGCTTATAAACCAGCCACACCTTAAATGCCTATCACGTACCGTCTTGTTCCAGCATGACGGTGCGTGAACAGGCGCTTCCTTAATTGCAGGCAGTTCACCGCTATGATCGGTAGCGGTAGAAGTCTTCAGTGCGCGCCTTGATCGGTAGCGGAGAAATCTTCAGTGTGCGCCACAATACTTGTGAAAACCAGAAGTTATAAACTCAGAACGGTTTAGCTACAGGATGTAAAGTCCTCAAAATAGAATCACAAAATCGCCACTATTAATCAAAGCCAAAGTCAAAATACACAGAGCTTTTACCATCCATATTCAAACAGATGCACAATTCCACAAAACACAGTGTAAACCATTTAACACAAATAACTTATGGAGTGCTGGTGCACGGGAAAGGGGTGGGTTTTTACCTGCAATAATACACGCTAATTCCTACGCCTCAAATGCACGTACATGATCGTGACGTGTATGCAGGATCGTTATTCATGACACCTGTGGGGTTGAGATTTCGGCAGATGGGATATCTGTCCCCATTGTGACGGAGTAACCCATCCACCCATATCTAAACCAGGCCCTAAGTCTTCAGGAAAATCTTCTGGCTTACCCCCAAAATCAAGGGTTTATACACACTATTTTTGAATACTAGTTCACAGAAACTGCAAAATCATTGTGGTGTGATGGAAAATGTGACATTGTTAGCCCATCTAAGCACATTATTATTAACCATCATATTGCCTTAGCACTTAAGTACTATCACACTTCGTGCATAATAATTCTGCCCACTCTATGCTAATGCTACCTGCAGAGGGTAGTGCAAACTGGAAACATGAATAACAGAAGGTTATTGTAAATGAATAGGGTACAGTGAACTGATGGAAGGTCCTTGAAGCAAAGTTACAGTTTTCTGGCTGAGCCGATTCATCAAGAACAGCATTAACAATGACAACGGAAATAAACTCTACATCCTACAAAAGAGCCCCTGATTCAGACCAAAAAAGTAAAACAAGAAATAAAAAAGCCTAGCTTAAATGGAGCAATCCGTTTAAAGGACGATTTCCCTCCCCAACCAAAGGTGGCATGCGTCATCATTGGGAACATCCTCACACCATAATGCTTAGTCACCGTACGGGCTACAACCTCTCACTGAGAGAGACACGCACAGATGACGTTTTTAGAGTAATAGTAAATACCCTATAACGAGCTTGGGGTAGTTAGGTAAGCAGAGCATGCAAAAATGGTGTAATAATTAAAACTGGCAACAAACAACTTCATTCATGCCCCTGGGTCAGCAATAAAAACAAAGGCTACAGAAGGAAAAATTAAGCCTGCAGAGAAGTGTCAACAAGGTAGGTCACATATTTCTGCCAAGAAAACCCTGATGAGGCATTGCAGCATTGATCAGGACCTATAGTGATAGCGCTTCTGCTTTGTAGTTGTGCTCAGAGAATAAAGAGTAATACAATACAAAACCATCCAGTCGTTCTCTATGAATCCAAGACAGGGCTCCACTGGCGGACACCCACAATCATCGGGTCTAGTGCCTCAGCATAGGCCTTAGCGTGGGGCGAGTAGAGTCTGGCCGCACCTGACGGACGCAAGGTTAAAGGGCCAATCTGGAAACTGAGTTGTAAATTGACTGTGCACAAATAGTCTCTCAGTGGCATAGTGGGCTGTTTGTAATAAGCTTATTTAATTAATTGAGGCGCATATTTATTACATCAATTTTTGCCCATGAAATACTATCAAAAACCTTTACAAGAGTAGAACAGAATTTAAGCTTGCAACATTTCACAGTTTTTTTAACAGCCAAAAGATGCTTAGATTAACATGCAGGAGCGAATTGTGTATTTTAAGTATGTAGCTACTATTGTTTAACAAATTTTACTAGGAGGGATTGGAAGAAGCAAATGTTTCAAGCTAGCCTGGACATCACAGGAGCCATGGGTAGTTATATAATTACAGAGAAGTGAGTGTCCCAAAGGGTTAGTACATGAGGATGTGCTAATAAAAGCAAGGTTGCCTTTAGTCAAGAAATGGAATTTAAAAGGGAAATACCAAACATTTAGAAATGTATCATGTATTATATATGTGTTCATACCATACAAGAGATGTATTTTTGCAGCCATAGAAATGAAAGGCAGTGCTAGGCAATTAAATTACTTCATGCAAAAACCACATTAAATGTGGATCCTCAACAGTAAAAGTACATAATTTGTTTGATTGAGAGAAAGGTATGAAAAGCCTTTCTTGTAGATTGTTATCTACCTTGCAGTGAGATTGTAGAGAAGAAAGATAACAGGTTTTGTTTATCAAAGACCAGGGCAACTTGTGCGATTTTTTCTTTAAAAATATCTAAGGTAGAAGAGATGAATAGGAATAGTATGAGCCCAGATTCTGTCATAGTAGCAGCTGTTAAGAAGACATATCTAAACCTGGCCTCTGCCTCAAACCTGATTGATAAAGAAAGAAGAAATTTGGATACAGTGGGCACGAAAATATGTAGAACATCTTCCAATACCCTCAAAGCAAATTGTTCCTTTATGTTTTTAGGAAGATACGATAGCTGATTGTCTGGCACGATGAACAGATTTCTTGACAGGCTCTCGGCCAAAGACACATACGACTTCCTGGAGGTGGTCAATGAGAGGAAACTGATATCAAACTAGATCATCAGTGCTGCCATAGATGTGGCTGACCTCTCAGCTTTTTGATATTGCCATGGACTTTGTATGAGTTGTGTCTCCTGGGTGAGTCTAACTAGTCTGAAACCAGCTGCTCAATAAAAATGTATTAGTGTACCTTCCATTGTTCATCTCTATGTGGATAAAATGTAGATGATGAGATGCATACGATGAAAGCTGATGCTGATACTTTGAAGGCAGTTGGGTCCTTTCAGAACTCACCCGGCTTTCTTGCCTGAAGGGATTTTCGATTCTCAAGTCAATCAATCCATATCACTGCCAGCATTTTTCCTAATCTGACCTCTCCAGAAGAGATTGTAAGAAGGCACTGAGCTACTGCTTGGAACAAATCAGCTAAGGTCATCAGATCCTTTGTTTGCAAATGATGGCCCTAATAAATAAGGGAAACCAATGCCAGAGCCACCAAGTTGGATCGGAGCTGTTTAACAAACGTTTCTTGTGAGTGGAATAGAGCTGTTAATAAAAAGGTAAAGTAAGTTAGGGAGAATAATAATTTAAGTAATGGTGATACTTTCCACCATGGATAGGTCAGTCTGGACCAAACTGGTATACGTTCGCTCTCCAGAGTTTGTCTCTATCCCTACTGAGCCACATACTTAGGCTCCATTGCCTGTTGAAGAGGGTATTGTGATTCAAACTGGTCCATTGCTGAGGTGAGTGGGAACAAGATGGATTTAGACCAGTTAAGAAAGATGGCATTATGTCCACCAAAATGGATCACTTCCTGTATTTTTGGGGAGACATAGGCCTTAGGGTAGCGGACATAGAGTGTAATATTGTCCGTGTACATGGACATCAGAATCCTCCTAGCTGTGAAGGGTAGACTTCTGTGTGAGTAGTGATGCTGCAGCCTATCTACCAGGGGTTCCATTGCCATCGCAAATAGGATCGGGGTTAGAGGGCACCCCTGCCTAATACCCCTGAATACAGGGAATGGGGGAGTAATCTCACTGTGAATGAGCAGCCTTGCAGTGGGGGAGATTTAGAGTAGTTTGATAATGTGTAGGATTTGGGTACCCATCTTGATGAAAGTAAGGAGCTGGAAGAAGTGTGGCCACTCAAGGGAATCGAACGCCTTAGTGGCATTAGGTAGTATAGCTGCTGTGCTAAGCTGAGGATAAATAGTGTGCATGAGTGTGAACAGTTTACCAATGCTGTGTGCCGTAGAGTGGCCTGGCATGAAACCGGACTGGTCAGGTCAGGTTATGTCTGGTAGGATAGGTATTAGGCGGTTAGCAATCAATTTCGTCAGTATTCTGTTATTGACATTGATCATCGATAGCTGTCTGTAGAAGTCACATCTGTTTGTCAGCTTGCCGGGTTTCAGTTTAGAGGCCATAACTGCTACACTCAGGGAGAGCAGTAGTGTGCTGTCAGACTTTAAAGGATACAAGCCAGATTCCATGGAGCGAAGATAAATCCCCCTAACCTCCAGAAAACAGTACCAAGAATGCTATGGTAGACACACTCCTGATAACTGTTCCCTAAAAGTATGGGGGGAAAACCCAAGGAGTGTCCACCACTCTCTCCATACGAAGGGGGGGTAACAAAAGGGAAAGATGCTGGTCTGTCTGGAGTAGTCACGCTGTAAGAAAACAGGGCAGAAAATAATACTACTGAACAATAATGAAAATGTAGTCAATTTCTATCACATTGACAACATGGGCTTAGTACATAGGTTCACCTACCCCAATTTAGTCCAAAGGTGACTGGGAAGGATCTCCGTGCCTGAAAGGAATGCCTGGGGAGATAGAAAAATGCCAGGCCCAGTAGTGCAGGACTAAGGAAAGGATGCACACATACACCATACACACATTACGAAATAAATGAGAAAAAGATGGAATTGAGGTGCACTGGCCGGCTCTCCTGGGGGGAAAGGAAGAGTGGAGCAGCCACACACTCAAGAGGTGTGCCGCCCGGCTTGGGAGGGTACTGCCAAGCGGATCAAGCACATACTCATCAGGACATAAATAAATAAATGCTATGCAGAATTGACCAATAGGTTTAAAAAATGCCCCAGAAGAGTGAGGAAATGAACAGCCAGAGAATCAAACCACCGGAGGGTGCAACCTCCGATGAACTCTGAGGGCGGTGACACTGAGATGCAGGTGTGGACGGGAGTTCAAGAGCATCGGTGCAAGCTCTGAACGGGGAACAAGCGCATATGGAGATTTAGAGGGGGACCAGAATACGCTTCCGACAAAATAGGAAATGTCGGAAAGCTAACCAGAACAAAATTACCCCACAGGCACAAGGCAGGATTCCGCTGTAGAACGGGAGCAGGACGAAGCAGTAGCAGGTCTGAGACGCCGAGGGTAAGGCGCTGCTCGACAACCCGGAAGCAAGGAAAGGGGCGTGGTATCAATCCGAAGCCAAGCAGTGACTTGCATTCAGACGTTCCCTTTACATGTATAAGTGAGCGTCTCGAAATAACGAGCTCCGGTAAAAATGTATAAGGAGGTTAAGGGAGCGTATCTAAAGGCAATAAGAAAAACCCAAACCAAACACATGTCAAGGTCTGCGCCGCAAAACCCTAACATGTGCCAAGCAATAGGGATTCCACATACATCACAAATAAATGAGGAGCAAGGTTTGGGACATATTCCTTGTAGAAGTACGCGTTTAGGCCATCCAGGACTGGCACCCTATCCCCAGGGATGCTCTGGAGGACCTGCACAATGTTGTCCACAGTGAAGGGCACATCTAGTATCGAGGATGTGCATCCTCCAACAGGATAGTTTTGAGGAATGCATGTAAAGCATCCATGTACAGTGTAAGTCTGTGTAAAAGCTCACCTTGATATGTAGAATCTCATCATGTCTAGTATGATTAGATTACTGGTCATCCCTGAGTTCTGTTTGCACTAGTTAAGGGCTTATGGATGAGCCGCCCAGTGTTTTGCCTGATAGGTCTCCATCCCCATAGTGTCTGTCCATTGCCTTCTTACCCAAATAGTGAGACTCTCTGATCACTGCCTTTTCATATTTCGATAGTTTCTTTCTAAGGCCAGCAAGCGTATTATTATGCCCAGTTTCAAAGTATGCAAGTTCTAGTTCGTAAATGTCAGTTTTCAGCTGGGTCAGTTGTATATGCAGTCTTTAGTATATCTGAGTGTAGGAGGCTGGCTTAGTAAATGGGTCACACTTATTAAGGGATACACCTTGCACTAATACAGACAACCCTTATGGTGATTTTAGTGGTCGTTGAAACCCTTCGTTGAAAGCTCTGAAAGTGGTGACTGTGGAGAGCAGCCATCAGGCTTATCTTGAAGGAGTTTAAAGCATCTTGTTTTACCAACTTTAATACTGTGCAAGTTAAATGAAAAAGAATCACACAGTGTTTATATAAAAATAAGTCTATTACACAACACTCACTAACATATTGGTATCTCTCCTACCCGGAGATATCAACACAATACACATGAATAATTTTGGAATTATCACACATCAATTATAGATCTCATTTTAGCTCGGCTTGGCTAAATGAATTGTATGATCACTGGATTTAAACAACTGATTTCTATCAATAAGAAGAAGTTTTTCAACCATAAATAAAACTCTGGACCTGCTATATCCATTGACTATTATGGACATTTTATGACATAATGAGCTAAAATTAGATCTATAATTGATTTGTGCTAACTCCAAATCTTTTCTTGTGAATGTGTTTGGGCTTTTCCCAATAGGAAGTGTAAAAGGGTGCACTTCCTGGTGTTGTAACAGCATCGCCATAAATTAAGCCACTATCAGCAATAGGTGCAGGATTCTTTGCCTCAACCCTTTTGTGTTTTGCTCTTTTTACACATGAATACTTTCCAATAATCAGGTAGGTAGCACAAATATACACTGGTCTCCAGGAGGAGACCAACCCATGTATTAGGAAAATGGAATGCGAACTGCAAAGGAGAACAAGACTTGGACCAGAAGACCCAAATGAGCCAGGGACACAAGGAACCACCCAAGGTAAGTGCACAGGAACCCCCATGGAGGCTGTGTGCAGAGTGATTCCCTCAGAAGCAGACAGACCCCCGGAATCAACTATCAAGAAGGACTTACCAGCCTGGACATTCATTAACCAGAGAAGTCTCAACATCGATCGACCCTCAATTTACCCCTTTGCCTTTTTTGTCCTTTGGGGCTACATATCTTTTTAAAAAGCATTACATTTTTTCTTCTGCCCTTGGAGATTGATACACATGCTTTCCTATGACTTAATATCTGAAGCCTCCCATGTTGTCTATAATTTATCGATATATAATGGAGCTGGACGGGTCTTATCAGCATTTTAATGCACTGCTGACCTTTTTGAGGTCAATTTGATGTATGACTGAGTCTTTTGACTTCTTCCTGCGAGCCACCTTTTTTCAAAGTTTGTTGTGTGATACATTGTGATAAGGAGCCTCCCACACCACTGTGTATAAATATACTTGATAATTCTTGGATGAGATGAGACCACTTCATGAATTGTACTTCCTGCACCCTGACAAAGGAACTGTTGGTTGTTAAGTCCACTCCGAAACGCGCGTCAGCACTTTCTGTTTTCGTTGCTGTACATTGATGTTTTGAAATATTTATTGTGTGACTTTTTGTAATTGATGGATTAAAAAATATTTATTGTGTGATCTATGTAATCATTGTTCGTTGGATGTATTTTTCTCTTTTTTCTTTATTTGAGGTATGGCTGGTTTGTTTGGTGTGTTTGTGAGTTGTGGTGTTGCTATGTCTGTGAATATTTTGGTTTATGTCATGGTGGGGCTGCTTTAGTGACTCTATGTATAGGAATGATCAGATTTGTTATAACTGAATTCATATATATAACCCCAAAAAAAGCTTCTACTTGATAAAATAAATCAACAAAAGCTGGGTGCATAGGGGTGAAGTGACATCAGAACCTGCCGTAGACAACAATGGAAGACTTACAAGAAGATGCCTCTGGAGAAGATTGCACAAGGAGTCCAGTGGAATCCAAAGGTCATATGTGCAGTTTTATCTCAAGTGTCGGCAGAAGGGAAAGAAAGTACAATTTCATTTGCGTCAAGATCTCTCACTGAAGCTGAATATAGGTATTCAGTGATTGAGAAAGAAATGCTAGCCCATGTGTGGGCCACTAGGAAATTCAGGCAGTATTTATGGGGGACCAAATTTACTATACGCCCGGACCACAAGCTGTTAGTTAAGGTGCTAACTACTGAAGGTGCTGGGAGAGCTAGGATGCCACTTAATCTATCAAATTATGCTTATGAAGTCGCATATTTACCCGGCAAGAAAAATGTTGTGGCAGATTTCTTGAGCAGATCTCCTATTGACTTTTCAGATGTTGTATGGTAGTGTCGACGTTTGGGATGATTGTAGTGTAGTAAGCATCGAACCAGATTTTGGTGAACAAGCTATTACGTTGAAGGATTGGCAATCTACATATGCTGATGTTGAGATTTTGGACAAGGTTAAGGAATACATTTTGCTTGGATGGCCTAAGAAATGTGAAGTTGGGGAAGGGTGTAGGAATTTCTGGGAGTTGTGAGATGAGTTATCAGTGTCAAATTTTGGATTTATTAAACGTGGCAATAGAATTCTTGCGCCCATTAAATTGCGTACAAGAATTCTAGGATTAAACCACGAGGAGCATTTCAGCATCGTTAAATCCAAGCAAAGGGTCAAGTTTGGGTATTGGTGGCCTAGTATTGACACAGAGATGGAAAAATTTGTACGGAATTGCGTTCATTTTGTAAAGGTGCTAATACCTGAAGGCGGTTTACATATTGCTCTGGTGACCAAGGCAGACAAACTTAGAAAATGGGAGCTTGCTTCTTAGTATCAAGGGAGAAACTCCATGAGTCTCTTGTAGGGATCCGAGACTATAGTGCACTCTAAATGGGTACAGAAATATCGCTGTGATGTGGGCAGTGGCACCGGCACAATCAGCTCCAAATAATTTATCCAGCAATACGAACTTGGCACCAAATTAATTTACTATCAATGCAAAATATGCGGTATAGCGCTAAATACAGGCAATGTGGGCTATGCGATATAGCGCTACGCTGTTAATTAGGCACAGCTAAAATTCCACACAATGCGAGCAGAGCACAATTAAGTATTGGCGGCAATGAGCAGTAGCGCTACGATACCAGGTGGCTGGGAGCGTGGGGAGCGACTGCTTCTGAACTCGTCAGGACCAATGTGCGCTGTGAATCATACATCTCGTCAGTGATTCTATTCAGCATGCAGTAAGAATATAATGTTCGGCTTAATCGCGTAAAGCAGCGGCTCCTCTCATGCGTGTTACCCATGTGGTTGTTCTCATCTATATTTGTGATATTTATATCCTCCTATTCGGAATGCCCATCTCGTTATTATCAAGT
This sequence comes from Lissotriton vulgaris, assembly GCF_964263255.1. Lineage (NCBI taxonomy): Eukaryota > Metazoa > Chordata > Amphibia > Caudata > Salamandridae > Lissotriton > Lissotriton vulgaris. Next base: position 262,199,167 of record NC_141700.1, on the reverse strand, counting down.
TATAAACACTCACACGTACAGCTAAGTGAAATAGTCAATGGTAACAAGCAAACGTGCGGTTCACACTGGCAATCATAAGTAATGCCCTGGGTGTCATGCACGTAATGCATGCGGTTTCCATAAGATCACTAATTTTTGAGTGCGTTTAGAACCCCTTATACATTCACAGAAACGCACGACTGTAAATACTTCCCTAACGGGCTACCCGAGTCCAGCCTAATAAAGTTTATATCTGGGTGTCCGGGTATTTTAATTCTTACCTGAGCACTATCCACATCACTTGATCACTACTATTTTTAACCATAGGTAAGATCCTCCGGGTGGAGGCTGCATAACCATACTGACCCAATGATTATGCACCCACGTGAATGAAGAGCGGAGAATCAACATATACCGCTACTACGATCATACCATCACGTGCATGAGGGTCTTTTATCTTGAGACACCCCACGTTTTTCCTGCATACCCTGGTTATGCAGAACAAGTGATCCTTTCCCTGTGATTATTTGATATATACTTTAGGAAACTGAATTGGTTCAGAGCTTCCTTCTCCCTCATATGATTATTTGATAATTGAGAAAATCACCTTGGGTTCCCGGGGTGGCAATTTAAGTTCCATCATGAATGTTAATGAGTGTAAATGGATGCAGGATTTTGACACAGTCCATAATGGACTTAATGAATTAGATGCCACCTATGCACAGCTGGCAGGTCTGAACCCAGAATCATGAACAGTTACACTGTTTTTCGCTGTTATGTAGACCTGCCAACATGAATTCAATGTTACTGTTTATCCTATGATGCACTAATTCCATCCGTTTATTGTACCTCAGATAACCAACGATACTACATTTTTCATGGGACTGTATTGTAAACACATTGTTTCTTGTTGTATACTTATTACGTAATAATGTGCGGTTGTCTACCCTAGTAATTTTGTTTTGGCTTATGTAAGTCTCTGTCTAGGAAGCTTTACGCTATGCAACTGTGTACCTCCCTTATCCCATCTTCAGAATGATCATACTAGTACCCTTTTCCGTGTTTATGATTATATAAATAACAAGCACAGAGCTTAACTTCGCTTTGACACTCCCTTGCAAGGGACACAATACAACTTCCACCAGTCTTTGTTGACGCTCCCTCGAGGTTCCGGTCTGAGAGCATCGCGATTGGCCGTAATTGAACGAGCCTCCGAGCAGCATTTAGCGCCTGCACCTTGTTTGCTTCCCAATTAGTTAACGCGATCCGGTCGGCTCATTCTGACCCAAGCAGTGATGGTGGCGGTGTACAGGTAGGGATACGCCTCCGGCGATCAGACTTTTATCTAGATTATACACCAAGGTCGGGCTCTACTCTTAGGCACTGGGCGAGGTACAGGTAGGGATACGCCTCTGGCGATCCGATTTTTATCTAGATTATACACCAAGGTCTGGCGCTACCCTTAGGCACTTGGGATATGTTCCTTGTTCTTCCGACCTCTGTAAACCCCCTTTAGAGGTCTTCCGAAGCAAGTTCTCATGGATTTTGAGTCTTTTGCAGTGGCCGTATGCGTTTTATCGTCTCTTTAACGAGCTGGCTTTTCCATGACTCCTGACACTCTACGCAAGTTTCCAAGTGAGCTGGAATTTCTATGATTTCTGCCATGCTATGCAAGTTCCCATGGGTGTTGAGCCATTTGCTGTGGCTGGAGGTTTCTCGTCACCCTAGCAAACAGGCAACCCTATGACCCCCTGACACGCATAGTGATTAGGGAACTATTCTTTTCCCCCTTCTCTAGTTAATGCATCGAGTCTGGGTCTGATACGACTCGTATTTAATTAATTGTATTTCTGGACTGAGCTATGTGTATTTCAATGACTGATTCATACTTTTGTGCCTAAGACAGTAGAGTGGCAATTTATGTACACTCTTTCTTTTGCCTTCCTCCCCTTCCAGATCCACCATCAGGGCCTGACTACTTTAGCGATCCGTACAGGCGGATTGATAACGCCTCACGCGCAAATAAAATAAAAAACTTCGAACTACATGCGGAATAACCAGGAGATTGATACCCGGTTTGACCCAGACCCTTACACTCAGTAAGTCTCCCTTACTTAATACTAATGCACAATCTAGGACAACAACACAACAACGATATGTCCTAGAACCTAATCAAGGGACTCCTTTTATATATTTTCACAGATCAATCAAGCAATCGAGGAACTAGTTTAAAGTCCAACACAGACGGTTATTTTGAGGCCGCTCATGAAGTAGGTATCATGCACTTCGATACCCCTTCAATATATAAAAGCTCACCTTAGATTGTCAGATTATGACACTGTACACGTGTTCTTAATTTTAGGTGCTCCAATGTCATTTTGTCCTGATGAAGACTCCAGAATGAGGCACAAATAGCCCTTTAATCCAGCGGAGTCGAAACGTAGACTGACTACACTATTATCTCACAGTATAGGATCCAAATATATTGAGAAATCCAGCCTATATGTGAAGAGACATAGGGAACTATGGATCGTATTAGACTGTAAAGGTCTCTTTTCAAACCATTTTGTGATTGTGTTATTGTCACACCACCTTTACCCAGTCCCACACTTACCTCATCACTCCCATCCTACCCTAAACACCTCGTTCTTCTTCACTGAGAGCACCTTTGAATTTTAATATGAGATAGATAACTTTGACTTACAAGAGTTACCTATGCACTTTGGCATTTCTTAAATTGAACTGTTTGAATTTCTTGATTCATTCTTTTTGAAATGATAAAATTGTCCTGTTGATTCTCTAGAATTTTTTGTTTATTAAACATGAAGTATGATATAGCATTGTGGTGAACTTTTGAATTTTGTGGCCTTCTAAATTTTGTGTGCATTTGTGATAATGTCTAAACACTGATCCATACTTAACGTACTTGTTGTTAGGGTATTGTTTCCTTTTCTATAATTTTTTATCATAATCCTTAAGCATCATGAAGAGGTTTGTAACCAGGGCTATAGGAACTTGGATTAGTGGTTCCTGAAATGTCAAGTTTTTAAAAAAAGTTTCCTCATAATCATTGGTTCCTGAAATGTCTGTTCTTCAAAAGTTTCTTCAGAAGGATAATCATCATGAAACTCTTCATATGAACCTCTTTTGTCATGGTGCCTTTTCCTAATGGAGAAATCTCTTTTCAATTAAGTTTTCTCACCCTGATAAAATTCCTCATCTATTTTCTGGCATATTACATACAGCTGTGATGGGCAACTTGGAGCTCTGAAAGGTCCATTGTTGTCATCTTCCTCTGAACGTCCTCGTTCTCGAAAACATACTGGTTGTACAGGGGAAATCTTGTTTGGTGAGGTTTGCTCTGGTCTTAGTAAAGGTTCAGTAATGACCATCGTCAGGCGTGCTGATGAAGCTGGCTTCGAGGTTAGAACCATGATCCTCCTTGGTGTAGCCATCAACGGTGCAGTTGATAGAGAGGATGTTGATGAGGACGCCAACGGATCACCTGTCAACGGTGTAGACAAAGAGTAGCTATCTTTAGGCTCCATGACAATGTGGCCGTATCATTGCTTTTTGATGATGAAGGCATCGTTGAGATCAATCTTGTAATTGAAGATGCAGTTGACACCGTGGGAGTTGAAGTCGTTGTCATATACATCATAGCCATGAACAGTTTTATAGTCGACATGCGTGATCTGTGAGGAGGTTCTGAGGTAGGCTTTTAGTTATCTGCAGAGGATAAGTCAGATTCAAAAGAAGTGGAAAGTTGTAACCTTGATTTATTTTGTTTAGGTTAGCCTGGAGTTACTGTATGACCTAAAACTCTCCTGATTCAGACTACTGTTAGCCAATCTCTTTTCTGTTGCTTTGATAATTTCTTAGGTGGCTCTCTGCCCATCTCTTTTCCATGCCTTTCTCTCTTCAAGGTCTTTTCTCTGTAGATAGTGAGCCTTCCTCTACAGAGACTTGAGTTTCTGTAGTTTTTTCCTTTTGAAGTCATTTAATGTTTTGGCAGAAAAGGTTCTGCAATATTTGCGGTCCTTAGGTTTAGGCTATAAACAATACAGCCACTCCTTGTGAGGGTCCTCAGAAAACAGATTCATCTACTGCAAAACGTACACTTTTTTTGGATCCCTCTGACATGTTGGATTTCTGTCAGAATAAGGTACAGACAGAGTAAGATTTTTCTGTAGATGTAAAAAGATGTCAACTGAAGGTCATAGTAGCAATTTTCCAGCAAAACTGAGCAGAGCTCAGGACAACTACCTTTCACATAACGTGAGGTTAAAAATCTGAGATGTGGTGGCTTTGGAAGGAATGAGGCAGGGTCTGCTCTCTGATTGGCTGAAGCTTGGTTCTACCTAAAATTATATGGATTTGTATACAATCTCATGGGGTTTGGCTTTACTCAGTAGTGTTATTGCTTTGCACTGCTAATTATAATTACCATGGGATTCCCACCTTGACGATGGGGAAGATTCAAGCATGTGAATCTATGAAAGATTCAATTCTGGAGAACTACAGCTTTCCACTTGGAAATCTAAGCAAAAATACTGAACATGCCATTTGATGGAGTCGCTCTGTTTGGAAAACATGTTCAATGTGCCTTGCCGAATATTAGAACAGATACAGATAAAGCAAAATCTATAGGAGCTCTCCAGTATTGTCGCCCTGGTTTCACAATGTTCTGTGGCTAACAAAGATCCTAGAGGAGGTTTCAATCAGTATGGTGATCAAGGACGCCCATATTTTCTTCCAAGACAAACCAGATATGACCAGGCTTATACATCCAACAGAAACCACGTAGAAGTGTACTGCACATCTTTTGGTTGATAAAACGAGCACCTTGCATATGCGCTCTTAGCACAATGAAAAATTAGCTTTGCTTTTCTCAGTTGTCCCCCTAACATCTTCACTTCAAAGGATAGGGGGGAGAACTTCCCTATTTGCCCACACATGGAAGTCCATAACATTGGTCAGATGGATGAGGCAGATTGTACACTCAAGTCACAATCTTGAGGTTTCTACATAAACCACACTTCTTTCCCACTTAGGCAGAAGCATCATCTTCATTTGAAGGAACTGCAACAGACAATTGTTCTTATCAAAGAATTGATAGGGACAGTTCAGAAAGCCCAGGGGATTCCTGGATTTTATTCCAGATACTTTCTGATCAGGAAGAAAGCAGTGAACTGAACACGTTCAGTGAACCTCAGTGAACTGAACACGTTCCTGATAAAACAAACTTTCACATGGGAACTCTCCAAGAAGACCTCCTGATGCTCCAGAGAAACTATTACCTGATATCTGTGGATATCCAGGATGCATATTAACACATGCCAAAGCACTGGAAGCACAGAAAAAATTTCTCTGCTTTGCAGTGGTGGGTCAGCACTGCATATTCAAGGTACTTTCACTCTGCCTCAAATCAGCACCACAGAGATTTACAAAGTCCCTAGCACCAGTTGCTGCCTTACTTTGATGGCAAGGTCATCAAGAACTTATAGATGGCTGGCTCGTTAAGGCGCCAACAAAGGAAGAAGTAAAGACTTTCACTGTTGCCTTCATCATTCTATTCCACAAGCTAGGACAGATATTGAACACCAAAAAGTTCTGTATAGAACCACAAACATAGTTTCAGTTCTTGGGAGCGATTCTGGATACACATTTGGGAAAGGCTTTTCCCCTGGCAGGTAAACTAATTGAACCTCAATACAGAGCAAAGACCTTCTCTGTCAGTAGGTCATGGTTAGGCAGTACACATCTCTGCTTGATGTGATGTCATCATGCATAGCAGGGCCACTGGCATTATGCAATTCTCTGGCCACAGTGTTTTCTGCATAATTATGGATTTGCCGTACTTGCCACATAATCCATCATCTTCTGCATACTTTTCAAATTTTAACAAAAATAATTTGTTTGTAGCTCAAACCAATCAAAGGTTACTAAAGACGATACCATATGTGCTTCCGCCCAGTGGCAGGCCTTTTTTCATGCAGAGGCAGGTCACCCTTCAATTGCTGATTGCTAGATTTAGGTGTTAAACTGATCTTAGTTAAGGGAAACGCTTGCCCATACATTGTTAATATATGTAAAAAGGAGAAAATTGTGAAGTAATACACACATGTGCTGCATTAAGCAGCATAATTTGACTTTTCTTGAAGCATAATTTAGTAAACCTGCTGCATAATTTAGTACTTCCTTGCTGCATAATTCTAGTGGCCCTGCGAATAGGTCTTATACCCTTTTGCAGGCTCCAGGTGAGACCCGTCCAGCAAAATCTGCCCAGTCAATGGAAACAAGTTCAGGGCATGTGAGATGACACGGGCCAGTAACAAGACATCTGAAGTAGGCACTTATAAGTTGGCAGTTCCCTTCACAGCAAATCTCAATGCAGGTCTTCCTTTCCACTGTTCATGAGAGACGTGCTCAATACTGACACCGCTAAGGAAGGTTGGGAACCCTACATGCAAGAACCGACAGCCAAAGGATTATATAGTCAGGCCCATTATAGAAGCTCCACATGAATATCCTGGAGCTCTTTGCCATAAAACTTGGTCTGCAGACATTCCTTCCCAGCTTACAGGTCATGCAGTCCTCATCAGAACAGACAAGATGGCATCCATGTTTTACATTGCCAAGCAGGGAGGAACGAGATCCCGACCTCTGTTGGAAGAGGTGTAGATGCTATGGGGCAGGGGAATTTCACAAATTGCAGTGGAGAACCTCCCTGGATGTCAAAGCTATCAGGTGGATGCACTCAGTCGAACGCTGATAGATTGCCATGAGTGGGAGCGCCACCAAGACCAAGTGGATTATATATTCCACGAAAGTGTCACCTCACTGGACTTGATTGCTATGCAGAGCAATAGGAAATAGTGTTAGCCTGCAGATCTTAGTAACCAGAGTCCAGGGAAAATACATTTTCAATCAATAGTCCATCATCTTTGCGTACGCCTTTCTGGTGTTTCCCCTAATCCCCAGGGTCCTAAGGAAAGCAAAGGTGGAACATTGTGCCATGATTCTCATTTCCCCTGCCTGTACTGGTTCACTGAGCTCCTGAACTTATCTGTGCACCTATCCATTCCATTGAAGATGCACCTCATGCCCCTTTCCAGGTGCAACAGAGAAATACTACACCACAACCTCTGGTCATTCACCGTGACAGCATGGTACTTGACGACCTAGAGTTTGGTCATTTGGATCTCTCGCCCAAATGTAGAAAAATCCTGGTGCACGTAAAGGCGTCATGTGCTATAAGAGCTTATAACGCTAAATGGAAGTGTTTCTGTGCCTAGAACAAACTCAGTGAATTCCATCCAGTGACTATAACACCTCTTCAAACACTTACATATTTTCTAACCCTAGCCAAGAATAGTCTAAAATACTCATCAGTATGAGTCCACCTGGAAACAATTTCAAATCTTTGAAGTAAGGAAGACAATTCGATCACTCTGTTTCCATGAGAATCATAAAGCAGTTTAGGTAAGAACTTTTCAGAGCATTTCCTTCTCTTTGGCACCCACCAGTCCCTTGGGAGCTTAATACTATTCTGCGCCAGCTCATGCTACCTCAGTTTGAGCAGATCCATAGAGTGCATCTGAAGTTCATATCCTAAAAGACAGCTTTTCTCATACAGCCACATGCATCAAGCGATTTTGGAGTCGCAAACGGTGCGAATTGCAAAATTCGGCCGTTTGCGATTCCAAAATCACTTTTTGGGATGCATTAAACAATTGTGTAGAAATCGCAATTTTTTGCGATTTCTAAAAATGCGTTTGCATTTAAGGACTCGCATTTTTGCGATTCCTTAAATGCAATGCATGAATGTTTTAAAAATTGTGAATTCGCATATAGGGGGAGCAAATTAACACGAGGTTGAACCTCGTGTTAATTTGCGAAATCTTTCAAAAATGCTCAAAAATGCATTTTTGAAAGTGTCATGTTACACACACACATGTCCTTTGGACATGTGTGTGTGAAACTTGCACTTACAAAAACATTTCAAGGGTGCAGGGGGGGTCCTTTGGACCCCCCTCAGCACCCTTGAAATGCATTAACAAATTGCGATTCGCAAAATGAAAATCGCAAAATGTTAATGCCTTCCCATTGATTCCTACGGGCCTTTTGGCTCATAGGAATCAATGGGAAGGTTTTCCTTAATTGCGATTCGCAAAATGTGAATCGCAATTAAGAAAAATTAAGAAATCGCAAAAATATTTGTGAATTATTCATGCATTGCCGTTTGCGATTTCTAAATTGCGATTCCCTAATTTTCGCAATTTAGGAATCGCAAACGGGTGCAATGATGCATGTGGGTGTTAGAGTTTACATAGGAGTGCAGAGTGGGAGAAATGCATGCATTTAAGGTTAAAGAATCCTTTTTCTACTTTACTAAGGACAATGGGCCTGATTTTGATTTTGGCGGATGGGGTTTTCCTTCGTCAGGGTGAAGAAGTAAAGTATTCCGTCGCCCTGATGGGGTCCTCACCTGTGAAATTTTGAGTAGTCTGCTGGCCTAGTGGACATCTCGAGCACTGGCAAGAACTAATGTCACAGCCATTTCTGCCAATGTATTGCAGTTTGTAAGCTCTGTCAACATAATGGAGACACACACTAACTTACAATGTTTTATTTTTTATTTTCCACAACAGAAATCCGAAGTGGGATTTTGTTTTGGAAAAGAAAAAAAAGGTACGCCCCCCTCACCAAGGGAGTTTTCTCCCTAGGCGAGGAGGTCATTTTGCAGTTTTCACTGCCCCTGAAAGCCAAGTATTACCTGGCATTGAAGGGCAGTGAAAACTGGCTAACTGTTCGCCTACTCTGAACCGGGTGGTCAGATACATGGCCAACCCTCCGATGGTCCCTACTCAATTGGGATGTAGGAATGTTATGTCAGTAGTGGGGACACAGTAATCTCCACTGTTGACGTAATCAATGTCCTCCCCATTCTAAATGAGGTGAGTGGACCTACAAATTGGCAAAGAGGGTACTATATTGCTGTTGTGATGTGGTACTCTCTCCACCAAACTATATATCAAGCCCAAAGTCAATCCTAAGTTTATACCTAAGGTACCCACAGATTCCCATTTGAATTAACTTGTCACTCTGCTTTCCTTTTTCCAAAATCCCACAATCTCAACAGAAAAGCCATTGCAGCTTGATGTGCACAGATGCATCATGTTTTACATAGAGAAGATAAAATACATTCACTCTTCAGAACATTTATTTGTGTCCTTCAGCCATCCTGGGATAGGCCGATACCAATAAAAACAAGGAGCAGCACGTTCGATGTCAGCTTTTGCCACAACAGGGCGCAGGGTCCATTCTGGAGAAGAATGAGGAAGCATTCCCTCAGGAACATGGTGATGACTGAAGCACTCTACGCTGGTGTGCCTTTACAAGACATTGTCAATGTAGCTATTTTGTGGAGTAGGCAGACACACATTCACTGAATACTACAGCATGGGCATGAATGTAGTAGACAATACTGCAGTGGAGCAGGTGGCCATCCTCGGCAACCTGTTTCAGTAAAGGTTAGCCTGTTTTCGAATTCATTCTAATTAATATATACAAATGAATGTTTTATTAACTTTTGGGTGGACAATAAAGGTAATACATATGCATTACTTAGTGTCTTCATGTACACAGTATCAGTAATTTTACTTGAAGAGAAAAGGAAAGGTGTACATTTCACCTGCATCATGGTCTTTCTTAGCTTATAACAAAAGACAATAACAGGAAACCAGCACAACAGCCCTTTTTTTGGATGTCATTCTTGCCCATGCATCAAGTATAAACCAACATCCAGCCCCCACCAGGGAGAAAGCCTACGACCCTCCACACATCCATGGAGTTGTACAGAAAAGCCTGCCTGTCTCAACTCAGGGGATCATACATGATGTTGGGGCAAGAAATTAGTTACCTACCTGTAGCTCCAGTTCCCTAGCATTGGTATCCTCCATACATTTATGTCACCCTTCATCCCCTCTTGTCAGAGGCTCAATTTTTATGTGGTCTACGTACATGTTGTACTTTCAAATCTGAGCTATGCTGGCCTCTAGAGGGGAGTAGGAGAGCTAGAACTTATGCCTCATTGGCTGTAGGGAGGATTGTTTTAAATGAGGTGGATGAGCTACTAAACAAACCCTGTTGTTGCGGCCTATGTCTATTTTAACACTGTTTACTGCTATTGAAGATGAAAATAAGTTACTTACCTGTAACTAATGTTCTCCAATACTGATATCTTTCATAGATTCAAATGCCTGAATCATTCCCCGTGGTCGAGGTGGGAGTCCCATGGTACCTTTCAAAGCAGTCGAAACAGTGCACATAGCTCATCATGGCTACAAGACATTACTTTGATTAGCTCATCCACATCACTTATAAAGAACCAACCTCCTATCCAATCAGGTGACAGCAACCTCTAGAGCACTCCCTACAGAGGCATCTTTCCTCAGATTTTCAAGCAATAGTGGGTATTGTCTTTACATACAAGAAGGAGAGCCTCTAAGGGGATTAGGTGGGTCGCATGCGAATCTTTGAAAGATACCAATACTGGAAAACAGTAGTTACAGGTAAGTAATTTATTTTCTTCTCCAGCATTGGATCTTTCATAGATTCACACACTTGTATCAAAATAGATTGCATTTATATAATTATTTACAAGACCATGCTAAACATAACACAATAGCGGACTGTGGGATTAAATATAATCAAACAAGACTCACCTTATTTGAACAGATGGTGCAATACTGCTTGTCCCACAGCTGCATCACTGTGTTGTGACTATTCCAGGCAATAATGTTGAGTGAGTGTTTGCCTGTTTTTTCATGTCACTGCTCGGCATATGCTTTCAATAGGTACTCCAGAAAATAGAGATGCTGATGTAGAGACCGCCCTAGTTGAGCATGCCTTGACCTTATCTGTCAAAGGGCTATCAAATGGCAGAATTGAATAGCAGGTGATATCAATCAAGCTATGCTCGCCTTGGAAACTGGACCACCTCTCTCATGGTTCCCATGACATCTCTTTACATCCTGTGTGTGCAGCGTTTTTCTGCTGCTGTCTAAGGATTTGGGAAGAATGTTTTGAGTGCAACAGGTTCATTTAGATGAATATCAAAAGGGACTTTTGCAATGAACCTGGGATTACATCCTTAAACTTCAAGAAAGGTTCCTTAATTGTGAATGTTTCTATTTCAGTCACGCTTATGGCTGATGTATGGGCCAGTAGCAACCCCACTTTCCCTGTTAGAAATTTGATCTCTGCCCAATGTATAGGTTCAAAGGGACTCTTCATCAGCTGTACCAGTACTGTATTAAGTTGCCAGGTTGGAGGAGGAGACTTTATTGGAGGAAGACTCTGAATAGACCTTTAAGGAACTGCTTAATTACACTATTAGACCAGAAGGATGGAGTTCCAGATGTGAGTCTGTATCTTGTAATTGCTGCTAGGTGCACTTTAATAGAAGCATGAACTAAAACTAATTTTGTCAACGATAGCAGGTAAGGTAATATTTGCTCTGGCGGTGTCAAGATAGGGTGAATATTCAACTTTTGGCACCAAAAACAAAAACAAAAACTCTTATACTTTAATCTGTATCCTTTGTAAGTGTTATCGGCTCTGGCATTGCAAGAATATCTGCATTCTTGAGGGATATCTATATTTGTGAATTCATGGTATTCAAGAGACAGGCAGAAAAGAGTAGGGAAGTCAGGTTCAGATAAAGTACTTGGTTGTGGTTCATCAATCGTACGTTTCTCTGAGGATTCAGCTTGATGTGAATTGTCTCTGATAGTAGTAGTAGTAGTAGTTCTGTAAACCAGTGTTGTCCGGGCCAACGTGGAGCAATAAAAATGATCCGACACAGCTCCCTCTTCATTTTCATAAGAGGCATCGGGGGGGGGGGGGAGCGTATGCAAAGATCCCTCTCTATCTGATTAAAAACGCATTCCTACACGATCCCTATTCTGGGTGCCAGCTTGCGTAAAATTGTCATTTCCAGTTCTCTTGTGTCGCAAGGAGAGATCTAGTGTTGGTTTGCCTCATGTTTGGAAGATCTTGTTCAGAATGGACTGATATACACCCCATTTATTGCAGCTGTTTTTATTTCTCCTTAACATCTGATAAACTGTTGTTGGCACCTGGCAGATTAATGCTATTCGATGAGTCAAAGCCCATTTCCAAATCATTTGCACTTCCATGGATAGGACCAGAGATCTTGTGCCCCCATGCTTTTTTTTTTAAATGTTTCAAAAACCTTTATTAAGGAAAATATAGCATGGTACATCAATGCAATGCAATCGGGTAAATGAATGTCAGGTAGGTTACAAAGTATGGGCACCTTCCCATGCTAAGTGTTATACTTATGAAACTAAACAATGTGCTCATTACCTCCCTTCAACAGTACATCACATAACTATTAAAATGAGCACGTCCGAAGCAAGTAGCACATCCAGGTGCAAAACAAACTAACATATTCTGACCAATCTCAGGTGTTCACATATGCACAGTTCAAAGACATAATTAACAAGGCACAACATGACCCCAGTCAGCAACAGCACATGAGTTTGCGGAGGTATACAGATATATCAGCTCCCAGCATTAAAAGATGGCCCTCTTGCAAGTGTGTCATCATGAGGTTTCGGGTGCGTATGTCTCTATTAGTATGATCATGGACTTGAAGCTTGCGGTGTTCCCGTTTTCCCCCGTGGGCAGCTCTTCCCATCCGTCCTCAATGTCCTCCTGCTGTTGTAAGAGATAGGATGTGAGAGGACCCCATATGTCTTTAGGCCTGGATCGTAAGGGCAGCAATTCTGCGTTGTCGTGTAAATGTTCCTGCCATGTGGACATGGACCCAAGCCGGCACTTAAATTTTGGGGCTCTGCCCCTTCCCCATCTGCACGCCACCAAGCGTTTGGCCAGAAAGAGGCCAAGTGCCAGGAATTTTTTATGTGGAGTTACCACGTCTTGTGTCAAGCCCAGCAGTGCCTTCAAAGGGCATGGGGTCACTGCGACGCCTAGCATAGTGGAGAGCCTCTCAAATACTTGCGTCCAGTAAGTAGCAACCATGGGGCAGGACCAGGCTAGGTGCAGGAAGTTCGCCACGGCTGATCCGCAACGGAGGCAGCAGTCCGATTCGAGCAGGTGGAATTTGTGTAACCGAGCACGGGTGTGGTATATCCGGTGTAAGAATCTGTAGTGTATGAGCCTCAGTCTTTTGTTGCCGGTGATCGCTGAGCTCCCATTGTTCATCTGTTAACAGCTCTATCAGGTCCTTGTCCCAGTCAAGTCTAGCCTTCAATGAGGTGGATCGTGGCGCGTCTTGTACATGTTTGTAGAGCTGTGAGATGACGTGACGTGGTGTATCTGAGTGCACAATGGCGTGCAGAGGCCCAAACGTGTCAGGCTCGGTAGGGAAAGAGGGAGTGAGAGCACGCCACAAGTAAAGTAAAGTAAAACTTTATTTGATCCAGACCTCTGCTGAGGTCAACAAATACAAAATTAAAATTTATAGTGCTTCAATTGACAACAGTGATCTTTATCAGATTCAAAACTGATTCTAGGGGCCAAGTGTTTTAAAAACAGTTTCAGATGTGCTGGAGTCCAATCCTGTAAAAGTGCAACCGTGCATTGAGAGACCTCCAAGGCTTTTACCATATTCTTATAAAAGGTGTACCCAGACGCTTCCTCTCTAAGAAACTCCAATTTTAACAAATGTCTTAAGGTGTCTGGGGCTGCATGTAGTAGATTGTATGCCCACCTAATAATATTAAGTGAGAGCACGCAAATTCTGACGTAGTCTGGTAAAAAAGAAGGCCTCCATGACAGAGGCTGCCCCCCCCCCCCCTTAAAGAACTGTTCCTTAGTCCGAAAGGTCCCATTCACATATAGGTCACCCCAAATGCCGTAACCTAGTTCCTTGAGCATTTTGCGACCGATTGCCTCGCAAGTGACCTGAAGTCTGGGATCGTTGTCTAGTGGCAGTCTGGGTGAATATAGGAATGGGCAGTCAAGGGTACGTGCAATCCGGTCCCATGCAGCCACAGTGCAATCCACAGTTGTTGGGTCGCACTCTCTGGGCTTCACCGGTACATGAATGTATCCAGTCTTAGAAGTGGGGGCCATATGGCCATCTTCCACGGCTAGATGAGCCATGTATGGTGGAGGATGGTACCAATATACAGCAAAGTGCGCTTGGGCGCAGTCGTAATACCTTTCAAAGTTGGGAACTTCAAAGCCCCCTAGATGGAAGGGGAGCATGAGCGTATCGAGACTTAGGCGCGCCTGTTTCCCGCCCCATACTAGTCTTGTGAGTTGGGACCGCATGGAACTAAAAAAGAACCTCCCTGGATTATACGGAATGTTGATAAAGAGGTATAAGAGTTTGGGCAAGATTGTCATCTTAGCAAGAGCTATTCTCCCAGCCATTGATAGTGGAAGGTGGATCCACTTGGTGACACTATCATTATTTTATCTAGAACGGTGCCATAATTGGCGCGCATCATGACATCCTTTTGCCTGGAGATTTGAATACCTAGGTATTTCAAGTCATCCTGTTTCCACACAAGAGGGTAATCGAGTTGGGTTTGGTGAGTGCTGTCGGTCAATGGGAAAATGGCAGATTTGGCCCAGTTGATTTGCACGCCCGCTAGACCTCCGAATTTGGTGATTTCACGGAGCACAGGGTGTTGTGTTCTTATCTAGGACCCTAATTCGATATTCCCGATTTATGCCCTTGTGAGGTTATAATCAATAATGTCCTGACAAAGGCATAAGAATCAGATTCATATTCAGTAATAGCCCATGCAAATCAAAGCACAGCATGGCTACTCCCATCGACTCCTAGAAAGCACAACGCGTTCTTTAAACAAACCAAGCCTCCAGCGGCCCGGGAAAACCCCCCCTGCTTTTGTTTTGATTTAAACAAGAACTCCTGAAGTCCTGCAAGAACTGTTAGTTCTTGGTGACGTCTTATGTCCAACCTTACGTCAAACCCGGCACCTTTCAGGTATAAAATACCAACAGTTGCCTTAAGCAAACACACGGTGGTTCGGACCAGAGCGGCCATCTACTTGCCCGAGAGCCCAGCTGATGCGAGTGCCTGCGGAAGCCGCCCCTCCTGTTTGACGCACTGAGAGAGACGCTGTCTTTTTCTCCAGCCGAGAAAATCCAGCTCTGGTGTTTCCAGCCTACCCTTGCGGGTTGCTGGGATATCGAGTCCTGAGGAAAGAGATACCAGACCTCCCACATTCTATTACCAAGGTACGGAGCTGACTAAACCCTTAGGAGAAATCTTGATGCAGATTCTTGGCAAAATTACTTAAACCAACTTAACTTAACACTGCTACTTCCTTTTCCCTTCCCACATATTAAGCTTAGGTCAGGTACACCGGGGTAGGCTTAGTTAGAAGCACCAGTTGAGCCTTTTAGCCAATGTATATATGTATGTATATATGTTATCCATTTTAAAGTATCATATGGCTAAGAAACCATATCAATGCTTTTACAGTATTATTTCATAATACTACTTTTACTGTATGCACTTTACTTTACTTTAAGTATTGCAATTGTGGCAATTCATTTCTCTTGCATGAGAAGGAAGGCTGCTCAATAAATAACACCTTTTTATTGACAACGCCCGTCTCTCCATTTCTCTGCACTCTGGTGAAACTAAGTATGCACTGTTGACTGAGTGAAATAATTGTCTATTGTTTTCACATGACTCTAGAGATATACTCTTATTCTGAGGGAGCAAAGTTGTCATGTTTATGCGGTTGTCGGAAATTGAATCCCTTCTTGTCTGAGCCAGGGAAGGTGATCCATCCCTCTTCATTCGAGAAAGTTTCCAGTGACCTCTGAGCTAGCTGGCGCAAACCTAAATTAAGTTTAACATAGTCAGTAGAGACCTAGAGGACCTCAGTCCTACGTCTACACTGCTGTTTATGTTATTCCAATGCGCAGAGCCAATTGGGAAAATAGGAGCTACACTACAAGGGTTTAGATTAACTTGGGGCTTCCTAATATAGAGCGTCATATCGTCCGCATAGAGCGATACAAGCAGTTGCCGAGATGGGTAGATGAGGGCGCGATGGTTGTGAATTTGGTGGAGTTTTGCAGCTAGAGGCTCAATCGAGATTGCGAAAAGAATAGGGGTTAAAGGGCAGCCATGGCACGCGCCTCTCTGGACAGTGAAGGGGGCAGCTCTGGCACCATTGAGCAAGACAGTAGCCATTGGTTGATAATACAGTAGCTTAACCCAGTCTAAAAAGCTAAAGGGCATCCCCATGTGTTGAAGAGTGCCCAGCAGGTAGTCCCATTCCAGTGAATCGAAGGCCTTGGTGGCATTCAAGAATACCGCCACGGCCTCACATTTAGGGTCAATGTCCTGCATTACTACCTGAAGAATGCGGAGGTTGTGCGAAGTCGCCCTGTTCGGAATAAAGCCAGCTTGATCCGGCAAGACTAATCGCTCCATGAGAAGATTAAGACTGGTGGCTAGTACTTTTTTTTTTTTTGTTTTTTTTTTTGGTGTAAGACATTTATTATGAAAAATGAGTCAGATGATTACACTGCGTCACGCCAACACCCCGGAGGCAGGCCGCTATGAAGTTTACACATCATCAACTTCAGTAAAGCAGTCAGTTGGAACTTAGCTTTGCGGAACTCCGAGCTTCCAGCAGGATTCCTAATACAGTAATGAGTGGTATGTGAGCAATGTAACCTCAGCATGTTAAGTGGTCTTACTTTTTTCAGTGCAGAAGACAGATGACCGTAACAGGAGGTGTTGTGGCTGTACCGGGCTGATCAGCAGCCCTCAGCTTTCGAAACAGCATGTGAGAATGGTATATCCAGCAGCACTGTTTTCACCCAACCTTCCCCAACAAACAAAAAGGAAACGTAAACAACATAACATTGGTGCAATTACAGAGAATCAGCCACGCAGCGCCCCACACAGTTACGGGGCCGCGTGTTCCTGCGCCGGACGACTATCAGTGGATGGCGAACCGTGGCAGTGGTGGAGGTGTGGCAGGTATCAAGCCTCCTTGGTGAAGGTGGAGTGGGGGGGGGGAAAGTAGGGGGGAGAAAAATGATGTCGGAGCAGGGCAATTAACCGGGTCAAATGATCCCAGGGGAGGCAGTTGGAACAGGACACGCAGTGCGTGCTAAGTCAAAAAGGGACAGCAGGTTAAGCGTTCTCTACGGCCAGGGCAAGCCAGCGCCGG
This sequence comes from Lissotriton vulgaris, assembly GCF_964263255.1. Lineage (NCBI taxonomy): Eukaryota > Metazoa > Chordata > Amphibia > Caudata > Salamandridae > Lissotriton > Lissotriton vulgaris. The sequence continues at coordinate 262,181,960 of NC_141700.1, read as the reverse complement.
GCTAGATCAACAGAGTCACAACAGTTCGAGTCCGCGTCCAAATCATTCAGCCCATATCATCCGAAACACCCACATCAGGTGAACCTCCAGATATGACTGACACCGCACGCTCTCTTGTCCATTGCAGAAATGGATCCCAAATGTCATTCGGTCTAGAGGCAGTGGGCATAGTGTCCCAGTATTGAGTTAGTTGTGCGTGTCCATAAGTGACATCCCCAATCCACCCAGTGAACAATGGAAGTGCTTTCCTGCCCCAGTGTAGTGAAATCTGTCGTTTAGCATAGAGGAGGAGGAGTGCATGTAACTTCCTGTCACAAGGTTCAGTGTCTTTGACATAGCCCAACAGGCCTAGGAGCGGTGAAGGTGTGTCATTTCTGTTTAAGATTTGGTTGATAGCTGTGAAGATGTCTGCCCAGTATTCGTGCAGTTTGGGGCAGCTCCATGCCACATGTATGAAGGATGCATCTTCCCCCCCGCACTTCCAACAGGACGTGTCCGTGCGAATGCCCATGCGATGGAGCAGCATTGGTGTGCGGTAGTACCGGTGCAAGAATTTGAAGGGTATGAGTCGCAGCCGATAGTTCGGAGACAGTGCCGTTAGTTGTTTACAGCAGTATTCCCACATGTCATCAGTGAGAGGGACTTCCAGGTCAGCAGCCCAGGCTACCTTGGCTGTGGCCACAGTGATTGGGGCCTGTTCTTGCATGCTGTTGTAGAGTCTCAACACTAGTTTTTTGGGAGAGGGTTTTGAAAGCAGGTTCTGGAGGGCATCTAGAGCTTGCGGCTCTTCCGGGAATTGGGACCCCATCTGTTTGCAAGATTCCCTAAGGGAGTGGTATAGCAGCGTGTCCGCAAATGATTCAGGCTGGTCATCATCCCTCGCGCACAGCTCCACAAAGGTGCCGTCAGGATATAAATCGGCGAAGGTGTGTAGCCTTTTCCCGCGGAGCGTGAGGACGTCGCCTCTCGCAGTTAAACAGGGTAACATCGGGTTTCCTCGTAGGGGGATAGCAGGCGCGTACAATAAGGAGAGTCCTGCTCTCTTTTGCAGTTCCCGCCAGGTCCAGCGTACCATCTCCACAGTGTCGATCTCCCCTGAAGGGCGTGAGACTTTCCCGTATAGGGCCACGCGCAGAGGCAACGGGGCAACCGCGGCCAATTCCACCGCCGCCTGCGGTTGGTAGGGGGTGGGGAAGGCCCAAAAATGCAGAAATTGCGCCTGTGCACACAGAGAATACAGCCTCAAGTCGGGGGCCCCAAGGCCTCCCTGCCGAAGCGGGAGTGTGAGCAGGTCCCAGGAGACCCTCGCCTGTCCTCCAGCCCAAGCCAGTTTCAATAATAGCGAGCGAACTTGCGCGTGAAAGTGCGATGTCATGGGCAGCGGGACGTTCACGAACAGATACAGGAATTTGGGGAGAACCACCATTTTCGCTAACGCTATTCTTGCAACTAGGGATAAAGGCAGTTTATTCCAAACCTCGATCTTCCCTTCCAGCCAGTCCACTGCTCTCCCAAAGTTTAGTGACCATAACTCCTGCACATCCCGACTGATCCATATCCCCAGGTATTTAACAGCCTCAGTCTCCCATCGTAGAGGGTAGTCTGCAGCTGGCCGACTAGTCTCATCTGTCAGCGGGAAGGCCACATATTTGGACCAATTTATGGATACTCCCGCCAGGCCCTCAAACCTCACGAATTCTCGGAGCAATGGGTTCATGTTGTCTTTGGGGTTGACGATGTACAACGTCACATCGTCAGCATATAACGAGATCAGTAAGCTCCGAGAGCTAAACCCGATACCCCTCGCGGTGTGGTGTTGTCGTACCCTAGCCGCAAGCGGCTCCATCTCAATGGCAAATAGGAGGGGGGACAGTGGGCACCCTTGTCTGGTTCCTCTAGATATATCGAAAGGTCTAGAGACAAGGCCATTTACGCACACTCTGGCTCTGGGTCCAGTGTACAGCAATTTTATTAGAGTAATGAAATTACGACTGAATCCCATTCTTTCCAATATTCTAAATAAATACGGCCATTCCAAAGAGTCAAACGCTTTAGTGGCGTCCAAGAACACCACGGCCGCCTGCACAGATGGATGTAGGTAATGAAGGATCGAGAAAATAGTTCTGAGGTTATGTGACGTGGCCCGGCCGGGGATGAATCCGGACTGGTCAGGCAGTGCAATAAGCGGCAACATCGGTTGCAGTTTGTCCGCAATTATTTTAGCATAAATTTTAGCGTCTACATTAATTAGGGAGAGGGGCCTGTAGGAGTCAAGGAACATCTCATCTTTGTCAGGTTTTAAGAGCGTAATTATTAAGGCTTCATGCATGGAATCTGGCAGTGAGTTTAATTCAAGAGCCTCCACAAACACTGAGTGCAGTTTTGGCGCCAGTTTATCTACATAAGTTTTGTAAAAGGACGTTGTCAGGCCATCAGGTCCAGGGGCTTTGTTCGCCGGCATGCTTTTGATCACCTGAGCAATATCCTGGACGGTAACAGGCAGGTCCATGTACTGTCTGTGGTTGTTATTAAACCAAACTAGGGCAATGGAATCAAGAAAGCTGTCTAAAGAGGCCGGGGCAGTGGGCTGTTTGGAGGCGTATAGGGACGCATAAAAGTCAGTGAAAGCACGTAACACCGCTTCCTGGCCTACGGCCAAAGACCCCTCCATGTCATGAATGGCGTGGATGTGGTGTGATTGTTTGCGAGGAGCTATCAACCTGGCAAGTGTCCTGCTGGGCCTATCACCCTCTCCGTACCTGCGGGCCTCAGCCTGCCTCGCCAGAAACCGCACCTCGCGCTCCGCTTCCTCCTGAAAGGCAAGCAGTTTCGTCTTCATGTCACCAGCAAGTGCTAAAGTCGGGTCAAGGCTAAAGGCCGCATCTAGCCCCCTCAACTCCCCTTCCAGTTTCGCCAGCGTGTCACGAATCGTTCGCAGCACACCCGCCCGTCTCGCTATGCACTGGCCTCTGATCACCGCCTTAAAGGCATCCCATTCAATGGCTTCTGAGGTGCCGGAGCCTGTATTCTCAGCAAAGTATTTAATGATATCATCTCTTATCTCCTCAACGAATACTGGGTCTGTTAGTGCGTGTGGGGGTAATCGCCATGTAAATGCCCTGTTAATGGTGTCGGGTAGGCGTAGCTCAAGCTCACAAGGGGCGTGGTCTGATCGTGATCTAGCTTGTATTTCGACCTTTGTCACCCATGTCGCAACCTCAGGAGACACCAACCAGAAGTCCAATCTGGACCAAGCCGCTTTATGACATGTGTAACAGGTCCCCATTCTCACATTCGGATGACGAACTCTCCACACATCCGCCAGCAAACCCTCACCCATCACATCGCGGACGGCCTGGCGCGCTCTTGCATGCATAGGTCTACTCACACCTTGTCTGTCCATGTCGTCATCCATAACAACATTAAAATCACCTCCTAGCACAACTGATGGGCAGTCAAGCAGCGCGATCTGCGCCCATACATCCCTAAAGAAGTCGGGGTCGTCTACATTTGGACCGTAAATTGCAGCCAGCACTACAGGTCGCCCCTGCAGGGAACCATGTAAGATTACGTATCTGCCATCCACGTCTTGCATGTGAGCATGTTCCCGCCAATCCAGCCCCCTGCATACAAGTATAGCCACCCCTCTTGCATAATTAGAGTAAATGGCAGAATACACATCCGACCATCTGGAGTTTTTCAATCTGGGTGAAGGGGTTGTATTAATATGAGTCTCTTGCAGAAAGCAAATGTCTACGTTATGTCTGGCCAACGTGCCATGCATTAGTCGGGCTTTCTTGTAGTCCCCGAGGTCTCTGATGTTCCAGGTCCATAGTTTAATCCCTCCCATGTCTAAGGTACTGTAAATGTAGGATCATCCGCATCCCGGCCCACCCCCCAGTGTCACAATGTCCTTCACACCTCCCTGCCACTAATCTTGCGCACAAAAATGAAAACTTAGCAAAAGGCACATTGCACCATGTCATAACAAAGAATAACAATTCAACAAACCCCCCCCATTTCCCTCCACCCTCAGCAACCTCCCAATTAGGTCGTGATATACCCCGTAGTAAGGCACGCAAGGCGTGACATAAAACCAACAGCGAAAACAATGGGAGGCACCCCATGGGGCGTGGTGCGCCCAGCTTACACCCCCGTGTGAACGGGGTGGCTACAGTTAGGTATAAGGTTCCATGGGCTCTACGAATCCCCCGCCCTGGGGTCACTTGGTCTTATCATTTCCAATAGTCGCATAGGCATTAGGGCACCATGAAGCACAGCCGGAAGCCCGGGGACGAGACATGTCCTTACCCCTCTCGTTCCTAGGTTAAGTGTAACAGCATTGATCGTGAGGAGTCATCGTGAACCCATGTAGGACGTGAGGGGGCAAACTTACGACGTCTCAAACCGCACATCAGAAGTCCATTTAGTCATTGTCGCTTAGCTGTTCCGCAGTATCCTCGTGTCTGGGCGACCTTCTCCTGGCTCCCGCACCGCCGATGTGTTTGGCGAACTTGAGCGCCGACTTCGCATCAGTGAAAAAGTGGGTAGTGTTATCATGGAGTACCTTCAATTTTGCCGGGTACAGCAGGGAGTACGGCACACCTGCCTGCAGCAATAGTTTCTTCGCCGGCAGGAATTCCTTACGGGCCGCCTGCACCAGAGGGGTGAAGTCCGGATAAAAGGAAATGTTGTTTCCCTTATGAGTGATTTTGCCCTTCTCTCTCGCCAGTCGTAATATCAAGTCTCTGTCCTGGTAATTGATCAATTTAGCGAGGATGGGCCGAGGTGTAGCCCCTGGCGGCGGTTTCTTCCCCAGCGATCTGTGCGCCCTCTCGACCGTGAATACTGAGGACAAGTGTGGGTCGAACAGTTCATGCAATAGGTCTGCCACATACTTCTCCATCTTGTCAATGTTTGTTGACTCCGGAATTCCCGTTATGCGTATATTGGATCTACGGGAACGCGCCTCCAAATCATCTGACTTGGCTCGCAAAATGTCCAGCTCCCGTTCCAGTGATGTAATATGTTGCTTGGCCTGCTGCTGGAATTCGCAGCATTCAGTTTGCCTGTTTTCTAAGCAGTCCAGCCGAGTCTCATGTACGTCAACCTTTGATTTCACAGATTCTAGCTGCGCAGACATGGCGTCAAGTTTGGTGTCAATACTTTTCAGGCTGGACCTCACCTCCATGATGATCGCACCAAAGTCTATATCCGCCGGTGTCCCTTGCGACGACGCCATGTCGCCTCCCGCCTCTGGAGCCGGGGTCTTCGGAGGACGTTTATTATCAAAGTTTATTTTTGATTGTTTGGCTTCGTTTTTTCCCATCGTGGTGGTGGGACCACGTCAGTGGGTGGCTCGGAAACACAGTGGCCCCTCGCAGGTTGTAGGTGCGTCGATCGGTGTGGCTTCGGGGCTGCACAGGCAGTGCCGGGGGGTTCTGGACTTGCACCCGAGTTCCCAGGTCACAGTGACGCGTCTGTACCATGCACACGTTTACAGCAACCCACAAGCCAGGCCAACCTCAAGTCTCAAAATGGCGGGCGTCTTATGTATTGCTCCTTAGCGGCGCCGCGCAGTGTCCAGCAAAGCAGTAGAGCCGGGGGCCGGCACACAATGTCAGGGCTCAAGTCCCCCGGTGTCATAGAGGTGCAGGTTGCGTTATTTAATGGCAGCAGCACCTCTCAGGCGGAGCGGCGTGGGCAGGATGGTGTCAGCGGGGCCCCACCTCACTTACCGCTTCACGCTGCACCCTGTCCGTCTCAGCCGGTGCCTGTATCGGTGCAGGATCAGGCTCTCACCTGGTTGCTTCCGACCCGGTCGCCATGCGCCAGCTCCGGGAGAGTGGCGGGTCCGACTCCTACGTCGCAGTCGGAGCCGTCGCCGAGCAGGGGATCTGGCCGCCCTCCGTGCTTCAACCGCCAGTAGTGCTCAGGGCTGCCCCCCTGCTCCGCAGGGGTTCACCGAGGATTGTCCGAAGCCGCGGCGCTTCCGCTAGCAAGTTCTCGCGTCTCCGGTTTCCGGGCCCCCAGAGGCCTTCGAAGCCGCGGGCTGTAGTGCGCCGCGTCGCCCAGGGCACTGCACTTCCGCCCAGGATCAGATCGGGCTTACAGGGCGCCAGTTTTTCAAAAGGCTCTAGCTCCCCGGCCACTGCAGCCGTGCGCCTCAAACTTTCATGCGGGGATCATGTAGGTGTCCGCTGCCGAACCCCGAGGTAGCGGGGGCCCGCAGGTGCCAGGATCAGGATGGTAGTAGGATTAATTATCGTAGCCGGCGGAGCTCGCTCACAGAGCGGCCATCTCGCAGCTCGGCTAGCCACACCCCCGGTGGCTAGTACTTTAGCTAAAATCTTAGTGTCACAGTTTAAGAGGGATAGGGGCCGGTAGGAGTCACAATGCTTGGGAGGTTTACCAGGTTTGAGCAGGGAGGTTATGAGCGCTTCTCGCATGGTGCGGGGGAGACAACCTTCCTCCAGGGCCGCACAATATACTTGTTTCAAGATGGGGGCCAAGATGGGAGCAAAAAGTTTGTAAAAGTCAATAGGTAGGCCGTCGGACCCGGGGGCTTTGCCAGATCGCATGCCCATAATAGCTTCAGATATCTTATCTAACTCCAACTCAAAATGCAGAAATTTCTGCTGGGTGTCGCCTAGCCAGGCCAGCGCGACATCACTAAAGTATGTAGGAAGATCCAGAGGTTCCGTCCTGTGCGAGGAGTATAGCTCACGATAGTGTTCCTGAAATATGCGGAGTTGGTCTGGGAGATTCCTGTGTACATTGCTGTCAGGACATGTAGTTCAGTGATGTAATTGTGAAATCTAGGGGGTTTGATCAAATTCGCTATGGCCCTACCAGGTCTGTCTCCCTCACCATAAACCCGAGCCATGTGTGGGCGTCCAAGAAACTTACATTCCCTATCAGCTACCTGAGTGTACTCGGTAGGCTTGTCTCCAATGTGGGCTTGTGTTGTGCTGTCATTGGGGTTCTGAGCAGCTGAGCGTTCAAGGTTTCGCAAGCCTTTTTCTATGTTATATAGGTCTGTGCGAAGGGATCTCAGGATACCACCCCTAACTGTGACCTTAAAGGCTTCCCAGACCGTAGTGACGCTATCGACCGAGGACAAGTTGCGTTCAAAGAAGTCTTTAATGTCCTGCTCCATGTCCGCCTTAAAAACGGCATCCTTAAGGTGTGCCGGGTTTAGCCGCTAACTTAAGTAGGGTGAACACGGTAGGGGAACCTGGAGTTCCAGGAGGACCGGAGAATGGTCCGAGTATGTGTGGGCTAGGTGTGTCGCATGCCGCCGCCAGGGTGCTAGGCCCGCCGATATGAAAATGTAATCTAGCCACACCCAAGTAGAGTGCACGGAGGAGTAATGTGTGCCTTCCCTGAGGGTTGTCGAGGGTGTGTCGCCAAGCATCGATCAAGGCGTTGTCATCCGCTATGCTGCATAGTGTCCTCTGTGTGGAGTTGTAGTGGGAGGGTAGCGATCTAGACCTGTCCATTAAGGGATGCAGTGCAGTGTTGCAGTCCCCGCCCCAGATAACATGCGTGATGCCCAGTGTCTGGATCTTGCCCCACAGTACAAGTAGATCAGTAGGGTTGTCTGTATTTGGCCCATAGTAGTTGGCAAAAAGGATATCGTGGGAGTGTAGTCGTCCCCATACTAGATAGAACCTGCCCTCTGCATCTTTATCTACACCTTTGGGCGTGAACGCCACCCCTCGTTTAATAAGGATGGTAACCCCCCTGGAGTAACTGGAATAGGAGGAAAAGGTGCGGCTGATGGCTCATCTGGACGCAAACTACGGGGTCCACCCAGGAGCCAGGTGCGTCTCTTGCAGGAGTGCGATGTGGATCCTGTCCAGGTATCCTAAAACCTGTCTGCGTTTTCTGGGGTCGTTTAAGCCTCATATGTTCCAAGAGGCTACTTTAAAAAGCTGCGGTGTCCCAGTCTCACCCAAAGAGCCCAGGACCATGAGAGCTTTGCGGCATTAAGGGTGAATATATGAGGTGTGCAGTGAGAAATAGTAAGTGGTCTCGTGAATCAGTCCTGGAAAGTGACACTAGGTCAGACAATGCTTTGACGTAATGTACGGTGTGTTGTACAATAAACCCTCCCTCCTCCCACTCCGGCTTCCCCAACTTGCCGGGCATCGCAATCCCTCCCTAGAAACAAACACTCATCTTAAAACAGTGAGCTTTCAGAACAGATAGTAACAAAGAAGATCAGGGGTTCGCCCTGTGACAAGGGTAGAGTCGCTAGGGGCCATTGACCCGCCCATCCATCTCCCTACTTTCACCCACTGGTACTATAGCTAAAAGCCAAGCACACGGTCGTGGGACGGAGATGGAAGTCTGAGCAATATAATGAGTGCAGAGATAAAATGTTTGAATAGTCTTATACATCACCAAGTAGTGTAGGGTATCGCATCATGGTAAGTGGGGTGAGGGCTTCTTCTGGGATACATTACAACAGTGGAAGTCAGTCCTGCTGAGACAGCGGCAAAGGCGATCTAGAGCAGCTACCGGGTTCCGTCGGTCTGGAAGTCTCGCGTTTGTGAGGTTTAAGATAATCCTCGGCCAGTTGTGGGGACGCAAAGAAGTGTTGTTTTCCACAGTGAGTGATTTTAAGTTTGGCCGGATATAGCATAGCATATGGGATAGAGAGGGACTGCAGCTTTTTCTTGACTCCTGCGAATTTACGACGCGCCTCCTGCACCGTAGTTGTAATGTCCGGGTAGAAAGACAGGGAGGTGTTCTCATAGTGGACATGTTGCTTTCTTTTGTGCCAGCTGTAAAACGGTGTCCCGGTCCCGGTAATTCAGGAAACGAGCAATAATGGGCCTGGGCGCAGCACCAGGAGGAGGACGGGTCGCAAGGGAGCGGTGTGCCCTCACAATTGTAAGGTGTGCAGAGAAGGAGTCTCTGCCAAAGAGGTTCACCAGAAGACGCTCAATGAAGTCCTCCATGCGGCCAGTGTTAGTTGTCTCCGCAATGCCCAAAATTCGTAAGTTGTTTCTTCGTGACCTGGCTTCAAGGTCCTCGATCTTGTTGGCTATAATTTTGAGGAGTTTGACCATTTGAGTTACCTGGCGGCCGTTGGCAGTGGCAGTGTCTTCCAGCTCTGAAATTCTAGTCTCCGCGTCCTTTAAACGGGTGTCATGCTGATTCAATTTCGCCACAACAGTGTCCATTCTGGAGTTGAGTGCATCGATGTTGCAGTCAATTGAAGTGAGGCTTTGTTTCATTCCTAATAGCAGTGAGTTACAGTCTTCATCGGGTGGGGCAGCCGCCCCAGTAGCGGCCGGATCTCCCGGCTGGATTCTGGAGTTTTCCTGGTTTCATAGGGCAGCTTGGATTGTCTGGCATCATTCCGCCCCATGTCGTCTCCCATGGTGTAAAAGCTGCTATGTAGACTGCAGGAGGTCCGAGAGTTCATGCGGGCACAGCTGTTTGTGGAAGGCCTATATATATCCCGGCAGTGTCAGTGAGGGGGGGTCGAACCGTAGGGTGTCCGTGGCACAACTGGAAGAAGCGGGCGCCCAGGGTGGGAGGATTTGGCTTGTAACATGAGTGGAGCAGTGACTGATGGTGCCCGGTAATAGACCGTCAAGACCCGAGGCAGGTGGGGATGAAAGTCTGGTTGTGGGCGTATTGTAGTCCTAACTCGTGGTGGCCCGTGCAGTGCTGGCGGAGTGATGCACTCAAGAAGGAGCAGACAGTCTCAGTGGTGTCCCAGCAAGGAAGAGGGTGATTCGCAAAAATGGACGTCGAGTTAAAAGCTGAGGTTCCGTGACAATTATAGTGGTGTTTTCGACTCGTTCGAATATGGACGAGTTTGGTATCTATGAACCGCAAATGACGAGTTTAGTGGGTGTACGCGTTTTCGCTACACTGGCCTGAACCGTTCGTCTTATTTGTGGGTTTTTCCATCTGAACCCACGGGTTCCATTTTAGATACAGCAGCCATTTTGTCTCTTGCCCTCAAGTAGCCAGCGAACGGACACTGTCTGCTTCGTGACCCTGGGATTCCCAAGCTCCTGCGGAAGACACGTGTTTCTTTGAGGATGTCTTTATGATGAGGGGGATGACACTGAAAAGGCAGATGGCCCCGCTCGAGGCTCATCTTGCCGTGCCGGTCTACTGTTTCAGCCGTGCATACATTAGGCACGACTCCTTTGATCCTGCAATCGTGCTTCCGATATTGCCCCTCTACACTCCTTCCGAATCTGTCGTCTATCTTTGTCTTCCTTGCACCTGTTTCTGTCTCTTCCTTAAACTCGTTTACAGCCGGAATGGAATGTACTTAATGATGGGATAACGTACTTTTACAGTTGGGAACCGGCGATGCTACTGTAATTATGTTCCGGGACCCTGAATACATGAAAGCGACCCTTTTGAAGTTTACTGTGGGAACTGAGTTGTAACCTTTTGTTCGCCATGTTGTGCTATGACTAAAATCGGTATAAAAGGAGCGATCCACTGTTGCAATTTGAAGCAGTCTCCTAGAACCTACACGTGTTGTACTTCTTGTGACTTCTGTGTTCCCTGCAGTAAATAAACCTCGATCTTTGACGCCGAAGGAAGTGTCCCGTGTCTCTGTAATTTGTACGCCGGAACAGGTAACCCACGAAGGTTTCAGGTGTTGTCCCCTGGCACCGCTGGGCCTTAGAATAGCCCAGTCCTTCAGTTGGCGCCCAACGTAGGGCGACATCAGCGGTACCGGTCCAAAGCCCGACGATCGTGAGGAACTTCGTGTGAAATCTCCGAGGGAAGGTGCACCCCGCTTCATCGATCCTGTTGTCGAAATAAGTGGTCCGAAGACTTTTTCCGCGAAGATCCCCGCCTCCTGACGGCTGCGACGGACTGATGCCCTGACTGTCGACCTGTTTTGGCGCCTGGCGTAGTCCTTTGTACAGCGAGACGATTGACGGGCCTTCCTGGTGACGCCATTGCTCTTTCAGTTAAGTATTTGTGGGTCGCTCCCAGAGTCCTTGGTTGTTGTTGAAACTTGGTTGTTTGCATGGTTCCATTGCATTTGTGGTTCTTAGTTATTGGTTCTTAGTTGTTGGGTTTTATTTGACGATTGCAATTGCCAAAAACCGAGGGTCTTGCATTTTTGCGAGGACATCGTAATTCGATAACCCTTGAAGTTTGTAAACTCGGTTAGTGTGCACGATGCCTGGCCGTAGTACTTTGTTTAGTTGCTTTAAATGTTGCGGTGCGGATTCCCGATTGGAGGACTCATGTCCGATACCTCCAGTTGGAACTCCGATCTATGAGCTCTATAGACGCCACGGAGTGGGTCCTATCGTGTATAATGATTATTGGATCCGCTACACCAAAGATGACGGTGTTCTTAGTTGGCCACCTCATGGTAGTTTCGAAACTGCAATTTTGGATAATCTCGAAGCTAAATTGTTCAAAAAGAAATCTAGGCAGGCCATGTTTGATTCCTTTCGGCTATGGCGAAAAGAGGCCAGGCAGAAAGAAATTAAACAGCTTAAGAAAAATAAGAGGGAAGGTATTATTACGGTGATGAGAAATGCAGAGCAGTTCCAGCGAGACAAAGAAGAGAAGGAAAAGGAAGTTTTTGCTAGACTGCAACATATGGCGGTGGATAAGTGTTATCCCGTTTTACCGTCGAGTACTGATAAGAAGGGAGAGGAAGCGGTAGAGGACCCTTTGTTGTCCTATCTGCTGAAGTCACCACCTCCATACGCACAGGATACTACAGCTCCTGTAGTTCCTCCTGTTCCTCAACTTGTTGTTCCGGCAGCTGCTGGTCAGCCTGTCGCTGGTCCCGTTCTTCCGAATCTCCTTGTTCCTCAAGTCGTCCCTGTTCCTTTACCTGCCCTTCTTCCTACTGCTCCACTGCCTATACCTTCTCAGTCTGCTGTTCCCGCTACTTCTGCTCTTTTGGCTACTTCTACTGCTCCTACTGCTCCTGTGTTTAGTCCCCATGTTGTTGCCCCTGTACTTCTCTCCTCTTCTCCGTCTGTCCGTAGTCGCATACCTAATGCTGTTGCTAATCTTTACTCTCCATTTGGACCTATCCTTGGGTCCGATGTTTCTGATGTCCCTCAACGACGAAGTCAAATTCCTGGTGGTAGGGAGAGTGATACGTTAATAAAAATGGCGCGTAATTGGATTAGGTATCCCATTAAAAACACCCCGTGTGTGGTTTTTGAGACGTTCTCTCAATTTAATGAGCCCACGCAGAGATTTGTGTTTGAGGAAATGTGTAAATCCCTACGAGAGGTATGGGATACTGATGAGGTAGACAACGTGCCTGCCGAAATGACTGAACTCCAGAATCAGTTTTCGAACGGTATGATTGTGGGTAGTAATGTTCGACGTGCTGTAGAGCGTCTTCTATCTTTTCGATCTACCGTACTACCTCGAGCATTGTTTAAGGACGAAACTGAGGAGTGGATGGCAACACCTGGTCAGTATCCCATGCGAGAAGTTCCCCCAGTGTGGATGCCAGGTGATGCTGCTGCTAATCCTGCTATTCTGCCTCACTTCCAAAGAGTTTGGATACACCTCCCATGGAAACGATCGGAAGTTTTGCAGGTGAAACAAACTTTGCCTGACCCCCGCAAAAATCCGGCTGGTTATTATAAGGAATTATCCCAATTAGTGGATGCTACTATTATGAACCTTGCCGATATCGACATGTTGTTCGGCAACGTAGTACCTCAACCAATTTGGGCAAAAATCCGTCAAGAGAATCACATAGCCGAGTTGGGCGGTGATTGGGCAGCCCTTGCGGCGGCCGACGGACGACAAGTTGGTGGGGCTAAGCCTGAACAGCTTATTGAGAATCTGCCCCAGAGGATAATTACACTTATGAAGACACTTATGCCAGCAATGAGAGTTAATTGGGATAAACTGTCTGCGTGCAAGCAAAAGAAGGACGAGAGTGTCTTCGATTTCTTTACGAGATTCGAGGAGGCATTCATCGATCATAGTGGTCAGGATATGAGCACTGAGGGAGGTCAGCGATTGTTCGTAGATAAATTTGTATCAAATTTGTTGCCTGAACTCAGCAACAAATTGAAAAATTCCGAAAGTTCGTGGGCTGTTTCTACCTCTGCTCAGATATTAGCCACAGCTCAATATTACGAAAATAGAGAGAAGGAGGAAAATGATCGTGCGGATAAGAAAACAAAGGATCTTAAAACCAAAGTTCTGTTACAGCAAGCGTATCCTCCGCGCTCGAATCAAAATGACTCTCAGCAGCAAAATAGATCGCAATCACAGTCTTCTAGGTCGCAGTCGCGTAATGACTCTTCCACACTGAGATCTATGCTTGGTTATAATCAATGCGCATACTGTAGAGGCAAGGGCCATTTGAAGTTTGATTGTCCGGTTTTGCGCGACCAAAACAATGGTAGTTCGGCTCGAGGAGGCCGTAGTGGTCCTCAACAGGCTTCACGTGGTAGAGGTCGTGGTGTTACTCAGAATCAGAATGAGCGTTCTAATACATCATCAGATTCGAACAATTGCTTTGATCAGCGTGGTTCATCGTCAGGTAGATCTGCACAGTATCATGTGGATGACTGTTACGTCGAGCATGATATTGATGACGGTAACTACTAGGACAGCCACAGACAAAGAGAGGGAGTAGTATCATTTCCGGTTGATCAGAGAGGGCCTTACGTCGCAGTTGCCACATCGGGCGTAGTTGAGCCTTTTCTGTTGGACACTGGTGCAGCGAAAAGTTCCATCATGTATTCGAAACTCCCTGGCGCACCTTTGTCTGGCTTAACGAATGTTTCCGTTGGATTCTCTGGCACCCCCGTTAGCAATCCGGTTTCTAGCCCTTTGCCCCTCACAATTGGGCCTCGTGAGCTGGAAGCTCCTTTGATTTTGACTACTGGTTGTGGTGAGAATCTTTTGGGCCTGGATTTGTTGAAACGGTTATATGCGACCCTGTACTGTTCTCCTGCGGGAGTGGAGCTTACATTGGGTCAGAGAGTGATCTCTCCTATGTACTTGTCAACTGATAAGCTCCCACCGGAATTGAGTTCTCTTCCTGAGTCTTTGTGGGCGACAGGTCCCAATGATGTGGGCCTACTGGACATCTCACCTTATGTTGTCCAATTGAAATCGAATGTGCGCTTACCACGTATTCCCCAGTATCGTATCTCTCTCGATGGTGAACGAGCACTGTTAGCAATCATCTATGACTTGATCGAGAAGGATGTTATCGAGGAAACTCGGGGAAATGTGTGTAATAGTCCTGTGTTACCTATTTTGAAACAAACTGATCCATCCAAGCCTCCTGTGTACCGTTTTGTTATTGATTTACGGGAGGTGAATAAAATTGTGATTCCACAATTTCCTGTGGTGCCTGACATTACGGCTTTACTGACTCTGATTCCAGCCTCTGCCTCTTGGTTCTCAGTGATCGATCTGAAGAATGCTTTCTTTAGCATTCCGATTGCTGAGGAAAGCAGAGATCTATTCGGCTTCTCATTAGGTGGTCGCAGCTTTAGGTTTAAACGCGCTCCTCAGGGCTACTGTGAGAGCCCATCGATCTACAGCCAAGCCCTGAAGAGTCAACTTGATGCGTTTGTGTTACCGGCTGGTGCGGCTTTGATTCAGTATGTCGATGACTTGTTAGTGGCTGCTGATACTAAAGAGATCTGCAAGACTGCTACAGTATCGCTGTTACAGCATCTCTGTGATTTACATCACAAGGTGTCACCTTCTAAACTGCAATATTGTTGTCAAGAAGTAACCTATCTAGGTCATTTATTGTCAAAGGAGGGAAGAAGGTTGACCCCAGAGAGAATTGCAGCGATCGCTCGAATGACTGTGCCAACAACTCAGAGAGATGTGCGTGCCTTTCTAGGTATTACGTCATACTGCAGGCAATGGATTCCAAATTTTTCATTGCTAGCGAAGCCATTGGTAGCCCTCACGTGCAAAGATGTTCCAACTCCTTTGCCATGGACTGAAGAGTGTCAGAAAAGTTTTTCTGAATTGCGTGATGCGTTGTGTTCGGCCCCTGTGTTAGGTACTCCTGACTACAGTAAGCCGTTTACACTATACGTTCACGAGAGAGAGGGTTGTGCGTTGAGTGTCTTGACGCAACAATTCGGTGGTAAGCAGCGTCCATGTGCATATTTTTCCTCGACCTTGGACCCAGTAGCTAGAGCATTGCCGAGTTGTCTAAGAGCGACAGCGGCAGCTGCGGTGTCTATCCGGCAATCTGCAGGATTGGTCATGGATAATATGCTTACGGTGATGGTTCCGCATGCAGTTGACACTCTCTTGAATCGTACAAAAACGCAACACTTGACGAGCGCAAGGTTGTCCGGTTACGAGTTGACGCTTTTGGCGAGTCATATACAAATAAAACGCTGTAATGTACTCAACCCGGCGACATTGTTGCCGACTAATATGGAATCAGATGATGTACCACCACATGATTGCTATTTGCGAACTGAGGAAGAAACGAAGGGTCGTGTTGACCTAAAAAACACTCCATTGGCAGATCCAGATGGTACCTTGTATGTTGATGGTTCGTGTTTCAAGTTGCCGAATGGTGATGTGACGACTGCGTATGCTGTAGTGACGTTGAGTACGGTCGTGGAAACTGCGAGATTGAGCCAGAATTCCGCGCAGGCGGCAGAGTTGATTGCGTTGACGAGAGCGTGTGTTTTGTCTAAGGGAAAGCGAGTGAATGTGTTTACGGATAGCCAGTATGCATTTGGCGTTGCACATAGCTTTGGTCGTCTGTGGAGAGAAAGAGGATTTATGACATCGCATGGCACGAAGATCCAACACGGACAGCTCGTGAACGATCTTTAGACGCACTTACATTGCCTAAGCAGGTGGCAATTATTAAATGCAGCGCAAACCGAAAAGTTACGGATGATGTTGGTCGTGGTAACGCGTTTGCGGATGAGATTGCTAAAGAGACAGCTAAGAACCTTGCAACCCGAATGTACGTTACGAGTTCAGTAAGGTGGCCTGCAGAGACTGGTATGTGTGAGGACACTGTTGAGAGCGTGAAAGCGATTCAGAATGAGGCCACTGAAACTGAAATGACTAAGTGGAAAGAAAGCACGGGAAAGTTGGATGCGCATGGATGTTGGATTGATTTGTCGGAATGTCAGAGGTGGACTTTACCGGATGCATATGTGCTAGCCGTTGTGACTATGGCTCACGGCTTGTCACATATTAGCGCGAAAGGTATATGCAAGTTGCTGTCCCCTGTATGGAAGAATGATGGTATCGCTAAGTGTGCTGAGAGAGTGGTTAAGAATGGTATGGTATGTATGATGTACAATCCCGGCAAGGGACCCCCACACCACCTGGCCATTTTGCTCCTCCTACATGTCCCTTTGAGGTTATCCAACTGGACTTCATCCATATGGAGAGATGTAATAATCTGAAGTACGTTTTAGTTGTGGTTTGCGCTTTCTCCAGATGGATTGAGGCCTATCCTCTCAAAGACAATACTGCCCTGTCCACAGCGAAAGTCCTACTGAAGGAATACTTTCCTCGGTATGGAATGCCACGGATTGTATGGTCAGATAACGGAAGTGAGTTTGTGGGGAGTGTGATGAAGAGTGTGTGTAAGGGCCTTGGAATTCGACAAAAATTCCATAGTGCCAATCATCCCCAGTCAGCGGGTTTAGTTGAAGGGTACAATGGTACTCCGAAACTGAAACTTGCTAAGATTCAAGCTACAACTGGTCTGTCATGGCCTGATGCCTTGCCTCTGGCTCTCTTGTCGACCAGGGCGACTGTACACTCTCGAGTAGGGCTTAGCCCATCTGAGATTGTGTTCGGCCGTCCTGCGAACGTTTGGGGAGTCCCTAGGCCTAAGGCCTTTGATAGTCTTGAGTACCCAATGTTAATTGATTATCTTCATGATCTGACTGCTAAACTGAGGTTAATTCATCAACAGGTTTTTTGAAGCTCTAACGGCACAGACAGAGGGTCCTGGACATCGGCTCCAACCGGGTGACTGGGTAGTCACCCGCAACTTCGGCAGAAAGCGCAATTTGGAGCCGAGATTCGTGGGTCCGTTCCAAGTCCTCCTAGCCACAAGGACTGCAGTTTGTCTGGAAGGCCGGAAGAACTGGGTGCATGCCACCCACACCAAAAAGGTGCCTATCCCTTTACCAGCAGATTCTTGGGTGAGGACCGGAATTGCCGCAACGGAAACGGAGACCCCAACAAAATTTGTGCCGTTTAGTGATGCTCAACCTGTAGGAGACACTTCATTGCAGTCAGATACATTTGTTGAACCTTCAGCATTGGAGAACTCGAGGCCTGAACTGTCATCTGATCGACAGGACGCTGTTTCACAATCCGAACAATTATTTGAAGAGCAGACTCGTCCTGGAAGAAGCAGATATTTTCTTCGTTCTCATAACAAAGACTAATAAAAAAAAACTTTTTGTTTTTTTCCCCTTTTTGAATTCATATTACCCTCGTATTGTTGCCATGAACATTATGAACAATTGCATCCTCTATTAATTCTTGAGTTCTTTTCTACGTATGTTTTTTTCCACAGCTAAGAGATTTGCATTAAAATTGAATGTTTGATTAAAGAAAACCTTACATCCGGGTTGACCGTAGGGCCGTGCGGGTACTTCCTTCTGTTTAGCAGGTTCCTGACACTAGGTCGGTACTTTTGTCGATTCCTGGGAACTCCTGGGAATTGATAATCGCTACTCAGAACGAAGTGCGTCAAGAACGTTGCGGACGGTTTTTAGAGGATGGAATTCTCAAAGTTGTCGGAAGTGGAGAGGATGTCAGCTCAGAGATCGACACTGTATAGGGTTGTACGAACAAAATGCTTTCTGTTTCAGGTATTCCTGCTGTTTCTGACTGTTTCCATGTTATTGGTGGGTGGAGTGTATTTCGGAATACAATCGTTATTGCCTTCTGCTTTACCTACTTCTTCTTCTGAACCGAAATCTATCCCTACTATTTCTCCACATTCCTTTCATCCTCTGCCCCAACACGAACAGGTTAGACGTGCGGAATTCATGAATAACTCCTTTGTCCAGCTTCTTCATCAACATCAGTTGGTGATGAATACTACTAACTGTTGGGTGTGTGGGTTAATGCCACATACCATGGATAGGGGTATTCCGTATCTGGTTCTTCCTTACAGCTCCCAGGGGTCAGCTCGAGCATTCCAAACTATGTTCCGTAGCGCACTAGATTCCTACCCCCATCGAGAGCCACGCACTGCAGACCATGGTCCCGGCCCGTACCACAAGCCTTTGGCGAGAGCGATTGCTGATTTAGATAGAGATATTTTTGACGCATCGCTTATCCCAGAGGAAGAGGTGCGAGCATACAAGGATCTGAGTGAGGCTGAATATAGCATGTCAGTGGGTGATAGACAGCTTAAAAGCTCGTCTCCGATCTGGATCGTACCCCATCTCGGAAATTTCTGCTTGAAAGGCCTTGGCCGAAGCCCGCGAGCTCAGCTTGGGAGGAGTGCTTGTACTGAAACGTATGTTTTACCAACGCTCTCTTCCCCTGTCCTTTTGACTGCCAAGGGTACATACTTTGTATGTTACGACCGCGCATATACATGGTTGCCCCATGACTTCTCGGGCACCTGTTATATTGCGAATCTGTTGCCACCGACCTTCACAGTTGCCTCGGACTATCACAAGACTAGAGTTGTGAGAGGCGTTATTATCGAAGAGGACACTGCCGGTCAAGAAGCAGGAGACTTCTTTAAGGGTTTCCTGCCGTTTTGGGGACCTATGATCAATAGTAGGAACCTGAGACAGTTGACTCGTGTGGTGGAATCGACTGCTAACATAACTGCAAGTGCTCTTGGTAATCTGACAGCAGAGCTTCAGGCGGATAGGCTTATGACGTTGCAAAACCGTATGGTTTTAGACGTTGTTCTTGCAGATAGAGGTGGTGTATGTAAGGTGATCCATTCGAGTTGCTGCATTTTCATCCCTGATAACGCTCCAACTGTCTATCAAGCCATCTCGAAGTTGCATAAGATCTCCGAGTCCATACACGTGGACGTAGGTGATTGGACGCTACTAGGATGGTTTTGGGGCCTGATGTCGACGTGGGGTTGGAAGATTCTGATGATCATTGGGGTTGTTGTAGCATTTCTGTTCACGTGTTGTCTTTGTGTGCAGTGTGGTCCTGCCTTATGTGGCCTCTGTGCTACAACGTGTATAAGACGGCCATCTGTTACCAAGGAAGCATTTATGGATAGAATGATGTTGCAGCAGCATCTGAATGATCTGATGAATATCGAGATCGATTCTGATATCGACTAGTGCTTGCCTACATGAGGGCAAAAGGAGCGTCTGAGGTTCCGTGACAATTATAGTGGTGTTTTCGACTCGTTCGAATATGGACGAGTTTGGTATCTATGAACCGCAAATGACGAGTTTAGTGGGTGTACGCGTTTTCGCTACACTGGCCTGAACCGTTCGTCTTATTCGTGGGTTTTTCCATCTGAACCCACGGGTTCCATTTTAGATACGGCAGCCATTTTGTCTCTTGCCCTCAAGTAGCCAGCGAACGGACACTGTCCGCTTCGTGACCCTGGGATTCCCAAGCTCCTGCGGAAGACACGTGTTTCTTTGAGGATGTCTTTATGATGAGGGGGATGATGACACTGAAAAGGCAGATGGCCCCGCTCGAGGCTCATCTTGCCGTGCCGGTCTATTGTTTCAGCCGTGCATACATTAGGCACGACTCCTTTGATCCTGCAATCGTGCTTCCGATATTGCCCCTCTACACTCCTTCCGAATCTGTCGTCTATCTTTGTCTTCCTTGCACCTGTTTCTGTCTCTTCCTTAAACTCGTTTACAGCAGGAATGGAATGTACTTAATGATGGGATAACGTACTTTTACAGTTGGGAACCGGCGATGCTACTGTAATTATGTTCCGGGACCCTGAATACATGAAAGCGACCCTTTTGAAGTTTACTGTGGGAACTGAGTTGTAACCTTTTGTTCGCCATGTTGTGCTATGACTAAAATCTGTATAAAAGGAGCAATCCACTGTTGCAATTTGAAGCAGTCTCCTAGAACCTACACGTGTTGTACTTCTTCTGACTTCTGTGTTCCCTGCAGTAAATAAACCTCGATCTTTGATGCCGAAGGAAGTGTCCGGTGTCTCTGTAATTTGTACGCCGGAACAGGTAACCCACGAAGGTTTCAGGTGTTGTCCCCTGGCACCGCTGGGCCTTAGAATAGCCCAGTCCTTCAAAGCGAGCCATCCAGGACCGTATGTCAGGGTCCGTGCGGCGCTCCACCGGGCCCCTCTTTAAGCACCCAAGAGACCGGGGGGGAAGCACGTCTCTTAAAGCTAGACCACTGTAGCCGGTGTTATGCCCCCCAGGTTGCAGCAGCTTTAGTGGTAGAGTAGTTACACTGCAGCCATTGAAGAGGTAGGTCTCGGGGCTTCTGGCAGTTCAGGTGTGCCTGGCTGTGCTGAGGCACAGAAGCGGGAGGTCCCACTACGATACGGAAGTGGTGCTGTTGCTGCGAGGAGCCCCCGGGCTCCTACGCGACCGCGTCGCTTGAGGGATTCTCGGCGGGCCGAAGTCAGTGCGGAGGAGGGGGAGCCAGGCCGTATAGGA
Organism: Lissotriton vulgaris; assembly: GCF_964263255.1. Taxonomy (NCBI): domain Eukaryota; kingdom Metazoa; phylum Chordata; class Amphibia; order Caudata; family Salamandridae; genus Lissotriton; species Lissotriton vulgaris. The sequence continues at coordinate 262,161,351 of NC_141700.1, read as the reverse complement.
GTGCTCACGGCCTTCCAGGCGTTTGCGTGCATTACCCTTTCCGCCTCATGAGCCAGGCCTCGGGTATGAAGCAATCGAGGGGCCGCCGAAATCCGGTAAGTGCCGGCGAGTATGTTTAGTGTGGAGGGGGGGTCCGGTGCAAGTCCTTGTTGTGGTATTTTCCTACCTCTTCCCCCGAGGGTTCGGGTGTCCGGGCGCACCACTGCCAGTGGTGTGAGGGCCGTTCGCCCTCAGGCCCCGCTTCACGCGGGGAAAGTAGGTTGAAGAGCTGGCTGTCCCAGATAGCGGGGGAGAAGGCACAAGCCCCGGGCTGGAGTAGCTCCGTCAGCCGCAAAGGGCCGAGCTCGGCGGGGTACGGCAAGGTGCGCTCCTGTGCGGGCCTCAGAGCAGTGCTGGTCTAGGTGAGCGCCGGCACTGGGCAGCAGGATGGGAGCTCCGGTGTGCTGGTGATCCCGGGCGGGCAGCTCCTCGTGGTCGGACAGGCCCAGGAGCTGCGGCGCCCAGTGGTGGTCGCGGCCGGGTCCGGAGCTCCAGGGAGGAAAGGCTTGGTCCGCTGAGCAATAGAGACTGTCTTGGTGCGACGCTCACATCTGGAAACGCGGCATGTTTGGTATCGCCAGGGTCCCTACCACCTCACGAATCGAGCGGTGATGCTTGCGGGCATAATAATGCACTTGAGGATGGGATGGAGGATAAAATATGGCTCAGTAGGGCTGGAGCCTCACAGTAACACGGCCATCTTGGTCAAGCGCCACCTAGCGCCTCATGCTTGTTCATGTAGTGCATGCTGGTTTAGTTGTCTGTAGGTAATAGCACTGATGATCCTGTTATTCTCGGCAGGAAAGCTTGGAGGATTAATTAAATTGATCGGAGCTCTAAGCAGTGTATATGCATCCTCCTTTGACTCATGATCCATTTTCCACTTATTTGGAGGGCCTGCAAAATGAGCACCTCAACTGTCCAGGCAAGCGTCTGAGGTAATTGCATAGTTGGGTATTTGGGATAAGAATACTTGATCCAATGACAGATTGTCAACCTCTGCCCATCAGGGTAGTCATCGTTATGGTTGGTGTGATGTTGAGATCATTGAAAGTGCCTTCTACTTGAATCCACGATTTGTCTAATGCTTCCTGTAGAGGACTCATTCTCAGCCAGGGAAAGGGTACCAGTGAGATGGAATGGAACATTATCCCTAGAAGAGATTTGAATAGGTAAACTGAAACTCTCTTTCTTTTCGTGTGTCTGCATGCTAATATTATGAGTCTTTTCTGTCTTTCATTTGATAAGGATGCCTTGTCTTGGAGTGTATCCAAACTTGCTCCCAGGAACATTATCCTTGTTGATGGATGTAGAATTGTGGCTTCTGATAGTTGACGATTAAACCCAAACTTTGGAACAACTGCAGACAGGCCTTTGTTGCTCTCGAAGCCTGATGGGCAGTTGGTGCTTTTATGAGCCAATCATTGAGGTACAGGAATACCTGGAAACCTCTTTGCCTTAGGTCAACTGCCACTGGGGCTAGAAATTTCGTAAAGATGCGAGGGGCTGATTTTAGACCAAAGGGGAAGACTTTGAATTGATAGTGAAAGATACTACGGCGAATCTGAGGAACTTGTGCTATTTCAGTTGAATAGGGATATGAAAATAAGCATCCTGAAGATCCAAGGTTGCAGAACAATCTCCATGATTGAGGAGATGCAGCATGTCTTCAAGGTTTATCATCCAAAAGGAATGCTTTATCAGGTATTCTGTCAATCTTTGGAGATCTAAAATGGATCACCATTTCCCTGATTTCCTCTTTATTAGGAAAAATGGGAGAAGAAACCCATTTCTTTCTGAGAATGTGGGACTTTCTATTCAGCTCCTTTGTGTAGCATGGCTAACACCTTCTGAAGTAGATGAAGATGAGGTTAGTGCACTCCTTTTTGTGGATTGTTCAGCGAAATCTGAAAGAATTCTGAAGTATGGCCGTACGTGATGATATCCAAAACCCATCTGTCCAAAGTTTTTTCTGTCACTGACGGGAATAGTTAGAAATATTTGCTTCTACAGGTTGGAGATCTGTAGAAGCTACAACCGACACTTTTGAGATGCCTCGGTCTTCTGCCAGTGTCTCTTGAGAGGCTTGCTTTCTCCTTGGTATTTGTTTGGTGTTAGCTGCTGCTGGAGGCAATCTATAGGTCTGCTGCTGGTAGGGAGGTTTGTATTGCTGGCTGACTGAAAGGGCTGATAATGCTGATACCTCTGATGAAACCCTGTCTATGAAAACAAGCCTCTTCCACATGCCCCTCAAAAAGGCACTTTTATAATTTGTAAGGTGCCCAAGGATCTTGCTGTGTCTGTGTCTGCCTGTATTGGTTGCATTGTCAACATGCTTGCAAAACAGAGTCTTTCCGTTATGTGGCATATCTAATATTTTGCTCAGCACTTAAGGCCTGAATGATGTGGCCTTCAACCATCCTTGCCGCATAAGAACCGCAGACCCTGCCTACTGTCTGAATCCTGTTGAAGCTATATCCATAGCACAATCTATAATCTCCGACAAGGTTAATTTCATTTCCTGCAAGATTTTCTTTGCCTCCCCTTTTTGATCCTCAGGCAGAAGATCTATGTATCTGCAGAAGTCTAATCACATTTGTCTGCCATATCTGCACAGTACTGATAGAGAATTCGCCGCTTGAACTCACGTTGCTGACATTGTCGAGGACAGTTTGCCTATATTACCCAAGTCCCAGGGAGCAGTGCGTTATCCACAGCTGGCACTAGTGAGGGGGAGGCGTCTGCCATCACGCTTAAAGCGCAGCCTCTCCCCTGCGGAGCGGAACATCTTCTTGCTCATCTAATTGTTTACCTCAGAGCCCCTCTGCTTACAGGGGTTTCATCTACCTGCTTGTGAGCTCTGGCGGGACCGAAGTTCCAGAACGTTGACTGCCCCTGCTTATTCCGGTGCTAACCATCAGTGGAGAGGACTCCAAGTCCCAGGGAGCAGTGCGCTATCCACAGCTGCCGCTAGTGAGGGGGAGGCGTCTGCCATCGCGCTTAAAGTGCTGCCTCTCCCCCGCGGGGGGACGCGCCGGGGTGGGCCCATCGATGCCCATCCGGGACTGAACCACCCCCTTAAGAACATGGCTACAAGGACAATTTGCAACGTTTATGGTAAAGCTTGATCTATATTACATTACATTATACTGTACATTGTACTGACCTGATCAATATGAGTAATCGAAAGCTTGGAGTAGGTAAGGGTCGTAGAGCCCCTTGATGCCTTTTTGCAGAGGGCAGAATCAGCCATCATTAATGAGATTAAACTTACAGAGCGAAAATTATCTCTTGAGCCCTCCCTTCTCAGAATAGTATTTCTTTGACCCCTGTACTTACCAAATCTAGCACGATGACTAACCATGAAGTCCTTCCCCCTCGGATCAGTTTGCCACAACGCGCTGAATCTGAGATTGTGATGGGAATTGCTTCTTCTTTCTTATCCTCTGATTTAGAAAGTAGCTCCTTTAGACCCAAAGCAATTACTAGAGGTCAGAAAGCCAAACTAAGTATCAATCATATTGTCGAACAACCTTCCAAGAAAAGGAAGAGCCAGGGAACCCCAGAAACAGTGTAAACCTGCACAAAGAGTAACTGGGAAGAAACCGAGACACGCCACAAGCGAAAAAGAGCCCAATGAGGGTCTCCCTAATACCATCCCTCACAATGAGAAAGGAAAGCCCACTAATAGCACAAAAGAGGGGAATTTTTGGGGTAGATTAGAAACAATTATATCTATACTACTGGAACCAATTCTACAAAAAATAACAATGGAAGAAACCAGGCTGATTAAGGTAGAGGAGATGGTAAGCTGTAAACCATTGGCTCCATTGGCTGTTAGTTCAATGTTAAGCCCTGGCTCGTCAAATAACAGGGGTAAGGGTAAGGTGGTTGGTCAATCTGTAAGCTCTTCCACAAATAGGGAGGCCCATAACAGGAGTTCCTCTAACAATAGTACCCCTAGCACAGCTAACACCCCTATTCACCCTGGGCACCCTCCTCTCAAAACAGGACCTCCTACAGTAGAACCTAGTACTTCTGCTAATACAGAAAGAGGAGCATTAGGCGCTAAGATGTCTGGTAGAAATGAGGAAGCGGAGAAATAAACCCACAAGACTATCGAGACAAGCCTCCCAATTTACAATGAAATTTGCCTCCAATCTATTAGCCACTCAATACATTTGTAAAGTGCACTATTTACCCGTGAGGGTCTCAAGGCACTGGGGGGAGGGGAATGCTGCTACTGCTCGAAAAGCCAGGTCTTGAGGAGTCTTTTGAAGGTCAGCAGGTCTTGGGTCCGCCGTAGGTAAATGGGGAGGGTGTTCCTGGTCTTTGTGGCGAGGTGGGAGAATGATCTGCCGATGGAGGTTGCTCATTGGGTGGGGGGACTGTGGTGCGGGCGAGGTCGGCGGAGCGTAGCTGGTGGGTGGGGGTGTAGAAGCTGAGTCGTTCGTTGAGATACACTGGTCTGGTGTTGTGGAGTGAGGAGCTTGAAGGTTATCCTCTTGCTGACAGGGAGCCAGTGCAGGTCTCTCAGGTGAGGTGTGATGTGGCTGCGGCGAGGGATGTCGAGGATCAGGCGTGCAGAGGCGTTCTGGATGCGTTTAAGCCTTTTCAGGAGTTTGACTAAGGCTCCTACATAGAGTGCGTTTCCATAGTCCAGCCTGCTGCTGACGAGGGCCTGGGTGACTGTTCTTCTTGTTTCGGTGGGAATCCACTTGTAGATCTTGGGGAGCATGCGGAGGGGGTTGAAGCAGGAGGAAGAGACTGCGTTGACCTGCTTAGTCATGAGAGGGTGGAGTCGAGGATGATCCCTATGTTGCGTGCGTGGTCAGTGGGTGTAGGAGCAGTTCCCAGTGCGGTCGGCCACCAGGAGTCATCCCATGCCAAAGGGGTGGATCCGAGGATGAGGACCTCCGTTTTGCCAGAGTTCTGCTTCAGTCGGCTGTTCCTCATCCATTCGGCAACGGCCTTCATTCCTTTGTGGAGGTTTGTTTTGGCGGTGTGGGGTCCTTGGTGAGGGAGAGAATCAGTTGGGTGTCATCGGTGTAGGAGATGATGTTGAGGTCGTGTGGTCGGGCGACGTGGGTGAGCGGTGCGATGTAGATGTTGAACAGCGTTGGACTGAGGGATAAGCCCTGGGGTACGCCGCAGATGATCTTGGTGACTTCGGTGCGGAAGGGGGGAGGCGGATGCTCTGTGTTCTGCCGGAGAGGAAGGAGGTGGTCCAGTCCAGGGCCTTCTCTTGGATCCCAGCGTCGTGGAGGCGTGTTTATAGTGTGCGGTGGCAGGCTGTGTCAAAGGCAGCTGACAGGTCCAGGAGGATGAGGGCCACGGTTTCTACGTTGTATAGCAGGGTTCGGATGTCGTCGGTGGTGGCGATGAGGGCAGTTTCGGTGCTGTGGTTGCTGCAGAACCCGGACTGGGACGGGTCAATTATGTTGTTGTCCTCGAGGTAACGGGTCAGTTGTTTGTTAACGGTCTTCTCGATGACCTTCGACAAGAACGGGAGCAGGGAGATGGCCCGGAAGTTGTTGAGGTCCTTGCAGTCCAACTTGTTTTTTTTGAGTAAGGCGTTGATCTCTGCGTGCTTCCAGCTCTCCGCGAAGGTGCTGTCTCGAAGCAGATGTTAATTGCTTTTCAGAAATGGGGGTGCGATGGCGGTGCTGGCTTTGTTGAAGATGTGGTGTGGGCAAGGGTCTGACGGAGATCCAGAGTGGATGGTGTTCATGATCTTGATGGTGTCGTTGTCATTGATGTTGGTCCAGGAGAGCAGACGGTTGGTGTGGGTGATGGTTGTGGGTGCGGGTGTCTTAGTGGTAGTCGGGGCTGTTGTGGCGTTGAAGCTGTTGTGGATGTCTGCGATCTTGCGGTGGAAGAAGGTGGCAAGTGAGTCGCACAGGTCTTGCGAAGGTGGGATGTCGTTGGTGTTGGAGCTGTGGTTGGAGAATTCCTTCATGATGTTGATGAGCTCTTTGCTGTTGTGTGCATTATGTTTATGTTTATGCTATTTTTATAGAGCGGAACTACCCGGGGGTGTCCCGGCGCTCAGGATACAGAACCATCGCTGCGGCAGAAATTATAATGAAAATTATAATGAAAAAAAAACAGGTTTTTAGTTTTTTCCTGAAGCTGATGAGCGTGGGGGCGGTTTTGATGTAGAGGGGTAGTGTGTTCCAAAGTTTGGCTGTGGAGATCGAGAAACATCTGTCACCCCAATTGGCCCTTTTTGTACGTGGGACTTTAAGCAGATGAGCTGAAGAAGAACGTAGTGTTCTTGAATGTTCAAGCGGGCATAGGGCATTTTTAAGAAACTGTGGGCCTGAGTTGTTGATGGCTTTGTATGCAATGCATAGTGCCTTAAATTTTATCCGGCTCCTGACTGGGAGCCAGTGCAGCTGTCGAATGTAAGGGGAAATGGATGTGAACTTGGGGATGCTTAGTAAGATTCTGGCCGAGGCATTTTGGACTAACTGCAATCTGTTAAGGACTTTTTCCTGGGTATTCAGAAGAAGGGCATTGCAGTAATCTGTTCTAGAAAAGACCAAAGTGCTGCTTAGGGTTGTTGTCTAGGCGGTCTTTGAAGGAGGCCCTTTTGGCTGATCTGATGAGGTGGTGGTGTCTGCTGGTGGCGTTCTTGTGGGCTGCGTAGGCGTCCGGTGTTCGTTCACGGAGCCAGTTCTTCTCTAGCTTTCGGCAGGTTTGCTTGGAGGCCTGGAGTTCTTCAGTGAACCAGCTGGCTTTCTTGCTGGTGTGGCTTTTAGAGGATTTCTTGAGCGAAGCGAGGGTGTTGGCGCAGTCGTTGATCCACTGTCTGAAGTTGCGGGCGGCGGTGGCGGGTCTGTGGGTTCGGCAGGTGGGTTCTGGGCGAGGGTGGTGTTTAGCTGGTCTTTGGTGACTTTGCTCCAGCAGCGGTGGGGCATCTGTTGGGTGCGGTGGTGCGTGGGGGGTTTCCGGAAGGTGAAGTGGATGCAGCGATGGTCAATCCAGTGGAGTTCGGTGGTGTGGCTGAAGGTGACGTGGGAGCTTGCGGAGAAGATGGGGTCAAGCGTGTGGCTGGCGGAGTGGGTGGGGTCCAAAAGCGACCCCGTACACGGTTGTCCTGGCAAATGTACCTTTCCTACCACATAATGCCTTTGAACATTGGTTGACTTTAAGGAATAAGTCACTACAATTTTTAAGTTCAAGTACTGGTAGGAATAACACTATTTTCTCAGAATTTAAAATGGCATAGAGAATAGGGTGGGTGGGCACTTCGGCAAAAACTCTGTACGAAGATTGTGTTGTTTTAACTTTTAGTTCGCCATCCTTGGTGTACAGAGTCCTGGAGAGGGGAGGCACTGGGTTTGTTAACTCTAATGACATTAACATACTACATCTTGGATATTTTTAACAACTGCCCAAATGCCACACACCACGATGGTGTACATCTGCAGGAGAAAACATCATGGGAAGTAGGGAATCTAGATATTTAGTCCCAGTGAGTAATCGCTTTGACGCTTTGAATCCACTGGAAGACATCAACTGACTGGCTTCAGGGAATTTTGCTCAACCCAAGCCCGCAATTGATTGGTTCGAAGGTTAGGGTAACTTTGAACTGACTCAGGTGGTAAACCATGATCCCCCTCCCATTTTTATCAGTAGACATCATAGAGACGAGGACCCTGGAACAACAGCTCTGGATTTGGAAGTTTTAACTGATCCCGTGGGTTGTTTAAACAAATCCCATCCATATAGTAACACAATTGAGGAATCATCTGGGATAGTAACCCCTACTAACGTTTTAGAAAGTGGTTAATTACCTCTTTGTAATATTGCCTCATGGAACATCACAGGTATTTGTTCCAAGTTAAATAACGACCTGTGGTGGGATTTCATTCTACAAGTTGAGGTTTTATGTTTCCAAAAAACATGGTCTAAGGAGGAGGCTCATATGAATGGTTATCGAACATATCATACCCCAGCAATAGATGGTCTGAGTGGAAGGGCTAAGGGTGGGCCGTGCAAGTACATATCATGCAGCCTGAAAGTAAAGAAAATAACGATGCTTGCTAATGATCCCTATTACCAAATGGTTATATAGGATTTAGATTCAAAACATTGTACAGTCTTGACCAACCTTTATATCCCCGCAGACAAAGTGGGAATTGTTGTAAAAAATATGATAAAATTTCTGAAATCTGCTGGTAAAAGCAAGGCCGAAGACACGATGATAATATTGGCAGGGGATTTTAATTGTGCGCTATGTGCCAATGCCGAGGATCATTTATTTGGTGTTCTAAATAAAGAAGGGGCATGTTCATCCCATTTTCAGCATTCTGTTTTGGGAGAGCATTTTAGTGAATTATTTTTAGCCTTAATCTGGGTTTTGTAAACAAATTATGCCCATCATCCATCCCCATGCCCTGGACCTTTAGTGGTAGGGGTTTCCACACCACCCTAGACTATATTTTAATGTCAACTAATCATGCGCACAGTTTTTACTCGTTTAATGTTTCAGAGAATTCCCTCAGTGATCATTTACCGTTGTGTCTGTCAGTTATTTTACCTTCAAGTAGAATAGTCAGACCAAACAAAAATGATCATCTGCTAGAAAATATAGCTATTGGGAGATTGAATGGGTATCCCCTGTGCTGGTCCATGGTAGATCAAGTAGCGATAATTAAGACAGTGGTGGATAAATGTAAATCTGCTATTGGGACTTATTTGAATGAAACAGCTGCCCCAGATAATATTTTAGCCTCGTTCCTGGTGATATCTAATGCAATAAAAGAATCCCTCCTTAGACGTAAATGCAGTAGCAGACATTTGAATGGATGGTTTGATTCAAGGTGCACACTAGCATATTCTCATTTATAAAAGGAGCTACACAAAACCCCGAGAAACATGGTTGATCTGAGGCATGTTAGAGTGGAATATAGACAAGCTATTAAGGCAAGAAAAATGACCTTGAAAAATGAGGCTTGGGAGGCATTACATAAGGCCTCAATAGCAAACAATAGTTCGGCTTTTTGGAAGGTAGTTAAAGCACCCTTTTTGTCAAGTGAGGCTGGCCCCACCATTGAAATTGCAATTACTGAGGAACAATGGATTAAACACTTTTCTAGAGTATATAACGGCGAGGGAAACCCTGATGTGATGGGTATCAATGTCCAGGAGGATTATAATTTGAAGTCTCCACCTCATTACTCTGACTTGCTGTTTACTTTAGATGAAGTGGAGCGGGCATTATCCTTAACCTCATAGATGCTATTAAACATTCCTCCCCAGTGCTGCGCTGTCCATTGGAACTAGTGCTGAATGGACGTCCAATGGTCGTGCGCAGCACTGGGGAGGTAGTGCTGCCGTCGGCCAATGCACTGAGGCAGCACTTAAGGGGTTAAGCAGGGTGGGAAGCCCCCCGGACCAGACGGGGTCCCCATAGAGTTGTTTAAATCAATTGTCCCTTTGTGGGGGCCCATCATAGTCCAGGTGATTACTGCTAGTTGTAGCACTGCTTTTCCATCTACATGGGTAGAATCTACCATTGTACCTATTTTCAAAAATGGGAATAGACAGGACCCGGAATGTTACAGGCCAATCTCCTTATTGGACGCTGTGACAAAAGTAATAGACAGAATAATAATAGAATGCCTCCAGGATTGTGCAGAGGAGAACTCTATTCTAACTGACTTGCAATATGGTTTTCGTGCGGGTCTGGGAACAGTAGAACAGGGTTTAAATCTGTCTATCTTGGTGGGGAAATACAAGAGGGCAAAAAAGGGGAATCTGTTTTTAGCATCCGTGGACCTTACAGCCGCTTTCAACTGTGTGATCCACAGCAAACTCTGCTCAATTTTAAAAGCTATGGGAGTTGATGTTCAGATTATACATTTTCTTAAGCATTTTTATAGTGATGCCGAGGCACGTGTGCGCTGTGGATTGAAGGGTGAGTGTTCGGCTGCATTCCCGATAAGGAGCAGAGCCAGTCAAGGCTGTGTCTTGGCTCCGTTCCTTTTTAATCTTTACATTAATGGTTTAGAGGATGCTCTTCTTAAAGATAACCAAGATTTCCCACAAGTGGCCGGACGTTCAATACTAGCCCTCCTATTCGCAGATGATGCAGTGCTGATGTCCCGCACACAAGTAGGTCTTCAGAGGGTGCTCGATAGTTTCCTCTTTTTATGAAAGATCTTCGCTTAAGAGTTAACTCCTCCAAGACATTTATTATGCGCGGCAGCTACGGTATCAAGAAACTTATGTTTGTGTCAGGACAGAAGATTGGGGTAACCAAAAGGTTTTCATATTTGGGAATCCTCTTGGCTCATAATGACACTTGGGCACAATCAGCTGCAGTGAAATAATTTGTACTCCTAAGAACAACATCTGCCCTCACTAACTTGGCTAGGAAATTGGGAAAAAGACCACCTGAGGAGTTCATTAAAATATATAAGGCAAAGTATGTTTCATCAGTAGTGTATGGTGCAGGAGTCTGGGGGTTCACTTATCTGCTTCCTATTCAACACATAGAAAATTCCTTCTTAAGATACATTTTATCTGTTCCGAATAGTACTTCATCATGTATATGCCATGCGGAGTTGGGACTTCCCTTTATCTCTGATTTAATAAAGCTCGAGGCTGTGCTTTTATGGCAGAGGCTTTGGACCAAAGATGAGGCAAAGTTAAACAGAGACATCTTATCAGATACCTTGAAACTGGAAGGGGCCCTAAAGATTCCATGGATAAGATATGTCTGCAATTTCTTAAAAGATCTTGGCTGTATAGTGTGTTTTACCAATCCCAGATCAATTCGGACAATAACAGGGAAAGAATTAAGAAAAGAGGGTATTCTGCTGTTGGACACTATTAGAATGTCATCTGAGATATTGAAACCTACAGTCTTGCACAACCAGTTGATTTTAACTACTTTAAACATTCAACCCTATTTAACTTTTGTGCCAGGAGTTTATGATAGGTTTTTATTAACTAGATTTAGGCTGGGGGTATTTCATAGACTAGTCACTTTACATATAATGAACGACTGGTCCCAAAACCTTTAAAACTGCCCTTGTGATAACAATTCCAACCAATCTAAGATTCACGTGGTTTTCTTTTGTAGATTTTATATCCTTGTAAGGAGAACACACTTAGTACCAGTTTTAAAATTGTTTGGGCTTTGTCAATGTCGACCTGCTCTTCTTGCACTTCAACATCTAGATAACGAGCACAGTGTTTTTAGGATAGTAATCTTTCTGAAGGAAGTTCTCAGTCAAAGGAAACGTATGCCTATTTAATTGATTCTAATTGGACGAGGGATTTTGCTAATTTAATAATACTTTAACCTTTTAATGTATTGTAGATTATGTTTATACTTGTATGATACTTTTTAACTTATGAACTGATTGATGTGTTTTATGCTTTTTATTTGCTTTTATGATTGTCTGATATAGCGTTCAAATAAAGCTTTCTTTGACTTTGCCTATATTATCAAGACATCTGCCTTCTCTGTCAGACAGGGTTGATATTGGTATTGAAGAATTCTTGGGCCAGTGCTAGGTCGCCTGTGTCACCACAGAATCTGGCTTTGGGTAACCAACCAGACATGCAGGCGAATACTCAGGTGCCTTGAATTTTTGATCAATCTTTGGCAGAACAGCTTATACTGTGGCAGGAGTTCTCATATTATTTATGCCTTCCTCCCAAATGTAATCCACTATTGGGATTGCTCTAATAGATTTTTTGGGGGTTAAATCATACAAGCAATCCTATTGCTTAATCGTTAGAGGCAATTGAAACAATTTTGCCGCTCTTTGCATGAGACTATGGAAGCCTCTAATATCACAGTGAGGAGTCCACCAGTTGCGGTGCAAGTGGAGGTGTTGAAATGAAATACTCATCATATTCGTTGGGAGTAGACAGATTATCAGGGATTTCCCCTTTCTCCATATCCTCAAACGAGGAAGATGGATCATCCACAGGAGGCACTGCATTGTTAGACATCGGAGTCATTCTAGGAGTTGCAGGTGGTGGCCTAGGACATGAAGTCCTGGGGATCTTGATGTGTATGTTTTCGGAGATGTTCACTTTGCGGGTTCTGGGAATTGTTTATAATAGTCCTGTTGCATGCCCTGAAGGTCTTGAACTAGGTGTATCAGAATCCCAACCACACCCTCTTGAGATGGTGGTTGAGCGAAATGTTGAAAATGCTCCACATACTGCTTAGGTTCTTCTATGCACTGTTGACTTAGTTCTGAGTCCGCTGCATCTAGCAGATGGCTTGGCGGCAGAAGAGATACCTTGCTAGGTGAAGTGTTCTTTGCGCAAAATTTCACGAGTTGGCTCTGTCAATGATGTCATTCTCAAATCTGTTGTTAATTGTAATGCTGGCAGCTTCCTTGTAGGTAGTCTTACCATTGACAATGGTGTCTTTGCCGACATCTGTGTCTTAGTCGATAGTCTGGTCAACAACGTCTTTGTCTTCACAATGATCGTTGACAGTGATGTTAGCCTTGCAGTCGATGGCTTGTTTGTCGAAGTGGTCTTTGTTGTTGATATGGTTGTTGTCGACGCCGTCCTCGTCACTGTTGTCGCCACTAGCATTTTTGACAGCGATACAGTCATCGTCGCGTCTTTGCAGCCAGCTGGGATTTTACAGTTGATGGCTCTGAGGAGGATTTTTTAGTATGGAAAGCCAGATTCAAAGAAGTAGTGGTAGACTCTGACCTTTTGGCTTCTGAAGACATTTTCTCCCTCCTCGCTCTGTGAGGAGCCTCTCCTGAAGATTCATGGTGAGTCTTTTTTAAGGCTTCCTAGGTGCCTCTGGAGACACCTGGTGTGATCTTTCCCTTTTTCTTGATCTTTCTTGTGAGAGAGTGGAATCCTCACTATCCTCAGAAAGGACAGACCTTTCTGCAGCCATAATAAAAGCCTCACCTCTCTATCTTTAAGAGTTTTGGTAGAAAAAGTATGACAAATCTTACCATCTTTTACCTTGTGGGCAGGATGAAGGTAGTAGATACACTAATTGTGTGGATCCTCTGAGTGTAGCTTTTTTTTCCCACAGATCCCAAAGTCCTTTCTTAGATAGTTCTGACATTTTATTGCCAGTCTCTGGTAAATAAAAGAGTAAAGTTGTCTTTGGATTACCCAAAATGTGGTTAAATGCTGAAAAACGGAGCAAAACTCGAGGAGACTCCCTTCACACGACATGCGGTAGACAATCTGAGGGAAGATGCCTAAGTAGGGAGTTTTCTAGAGGGTGCTGTCTCCTAATTGGTTCTTTATAAATTATGTGGATAAGCTAATCAAAGTAATGTCCTGTAGCCACTATAAGCTATGTGTGCTGTTTCTACTGCTTCGAAAATGTACTGTGGGACTCCCACCTCGACGGCAGGGAATGATTCAAGCATGTGACTCTATGAAAGATCCAACACTGGAGAATATACAATGACTAGGGATTTCCAGGCTGATGACAGGGAATGGTTCAACCTTGTGAATATATGAAACATACCAATGCAAGAGAATTTGATCTACAGATAAGTAAGTAATTTGATCATTGTGTACCAGTCTCCAGAACCCAAGAAACATGTATAAGCAGCTTTCCTCTAAGTAACAATCACTAATAAAGCAACAAGTAATATATGTACCATTTATTGATAATCATCTTTACAAACAGCAAAGCTTCAACTCCAGACACCCGACACCCCAGAGAGGTGGGGCAACGTGGCAGTAAACAGAATACCTTTTTTAGACAGGATCCTCTGCAAAGTCAGTAGCCCTGAGACAGATGTCAGGATTTACTGATATATGGTGTGTCATTCGACTTACTAACGTCTATGGAAGTTTTTTATTATTCTTGAAGATCACAATGGGACCTCCAGGTTTTTGCCTTTGTCTCTACTCAGTGCAGCTGGTGAAGTTCTAAGCTTCTGCTTTTCTGGAATGCAATGTGTTTTCTCTTCTAACAATTGCTCTCAAGCAGGGTCCATAAAAGGCTTCCCACACATCTAAAGTCTCCATGACTTTCTGGGGCTCCCTGACAGCCCTGTGGCCGGGGTGCATTCACTCCTCTCTCCCATCTAGCATTTGCTCTTTATTTCTTCCCCTCTTCTTTGGTGGGAACCTCAACTGACAAGATGTGCTCATCTCTCCTCGAAGTGGGGCTCATACGGATAACGACAGAGTTATCTACGGATTCGGAAACTATCTCTGCACCATCGTCCTCAGGTTTGTGAGTGGGAATTGGGGATCGTCTGTGTACTGGAGAGCCCGGAGGTACTTGACTAGAGGTGGATGGCTGAAAAACAGATAGAAAGTAAATGATTAGACAAAGTGAGCTGAGACATCAAAGGCTCAAAAAAGCATTAGACATTATTATTATTATTTTTATTATCAGAGGATTATCCCAGCAGTATGCTAATAAGGTTACTAGGGTAAATCAATGACTTGATATGTGCAGCCTTTCCACTACACTCAATTTTCCATCCAATGGCATGGAAAGATATTTTACCTCCTTCAAAATGAAAAAAAGTCTCCCAGAAACGTAGTTTTTCTTTAAGAATGAGAATACCATTTATGGCAACCAATTTTTTCAAAAGTGTAATAGAAAAGAAAGGGCACCCTGTGTACCAACTATTGATAGGTGATTGTCAATATATAGGCATTTTTGATAAAACTATAGGCATTTCAAAAGCAGTTTCTGGCCATCGTGTGCCGCCACTGAAGAGCCTAAAGCGGTACAAAAAGGGGTGGTAATGGCCGGAGCATCTGAGCCAATCAAACACTCACACCCAGTCAAAAGATCTGGGTTTAATCCATCACCGTTCTTTAGCCCACTCTGCCACCCCAGTTCAGACATGGCTATATGCAAATCAGTCTGACCCTGTGCCTCATGGGAACAGTCCAGCCCGAACTGCCAAAGCCATGCCTTCCCTGGACCGGAAACAAGCTTTCGAGGACCGGTTTCTGGCATTCCAGCCGTCTTCAGCCCGGCTTGCTTGAATCCAGTGGCAAAGTGAGCAAGGGACTCACGTCTGAGCATACCCTGCCACACTTATGGCGGCCAAAAGCGGTACAATAGGAGGTGGTAATGGATGGAGCATCTGAGCCAATCAAACACTCACACCCAGTCAAAAGATCTGGGTTTAATCCATCACCATTCTTTAGCCCACTCTGCCACCCCAGTTCAGACATGGCTATATGCAAATCAGTCTGACCCTGTGCCTCATGGGAACAGTCCAGCCCGAACTGCCAAGCCATGCCTTCCCTGGACCGGAAACAAGCTTCCGAGGACCGATTTCTGGCATTCCAGCGGTCTTCAGCCCGGCTTGCTTGAATCCTGTGGCAAAGTGAGCAAGGGACTCACGTCTGAGCATACCCTGCCACATTTATGGCGGCCAAAAGCGGTACAAAAGGGGGTGGTAATGGACGGAGCATCTGAGCCAATCAAACACTCACACCCAGTCAAAAGATCTGGGTTTAATTCATCACCGTTCTTTAGCCCACTCTGCCACCCCAGTTCAGACATGGTATATATGCAAATCAGTCTGACCCTGTGCCTCATGGGAACCGTCCAGCCCGAACTGCCAAGCCATGCCTTCCCTGGACCGGAAACAAGCTTCCGAGGACCGGTTTCTGGCATTCTAGCCGTCTTCAGCCCGGCTTGCTTGAATCCAGTGGCAAAGTGAGCAAGGGACTCACGTCTGAGCATACCCTGCCACACTTATAGCGGCACTCCACACCACTGGATTCAAGCAAGCCGGGCTGAGGACGGCTGGAATGCCAGAAACCGGTCCTCGGGAGCTTGTTTCCGGTCCAGGGAAGGCATGGCTTGGTAGTTCGGGCTGGACTGTTCCCATGAGGCACAGGGTCAGACTGATTTGCATATGGCCATGTCTGAACTGGGGTGGTGTGGAGTGCAAAAAAACGATGGATTTAGGCCCTGATCTCTGTACTGGGGTGAATGTATGACATTGTTCTGCATTCTGTCCATCACCTGTGGTTTTTTCATTTGTCACCCGAGTGGGATGGGTATGCTCAGACGTGAGTCCCATGCACTCCACACCACTGGATTCAAGCAAGCCGGGCTGAGGACGGCTGGATTGCCAGAAACTGGTCCTCGGAAGCTTGTTTCTGGTCCAGGGAAGGCATGGCTTGGCAGCTCGGGCTGGACTGTTCCCATGTGGCACAGGGTCAGACTGATTTGCATATGGCCATGTCTGAACTGGGGTGGTGTGGAGTGCAAAAAAACGATGGATTTAGGCCCTGATCTCTGTACTGGGGTGAATGTATGACATTGTTCTGCATTCTGTCCATCACCTATGGTTTTTGCATTTGTCACCCCGAGTTGGATGGGTATGCTCAGACGTGAGTCCCATGCACTCCACACCACTGGATTCAAGCAAGCCGGGCTGAGGACGGCTGGAATGCCAGAAACCGGTCCTCCGAAGCTTGTTTCCGGTCAGGGAAGGCATGGCTTGGCAGTTCGGGCTGGACTGTTCCCATGAGGCACAGGGTCCGACTGATTTGCATATAGCCATGTCAGAACTGGGGTGGTGTGGTGTGCAAAAAAACGATGGATGTAGGCCCAGATCTCTGTACTGGGGTGAATGTATGACATTGTTCTGCATTCTGTCCATCACCTGTGGTTTTTGCATTTGCCACTGAAGAGCCTGACAGTGAAGGTCTGTCCCAGAGATGCCCAATTACTGACAACCCAGGTGTGGAAAAACTCATTTGAAATGACCAGAGTATAAGAAGTTTTTAAGAAACAAACAAATATCTGTTTAAAATAAATAACCTGTCGCACATAGAACTCATTTTCAATGCCTTACAAAATATTTTTAGCAATGATAAGTCAAATGCAGATTATTGTAGTTAAGGAGGTTTTTTGGGTATTTGTTTATATTTTTAAATACGATATGATCGAAATATATCAAATTCACTGGTATTCTGTCCAGAATGAACTTCCCCTTAATTGGAGGAGTTTTTGATTATCTGCAGTTTCCAATGAAACCAAAGGGAGAATTTGGGTATTTCAGATAGAAAGATGTAAATATAAAGTTGGAACATGCGCATCATTTACTGGTCTAGACTGGTTGGAAAAAATCTTAATGTTCCAGATTCCCAAGTTATTAATGTTCTAGAGACCTTGGGAAATATGTGCTTGTTGCTGGTGTATGTAGGAATAGGGATTTGATATTCCTGATCTGGTGAACCATTTGTAAAAGGAGTCAAGTTGAAAGAGGAAAGATAGAACAGAGCAGACTTCACCTTTTAGAACTGATACAACTTCCAGATGGGTGTTAGTTTTACACAAGTGATAAAATCTGAAGTAGAGAGCCTGATAAAGACAGAACACATTTTTGGCCTAATGCTTAAAATATCTCATGCATCCTAATGCATAGATATTAAAATACCTGCATTGCTCTGCATAAGCAGCATCGCTCATAACAAGTCCTGGTGACAGCAATGCAGTCCCATACTACACTCCTTGTTCATACATTCCTCAAAACCTCGGATTCCTTACCAAAACACTAGACCACAAAACAGATGTCAAGGCACATAAAAGATGATCTTAAAAATTGGGGCATTTTGGCGAAGTGCAAGATGCGCATTTTGCCTACTATGCAATCCAGCTCATAGGCCTATTTTCCCCTTATGTGGGGAGATGAGATCATAAACATGGGCTCTGCTTGATGGTAGTTTAAACATGACAGATTGACAATGCACACTGAACATAAGTGTATCTATGTAGGGGTGCTCAAAGCTTTTACTCTACACATGGTGTCTTGTGGAGGTTCTGATTAATGATCTCCCGGTACTCTGCAGAGTTTCACACTTTTGCTACATTCATGCACTTGCATGGATTTTGTAGGCTTCGGTACCTCAAGGCGCTTGCTCTAGGATTGCATACCTTCCTTCGCTTGACATGTGAGTACTCTGAAACTGTGTTGGTAACTGAATTTTTACATGAAAGCATACTTTGCTTAGCATTTCCTTGCAAGTGACTCAACACAGATTACAATTCTGCACAAAATACCTGTGAAAATTCAGATTTTCATGTGAAAGCCCAAGTTGCGTTGAGCTTCATGACCTTAGGGGATTTGCTGTGATTCACCAATAAATATTAGAAGCTTAAGAGAAAAACACTTTCCACACCCAGACACATATGATGACACAGTACTCCACATGAAGAGCAATAATTAGGCAAAGTGGTGAAAGGGATAGTAACACCATGTATGCTTGAGACTCTTTTACACAATTCTGTACGGCTATGTGAATCCTTTTTTCTGTATGTTACCTCTAGTTATACTGTATATACTCCAACTACTGTGATATTGATGCAAGTCCTTACCTCAATGTGCATGTTTGCTAACTACAGTGCTTATTATGCAGAAAAATGCTCCATTGTCCTCTCCCCATCTCACCTGGACTGACTTCTTGGCCTTCATTTTCCGGCGAATCTTGGCAAAAGTTCCCTTCAGTCCCACCTTCTGGGATGCAGCCAGGGCTGCTTGTAAGAGCTTCGGAGTCTCTGTTCTGGGGGGGATGATATGCTGGAAGCCTTTCGCCAATGGTTTCTCTTCCTTTGGCTTGTTGCTATTTTTCAGCATTTTCCTGGACACAAGAACAAGTGACGCTTTTATTTTTGAGCAGTATGTTGACTTTATCTGGTCCCTAGCATGCTATGAACACTAACTTTCACAATGAATTATATCTTGATGGAAAGCTGAAGACACTCGAATAACAATACACAAGTATGTTGTGAGCAAACATCTCATATAGCCTTCAGTGGGTCTGTGAGTCACACTCTAGAGAACCACTTCACTTTTGCCCAGTCTTAATTGCACCATTACATCTCCCAATGTGAATCCTCATTGTTGTCTTAGAACAATAATACTCAGTACAAACCCCTCATATAATATTCTATTGGACATTTAGGGGGTTCTTTTAGGGATTAGCATAACAGGAATACATCCATAAATTGTCATGGTTCCTGTCCCACCAAATCTGTGGTTTCCCTGCCCTGTTTAGAGAGCGATTGTGTGATGGTGGATCTCATCCGGTGCATAATCACCAATCTGCCACAGGGCTGCCTTGCTTGCAGTATCAATAAAGAAAAAGTTGCCTAAGCCGCAATTTATTTATAAGCTTTTACGATTTTCGCTTCATGGCCAAACACATTTCTTTGTTGTTTGTACCAGTACTTTATTTATACCTTCTGTTTCAAACTTTTATATTTTCATTAAATTATTTCAGTATGAAAAGGAAAAATGATCCACTCTTTTGTACAATACATAAATTATCAATTACAAAAAACATTTGAAATCCACATATTCATTAGGACATACTTTACATACTACATCACAGTACACTATTTTACACAAAAAACTAAAAAGGCAAATACTTGTGACTTAGTTCATAGGTTGCAATGAATGAATCAATGTCCTAAACTTTTTAAGACAAAAATGTCTATATATCCAAAGAAGCACAAGGACATTGGTCACATGTTACATCAAAAATAGAAATGAATTCTAAATTATTAGAGGGCAAGATCTCAAATCGTTATCCTTCTATGCTCCTTTGTTGTGCCGACGTGTTTCGAATCATAGGAAATCAATGCCAAGATTCTCATCAGGGCTTTCTGATTTTCTGAAAAAAGTGCAGGTGTGCCTTCTTCATAGGTTTAATCCCAGGCTACGTTCAGAGTTTTCTTTTAATCAAGGACTCTCTTTTCTGGTATCTTGGGGGACGTGACTATATAGTCATTAACTCAATTGTAATGTGTAGCGCCTTGCACATGGAACAGTGTTGTCTTTACTCATCCAGTTCCCTTATAGGTTGTGATCAGCGTGTTCGTTATCGTGCGTCTTTTTTCGGTTCAAAAAGATGTCTGCTTTGCTCCTAGAGCGTTTCCATCGCAGCGTTCTTTTAGAATCAAGTTAAATGATATTGACAGGTCGCGCTGCTTCTGATTTCCTCTAATGTCTTTGTTTACAATTCCTTAGGTTGCACTTCGTGGCAAATTGGCGGCTACTCAATTGAGTATTAAGGATTTCAAATGTGTTTTGTAATTGTTTATATATGTATTGAACAAAAGAGTGGATAATTTTTCCTTTTCATACTGAAAATTTTTTATGAAAATATATAAGTTTGAAACAGAAGGTATAAATAAAGTACCGGTACAAACAAAAAAGAAATGTGTTTGGCCATGAAGCGAAAATCGTAAAAGCTTATAAATAAATTGCGGCTTAGGCAACTTTTTCTTTATTATTATATAAGGCCCTGCCTAATCCTCATCCCTTAGGGCCTAGCTCCTCAATTCTTTCAAATTGCTTTCAGTATCAGAGGCCTATCACATATAGGGGGTGTACAGTGGACACAGGGAGTAGAAATCAGCAATAGTACGCAGGTGTAAAGAAGAAACACCCTTCACATCTGGGCCAACGTTCTTCTCCTTCTGAGAAATAAACCTCAGCTTTGGGGGTTGGTTTTGCGAAGAAAACTTTACTTACCCTAAGTAACGATCTTTCTGGTGGATACTCTATCTACCAGCAAATTCCTCACTTGCAGAACATACCCCAGGTGTCAGACTGGATCTGAAAACTTCAAAGAAATGAGGTCTCCGGAAAATGTCGCCAGATTCAGTAGGTGCTGGAAGTGACGTCAAGTGGCACCACCGAGGCCTTAAACTTCCTGCACCCCTGCATCAACGTAAGTTTCTCTCCAATTTTAATCCAAGCCTTCGAGGCAAGATTTGGATAGATTGATATCAATGATGGACTGCAGTACCAAATAATACAGGATGGAATCTTATTAGCCTCCTCTTTAATGTATCCATCAAATGGAGGAGGGTGGGGGTGGTGATGGTGTGGGCAGTTCAGTGAGGAATTTGCAGGTAGATAGAGTATCCACCAGAAAGGTCGCCACTTACGGTAAGTAACTTTTTTCTTCTGATGGATACTTCTGCCTGCAGGTCTCTCACCTGTAGATCTTATTTCACAGCAATACCCTGGCCAGGAGGAGGATCAATGGATGATCAAACAAGGAAATTCTGCCTGACAGACCTGGCTAAGTGTCCATCCTTGCACATTTCTGGATCTATACAGTAGTGCTTCATAAAGATATGCAAGGGAGCCTATGTTGCTGCCTTAAAGATCTCAAACAATCGGGACACCTCAAACAAGTGCAAAAGTGGTTGACTCAGCCCAGAGGATGATCCAATGAGATAGAGCTCTCTTCTGTACTGCCTTACCCTTTTAGGCACCACAGTAGCTGACAAAGAGCTTGTCGTCAGACTGTAAGTCCTTGTTGTGGTCCAGGTAGTAGTTAACTGCCAGCCGAGAGTCCATCCTATGCAACCATTGCTCCTTTTTTGTGCGTTGAGGAGGGGGCAGAAGGTCGGAGGAGTGATGGATTGGGCAAGATAGAAAGGAGGGGCACCTTAGGAAGTATGCAGCCCTGGTGCATAACACCAGCTTTTCTGGAAAGAAGGTAGTGAAAGTAGGGTGACAGCTAAGAGCTTGCAACTCACTGATCCTTCTAGCAGATGTGATTGCAACCAAAAACACAGTTTTGAGAGTCAACATACAAAGGGTACAACTGTGAAGGGGCTCAAATGGTGTCCCCATCAAAAATGTTAGACCAATTTAAGTCCCATTGGGGAACCGCAAATAGAGGGGGAGGAAAAAGATTGGTCAGGCCCTTAAGAAAACGCATGACAACAGGGAACTTAAACAGGGAGGGCTGATATGACAGACAGAGGAAAGCACACAAGGTGGCTAAATAACCATTCACAGTGCCAATAGCACATCCCCACTGAGAAAGATTAAGCACAAATTGTGACACTCAAGACAGTCCGGCTTGGAAGGGATCAATACCAATGTCCACACATCATGCAATGAACTTGGTCCATCTGACATACTAAACCGGCTTATTGGAGTGGCAACAAGAGGATGTCAGCCACCTCCAGTGGCAGATGAAATCCGTTCTGTAGTCCCCGCTCAGTTTCCAAGCATTTAGGTAGAGGTCTTGGAGATTGGGGTGCAGAAACAGTCCATCTGACAGGGAGAGAAGTTCAAGCCTGAGTAGAAGGCAAAGGAGGGGGGGACATGCGGAGTAATGCAGAAGGTCCACATACCACAGCTTTCACAGCCAACTCAGGGCAAAGAAAAGGACCCGGACCCAGTCTTGGTGAATCTTCTCGAGGCCTCAAAGAATCAAGAGTATGGGGGAAATGTGTATTGCAGCTAAAAGTTCCACCTCAACTGAAATGCATCCCCCAAAGTTCCCCTCAATGGATCTGCTGGCACTGATTATTTTCAGAGGAGGCAAGTAGGTCCACCTGAGGAGTGCCACACTGGGCACTCCTCAGTGCCCAGTGTGACTGGGCACTGAGTCCAGTCACATTGGACTATAGTCTCAATGCTTCCAGGCAGAGAAAGTGAGACCCTATGCCCCCATTCTGTTCAGGTTCCGCATTCCAGTTTTGTTGTCCGTCAAGATGTGGACGAACCAACCCATGATGAAAGGGAAGAAGGCATTGAGCACCAGCCGAAACGTCCACAGTTACAGCAGGTTGATGCACCTGGAACTCTTGAGACCAGATGCCCCTAATCTCCAGACCCTCCAGATGAGGGCCCCACCCTATGGTGGAAGCATCCATCACTACCATAGTCACAGTGGAGGGAGAGTGAAGGCCATCCTGTGAGTTAGGTTTGCCTCATTCCCTCACCAAGCCACATCCGCTGCAGCACTGGGGGAGATCATGATGGAGTTCAAAAGGTCTCCCCCGTACTGTAGCCACTGGCTCCGGAGGCACCACTACTGTCAGGGTTAAAGAGCAGCGTCCACAAATCAAGAAAAGACTATGTTACCCAGAATGCCCAGTAGGGTAACGTGATTTAAGCTCCAAGATAGCGCAGGAAGACGCGCGTAATCTGTTGTTTGTTTCTGGATTCTTTTTTGGCTGATAGAGGATCAGAGGTATCGGAGGAGCTCGAGGACTCGGGGATTCTTCAATTCGGAAGTTTAGAGCCAGCGCCTGTGAGTACAACCTGTGTGTATGAAGCGGAATACAGCGATAGGAGTTCACCGCGTATTGCCGTGTTCATTGGAACTTTGTGAAAGCGGCTAGCGGCTGAAGGCAGTGCAGTAACCGTTAATGCCACGACAGCCCTTGTTTGTTGTTTTATGGTTTTCAGATGGCAGCGGGTTATAGAGTGTGTACAACCGCATAACACCGTGTGTGTTTACCGGAGAATTGAAATAGAATGAGTGGTGGTCGCAACTGCTCATTACTATATGACTTGGATTTCAATGTACTTTTGATGTTCTAAACAACAGTGGAATATTACCATTGTCTGTGACATTGTTTGCTTTGCTTTTCAATTCTGGTTGGGAAGGATATGGAATACGAATATTGAACTACACTTGAAAGTGACTAAAGCACTTTCTAGCTCTCTCTTGGTGAAATAACCTTGAATTGCTTTATGTAACCTTTATAAAACTCTGATGTTTACCACATGATAACCCTTAGCAGCATGAAGAGTGAAAGGGTAGGGAAATACACCTTATTCTGATTATTTATACATAGAAGTAGAGGGAGAGGTACTCATGGGTTTGATTGTTTTCCTTTTCAGGTTATCTGATGAATGCATGATGTGATTCCATGTTCATGGTGTTATGCAGTGGCAAAACAGGTACATTCCATAAGTCATTTAGTGAGAATTCATGAGAGTAGATTACATGACTGTATTTAACCATTGTGCAAATGTTGTTTTAGAGCCTTTGTCCCTGCTGACCCCTTCCCTACCTTTTTTCCCTAACCTGATAATTCGAAGACCCTGGTGGTAACCCCATGTCAGGGTACTTGGTAATTTCAGGAGGTGGACCATTATTCTGCTGCAACTGAATCCTGAGAAGCTGGGCCTAAAAACTACAGGGCCCTCATGTGCAAATGTGCGCGCATGGCTAGTAGAATGCAAGAAGCTAGAAGACCCAGGAATCGCAGGACTCTAAGGACTGGGACCCTCCCACCTTGGTCGAAAGATGGAACCATCTCCTGGATGTCAAGGATTCTCTGTGGGAAAAGAAAGGCAAGGAAAATGGCCTCATAAACAGGAGTTTGTGAGAGGACCACAGATGAGATTTTGACTCGTTGATCGAAAAACCCAGGCTGAACAGCAGGGATTCTGTTGTCAATTGCTGGCTCAAAACCATATATGATGAGCTGGCTTTGAGGAGAGAGTCGCCTAGGTATGGGAAAATGAGGATGTCCAATAATCTGACTTGGGCCACGACCACTACCATCATCTGTGTGAAGACTCGATGTGTTGAAGTCAAGCCAGAAGATAGTACCACAAAATAGTAGTGTGTAGACCCCACCACAAAGTGCAAGTACTTTCAATGTGGTGCAGGCTAGGGATGTGGAAGGATGCTTCCTGCACGTCAAGTGACACCATCCAGTCTCCAAGCTGAAACACTAGTAGAACTTGAGCGATGGTCAGCATCTTGAAATTTTCCTTTTTGAGGAAGAAGTTCAGACTCCTTAGATACAGAATGGGACACAGACCGCCATCTTTCTTGGGCACCTGGAAGTAATGTACATAACAACCTTGGCCCTTTTCCTGGTCTGATACCAACTCTACCGTTATCTTGAGAAGGAGAGCGACCACTTCCAGCTGGAGAATGGTTAAATGATCAGGAGAAGAGGGAAGGAGTGGGATGGGAGGTGGAACTTATAGGAAAGGAAAGTTGTAGCCCTTTTGTACTATTTGAATGACCCACTGGTCCAAAGTTGACCTTTCAGGCCAAAATAATTGGGACACGCTCCCTCCGACAGGTTCTGTGTGGACTATTTGAAGCAAATTAGGTCTGCTTTCCTTGTAGTGGGGGAGGAAGAGGTAGAGGGTTTCAAGGCGGATCCATAGCCTTTACCTCTAGCATGGCCTCTGTATTGCAGGACAAGTGGATTCTGTTGCTTCTGGAGTGCTGTTCTATACTGTTGCGGGCGAAAGGAGGATCCTTGTGCAAAGCCACAAAAGCAGCGAAAAGACCCGGAAATCTTTGGTCAGGAAGGAAACTGAATGTCCAGTGACATGGTCGTAGTTTTATAAAAGCTTAAATCACTGCAGTACAGATTTGGCCTTGTTTCTAAACAGGTGTATGCAATCGAAGGGGAGGTCAATCAGGTTAGCCTGAAAGTCAAATGAGAAATTGGATGTCCTGAACCAAGTGTGGCAACATGCTGTCACAGAAGTGCTGATATCTTTGGCAAAGGAGGCTGGAGTATCGAAACCAGAATTAATAATGTGTCAGGAGGCACTCTTTTTATTTGCAACCAGTTCTTAAAAATGCTCCTTCATGTCAGCTGGAACATGCAGCAGGATCGTTTGGGCTGTATCCCACAATATGGGGTTGTACCAAGCAAGGAAATAGTTAGCATTAAGGGACTTCAAGGCCATACTCCATGATGAAAACATCATCTTGCCCCACACCTCCAAACATTTTGATTCCCTGTCAGAGGGGGGCCGTAGGGAAGGTGCCTTCTGCTTGGGTGCTTGAAAAAAGACCTGGACCCTAAGCTCTCTGGCAAAGGGTGCATTGAAAGGACTGCTGGATCACAAGGAGCAGAGTGATAACCTCTGGCTACGAGCATATTAAGCACCAGAGCAGGTGAAGGCTTCTCCCAAGCCGCCATGATGGGTTCCAGGAAAGCCTTGTTGAATAGAAGGAGGGTTTCTGAAGAGTTTGCAGATATCAGGAGAACATAAGTGAAGACATTAGTTTTTGTCACCATTGTTTGTAACTGCAAGTCCAACACCCCTGCAGCTTTAAGCATGACATTATGCAAGGACACAAACTCTGGTACTGGTGGTTCAGTGGGAAAGTCCCTATCCAACTCAGGGGATGTGTCCAGGCTGCTGGCCAGAGACAGGCCCTGGAACTCCAGGGAATCCTGAAGCAGATACTCATCAGTGAAAGACTTAACAGGATCAGAATCGGTCCCAAAAATCTCATTGAGTCTTGCTCAGTAAGCTGCCTCTTTAAGTGGCTTTTGGGCCTCCCTGTGAGAGTTAGTCTGAAGCTCAACATCAGGCAGCAGCTACAATGGTGTTGTGTCTGTAGCCAGAGTTGGCAGAGGTGGGGTGACAGTGAAAGTGAAGGTGGTGCCATCCACAGCGTGGTATGCCGCACCACAAGGCGGAGTACTGGGTCAAAACAGTATGAAGAGGGCACCGGATCTGGTGGTGCAGCACCAAAAATGTTTACTGGAAAGATAAGAAGAGTGGTAGCTGAGGTGGGGTTGATAGTTGCAAAGGTGCGCAGGATGGTGCCAAGGCTTTCTCAAATATTTAGTACATGACATTATGAAGACTGCCTGATTCAAACAGGAAACTCAGGGGAATTTGTGGCTGGTTTCAGAGGTGAAAGTGAAGACACCAAGGCCTCCGAGAATCGAGGTTGGTCTGGAGCTGGGTCCTGGGGGGAGCAGGCCTGCTTGGAGGATCCATTGATGTCAAGTTACTAAGCTGTGGGAGACAGAGAGTGACGGGGAGATGTACCTTTGATCTGTTCTTGCCTTCCCCCTATGCTTCCTCTTCTACTTAGCCGAAGATGACAGGGCGTGGAGACAGTGCCTGGAGCACTTTTGGCTCCAGTGGCTGTTTTTCGATCGACTCATGAAGAGTTTGACCTCCCACTCCTTGATGGCCTTGGGATGCATTATGAGGCACGAGGAACAGGTCTTAGAAATGTGGTCTGAAACCAAGAAATACGGATTGACACAATGATGGTCTATAATGGACATCAGCCCCTTGCAGTCCCCACAGGGTTTACACCCACACTCTTTTTGGGTGAGACATATAGGTACTGTGTTCTCTAAATTTGTGAGGAAAATTCCTCTCAAAGATTGGAGCTCTAGATCGGCATCAAAGGTGTGAAAAAGGAACTGACATTGATGCGCCAGGGTGGTCACTTTATGGCCTCAGTGGTACCACCTGACGTGACTGAGTCCAGCGCCCTCTGCCGATGACCCCGTTGCTCTGAAGTTTTCACATCCAGACTGGCATCTGGGGATTGTTCGACAGCAGAGGAATCTGCAGGTAGAAGTGTCTATCAGAAACAAAAAATGCTGAGTTGGCCACCCATCATTTGGTTTTATCGAAAGTACTTTTGTTGCACCAGAAGAGATCTTTGAATTTCAAAACAAACTCGTGAGAGCTGGCCAGGCTCCACATACACCTATTAGTCCTAGACATCTCTGTCAGACATATTACAGAATGTGGTGTAAAGGAAATTAATCACATCAGTATAAAATGCTGTGCACACTAAATAACTGTTTTGCACCGAAGAGGGACTTAGACTGAGAATAAACTTTTTCTCAGCTATTTTGACCTATCTTCTTTGCAGAGATGAATCATAATGTCAACCAACTTTGGTACATGATTTTGGAACAAGTTGTAGAGCGTGAAGGAAGAGACAACAAAAAATTTCTACTCCAGCATGAAATCTATTGGATACACAGATTGAACTCACTGCACCCGAAGGGGTTAAACGAAAGACTGGAATTTAGCTGTTATTTGTAATTATGAGACATCATTTTTCAGGACGTCTACTTTACTGTTCTTTGTGTTAATAGTGTGACTTACTCTACATGTACACATATGATAATAGCTTTGCTCTGTAATTTCTCACGCATGCTTTTTTGTTCATTATGATGTTTTGCGCTACTTATTTATTCACGTTCCAGCACTTCTATCCCACATAACACAATCATGATTACACTTTTGTAACTGTTTTAGTTGCTATTGACTACACTCTCATAGTCTTTTTTCTTGGTCGACCATTCCTCTGTACGGGAATACGACGTACGGCATTAAGCGTCCTTGGTTACCTAGACTACGGGTTCCATCGTCGCGCTCAGCCGGGGGCCAATCGTACTGTTCTCTTCCGGGTGATGCGATTTATATGTCCGGGGAAGCTCAACTCCTCATTTCCTTGAAGACATTTGAACAGGGCATGAATATAGATGGGCTTCGGAGGTGAGCGACGCAAGTAAGAACTTATATGTTAAGCATGGTGCACGCTGCTACGTTGTTTATCACAGTTAGCCATAGAGATTTTTTAAGCGTGGGTACATTAGCGCTATTGGTCACTTTCTGCACTCGTTTAATATCCTCAGAGCGGAATCGCTTTAAAAAATCTTATCTATCCGTTTCTATGCACTGTTGGCACTCCGTTCGCAGTACCCATTCTAAACTGTTCCTAACTCGTTTCTCGGCTCTAATTCTTTTAACCTCGTGGTCTCACGATCCAATAGTTCACCTTTCCATTTCTCCTGTGTTTGCACTAGCACGTTTATCATTGACATCCAGTGTTGTTGAGCATACTCTTTTTTTCTAGTTCACCCGGTCTAAAACAAGCACAGATTACGTCACCTGTATTCACATTCGTTATCGCTCTTGGATTTACACACACTTTGTTTCTATTGTAGGGAACACCGCCTGACGAAGGGCTGATCCCGAAATGCATTGGGGCTATATTATATTTCTGTGAAGCATTAACAGAGTACATATATGCCTATATATACACTAGGAAGTTTTTAATAGATACCAACTATAACACCATGAAGTTGTTTTGAGAAAATCGGATACCCACAATTGGAAACACGTAAAAAAAAAGTTTTTTTGAATTTCAAGAATTTGTGCAAAATAATTTTTTTAAAGCGACAGGCTCGCTCTGGAGTGCCCACAGGTTTGACCCATCCCGAGTGAAGGGCACCTTTTAATTTACATTGCATTCGCCTAAAGGACAGGAAGCAACATCCTGTAGCACCCAAACCTCAAGATTACTTTGTTCAATTAAAGCACAATCTTCTTCTAAAAATTAAATACGTATAAGGAGTGCGACTGATCCCTTTAAAATTCATATTGCAACACCCTTGGTTGCCACAGAACCCCCACAACTGTCTAATTATGTGTCTTTTCAGAGTCATTTAAATAGATGTCTGAAAGACCTTGGCTGGACACATCAGCGGAAGCAGCCTTGTGTGACATCCAACAAGGTAGTCAGGACGTCTTGCAGTACAGCACACGTTTCAGGCAATTAACGGCAGATTCTCCTCATGCTGAGACTATGACTAAGTTAATGGACTTAACATTATCAGTTGAACATCGTCTCAATGAACGTCGTTTTGGAGAACCAAAAGTCACGACTCCAACAGCATACCGGTGTAACCAGACCTAATATTCGTAAAACAGAAATTCCTGTGTCTGACATACAGGCTTCCACAGGAGGACTCCTGTCTGAGACTGAACGTGAACACAGAAGAAAACAAGGACGTGTCTGTATTGTGGCGCCTCAAGGCTCATGATTCGCAGTGGCATAACGAAACTGGAGGGCCCCCCTACAAAACACATGGAGGGGTCCACGATGAAACGAACTACATAGGGACTCACTGGAAAGAACTACATCATTTTTTGTTAGGCACAGGGAGATTAATGATTTTTCCCCAATCCCCAGTATCACAGGATGTTGAGCCAACAACGCCACTCCGATCTGCTCGAACCACACATCACCAATATTGAAAAAAAGTGAAGGAAAGTTGTATTTAAAACAATCTGTTCAAGAATCATTTAATGCCATCAGGGCAAGACTCTACAGAATAGAGCTGGTTTTATGTGTGACTGCAGGGTGAGGTACAGGCAGGGTGAACAGCGCAAGTGCACTGTGAGTGCGGAGTGATCACTGTGAGTGCAAGGTGAGCGGGTGAATGGTGGGAGTACATGGTGATCAGTGAGTACATTGTGATTGCTGTGAGTGCAAGGTGAGCGTAAAAGTGAAGGGCGAGAATGAGGAGTGAGTTGTCTGAATGCAGGGTGCATTCCCAGACACTTGAAGTAACTCAGCATGTTATTGACGGCAGAGTAGGGTTTTCAGATACAAGTTAAAATATTGCTATTATGGTGTAAATCAGGGATCAAAGGTGGAGGGAATATATCATGTGCTGATCCTGCAACAAACTTCCTGTCTTATGATTAGGGTTGCCAGCTCATTATTTTGATGTCCCAGACTGGGCAAAAATAAGCCGTAGCCTAAAGCCGTATTTTCAGCATCTATCTGTTCATACTTCGAACAACAAATATAGATAGAAAGCACTTTTAATTGTGTTCTAGGGCTGCCTGAATGATCCATGACTGATAATTAAAGTGAACAAAGACAGAAAAGTCACATTACAAATCAATACATACTTTATTTATAACCCTATTTAGTGTCAAGACGAGGTCTTTCCAGGCTCTTTAAACAACGGATTTTATGGCATTTTTCTTTTGGCAACCTTACTTTATATTCCTTTTCATGAAATGCAGTCTCACTCTACTGCAGTAAATGTAAAATACAAATGTAATGAATAGGCAGAGTGTGGGCCCAGAGAGTACTGGAACCAGAATAAACTAAGCCTTGGTAACCAATTTACAAAGGTATGTAAATATGCAAATGGACTTTGGCCTCAAGGCAGTTGCCTTCAAGACCCTTGCTTCTGGGCCTAGAAGCTGAGGTCACCTGCACTAACTGCACACAGCACGCACCATTTAATTTATGAGGTAGGACTGTTATGAGGCAACTCACTGGTGCAACCAACGCCGGCAAGAGAGTGTAGTGCTGCCTGTGTACACTACAGCGGTGATGTGGCCCCTGGAGGCTGGAAATCGGGGACTTCTGGGGGCATAACTGCCAAGGTTTCTGATTGCTTATGTGTGACATTTTCATAAATTCAGTGTAATTATGAGTGACCTTTCAATGACTAGGAGTGACTCCTTCTAGTGTGCCAAATCAAGCAATGAAGACGAGGGAAACATATAAATATCAGAACTTACCCCCATTGAAGCGACAAGAAACTCTAAGAAGATCTTAAAACTGCTACAAAGAACCAGAAATGTAAGGGCACTAACCTAGTGCCCTTACATAGGAGTGCCAAGTGCCATGTTTTCAGATTGTGAGACATTACCATGGATTCAGTGCACTTATGAATGACCCCCAACTGCCAAATGAGTGACACTTAGTGTGACATTTTCCTGCGAGCAAAACCAAACAATGAAGTGTAAGGAAATAAATAAATATTAGAAATTATACCTCTTTGATCAATGAAAATCCTTAAAATATATTTCAACTGCTTCAAAACCATGAAATGGAAGGTTAAAATACTGATACAAAACTATTTGTGTACCAAAAACATAGAAAAGTAAAGTAATCATCATCATAAAATGTCTTACACCCAGATGTTACTGAATCCTATTGAGTCCTATTAGTACAGTGAAGTATGGGTTACTGTGATCGAAAAAACACAGGGTTGATATGTTGATGTTCCAGCCAGTAAAAGAATAAGCAAAATCACAGCTGGTACAAATTTTTACCATTTATCCGTACACTTCAATCAATCAATCAATCAATCAATACATTTGTAGAGCGTGCTACTCACCCGTGAGGGTCTCAAGGCGCTGAAGTGAGGGGGGTGCTGATACTGCTCGAATAGCCAGGTCTTGAGGTGGTTCCTGAAGGTGAGATGGTCCTGGGTCAGTCGTAGGTGTGCGAGGAGGGAGTTCCATGTCTTGGCGGCCAGGTAGGAGAACGATCTTCCTCCTGTTGTGGTTCTGCGGATCCGTGGGACGATGGCGAGGGCGAGGCTGGTGGAGCGGAGCTGGCGGGTGGGAGTGTAGAACGAAAGGCGGTTGTTGAGGTATTTGGGGCCCATGTCGTGGCCTCTTGCTGACGGGGAGTCAGTGTAGGTTTCTCAGGTGGGCAGTTATGTGGCTGTGGCGAGGGATGCCGAAGCTGAGTCGTGCGGAGGCGTTCTGTCTGCCCTGAAGTCGTTTCTGAAGTTTGGCTGTGGTTCCTGCGTATAGGGCGTTCCCGTAGTCCAGTCGGCTGGTGACGAGGGCCTGGGTGAACCTCTTTCTGGTTTCGGTGGGTATCCATCAGAAGCTCTTTCGGAGCATGCACAGGGTGTTGAAGCATAAAGATGAGATGGCGTTGACTTGTTTGGTCATCGTGAGGGAGGAGTCCAGGATGAATCCCAGGTTGTGTGCGTGGTCCGTGAGTGTCGGTGCGGTGCCCAGCGCAGTGGGCCACCAGGAGTCGTCCCAGGCGGATGGGGATTGTCCGAGGATGAGGACCTCTGTCTTGTCTGAGTTCAGTTTCAGTCGGCTGAGCTTCATCCATTCCGCAACGTCTTTCATTCCTTCCTGGAGGTTGGATTTGGCGGTGGCTGGGTCTTTGGTGAGGGAGAGTATCAGCTGGGTGTCGTCGGCGTAGGAGATGATGTTGAGGTTGTGTTTGCGTGCGATGGTGGTGAGGGGGCTCATGTAGATATTGAAGAGGGTTGGGCTGAGCATGAAGCCTTGGGGTACGCTGCAGATGATCTTGGTGGCCGCGAAGCGGAAGGGAGGGAGGCAGACTCTCTAGGTTCTGTCGGAGAGGAACGAGGTGATCCAGTCCAGGGCTTTTCCTTGGATCCCAGTGCTGTAGAGGCGGGTTGTTAGGGTGCGGTGGCAGACTGTTTCGAAGGCGGCCGAGAGGTCTAGGAGGATGAGAGCAGTTGTTTCTCCGTTGTCCATCAGGGTCCTGATGTCGCCGGTGGCTGCGATGAGGACGGTCTTGGTGCTGTGGTTGGCTCGAAATCCGGACTGGAATGGGTTGAGTGAGTCTTTTGCTTCGAGGAATGCAGTCAGTTGTTTGTTGACGGTCTTCTCGATGACTTTTGCCGGGAAGGGAAGGAGAGAGATGGGGCAAACTTTCTTGAGGTCTTTTGGGTCGGCTGTGGGTTTCTTCAGAAGGGCGTTGACTTCTGCGTGCTTACAGCTTTCTAGGAAGGTGGCTGACGCGTAGGAGTTGTTAAAGATGTTCCGGAGGTGGGGTGCGATGATGGCGTCGGCTTTGTTGAAGATGTGGTGAGGGCATGGGTCAGAGGGAGAGCCAGAGTGGATGGTGCTCATGACGTGGGTGGTGTCTTTATAGCTGACGGGGGTCCAGGCGCTGAGGGTGGTGGGTGTGATCGTTAGTTCCGTGGCTGGGGGCGGAGTCTGGGTGCTGAAGCTGTTGTGTATGTCTGCGATCTTGCGGTAGAAGAACAAGGCGAGGGAGTTGCAGAGGTCTTGCGATGGTGCGATGTCGTTGTTGAAGGTGCTGGGGTTGGAGAGCTCTTTTACGATGTTGAAGAGTTTCTTGCTGTTGTGGGTTTTGTTGTCCAGCCGCTCTTTGAACGATTTCCTTTGGGTGGTGCGGATCAGCTGGTGGTGTTCGTGAGTGGCGTTCTTGAGGGCTGTCATGTTTTCTGGCGTCCGTTCGTGGCGCCAGGTTTTATATAAATTGACACCACGCTTAAATGTATTCTAATCAACTGATACTTAAAATAAACTAACACAGAAATTGCACATTACAAATGACTAAATACATTTTTGTTTCCAGTTAGTATAAGGCATGTCCAGAATCCAGGCCTTTGCAGATTCCTAAAATAAAAATTAATGGCCGGGAATTTTCTCTTAGAAAGGTGTGAACTCTAAGCAGAGCGCATGAATCACCAGAGTGCTGCCATTCCAGAGCTGCAGTTTAAAGCTGTCTCAGAGCACACAGCGAGCCACTGGCAGCTCTCCTGAACAGTGCGTGCTCTCGCTGGCGACAATTTTCAGTGATTCAAAGACCCCCCTGAAGGTTGTTTTTCGGCAGGCCCACCTTAAGCAGCAATGATGCCTTCCTGGGGGCAGGCAGGATAGCAGGGGGTTCCACTTCCAGTCAGCGCACCAACGAGCCTGTGAAGGCTTGTTTTCTAGCACAAATAGTGCATGTGACCAATCGTGTCACGTGGACTCGAGCCTCACACTCTCTCTTGATCTGCAGCGGAAAAAGAAAGAGAAAGTGAATTTGCCCGCCACTCATTCATTGGCTATAGTGTTCCCAGCACAAACTGATGACAGTGCTGGGGGGCAGAGGGGTAACAGCGGGGAGGCGCCAGATGCCAGAATTGAAAACCAACAACGCACAGCACCGCCTCCCGATTTATTTGGTGCAGGCCTACTGCGGGTGATGTTCTCACTTAGAAGAACTGATGTAGGTTGTCCTCTGTGCAGCTTTGCTTAGTTGCGAACAGTGATATCACGTTCACGTGATGCTGTGCCACGGCTGTCCTGAGAGAGAGAATAGCTGATTGTTTGCAAGCCACCCCCTCAGCAGAGACAACTGCGCGCCGTGCACCAACCATTTAATTATTGAAGAAGAGCCTCAGAGGCCCGGCTGGGGCCCGGGCATACGCAGTTGAACTTGCGCACCATTTAGTTAATAAAGAGCCTCTGAGGCCCGGCCAGGGCCCGGGCGTGCGCACCATTTAATTTATTAAGAGGCCGGGCGTGCGCACCATCATGATGAAGAGGCTTGTCGTGGCTATGCTGAGTGAGGGGGCCCCTGGATCGCGGATGCTGCGGAGGCCTATGTTAGGCCCCTGATGATTCGCAATTGTCCCACTCATTCTCCTAGGCAGTCAGAAAATGCCAAAGCATGTCCTCTGTGAGAAGGTTGAGGATCTGGACCTCAAACGAAATTTCCACCTCTATCTTTTTTCTGCCTATGCTGGTATGGCTGCCAGATGGAGTAGAAGAGAAGATACTAGCCTTGTTGGATGGTGGTGCCAACAGGATGTACTTGGATTCAGTAGCGGCTGGTGACATTTGAAAGTGGTACGCCGCAAACTGATTTGCGGCGTACCACTGACTGGCTTCCGGTGAGAGAGCGCGCCCTTTTTAAACTTGGCTGCCTCACTTTTCAGGCTAGGTCGGGCACTGCCCCCGAGTTCATATGCTCAGCTATCAAGCCCTACCTTCCAGGTAGAGAACTTCGCTCCACTCATAGGGCTCTCTTAGCTACCCCCCGTTTTAAAAAACAGAAGGCTGGTGGAGCGAAATTCGCTGTTCTTGCTCCAGCCTTCTGGAACTCCCTTCCTGCTGCCCTCCGCACATCGCCTTCTTATCTACAGTTCCGGAAGGATCTCAAAACCTTCCTATTTGTGCGAGCTTACACTGCTTAGCCTCTCGCAGCTGCTGCCGTCCACTGCATCACACATAGCGCCATGAAACCGCTTGGTAAAAGAGCGCTGAATAAATGTTTTTAAATTCAAATTAAAATTAAAATTAAAATTAAATTCATACTGCACCGTAGCGTGCGAGTGTAGCGAGCGCGCCGGAGCCCCATAAGGGGGGTTTGAGGGGGTTACCCCCCACGAGAAAATTTTGAAAAAAGAGAAGAAAAATCGTGCATTTTCAAGCAAATTTGAGAAAGCAGGAAGGTTAATAAAGCAATTGTGAAAGTGCAGTTATTACATTAATAGATGGCATAACATAGGTAGCTGCTTATTCAGTATAACCACAGAGCTTCATACATTCCGTCCTATTACGCTCAGGTGCTGAATTCAGACTATAAGACTTTCATTAAAATCTCAGCTCTAAGAGTAGAAGAAATGCACAGCAGTTGGGAAACAGCCTTCACAAAGCATTGGGAACCACGCCTTACCTTTACCACGTTTCGATTAGAACACATGTGACTATCAGGCATGTCTTTCCACACAGGTGATAGTGTTTAGGTGAAACAAAATGTACTTAATATGGCATTTGATCAGTAAAATCTGTGCTTTGTTTTTTGTCCCCATTGGTGAATATATACATTTTGAGCATATATACGCAATCATTTGCAAAACAAAACAAAGCCAGAACACAAAAATATAGACAAGAAGTTTTGAACAATTTCATCTGTGCACTAGTGCCAGTTGTGCACCGGCATGTTGCCCACACTCCCTGTTGTAATATCCGCAATGTAACGTACAGCGATCTAGGTGATCGCCTTGTAATGTCACATATTCCTTTATATTATAGCCCTACTCATCCCAATGCCGAGTGTTGGAGTGCTTTACACAACATACACATTATCCATTCAAAATAAATCATGTAAGTGTGCGAATCAATGTTCAAGATGTTTTACATGATACAGTCAGGGTTGCAAGGTGTAGGAGTTAAATGCTCTTCATATCTCACTGTGGTCTACTACAAGGTTTACAATGTATAAGCTGCAGGTAACAAAAGGATCTCTGTGCTCAAAGCAGTAACCCACTTTACTATCTACATAAAATAAAATTGTGAGCTGAATGTTACAGGATGTGCTTTGCAGGAGACAGCTGTGTTTTAAAAAAAACATATTTTATTGCATTTTCAGTTGGCATATGCTATATCATACACATATCAGAGCACTATTGCATAATTAAGTGGTACATTTATGCTCACAACATTGTATAAGATGCACACCATGTGTGTTGCGATATCATGAATAACAAACCTGAAGAAGGTAGTAACAAATTGAGGTTCAACAATCCGCAAACTCCCCTTCCTACCACTCAAGAACAGTGGGTGATTATATTTTGCAGGAGAGACATTAACCTTCTATACTACTTTGATTAAAATATGGGACTACACAAAACACAGATCTCTCCCAAAAATGTGTTAACCTCAAGAGTTATCTCACCACTATTATGATTCCCTGAGATCTACTGGACACCTCTGTAGCAGATGCCTTAACCACATCATTGCTGCTGCATATTCCCGTGCTGTGCTGCAATTTTCAAAATCCCTTGTTATGTGACAAGGTCAACTCGTCAAACGCACAGCGCAGGTAACACCCATGACGAGTTGACCTTGTCACAAGCATCGAAGGTGTTAACCTCATAAAATATTTTAAAATGCAGACTTTGCAACCAATTAAGCAGAACAGATCTACTTCCATGCTTTTCCTTGTTGCTAATTTCTTTATGGCAGGGTTAAAAAAAAAAATATTAGTTGAGGCCTACATTTTGCGTGAGGATTGCACCACTTTTTTGGCACAGCCCGACTCCAAATGTCATTTGTTAAATTTCATAAAGCACCTAAATATACTTATGATACACCTGATTCACATATGTGTGAGATCTTAGCATTTGATGTCACTTCTTGTGATGTCACTTCCTATGATGCAACAAGAACATGTAACTATGTAGCTATGCTCTAATAACTGTGTAACCTTTGTAACGTTGTAACCTGCAACAATGGTCTGATACTCATGTAAAGCGCTCTGATACCGCTGCGCCTAGCCAGCACTATATAAAGCCTTTCACTAAAAAATGGAATGTCACGCGTCGTGACGTCAAACGCTGTGATGGCATGCGTCATGATGCCACATGCATACTGCCTGACTTGGTCAGTCCCCCCACTTCTTTTTATATGATTTGTGCTCTGGGTAACAGGCAGCCATACTTGGGGTGCAGTGAGCCATTTGGATCCAGGCGCCAATGCACCCGATGCACTAAATATAGCTACAGACATGGATTTCACCTTGATTAAGTAGACATAGGAGTATTTCAAGGGGAAAAAATAATGACCATTTTAAATGTATACCGAGGTATACACAATGGTGGGCTGGGGAAGAGGGTGTAGATGAAGAAACACAAGCACTGGGCAGTGGTGTAAACAGGTACACGGAGCCCATACCCCCACTATTTCAGAAAGTGGAATTTGTTTTTTTTACATGAGTCCAAATTGAGAACACTGCAGCTGCTTGCATTTACAAACACAGTGTGTGTGCCACCTAGTCTGAGGGCATTTATGCCCCCTTCACCCTGGCACCATCACCTTTATTATTGAATTTTAATGGTTCTACGGTAAGCTCTGAGATAGCCGAGTCTGAACAACAAGGTGACACATATCTGCATTGAAAGATAGGACATCTTTCTCATATTCGCAGTGAAAACACAGTGTTTCCTTCCATTGATTAAAAAAAAAAAACATGATTTTGTGTTCTTTTACCGCTCTGCCGAGAAAAACAAGTTGGTTGAAGCATTGTACCTTCGTCTTTCACTTTCTATTATTAAAGGGCGCAGTTTAATAGCTTTTCTGCGCTATTATAGGTACCTCGAAAGTATCTGCAGCACACACGTGAATTTACAGAGCAGCTGTGCCCACGATCACTAGAGCAGCTGAGTTAGAGCAGTTGCAGAGTGTGCATTGTACGGAATGTTATGTAGCTGTGCGTCATTGCGTGCAATCATACCCAGGGCACAAGTTCTAAAAATGTTTTTTTTTAAAGTGGGGGCACTAACCAAGTTTGGCAGTATGCAAATGATATCATGGCGCTGGCGTGTAACATCAGGGCGCGTGACATCACAATGCTGACATCACCGCAGGTGGCATTACAGGAAGTGTTATCACTACCCGTGACCTCCCAGGAAGTGGCTTCACAAGAAGTGACATCAGGTCTTAAGACCTCACACATATGCTTTGCACGTCTACTTTGACTGCATTATAATATTTAACGAATGGCACTTTGCATCAGGGTTGTGCCCAAAAAGTCACGCAACACCTACGCAAAATCCGGACCTCAACTGATTTATTTTTTAAAACCCTTACACCAAGAAAATGGCAAGAGGACCTTGTAACCCTCACTGTCTTATGTAACACATCATACACAGTGATTTACACACCTATGATTTATTGTCAATCTATACTGCTCTAAAATAAATAAAACACAATAGTGGTATTTAAATTGTTACTTGTGTAAATAGTGGGACAGAACAACACATCTGCCATTCTTACAGTGCATACATACCTCTTATTTACAGAGACTAAACAAAGCCAAATCATGCCTTTCTTTACCTTTGAGTGATAGCCTGTGCGTGATACGCTGTGTGGCTTTGTTTCGCGTCTATTACAGTTAGGTGTGATGGGGTCAGCACGCTATACAAGGCTAGATAGTGTAACCCACGGAACACATAGGTTTTAAAAGCTGATAAGGCCTACGAGCCCACATTGTATTACTATTTGCCCATTCCATACCAATACACATCCAATGATGTGTCGTGATGCCTGGACTGATGAACACGTGATTGCTATGCGCACATGGCGCAGTGATGCACACACAACCCGATGACCTGTTGCATAGACAGACACATGCACATACAAACACTGTGGCATTTCCAAAGACTGACAACATAACTTCCAACCCTCTATAGTGTAACAACAACTTACAACTATACCGCTCTGTGCTTAGGTTTGCGTCCCTGTGCCACCTGACTAAGCCACAGTGCAGTATGAGACACCTACACGCAGTGCCCACTGAAGCAGGACTGACACGCGCACAGTGGCATAG
This sequence comes from Lissotriton vulgaris, assembly GCF_964263255.1. Classification (NCBI taxonomy): domain Eukaryota; kingdom Metazoa; phylum Chordata; class Amphibia; order Caudata; family Salamandridae; genus Lissotriton; species Lissotriton vulgaris. The sequence continues at coordinate 262,122,123 of NC_141700.1, read as the reverse complement.
GACTGACACGTACTGACTGAGTTGACATGCGCCACAGTTAGTTACTACAGCAAATGAATTTGAAAATACCCGATGATCAGCAAGCAACACTCAGCAAGCTTGAATGTAGGAGGACTGTACGGCCCACGGGTCGAGACTCGAGAGAGACGATGAGAGAGAAACCAGTGACAGGGCAGAGGGCACACAGGCTGGCTCATGTACACGCACCACTGTCCACGAGGCGAGTCCCAGGGCCCCAGTGAGAGGATCATCTGACATCATCAGCAGCGCCGCACGCCGCGAAATGGCCAATCACTGCATGACTACATGAAGTCACACACAGTGATTGGCCATTATGCAGTGCGGCTCACCACCCACGCGCGGCATCCAATAATGGATTGCGCTGCCCTGCTGCGCGGTGACCGGCCAATCCTAGCGCTGCATGCAGCGCCAGGATTGGCTAGGGGGGCACACTGCTGCTCGCCCTGTGTCGCCCTTTCTACTGCGGCCCGGTTCAACCAGCACCCCCCTGGTCACTCTCTATGGGGGAACTTGACTGCGCATGCTTGGGCAAGTTTCAGCCCCAAGCTTCACTTGCGCGTTACAATCATTACACACAGATTGATACCTTGGCTGTCTGCTGTCACTCAAGCTGCAGACTAGCCTCCCTGCGCAGCGCACTCCCGGATACGTCGGGTGCTGCCAGGATTCCCGGCGGCGCTCGGCGCTTAAATTTATATTCATCACAGTGTGTGTCAGTGTTTATTTTTCTTAATTTTTCTTGCAGCCGCGGGTCCTGGGGCTAGTGGGGCTACGCCCCTACGCCCCAATGGACGCCCCGCGGCTGATTGGATGAAACATGGGCTTATGAGAGGCAAATTAGTTGTGTCCCTAAAGAAATACCGGAACAAGTCCATACTGTGGACGGAACTCCTCTTTTTTCCAGTCCAGTCAAAGACATGATATCGTTATTACAACTTACATTTGGAAAACAGCAAGAACACTAGTCTTTTGACCTAAGGCACATCATGATCTTAGGTATACTTTTGCTAATCAGACATAACTTGTATATCAACTGGGAGACAAGAACCATTTCCCTGTCATCTCATTTCTGTTAACAATTCTGTTACCCCCACTGAAAAATACTGGTCTCCTAAGGTAATGCTTATGATAAGAAAGGAAGCCTGTACCTATGTGAACTCCGTCCAAGGCGTACCAAGTCACTATCAGTTATACGCTGACATCTTTCAGAAGCCTACAAATGTGAGGTTACCTCCTCATAGGGAGTTTGACTGTGCCATTCCATTGGATCCTGGAGCAACAGTACCCTTCGGAAGAGTATATTCTCTCACTGAACCCGAGAAAGAGACTGTCAGACAACACCTTGAGGAAAATCTCCAGAGTGGCCTCATCGTTTGATCCTCGCCACCTGCTGGGGCCCCCTCTTCTTTGTTCTCAAGAAGACCAAAGATTTCCAACCACGTATTCACTACAGAAGCTTGAATAACATCAACATCAAAGACCGCTATCAGTTGCCCTTGATTAAGGATACCCTGGAGTTGGTAAGAGGGGCTTAAGTGTTCACCAAGTTGGATCTCAGGGGTGCCATCATCTCCTTCGAATCAAAAAAGGAGATGAGTGGAAAAAAATAATTTCGAACCCCATTAGGGCATTTCCAATACCGAGTTATGCCTTTTGGGCTGACTAACTCCCCTTCCATCTTTCAAAGGTTCATGGACAACGTGTTCTCGGATCTCCTAAACCAGATAGTGGTTATATACCTAGACAACATATTGATCTACTCAGCAGCTCCTGAGTTACATTGCACGCACGTCATGCAAGTCCTGGAAAGACTACGCCAAAATAGTCTCTTCTGTAAACCTGAAAAATTTGAATTTGACAAATACGCGGTAGGGACTTTGGCTCTTGGGGCATACATTGGTGCCTTACCTGACGCTTTCTTCGACCGCCGCAGCCTCTTCCTGTCTCCCTCCCGCCGCCGCAGCCCACTTCCACCAGCGGCCGCAGAGAGGAGGGGGGCTCAGGGGCTAAGGGGCACTGAACTACACTTCCCAGATGCCCCAGACGCGGAAGTCGCCGCAACCCGCTGTTCTAGCGCCAGGAGGTGCACAAAAGGAGCACAGCCCCGGGGGAGCGGGGGACTTTGGCTCTTGGGGGCATACATTGGTGTCTTACTTGATGCTTTCTTCGACCGCCGCAGCCTCTTCCTGTCTCCCTCCCACCACCGCAGCCCACTTCCACCAGCGGCCGCAGAGAGGAGGGAGGCTCAGGGGCTAAGGGGCACTGAACTACACTTCCCAGACGCCCCAGATGCGGAAGCCGCCGCAAACCGTTTTTCTCGCTCCAGGAGGCGCACAAAAGGAGCACAGCCCCCGCGTCGCGGGATCGCGCGCGGGTCTGGCCGGGCTAAGCCCTGACAAAGGGCGGGCCGTCTGAGGCCGTCAGAGACCATAAGAGGCTGGGCTGGGCCACCCCATTTGACTCTTTTATGTTTCGGATTAAGACTTTATTCTACTGTTTAATAATTATCTTAATATAGTTTTCTATAGGGTTTTATATTGATATTAGATTTTGGTATATGTAATATCGTTCAGTTATATGCAATGTCTCATAAAAAGCAAAAGGGTAAACTGTTGGGCAGCAACGGAGGGAGTAGAGTATAACAGGAAGTATAACTGGAACACTAGATGCATTTATTACCCGGGCAGCATCAGTTTTGGAGAAAGAGATAGCATTAACAGAACGCCGTCTGTCTCTGGATCCCATATTCCTGAGGAGATCCTCTCTTGGGGGTATTGCTGCAGTGCCCTCTCCCGAGCACAGTAATTATTGACTCACAGCCAGACATCAAAACCCTACAAAAATGGGATTTATCTGTCATTTCAGACACAAGCGAAATTGACGCTAGCATTGCTTCATTTTTGTCTTACCCCAGAGCGGATTCTGCCCCTAGTGAGTCCCCGCAGAAGACCAACAAGCCAGATAGTGAGAAAATCTTACCCACTAATATAACGCCAATTGCTATTAATTTAAAACGTAAACGAGGAGGAAACAAGCAGAAAGGGGGGCATGTTAAAAAGCCGAAAGTCACTCCTTTTAATTCCATTGTGAAGGTGATAGAGGCTAAGAAAACTAGGGAACAGCATGAGGATGAAATTGGATTTAGCTTTATTAACACCTCTAATGTGGTCGATGATTGTATGATTAGGGAGGGAAGGAGTGAAGTATGTACGCTAGCAAACATCGAACATCTGGTTAAATCCTTAGTTTTGCCCATCCTGGAACAATTAAGAAGGATTAGTGTCCAGATGGAGGAACTTGAAAAACTACTCTGGAAAATTCCGCTATGTTAAATAAGATGCAAACACAACAGGTGATGGACCGAATGTGGATCAATGTCACACACTCACCCCAGTCCAAAGATCTGGGCCCAAATCCATCGTTTTTTTGCACTCTACACCATCCTGGGTTAGACAATGGCGATATGCAAATCAGCTCTGACCCTGTGCCCCATGGGAACAGTCCAGTCCGAACTACAAAAGCCATGTCCTTCCCAGAACGGAATCAAGCATCAGAGGACCGGACCGGTTTCGAGGTAACACCTCTCATCAGCCCGGCTAGCTTGACTCCAGTGGTGTGGAGTGCCTGGGACCCACGTCTGGGCATCCCCAGCGCACTTAGGGCGGAATATGCAAACACAACAGGTGATGGACCGAATGTGGATCAATGTCACACACTCACCCCAGTCCAAAGATCTGGGCCCAAATCCATCGTTTTTTTGCACTCCACACCACCCTGGGTTAGACAATGGCGATATGCAAATCAGCTCTGACCCTGTGCCACATTCGGTCCATCACCTGTTTTGTTTGCAATTGCCGCCATAAGTGTGCTGGGGATGCTCAGACGTGGGTCCCAGGCACTCCACACCACTGGAGTCAAGCTAGCCGGGCTGATGAGAGGTGTTACCTCGAAACCGGTCCGGTCCTCGGATGCTTGATTCCGTTCTGGGAAGGACATGGCTTTTGTAGTTCGGACTGGACTGTTCCCATGGGGCACAGGGTCAGAGCTGATTTGCATATCGCCATTGTCTAACCCAGGGAGGTGTGGAGTGCAAAAAAACGATGGATTTGGGCCCAGATCTTTTGACTGGGTTGAATGTGTGACATTGATCCACATTCGGTCCATCACCTGTTTTGTTTGCAATTGCCGCCATAAGTGTGCTGGGGATGCTCAGACGTGGGTCCCAGGCACTCCACACCACTGGAGTCAAGCTAGCCGGGCTGATGAGAGGTGTTACCTCGAAACCGGTCCGGTCCTCGGATGCTTGATTCCGTTCTGGGAAGGACATGGCTTTTGTAGTTCGGACTGGACTGTTCCCATGGGGCACAGGGTCAGAGCTGATTTGCATATCGCCATTGTCTAACCCAGGGTGGTGTGGAGTGCAAAAAAATGATGGATTTGGGCCCAGATCTTTTGACTGGGTTGAATGTGTGACATTGATCCACATTCGGTCCATCACCTGTTTTGTTTGCAATTGCCGCCATAAGTTTGCTGGGGATGATCAGACGTGGGTCCCAGGCACTCCACACCACTGGAGTCAAGCTAGCCAGGCTGATGAGAGGTGTTACCTCGAAACCGGTCCGGTCCTCGGATGCTTGATTTCGTTCTGGGAAGGACATGGCTTTTGTAGTTCGGACTGGACTGTTCCCATGGGGCACAGGGTCAGAGCTGATTTGCATATCGCCATTGTCTAACCCAGGGTGGTGTGGAGTGCAAAAAAACGATGGATTTGGGCCCAGATCTTTTGACTGGGTTGAATGTGTGACATTGATCCACATTCGGTCCATCACCTGTTTTGTTTGCAATTGCCGCCATAAGTGTGCTGGGGATGCTCAGACGTGGGTCCCAAGCACTCCACACCACTGGAATCAAGCTAGCCGGGCTGATGAGAGGTGTTACCTCAAAACCGGTCCGGTCCTCGGATGCTTGATTCCGTTCTGGGAAGGACATGGCTTTTGTAGTTCGGACTGGACTGTTCCCATGGGGCACAGGGTCAGAGCTGATTTGCATATCGCCATTGTCTAACCCAGGGTGGTGTGGAGTGCAAAAAAACGATGGATTTGGGCCCAGATCTTTTGACTGGGTTGAATGTGTGACATTGATCCACATTCGGTCCATCACCTGTTTTGTTTGCAATGTTAAATAAGATAGCAGGGATTAAACCTGTCCATGTATCCACTTCATCAGCGGGGGTCAAACATCAGAGCTTACCTAATAGAAAATCAGCTCCTTCTAAACCAGAATGCGATAAGGCAAAGAGTAAGAACATGGAGGGAGTAAGATCCAGTGTAACCAGTGCACCAAGTGAGAGGCTAAATGATAAAGGCAGTGTAGAGAAGCATATGGAGGAACCAGAAAAATTAGAAAAGACCAATGTTCCTGACATAGGTGCACAAATTAATAGGAGAGAAACAGGAAAAGGGTAGATCTCCCACCAGATGCTTTTCCATATGTGATCGTGTTAGCTGGTGTCCCCGAGTGGAAACATGCAAGAGATGAAAACTTCTATGAGCTAAAAAACAAAGTCATGTTCTTGTTAGGAAAGAACAGAACCCTTAGGCGCGATCTGCTTGGGGAAATTTTACAAGTACGCAGAGTAAATTGGGTGGGCCATAAAAGAAAGGACATTGAAGGTGACTGCATTATAGTTAACTTCAGAGACCCATGAGTGGTAGAGTTTATAAGAGCCTTTCCAAATTACGGCAACCCTGGGGGTATATTTACTTTTGATTTAACTTACTTTTATCCCCCGGTTCCTACCAATCTAGGTGGCCTTGTTTTGGTAGACCAAGGTGCTGTAATCCCTACTATGGATACCAACATTCTGTATCTGGAGTAATATCTAAAGTACCGCAGTTCTTCGAAGGTCATGGTGGCCCTTTCCCTAACGATTTCAATCACAGGGGTTACTACCCTCCAGGTCAACATTTTAATGTTCCATTAAGTAATCACTTTGAACCTCTATCTGGGCTTGGGGGGGTTGATTGACCAATAGGTGAACGTATAACTGATAATTCAATTGTAAGTCTGAAAGATCTTCCAGACAAGGATAATAATGTTACAGTAGAGCCCGAGGAACAATGCTCGACCATAAATGTTAATGATGATAGAGAGGGAATTATTAGTATAAATGACTTAGCGACAAGGGATATAAATTAGAAAAATTAACTGATCTGCCAGAACAAGGAAAATCCTGTGACAATCTTGGATGGGATAAAAACGAACCTGGTCCATTATTTTTTGGAATATCGCAGTACTAAGACCGAAATTAGATCATCCGTATTGGGTAAAAATGACAGATACATATGATATCATATGTATACACGAAACTTGGACAACGGAACCATACCATTTAAATGGTTTTAAAACTGTATTTACTCCGGCAGTAGGTTCGACGTATGGCAGAGCAAAAGGAGGGCTCTGCACATATGTCTCGAATAATTTTCAATGCAAGAGCATGGAGAGTTTTTTTACAATAATTGTTTTTATCACATTTTGGGGTTACATATGAATAAGAGATTTTGTTGGTTAATTGTAAATTTTTATAATAATGTACCCCCCGTCAGATATTCCAGCTGTGCTTAAAACCCTGAGAACTGAACTTAATAGTCTATTGTGCAAGGATGCTAAGGAGTTTGCCGTGGTTTGGGGAGGTGATTTTAATTGTGCAATATGAAAAAGAGCTGATACAGGGAACTGTGGTCTAATGATAGACAAGGAATCAACATTGACACATTTTGATCATACAGTTGTGGGGGAAGCGCTAAATGAAATTTTATTCATGAATGATCTGAGCTTTGCTAATAAAATGTGTAATCCTGAAGTACCCTTTTCGGCAACCTTTATGGGAAGAGGGGCTTCCACGACGATAGATTACATCATGATCTCTACAAGTCATGGTGATTGTGTTCATAACTATCGTACGTTGAAAACCCCAGTAAGCGATCACGTACCTAGTAAAGTAGAAATTGTATATTTGGACTCCCTCCATACCGTGGACAATAGACCAAGGCAAAAAGTGACGGATATCGACATTTCTAGACAAAATGGATATGCCTTGAAATGGACTAAGATAATACCGGATGAGTTTTTGTGTAATTTAATTAAAGCCTGTAAAGTGTGTTTTAGTGTTTGTCTGGAGCTGGAAGCTGACAATAATAAAACGATTAATAACTTTATGCAAATTATAACACACATTAAGAATAGTTTATGGGTTGAATCTAAGGACTCAAGGAAGCAGAATACAAAATGGTTTGATAACAGTTGTACTAAGGCACTTAAATTACTTAAACAAGCCTTGAATAGCAAGGCAAGGAATCAAATACAGATCAGAGAACTCCGTAAAGGTTATAAGACAGCACTAAAGATCAGGAGGGACATGCTGAAGAGGGAAGCGTGGGAAAGGCTAATGGATGCCTCCAGCTCAAGAGATATGACTGCATTCTGGAAAGCTGCAAATGCTCCCTCTATTAAAGATAATTCGAAGGCGCGGATGGAGATTGTAATCATTGAAGATGAGTGGGTGAGTCACTTTGAAAAACTCTATAGTGCCCAGTCACCAAATATGGGACGTGAAAATGAGCAAAGAGGGGTTGATAGGGGCGGTGGGCAGGAGGGACACCTTGAGCTTAATTTTACTGTTGATGAGGTAATCAAGGGCATTAGCTCTAGCCAAGGTGGTAAAGCGCCAGGCACTGATGGTCCGCACATGGTATGTTTGGCTCTTGGTGGCATACATTGGTGTCTTACTTGATGCTTTCTTCGACCGCCGCAGCCTCTTCCTGTCTCCCTCCCGCCACCGCAGCCCACTTCCACCAGCGGCCGCAGAGAGGAGGGAGGTTCAGGGGCTAAGGGGCACTGAACTACACCTCCCAGACGCCCCAGATGCGGAAGCCGCCGCAAACCGCTTTTCTCGCTCCAGGAGGCGCACAAAAGGAGCACAGCCCCCGCGTCGCGGGATCGCGCGCGGGTCTGGCCGGGCTAAGCCCTGACAAAGGGAGGGCCGTCTGAGGCTGTCAGAGACCATAAGAGGCTGGGCTGGGCCACCCCATTTGACTCTTTTATGTTTCGGATTAAGACTTTATTCTACTGTTTAATAATTATCTTAATATAGTTTTCTATAGGGTTTTATATTGATATTAGATTTTGGTATATGTAATATCGTTCAGTTATATGCAATGTCTCATAAAAAGCAAAAGGGTAAACTGTTGGGCAGCAACGGAGGGAGTAGAGTATAACAGGAAGTATAACTGGAACACTAGATGCATTTATTAACCGGGCAGCATCAGTCTTGGAGAAAGAGATAGCATTAACAGAACGCCGTCTGTCTCTGCATCCCATATTCTTGAGGAGATCCTCTCTTGGGGGTATCGCTGCAGTGCCCTCTCCCGAGCACAGTAATTATTGACTCACAGCCAGACATCAAAACCCTAAAAAAATGGGATTTATCTGTCATTTCAGACACAAGCGAAATTGACGCTAGCATTGCTTCATTTTTGTCTTACCCCAGAGCGGATTCTGCCCCTAGTGAGTCCCCGCAGAAGACCAACAAGCCAGATAGTGAGAAAATCTTACCCACTAATATAACGCCAATTGCTATTAATTTAAAACGTAAGCGAGGAGGAAACAAGCAGAAACGGGGGCGTGTTAAAAAGCCGAAAGTCACTCCTTTTAATTCCATTGTGAAGGTGATAGAGGCTAAGAAAACTAGGGAACAGCATGAGGATGAAATTGGATTTAGCTTTATTAACACCTCTAATGTGGTCAATGATTGTATGAATAGGGAGGGAAGGAGTGAAGTATGTTCGCTAGCAAACATCGAACATCTGGTTAAATCCTTAGTTTTGCCCATCCTGGAACGATTAAGAAGGATTAGTGTCCAGATGGAGGAACTTGAAAAACTACTCGGGAAAATTCCACTATGTTAAATAAGATGGCAGGGATTAAACCTGTCCATGTATCCACTACATCAGCAGGGGTCAAACATCAGAGCTTACCTAATAGAAAATCAGCTCCTCCTAAACCAGAATGCGATAAGGCAAAGAGTAAGAACATGGAGGGAGTAAGATCCAGTGTAACCAGTGCACCAAATGAGAGGCTCAATGATAAAGGCAGTGTAGAGAAGCATATGGAAGAACCAGAAAAATTAGAAAAAAACCAATGTTCCTGACATAGGTGCACAAATTAATAGGAGAGAAACAGGAAAAGGGTAGATCTCCCACCAGATGCTTTTCCATATGTGATCGTGTTAGCTGGTGTCCCCGAGTGGAAACATGCAAGAGATGAAAACTTCTATGAGCTAAAAAACAAAGTCATGTTCTTGTTAGGAAAGAACAGAACCCTTAGGCGCGATCTGCTTGGAGAAATTTTACAAGTACGCAGAGTAAATTGGGTGGGCCATAAAAGAAAGGACATTGAAGGTGACTGCATTATAGTTAACTTCAGAGACCCATGAGTGGTAGAGTTTATAAGAGCCTTTCCAAATTACGGCAACCCTGGGGGTATATTTACTTTTGATTTAACTTACTTTTATCCCTCGGTTCCTACCACTCTAGGTGGCCTTGTTTTGGTAGACCAAGGCGCTGTAATCCATACTATGGATACTAAAATTCTGTATCTGGAGTAATATCTAAAGTACCGCAGTTCTTCGAAGGTCATGGTGGCCCTTTCCCTAATGATTTCAATCAAAGGGGTTACTACCCTCCAGGTCAACATTTTAATGTTCCATTAAGTAATCACTTTGAACCTCTATCTGGGCTTGGGGGGGTTGATTGACCAATAGGTGAACGTATAACTGATAATTCAATTGTAAGTCTGAAAGATCTTCCAGACAAGGATAATAATGTTACAGTAGAGCCCGAGGAACAATGCTCGACCATAAATGTTAATGATGATAGAGAGGGAATTATTAGTATAAATGACTTAGCGACAAGGGATATAAATTAGAAAAATTAACTGATCTGTCAGAACAAGGAAAACCCTGTGACAGTCTTGGATGGGATAAAAACGAACTTGGTCCATTATTTTTTGGAATATCGCAGGACTAAGAGCGAAATTAGATCATCCGTATTGGGTAAAAATGACAGATACATATGATATCATATGTATACACGAAACTTGGACAACGGAACCATACCATTTAAATGGTTTTAAAACTGTATTTACTCCGGCAGTAGGTTCGACATATAGCAGAGCAAAAGGAGGGCTCTGCACATATGTCTCGAATAATTTTCAATGCAAGAGCATGGAGATTTTTTACAATAATTGATTTTATCACATTTTGGGGTTACATATGAATAAGAGATTTTGTTGGTTAATTGTAAATTTTTATAATAATGTACCCCCCGTCAGATATTCCAGCTGTGCTTAAAACCCTGAGAACTGAACTTAATAGTCTATTGTGCAAGGATTCTAAGGAGTTTGCCGTGGTTTGGGGAGGTGATTTTAATTGTGCAATATGAAAAAGAGCTGATACAGGAAACTGTGGTCTAATGATAGACAAGGAATCAACATTGACACATTTTGATCATACAGTTGTGGGGGAAGCGCAAAATGACATTTTATTCATGAATGATCTGAGCTTTGCTAATAAAATGTGTAATCCTGAAGTACCCTTTTCGGCAACCTTTATGGGAAGAGGGGCTTCCACGACGATAGATTACATCATGATCTCTACAAGTCATGGTGATTGTGTTCATAACTATCGTACGTTGAAAACTCCAGTAAACGATCACGTACCTAGTAAAGTAGAAATTGTATATTTGGACTCCCCCCATACCGTGGACAATAGACCAAGGCAAAAAGTGACGGATATCGACATTTCTAGACAAAATGGATATGCCTTGAAATGGACTAAGATAATACCGGATGAGTTTTTGTGTAATTTAATTAAAGCCTGTAAAGTGTGTTTTAGTGTTTGTCTGGAGCTGGAAGCTGACAATAATAAAACAATTAATAACTTTATGCAAATTATAACACACATTAAGAATAGTTTATGGGTTGAATCTAAGGACTCAAGGAAGCAGAATACAAAATGGTTTGATAACAGTTGTACTAAGGCACTTAAATTACTTAAACGAGCCTTGAATAGCAAGGCAAGGAATCAAATACAGACCAGAGAACTCCGTAAAGGTTATAAGACAGCACTAAAGATCAGGAGGGACATGCTGAAGAGGGAAGCGTGGGAAAGGCTAATGGATGCCTCCAGCTCAAGAGATATGACTGCTTTCTGGAAAGCTGTAAATGCTCCCTATATTAAAGATAATTCGAAGGCGCGGATGGAGATTGTAATCATTGAAGATGAGTGGGTGAGTCACTTTGAAAAACTCTATAGTGCCCAGTCACCAAATATGGGACGTGAAAATGAGCAAAGAGGGGTTGATAGGGGCGGTGGGCAGGAGGGACACCTTGAGCTTAATTTTACTGTTGATGAGGTAATCAAGGGCATTAGCTCTAGCCAAGGTGGTAAAGCGCCAGGCACTGATGGTCCGCACATGGTATGTTTCAATTATAGTCCCCATTTTTAAAAAGGGGGACAGGAACAACTGTACCTGCTACCGCCCTATATCGTTACTGGATTCAACGATTAAAATTATAGGTAGAATAACTCTTAATAGGCTTCACTCATGGGCTGAGAACCACAAGATTATAAGCGACCTACAATACGGTTTTAGAGAAGGGGTAGGGACAACAGAGCAATGTCTCAACCTATATATTCTAGAAAAATATACCAAGACCAAAGGAGGTAGGATGTTTTTAACCTTTGTGGATCTGACATCCGCCTTTGATTGTGTTACCCACAGCAAACTGTAGGCAATCTTAGAACGATTGGGTGTTGAGAACAACGTAATTCTATTTCTTAAAGACCTGTATAATGGCGCAAGGGCAATGGTCAGGTACGGAAAAAAAGTGGAATGTACACGGATGGTTACTATTGCAAGGGGTGTGAGGCAAGGATGTGTCCTTGCCCCATTTTTATTTACTATTTATATAAATGGTTTAGAGAAAACCCTGTTAAAAGATTGCCGCGATATGCCCTTGGCCTCCAAGCGTCAAATACCGGCTCTCATTTATGCAGATGATGCAGTATTAATGGCTAGGACCCCAGTGGCACTGTAATAAATGATTTCTTCATTTACAACCTTCATGACTAGTCTGGATTTGAGGGTAAATAGCGCAAAAACTTTTTGTATGAATTGTGGTAAAGGGGCCAATAGCAAAAAGAGAACTATGTTTATTGACTCCAAACCCTTAGATCATACCCAAACGTTTTCGTATTTTGGGGGTATTGTTTGATTGCACCGGTCACTGGGGCAATACCGTGAGAAGTAGAAATTTGTTATATACTAAGTCCATTATGGCTTTAAAACTTTTTAGCAAAAAGCTGAGCACGAAACCAGTAAAAGAACTTCTATATATCTATAAGGCTAGTTGTGTGGCAGTTGCCACATACAGTGCTGGCATCTGGGGAGATACAAATGTATCAATATTACAGACTACTGAAAGCAGATTTTTGAGGTACCTCTTATCATTGCCAAATAGTATGTCCACATATAACTGTCACGTAGAATTGGGCATACCCTATTTGGAGAACATTATTAAAGTACAACCAGTTCTCCTCTGGCACAGAGTTTGGACTACCGATGAATGCCATCTGAACCGCCTAATTTTGTGCGATGTCCTTAAATCTGAGCACTCTGGAAGAGTAAAATGGCTCAGATATATTAAGACCTTTTTGGCCAATATAAACCACCTTGATTACTATGAGGATCCTCTTTCTATAACACAGATACCAAGGAAGTTACTGAAGAATTTATGTATAACCTATTTGGAGAACTGTAGGGAAAAAACTGAGTCTATAAAAACAACTGTGATTGCCCATCAACTTATATTAACCCCGCAGGCCATACAACCATATTTGACTTTGCAGATGAAAGATCATGAAAGATTCTTGATTACACGTTTCAGATTTGGGATACTTTTCAGGGTATTAAGTTTTCCGATTATGAATGACTGGTCTAGTGGCATTCTTAGATGTCCCTGTGATAATTTGTCCACCCAATCCGATATCCATGTAGTGTTTTTCTGCAAATTGTACTTCATACCGAGGAAAAGGTGGATTATGCCCATACTGACATATTTAAACTTAAGACAATGTCGACCTGCCTTTCTAGCAATTCAGAAGCTAAATGACATATTTTCTGTTGCATCTGTCTCTGCCTTTTTAAAAAATGTTTATTACTCACGGAAATCTATAATTATGTGAATCTGTAAAATGTAATGCATTATCTTTTTATGATAACCTTTTTAATTGATTGAATTAAAAAAAAAATTAGGCTTTTTTACTTGTTGTGATATTTATGTGAACTTTTATGGTTAAACATGATATAACCGAAGAAAGTCTTTTGCAATTGAAAATTGAATTTGACAAATCCGAGGTAGAATATTCTGGTTACCAAATCAACAGGACAGGAATAGCCCTGGATCCTGAAAAGGTACAGGCTATTTTGGATTGCCCATCACCTTCGACCATTGAAGAAACACAGTGTTTCCTAGGTCTGGCAAACTTTTACCGTCAATTGATTGACAACTTTGGTCACCAAACCAGCCTCATATCCGAAACGTTAAAAAAAGGAATATCTCCGGCAAGGGTTCACGTGGACGGAAGCTGTCAAAGAGGCCTTCCAGTCTCCAAAAAAGGCCTTCATGCAAGCACCCATTTTATGAAACCCTAACACAACAAAGACATTTTTTGTGGACACAGACGCGTCGGACAGAGCTGTTGGTGCCGTCCTCCTCCATTAACAGGAAGATGACGGACTGGAACATCCTGTGTTTTACCTGTCACATGTCCTGTCAGACTCTGAAAGGAACTACTCTGTTCTAGAACAGGAACTAGATTCCATGAAGCTGGCCTGCTGTAAATGGAGACAGTTCTTAATGGGAACTAAAGAACCATTCGAAATCAGACCAGACTATAGAAACCTCTAATGTCTCTGTAACATTCAATGCCAAAATAGCTGCTTTTACCCAGAATGAATTTATCGTCTCCTATATATCAGGATCTCAGAACACTTTGGCAGGCGCCTTGTCTTGTCGTTATCCATAAAGACCTAGGCCCCACAACAGAACATAATCGAGCAACAAAGGATTGTTGGCATGGTTCAATCCGTCCTAGAAAGGGTTCATTATGAATAAAAATCCATGAACCAAGAAGAATGGAAAAAGCTAGTCGATCTCGTTACGCAACATTACACACACTTCTACCATGGTAGGGTTGTATCTCTTCCCACACAGTAGGTGCAGCTAGAAGCCCTCCAAATGTGTCATAATTCTCCAGTGGACGGTCATCATGGTTTCAAGACTACCCTATTACTGATACTTCGCTCTTTATGGTGGCCGTCGATAAGAAAAAAATACCAAAGTCTATATGTCATCTTGTCCTGTCTGTGCCCAAGCCAAAACATAGCATACTAAACACATGGGATTGCATCACTCCCTACCTATTCCACCGGCTCCATGGTATACCATATCCACCAACTTCATTTCCCCACTGCCTCCATCTGCAGGTAACCAGGTTATAATGGTGACAATAGATTCTTTCACCAAGTTGGCTCATTTCACCACCCTTAAAAAACTACCTACTGCAAAAGAACTCCGAAGTATCGTCATACAGGAGATATACTACCTCCATGGCCTGCCACGGGTGATTCTATTGGATCAAGGCCCTCAGTATGTATCACGCTTCTAGAAACATTTTTGTAAAGCTCTACATATTGAGGTGGCCTTGTCCTCCAGGTTTCATCCACAGACCGATGGCCAAATGGAACGCTTCAATCAAGGGCTAGAGCAATACCTTCGCTGTTATTGCAATACGACTCAGTGCGACTGGTCCTCCTACATACCACTGGCAGAATACTCCTACAACAATTCAGTCCATAGTGGATCCAAGACTAACCCATTCTTTTGTTTATACTGTTTCCATCCTCTGACCTTTCCTTCAGTTCTGCAAGACAGCCCCTCTGTTCCAGTGGCAGCCTCCTTTAGTCACCACCTCCGAGCCATGCGATCTAAAGTTCATGTCCATCTCCAAGAAGCTAAGGAGAAAATTGAAGGACACTGCTGACGACCATCACCGCCAATTTCCATTACACCAAGTCAATGACAAAGTATGGCTCAAAGTTCCTACCTTTTCAGTTATCACGTAGTAAATGTAAGCCACACTTTTATGGTCCATTCAAAGTTACTCAAGTGGTGAATCCTGTGTCCTTTCGACTTTAACTGCCACGTGCTTGGAGGATAAATCCTGTTTTTCATGTCTCTCAGTTGAAAGCCTATTTCTTGGATCCCTATAGGAGGGTCATTTCTCATCCATCTCCTGTTTTTGTCAATGAGGTACCGGAGTACGAGGTCCAAGCTTTCTGTCACTCATGTTTTTAGGGGCCGTTTGCAGTTCCTTGTCCATTGGAAAGACTTTCCCCTCAGTGATAATACTTGGTAGGATGTTGACTATGTCCACGCTCCTGTTCTTGTCTGCTATTTTTTTGGCCTTTTTCCTGGCAAGCCTGCAGCTTTGGGAGGGGGACCTACTGTTACGACGCGGACTGAATCACGACCTGCAGCGCTACCTGTTTCCTCTTCGCCGGCCGCCGTACAATCCTCGGCGCCCCTCCCTCCTCTGAAGGGGCACCGCAGTACAGTATTGTGGCCGGTTAAGGCCATTTCAATGGTGACACGGAAAGCACCCGTGCTGCCTGTTGGTGTTCGGGCACGCCCCAACCGCTATCCGAGGCACCTTGGTACATTACACTCACCTGGTTTGGGCATATGGTGAACCCCCTTCCTAGGGGCCATATTATTGCTCTCCTCTTCACCTTGCTCCCAGAAGGCAATAGGGGAGGGTTATTTACCTTCCTAACAGGACGATCTTTCTGTAATGGACTTCACTCTTTTCCCTATCCAAGATGGCAACACCTCTCCTTCCTGTTTTGTCATTTCCTGTTCCTGTATGTCACTTGCTGTTCCTGTATATCACTTCCTGTTTTTTCTGTATATAAGGGATCAGAACCTTTCCTTCCTTGCGGTGCAACACTCTTTGTTCCTGCTGGTGTGTCTTCGCTCCTGTGGGTTCCGTGGCTCCTCTTTTGGTGATTCCTTCCTTCTGTTGGCACTTCTTTTCCTCTTGCGCCTTCTGCTCCAGCAGGTCTTTCAGTCTTCTCCTAGTTCTTCTTGGGCTCCTGGTCTTGCAGTATTTTCTAGCTCCTTGTCTTCTCCTTCATTCCTGGAGTCTCATCATCAAGGTCAGAGTTTTTTTCCCCTAGGGTTTCCTCTTGGGACTCCTTCTGGAGGGCACTGGTTGCTTAGGCTTTCATTGTCTGCAGCACCGTGGCTACCGGAAGGGGTCGCCCCTATATCTGCCAAGCCAGGACTTACAAGAACCGAAGCCGGGAACCATCCCAACGCCTCAAGACTGGTAAGAAAGAACCTAAAACCAACAGGCCCTCATAAAAGTCCCTTGCCTTTTCAGTGGTTGTAAGGGCTATATAAATGCAAATGGATGGTGAAGGATGTGCACCCCTGTGCTGAGTGCCCCAGCTGCAACGATGTCCGGACCCTGGTGCTCAAGGCCTGTCTCACAGATTGGGGTCTTGTTGGCCTGAAAGGGGTGCCCAAAGTGCTACACTCATAATGGTGAAAGGCTACTGCCTTTGCCAGGAGTTAAATGTTATAAACACGGTGGTGGCAGCATACCAATTAGTGATCAGTAGAAGTGAACAGGACCTTTTATTTGTGTCACTAGAGAGAGGCCTTTGGGTTGACTCATGCAAAATGATGCTGCTGTGTACTCAACTCACCCTTGGCCTACATCAATTTAGTATGTAACGCTGTGCAGTGCATGTGTCATTGCCTGCATGTTCTGGATGTATGGCTTTCTGGGAAGCCCTGGGCTGACGGGAGGATAATGTGGTGGTACCGGAATGCCTTCAGACAGATTTGTAGATTGTTGTATTCCTGTGGGCAGGGTGACACACATGCTGAAGGAAGAAAATCCAGTCTCTTTGGTACACCTTAAAAGGTGCTCTTTGATTCAGGGAGAAGTCACCTGAAAAAGGCTGGGTACATCTCAGGAAGGAGATGATGATGATAAGAGAATCAGAAAGAGTAGGCCTGAGGCCCTGGGGTAACATTTTGATGCACATATCATTGAGGCTAACATCCAGGTGCGAACCTTTAGCCACTCCCATGGTCTGTGTTGTGGGGATATCAGATTTGTGACAGACTGCCTTCTGAAGGAAGGGGAGGGCAATAGAGTGGGCACTTCAAAAGAAAGCAGACCCCCAGTAAAAACTTCAAATGCTCAGACCAAATCACTTTTGGTGTCTGGAAATGGACTATGAGAAGAGGCACTTGTGCCCCCAAAATTGTCAACTGCCAAGCAGCCAGTCCTGCTGTATGAGCAGAAGAAGCTCTATAAGACTTCTGCTTGTGACCGGGCTGGGCGCTAAGACCTGCCTGTCTCCGAGCTGGATGAGGGGACGTCATCCAGGGAAATCTAAGACCACCAGCCCCTGGAGCCTGGTGTGCCAGTGCCTGCCTGATTGTTAGACCAGTGTGCCATGTGAGGGAGAGGAGAGCATTGGAGGAAGCGAGGTCCAGAGAGGGGTCTTTTCGAGTGGATTCCTGCAGCGAGGTGTGGGGAGACGGCTACTGCACCTTTCAGGTCGATGTTCATGTGCAGGTTCAAGTCAGTGACTCCGTATGCCGGAGGGGGTCGTTGTGAAGTAGCCATGGTTGGCATCACTGCCATGCTGATTGGACCCTAGCCTGTGTGCACAGTGAAGTTGGAGACCCCTTATGCCAGAGGGAGCCGCCCTGAAGATTACTGCGGTGCCAATCGAGCTGTAGCCCATGTGCAGACTGAAGTTGGAAACCCTGTATGCCAGAGAGGGCCGCATTGAAGATGAGTTTGCTAATGCGCCAGCCATCGCCCGTGTACGGAGCAAGGTCACTGGAAGGGTAAGTACTGTTGCCTGGTTCAAGCAGTCATTGAGAGGAGAGGCTGCCATGCTGACCCATGCAGGTCCCAGCCCCCGACTGGGGATTGGGACCAGAGCAGACAACATCCATCAACCTGTGAGAAGGATAAGAGGAACTTACCGTATCGTTGGAGGAAACATCAGGGGCACCCTGCCGTTGCCCCTGCAGAGCTGTAAGTGCTAACAGCAGCCTCTGCAGCTCACGGTCCGCGAGGGAAGTGCTCCTGTAGATAACGGTTGCTCCATTCCCCCAGGAGCGGGTAAGACAGATCATGGGGCCAGAAGGCCCAGGGGAACTTGTCCTGTCACATAGTGCGCTGGGTGCAAGAACACTTTTGACTTTGTAAGAGAGTCGGAGTGGAACTCCTGAGACTTAGACTTCTAGTAGGGCCTAACCTGAAGGTCGCCTGTAGTCAAAGGGGAGTAACCACTACTTCTAGGGAGCGGGAAGTGGGTCACAGGGACCTGGCTATTGAACACTAGAGCCCTTACCTGAGGGGAACGGTGTGTATTGAATGTGTATGCTGTATTTCACTTTGCGTTCAAAAAATAAATACTCCCTTTTTCATAGAAGCAAGTATTCGACTGGACAATCATTTATTGCTGCTATTGAACTGATTTTGTGTTCTGAGCCTGTGTTCACACCTTTGTATGCACCTCTCCCTAAGAAGCCTTGGACTGCTCAACCCGTGCTCCCACTGAGCATCAAGTTCTGATGGGGTACCTGGACCAGTTTCTCAGGACTTGTTGGCCGGGCCCCGGGACATCAAGAGTGAAAGACCTCAACCCCCACTGTTGGGCCCAGTAACTCCTGCTTGCCCTCTGACCTCTGAAAGGGGTTCTGACATCATCCATATCTGATTGCCATTGGAAGATGTCAAGAAGCAGTCATAGTATGTAACTTGTTGGGACCTCCAGTGGTGGACTAAATTAAAATACTCCGTTTGAAAGGTAGTGGGTGTTGACATGACTATTATTTGCCTATTGTTAGTGTAAGCGCGTTAAACATGTCAAGCAGTAAAAGGGAATTCTTATGCTGGATGTATGAGCTACAATTGATAGAAACCACTAACTGTTATGGTATTAATATTAATGTGGGCTATATATTGCATTGTGTTGTAAATACATTTAAATAGCACTTACAACCCATGATGAAGTGTTGTAGAGCTTTATGCAAGGCAGCATGCTACTCTGCAACCACGGATAAGTTGCTTTTTTTGGTTATTGTGTCTTATTGGGATTAGTTTTGTGCTCTTAACCCCTTCCATGCTGGTGACGAACCCCAGCCGTCATGCACTACAGTGCTCGTGTGCTGATGACGGCTGGGGTTCGTCATGGCCCGCCCGTGTTCGGCCGGCGGCCGCACACGGGAAAAATCGCGGCCGCACGGAAGGGGTTAAAGACACTTACTCCAATTTCTATGCGGTAGATTAAATTAATACGAGGTAGGTGCAATCTTCAGTAGGAGTGGCAGCGGGCAATATCTGAATTCATGCATTGATTGACTGTATTTATAGATGAGCTACAGGAAATGTTGTCCTATAAGTACAGTATCAGTTGCATTTCATCGGTGTAGGAGAGGATGTTGATGTATGCGAGCAAGAGATTGGGCAGTGGGGTCATGAAGATGTTGAAGAGGGTGGGTCTGACAGAGGAGCCTTAAGGTACTCTGCAGATGATTTCTGGGCTTCTGAGGAGTAAGCCGACATGTTGACTTTTGGGGTTCTTCTGCTTAAGAATATGAATATCCATAAAAGGGGCGGTCCGTGAATACCAGTCACGTGAAGTTGTCGGATGAAGATGTGGTGGGAGACGGGATTGAAGGCCGCTGAGCGGTCCAGTAGGATGGGGGAATCCGGTTTCTGCTCTGAATTTTAATTGTTGGTCATCCATAGTTGTCTATCAAAAAGGCTTTTGACCGGTTAGCTGGACACATAGCAAAATGTGAGACTTCACCAGTAGGAACAGGAACTATCATTGCTGCAGAAGTGAAACTGTGCATGGTTCAGATACTTTAACACAGCCCTATCTTCAATGATTTGCAGAAGTCAGATGGTTATGAATGTCTTTTGTTGAGCAGGGAATGAATTATAAACATTTGCTGTCTAGAAGTTTGAGCTTTCAACTTGTAACTTTCTGTACATTGATAATTTTGGTGTACTTCTATTCTCACCTTTTACGTCTGGAGTTTGTCGATTAGGTTATAGTAGCTCTGACATGGCTCAATTCCTGCTGGTCTAGCTGCTCGTATGTTCCCTTGTTTGGATGAGGTGTGCAAGTTGTCTGGGTCTTGTCGTTCTTCTAAGTCTCCTCTTCTCATTTTGGGAATAGTATTTTCTTCCTCTTTTCCAGGGTTTGACCTAGGGGAGTGAGTGATTGGGATTATTCTGATTGCCTTTTGGTTGGATAACTCTTGGTTATTTAGTTCATAGTTCTTTTACTAAATGTATTTGGGGCAGTGAACTGCTGCCAGCCTGCAATATGATCCCACTAATGGAGCTTCAGTTTCTTGATCATTCATACGGTGATTATGTAACATCAGCCTGCTATTTTCCTGGTCAAATGCAAATACTCCTTTAAACGCCTTTAGCTCTGGGCTAGTTGTTTTGGGGCATGTTTAGCATTCTGGATTGTAGGAGTGGGCATTGGCTTAGGACTGTTTGGTCCAGACAAGGTGCAGCTTATATCCAAGAGTGCCTGACTATTTCTTCATGATCTGTTATTTCACATAGTTGGGTTTTGATTATGGAATGATCTCTATTGGACGTTTTGAGATTCTGCAGCTCTAGTGGTTCTTCCAGCCGTACATTTGTTGACACTGTGTTCCTTCACAATGGTTTAAGTCTGGATGTAACAATAGCTTCTTTAGTTAATATGTCCTGACCTAAAGATGGGAAAACCTATGCTTAAACCACTTTGCCAGACATTGACTTGAAACTTAAAGCTGGAGAGTTTCCTCTAAGAAAAACAGCAAACAGGAGGAAAAAGTCTGTGACAGAAAATACTCCCTCTCACAAGCTGCAATCAACAATAGTGCACAATTGTCGGAGAAAATTAAGCAGCAATGGCTCACTAAGGAAGGGACTAGTAGACAAACACAGAAAAAAAATCAGAAAAAGCAGGAAAGAAAACGTCAAAAAATGCAAGGAGGCAAAATTCATACAAAGAAATGATGAAGCAGCTCGACAAAAGCACTGAGAAGTATTGTGATACCCCAAGCAATGAATCACTGTGCGTATATACTATTTTCCGTGCTGGAAAGCAATCCTATACCCAGGAAAGTGATGCCACCATTTTCTGTTCGGAAGAATAACACTGGATGTCCTGAAGTGGTGACTGTGATGTAATTAGGCTTAGAGACCAGTAAGTCTTGCACCAAACATGGTGCAATTCCTCACAACATCCCTCAAAACAACACCAAACCCTAGCACATCCTACTCTGCCACCCACTCCTGCGAAAGTCCACTGGTCCCAACCAGGCAAAGATGGCACAACATTGAAGTAACGCCCCAAGTGGGTCCTGGTCCGGGGCACCACTAGAGAAGTGTTCTACAGGGTCAGAATGGAGGGATGCTGTATAAGCCTCCTCTTTCAATAGCCTCTGGACCTCTATGCGGGAATGGATTTGAGACACAACATTGGGTTGCAGTGCCAATGGTGTCAATACTGGAGGTGGTGACGGTGGGGGCAATGCCATCCACAGCATCAGTTGCAATGCCAATAAGCTGAGCTAAGGACTAAAACAATATAGCAGAATCACAAGCCCTGATGCTGCAACATTGAAGGGCAGCAGCTGAAAATTCTGCTGGGCCCAAAGGTGTGCCAAATGTCATTGAGGCTTTCTCGCAGAGATGGAATACCTCACATTCAAGAATCCTGCTGGGTCCAAGGAAGTCAGTAACTCAGTGAAAGCCAAGGCCAGGGTAGAGGCCCAAATGGTGGAGGTTCCGGTGCCGAAGACTCTGGGAATGGAGGTCTGTCTGGAGCCCAATCTATAGGAGGACGAGGGCTGTGCAGAGGATCAACTGGTGCCAGGGCGCTTTGTGGCCTCAGTGGCTTTGCTTCATTTCACTCCTGGAGCCACATGAATCGAGCCCTCTCAAATTGTGACCATGTTACTCTGACATTTTCCAGATCCAGTTTGACACCTGGGGAAAGGTCTACAGATGAGGAACCTTCAGGTAGAATGAACCATCAGAAAGGTAGTTTACAACCGTCATTTTGACCATTATGAGTCAGTGTATGAGAATTATGAACAACTCCCTATGGTGAAGGTGCCAATAGATCACTTAAAAGACTCATGCCACATGATGGAAGACTATTATACAAGATTCTCTTCAGGTTCTCAAGATCAACCTGCACCTCCACCTCCCGCGGAGCTGCCTGCTTCACCTCTACCTACACCAAAGGTATTGAGGCAGGAGGGTGAACAAAACCCACCTCCAACAGCATGTTAACCAATACAGCAATTTGTGGTGCACCTCAAGCACCTATCCAAGTAGATAACTGACAAATATGCTGATATAGAGGAGGGCAAAATACCTTCAGCATATGGACCAGGGGGCGATGAGTGGGATAATTACATCCTCCCTGCAACAGACCTACCCACAACTCCACCTAATGATTTACCACCAGACAATATTAGCATATTCCACACTCTAGTAAAGAGAGCAGCAAACAGATTTGACTTGCCCTTCGCTGTCAAAGACACTGAGTGTTTCCTATATGATGTTAAGGAACCAGCAAGGAAATCAGGAAAGGCTAAAACCTTGGTGGACCACATTTGGCAGCAGGGAATACACCTGATGCAGACTCTAACCACAGCAGCAGTAACCAGGATCGATAAGACAATACAAGATCCAAGACAAAAAATGCTGAACTTGTTTCCTTAGTCTCTGTGGCTGAGGCAGGAAAAGTGACTAAATCTGTTTCAGGAGAGGTGTCTAGCCCACTGGCATCGCCCAAATTCTCTTACCAGTTCTCTTTGGGGAAAACTTGGTCAGGATTGTCGGCGCAGTCAAAGACCTCATTCTCTGTCTCCTCATCAATTTCCCTTATGTCAGGAAAGAAAGATTGCCCAGGTGATGCTGATCTGGATGATGGATAATGTAAATGCAGCGCTTAATACAGCGCTGTCTCTGAGTCAGAAAGGACTATTGAATAGTCATGTGCCATCAGCGATGGTGGTGGTAGTGCCATAGGATCAAGTGTGGGCAAAGGATGTGGAGCCATGGTGGGGCTCAGGACCGGGTCCATTCTGGGTCCAAAGGTGGATCCTCAGGGCCCTAGTGGCTTCAGGGGAGAACCAGCAGACAGTAAACCGGTGGAAGGGAGTGAGTAAGTCAAATCGCATTTCGACTTCTTTTGCTTCTTGGTCCTACATTAGCTAGTCCACTCCCCCTTTTGAGCCAATAAACCTTTTTCATCCCACATAAAGCCCCTTGTGGATGTGTTTCCTGTACTGTCACTGTTTTGAGGCATAATGCCGGCACATTTTAGTACTGTGAACCTGACCATCCCTGTACAGTATCACATGTGTCATTTTATCCCACTTCTGTCCAAATTCATTTTAATGAGGGTTTGCCTGAAAGAGAGGGGAGTTTGAGGCCTTTATGCAGCTATACTTGTTTACTCATCTGTGAGGGGTTGCCCCTTTCGACATAGGCTTCAGGACCCATCAGTCAGTCATTTTTAGGTTGAAGCCTGCCAGACCGCGCAGCTGTCTTGTTTGCTAAAGACATCTTGGAGACAGTCAGAAAGCAGACCTCAGAATGCATTCCACCTATTGCTTACCATTGGCTTTGTAGTTTGTAACTCACATTTTCTGGCTTTGTATTTGTTGGCTTTATTTACGTTAGACTGTCCAGCTTGAGTTGGCCCCTCACCTTTGCCCAAACCCTGTTTACCGTATTCTTCCACAAACTCGCTTTCTGGAAACAGACCTTTAAATCTTGTTCTTATCTTGTCACATCAGCTGTGCATTCAAAGACAGAAATAAAATGTCAAGCTCTCTCTTCCCAAGGAGCTTGGTGTTTACTTTTCTTTCTTTGACTTCAAAGTGGGAGAAGTTATGTCAAAATCCAGCTGAGTATCCATGTAAGAGGAGAGGGTGTAGGATGTTTTTCTTTCAAGCCCACAAAAAAATGAACTGTACTGATGTTACCAAATATATCTGCATTAGTACAAAAGAAGCATATTTTCCTTTGTAACTCTGAAGTGTGATGAAAACAAATATTTGAATGCAATCAAAACGCATCAATACACTAGGGGCCGATTCCAATTCGGGAAAAACCGCTCCGAATAGCCGTTCGGAGCGTTTTCCCCATACGAATCGTACCCTGCAACGTCCCCCGTACGTACGACGAAGTACGATTTGTACCAGGAGCCGTGCTCCGTACGAGTCATACAGAGACCGTACGACTCTAATCTCCGTACGATTCTCCCTCGGAACCCGCTGTACGCGACATCTGTACGGTTCGCAGCTGGTGTTTATGACCCAGCAAGTACGATACGTGTCGGGTACGCACTGTACGACCCTTTTTCTATGGGAGCTGAAAACAGCCGTAAAAGCAGAATTTGCGCCGAAACAGGTACGAAACGGTCCCCCCGGGTACGGTCCATACACCTACGATCATGGGGTAAAATTCGTACACCCCATGATCATAGGGGTAAGATCCGTACACCTACGATCATGGGGTAAGGTCCGTACACCTACGATCATGGGGTACGGTTCGTACACCCCATGATCGTAGGGGTACGGTTCGTACACCTACGATCATGGGGTACGGTTCATACACCCCATGATCGTAGGTGTACGAACCGTACCCCTACGATCATGGGGTGTACGAACCGGACCCCATGATCGTAGGTGCACAGACCGTATGGTGCGTATGTGTTTGTGTGCTTTTCCGTACGACTCGCCCTTACCTGACGTGGACTGTACGAATCGCTTCCTCATACCCCGGTCCGGATCATACTCGTCAGGTCGTGTACGAGTCATACGGCATGTGTACGAGTAGTACGGTTCACGGTTTCAGCCTTGCAATATGTACGGATCGCGACGATTCAGACGGATTCACGGAATACGGATCGTACTACGCGACTCGGACGGACGGGTACGATTCGTATGGAAAGGGCTCCGGATACAAATCGTACGGACGTTTTTTTTCCTAAAACAGAATCAACCCCTAGGTGATGACATTTACACACATTATTGTTTGTGTGCGGTTAAACCTCATTTTGGTGCAAATGTAGTTTTTATTTCTATTGAAAATGTGTCGTCTGTAAGGGCAGTGCGCTACCACACCATGCATACTCCAAGCACCATCACTCCACTCTATGCCATGCCACTGTATGTCATGCCACTCAATTCTAGAACACTCCACTTAAATCTAGGACCTGCAGCTCACCTTTAAGCCCCTGCACTCTAAGACACTCTACACCACGCCACTCCAATCTACACAATTCATTCCATGACACAACACACCACTCCACTCGATGACTCTCCACCCCACACGACTTACCCCTCTCCAATCCACCCAACTCCAATCTACCCAACTCCACTCCAATCTAGCCCACTCCACTCCAATGTACCCCCCATCTCCCACACCCAACTCTACTTAGGTACAATCTACCCCAATCGATTCCACTCCAATGTACCCCACTACACACTATCCAATCTACCCTACTCTACTCCAAGCTTCCCATCCCACTCCAATCTACCCCACTTCAACCAACCCCACTCCACTACAATCCACCCCACTTCACTCTACCCCAATCAATCCTACTCCACTCCAATCTACCCCCACTCGCCTCCAATCTACTCCACTTTATTCTACCCCACACCACTCAATATAACCCACTTCAGTTTACCCCAATCTACCGCACTCCACTCAAAGCTATCACACTCCACTCAAATCTATGCCACTCTGCATCAGTCTAGCACTGTCTACCTCACTCCAATCTCCCCCATTCCACCCCACTCCAATGTGCCCCAATCCAACCCGCTACAATCTACTCGACTCTACTTAACTCCAATCTACCTCAGTCCAATTTATCCCACTCCATTCCAATTTACCCTACTCCAGTCCAATTAAACTCCACTGCAATCTATCCAACTCCACTCCACTCTGATCTACCCACTCCACTCCAATCTACCCAACTCCACCACAATCTACCCTACATCTATCTACCACAATCTACCCCACTCCAATCTACCACACTCCATTCAAATCTACCCCACTCCATGCCAATCTAACCCACTACACCCCAATCCAACCCATTCCTTTACCTGCTACTGCACGCTTGTGTAAGCTGCTGCTGCTCCCTTGTTGTTTTAATTTTAAACTCACTTCACATGCACTTGCACCACTGCGCTGCTCGACTTAGGACGCAGTCGCCTTCTCGCGCTGGGGACATCTCCAGGGGTATAAATAGATCTTACCTGTACTATAATTGTACCGCCACTCGCATTTTGCGGGACTTAGGACTCAGGACTTCTTGGAAGCGCATCGCAGTATTTTGGCCGCCATCTTGGGTGTGGGTAGCCAGGAGGTGCCGATTAACGGGCGCCATCTTGGGTGTGGCGCCAGAGATCAGCCTTGCAGGACTCCCGCGCTCAGAGGAATCTACTTAAGCAGGAACTCCCTCAATCCAGGTAGACTTTACCTGCTACTGCACGCTTGCGTAAGCTGCTGCTGCTCCCTTGTTGTTTTAATTGTAAACTCACTTCACGTGCACTTGCACCACCGCGCTGCTCGACTTAGGACGCAGTCGCCTTCTCGCGCTGGGGACATCTCCAGCGGTATAAATAGATCTTACCTGCACTATAATTGTACCGCCACTCGCATTTTGCGGGACTTAGGACTCAGGACTTCTTGGAAGCGCATCGCGGTATTTTGGCCGCCATCTTGGGTGTGGGTAGCCAGGAGGTGCCGATTAAGGGGCGCCATCTAGGGTGTGGGGCCAGAGATCGGCCTCGCAGGACTCCCGCGCTTAACGGCTATATAGGATGTGCCATTCCCAAGTGTGCAGTGTTGACCCGCAGCGGGCGCGCCATAGGCGCGCCGGAGGTGCGCCAGAGGTAAGCCTGTTTGTGCCCGTTCGCGCACCGGTCGCGCCAATCGCCAGCCTGCTACCCCTGATTCTTCATCTCCTGTCACATACTCCAGGACTGAGCTTATTCAGCTACGCCCCCAGGCAAGCCAAGTGTTGAGCACCAACTCCATTAAATCAGAGGTGCTGTCCTGCGGTCTGCTTAACGTCCGGTCACTTTGTAAACATCATGCTGAAATTGCACTCCTCATAGATTCTTATGGCCTGGATGTGCTCTTTCTAACTGAGATGTGGACCCGAGCAGACAGCGATGTAGAACTCGGACTGGCTTGTCCCCCGGGTTATAAAATCATGCATTGCCCGAGGCTGGGGAATAGTGGTGGAGGAATAGGTCTCCTCTTTAGAGAGTCCTTGGCCTTCTCTCTATTCAAGGTCAAAACGGTCCAAGGGTTTGAACCTACAGGCTTTTCGCTCAAAGGACACCAAGGGGTTTTGCAATCCGGACTGCATCTGTTACAGATCGCCGCGTTCTGCATTATCCAAGATACCAGATCTAGTAGATTTAATTTACGATCTTTCAAACTCGCATGCTAGATTACTTATCTTGGGAGACTTCAATCTGTGGTCTGATGGGCCTCTGGATGCAGCCTATAGAGAACTGTGCCAGGCCTGTAGCAACCTTCAGCTGCAACAGCTGGTACTTTCTCAGACCCATACGAAGGGTCATGCCTTAGACCTGTTTTTTTCAGAAACCTCTCTGGTGGTAATTAGGGAATTAGCCTTCCAATGCTGGACAGACCATGCATTGGTTCACTTTTCCCTTTACCTTCCTGCAGAATCTTTCAGAAGGAATGGGTTGAACTCCATCAAAGCGAACAGGCAGTGGTCTAAACTCCTGCATAACCCTGACCATCCTTCTCTGCTTTCCGGTGGTTTTAACTTGAAGGAGAATGTCAAGGCGAGCTATTCTAGCTTATGCCAGCAAATCACCAACTCGCTGGACACGCTGGCTCCTTTACGAAAATCTAAAGTCAAGCGTAGACCTGCCATGCCATGGTACTCGACCAACCTACTTCAACTGAAACACCGGTGCAAGCAGGCAGAAAGGGTCTGGAGGAAGTCCTATTCCGAGACTGCTAAATCTCTATACAAATCAGCACTGTTGGAATATAAAGCCCAGATTAAATGCGCCAAAGCGAAATATTTTGAGGTCACGCTGACGCAAGCAACTAATAAAGCGCAGACTCTGTTTAAAATAGTAAATGACCTCTCTAGGCCTGCTTGTGCGGCCAATAACATCCCAGCCTCACAATCCCTTTGC
This sequence comes from Lissotriton vulgaris, assembly GCF_964263255.1. NCBI lineage: Eukaryota > Metazoa > Chordata > Amphibia > Caudata > Salamandridae > Lissotriton > Lissotriton vulgaris. The sequence goes on along the minus strand of NC_141700.1, from coordinate 262,093,653 downwards.
GACTCCTTAGCAAAGGCATTTGAGGATAAAATTGCCAACATCCTGAGTGCCCTCATTATTCCAGGCACGTCCGGCCTTCGGACTCTGGCTGTCCCTGTATCCTCCCCTACTTTAGTTGATTTGGAAGAACAGACAGCTCATCATCGGCTGGAAAGTTTTACTCTTCCTCCATTCAATGAGTTCTGTACATTAGCAAATGGGGTGTCTTCTGGCTCTCCTCTGGATCCACTTCCCCACAAATACTGGAAATCCTTTCAGGAAGAACTCTTCCAACCTTTATATTCCATCTGTCATCAGTCCTTTAGCACTGCCACGGTTCCTGATAGCTGGAAGCTAGCGGTGGTCTACCCTCTCCTAAAGAAACCTACACTTGACCCCACCTGTCTGTCTAACTATCGGCCAATCTCATTGCATCCTTTTCCAGTCAAGATCATGGAAAAACTTGTGACCCGGTCTCTATCCAGCTTTTTGGAAAGTAACATCTGTCTGGATGTGGCCCAGTTCGGCTTCCGGCCAGCCCATGGTACGGAGTCGGCGCTGGTGGTCGTGTTGGACACCCTTCGATCTCGGGTCGACAATGGTCGAGCGGCCTTTCTAGTGTTGTTCGACATGTAGGCCGCGTTCGACACGGTCAGCCACTCCATTCTTATCAACAGGCTGGAGGAGCCGGGGTAGCAGGTTTGGCACGGGACTGGCTGATTTCCTATCTTCAGAACAGGCACCAGGTGGTGGCACTACCACCTTTTCGATCAGGCATTAGGAGAGTGGGACAGGGTGTCCCTCAGGGATCTGCGATCAGTCCCATCATGTTCAATCTGTACCTGTGTCCCCTGATAAAATTGATCAAATCTTTTGGCATCTCAGTGATTAATTATGCCGACGACACCCAGCTCATCTTCTCCCTTGAAGGAGAAGATGCGGTGTCTACAGAGACTTTCCATCGCTGTTTGACCGCCACTGCCGACTGGTTGAGAAACAACTCCCTCCAATTTAATAGCTCCCAGACCGAGGTACTCCATTGCTCCACGGACCGCGTTCCGCGCCCTTTGCCGACTGATCTTTGGCCTTCTTCCTCCTTGGGCAATGTGGCGGCGGACTCTGCCCGCAACCTCGGAGTCATGTTTAACTCTAACCTCCAGCTGGACGGTTTTGTTAATAAAACCATTTCCACATGCATGCTGCTACTCCGTACCTTGCGGAAAATCCTCCCCCTGCTTCCGTTCCAGGCTAGACCAGAGGTGGTGCGTGGCATTATCCTTAGCAGGATAGATTATTGTAATGCACTGCTTCTGGGGGCACCTGGCACTTTGATCAATAAGCTGCAGCGCATTCAAAACATGGCTGCGAAGCTGGCTCTTTCTACGCCGCGTGCTGCCTCCTCCTCCCTTGCACTTAAAGACCTCCACTGGTTGCCAGTTCAACAGCGAATTCTTTTTAAATCATCTTGCCTGGTCTTTAAGGCTCTACATGACCAAGGTCCAGTCATGCTACAGAACCTCTTTTCTTGGTACCACACAGCGAGACCTTTACGCTCCTCTTCATTACATCTGGTGGTGGTTCCGAGGATCCACAGGCTACGGATGGGGGGGCCGGTCCTTTGGTCACGCAGCTGCCAAGCTCTGGAATTCCCTCCCTCTGTCCTTGAGGAGCTTGGAGGACCTTCCATCCTTCAAGAAAAGTCTGAAAACTCATCTCTTCCCTAGAACAGCTTAAACAATGTGTCTGTGTAGATGGTTCAGTAGAGTCTAAAGCGCCAGGATACCCTTTGGGTGGCAGATTCGCGCTATACAAGTGCAAAACAGAAAAAAAAAAATTCCAATCAACTCCGCTCAACTCCCCCTCCACTCCAATCTACTGTTCTCCAATCTGCCCCTCTCCAATCTACCCTTCCACAATCTACCCCACCCCAATCTATCTCTATTTTTTCCACCCAATCCACTCTACTCCAATCTACCCCACTCTACCCCACTCCACTATACCCCACCCCACTCTACCACATTCCAATTCAACCAATTTCATTCCAATCCACCGCACGCTACTCCAATCTATCCACTCAAAATACCCCACGCCAAGTATTCCTCTTCAGTCTACTCCACTCCAATCAACCCAAACTATTCCAATTCACCGTACTCTAATCCACCCAATCTACCCCACTCCACCCTAATCTACCCGACTACACTCCAATCCAATCTACCCCACTCCACTCTACCCCAATCTACCCCACTCCAATCTACACACTCCAATCCACCCAATCTACCCCACTCCCATGTACCTCAACAACCACATTCCATTCCACTCTCCCCAATCTACCCTACTTCACTTCACTCTAATCTACCACATGCCACCCAAATCTACCCCACTCCAGTTAAATCTAACCTACTCCACCCCAATCGACCCCACTCATTCCCAGTCCAATCCACACTACCCCCACTTGATCCCACACTACAAAACTCCAATCTACCCGATCAAATTAGCCCCCCTCCAATCTACCCCAATCTAATCAACTCCAATATACTCCACCCTAGCCCATTTTACCCCACTCCAATGTACCTTTACTCAAATCTACCCAACCCATCCCAATATACCCCACACCACTCTATTCAACTCCACTCCAATATACTCCAATCAAATCTACCCCACTCCATTCCAATCCACCCCAAACTACTCCACACTATCTATCTCACTCCAATCTACCCCACTCCACTCAATACTACCCCACTTCACAGCGGATTGCCCTACAATAATCCACCCACTCTACCCCACTCCACTATACCCCACCCCACTCTACCACATTACAATTCAACCAATTCCATTCCAATCTACCCCACTCTACTCCAATCTATCCTGTCCAAACTACTCCACTCCAATCATCCCTCTTCAGGCTACCCCACTCCAATCAACCAAAACCATTCCAATTCACCGTACTCTGAACCACCCAATCTACCCCATTCTACCCTAATCTACCCGACTACACTCCAATCCAATCTACCCACCTCACCTCTACCCCAATCTACCCCACTCCAATCTACCCACTCCAATCTACCCACTCCAATCCACCCAATCTCCCCACTCCCATGTACCTCAATCTACCAGATTCCATTCCATTCTCCCCAATCTACCCTGCTTTACTTCACTCTAATCTACCGCATGCCACCCAAATCTACCCAACTCCAGTTAAATCTAACCCACTCCACCCCAATCGACCCCACTCATTCCCACTCCAATCTACCTTACCCCGACTTTACCCCAAACTACAAGACTCCAATCTACGCAATCCAATTTGCCCCACTCCAATCTACCCCAATCTTCTCAACTCCAAACTACTCAACACCAATCTACCCTACCCTTGCCCAATCTACCCCACTCCAATGTACCTTTACGCAAATCTACCCAACCCATCCCAATATACCCCACACCACTTAATTCAACTCCACTCCAATATACTCCACTCAAATCTACCCCACTCCATTCCAATCTACCCCAAACTACTCCACACTATCTATCTCACTCCAATCTACCCCACTCCACTCAAATCTACCCCACTTCATAGCAGTTTACCCTACCATAATCCACCCACTCTCTATCCCACTCCAATCTATCCCACTCCACTCCAGTCTACCCCACTCCACTCCAATCTACCACAATATATCCCACTCCACTCTACTCCAATCTATCCAACTCCAATCTACCCTACTCCACCCCACCCCAATCAACTCCACTTCATCCCAATCCACCCAAATTCAGTCTACCTCAATCAAATGTAACCCAATCTACTCCCCTCTACCCCATTCTACCCCACTCCAATCTACCCCACCCCGTACCAATCTACCCCACACCACTTCAATCTACCCCACTCCCTCAATCTTTCCTACTCCACTCAACCTAATCTACCCCGCTACATTCCATTTTACCTTACTATAATCAACCCAAAGCTATTCCACTCCAATTTACCCCACTCTACTCTGCCGATTCCACTCCAATCTACCCCACTTCACCCCAATCTACCCCAATCAATCCCACTCCAATCTGCCCCACTCTAATCTACCCCAATATACTCCACTCCAAGCCACCCCACTCGACCCAATTCAATCTACCCTACTCCAATCCCCACGCTAATCTACCCCGCTCTCCCACTCTAATCTAGCCCATTCTAGTCTACTCCAATTTACCTCACTCTAATCTACCCCATCCCACTCCCCACCACTAACATTAAGCCATGCAGCACAGTAGCCACATTAGTGTACATAATGGCTAAAACACATTGCCTAAGCCAATAAATCATGCATAGGCAAGACCTATTGGCTTTGCCAATGTGTTGTTTTCACTACCTGCCTGTAATTTTCTCGCTTTCCTGCCTGAAATAAAGCTGTGGTTGCAGAGGCTGTTGTCCTCAACTGCCAAGAGTATGGTAACACGTTATTTTAGACTCAAGCCCACTATATTCAGTGTATTCCCAAATATTACAGAACATGCCTGTGCACGGAAACTTCACAGGTTGTTTGTAAAGCAGCATATCCCAGCTCAAAGCCTGGTAATTTGTTTGTGGGGCTTTAAAACTGTACCCTTGTTACTCTAACTAGGTGGTCCAATTTGCACACACACAAGCTCTGAGACCAGAAGGCATGTTCAATCTTTTTTCTCTCCACTTTAAGTACACATGCTCTGGTGGCTGGCTTGGCTGTTAGTGCCGGTGCAGAGCCAGGCCGAGCCCAGACAATGTTTGTCATGTAAATCATACAACAAACATCATGTAAAATATAACAAAGGTCTCTTCTAAACAGTGTATTACTTTAACATGTGGAAACGTTGGCATTAATATAAGCACATTATAGCCCTGCAATGAAAAGTATTTATTAAAAGTGATCGTTTTTATACATGAACATAGAACAATTCCTTCCCCGCCCCCACTCTGGCGACAGTTTCATTAGTTAACTAAGAGGCAAGACAGATGCCATGCCAACCTATATGTGGCCCAGATTGTTATAGACAGAGCAACTAGGCTGTCGGGTTTTAGGTTTAAACCTATAATAACTGATAAAACCCCACTGAAAGAGAAATAGCCCTAACCAGTGAAAACATGTAAACACTAAAAAAACACCTGCCCAACCACAAACTAAATGCCATTCAAAGAAAGGAAAAAGAGAGTGAAAGAGTCATTTCCTTTCTTCCGTAAGGGGCCAATACAATGTAACTTTTTTTATACAAGTTAGCAGTCTGGGCTAACATTATTCTGCTTGAGTTTTGTTGTTTAGGAATGCCACTAAAATATTGTTTCTTCTCCCTTTTGTATTTTTCAGTTTTGTCGTCTTTGGTATAAAGATGCAGGGCTTAGAAGCATGTTTTAGGTCTTATTTTATTATTTTATAAACTGTAGAGAATCAGGAAATATCAAAATCAAATTGGATATTTTAGCTGCTTTTGATTCTTTCACTGACCGGTAAAATGGCTGGTTTCATAATAATCTTTCCTAATATATGTCATCACATTTACCCACAGAGAATGGGTAAAAACCCTTAATACATCATCTCCCAGTTTCTAGTGAGTCAGTATTGATAGTAAGCGAATTGCCAGCACCTCAGGCTTTAAACATTCAATGCAAGGTATAGTGACAAGTATATATGAAAAGAGTGCTTTCACCAAGCATCTGGGATAGTGGTTAAAACATGACACCAGACTTTTGGAAAACATGGAACGCAATGTCACTTGGAATGCTCTGCAAAAAATGTTCTTTCCAAGTTCAACAAAGATTGGAGTGATATTGTTTATATTTGCTGTGATTCAGCTACGTATATGAAAAAGTTGTGTGATGACTTGTCAAAATTGATACCCGAGCTGAAGTGCTTCCCTGTAAGAGATCCTTGCCACTTGTTAGATGGTATGCTGAAAGCATCTTTACAATCTTCAGTGTTAATGAGGAATACTATTGACTTTTTAGTTCATTCTGGTTCACTGTTTTCCTATGCACAGAAACTAAAACCCAAATATTGATCATTTTGTGCTTTGTGTTGCATCAAAGAAAGTCATCCCAACTGTGTACCTTATCTGATGATTCGCAGTCCAAGGGGTTATGAATGCTATATTATCCATGTGGCATACGTTTACAAAATTTTGGCTGAGTGATGATGCTAAAGGCAAGAATTGTGAGGATCTTTGGTCACATATTGATAGTGATGTGAAAAAAGTACACTCTACTGCCTTCTTAGATTTTTACAGGAAACATAACTGCTGTAGATGACATAATAAAAAAAATCTAGAGTTTGAGTCTGCCAAGTGTTCAGCATATTTGGTGTAGATGTGAAACATTTCTTTGAGAGTAGGCTGGGCGACACCTTTATTGACTTTGGCACTGCAACATGTTACATGTTAGAGTGCTTGCCACTTGGAAAGCAAAGCAATAGTGAAGAGCAATTCAGGAACTTTTTACTTTAGAATGTATAAAGAATGGCTTGCAATGATGCACAGAAATGTCCCTTCACCACCAATGGCATTTGAAGTCAATGAAACCTCACTGTGGTACTCTGTTCTAGATCTCTTCCGTAAAGGGGAATTTCCTACGTAGATTCAAAAGTGCTGTTTCATTTTTGACCGCATTAATAACTCTGAGGGCATAAGCACCTAGATCAGCGCAAATGTTGCAGAACCTGCCCTGAGATTCGCAGTGTCAAAGTGAACCAGTTTTGGCATGGAAAGCTATGTCAATGGCCAGAGTTAACAAATTGTGTACTGGCTGTTTTGGCGTTGCCCATCTCAAGTGCCAATGTTGAGATGGCCTTTTCACAGAAGTTTACATGGGAAGGAAAGACTAGCGCATGACCAAAGACTCACTGAAGAAGTAATGTGTGGTGTACTAAAATAAGTTTAATTTGCAAAAATCTATCTGGACCTCATTTACACTAGACTTACACTGTCTATATACCATGCACTGTCTATATACCTGTCTATGTACCGGGCAGAAAGCAAGCAATAATAAAAGCAAAATGTTCAATAAACACCGGAAAACCACTGTTTTTTTGACATATTGAAATCACTTGAAAACACTGAAAAAACCCCACCAGAATCTACCAAAAATAGAAACTGAATACAGGAAAGCCTAATTATAGCCTATTGAATCAAATGAGTCTTTGTACAGCTAGTATGCTGAACTCACGTACTTGAAGGTGCTTTCATCTGCAATAGTGAAGAAAAAGGAGAATCAGTCAAATACAATATTTGCTTAAGGTAACACAATTTGGTTAAAGGGGAAACCACGATTAATCTAGGTTTTTTTTTAGTTTCAATTCGTACAAATCCACCACTAACTGGGTATCTATTTGTGTCTGTTGTTTTCCCCTCAAATGTTAAAAATGCTGTCTTTTTGCCTTTTTGTGCATGCATGTAGAGAGAGGGTGGCATGCAGAAGCAATATATGGAAGCTCTGCTTGTTAAGGCCTAGAGGTTTCAATGGGACCTGGAGATGAGCCAGAGCCAGGATACAGGCTCGAGTTTCAGCAGCTCGCCCACCTCTATTTAGAAATAAATAGTATTACACCCATGCTCATGGCGGTTCTCGCTCCATAAAGTACGGTGCAGGGCAGCAATTTAAACACTGCTTTTTGGCAGAGCCAATGGTCCTTTATCCTTGGTCATTATTGGCTCAGACATTTTGTTACATTTTTTACATTGTCGAGAGCCTTCTTTAAACTGATTCATTAATGCTATCAAGTGATCCTAAATATTTTCAAGATATTCACTAATCGTCGCAAATATATAAGTAAAATGGGGCTCACCAGCACTCTTTTTTTGTGGACCAGAACTTATTTTCAATCCTCATCTTATTCTTTGCCCTACAATAAGGGAGAGAAAGGTAGCTAAGCAGGAAAGGAGGCGGAAGAGAAAGATGGAGAAATAGAACAACAGAAAACAAGAGAGAAAGCAGGGATTAAAAAGAAAAGACAAGAGTGAGATAAAGAGGGAGGGAGAGTGAGCTGGCGGGAGAAAGTGGCATGAGGTGAAATACATCAATGGTATTTGGCAATCCTGATATTGAACAACGGTGCAAATGGACTTCTGAGAAAAATGTGGGTCCAGGCACTTATTCACGTACAAATTAAGCAATGCTGGAGTCTAGAGTTATCTTCTGTAACATGTTGTATATTCCTCAAAGAAAAGATGTCTTCCACAATGGGAAGAAACCAGGATAAGCCATTTCAAAAACCAGTTCAATGCAGTTGCACATCCTGGTCGACTGTCCTGAAATCTGGTAAGAAGGTCTTGTAACGTCAAGACTGGCTGACTGGCTGCCGTGACTGTTCAGCAAGAATGGGCTTACAAATGCTGAGAGCGACTCAGTGCTTCCACCTGACTGAATTCCTGAAGATTAGTCGTCATGAAATGCAGTTTTCCCATTTTGACCTGGCTCATCAGCTGGGAGGCAATGTTGTTCCTAACAACGTAGGTAAACAAGCTTTGGCAAACCTGTGTCTGCTGTGAAACCTATTGGATTTGCAAAATGACTTTTGCTATCCTAGATAGAGCCACAGATGCGTGCGCGAGGCCATCTTGAAGTTGCATATATTAAAATAAACCAAAACTGCATGCGAAGATGGCTGCAGCAGATGTGCAAGCATTCAGTAGCCATCTTTAAATACACTTAGAAATGAAAAAGCAAAAAAAGCACATGAGCGAACAATAAAAGAAAAAAAATGATTTATGCAAACGTTAGAGTGAATAAAACCTAGCAATTGTGAACCAGCTCAACTGCTAACGATTGACACTGTACTCTCCCTGTACTCACCAGGGCCTCTTTCAATTGACCCATTTTTTTGTCACAGCTCAGAACTATTATTTACCTGTTTAGAGACCCTTCAGCCGTTCAGGGTTACTACTATGGGCTCCTAAAAACTTAGAATATCTGCGACACAGATTATTACAAAAAACTACTGGATAGTCACTGGCGTTACAGGGAATGGGGTAACCCAGTATCCCGCAGAACCTGGGAAGTCAATCTATATAGGCAACAATTGGGTCTGTAGGGTCTAAGATGCTAAATGAATTAGTTACTGATTAAACTCAGGCAAGCCACCCATTCAGCTTTTTATTTACATGTAAATGTATAAAAAAAATGGATCCATGTAATAAATCATTGACACCAGAAGTAGTTGAAGAAAATTACTAAGGTATATTACAATTCATATACCATAGGTGCAGACAGTAGCCTAAAAAACATTGATTACATATATACAGTGAGTGAACAAACATTCAGTATGTAATATACAATTGGTGCATGGTGTCACACATGTAAACATTTAAATATACAAGATGTTACATGTGTTACATAACAGTACAAACACTGAGATTTCTGCAATGGTGGTGTCCTGAAATATGTTAAAAGGTATTCAAGTCTATGTCCTTATTAGTATGTTATGGAGTATGCTAGATCATAATATGTAGCACCAGAAAAGATTGTTGATGTTTTGACCCAATTATTTCACATGCTCAGGTTAGGCATCAACGCGGGTCTTCATCAGAGCCATCAAATGGGGCAAAGCTCATTCGCCATAGCGGAGGAGCTGCTACTTTTTGAAAGATTATCCTCCAATAACCACATCATCCAAATAAGGGCCTGATTCACAAACTGCATCTTGTAGTACTTAAAATAGTATTATTTACTTACTACAAAATGTAATTCACAAACCTACAGTAAGACATCTCCACTGCTCCTGTGTTTTCTATAGGGAAATCCTTACACATGTACATTTACTACAATGGGGCCGATTATGATGCAGTAGGATACGGCTTGAACCGTCGGTCAGAGGCATTCCTACCACATCATAATCAGGTCGCCAGATTCCTTTCCAACCGACCCATTAGGATAGTATTAGTCTGAAAGAAATCCTATGGTCATTAAGACTGGCTTCCAACGGGCTCGGAGAGCCCGTCTGCCTGTCAGAATGACTTCAGTAATACCAAAGGCAGCTCCTTCCGCCTGAGGGATTACAATATCTGATTCCTACAGCCTTTCTGTGGCGGCCTTTCCGACACGGAAAGGCTGTAGGAAGTCGACTTTTGGGGCCCCCAGGTGGGCATCCATGGGTGCATAGCCTCCAATTGGAGGCCGAGAGGTACCTATGGCGCCCCCCTGTTGATCCCTGAAACCTGTGACAGGCACCTTAAGATGACTGCCACAGGGTGCAGGGATGAACTGCACCTCGCAGTTTTACAATGAGAGCATGCATTCCGGTTTGAATGCATGCTGTCATTGTAATGAACAGGAGTGTAACTGAACAGTGTTTGGTCACATCCTAATTGGCCGGTCAGGACCGCCGACAGGAGGTTGGTTGTTTGGTCCCAGGACTGAAACGATGCCGGGTAGACCTAAGTCCACCCGACATCTTAATTAGGCCCTTAGTAGTAAATGTGGGAGGGACCGGGGGAGTGACTGGAAAATGGGTAATATCTACTACTAAATGGGAGGGGTTTAAAGAACAGTATCGAGGGGTTTAGGAAGGGCTACGTGTGGGTTTAGGGAGGAATAGACATGCACCCACAAAAGAATAAGCCTATTGCTTGTCATGAATTGTACGTCTAAAGTTATTACAGCCAAAAAGGACCCAGCGACAGTAGTAAGTGTAATCAAGCCCAGACCTGGAGTAAGTCGAGCACCTTACATGGCCAACCCCTAGTATTGTAACACTCTTGCATAGAAAATAATGAAGGCATGGAGTAAAGATAGAGTCCCATAGGAAATAATGTTTAAATAAATTAATATATTTCGACTTTGTAAAATATATGTATAAATGTGTTTTAATGCTAAGATAAAAATAAATGCAACTATTTGAATTAATTTAAATTCATTCTGTGCCTAAGTTTTTAAAACTTTTAATACATAATAAATCACAATAAACATTTTATTTTAGGTGGCATTTTTTAAATCAAACCTTTCCAAATATTGTTAATGTAATTTATTTAAGTTATTTACATACTTTATTAAAAATTACATTAATAGTGTTGTAGCGTCTTTTAATTTTGTTCCACATGTAAAAGAAATATAAACAATAATTTAATTGACTATTTAACATGAAAATATTTTAAATATATTTTTTTAATACATTTTTTAAATCTTTCCTATATTTTACCATAGGAAGATCCACACACTGGTGGTGGAAAACTCCATCTACATGTAAGAAGTTACTAGTAGTAATTCTACACTCATAAATTTGGATCTAAAGCTGTTGTAGGGGTGGAGAAATGGAAGTCTATATTTTAATATAAATTGAGAATCGGACATGGTGAAAAGCTAAAACCAGTACATTTACTAGACAAGTGTAAGTGTAAATTTACATGTGTAGAATGACTATTGATTATGATTATGTTTGTGAATAGGCCCCTTATTCTCATTGAAAAGCACTAGATGGAAGAAATAATTAAGAGTCATGGAAATAAAAAAAGACCCATTTCAAACCAGTAGTGATTATAATACACTGCGGGTCCCTGTAAACAAGGAGCAGTTGAGACAAATGATGCACAAATCAGTTGCCTACTTTTTAATGCTACATAGGAGTAATAGGCTTTTTGGCAGCCACCTACAACTCATTTTCCTTTAGTAGAAATAAGTCATCATTATGAGACGTGCCTCTGCAGAAGAGAAGAGACTTTAAGGAGAGGCGACCCCTCGCATGAGGATCCGCTGACACCAGTGTGCACGATGCTCAGGGTGTGTGTTACTAGATTGTAGACTCTGTGGGAAAGTTAGGGCGCCATGGCTCAGTACACGCTAATAGATGGAGAGGACAGCAATTATCCTTAGCAAGGGACTGACAGCCCTTGGGGTGACTGGCACACACCAGCCAGTGATGGTGAGAACATCCGACTGGAAACTGGAAAATGTGAGTTTCATGGTCCTGTACGGCATGTTATCTTTATATTATTATAATATCTATAATGTATCTGTTCAAAATGTCAAAAGTCTCTGTTTTAAGAATTCAGCTGCTTTTAAATGTTAACGACTGTAACAATTTTTATTAATTGAACAATAAATATATTTACAATTACACCAAATGGAAACAGCTGATACAGTCAACAGACAGCAAAAATTGCCTGTGGCTGAGACCTAACAAGGTGTGGTATCAATCTATGCCCATACATTTCTTAGGGCTCACCCAAGGGTTTTTAAAAGGGTTGTGTCTTCTTTCTCTATGTTTTCAAACTAATCTTTTACTGAAAAGATGCATTAAATCAGCAACTACTGGAATACAAGGACACCCAGTGCTCTGATGAATCTTCTAAATGTGTGCAATGCTGGCAAAAAAGATCCTCTGTATGCAGTGCTTCAATTAAGATTTTCCATTAAGAAGTATAAAAAAAATACATAAAGAGTGACCGGTGCAGGGCAACATCATCGTGTCTTTCAATTGTTTTAGGAGATCAGGGCTCCCCATCAGCTTTGTAACAAACCCGGCTGGTCATAGGAGTGAAGAGAAGGTTCACTTGATGAATTTCAAGGGAAAACATGTCAGCCAGTCATGTTAAGAATATTTCCACGGCACCAGAGATAGAAGTGACATTTACGTTTCTTTAACAACTTCAAGCAATTTTTGAAAAAAATATTTGGTGGTTCTAGAAATAAAAACTTTTCAAAATGCTTATCATATGCATTACTAATAAGTGGTGAGAGGAATACCCTTCTAGAGCTACCAATCGCAAGATGGATGACAAAACTCAATGATATGGACCTCTCCTGCTGGACCCTGTGTGGAGAGCCTTTGTATGAAGAGGAGAATCGACCTCTGTGCAGTTGCTGTTTTCTAAAAGTGGAAATTATCCTGGCCCAGTTTTGTCCGGTGTTTTCTTGTTCTGTCAGTCCCTTGGTATGGTCCCGGAGCGCTCGTTTCTGTACGGACGCCAATGCTGGATCTCCTGCTGTTGCTGTCTTCGGCCGCAGGGCGGTTGCGGAGCCGGTGCAGGCTGGTGGGCGTCACTTCTGGAAGGCATACGGCGCACCTGGGAGCCGCTGCCTAATTTTGTTGGGAAGTTTAGATTGCTTCCTACAATGCCGCCGAAGGGTTCCCGCGGTAAGCCCCGCGGTCAGGAGGAGGGAGTTGCAGAGTCGGCAGAAAGCTTGTAGTGGCTCCACAGGTGAGAGGGAAAAATGCTCAGAATAGTAATTCTGTCTCAAACAAGCCAGCGGAGTCTGTTTCTGCAGTGACAAGAGTAAAGGGTAATCAGGGCGAGAAAAAAATACCTGCTCTTTTCTATGCTTTTAAAGACAAAGATGAAAGGAAAGATAAAACAGCCGAACCAGCAACGGAGGGCGGAGAGACTGTAACTAGTGATGAGGGGGCGCCCTGCAAAGCTAGTGCTGTGACTCTGGGTGATTTAGCTAATGTTGCCAACACAGCTAATACAGCTATGGATAATATTGTTAATATGGATCATTTGGATTTGTCTTTGACTTCTGCAACTAATGTCTTGGAAGGTGGTCTGGGCGACAATGCTGGGGAATATGCAGGACTCTCTCTAGGTGCTGACAGAAACTTGGCGGTGGCTGGTGAAAGGATTATTCACAGAGGTCCCACCTGGGAGGTTTAAAGGCATGGCGCGCCTAGCCCTGAAGTAGACTCAGGCAATTTTTTTCCCTCTCGGAGCAATCTATGTCGTCCTGTGAGGATCTGTCATTGCAATATTCTGCTCAGTTTACTATGGCGGATGTTAGTGACCATAGTAGTTTGCTTCTGGAAGAATCTGAAGAGCAAGAGGCTGGACACCCCAAAACCGTGAGGAAATTAGATCTACATGCTACCAAAGACTCTTTGACAAAATCTTTGCTTTAGGGGGGTCAAGGGGTAGCGGAGGGGGAGGAAATCTCTTTATCAATGATTTATCAATCTATTATGTCTCATCGGGATGAAACGCGAAAGGAGAGCCAAAGAGTCCAAAATTCTTGCCGCAAACTACAGAATTTAGTTAGACGATTGGTTAAATCGCATGCTGACTTTGTGTCCAGATTTGATGAGGCAGAAGCCCGGATATCCACCATAGAAGTTGAACTTGCTCAACATAAAACTGCTACTGAACTGATTTTGGCTACCAAGGAAGACACTTTATGGAAATTAACTGATATTGAAAATCGGGCACGTAGTAATAATTTGAGGGTCCTTCAGATTCCTGAGGGGAAGGAGGGGCAAGATCCAAGGGGGTTTATTGTTGATTTGTTTAAAAAAGCTTTCCCGATTTGACCCGGTGGGTCTGGGATCGAGAAATTGAACGTGCTCATAGTTTCCATTCAATATTCGTTTGAGGCCTGGCCAGGATTCTAAACCTAGGGCTTTTTTGGTATTTTTCAATAATTTCTTGGCACGAGAAGAAGTGTTCACACTAGCAAGGCCCGATAAGAAAAGAAGCAGGGGTGATGTTGAGTTCTTTGTGCGTCCAGATCTGTGTCAACGGTCTGTCGAGCTCCGTTTGCAATTCCATCAATTGATTCCAGAATTGCAGTCTAAAGGGGCTCAAGTGTATTTAATGTTTCCTGCTAAGTTAAAAGTTGTATTTCATGAGCGTACTAGTTTTTTTACTAGTATTGCCCCCGCCAAAGTATTTCTAAGTTCTATTTAGCATAGCCAGGTTTACTCAGGATGATTTTTGTTGGTTATCTGTAATGGCATATATGTGTTTTCCTTTCCACTCCTTTTGATTTCATGATTTTCTATGTAATAAGGCTCTACAGAGGAAGGCATGGGGTTTTTGGTGAGCTTGCATCCACAGGACTATGTGTCCTAAAGCCTCGTTAAAGGGGGGGAAGGGATGAGGATGGGGGGTGGATGGGGTATACTAGGGAAGGGAGGGGTAGGGGGGCTAGGGTAGCATTTAGGTGGGGTAAAAGGGGAAAAAAATTCACAGCAGCGAGCAATTGTTTAAATGTTAAGGAAAAAATAAAGAAAATCTTTTGGTGTTAAAGTTTAGACATATGTGATAAGTTGTTTAAGTGTGTCTACACTGGGCCATTTTCTCTAGGGTCAGGATAGGGTGTTTCGGAAGGGTGGTTACATTATCACAATGCTACATAAAGGGTTACACATTTGCTCATTAAATGTTTCCGGTCTTAATAATTGGCCAAAGCGACAGAGGGTGGCTGCGGAATTATGACATATTCAGCCAGATCTAGTCTGAATTCAGGAGACCCATATACACTGGGCCAAACATAATATTTAGAAAGACCTGGGATTTTCATTAATATCAGCTTCTCAACAAACTGGTATGATCCATGGTGTTGCTATTTTAACTAAATCAAATATACTCACTATTGGACGTACTTTAGCTGATAAACATGGGCGGTGGGTTATAACTGAATGTGGGCTTGGGGGATGCAAGATTACACTCTGTACTATGTATGGGTCCAACCTCGACGACTCAGAAATTCTAGTTGAATTAAATATGGAATTGGCCTTGTGGGATACAACCTTTGGTAATCTGTGGGGGCATCAACATTAATTTGACTAATCAAGCATTACATGATGGCCCCCAGAAATACATAGGTCGACCAAGAGTTTTTAAAGCACTTTATAATTTAATGTGCGATCATGGTTTAGTGGATGTTTGGGGCAAGTTAAATACATCTGATTTGTATTTTACGTTTTACTCCTACCCTCATAAAAGTTAGTCAGATTGGATAATTTTTTTGCTTCTATTTCCTTGTTATCGGACACTTTTATTCAACTGTATCCGAGGATTTCTTCACATCATGCTCCTATTGTTTTAGAATTAGGCATATCTAGGAGGAAGAGGCACTGTTTAAATGAAGAATGTAAAGAATATATGAATCGTTGGATGAAGGATTTTTTTATAAATAACAACATGTCGGCTCATATTACTATTATCTGGAACACTTTTAAGGCCTGTTTTCGGGGAGAAGTGTTTCGTTTTGGTTTGCACCAACAAAAGAAACTTAAATTGGAATTATATCGGCATTATGAGGTCTTGAGAGAGGCGGAAGGTGCCTTAACTGCAGGGATTGCTACGCATGAGAATGATTGTTCTGGATTAGAAAACATAGTTGCTAAATATCGGGCAAATATTTTAGGGTTTTGGAATGTGGAGAATGCTAGAAAATATTAATATTTAAACAGCAAAATCACGAATATAGGGAAACTATTGGCAGACTTTTGGCTTTGCGACTTCGTCCCAAATTATTCAATCGTTGAAGGATCAGAGCGGGATCAGTCTTACACCGACCTTTATACGCAGCAGGGAGGAATGGGTGGGGAAAGAGAGCGCATTTTTACAGGAGGGACTCGTGCAGTTAGACCCTTTGGTTGCGGAGCAACTTGATACATCGATTAGCGGAAGGACCTGATAGGATTCCTGCGGATGTTTAGAGGCTTTTTTTCCATCAAATAAAGGATGAGATACTGAATGTCTTTCGTGCAGCACAACTAGGTCACCCGCCCAAATCTTGGGCAGAAGCCACCATTGTGGTTTTCTGCAAAAAGGGTAAAGCATCAGACTTGGTGGGATCATATCGTCCAATTTCGTTACTAAATTACGATAGTAAGATTTATTCTAAGATTTTGGCAAATCAGCTATCCAAAGTAATTACCTCATTAGTTTCTCTAAACCAACATGGTTTTATACCACAGCGAGGAACTGTTACTTATGTGAATAAAGTTATAACATTATTTGATATTGCATGCACTGAAAAGAGGGATTTAGGCTTGATTCTATTAGACGCGGAGAAAGCGTTCGATCGTGTGGAGTGGGACTATCTTTGGCAATTGATGTATCGAAGTGGTTTTGGTAACCGATTTATTACGGCTTTTCAGGCACTTTATATAACCCTCACTGCTAAAATCTCTGCCCTGGGTTTATTATCTGATGCGGTGCCTATTACTAAGGGTACTAGGCAAGGTTGTCCTTGTTCTCCCCTTTTATTTGCCATTTACATTAATCCTTTTGTTGAACAATTAGCTCATAACTCCCGCATACCTCTATTTGTGGTACAGGACTACCAATTTTCTGTCTTCGCTTATAAGGATGACATAGCCGTGACTACTGTGGATCCCTCTTTAGCAATAGCAGAGATAGAACGATTAGCGACAGTGTTTGGACAAATTTTTGGGTACAAACTCAATGTGGCAAAAACACAAATTCTGTGCTCAGATAATATTGAATGGACAGATGATAGAGTCGTAAAGGAGGTGACTTATCTAGGTATTCAAATATGATCTTCTATGTCTGTAACAGTGAATTCCAATTTACATCCATCACCTCAGAGTGTTAGAAAATAATTAGCTAAATGGGGGCGCTTACATTTCATGCTAATTGGACACAGCAACATCATAAAAATAAATATGTTACCTAAGGTTTTATATTTATTTTGTTCAGTGCCTTTGGAACTGACAAGCGCCAGGTTACAACATCTTCAATAGATTTATGACGCATCAAGAAGAGGGGTTAGCCATACCTGACTTTTCTTTATATTTTTATACATTTTTTTTGCTAAAAATTAGGGTTTTATTAACGGGTGAGGGGTCTATGACTAGAGCTATGGCTCCAACGACTTTTGAAATACTCATGGGCCCAATCGCTAGACAGTGCCTATTTAGAGAAGTTGATGGGAGCTATTTTAAACATACACGGTTTAAAGTTTTGCATAGTACTTATAAAGTATGGAAAAAAATTAAAAAATCTTGACTCAGTGGGGAAAATATCATACTATACGCCTTTGATTGCTGTAAAGATCTTACCCTCTTAATTCGGGGATAATATAGTTTACAGCTGGAGAAAGTAAGGTATTATTAAATTAGGGGATTTTTTTCTTCTGGCGGGGTGTGTAAATCTTTTGACGATTTAGTAACGCAATATGATTTGTCCAAATTGCAGTTTTTTACATTTTTACAGATCAGGGATTTTTTAGTTCGGACAAAAGTTAATTCAGCACCCCATTCTCTTATAGAGAGGGTTAGACGACAGGAGAAAATTGGTGCGTTATACTAGTTATTATTGTCATATAGACCAGATGACCTTGATAAATGTAATATCAAATGGTCTATGACACTGGGAGAACAAAATGTCTCTGTTGAGAAGATCATTACGAGCTCTAGGGAGATTTTAATGTCAGCTAATTTGAAATTACAATTCTTTAAAACAATGTTTGATTTATATTACACCCCTGCTCGAATGTCCAAATGGGGAGCTGGGTTCGATGGAGAGTGTTTCCGATGTGGGGAAGATAATGCAGATAGTCTACATATCTTTTTTAGTTGTGGTAAATTATTTAGATTTATTTCCGATATAGAGAAATTTATGTCTTTAGTTATGAATGTTCGGCTGACAATAACTCCCGTAATTATGCTACTAGGTATGTTGCCTACTAATATTCATTCGATTGTATTACATAAGCACGACAATTGATATTTGTAGTGGCTTCATAAAGATCTCCCAGCATTCGAGTTATGGCGGGCCAAAATGTACAATTTATATAAGTTAGAATGGAGTCTATTTGCTGTTAAAGGGTTTAAAAAACGCCAGACTGGTCTCAGTATTTGGGGATCTTTTTGTGAGTATTTTGAATCTTGAATTATTTACATTCAAGTGTTGTTTTTCTGTGTACTGTTGTTTCTCTCCTACTGGCATGTGATGTGATATTTGCTGTTGTGGAGTTATAAATAAAATAAAATAAAAAAAGATATGGAACACCAGTGTTTTCCACCTGCTCCAGGCTGATGGACCTCTACAAAGAGTGAATTTGTACGGCTTCTGTCACTACTAGAATTGAAGGCGCCCTTCAGGCATCAAAAGGCACTGCTCATACACTAGTGAGCATTAATGGTTTACAAATATAGAGACTTGTCCTCCACTTGGTATTTACTACATCTCCGGAAATTAATTTTCCTCTTACAGACTAAGGCAAGCCAAATATATTAAAATTTACTGCGGGATAAATGCAAGGAAATAAAGGGCAACATTTTGTATTTGCTGCTCTAAATACCAATCTGTTGTGAAAAACAAATGGTCCTTCAAACATTCAAATTCAGAAACAGTAAATATAGACCAGAATCAGTCCTATATTGAGTTTAAGATGTCCAGCCGGACATTAGATTTAATGAATCATGGTGATTGGTTGTGGTAAAACAGAAAGTAAACGAGTGGGACACAGTCCTGTATCCTTCAAGAACAAACACAAAAACAATTACAAATAAACACACATTTTTCAGGCAAAACAAAAAGGAAAGCTTTTTGCCAATACGCATAATATGGGCAAGCTTTTAGAAGTAAACAGTAATGCACTTGCTTTAACAAATGAGTTTAACGTGTATGCTGTTCAGCGAGTCGACGACGTTTCGATCCATAACTAGATACATGGATCATCATCAGGGCAAGAAAGTTTAGCAAGCCTGAAAATACGCTTCCTGAATAGCAAGCGCGGGAAGAGAACAGTCCATGGGGTGGGGAAGTGCAATGTTCGAGCTAAAATGGTTAGATTTATTCAGAAACCCATGTCGATGTTGTTCGGTTACCCATGCAGGTAATTTATGGCGCCGGGGAATGAAACCTGGAGGGCGTCCGTGGGTTAGAGTACGTCGGCTACTTGCCAATCACAATTTTCAGCCGGTAGTATGTTTGAGCCTCAAGAGCAGAATCGCTGGGGCTAAATACCAATCTAGCATGCTATGCCTGACTTCAACAGTGACATTAAAAGTATTTAACAGGTATGGTAAATCCCTTTCCCTTTACTGACTCCCATATGATCAAGGTCCAAGCAGGGTTTTTGAATTACCAGATTTGGTTAAGATTTGCTTCAGGTTGTTTTAGCACTTTTGGTTCACAAACGATGGACAGAATCAGTCCACTAGGAAGTAATTTTGCAGGACACACAGAATGCAGGACACAAACCATAAACCTCATGGTATAGACTGTTAACCATGTACTTACTTGGCCTTCCTGCGCAGTACTTTCTGCGACTCCGGGTAATGGATCAGGATTTCACTCAGGTCCTTCTTATCCAGGATGAAAAGGTTGGTAAATCCGTGGGCGACAACATTGGCAGTGCGTCGGTTTCCACCTCCTACGGCAAGCAAACTAACCAAAGTGAAAAAAGCACATGAGACACAGGGTGCTTGGAGAGTGTACGAGACACTGCCAGTGTAACAGGGATACAGGAGCACAGTGCACAACAGGAATTGTGTGTAACATGCATTTTGTTTAATTGGGTCTATTTTCATTTATGAACACAACCAGTTTCAGTTGGTGATCTTGAGTTTTGATTATTTCACACCTTGATTTTTACATGTAGCCATACAATGTATTTAGGTGAAAGTATGTAACTGCAGTGCATACTTGATTTTTGCTAGTAAACTCATTAAGTGAAATGATGCATTTTTACAAGCAAGAGAGGTATAATCTGAACATAGCAGGCAGTGGAGGGGATACAATATTGCACTATCTATTTCAAGTACTACTTTAAGCAGCGCAGGGTCAAAGGATGTTGGACATTTGGACAGCTATACCAAGCCAGGAAGCACATTGGATGCTAGATTGCATGCCAGCTCGTTGCTGATCATCATCGAGCCCAGCAAAGCTATGAGTGCTTGTGGACTGGTTGTACTGGCTGGGAAATCCACTAGCTTGTTATTACAGCTTTACTGGTCTCTATATATGGATATTTTGCCATCACTAGTAGTGTTTTGTTTAGTACCTACTGTTCCACTATTTCCACAAGACCTTGGCCTCAAGGTTCACTCTACAGAAAAGCTTTGGCATGGAGATACTGAAGGTCAACTATTTGAGGACACATAATCAACCATAACCAGCCCTAGTTCAGATTTACGGCAGGTGATAAATGAACCAGACCGGTGTAACTGCCAACCGTCACCTACCCTGATTCCTTCATTCGGCGGAAGAGTGCGCCTACTTCGCTTACTTTCAAATCAGGATTGAGCGCACTGTCAATTCTAGGCCTCCACTGTGAAAGGAGGAAGTGTTAATTTCAAACTTTTAGGAAAGATGCCCTGGGCTATCTCTTGCCCTCCATAGCAGAGAAGCATCCACACTTTTTCCTTGCATTCCCTAAGGGACTTCTGCCATATTCTCTATCACAATGGGCGTTTCATGGTTGTCATTAATAAACCATGGCAGTATAGCTCTAACTATAGATTGTCAAAATTAAATCATTTTAGAATAGCTCTATTTACAGAATGTCATTAATAAACCATGGCAGGACATCTCTAACTACGGATTGTCATTATTAAACCATTGCAGGATAGCTCTAATTACAGATTTGTCGTATTAAACCATCGCAGAATAGCTCTAATTACAGATTGTCATTAATAAAACTATTGCTGGATAACTCTAGTTACAGATTGTCGTTATTTAACCATGGCAAGATAGCTCTAATTACAGAGCGTCATTAAAAAACCATGGCAGAACAGCTCTAATTACAGAGCGTCATTAAAAAACCATGGCAGGACAGCTCTAATTACAGAGCGTCATTAAAAAACCATGGCAGGACAGCTCTAATTACAGATTGTCATTATTAAACCATTGCAGAATAGCTAGAAATACAGATTGTCATTATTAAAACTTGGCAGGATCGCTCAAATTACAGATTGTCGTAATTTAACCTTGGCAGAAAAGCTCTAACTACAGATTGTCATTATTAAACCATTGCAGAACAGCTGTAATTACAGATTGTCATTATTAAACCATCACAGGATAGCTCTAATTACATATTATTATTAATATTAAACCATGGCAGGATAACTCTAATTACAGATTGTCATTAATAAACCATGGCAGGATAGCTCTAATTGCAGATTGTTGTTATTTAACTTTGGGACGATAGCTCAAATTACAGATTGTCATTATTAAACCATGGCAGTACATCTGTAATTACAGATTGTCATTATAAAACCATCACAGGATAGCTATAATTACAGATTCTAATTATTAAAGCATCACAGAATAGCTCTAATTACAGATTGTCATTAATAGACCATGGCAGGATAGCTATAATTACAGAATGTTGTTTTTTAACCATGGCACAATAGCTCTAATTACAGATTGTCATTAAAAAACCATGGCAGGGCAGCTCTTATTACAGATTGTCATTATTAAACCATCGCAGAATAGTTTTAATTACAGATTGTCATTATTAAACCATGGCAGGATAGCTCTAATTACAGACTGTCATTATTTAACCATGGTAGAATTCCTCTAAATACAGATTGACATTATTAAACCATGGCAGGACAGCTGTAGTTACAACTTGTCGTCCTTACACCATGGCCGGACAGCTGTAATTATAGATTGTCATTATTAAACCATGGCAGGACAGCTTTACTTATAGATTGTCATTATTAAACCATGGCAGGATAGCTCTAATAAACGAATACATCACTTTCATGGTGGAACTGGAACTGAAAGTAAATGGTTCCAAAACTTATACCATGACATATGGGGCCAAACCCAAGACCGAACCTGCTTTCTACACTGAATGACATAAGCTGAGTGAATCTCCTACCTTTTGCTATCTTGGGATACTTTTTGATAGTAAGAAATCGTGGTCCCCGATGGTAGCCAGCAGATGTGCGCAAATGGAGAAATCCATTAATGGGATATCCACATTTATAAAGAAACTGGGCTCTAATGGAATAAGGGAACTCCTTAATATATACACCACAAGTAAGCAGTGGCAGTGGCCTCTAATGGTGCTGGGGTATGGGGAATGGCAAATATACAGAGTATCCAAAGTGTGGAGGACTCATTTTTTAAATACATCCTTTCCCTCCACTCTAGCTCATCGAATTATGTATTCCATGCTGAATTGGGGATCCCGCACATCTCCGATGGATTGAAGATAGCCCCTATATTGCTTCACCATTCAATCTGGAAGCATGAGGAAACGGGTTTGAATAAACTAATACTCAGCGATGCAATGAATTTAGATCACGCGATTGAGACCCCTTGGCCGAGATATGTCAAATCCACATGAGAGAAGATTGGCTTCCCAAAACTTTTCTCCAATCCGTAATCTTTTAAATGAAAAGGTAAAGAACAGTGGAACAGCGTGCCCAGTACAATGCAAGAGAAAGAGAGGGATGGCTGAGGGAATAAAACCATCTGTAGTCGTCTATGATAGAATGACCCCCCTAGAGGGTTTAAAACCTCATTTGACCCTGGTTTGTAATGATCAGCAGAGGCTCATCCTCAGGGAAAATATGTAACAATTGATGGTATGATTTCCAGATAACTGTCATGCCACGTCTGAGTTAGTAATGTGCCTGTGTGATAGTGTGTCACCCATAACCAATATGCACCTCATATTTTTTTATAAATTTTACGAAATACCTAGGAAGAGATATATTTTATTTGTTTTAAAACACTTAATTTTAGACAATGTAGGCCAGCACTCTTATTTTTACAACAATTACACACCCACTTGTGTGCTGTGCAATGTCTTCTTATATGTGGCAGGTATTGAAAATAAGGAAACGCATGTGGGGGCAACCTTATAGGATAATTATTCTCTCCCCAAAGAGTCACCTGAGAGCACGGAACTGGCTTATTTTTTTAATTGTCTATTCCCCTGACTGTTAACAATTGCACTGTAAATATAAGGAGTAATTTAAACATTGTCATTGTTTTAACTCATTTTGTAGTATATTTTTATGTTACTGAAAAAGTATTGAGTAAAGTTATAATTGATTCATTGTCGTTATTAAACCATGGCAGGATAGCTCTAATTACAAATTGTCATTATTAAACCATGGCAGGATAGCTCTAATTACAGATTGTCATAATTAAACCATGGCAGGATAGCTCTTATTACAGATTGTCATTATTAAACCATGGCAGGATAGCTCTAATGACAAATTGTCATTATTAAACCATGGAAGGATAGCTCTCATTACAGATTGTCATTATTAAACCATGAAAGGATAGCTCTAATTACAGCTTGTCATTATTAAACCATGGAAGGATAGCTGTAATTACAAATTGTCATTATTAAACCATGGAAGGATAGCTGTAATTACAAATTGTCATTATTAAACCCTGGAAGGATAGCTCTAATTACAGATTGTCATTATTAAACCATGAAAGGAAAGCTCTAATTAAAGATTGTCATTGTTAAACCATGGCAGGATAGCTCTTATTACAGATTGTCTTTATTGAACCATGGCAGGATAGCTCTACTTACAAATTGTCATTATTAAACCATGGCAGGATAGCTCTAATTACAGATTTTCATTATTAAACCAGGGCAGGATAGCTCTTATTACAGAGTATCATTATTAAACCATGGCAGGATAGCTCTAATTACAAATTGTCATTATTAAACCATGGAAGGATAGCTGTAATTACAAATTGTCATCATTGAACCATGGAAGGAAATCTCTAATTACAGATTGTAATTATTAAACCATGAAAGGATAGCTCTAATTACAGACTGTCATTATGAAATCATGGCAGGATATCTCTAATTACAAATTGTCATTATTAAATCATGGCAGGATAGCTCTAATTACAGATTGTCATTATTAAACCATGGCAGGATAGCTCTATTTACAAATTGTCATTATTAAACTATGGAAGGATAGCTGTAATTACAAATTGTCATTATTAAACCATGGAAGGATAGCTCTCATTACAGATTGTCATTATTAAACCATGAAAGGATAGCTCTAATTACAGCTTGTCATTATTAAACCATGGCAGGATAGCTCTAATTACAGTTTGTCAATAATAAACCATAGCTAGTTACAGAAAGGGCAGTTGATTATCTACACCGGAAGGCAAGCTACAATTTTTTTAACAAGGGCTTGTGATATAAGGCTGAGGCTGTGCAGGAGCCAACTCACATCACTGTCTGTGAGCGGAAACGGGTTGCACGGGGCATGATGCATTCCAATCCAGTTCTTCCCGGAAAAGTATGAGTGAAGACCCTGCGGCAGTATCAGGGACTGGACAGCACTCCACCAGGACAGGGCCCACTTCCTCTTCAGCAAGGACAAGAAAGGGCAGAGAAGAAGGGGATAACATACTTTAGGCACAGAAAGGGGGCAAGGGTGGAAGTTAGCTCCGCGTTCGTACAAAACAATTATCAGCGGTGGTCTTTTGAAATAGTGTCCTCTGATTTGTCGAGTCAACTCAATATGTCTTGTATTTCTGTTGACTTCAGATCCAGAGTAGACATTACCAAGCTGGTAAAAGAAGGATTACACTGTCCAGGCAGTGGTGGCAAAGGGCACCTGAGGGTCTCCATTAGACCCGAAGGCATATGATGTCCGTGGTTAGTATGCTACTTCTTTTTCCACACCAGAGAATTCAGCACAGGCACATCATCAACCAGTGAATTTCCAAGAAAAAAGGGTTGAGGAAATGCATAGACTTAGAGGGAAACCACCATTGTTAAAAACAAACAAAATCATATGACAGCATATGTCAATTTAAGAGCAAGAACCCCACACATAGATGGAGGCTGACCACAGCCCTAAACCCTGTATGTTACCTAGTCGCATGAACGTCTCCATGACTGAACACCCATCTAGACTTTGGGAGCACCTCTGTTGCAGCTCACACTATGCATAAAAACCAGGGAAAGTCCTAGAGACAGACCATACTAAGAAAATGTGTGCTATAAGGGGTCTGCCAGGATGGAGGGACTTTATTTGCATGTTTATAGTCACATTGAAGAAAAAAAGAAGCCAGTGCAGGATTCAATGCAGGATTGACAATGATGGGTAAAATTAAATAGGGTTATTACTTTGTTACCGTGCCAAATTCACTTCGAATCAATTGGAATCCAAGGATATATCTGCTTAGCGAATAACTTGAGCATTTTTCATGTCCTACTGGATAGAGATGAAATAATTTCTGCATTCACTCTTCATTTCAAAGTGATCAAGTAAAATTATTGTTGACAAAGGTTGGCGTATTTTAACATAAGGATGAACCATATGTTAGAGTTGAGGTAGATGTTGATGTATTTCAAAAGTTGGGGTAGCACATCACTCCTCTTTATATTATTTAGTGTGCAGTCAGATCCTGTTATTTTTGCATACTAGCCAGAATGAACTAAACACAGTACCTTTTTAGAATTACATTTTTTCCTAGATATCACAAAGGTCAAGGCCATGACAGTCACATCTCGCCTTCTGCCCCTGCCATGGTTAAGACAGGGACTATCAGCTGCGTCATTTTCCCCCTAGCCACCTCGTGGCCTAGGGCGCATCTCGAACAAATCTTGTGGGGCCCAAAGCCAGAGGTCTGACAAATCCACTCCCCCTGGCAACTGCACAGTAAAACCCTCTGTAGTATACCCTAAATCTAGCATGGGCATCCGGCTAGTGGCAGAATCCGGAACGATCTGCCCCAATGGCAGGATTGATTCACAAAGAGTGAGAGACCCAATTATACCCTTGAGGGCTTGGGTAGTTAAGTGAAAGGGTAGGGAGGCCTTCAAGGGATTTGATTGAAAACAAAGATCAGTTGTTCAATTTACTTAAAGGCTAAAGTTAAATAACCTAATGTGTAAGTCATTTAATTGAATATGCATAAACAATTTATAAAACACATCAAAACATATAGACATATAAACAACAAAACACAAGGGTGTATCAAAAAAAGAGCTTTATCAAAAATTTCATTAAGTCAGCAGTAAATCAAAGAAGCAGGTAAGGCAATGCTGATATGAAGAGCCTAGTAGCAAATCAACAATAATACAGCAAAACCTATAAAAAACATCTATCTCAAGAAGCAAAAGTGAATCAAGCACTGTAGAGATAAGATGGAGGTCGACGTTTCGGTCTCTCTACAACACAATTAACGAGACCATCTTCAGGACTGTTGTCAATAAAAACACTGCTATAAGTTGTGCTGAAATCTGTAACATAAATATTAACAGTTACAAATCCATTTTCATTAGAAACCATTAATCCATACACCCATGTGACAAAACACCACTACAAAAAAACGTGACTTTATGAAGACTGGACATGAACATACAATATACAAAGTTATTTAAACTACACAAATACATGACTAACTAAAGATAGACAAACACTAAGTGAATATAAACAATATCTTACTGCAATTTGACATTTACAGAGAAGCCTATCCATTTTGGGCAAAATTCTTCACTATTGGTGAGCTCACATTATTTGAGCTAGGTTATGCACATCTTGGCGGAGCCTATCTTTTACTTAAAGGCAAACCCCTAATAGAGGCAATGTAGATGAAGTTGTTAGCTTTTGATGGCATATCTAAAAGTCACACACGTGTCCACTTTTGGTTACGACAAGCCTATCAAGGTAGAGTTATACAGGCAAAAGCACTACTGTTACATGTAATGATCAAAAAGATAATATGGATGTTTCACAAACATACCCCAACTAAATGAAACGCCACACTGTTGGTCTTTGGGGCAAAATTACACGTTGAAAGACTGGACCAAGTCCTGCATCAAAAAACTCGTATTTTAGTGCACATATCGTGGCGAAGACGTATACAAAAACTAACCTAGCATAAGGTTATGAACAATTACCTAAGTAAGGGAACACGATCGTCCCGTGGGTGACGACGCCAAGGGTACCCTGGTAAATGGGTATTGGATGGTAAAAGGGCTCAAAGCACGGAGGAGGTTTGAACAACCTGGGTAGTTAAAAAAGAGGAGCAGCTGTCAGTATCATGTCCCTCAGAAAAATTCCACAAGTAAGACAGTAGCCTCGATTAAACCCACCTCTCACGTTTGAAAATTGGTAGACCGAGAGCCTTATCTGATCACAGAGCAGTTGTGTCCATAGATATAGGATCTACAAAGGAAATGGCAAAACCTGCTTAAATAAATATAAGCTTATGGGACAGTGTCTAAGCTCAAATGAGCGCATCGTGGTACATAAATACCTTATGGGCTGGTGCTGTAATTCAACAGATGGTTACGTGGGCGTTTGGCAGCTTCGGGTTTATTTTAACTGCAAAGCCAAAAAAATGGCAAGCTGTCAGTATTCATAATCTAATATAAGCCAGCGCTGTATCAAAAAGCCCTAACTGGCGCATAACGCTTACCTTGAGAATCGAAGTAGGGTCAGAATCAATCTAACTTCAAACACGGGGAAGACCGAGTGAAAAAGCCTGCAACTACCATCGCTTTTTGAGTGCTGGTTTGGAGCGCGAAATAGGACTACGCGCATGTCATTGGTTGCCTAAATTTACGGGCGCCATCTTAGAATGGGTAAACTTTCAAATGAACGGTGTGTGCATTTAAGTCAAAATCAAGTATCGAGCCCTGATTACTATTGCTAATTTGGAAAATAAAAAGTCGGAACATGAGGTATTTTTAAAAAAAAAAAAAACCAATTGCAAAATTAAAATAGAGGGGGCGGTGTTGCAAATGTAGTGTGAAGTACACTTATACATATGCTAAAGAATATAGTCAATGGGCAAATGTGGCAAGTAGGTTGGTGAAACATCCACATTTTACAACCTTCAAAAAAACGCGCTTCGGCACAGCACATCGATTATAGGCGTTTTACAGGGTTGAAAAGATCGCTTAACAAATACAGAGATATCACATTCGGAATCATGAATACTGTCTATGAGAGGACAGCAAGAGCGTGCCATTCTGTGGCTGAATTTAAACCGCGTCTGACAGTATCAGTTAGACAGATTAATTTGCCCTCTCGTAATGAGAGGATTTTGTCAACATTGTTCTGGCGTGTATTAGGTCGGTTGTTCAAACCTCCTCCGTGCTTTGAGCCCTTTTACCATCCAATACCCATTTACCAGGGTACCCTTGGCGTCGTCACCCACGGGACGATCGTGTTCCCTTACTTAGGTAATTGTTCATAACCTTATGCTAGGTTAGTTTTTGTATACGTCTTCGCCACGATATGTGCACTAAAATACGAGTTTTTTGATGCAGGACTTGGTCCAGTCTTTCAACGTGTAATTTTGCCCCAAAGACCAACAGTGTGGCGTTTCATTTAGTTGGGGTATGTTTGTGAAACATCCATATTATCTTTTTGATCATTACATGTAACAGTAGTGCTTTTGCCTGTATAACTCTACCTTGATAGGCTTGTCGTAACCAAAAGTGGACACGTGTGTGACTTTTAGATATGCCATCAAAAGCTAACAACTTCATCTACATTGCCTCTATTAGGGGTTTGCCTTTAAGTAAAAGATAGGCTCCGCCAAGATGTGCATAACCTAGCTCAAATAATGTGAGCTCACCAATAGTGAAGAATTTTGCCCAAAATGGATAGGCTTCTCTGTAAATGTCAAATTGCAGTAAGATATTGTTTATATTCACTTAGTGTTTGTCTATCTTTAGTTAGTCATGTATTTGTGTAGTTTAAATAACTTTGTATATTGTATGTTCATGTCCAGTCTTCATAAAGTCACGTTTTTTTGTAGTGGTGTTTTGTCACATGGGTGTATGGATTAATGGTTTCTAATGAAAATGGATTTGTAACTGTTAATATTTATGTTACAGATTTCAGCACAACTTATAGCAGTGTTTTTATTGACAACAGTCCTGAAGATGGTCTCGTTAATTGTGTTGTAGAGAGACCGAAACGTCGACCTCCATCTTATCTCTACAGTGCTTGATTCACTTTTGCTTCTTGAGATAGATGTTTTTTATAGGTTTTGCTGTATTATTGTTGATTTGCTACTAGGCTCTTCATATCAGCATTGCCTTACCTGCTTCTTTGATTTACTGCTGACTTAATGAAATTTTTGATAAAGCTCTTTTTTTGATACACCCTTGTGTTTTGTTGTTTATATGTCTATATGTTTTGATGTGTTTTATAAATTGTTTATGCATATTCAATTAAATGACTTACCCAATGGCAGGATAGCACAACAGACAAATGGGTGCTTCATATTGTCCAATGAGGTTATCCCCTAACCTTCAAACAGACACCAATACCACTTTGACTGTCCCCTGATTGGCTGACGGAGGACCACCTTGCGCTCTTGCAACAGAAAGTACTGACCCTTCTGGCTAAACGTGTACTTGCGAGGATGCTAGAATCAGAAGTAGGTTGTGGTTGCTACTCCTGCTACTTTATGGTGCCAAAGAAGGATGGAGACCTCCATCCTATCCTTGACCCACACCCTCTCAATTACTTCTTGAAAAAGGAAAAATCCAAGATGCTCACCCTGGGTCTTATCTGCCTTCGAGCAGCTTGTATTGTGCCACCCATGAGAGTCTACTCGAACTGTGACTACAGGCCTGCCATTGCAGCCGGGTTGAGTTGGTGCTTGCACCCTTGACCCTGCTCGCAGGTCAGGTTGCCCCCCACGCCGCACGGCCCCCCCTGTGCGCCCGTGACTCCTGCTCCCTGCTGCCGCTGCAGAGAGTTCGCTGCTGGTGTGCTCTCGTGGTCCCGTGTGCTCCAGTGGTCTGGTGACTGCTTTGTGTCTTTTTCGTCTGTTTTTATTGTATTTTATTCCATTTGCATTGTATTGTAGACAGTTGTTCTGTAGGCGCCCTTAGCGCCCCTTGCCCTCTGTCCCCCCGCTCCCTGCTGCTGCACCCCTGCGGCCCCGCCCCTTTGCCTTCTGTGTCACGTCCCGTCCCCCTACGTCCATTGGCCGCCCCGCTCCCGCCTCTCAGCTGCTCCTCCCTCCCACTTGGCCTCTTATGGAGGACGCCACGCGGCAGTGGGTGTGACCAATGACCCTGCTCGCAGGTCAGTTTGCCCCCACGCCGCACGGCTCCACCTGTGCGCCAGTGACTCCTGCCCCCTGATGCCGCTGCCGAGAGTTCGCCGCTGGTGTGCTCCCGTGGTCCCGCGTGCTCCAGTGGTCTGGTGACTGCTTTGTGTCTTTTTCGTCTGTTTTTATTGTATTTTATTCCATTTGCATTGTATTGTAGACCGTTTTTCTGTAGGCGCCCTTAACGCCCCTTGCCCTCTGTACCCCCCCGCTGCACCCCCACCCCCTTTGCCTTCTGTGTCCCGTCCCGTCCCCCTACGCCCATTGGCCGCCCCGCTCCCACCTCCCAGCTGCTCCTCCCTCCCACTTGGCCTCTTATGGAGGACGACGCGCGGCAGTGGATGTGACCCGTGACCCTGCTCGCAGGTCAGGTCGCCCCCCACGCCACACGGCTCCCCCTGTGTGCCCGTGACTCCTGCCCCCTGCTGCCACTGCCGAGAGTTCGCCACTGGTGTGCTCCCGTGTTCTAGTGTGCTCCCGTGGTCTGGTGACTGCTTTGTGTCTTTTTCGTCTGGTTTTATTGTATTTTATTCCATTTGAATGGTATTGTAGACAGTTGTTCTGTAGGTGCCCTTAGCGCCCCTTGCCCTCTGTACCCTCACTCCCTGCCGCTGCACCCCTGCGGCCCCGCCCCCTTTGCCTTCTATGTCCCGTCCCGTCCCCCTATGCCCATTGGCCGCCCGCTCCCGCCTCCCAGCTGTTCCTCCCTCCCACTCGGCCTGTTATGAAGGACGCCCCGCGGAAGCGCTCAGCGGGCGGGCCGCTGGCACACCAAAGGCACGCCAAAGGCAAGCCCGTCTGCGCCCGGACCGTGCCCAGCGCCAGAACCCCTGGACCCCGCACCCCCCACAACACCCGACACCGATACAACGCCCTCCTCTCTCTAAACACCGGCCGGGACCGTCGCTGCTTCCAGGCCGCCCCGAAGCGCACCCACGGACCCTTCTCCTGCCACACCTGCAACTTCTCCTGTGACAGAACCACCAAGCCTCCAAGGACCGGACCCAACCACCTCCGCTGCATACTCCTTAACACCCGCTCCGCACGCAAACTTGCCGTCGAGCTTTGGGACCTACTTGACACAACGGCCCCAGACGTAGCATTCCTGACCGAGACCTGGTGGAACGAATCTTCTGCACCGGACATCGCCATAGCTATCCCGGACGGCTACAAGATCACCTGCAGGGATCGCGCAACCAGAATCGGAGGAGGAATAGCCATCGTCCACAAGGCCACAATCCAGGTCCACACCCTCGCAGACGACTCTCTCAACTCCGCCAAACACCTCCACTTCCGGATCCAAACCGACCCCAACACCACTCTCAGAGGAACACTCGTCTACAGACCTCCCGGACCCCGGGCCCTGTTCAGCGACTCCATCGCTGACCTCGCCAGCACCCACGCACTCGCCACCACGGACTACATCCTCCTCGGGGACCTGAACTACCACCTCGAAAACAACAACAACACCAACTCCGCCACCCTGATCGCCAACCTCGCCAACCTCGGCCTCTGACAACTCGTCACCAAACCCACCCACGACGCCGACCACGCGCTCAACCCCATCTTCTCCACAAGCACCCACGTCGCCTTCAACCACACCACCAAAATCCACTGCATCCACTTCACATTCAAGAAGGCAACCACACACCGCCACACTCAACAGCTACCTCGCCACTGCTGGGGCAAAATCACAGAGAACCAACTGACCTCCCCCCTCGCCCTGGACCCTCCAACGGACCCCACTGACCCCGACACCACCTCCTGAAACCTCAGACAGTGGATCGAAGTCTGCGCCAACACCCTAGCCCCGCTAAAGAAGCCCTCCATCAACCACTACAGCAAGAAAGCTGCCTTGTTCACCGAAGAACTCCAGACCTCCAAACACACATGCCGGATGCTAGAGAAAAAATGGCTCCAAGACCGCACGTCAGACAACCACCCTGCCCACAAAGACGCCATTCGCAGACACCACCAACTCATCAGAACAACCGAGAGATCCTCCTTCAAAGTCCGCCTGGACAACAATGCACAGATTGCAAAGAGCTCTTCAACATTGTCAAGGAACTCTCCAACCCCAGCGCCAACACCAACGACATCCTGCCCTCGCAAGAACTGTGTGACTCACTGGCCACTTTCTTCCACCGCAAGATCATAGACATCCACAACAGCTTCAATGCACCGCCAGCCCCGACCACGACTGACCCTACCCCGAACACCACCTGCACCAACCAGCTGACATCCTGGGCCCACGTCAACGACGACGAGACACGAAGAATCATGAACTCCATCCACTCGGGAATACCAGCAGACCCCTGCCCACACCACGTGTTCAACAAAGCAGACACCACCATCGCACCCCAACTACGAAAGGTCACCAACATCTCCTTCGACTCAGCGACATTCCCGGAAAGCTGGAAGCAAAGCCGAAATCAACGCCCTCCTCAAGAAGCCCAAGGCGGACCCCAAGGACCTCAAGAACTTCCGCCCCATCTCCCTGCTCCCCTTCCCGGCGAAGGTCATTGAGAAAATCGCCAACATACAGCTGACCGGCCACCTCGAGGACAACAACATCCTAGACCCATCGCAATCCGGATTCAGACGGAACCACAGCACTGAGACAGCCCTCATTGCTGCCACAGACGACATCTGACGCCAACTAGATAACGGCGAAACCTCAGCCCTCATCCTCCTGGACCTGTCAGCTGCCTTCGATATGGTCTGCCACCACACACTAAGAACAAGCCTCCAAGAAGCCGGAATCCGGGAAAAAGTCCTAGACTGGACCACCTCCTTCCTCTCCGACAGAACCAAGAGGGTCCGGCTCCCACCCCACCGTTCCAAGGCTACCAACCTCATCTGCGGCGTGCTCCAGGGCTCATCCCTCAGTCCGACGCTGTTCAACATCTAATGGCCCCCCTTGCTCAAGTGGCCCGCCAACACGACCTGAACATCATCTATGCCGACGACACCCAGCTCATCCTCTCCCTCACCAAGGACCCACACACCGCCAAAACCAACCTCCACGAGGGAATGAAGGCCGTCGCCGAGTGGATGAGGAGCAGCCGTCTGAAGCTGAACTTAGACAAGATGGAAGTCCTCATCATCTGCCCCACCCCGTCTGCCTGGGATGACTCCTGGTGGCCGACAACGCTAGGAACAGCACTGACGCCCATGGACCACGCACGCAACTTGGGAGTCATCCTCGACTCCTCCCTCTCCATGTCAAAGCAGGTCAGCGCCGTCTCCTCCTCCTGCTACAACACCCTCCGCATGCTTCGCAGGATCTACAAGTGGATCCCAATCGAAACCAGAAGAACGGTGACCCAAGCCCTCGTCAGCAGCCGGCTGGACTACAGCAACGCACTCCACGGGGGAATCCCGACCAAACACCTACAGCTACTACAACGCATCCAGAACGCCTCAGCCCGTCTGATCCTCAACCTCCCCCGATGCAGCCACATCACCCCCACCTCATGGACCTTCACTGGCTCCCCATCAGCAAGAGGATCACCTTCAAGCTCCTCACCCACGCTCACAAAGCACTCCACAACTCCGGACCAGCCTACCTGAACAACAGACTCAACTTCTACACCCCCGCCCGCCAGCTCTGCTACGCCAGCTTCGCCCTCGCAGACGTCCCACGAATCCAGCGTACCACTTCCGGAGGCCTATCCTTCTCCTTCCTCGCTTCCAAGTCCTGGAACACCCTTCCCACCCACTTGCGGCAGACCCAGGACCTGCTCATCTTCAAGAAGCTCCTCAAGACCTGGCTCTTCGAGCAGTAGCGGCAGCCACCTCCCCCTCCCCCCCCCCCCCCCCCCCAGCGCCTTGAGACCCTCACGGGTAAGTAGTGCGCTTTAAAAGTTCTGTGATTGATTGATTGATATATCTGAGGTCACTAAATTTAAAACCTATAAGTTACCCCTATGGCAGGCTCTGCAGTCCTGAGGGCATGGTGCTTGGTAATGGTTGAGGGTGCGCCTGCATGAGCGGGACACCCCTACAAACCCCAGAGTTGATTTGCCACTCTTCGTAAGTGCTATAAGCCATTTTAATACATATAGTGGACATCAGTCATTATGAGATATCTAACTATATAGTGGCTGCCTGAACCCGGTCATGTTTGGTATCAAACATGTTGGAATCATACCCCAAAACTGATTCCAGTGTTGGAAGTATGATCCCATGTACTGGGGGCTTTCTTTGGGTTACCCCCTGTACTCCCTGTAACAGCCTTTCAGATAGATCCTGTCATTGTATAGTATGGTATGATATTGTATTGTCCGCCATTGAATAGTGTTGTATGGTATAGTATGGCTTGGCATTGTATAGTATGGTATGGTATGATATGGCATTTCATTGTATAATGCAGTATAAAGTGGTATGGCTTCTCATTGTAAAGTTTGGCATGTTATGGCCTGCCGTTATATATTTTGGTATGGCATTGTATGGCCTGCCATTTCCTACTATGGCATGGTATGGCCTATCATTATATGGTATGGTATGACCGGCTGTTGTATATCATGGTATGGCCTGTCGCTGTATGCTAATGTATAACCTGGCATGTCATTGTGTTGTGTGGTGCTAGGCATTAGTCTGATGTTTAATCCTTATTTTTATGTCTTAGAGTCAGAGAGGTCTTCTTGTTTGAAATACTGGCATCTTGTTTTGGTATTACCGATCATTTGTGGAGGTCTTGTTCGCCGTTCTTCCTACTTACTAGTTGGCTCATTGTTTGTCTGATAAGATCAGTCTTGTAAACATGCATTCCTATTAAAAAAGGTAACAGTTTCTACTGTAATCACAAGTGTATGTGATTTTGGGAGCATCACAGGGGTTCTTATCTTCCCTCATGCTGGTGTTTTCCAACCCCATCTTGTTGTGTATGTCCACAACCAAGGTGGGATGTTTAAATTAACAAGCATTGACAAAGCAAATAGGTTTTGCCTAAGGGAGAGCTATTGGTTTTGTCAATTTCTGTTAGAGATTTTGCATAGCATTGCTGGAAGTTGGGAAACAAAAAGCACTAGAACACAGTCAGTGCTGACTGCATGGCGCAGTGATCCATTTTCTATCGTATTATTCTCTGCCTTAACAAAATAACGAATTATCTTATGTCTGAGCTGAAGTTTTCTGTCTTTGCACCCCATACAGATAGCACCAAAAAGATCCAGCAGAGCACGGAATACATCTTTGTAAAATGTATACACTTAGTAGCGTGACATTTGGGTGTTTTTCATCCTGGCGAGATGGGAGGGAGCAAGTAACAACCGGGGAAGGGCAGACTGGACCTTGGTGGGTGGTGGGGGTTAGGGCAAGCAACAATGAGGGAGGGGGAGGGAAAAAAGGTGCAAGTAAATGGGAAAAAGTACCTCTGAAAGCGACAAGCAGCAGAAGAACACTGGGCAATGGAAGCAGTACATGGGCCATGCTCTACGGTAGGGACAAACATACAATGAGGAACTTAAGCCTGCACTCGCCATTCAAAGAAAGCAAGGGAATGAGAGTGGTGATAAAGCCAATCATTGTAAGTCAACAAAATGTCTTGCCAGTGACAGGGCATGCGCTGCTTAGGGAAGGTAGAGAGGGAGAGGGCAAACCGCCAAAGAGATGAAGGTGCCTGCCAAACATACTTAAGGGCATAAAACAACCAATAGTGCCCTCAAAACACTTAGGGGTGCTAGGGTGAAGGCAGGAGACTGTTTAAGGAAATGGTGGGGATTTGTCCTGCCTGAGGGCAAACACTCTTTACCATGCAGGACCTTTACCATACAGGTAAGTACTAGGCAGGAAAGTATTTGTACCTTTACCACGTAGAACCGTACCACACAGGTAGGTTTTTTAATACCAAATAGCATGCTTTTGATGTTATTTAAAGAAAAAAAGATTTTAATGTTTAGGAATGGGTAGAGTTAAAGGGAGATAAGGGTGATTTTTAGGTTTGGGTGGTGTGTAGAGATAAAGGGAGCTGAGGGTGACTTGATGGTTAGCGTTGGGCAGAGGTGAGTGTGACTTGAGGATTCAGGGGAGGGTAGAGGTAAAGGGAGATAAAGGTGATTTTAGGGTTCTGGGTGGGTAGAGGTAAAGGGAGGTAAGGATACTTTTAGGGGTGGGTAGAGGTCAAGCTCAAGCATAAACCTTTGGAAATCACTTCATGTCTGGTTATGATTGAAACATCCTCTAAATCATAAAAGAGATAACCAACAAATAAGTAAATGTAACACAGCACCAAACGTTAATTCAGAAAAAAACATACTGTATGGCCACAGTCTTAAACGAAGGGAGTATGTTTACATCTTCACCATCAATAAAAGCCCAGGTAGCTGAAATGTATGTTTCAGACATTAGTCACATGTGACAAAGTTTTGTTATTGCTAGTTGTTTGCATTCAGCTCTTGGAAATATCATGAAGAATAAGCTTCAACTCGGATGGTTTTTAGTTGTCTTGTAAGCAAATGCAAAAGGAAATGTACCACAATCCGAGTGCAAGCAGTGCGGAAGAACACTAATCAAGATATCAATCAGTAGTTGGTCCATACTTCGGGAAGTAAAAAAAAACACAGGGAGACAAAGCTAAGGCAAAAGTGTCTGACATGAGCTTACCAATGAAAAAGAAGAAAATATTTTTGACTATGAAGCCAGCCAATGGTAAGTAATGGGCGGGCTAAAAGCACCTTTTATTTTAAAAACAATAGATCGTGGTAAGTGTGCTGTCTCGGGCGAATCCTAAAAACAGGGATGACTGCGGGGTGTAATCTTATACAATTTGTTTGGCATGGTTGTTACTTTGGAGCTGTTTCCGGGTGCTGCTTTATAAAATACCGATATCTTCAGACCCCTAAGAACAAATACTTCAGCATTCAGAGTGGCGGCTTCATGTAGGTATCAAAGGGCTGAATGGTGTTCACTCTATTTGCGAACTGATAAAGCGGCAATTTTTGCACAGTTCTAGATGGGTGATTTTAACAGCACTTCATACATTCACGATCTGCAAACAGCAGTGAAAGAGGGAAACAGGAGTGTGTCTGACCCAGAAAAAACCAAGTTTCTGTGGTTTAGAGTTTACACCAGCATCCTTGCAGTCTGAGGGACCCTGAAGCTTCAAACAGAGACTAGATTTTCTAATAAATTTGCGAATTTAAATAAGAAAAAGTTCATTTCAACCGAATACAACTGTGGGTCTAATCCAATGTAAAATGCAAGCTTGAGTCACACATTTATTTTTTATTGCACCTATGCCTTCTGCAAGAATTTGGCAAAGATGGGCACAGGGAGGCATTTAATGATTTATATTTTGTTTTTGAGAGTGCCCTCTGTTCTTTGTCTGCTGTACATATTTCTATAAACAAAAAAATCCATATTTAAAGAGCACTGCTAGATGAAAACTTACACAGATCGGCCGAGTGCTGTGAAGGAAACCGTTAGTATTTGTGAGATTTCAAAACATGTAACTAGAGATCGCATGAGTGCAGAGAAAAAACTTGTACCAGCAACCCCCAACAACAACACATTCAAATAAGTTGAGAAAAACATGCTGTTGCATTGACTGCTTTAATAAAAAGCTGGAATTGCCAGTTGAAAACAAGAAATTGACATGTAATATTAAATAAGTCCATGGCTAAAATGTCAAAGCACCTCAATCTGAGTGCGAACAGT
Organism: Lissotriton vulgaris; assembly: GCF_964263255.1. Classification (NCBI taxonomy): domain Eukaryota; kingdom Metazoa; phylum Chordata; class Amphibia; order Caudata; family Salamandridae; genus Lissotriton; species Lissotriton vulgaris. Next base: position 262,055,301 of record NC_141700.1, on the reverse strand, counting down.
GGAACAGCACTAATAAAGACATTAATCAGTAGTTGGTCTATGCCCCATTGAAGGAACAAACACATGAAGAGAAAAGGCATGCACAGACCAATAGGTAGCAATGGAATGAAAGTAGCAATGAAGACAGCTAATGAGAATAAGCGTGTAAGTCCCCTTGTAAGTTAAGTTAACAAATGATCTTGCGGCAACAGCGCATGCACTATCTCAGTTGGCACCTACAAACAGAGCAGCATCTTTTAACTCTGCAGATGTTGGTTGTTTGTCGGAAGTAGCAAAGCCTTGTTAGTAACTTGGGAACTAGGTCTATAAACCTTGTTATGGTATTGTATGGTATGGTCTGTCAAGGCATGGTATGGTATGGTATGGTATGGTATAATATGGCCTGTCAATCTATAGTATGGTAGAGTATAGCCCATCATTGTATAGAATGGTATGATATGGTATGGCCTGTCAGTATATATTATGGTTTGGTATGGTATGATATGATCCTCCACTATATGGTATATGATATGATATGGCATGGCTTGCCATTGTATTATGGTATGTAATGATATGGCCTGTCATAGCATGGCATGGTATGAGAATAGAGCAGCATCCATTGACTCTGTGGATCTTGGCTATTTGTCTGAAGTGGAAGAGTTTTGCTAGAAAATTGGGGACTGGGGCTATTAAACTTGGTATGGCCTGTCATTGTATAGTATAGAATTGTATGGTATGGTATGGCCTATAATTCTATGGTATAATATGGTATGGTATGTCTTGTCGTTGTAAGGTAAGTCATGGTAAGGTATGGTATGACCTGTCATAATATAGTGTAGCCTAGTATGGCATGGTATAGGTTGGCCTGTCATTGTATAGTATAATTTGTTGTATCCTGTCAATCTATAATATGGTATGGTGTGGTATTGCATGCCATTGTATTATATGGTATGGCATGGTATAATATAGCATGGCTTGTTTTTGTCTCAGGCGTGATCTAAAAACAGAGATGCATCGTTTAACTCTGCAGATGTTGGCTGTTTTTTGAAGCAGCACAGTGTTGCTACTAACTTGGGGACTAGGTCTAATAACCTTGTTATGATATGGCATGGCCTGCCATGGCATGGTGTGGTATGGCTTGCAATTGTACAGTAGGGTATGGATTGGCCTGTCAATCTATAGTAAGGTATGAAACGGATAGTCATTGTATAATATGGTATAGTATTGTATGGCTTGTCAGTGTATAGTATGGTATGGTATTATGGTTTGTCATTGTATGGTATGGTATGGCATGATATGGCCTGTCGCAGAATGGTATAGTATGGTATGTCCTTGTATAGCATGGCTTGTCATTGTATAGTATGGTATGGTAAGGCCTGTCATATGGTATGGTATGGCCTGTCACTGTATAGTATGGTATGGTATGTTGTAACATATGGTATGGCATATGGCCTGTCACTGTATAGTATGGTAGGGTATGACCTGTCATTGTATAGTGCTATTGACCCTGTTGCTGTTAACTTTGTTATCTATAGCTTGGGGCAATAAGGGCTGTTAATTCCTTTCAAAATTGCTGTGTTGGTAATCAACAGCCATTAGATTACTCTGTTGTAACCAATAACGCGTAGCTCATTATTTGCGGAAAAGCTAAAAATGCATTCACTGACCTGATTTCTCCAAACACAGATCCGGATTTAAGAGTGACAAGCACGGTCTTTCCATCTGGCCCCCCTAACACCTGCACCTGACCGGCTTTGATGATGTACATCTCCCTGCCGATTTCCCCCTGAAAGAGAGGAGAGTGATTTGCTAATTGCATACATGGGAATACTCAGACAATACAACAGACACATTTCAAATGCAAGCACGTGAGAAATAAACAACAAGCGTTTGAGTCACAAGGGGGATTCATTGTAAATCTGCACTCAGAAGTACTTTTCCGTACAGGATCCCATTGATGATTTTTCTTGATTCACATAACACATCTGTAGTGGTAATAAAATGTCATTTTTAAAATATTGCTATTTTCCCAATGCTGATCTGTGCACAGGATATAATATGTTTTTTACAATGGAGATCCCCCCCCCCCATTGCCTATGCCCAAAGAATCTTGGTGGTGTTCCTGTTCCCTTTTTGACTAGAAAAGGTTTGGACGGGGATTGGGAAAGTCCATAAGCTCACATTTTTGTAAACGTTCACAACTCTCAAGGAAATCCAAGCGTTGATCTTCCTACTCCCCAGCTCATTCGTAAAGCTTAAAGTTACTGATTTGTATGCAGCTGTGACGTATAGTTATGCAATACCAAATATAATCACGCTTGTTAGCGATCCTTTAGTAGATACCTTCAAACATAGGCGAGAATGGCTTTGTTAATCAGGCCCAGGTGTGCTCATAAGTATCAGTAATGCATCTCACAGATAAGTTGCACCTAAGAGTGAGCTATGTATTTCTGCTACTTCACATACATTTCCTAATGTGATATATATACACATCAAGCACTCCATAACATGCACACACAATGGGTTTCACAGATGCAAACAACAGTTTGGCCACAGACCTTGCTGCATGCCCTCTGCACTAAGCTATTCCATAAAGTCAAGGGCAAATTCAAAGGAGTTATATTTTTCCTACACTCACAAGTATACTTTTTCAAATGTGGGAAGAGTTCATCCACTAGGAAAAATAAGTAAATAATCCACATATGTTTTCTCACCCTTGTCCAGGAGACAGTCCTTCCTGATTTAGACGATTGTGGACTATAATTACTATCTTCTGCCTTGTTTTTCAATTACCTAACTGTTCCAAGGAAATCTGCCTCTTGGTTGGATTATTCATCCTTCTCTTACCTCTTTCAGTATACATTAATGGTTCTTAGAGAATGGCAATCAATGACTCTCCGGCCCTCTCAATTTGAGATCCTTGCCAAAAGTAGGACTTGATTTAGCATTGACAATGGAGAATCCTCTGATTTTGTTGAGGAAGTTCTAAAAGGAGAAGAGAATTCACCAGTGTAATTTCCTCATCCATAATATCTATGAAGTTGAAGAAATGTTACTGTTATATTCTCTGGATTTAACTTTTATGCCCAAAATTGGAAGTTTTAGTTCGATCATCCAACTCTAAACCAGGTCTTTAATCTTTATGCCTCTGGTGACGATCTAGCTACCAAAACTGTGATAAGGGACCATATATTGAAGGATATAGCAGGTACTGGGCACACGTGTAGAGATAAACAGTATTGGTACTGAGAGATTTACATAAAATAAAGTTGACACCGGTAGTGTAACAAACATGTTGTTTATGTAGATGTTTTCTTCAGAACATATAACGCCAGTCGACACGTGTTTCGTCAACAGGGGGATACCCTTGACTCTTTAGGGCTGCATAGGCGTGATGAGCGAATCTATTTACCAGTGATAGTTCCAACCCGGTTGACGGGTATAAAAGGAGCCGTAGGTACGGTACGATTGGATGAAGGTACAAACGCAGAAGGGTATGTCTGTGTGGCCAAGACCTTGTGGTATCCAGTCTCGGCCGTGCTCGTCTGTCTGAATGCAGAGACGAGCACCGCCGAGACCGGATACCACAAGGTCTTGGCCACACAGACATAACCTTCTGTGTTTGTACCTTCATCCAATCGTACCGTACCTACGGCTCCTTTTATACCCGTTGACCGGGTTGGAACTATCACCGGTAAATAGATTCGCGCATCACGCCTATGCAGCCCTGAAGAGTCACAGGTATCCCCCTGTTGACGAAACACGTGTCGGCTGGCGTTGTATGTTCTGAAGAAAACATCTACATAAACAACATGTTTGTTACACTACCGGTGTTAACTTTATTTTATGTTAATCTCTCAGTACCAATACTGTTTATCTCCACGCGTGTGCCCAGTACCTGCTATATGTTGTTCGAGTGCCAAGGGTTCTCATCTTTAGCTCATTAAGAGGTTTAGGGTATTCCTCCACACTGGCCGCACCGTGAAAATCTGTATAATCTTACCACTCTCCAACCATTTGTACTACTGCTTGAGCGCCAGTGTCCTTCCCACTCCCAAACCCTACGCAGGCCTTCCATATATTGAAGGATAATAGCAATGAAAGTTACTATGCTTGGAAATTGGATGAGTTCAAGATGTGATTCACTACCTGAGAAAATGTGTTTTTAATTGCCCTAATTATGTATTTTAAAACCCAAACTTTCAAATAAATTGTCCAAGAACCCATTGGTTTTAAAGGTAGTTTAGAAGGAGTACTTGTTATATATTCCAGAAGTTCCATGGGGTTAAAAGCAATTCCCAGCGTATTGGGAAGGCTGGACCCCAAAACCCATTCCAAAGGATGGTGGAAAAACAATTCAAACTTTATCAAAATTTCCCTCAAAATTCATCAAATAGTCATGCATTTTACAAGCAGTTCAAATAATTAGGGTATGTAGTTTCACCTGTCCTCATTTCATTTATCAACATGTATCAGTCACTTTTGCCTCACACTTCATTTCACTTTTCTACCCAGGCACTTTCTAAGCAGATTCTTAAATCCTATAATATGACTGGTAATCTGCTTGGAAGAGGAAGGGTGATAAATTATATAGATCTGACAATCTTGGATAGTATAAAGCAGGGCTGTTCCCTTATGTTAGAAATATCTCACATGCCCGGACATGGAAGCCATCATTCTGGTTACAGAAACCTTATAGGTTCAGATAAAAAAAAAGTTTCCTAATGGTATACTAATATTACAGGTGTTGACATCGGGCAGCAGTTGCTATAGCAGTATAAAAGCCTCCACATCTGTCATAATATAAAACCCATAGCACAAGTGCCCTCTGACACCAAGGAAACAACAACAGCAAGAGGTATCTACAACTAATTATGAAAATTCATTCACATATCAGCTTTAATTATCATATGGCAATGCAGTATAATTCAGCACTCATATATCAGCTTGACTTTTTCTGAAACCATACATATTCAGCTAAAGAACAGCAGTTTTCATTTAAGTCCAGATACTAAATTTTCAGCAAATGTTTGTAATTTTCAGAAAATAACTTTTTGACACCCAAGTATCAGCTTTTAATTTGATTTTTTTTTTTTAATGCATGACGTTGGATCCCAAGTATCAGAATGTTTTTACGCTAAGTATCTTGTACAGCACTCCAATGTCTTTTGGCTAGCTACATACTTTACAAATAATATATACATACATACTTACACACATACTTAGGGTATTCACATATACTAGTGCTCCAGATGGTAAGTAATGATTGATTGAGTAATGGATCTGCAAGCACCAATACGGCTCGCTATGTGCTGAGTAATTGTGGTTTTAAATTTTGCTTACTGTATTTTAAAGTTACATTTTGCTTCTTTCCTCACTCGCATTTTAAAAATATAACTTTGCGTCAGAGAACCTTTTGTTCTCCTTCCTTTGATCTTACCTGCCGGTTTCTTGTAAACACTGTGTGTCCTATTGTAATGCTTGTGTTGGTCACTCCCAAGATGGCCGTGCTTTAATCTCGTGCTCCGTTGCATTCCAGACTCTCGGGGTGCTTGCTAGACAGGGCGACACTCTTGCCGCCTCGCTCGTTGCTCTTGACACCTTAAATAGCATCCCGAAGCAAGCTGTGAGTACGGCTCGCTATGTGCTGAGTAATTGTGGTTTTAAATTTTGCTTACTGTATTTTAAAATTTAATTTTGCTTCTTTCCTCTCACCCGCATTTTAAAAATATTACTTTGCATCAGAGAACCTTTTGTTCTCCTTCCTTTGATCTTACCTGCCGGTTTCTTGTAAACACTGTGTGTCCTATTGTATTGCTTGTGTTTGTCACTCCCAAGATGGCGGTGCTTTAATCTCGTGCTCCGTTCCATCCCAGACTCTCTGGGGGGGGGGGGGGGGGGGGGGGGATTGCTAGACAGGGCGACACTCTTGCTGCCTTGCTCATTGCTCTTGACATCTTAAATAGCGTCCTGATGCAAGTGCGCAGCGGGCGTGCCGATGGCGCGCTGGAGGCGTGCCAGAGGCAAGCCCGTCTGCGCCCGTCCACGCCCTGACGCGACCAGCGGCCAGCAACTATGCCGCAACTGACATAAACCCTCCTAGTCAACTTACGTATGCCGTGGAAGAGCTTTTGCTACTTAGAGGTAATGTCTCCTCATTTTGCACTGCGTGCAATTTATCACTAGTCAGTTTTAGATGTGCTAACTGTGGTTTTACGCTAGGCTTGAAGTACTCTAATTCGGGTATCCTCGCATCTAAAGGCAGGGACACTACCACACAACACATTCTCTTCCCAAAGGCAGGCAAACACCTACGCTTCTGGAGCATCAATTGCCGCTCCCTTCCTAAGAACAAAACACATATATTTGATTTTCTGACCTCAGAGACTCCTGATGCTTTGTTCCTAACTGAAACCTGGCTCCATACCAGTTCAGGCCCAGATGTCGCTAGCACCCTTCCCCCTGGCCACGGTACAAAAGGGGGTGGTGGTGATGGACGGGGCATCTGAATCAATCAAACACTCAGACCCAGTCAAAAGATCTGGGTTTAATCCATCACCGGCCACGTCATTTCTAGAAGGGACAGAGGAATTAAGAAAGGAGGTGGGATTGCTGTAATTTTTAAGGATATCTATTCCGGTAAATTTGAGCCCCAACCTTTTCCAGATTGTGAAGCCGCGCTGTTCAAACTGGCTGTTTCCCCCCAAATGACCCTATCTGGTATGCTTATCTACCAACCCCCGGGGAACCCTAAGAATTGGTTGTCTACATTCCCTGACCTAGTGGCCCGCTCGCTATGAAGGCTGCCAATTTCACCATTCTGGGGGACCTTAATCCTCACTTAGAAGACCCCCTGGATATTCGGAGCTCAACTTTTCTAGCTGATCTTGAAGCTCTCAATCTGTTGTTAAATAATCAGGGTCCCACTCATCAGGCGGGTCACCTCTTGTATCCTATTCTGTCCAGCATTGTGTGGGACTGCAGTCTACCTGCGCTTCCCTTTTGGCGGTCAGACCACTATACCGTCCGATTCAGATTAGTATCCTCGGGGGCATTGCGCCTGCTCGCAGAGATGACGCAGTCTGAAGAAGGCCCTAGAAGAAGCTAGACTTAGATTCCCTTAATAAGCTTTTAATGGTGAACCCTCCGGACATCAATTTACCTTGTTGTTCTCAAACTCCTGCAGTGTCTTACTGGTTAGCTAAGTCTATTTAGACCTGCCTGCCCTTGGTATTAAAAAGTAGTTCGACTCACCACTCTCCTACCTTATGGTTCAATCATGAGCTAAAGGCCATGAAATCCAAGTGCAAGCACTTGGAAAGAAGATGGCAAAAGACCTACACCCTCAGCGGCAAATCTGATTATAATGTCGCCTTAAACACTTACCATCGGGCCTGTAAAGCGGCAAAAATCTCCTTTGTCTCGAATACCATCACCAATTCATTGAACCGTCCACGGGCTTTATTCTTCATGGTCAAAAAGTTGGCTGGATCAAATACTGCTCCGATGCCACCTGCCCTGGACGAGACTCAATGCAAAAACATTGCAAACTATTTTATCTCTAAGGTCGAGACGATACACAGCTCATTAAAAACTCCCAGTCCTGCGAATTTAGTAAATACCCGGCCTGACATGACTTGTGGGAGCTACCATTTCTCAGCAGCCACGATTTCCATATGGTCTCCCTTCGAGGATAGATCTTTCTTAGATTGCCTAGCTAGGGTAAATCTGGCTCTCCTTTAGACCCTCTCCCTGTTAACATCTTGCAACAGCTTTCGCCAGAGGATCTTGGAGTTCTTAGAGCACTTCTAAATGCATCCTTAAGTGAAGCCTGCGTTCCCCTAGATTGGAAGCATGCAATGGTTGTTCCTTTGCTAAAAAAGCCAGGAGATGATCCTTCGATTATGTCTAATTTCCGTCCAATTTCACTGTTGCCGGTCCTTTCCAAAATCTTGGAAAAACACGTCAACTGCCAGCTCTCAGCTCATGTGGAAAGCTCAGGTTTCTTACATCCATCCCAATCAGGATTTAGAACCCATTTTTCTATAGAAACCACTTTGCTGGGGGTCACTGAGAAATTGCGTTCCTGCCTCGATCGGGGGGAGACGACGGCGCTCATTTTACTTGATCTGAGCACCACATTCAATACTGTGTCTCATACCATCCTTCTAAAGTCTCTCCGGTCGGCAGCAGTCGAAGGGCCCGCTCTAATCTGGCTGGCCTCCTTTCTTAGTGACCGCACATTCCAGGTTTTTTCCTCTAAATCTTCATCTACTGTCCGGTCATCTGCGTACGGAGTTCCCCAGGGGTCCACTTTGAGCCCTATGTTCTTTAATATCTATGTGAGACCCCTGGCGGAGGCGGGGTTAACCCTTTACTCGTACGCCGATGACACGCAAATTATTTTTTCCTTGTCCTCTACGAAGGAAGGTTCCTTTTCCTCCCTTCAGGTGGGGCTACGGTGGGTGTCGGAGTGGATGTGTGCTAACCTATTGAAACTAAACAGAGACAAGACCGAGGTTGTTATTCTAGGTAAACACAAGCATCTTTGGGGTCCTCAACATTGGCCACTGGAATGGGCATTCTTCCCCAACCTGTTACCCAAGTTCGTAATCTTGGGTTTATTATTGATAACAACCTCTCAATGCGGCAACAGGCGGTTAGTGTTGCCGCCACTTGTTTTACCATTCTAAGATGGCTGCGGAAGATCATCTGGATGCTTCCAGACTCCACTAAAAGAACGGTAGTCCAGGCACTGGTCACCTCTCGCCTGGACTACGGTAACGTTCTGTATTTAGGTGGAAGTCAGGAGGTGCTGAGGAAACTCCAGGTGGTCCAGAACTCTGCAGCTCGTCTCCTATGTCATATCCCAAGGAAATTATCCATCTCTCCCTTCCTTCGGGACTTACATTGGCTCCGCATTGACAGTCGCATTAAATTCAAGACCCTATGTTCGGTTTTTAAAATCAAGCAAGGGACCTCCCCAGCTTATCTTCAGGAGCTTGTCCATCCATATGTCCCTTCTTGGTCTTTACTCTCAGCCACTCAAGGCAATCTCGTAACTCCTAGTTGTAGACTTACCAGAATGGGAGGTCGCTCCTTTTCATTTCTTGGCCCTAGATTATGGAATTCCCTTCCTAGTTTCATGAATCTCTCTACCTTAAGTTTAGGCGAGATCTTAAGACCTGGCTTTTCTCTCAGTGACCAGCTTGCCATCCACTCAGTCTGCAGTAGTAGACATGCCTGCACCGGGAAACCCTGCCTAGGGTAGCTGTGCGCGTTATAAATTCAATTAATAATAATAATAATACCAACACAATATGGCAGTTATGGCTGTTAAATCCCAGGCTATTCACCAGAGATCGGGAATTCCTACGATATACCAGGGATGCCCATCAAGAGGAATGGGTTGCAATAATATGTCAGAGATTGCCAGCAATAATCACAACTATGATATCAACGTGTGTCACAAATATTAGAAATGCAGATTCTAGTAGCCAAGGGCGTTGTCTCCCAAGAGCAGAGCACACAGATGTTCAAATGACAGGCAAGCATAAAGTATCTGACCCAGGGGAAACTGAGAAGAAGAGCTAGGTAATAGATAAACATTGGTCCTGATATGAGCCAGGGGCACTCCAATACACATCTGTCAATGTGACAAAACAGGTATACAGTGTAACACCATGTATTGTCAGATATATAAACTGCCAAACGTTTAGTTATTAGAAACATATAAAATAACAAAGAACTATGCATACTGACGACTGTAGACTAGTCGGGAGCATGCCACAAAGGGTGAGCTTGACAATCTCCACAATAATGAAGCCAAGAGAAGGAATGAGCAGATAGCTGGAGCGCCAGGAAGGTTTTTAAAGCTGGAGACGGCAGGATTGTATCCAGGAGTGTCTGAGAAAGTAAGTGCAGAAGAAATGAAAAATTCAAAGGGCACACGATGGGAGATTGGGAGAAAATTGGGTTGACACATGAAGGAATATCATCAAACATACCATTGACAGACAAAGCAACACATGTTAAAAAGGTATTTTGACCAAATATTGTGTGAAAAAATTGATAGACACAAATATTGTGATGTCAAAATATCATGGGACAGAATATAGGAGGTAAGAATATAGGCTTCTTAGGTCTTTTATATAGTTTTTTTTAAATAGTTTTACATAACATTGTTTTTTAATTATTTAGTTAAGTTGTATTGTTTTTTGTGATACAATTTATTATTTTAATGTTAAGTATGCAAAATTATGTTTTAGTGTTTTTTATGTAGTAGTAAAGTTTAGGATTCTTTTTATTTTATGTCAATTTATTTATCTTGGGCAGGTTGTTGGGTGTTTAGTGAAATACAGTGGGAAGCATTTAAAATGTTTATTTTTTAATTGATTATACGGTTTTATAAGCTTTATTTTGTTTTGTTATTTTTTGTTATTCTGTTAATAAGCTAATTATATAAAAATGTTTTAGCTGTATACGAGATATGGTAATTTCTTTTACTTCTTAATTGGTTAACTGGATTAGTGTGTTAATTGTTAAATTGTTTTAATAATGGGAATATCAAATAATCATGTATGTTTGAGTTTTGTGTTTAATATTTCGTTTTACAGTTTTATCATATTTTCAAATAATGTGTATTTGTTCTGTTATTAATTTAATTTGTTTTTGTGGTTGTTGGAATTTTAGGATAATGGGGTGGGAAGTACTTTAAATATATATTTGTAATTGATTAAACGTTTAAATCATAATTTATATATATGGTTTATGTTCATTTGGTTTAACCTACTGTTTCTTATGTTGGAGTGGCAACAATAAATTGAACACCTCGAAAGTACAATATTTTCCCTTCTATTGCTTATGTTGGAGTGCAATAGCAAATCTGACCAGCCAAGGTCCAACACCTTCCCTATTGTTGCTCAGGTTGAAGTGGGAGCAGTAAAGCTTACCCCTCCAAATCTAATTTGTTAACTGTAGGTGAGTAGGTGGCTGCATGATCCCCCCCTATGGGTGAGGGAGTAGGTGTGTGAGTAGCTCTATGGGTGACTGACAGTATGTGAGTGGCTTTATGGGTGGATATATCAGTGGCTGTATTAGTGTGAATTGGAGTGTGAGTGGCTGTAAGGATGACTGAGGGGATGTGTGTGTAGACCTATAAATCAGTGAGGGGGTGTGTAAGTCATGGTATGGGTGTGTCAATGGTTTTGAGAATGGTAGTGTGGAGGTTGAAGTGGGTGTATGAAACGTTATATTGAGGGGTGACTATGAGTGGGTGCATCAGAGATGTTGTAGATGATGTCATCAGTGATGTCATTTGAGATGTCATCAGCGATGTAATCAGTGATGTCACTGCCCATGTCATGAGTAATGTAATATGTGAGGTCAAAAGCAGTGCATTGCGGGTGCACGATTTATGGTTAGCTCAGCTAACTATAACTGCTATATTTCTCTGGCTTTGTACGAGTGAAACCTGAGCCTAATTATAACGTCTCTGTAACCTCTACTTTTTTCAGTGAATTTGTAAGGTTTTTTCTTTCCATTTCCTAGTAATAACATCCCTGTTACCTTTGTTTTTTTCAGTGAATTTCTATGTTTTTGTAACTAGTAGTCAAGTTTGCAGAAAGGTGAAGAAAGAAGGCTAGGCCCTGACCAGCTCTCAGGAATCCTACTGCGTAGGACTTACAGGAGGGCTTCTTGGCCTCCAAGGTCCATCGGGAGTAAAGTGGACTTCATCCCTTAACCAGTAGTGCACCACTAGCCGCATTTCCAGAGTGGTAGAGAAAGGGGCGTGACCTCTGAAGACCACTTACAAATGCCTTTGTGTAGGACTTATTGGAGATAACAGGGGGGTAGTTGGCCCCAAGGATGTCTTTGGGGGCCAACTACCCTTCCTATTACCTCCAGTAAGTCTCACACAGCAGGATTACTGGGACCTGATAGGAGGCCATGCCCCCTTTCTCAACCACTCTGCAATTGCGCCTCCTGGCGCACTACTAGTATGAGGATGAAGTCCCATTGGCTCTTAAGGGTCCTTGTGGGCCAACTACCACTCCTGTTACCTCCAGTAAGACCCACACAGGTAGATTGCTGAGAAGTCGTCAGAGGCCATGCCCCCTTTGGCCACCCCTCTGCAAACGCTCCTCCTGGCACACAACTCATTTAGGGAAGAAGTCCACTTTAGTCCTGAGGCCCTCAGGAGGCAAGGGGGCCTCATACCCCCACAATCTGTGCGCTGAGAGGCACATTTGCAGAGTGGTGGGGAAAGTGGGTGTGGCCTCCGACCAACTGTCATCACTCCCACTGGGTGGGGCTTACTGGAGGTAACAGGAGGTCTTGTTGGCCCCTAAGGACTACCTGCAGAATAGTGAAGAAAGGGGGCAAGGCCTCGGGTGATTTGTCAGCTTTTTTTTATTTTTGTTTTTTAAGAAGGGGGCAGTGCGGCCCCCTTCCCAAGACCATTGTGGAACCTGGGGACGCCCTTCCCAAGGCCTGACCCTTTAAATTTTTTTTAATGAAAACCCCTACCCTCCCACCTGACCTTTATTTTTTTTCATAATTCAAAGGAAGTGGGGCTACGTGACTCTCTTCTGGGGCTGATTTCGGCCCCAGGGACCCCATCCCGCCGGGGCAAGGCCTTTTCTTTTTTTTCCTTTAAAGGCAGGGGGTACGAGCGGCACCACTCCCAGGCCTCTATTGGCTCAAGGGACCCCATCTCCAAGAGCCAGGCCACTTCACTGGGGACCGCGGGAAAGCCTGAAGGCCCCCACAGTCCCTGTTGGCTCTCCGCCTGCTGCAGGAGCCGGCATTGCTGTTACACACAGCCCCCCGCATTGCTCATATTTAGCCCCAGGGAGGTGGCGGTCCACGGGGCAGCGGGAGTGCCATGAGGCTCCCCCACATATATTAATGTTACTGCCCTTGGGAGGTGGTGTTCTGCTGGGCTTTGAATGCCCCCAGGATCTGGCCCACCCAGGGGCTTATAGTAAACGAAGCGAAGGACCCCACACTTTGTTTTTTTAAAAAGTTGCTGTGGATCCACCAGCAAGTCGTCGGCAAAATAAACAAAAATGCTACTCACTCCGGGGGGTTCCTGAGGGACCCCCCACAATATCTGAGGCGGTCAAGGTATTGCTACCCTGCCCCCATTTCTTTTTTTTTTTTTACTGTTTTTCTGGGACTCGGCTTGAGTCCCAAGATGGTTTCCAACACTTCCTGTTAAAGTGTTGACAGCCAATCAAATTTTAATAGGATTCGTGAGTCCACTGCAAGGCCTCGCGTCCCCAGATATCTATATTTGTTAAAGATAGATATCTCAAAAACTATTGAACGGATTTACACAAAATCACAAAAGCCCGCTTTCTGGACCAACATCTAGCTTTCCGCTAACTTTGACGTAATTCCATTCAGCAGTTTGGGCTGTAGTCGTGTTAAAAAAATGAAAAAACCCCATAGACTTAACATGAGAAAATTGTTGTTTTGGGACTGTAGTACCGCACAGACTATTGGCTTTGTCAATGGTTGTTAATTGAATAAGATAAATATGCAAGAACTATGGCTTTGTTGTATATAATATTGAAAATACTTTAGTTTTGAATTGATGAGACTGTGAAAGAACTAAAACAAGTCTCTTTGGAGTTACACTAAAGGCAGTGAAGAGTGGCACTGCTGCAGAGTTAAGATTATTTTTTCACCCTGAGGGTGAGGTCAAAATGGAGAGCCCGATAGGAAACCGTTGCAGCACCTGCTTTGTAGAGCTGCTGGTGCTGAGCACCGACAAGACCCGGCTCACTTAAAGCCCTGCTTAAAGGCATCCCACTGCACCCCACTTTCTTTTCGAGGTTCACACAATCCCGGCAATTGTATTATACCACTTACATCCTCCACCACAGATCTTAACAGCTCCTCCCCGCACGCTTTACATCCTCTCTCGTAAAACACCTATTTCAGGATTTTAATTTTACACCCCATTAGATCCCTCCCCACGTTCTCACCTTCTGCACTTGATCATGGTTGAGCTCGGTGAAGAAATACGCTAGTAGGTGGGACGCGTTCATGACTTAAAAAGCCCGGGCTCAGCAAACGCGGTTGTCTCCTCACTTGCCGGCTTTCTACAATGTGCTTCTTTCAGGCAGTCCCGGCCATCCCTCGCGGTTTCTCTGGCTGTTGCTGCGGGGAAATTCTTAGTGACAAGCCGTTGACTTCAAAAGCCGGAAGAACGTCGTCAGTCAGAAGTCGCACGTCTGTTACAGTTTCTCAACAGCACACGGAGCGCCTCAAATGCTTTCCCTCCTAGATGATTTGGCAATGGCCCCCTAAGATTTCAATTAAGTTGTTAGTCTTGTAGCTATGTATACAAAGCATCAGCTGCGGCCTCCTGAAGGAGGAGGGCGTTGGGCTGCGCAACATGGTGCCAGCATACAGCCCTGGAAACACTCATATTCAGTTGAAGAAAGCTCCGGTGCCAGGAAAGCAGAGTGAGTGCGATCCGATGGTAGTTTAAACAAGCGTGCCCGCCTTGCGCTGAAAAAAAACAAGTTTGACGAGGAGAGGAGGAGGCAGCAGGCAGAGGGGAGAGAGGAGGGGACCTGCGCCTGTTTCCCTTGCGGGAGTGAGCAGGAACCATCTGTTAATTAAAAACAGATGATTTCAAAGCTCGCTTCCGCAAGGGAATCGCCAAACGTGCATGTGTTGCCATTTAAAGCAATGCAATGCGTGCACGTTTTTGCCCCAAAAAGTGAATCGATTACTAAAGGTTTCCTCCATGCGCGCTGCACAGGCGAGACCTAACAAAAGGAGGAACAATAAAGAAAAATAACCTTCTCCTGGCTTTGTTAATTACGCGCCTTGTTCCTTCTACACTCCAGAGAGGACAACACGGACCCCCCTTTTTTCTCAGCCCTCGCTTGGCCGATCACCCCAAACTTTCAACAGAGCAGCAGAACTAAAACAGGAAAGATTTATGAAAATTTCATGGAGATTCATCAAGAGGCGCCAAAGTTATTGGCAAAACAAAAAACGCTTTTCCCATAGAAACTTTTGTCCTAACTGTAACTACCTAGGTGGTAGGTTATTAATATACATAGATATATGTATTACAGATTGATAGTAACCACTTTACAGTTATAGTTAGGGTAGCCAGACATAGAAATTCCTTAGATATTTGACCATTACCAACTTAGCGCCGATTTGAAAAATCTCCACAAAACCTTGCAGACCTATTTATTTTTCTACAGTGGTGGATGATTCAAATATTCACTGTAATTGGTCAAAGAGGTGCAATAATAAAAGGGGGCCCCCCAAACGTGATTTGGCACCAATGCATTTTCCGTAGACTTCACGTAGCGGCCACCAAACACCCCAGTCGTATGTGCATTAAATTTGGAAGGACTGTAGATTATGGTGTACAGATGATCCTTTTGGGGATTACAGGGAATTAGGATAATTATTTTTTAAGTTATAAGGCATTAAAACTTAGTGATACATGTTTTCACACAATTTTGTGGCATTTCGCAAAACTACAGCGGTACATAGCAATTACAAGGCATTATGTGATTGGGTAATGGCTGTCTTCATAAACATTAAAGGCAGCCATGTTGTTTTAGTACACTTTGGCTTTGGCTGTGTTCAGCATAAAGGCCTTAGATATAGTTAAGTATTACATAGTTTTTTTTTGCCTATTACCACTTTATTAAAGTGGTAATAGTAGGGAAAATAATTGATATGTTTCTATATCTTTTAATGAAAATGTACTGCGTACCACGGTTGCTTCCTTGAAAGTACCTCAGTACTTCAAAAAAAATATATATATATATATATCCTCAGGGGGACACATAAATTACTTTGTGAATCCAATATAGTCCACTTTTGGAGGTTTATTGATGATATCTTCATGATATGGAAGGGCACTGAAGAGTCAGCCAGAAATGTTGTTGGGCTTATCAATGACAATGACCTGAATCTTCAGTTTACGGCAGATATAAGTAAATCAAAGATCCAATTTCTTGATGTTGAAATTTACGTGACCAACAATGTAATCCAGACTAAGTTGCATAGGAAGAAAACTGCCGGGAACACACTTTTGCATGCCAAAAGTGCGCACCTGGGGCATTTGATCCGTAGTATACCGTACGGGGAATTCTTAAGAATGCGCAGAATTTGTAGCTCTGAAGTAGACTTAGAAACATGTCAAATAGAAGCCCATGAAAGATTCCTTGCTCGTGGGTATTGTCCTAGAGTGTTAGAGCAGGCTAGGAATAAGGCTAACAGTCACAGTAGAGAGGAATGCCTGAACACCTTGGCTGGATCTAGGAAGAAAAGCACATTGACTGATACATCAGATCCCACCGCTAAACAGGAACAGATTAGACTGATCACCACGTTTAATACTGAGGAAAGGAAAGTTCGGGGTATCATTAAAAAACATTGGCCTCTGCTTAAAACAGACATAACCCTGGCACAACTACTACCTGAGGAACCAGCTATTACCTTCAGAAGGGCACCCTTTATGAGGGACGCCCTAGTGAAATCCAGTCCAGAGGTGGTCAGTCCTACGAATTGGCTATCCAATAAAACAGGATTTCACAAATGCATATCCTGCAGAGCATGCAAATTCGGTGTTAACACCAGTGAATACTGCACTGCATTTGATAATAGTCCTATTAAGATCCAAGGACTGTTTAATTGCCATACAGAATATGCGGTTTACGTACTAGAGTGTACGTGTAGGTTAAAATATATTGGCTGCACGAAGCTGCAGGTTTTTAACCGCATTCTGCAGCATTTAAGGGCAATTGTGAACTCAAATGATAGTTATCAAGTAGCCCGTCATTTCAAATTGGTCCATGACAAAAATTTGAATGACATGAGTTATTATATCATTGATGCAGTGCCTAAAAATATAAGAGGGGAAATAGAGAAAAGCAGCTCAAGCAGTTAGAATCTAAGTATATCCTTTTATTGGACACGAGGATTCCTAAAGGTTTGAATACAGGGGAAGACCTACACAATTTTCTTTAATTAGGAGGTTATGGTAGTGTATTCCCTATATGTTACCGTAGTATGCACAGCAAGATGAGTGCTACAAAAAATCATGGGACGGCTGGTTTTGGGCAGAATTCAGGCCTGGATGGATAATGACAATATTTTGAGTCACCTCCAGGCTGGTTTCCGCCCAAAAACAAGTACCATAGACCAGGTTTTCCGGTTTATTATGTTATACTGGTGTACCGTGGTCCTGGAAAAGGGTACTTTGTATGCCGTATTTGTTGACTTAAAAGCGGCTTTCGACCTGGTCCCTCGTAATACACTATGGAAAGTTCTAGCGGAGCTGGGGATGGCACCTGAATTGCTGAGCTTGATTGTCCGTCTGCATGAGGATACCTTTGCTCGGGTTTGGTGGGGTTGCCAGGGGGAGGTTACAGACCCCTTTCCGGTGGAGCGTGGAGTGAGGCAGGGATACGTTATGGCGCCAACCTTGTTCTCGCTCTTTGTGAATGGGGTTGCGGATTTCCTCTCCCTGGTCCCGACTGATGCCCCTACGATGTCTGGTGAGCGGGTCCCGATCCTCATGTTTGCGGACGACACTCTCATCATTTCAAAGACTCCGAGTGGACTCCAGCAAGCACTGAAGCGGTTTGAAGATTTTTGTTTGAATAGAGGCCTAGAAATAAACACGACAAAAACTAAGTATATGGTCCTGACCGGCTGTAAAACGTGCGGGACAAATAGACCTTTCAGAGGGCTGATTAATATGAATGGTTCCCCGCTGGAGTGGGTAGATGCCTTCACCTACCTGGGGGTTACCCTTCAGAGAGACCTGGGGTGGTCTAGCCAATTGGACATTGCGGTGCTAAAACTCCGCCAGCAGGCAGGCATCCTTTTGAAAAAATTCACCTCCTCAACAACAAAGCCCATTAGCCCCTTATTGGAAGTATACGGGATGAAGGTCTTAGGTTCGGCCCTATATGGAGCCGAACTCTGGGGCTTTGAAGATCTAAGAAAGCTAACGCTAGCTGAAAATGAATTCCTTCGAAAAGCTACTAGCGTTCCCACAAGTACCCCGTTCATACCGCTAATGTGGGATCTTGGAAAAAAGGCGGTCCAGGATCTTGCCTTTCTGCGGCCAGTACTTTACTGGCGCCGTTTATGGACTACAGAAGAACTACAGCATTATGCCCAGGGTCTAAGGGAGATAATGGCTAAGGACACGTGCCATAGAATACATTGGCTGAAGGCCATTAGATCGATACTCTTCAAATTAGGAATGAGAGATCTATGGGGGGACCCGGAAAACGCTCAATTTCCCTCTAGAAAATCCCTAAAAGAAAAGTATTGGGAGATGGTGATCACAGAAGAGAGGTCAGAGGGTCTCTCCTCACACTTAACTGGTCGTTTCATGGATATTAAAGCCCAACCAAAACTGGAACAATATTGGGACATTATTGGTAAACCACAGGATCGCAAGCTCTATTTCCAGCTTAGGGTAGGATCACTCCTAGTAAGATCTTTTACAGTAAAATGGGCAGATAAAAGTGGTAACGACAGATGTCCTAAGTGTGGGGAGGAACAAGAGTCATTAAGTCACTTTTTATTCTTCTGTCCTCTGTATACTGCCCCCAGAATGATGTGGATGAAGCCTATATGTAAACTGCTTGGGATACGCAGGCATGCTGAGGCTTTTAGAATTCTAACTACAGATCCGACGCCTAGAATTGCTGTTGCCGTGGCTAAATTCTTGAGATGGGCTTGGGTAATCCGCACAAAACATACAGCGGTAACTATGTGAAGATTAAGCTGTTTTTGCCTAAGTATACTAGGGTTAATTCTTGTGAATTTCTGTGCAATACTCCTCTGGATAAATGTATATTGATGAAATTGATTTTACACCCTTTTTAAATTGTAATTTGGCAATAGTCCATTGTAGTTTAATACTCTTTTTAAATATTTATTGTATGGTTTTTTAATGACTTTTTAATTAACATTTGTGTATTTTATGTATACTTTTATGACTTAATTGTCGAATAAAGTTTATGAAACGGGCATACATCCTGTTGGGGTCTTTCTGCCTGGATCATTATGTAATTATACCTAGTGATCACATATTCTGCATATGCCTTTCCTGCCTTCACAGAGACTAATTCCCCAACCTTAGCTCACTGCCGAGGTGCCACTATGGGCAGTGTGGTATGTAACATTAGTACAATAAGAGGCAGATCAGAGTTATGAATAGATAAAAAATAAAAAATATAAAAAATATAATTGAAGTGAGGCTGGCCTCTATGAATAAGAGAAATAGAGGGGGTTTATGCACTTGCACTTTAACCAGTACAAAAATGTATAATTTGTTGGGATGAAGAGCTATGTTATATTGAATTACATTGTTTAGCTTAGCGCCCGCTAAAACTTATTTAAAAACATTTTTTATGACATTTTTTAAATCCTGGAATTTTGATATGTAATTTTAATATAATTTTATCTGAGGTATATTGCACTTTGCACAATTTTGCACTTTAAGAATTCATTGCACTCGCACTTTTTCAATTGGATCATATCATATGGCGATTTTTTGGAAGCATTAAGATTAGCAGAGGATCTATTGTATGATGTCGACATATGGCACCACAGCCACTTGGCTCAAATCTGAAAGAATAGAGATTAAGTTGGTGATTCTGTGTATTTGGTATGAAAAGATAATGACAAGAATTATATTTACCATGTTTTACAGATTTTAAACAGTTTTTTGTGGTGTATATGATCCTAAATTTATTGTGGTTATATTTATAAGACTTTTAATTATTTATATGCAACAAGTAGCGTTCTGTCTGATCCTTGCACTATGACTATTTAAAGAAGTAGTATTTTGTTTAGCTCCATAAACCATGTGATTTGTTGAACCAGGAAGTCATTATTTAAACACTGTAAAGGTATCTGGAGGGTCATGTGATCAAGGCTGCAGTGACACAGCCGAAACGCGTCATGCTGATACGCCGAGGAATAAAGCACTAAGAAACTTTAATTTACTGCTCGTTTGTGGTCTGTACCTGGGATGGCTGAGTAGTACGAGCTGGACTCAGGACGTTTGGTAATAAATATGTTGATAAATTAAAAATACACTGTACTACACTATACTTTACAAATATAGTGTACTACAGTGTATTTTCAATTGTTTACATATTTAATTCTTTACAATAAAATATGTGGAGTACTGTAGTAATACCTAAAAAGTACAGCGCTTAATACAATTTGTTTTAAAGCGCGGATCGCCGTACAGGGCTGTAAAACTATATAGCATCATAAACATCAATTTCTCTGCCTATTACCACTTTAACAAAGCAGTAATATGTAGGGAACATTTATAAAACCTATTACTTACCTATCTCTAAGGCCCTAACCCAGAACGCAGTGAAACGCAAAATGCAACAAAAGTGTGCTGAGAGCAACATGGCTGCCTTGTGTGCTTTGTAAAGACAGACATTAACCAATCAGATACTGCCTTCTCATCAGCATGTACCATGATATACCATGGCACAATATATAACTATCTTAGGCCTTATACCTTTAAAACTACTTACATATACAATCAAACAATAACATTTACACCTCATGATCTATATTCCCGCCACATTACATCTACATCAGTTCATGCACTTTCATGCTATGTCAGTTTCAAATACCACACTCCACTCAACGCCACTGCATTGTATGCCACTCCATTCTATGCTATTACACTCTGCGCCACTCTACTGTACATCAGTTCCCTATATGCCACTCCACTCTAATCCACTGTACACAACCCCAATCTACCACAGTCCTCTGTACACCAATCCACTCTACACCACTCCACTGTACGCTTTTACACTCTATGCTACACCATTCTACAACTCTCTGTCTATGTCACTCCACTGTATGCACCTCCACTCTACACTATTCCACTGTACGCCATTCCACTGAATGCAACTCCACTCTACAGCAATACACTCTTCACTGTTCCACTCTATGCCCCTCCACAGTGCGGCGCTTCAGTGTACACCACTCCACAGTACGCTATTCCACAGTACCCCACTCCATTGTATGTCACTCCACTCTGCGCCACTCCACTCTACGTCAATCCACTGTATACTATTACACGGTACACCACTCCACTCAAGTCCATTGTATGCTGTTGTACTGTACGCTACTCCACTCTACGCAACCACACTGTACGCCACTCCAAGTTATTTCACTGCATGCTATTCCACTGTACACAAATCCACTCTATGCCAATCCATTGCGTGTTATTCCCTTCTACCCCAATCCACTGTATGACACTCCTGTCTACGTTGCTCCATTGTACATCAATCCACTCTACGCTATTCCAATCTACGCTATAGCACCGTATGACACTCTCCTCTACGCTATTCCACTGTTTGGAGATCCACTGTACACTATTCCACTCTACGCCAATGCACTGTACGCCATTCTACTGTATGAAAATCCACGGTTTGCAATTCCACTCTACACCAATACACTGTATGCCATTCCATTCTATGCTATTACACTGCACGCCACTCCACTGTAGGGCATTCCACTGTACGCCACTACAGTGTACAGCACTCCATTCTATGCCTCTACACTGTACGCTACTCCACTCTATACCATTCCACTATATGCCACTCCACTCTAAGTTATTCCACTGTATGCCACTCCATTCTACACCACTCCACTGCATGCCACTCCAATATACCCCACTCCAATCACAGCTATTTCACTTTATGCCATCCCACTGTGTGCTACTCCACTGTACGCCACTTCTCTGTATACTATTTCCCTCTACCCCACTACACTGTGTGACACTCCAGTATACACCACTCCACTCTACTGTAGGCTATTCCACTCTACACCACTCCACTCTATGCAACTCCACTCTATGCTATTATATTCTACGCATCACCATACATCACTGTACACCACTCCACTCTACTCCTAACTATTCCACTAAGTACCACTCCACTGTTACTCTGCACCACTTCTCTGTATGCTATTTCCCTCTACCCCACTCTACTGTAAAACACTCCAGTCTACACCACTTCACTGTATGCCACCACACTTTAACCTATTCCACTATTCCAGTCTACGTCACTCCACTCTATGCTATTTCACTGTGCGCCATGCCACTCGCCCCACTCCACTTCACTGTACGTAACTCCACTGAATGCCACTCCACTCTATGCCACTCCACTCTATGCCACTCCACTCTATGCCACTCCACTCTATGCCACTCCACTCTACGCCACTCCACTCTACGCCACTCCACTCTACGCCACTCCACTCTTTGCTATTCAAGTGTACTCAGCCACACTGTACGCCACTCCACTCTAAGCCATTCCACTTTACCCACTCCACTGTACATCACTCCAGTCGATTCCACTCCATTGTTCACCACTTTGTTCTATGCTATTCCACTCCATGCTTTTGCACTGTATGCCGCTCCACTACATGCTATTCCACCACATGCCACTCCACTCTACGCCACTCCACTCTAAGCTGTTCCAATACATGCCACTCAACCCTATGCTGTTACACTGTATGCCACTCCACTCTACGCCACTCTACACTTCCACTGTATGCCACTCCACTTTATGCTACTCCACTATACGCCACTCCACTATACACCACTTCAGTCTACGCCACTTCACTCTATGTAACTACACTCTACTCCATTCCAATCTATGCCACTCCACTCTACACTGTTATAATGTATGCCACCCCACTCTACCCCATTCCACTGTATACCACTCCACTGTACGCTACTCTGTTCTATGCCACTCCACTGTACGCCACTCCTCTCTACACCACTCCAGTCTATGCCACTCCACTGTACGCAATTACATGCCACTCCATGCAATACAACTGTATGCAACTCTACTGTATGCCACTCCTCTCTGGTCTTTCACTTTCTGCTGTTCCTCTACTCTACACCACTTTACGCCACTCCAGTCTATGCCACTCCACTCTACACTACTCCAATCTTTGCCACTCCATTCTACACTACTCACTTTACACAATTTCACTGTATGACACTCTACTGTACGCCACTCCACTCTACCCTATTCCACTGTATGCCACTCCACTGTATGCCACTCCACTCTACCCACTCCACTGTATTCCCCAACATTCCATGCTATCTCACTGTATGCTATTCCACTGTACGATACTCCAGTCTATCCCACTCAACTGTACATCACTACACTCTATGGTTCTCCACTCTCTGTTATTCCATTGTATGCCTCTCCACTTATCCACTGTATGGCACTCCACTCTACGCTGTTCCACTGTATGCCACTACAGTGTACACTACGTCACTCTATGCCACTTCATCTTACACAACTCCACTTTAGGCCACTACACTGTACACCACTCCATGCTATTCCACTGTACGCTATTCCACTCTATACTGTTCCATTCTACGCCACTTCATTCTATGCTATTCCACTATAAGTTACTCCACTGTATGCTATTCCACTATATGCCACTCCACACTACTAAACTGTATGCCACTCCACTATACACTATTCCACTGCCCGCCACTCCACTCTACACCACTCTATGCCAGTCAATTGTACACATCTTCACTTTACGCCACTCCTCTGTATGCTATTCCACACTACTCCACTCCACTGTACGACAGTCCATTCTATGTCACTCCACTGTGCGCCATTACACTTTACGCTACTCTACACAATGCTATTCCACTCTATACCACTACACGTTATGCTATTCCACTCTATGTTACTTAACTATACAACTACACTCTATGACACTGTACTGTACGCCACTCCACTATGCTCTACTCCACTGTACTCAGATCTACAACACTTTGCAACAGTCTACAACACACTACTCAACTTTACGCCACTCCATTATACGCCACTCCATTATACACTACTCCACTCTACACCACTCTATGCCACTCCACATTTCTACACTGTAAGCCACTCCACTCTACCCAACTCCACTACACTACACTCCACTCTACTCAGCTGTATAATACTGTACTCTACTCAACGTCACTATACAACCCTCCACTCTACCACACAATGTTCCGCTCTATAGCACTCCACTGTATTCCACCCCACTATACCCCACTGCCCAACACTACACTTTACAAATGACAATCCACTACACCGCACTCTCCCCACTATACTGTACGACACTCAACATAATGACACTCCACTCCACTCAATGACAAAGGAGTGTATGATTTGAAACATTTTATTTTTAAAACATTTTTTAAGGATAAGATATAGTTAGAAAAACTTTATTTAGTCTTTCTTTACAGACCCAACTTAAACAACACAAAACATGGAAATTCTCAGGTTATAGTTACAACTTACATTTATAATGTATGCACCACCAGTTATAACTTACATTTTATTTCACACCACCTTCAATTTAACTTAAGGCGCACACCGCTGTACACAGACTTGTCACCTCACTTGCCACACTACATTAACTATATCTCGTCCTTTCTACATGCACTGGTTATATCCTTGCATAATAAATGGCTTATAGCTTGTGAAAGCATTCATTCATTCAAGCATTCATAACAAACTTAAGACATCTTAAATGACAATTTCTGAGAAGACTGAGTGCATGGTAGAGAGGCAAGTTATATCTAATGTGGGGGCATATTACCAAGGCGGGCGATATGTGATTTAGCGTCCGTTTTCGTCTGCTAAGCGGCGATAATTCTATCGCCCTATTAGCAAGCTGTCGCTAACAGCAGTTAGCGACAGCTTGTAGGCAATAGCGAGCGGTTTGGGGCCCGCTTTGCATGGCAGCGATATTTATCGCTAATGACATGCAAAGTGGGTGTACCCAACCTGTTAGCGACTGAAAGCAGTCGCTAACGTCGCTATCGCCTATTAGCAAGGCAGGCTAGCGATGGAAATATTCGCGCTAAGCGGGAATATCTCCAAAAACTAACACCTGCTCAGACCAGTTCTTAGCCATTATATCTAATAGGAGGTGGATATAATTGCTAAGACCCTGTTAGCGATAATGCGTGAATATTGCTGTGTTCTCAGCGATATTCACGGATTTCGCCACCATCGCCGGAAATATTATCGCTTTTGAGATAAACGTTTCTAATAGCACGTTATCTCAGCGATAATATCCGGCGATGCGTGGCGATAAAAAAATTGCCGCAAAGCCTACTTAGCGATAAATATCGCTAGTTGTTGGTAATATGCCCCGTAGTGTGGCGAGTGAGGTGACAACTGTGTAGAAAGGTGCATGATTTATATTTGGGCTCTAGTGTTTGGCTCAGACATGTGAAACTTGTTTTTCTTAGAAGTCTTTCAAGTCACAAGGTATAGTGACTACTATGAGTGGTAGTGCACATGCACACAGCAGGTGAGGATGACAATGGAGCCTGGAAGTGAAAGATTGGCCATGCAAGGAAATGTAGACAAGAAAGGTAAAGTAAAGGAAAAAAACATTTGGAACAATCAAAGGTTTCCAAGGAGGAGGGTGGTCACATGTGAATCTACAGGACTGCATGCCATGAACAGATGCTTACAGGGTTAGTGACATTTTCCGTTTGTGGCATGTGTAGCTGTAGATACACATGCTGTGCACAGACCGTAAGGCAGTACTCCCTTAAGCGGTTGTTAGCAAGAGGATGTTGCAGAGGATTAAAAAAGTCTTTGCAGTAAGTGTATGCAGTACAACTTGGCCTACTTGAACTTGTTGGCATGCTAGCACATCCACACAACAGTGTTTGGTGAACTTGTGAGGGGTGGACAGGGTAGCTGCCTTAAAGATGTGAGCTATTGGGATTTTACCCAAAAAGGCCACGGAGGTTGCCTTCTTGCGTGCTGAATGCAGCCTATGTGAGCAAGGAGATGTGTGTTGACCTTGGCATAGCAGGGTTGAATGCAGCTGGCTAGTCAGCTAACCACCCCTGCTTTTGAAGTGGCACTACCTTTGTGTGGGTTAGTAGGCAACAAATAGTTGTTGCGTTTTATGAAAGGGTTTTGTTCTATCAACACAGTACATGTGGGTCCTTTTTACATCTAGTGTGTGAAGGGCTCTCTATGCTACTGTCCAGGTGTAGGAGGACACCAAGAGCTCAAATGTCTGGTTGAAGTGGAAAGTAGAGATCACCTTGGGTGGAAATTTTGGGTTAGTTCTGAAGTTTTGAGGACTATTCTGTCAGCATAAAAAGGGGGCTTCCGTGTGAGAGCTTGAAGTTCGCTTGCCCACCTGAAGGAAGTGGTTGTGAGTATAGATGTTCATTTTCAAGAAAGGAATTGGAGCCAGCAAGAATGAAGGGGCTCAAATGGGGTTCCCATCAGTCTAGTGAGGACTACATTGAGAACCTAGGCAGGTGCTGAGGGTAGCCTAGACTAGATAACTTTCTTAATTCCTTCAATAAAGGCTTTAATGGCAGGGATTCTGAATAGTGAAGACTGTTCCCTGTTCTGTAGACATGCTGCAACTGCAGCCAAAAGTAAGTAAATGGATGAATACGCAAATCTTGAGCATTACAAATTAAATATCTTACATTTTTGGGATATAGTGGGTCAATGTGTTTGGGTATGCAGTAATGAACAACCCTCTTCCACTTTGCCTATTAGCAGGTTCAGGTGGCAGGATGGCATGCCTCTTGGAGGATGGGCATACATTCATGAGGCAAACTGTGGTAATCAAACTCTAGGACCACTGAAAACTTGAGAAGGGTTGTGGACCACGGTGGTCGGGTCCATGTGGTAGCCACCAGAATGAGGGTGAGGAGGGTTTGCTGTAGCCTTCAGACTACATAGGGAATTAGTGGGAAAGGCAGAAAAGAATAGGCAAATATCCTTGACCAGTTCATCCATGGTGCATTGCCTATGGATGGTGGGTGCGGAAACCTGAAGCAAAGCTTGGGCATTTGGCATTTTTGGCGTTTTTGGTGGTTGTAAACAGATCTACATTGGAAAAACCCCCAATGTTGGTGGCGGTATTGGAGCAGGACTTGCCGTGGAATTCCTATTCATGGACTTGTCGCTACGTCCTGCTAAGCAGGATCAGCAATGTTGTCGCCCATTCCCGAAAGGTACTCCACTAACAGATGAACTCTGTGGTGGATCGTCCAACCCCAAATACTATATGCTCTGCCGGAGAGTGCACCTCGTATTGCCCTATATCGCTGATTAACATAGATTCTAAAATCCTTGCTAAACTATTGCCGATCAGGCTGACACCACACCTTGCGGCATTGATACATCCAGACCAGTCTGGTTTCATGCCAGGCAGGAATACGGCCCTCAACCTTAGACGCTTACACGGGGTGCTGGCCCGTACTGCCTATCTTCAGGAACCGGCTGTTATACTCTCACTGGATGCGCAAATGGAATTTGATATGGTCGAATGGCCTTTCCTCTTTGCTGTACTAAGTCACCTGGGCTTTGGACCCAATTTCTGTGCATGGGTTTGTCTTCTTTACACCAAACAAATTGCTCACGTTGCAGCTAATGGACACCTTTCAGATGACTTCTCCCTGGCGCGGGGCACGCGCCACGGTTGTCCCCTGTCACTGCTGCTTTTCGCTTTGGTGGCGGCGTGGAAAAGGTGGGAGCCAATGATACGGGGAATCAAATGGACAGAAGATTGGGAAGATGGCATCTCCCTGTATGCGGACGATGTTCTGTTGTACATGGCCGCCCCCAGGCTTTCCATACTGACTCTTTTAAATATCTGCACAATTTTCGGGAGGGCGTCCGGTTATACCATTAACCGGTCTAAATCTGTTCTGTATGTGCTGCACGGTCCCCCACCGCAGCTCCCCACTGACTTCCCGCTCCAGATTTCGGAAGGTGCATTAAAATATTTGGGTATATACATATAACTGTCGACTCTGTGGATTTCCTTAAAAGAAATCTGCAGCCCCCGCTGGATCGTCTTAAAAGAGATGCACAACACTGGGGGACCCTGCCGTTAACACTGTTGGGAAAAGCAGCACTTTTTAAAATGATGGCCCTTCCGTGCTTCTTATATGTGCTTGAAAATACGCTGTACCTGGTACAGCCGAATTACTTCATGGCAATAGCGGCCCAGGTTTCCAACCTATTGTGGGGCAATAAACTGGCGAGCATTGTGCAGTTCAAGTTGGTCCACGGATGGTATGATGGTGGAATAGCACTCCCAAACATACAGTTATATTATTGGGCAGCGCAACTGAAGGTCGTTAACCAATGGTTGCATGCCCCACAGTCGGACCCAGCATTTAAGGCGGATAGATCAGTACTAGGAACAAAAGGTATGCTGTCTTCCCTCTACAACAGGAAACTAACCCCAGCGGTAATAGGACCCGTGAGGCACACTGTTACCATATGACATGCAGCTCAGGCTCAACTGGGATGGCGAGGGGTCATAACCCAACTAACTCCACTCTGGGACACGAAGCGGCTGGGTAGGCTCAGGAACAGTAAGGGCTTTGATCAATGGGATGCTATAGGCATATCCACGGTGGGTGACATGTGGCACAAAGGGGAAATAGTTACATTTGAGCGTCTTCTTCAGCAACAATATAAACTGGCACCCTCGGAACTTTTTAGGCACACACAAATTAAGCACGCCCTAATGACGACCTTGCCGCCCGGTTCTGAAGTCCCGGAGGCATCACCTCTGGAGGACAGACTATTGACTGAATGCATGCATAAGAAGGCGACATCACTCACTTACCGTAAATTGGTAAACAACCTGCCAGACCCCACAGGGCCCCTAAGGGTCATATGGTCCCATGACGTAGGTGACTTTGACGATTCAGAATGGCAGGAGGCATTAGCCTCTCCAAGGGAGGTGTGCATACCCTCACAGCTTAGGCTAGTACAGCTAAAAATCCTACACCGATCTTACTACACCAGGCACACTCTGCACAGGATAGGCAAAATATTGCACCCTTATTGCTTGCGCGGCTGCGGGGATGAAGGTACCTTTTTCCACACTATATGGCAATGTCCCAAAATTATGGACTACTGGACGCAAGTGATGAGGACAATATCACAATCGGAGGGAGTGTCACTGGTACCGGAGCACAGGAGGTGTTTAATAAATTTGTGGGAGCCCAATGACCTTACTCATCAGGCTCAGAACTGGGCCCCGCTGGGGATTATGGTTGCTAAGCGAAACATTGCCTAAAGGTGGGGTTCGGCGGAGATACCCTCTCTAGCCTCATGGTGCAGGGACATGGATGCGGCCATGATAGCCGAAAGAACGGTGTTCATCAATTGTGGGTGTCCCCGAAAATGGAGTAAAGTTTGGGGGGCTTGGAACAAATTTAGGGGAGACATATGTGATCCACCCCGAGACCGGGACGATGAGGGTTCTGAAGTGGAATAATACGAAACGCCGTATGGTTACTAAGTGGGGTTTTGACAACGGATGTGACGCAGTGCAAATTAATGGACTGAAAATGCTAACAGTGTTTGACTGTATA
This sequence comes from Lissotriton vulgaris, assembly GCF_964263255.1. NCBI lineage: Eukaryota > Metazoa > Chordata > Amphibia > Caudata > Salamandridae > Lissotriton > Lissotriton vulgaris. Next base: position 262,025,858 of record NC_141700.1, on the reverse strand, counting down.
CTGTAGATGTACCATGTAATACTAGCTCATGATGGAGTTCTATACTGTATTATCTATGAAAACAATAAAAAAATTCAAAACAAAAATACTATATGCTAACGTTGAGAGCTGGAGAAAATGTGAGCCCTCATTTCCAAATCTAGTATATGGCCATCATGTCTGTTTTGACCAGGACTGCTTTTAGAGTGAATTGGACTGCCACTAACTAGATAATTGGCGTGGAAGCTCTGTTGAAGGGTATCCAGAGGCCCTGAATGGTCATATTCTGCAAGTGTACCCCCCAGCCCTTGAGAGAGGTGTCCATGGTAATTGCCACTTGGGCAACTGGGTCTAGAAAAGTATTGCCCTGCAACAGATTGTTGCTTTTCACCTCTGTAGAGAGTGATGGGTGCTGGCCCAAATCAACACTAGGTCTTCCCAGAGACTTGTGACCATTGTGCCGCCAGGCACTGTTGAAGTGGGTGCCCCTCAGCCAATGAGAAGGGCGTCCATGGTAATGGCCACTTGGGCAACCAGGTCTAGAAAAGGACTGCCCAGAAACAGATTTTTGCTTTCCACCACTGTAGAGAGTGATCAGCAATAGATCTTCCCAGAGACTTGTGACAATTTTTCCGCCAGGCACTCTTGAAGTGGACGCATATGTAGTCGAGCATTGGCAACAAGGGCGATGCAAGAAGTCATAATGCCGAGAAGACGCATTACTGTTCTGACTGTTAGGCAGTGATTTGGATGAAAAAGAGGCAGCAGAAGCTGTAAGGCTTGAACTTGTGCAGGGCTAGGATAAGTGTTCCCACTTAGGTAACTAGATAGAATCCTTTCCTGTTTTGCATTAGAGGAACTTTCTCTATTGCTCCTTTGAAGAGCATAATGATGGCCTCTGTTCTCAATAAGTGAAGACAAGGGAAGGGTGTTCCGCCCTCGGAGAGGTTTTGGATGGTCAGTGTATAAATTCTAGGATGTGGCCATGGGTAAGTAAGTTCAGCACCCATTTGTCCGATGTTATGCTTTTCCACTTATGAATGTGGGTAGATATTTTTGCGTCAAAGGGGCTGTAGCTGGTACCTGATCAAGGTCACTGCTTGTGACCCGTGTCTCAGCTTTGAGAAGGTGCTCTTCTTCGGGATCCCTGTTTGAAGAAACCAGCTGTTGCTGACTGTCAATAAGAGGCCTGCTGCAATAGGAGTGTTAGGCGTGGTACTGTTGGATGTGCTGGTATCCACCTTTATATCTTGAAAAGCCTTGACCATGTGCACTTCAAAAAGGCAATTTACAATACTGTAGAGTGACCAGAGATTTGGCGGTGTCAGTTTTGATGGCCAGCAAAGCCTCATCAATATGTTACCCAAATAATGATTCTCCATTGTTAGTCATGTACAGCATTTTGATCTGAACCTTTGGCCTGAATGTCGTTGCTTTCAACCAAACCTGGCGTCGTAGAACAGCTGTGCTAGCTAGCTGTTGAAAGCCTGTTGTAGCTACATCCATCGTACAGTTTATGACTTCTGATGCTACTTGCTCCCCTTCTTGTAAACTTTTCCTTGCTTCTTGATGTTTGTCCTCTGGGATGAGATCCAACATAGATGCCATATCTGACCACATCTGCAGATCATAGTGGCCTAGAATTGCCAAGGGATTGGCAACCCAAACTGTGATGGCAGACATAGAAGAAAAGCGTTTACCAATAGCATCTGATCTGTGCCCTCTTTTGTCAGAAGGCGAGGCAATTGGCGTTGAGGGATTTCCGGACTTTCTCTGTGCAGCTTGGAATATGACAGAGTCTGCCTTGGTATGCCCAGTGAAGCATGCCGGAAAATAATCTGGGCCTGTAGTATTTCGTCAATTAGAGGTAGAACTGCAGTCACAGAAGTCATAACCTTTAGTCCTTCCTGACAAATTGTCATGTTTCGCCCTGACTCGCGGACGACATCTGGAGGAAGGGGGTTTCGCGGAGCGGAGCGGCGCCGCGGGAACTACATTGACCAGAATGCCTAGAAGGGAGGCAGCGCAAAACGACACGCCTACATAAGCCAACCGACTCGAGGACGCAGCGTCGGTTGTTCGAACAGATGTTGGCATTGTCGGAGAACATTCCCTTGTGGTCCGTGGAGGATACTTTCCATAGAAAGCCGAAGTCAGTTAGAGCGGTCGTTCTCTGATGCTTTAGAGTATCGGCATCAAGTCTGTGTCAGTGACGCGCACCGAGGAGGAGTTTGCAGCGTCTAAGTCACGGAAACAGAGAAGCACGGCTGTGCAGTATTTGACCGGTACGCGGGTGCAGGAAAAAGGACGTTCGTTGCTCCCACAGGAGTCCTTAATTGCACCGCAGCTGAGACGCACACCACGGAGGTGTTTGCAGCGTCTCAGCGGATTGGAATTTACAGCCTATGCAGATACAAGGAGGGAAGAGCGGCTGCTCTCTCTCTCCATGCCCGTACTGTTTGGTTCCTGAGAAGTATTGAGAAAGGGGACAAGAGGCAGAGCAGGTCGAGCGGCTGTTCCCTGCCTAACACACAAACGGAAGGTAGAGTGCCCGGCTGGGCATTCCCTCGTTTGGTCCTGCTACCGCGCCCCAATCAAGATCAGGACCCGGGGCCCAGCGTAACACACCCATTACAGCTGTCGAGCGGCATTGTCTGCCGCTACTTAGCACGGTGTCCTTCGTTGGAAGAACACTGGGACCGGTGTTCATGCGAAGGACGGTGAGACCATCCAGGAGTTGTGATTGGGGTATCGTTGACATTCTTTGACACTAATTGTACAGTGTGTAACTGATATTTACCTTTGATCATTAAATCGGTAAATCACTTACTTGTTGTCTGTTGTCCAGTGTATTTGCGGACCACCCCCGATCCCGGGAACATCAGGGCGTTACACAAATATAGTCAATTATAAGTATGGAGCGGCTTATTTTCTTGTTTGCTCCTAAAAACAATATAGGAAGCAGTCTGACTGCTTTAAGCTCATGAGGAGGTGAAACGTAGTAGCCGCTCTCTCTATCAGATTGTGAAATCCTCCGACAACCTCTGGGAGACAGTCAGCTGGATGATGTGGAGGAGGAGATTGCATAGGGACTATATAGTTATCCTATTTATTAGTTGGTGATTAGTTAGGGTCATGAATTTCACCCTTCTCACCTTCATCATCAGAGGAGGATGGGTCTTCCCTTGGAGGTAAATGCGTTATTGGGCGTGGAGTTATCCTTGGAGTAGGTGGAGGCGGCCTAGGTGGAGTCAGAGGGTCAGAAGTTTACGTTGGTGGAATTCCAGGACGTTCGTCCTGAGGCTGAGGAAATTTCTTTCTGTAGTCTGACAACATAACCTGTAGGTCCTGAATTAAAGATGGTGTTAGATGCGCAGGATCCTGCCTAGTGGGACTTGGGTAAAAACCATAAGGCTCAAATTGCCTCTGAGGAGCAGGGCGGGAATGTTGATAATACTGCTCCTCATCATCATAGCCCTAGCCTTGATATTTTACGTGACGCTCAGACGGGCTGAGGACTGTGCAAAAAGGACCTTCCTTATCCAAGTCCTGAAGATCTAGTAGGTGGCTTGGTGATCACAGAGACACCTTGTTTAGTAAGGTGATCCCCGAGGGTAAAAATGTCTTATGTATCTTAATTTGCACTCTCGTTGACAGTGTTGTCTTCTGCTGGCTGGTGTCTTTCAGAACTGAAGTTGACGGGTCTTTCATTGAAGGATCCCTCGTCGACTGGGCCTCCATTGCAGGGTTCGTTGATGGTGGCACCTCTATCAGTGGTAATGTCTTTGCTGACAGGATCGCTGATGCTGGATCTGAAGATGCCATCGACAGTGGCTTCACCGGTGGACTCTGTGTCAATGTTGATGATGACGAAGTCTTCGTGGACGAATGAATTGTCGTTGATGGAATGGGAGCGTTGATGGGAACTGTAGACAACAATATAGATGCTGATGGTCTCGATGACGAGATAGAAGTGCGGGTTTGCGTCATCGGTACTTGCGACATTGATGGAGATGGCGCTACAAAGAGGGACTTCTGAGGGGATTTATGTTTCCCTGTATGAGAAGAGGAGGCATGAGGGGTACTTTCTCCATATGAGAAGGAGTAGATGGTATAGATATGGCTCTGAGGAGAAATTTGAGTGTGTCTCCTTTTTATGACAGTACTTAGCCCTGGAAGTTTTAAACGTTTTCTGGCCCCCTCAGATACGTTCTCATGGGACCTGGCTCTTTTGTGAGACCTATAAGAGGCCTCGCTGTCCTCATCAGAAGATGCGTAGTGTGACTTTTCTTTTTGAAACCACAAGAGCAACCTCCCCTCTCTATCCCTCAAGGTCTTAGAGGAATAGGTGTGACATAATTTAAACTGGTATACCTCATGATGGGGATGGAGGCGGTAAATATAGTCCTTATGTGGATCATCCACATAAATCCTTTTCTTTTCACTGGTCTTGCAGGGAAAAAAGGCCTTTTCTATCAGAAATGGTAGGAGAAATCCAACATTTTTATTAGTTTAAAGAAGAAACTGAGCAGAGCTCTGAGGTTCTGTAAAATTCTGACTTGTCTCGTGAGGTTATGGTTCCGTCATGATTTTGGTGATGTTGTACCGTATTCAGTGAGTGCGGCCAATATGGAGTGAATTCTTCACGTTAACTAGTGAGTTCATTACGTATTCAGAGACTTCGTCTTGAATATGGGTTCCATTTTGTCCGTGCCTCCATTTTGTGTTGCCATCACGTAGGCCTGTGGGCCCGTGGAGGTAACCGAACGAACGAAGTTGCATGGGCTTCGTTGTTCATGCACTTATTAACTAGGCATTTTCTTGACTCTAAGGTGAATTGTAAGAAACCAACCTCGCGAAGCCAATTTCCTTGGTTGATCGTTGTCTGAGATTGCCAATCAATGTTCAGGACATAGTTAACTTTTAGGTTCTTTACACATGCTTTATCTTGCTCGCTATCTGTCTTTGTTTCTTTTCTATGCTCTTTCATTACATGCATTGTGCTTTCAATTATGGGTTTGTCGGGCTTGTGGAGACTGGATTTGGGACATTTCTAATAATTAACTTGTGGGTTGGGGCAATGTAAACTGAGGTTTTTTGCTATGTGATACTTTGTTTGAGAATGTACCATATTGGCTAGAATTTTGCGCAGTGGGTGTGCATTCGTAATGTGAATTTTGGCATAAAAAGGGATGTCTTGCCTTACAAAATTGAACAGTCTCCTGAGTTGTGCACCGTGTTGTATTTCTAGGACTTCTGTTACTAGCTGCAGCTAATAAATTTGGTCTCTGACGCCACCCAGAAGTATTCCGTGTCTCTGTATACCAAGACAGATGAATCCGAAGACTTTGGGCGTGCCCCTGGTGCCGCTGGGTTTAAAAACCCGGTTCTTCAGTTGGCGCCCAACGTGGGGCGACTTCAGCTGTACCGGTCCAAGCCCGAAGATCGTGAGGAGCTTCGTGAGGAAATTCTGGAGGAGGGCCCCCACTTCATCGACCCCTGCATGTCGACTGTGGACCGAAGGTCTTTACTGCGAGGCTTCCCCTTTCCGACAGCTACGAAGGACTGCTGCCCTGACTGTCGCCCTGTCTTGGACCCGTTTGTGAAGATTTGTAAGGCGAGAGGATAGACGGTCTTCTGGTGGCGTGACAGACATTTTGGTTAAGTACAAGTGGGTCGCTCCGACGACTTTGTTTGGTTTCTTGGGTTTCTTTGATTTTGTTGTTGCAATTACCAAAGCCGAGGGGCTCGTATATTTGCGAGTATATTGTGTTGATAACCCCTTGAAGTTTGAAGCTAGATTAGTGAGCTATAAGATGCCTGATCTTAGCAAATTTAGGAAATGGTTTTGTTGTAGTTGTAACAGGGATTCCCGATTGAAGGATTCGTGTCCGATACCTCCGATTGGAACACCAACTTATGAGCTCTATTCAAAGCATGGCGTGGGTCCAATTACGTTTAATGAAGTATGGATCCGCTATACTAGGAAAGATGGTGCCTTATGATGGCCCCAACATGGTAGTTTCAAATCAGAGGTTTTAGATAACCTAGAAGTTGTGCTATTTAGGAAGAAAGCCCGGCCGGCGATGTTTGACTCTTTCCGCCTCTGGCGTAAGGAAGCCAAACAGCGAGAAATTAAGCAAGCTAAGAAAGATAGGAAAGAAAAGAATATATCGATAATGCAAGCTGCTAGTCAGTTTAAAGAAGATGAAGAAGATTGTGCGATTGAGGTGTCAGATAGACAACATTGCATGGCCATTGACAAATGTTATCCGGCTTTGCCACCTCTTCTTTCGAATGCGACAAATGACCCTGAAAAGGATCCTTTGATGTCGCATTTGATGAGATTACCACCCCCTTATGTGAAGAGTGCTACGGCACCTCCGCGTCCCCCAGTTGTTCAACCCCCTGGTGTTGTTCAGCCGCCAGCTGTTCTTCCACAGTTGGTTCTTCCTCCATTGGCGCAGCCTTCTCTAGGGCCGCCAACTTTGCTACCAGTTCTGCCTCAAACTCCTTTGCCTTCTTCTCCTTTGCCTTCGACTTCCTTTTCTACTGACCCTATGTCTTTATCTCCTCAAAACACTTTGTCTCCTGTCCTCATGTCAACTTCTTCTCCTTCTGCTCGAAAACGGATGACTGAGACTGTTGCTAGTCTTTTGTCTCCACTCTTTGGGTCACTGAGTATGACCCCTGTTTCGGAACGTAAGCAGAGTCGTAGTCAGCTTCCTGGTCCCGAAGAGCGGACAGTGTTGGATCTTTTGGCTCGTAGATGGATTTTAAATGCTTCTAGGTATGATTTACAAGCGGTTATGGATGTTTTCTTGAAGTGGGATCCGCCTAAGCAAAGGTATGTTTTTGATGTAATGTGTACTTTCTTTCGTGAAGAATGGGAAAATAATCAGTTGGGTCTGATTCCGCAGGAAGTGCTTGATGTTCAGTCTGAATTTGCTAAAGGGACGATAGTGGGTCCCGATGTTGAGGAAGCGGTAGAGACGCTTCTTGCGTTTAGGTGTAGACTTCCTTCTCAGTTGTTGTTTGAACCTGATCCTTCTGTTAGGAGGAAAGTGAAGCAGTATCCTATGAGAGAGGTTCCCCCTGTATGGAGAGAGGAAGTTTTGGCTGATGTTAATAATGGTATTGCAGCAGTACCGGCTCATTTTCAGCGAGTATAGGTACATGTTCCTTGGAAGAGAGCAGAGGTCCTGGCTCTTAAGCAGACTTTGCCTGACCCCCGTAAAAATCCTGCTGGTTACTACAAGGAGTTGTCTCAGACAGTTGATGCGTGTGTTATAAATTTAGCTGATGTGGATATGTTGTTGGGTAATGTAGTCCCTCAACCTTTGTGGGCGAAGATCCGTCACGAGGATCATGCGGTAGAGTTAGGAGATACGTGGGTTAATATTGCTGCTGCAGATGGTCGACAGGTAGGAGGTGCCAAACCTGAGCCTTTAGTTGCAGAATTACCTGGTAGAATTATTAATTTAATGAAAACTTTGATGCCTCCTATGCGAGTGAATTGGGACAAGTTAGCAGCATGCAAATAGAAGAAAGACGAGAGTGTGTCTGATTTCTTCACTAGGTTTGAAGAAACATTCATTGATCACAGTGGTCAGGACATGAGTACAGAAGGTGGTCAAAGATTGTTTGTGGACAAGTTTGTTTTTAATTTGCTTCCTGAACTTTGTAATAAGTTGAAGGACTCAGAGAGTTCATGGGCTGTTTCTTCCTCGGCCCAGATATTGGCTACTGCACAATATTACGAGAATAGAGATAAAGATGAGAAGGATAAAGCGGAAAAGAAGACTAAAGAATTGAAGACGAAGGTTCTTCTACAGCAGGCGTATCCGCCTCGCTCTAATCAGCGCCAGCAACCTTCCCAGTTTCAGCAACCCCCACAGTTCCAGAGATTGTTGCAGAAGCCTGAGTCTTTTCCTCCCCGACTTCCGCTAGGTCCTAATCAGTGTGCTTACTGTAGGGAAGAAGGTAATTTCAAGAGTAGTTGTCCGGTTTTGCTACAACGTACGAATGGTGTGTCTGGTCAGAGAGGTCGAGGTGGTTTTCAACAAGCGCCTAGGGGTAGAGGACATGGTACGTTTTCTCAGAATGAACGTTCCTTTCCCCCTCAGAATTCTATGAATTATTTTGATCAACAGAATGTTCCGTCTGTTCAGTCTGCTCAGTACTACACGGATGACTATTATGTTGAAAGCGAGAGTGCTGGTTTTAATGATAGCTAGGACAGCCATGGACAAAGAGAGGGAGTAGTGTCAGTTCCAGTAGACCAGAGTGTATGTTGAAGTAATTACATCAGGTGTGTCAGAACCTTTTCTTTTGGATACTGGTGCGGCTAAGAGTTCTATCATGCACTCTAAACTCCCTGGCGCACCTTTGTCTGGCTTGATGAATGTCTCGGTAGGATTTTCTGCCGCCCCAGTTCGTAATCGGGTTTCTAGTCCTTTGCCTCTTTCTATTGGTCCTTGTGAATTGGAAGCACCCCTTATTCTAACAACGGTTGTGGTGAGAATCTGTTGGGTTTGGATTTGTTGAAAAGATTGTATGCGACATTACATTGTTCTCCTTCGGGAGTACATCTTACATTGGGTAAGAGAGTGATCTCTCCGATGTATTTGTCTAAAGATCGGCTTCCACTGGAATTGCGTTCACTCCCTGATACTCTGTGGGCTACAGGTCCGAATGATGTTGGCCTTTTGCAGATTCCACCCTATGTTGTTACCCTCAAGTCGAATGCTAAGTTACCTCACATTCCCCAATACAAGATCTCTAGTGATGGTGAAAGAGCTCTTTTAGCGATTATCTATGATTTGGTTGAGAAAGATGTGATTGAAGAAACAAGAGGTAATGTGTGTAATAGTCCTGTTCTGCCTGTCCTTAAGCGTACTGACTCTTCTCAGCCACCTGTGTATAGGTTTGTGATCGACCTTCGAGAGGTCAATAAAATTGTTGGCCACAGTTTCCTGTTGTTCCCGACATTACTGCCTTACTGACTATGATCCCTGCTTCAGCTGCTTGGTTTTCTGTTATTGATCTGAAGAATGCTTTCTTTAGTATTCCAATTGCTGAAGAAAGTAGGGATATTTTTGGCTTCTCTTTAGGAGGCTGAAGCTTCCGGTTTAAGCGCGCTCCTCAAGGTTATTGTTAGAGTCCCTCCATCTATAGTCAGGCTTTGAAAACTCAGCTTGATGCTTTTGTCTTGCCTCCTGGTGCGACTCTTATCCAGTACGTGGATGATCTGTTGGTCGCTGCTGATGATGAAGAGATTTGTAAAGCAGTTACGCTTTCTTTGTTGCGACATTTGTCTGACCTTCATCTTAAAGTGTCACCTTCTAAGTTGCAGTATTGCCGCCAAGAAGTGACCTACTTAGGTCATCTCTTGTCGAAGGAGGGAAGACGATTGACCCCAGAACGAATTCAAACAATTGCTCAGATGACAGTGCCATCCACACAGAGAGAGGTGCGTGCGTTTTTGGGTATCACCTCGTATTGTAGGCAGTGGATTCCGAATTTTTCTCTATTGGCGAAACCTTTGTTGGCACTTACCCTTAAGGATACACCAAATCCTCTTCCTTGGTCTGACGAATGTCAGAAGAGTTTTTCTGAGTTGCGTGATGCATTGTGTTCTGCTCCGGTGTTGGGTACTCCCGACTACATTAAGCCTTTTACACTCTACGTACACGAGAGAGAGGGTTGTGCGTTGTCAGTGTTGACACAACAATTTGGAGACAAGCAGCGCCCACGTGCGTATTTTTCATCTACTTTAGATCTGGTAGCTAGGGCGTTGCCAAGTTGTTTGAGAGCTACAGCAGCAGCGGCTGTTTCTATCCGACAGTCTGCTGGTTTGGTATTGGATAATGCATTGATTGTGATGGTCCCACATGCAGTGGATACCTTATTGAATAAAACGAGGACTCAGCACCTTACTAGTGCGCGTTCGTCAGGTTACGAGTTGACGCTTTTGGCTAGTCATGTGCACATTAAGCGGTGCAATACGTTGAATCCAGCTACATTGTTGCCGATTTCTGTAGAGACAGATGCTCAGGAACAGCATGATTGTTTTCTCCGGACAGAGGAGGAAACGAAGGGTAGAATTGATCTGAAAGATACTCCTCTTGAGAATCCAGATGGTACTCTATGGGTAGATGGTTCATGCTTTAAGCTTTCGAATGGCGATACGACTGCAGCGTATGCGGTTACGACTTTGCACACGATTGTTGAAACTGCACGTATTGCACAGAATTCAGTTCAAGCAGCAGAGTTGATTGCACTGACGAGAGCGTGTGTGTTGTCGAAAGGAAAGAGAGTGAATGTGTATACTGATAGCCAATATGCATTTGGTGTTGCCCATAGTTTTGGACGTTTATGGAGAGAGAGAGGATTTCTTACTTCTCATGGTACGAAAATGCAGCATGGACAATTAGTGAATGAACTTCTTGAGTCACTTACTTTGCCGACACAAGTTGCGATTGTGAAATGCAGTGCACATAGGAAGGTTATGGATGATGTTGGCCGTGGTAATGCGTTTGCGAATGAAGTAGCGGGAGAAACGGCGAAAGATGTGACGAGTCGTATGTATGTTGCAGGCCCTGCTAGATGGGTTATGGCAGGAGGAATGTGTGAAGACACAATAGAAAGTGTGAAATCGATTCAGGCAGAAGCTACTGAGAAAGAATTGAATGTGTGGAGAGAGACTACGGGAATGTTGGATTCGACTGGCTGTTGGGTTGAGTTGTCAGAGCACCAGCGATGGTTGTTGCCTGATGCATATGTGCTCCCAGTGGTTACAATGGCTCATGGATTGGCTCATATCAGTTCAAAAGGGATATGTAAGTTGTTGGCTCCGGTCTGGCAGAATGCTGGAATTCCTAAATGTGCTGAGAATCTCGTTAAAAACTGCATGATTTGTTTGCATAATCCTGGCAAGGGAACCCCAACTCCAGCGGGTCATTTTGCTCCTCCAACGTATCCGTTTGAGGTGTTGCAGCTGGATTTTATTCACATGGAAAGATGCAACAACCTAAAGTATGTCCTTGTGGTTGTTTGTGCCTTTTCTTGATGGATAGAGGCCTACCCCCTCAAGGATAATACTGCTTTATCTACAGCCAAGGTTCTGCTCAAGGAATATTTCCCTAGATTTGGTTTGCCAAGAATGGTATGGAGTGACAACGGAAGTGAATTTGTGGGTCAGATTATGAAGAAAGTGTGTGCGGGTTTGGGAATCAAACAGAAATTTCATACTGCGAATCACCCCCAGTCAGCTGGTTTGGTCGAATGCTAAGCTTAAATTGGCCAAGATACAAGCGAGCACTGGTCTTACATGGCCCATGGTTTGCCGTTGGCACTTTTGTCAACAAGGACGACAGTACATTCTCGTGTGGGACTTAGCCCATACGAAATTGTTTTTGGTCGCCCAGCGAATGTTTGGAGTGTGCCGAGGCCGAATGAATATTGCGACATTGAGTATCCTATGTTGGTTGATTACTTACATGACTTGACTGCTAAATTGCGTGTTCTTCACCAACAGGTGCACAATACTTTACCTTCAGCTTCTGTGGATGCAGGTCACTCGATTCAACCTGGTGACTGGACTCTAGTACGGAATTTCCAGAGGACGAAGAATCTGGAACCAAGATGGATGGGTCCATTCCAGGTGCTACTGACAACTAGGACTGCTGTTAAAGTGTGCGGCAAGAAAAATTGGGTGCATGCCACCCATTGTAAAAGGATACCTTTTCCCTTACCATATGACCAATGGGTCAGAGAGGGAATTGCTGATTCAGAGACAAAAAGGATCCCGAGATTTGTGCCTTTTAGTGCTGCATGCTTGAAATGGACTCAGTCGGAACGTGCGGATGAGGAAGTTCTGCAAGAAGCTGTGCCATTGCATTTGAGACTTGATACTACCCAACCAGAGTTGCTTTTTCAGGATCAGACGGTGTCTGGTAAAGAACGTTATAATCTGAGATCTAACATGGACAAATAAAATTTGAGTTTTTTGAGAACTATACTCTTTCAGACAAGAAACTTTTTTGTTCTATTTTTCTTTTTTGAGCTACCATCCGAGCTCAGCTGCAGGGTCACGGTATAAGTTCTTAAGGGGTGACCCGCGTATTGACACCAGGTCTGTGGTTCTAAGGTCGTCTAGGACGCCTGGACGCACACTTAAGTGAATAGGGAAAAGTGCTGTGAGCAGCACGTTAGAGGATGGAGTTTTTTGAGACTGAGAGATTTGTTGATAAAATGGATTTTAAGATGAGATTTTGTACATTGATACGTAGCAAATGTTTTATAATATTGTGTTCTTTTATGTTTTTAAGTATCACATTAGCTTGTGTGGGTTGGATTGTTTACGCTACACCACTGAAATCTGCACCCACTTTCCAACCTAGGCTTCCTTTTTCTACTGTTTCTTTGCCCCAATTTTATACGTTGCCTGAACATGAACAGACAAGGAGGTCAGAATTTGTTAACACTTCGTTTATATAGCTGTTGCATCAGCATCAATTGTTAGTAAATACCACTAATTGCTGGGTTTGTGATCTTATGCCTCATACGACAGATAGAGGTATGCCTTATTTGTTTTTGCCTTTTTCTTTCAATGGGTCTGTATGGGCTTTTCAGACTATGTTCATCTATGCGAATGAGGTATATCCCTTACGTTCCGTGAAAGACAATCCAAGAAATAGTGCCTTGATAAAGGGAATAGTAGATATGATCCGAGATATTGATGCATATCATGCTATCCCTAAGGATGAGGTGCAGGCTTACGTTGGTTGGAACGTAACTGGATACAGTACCAGTTTGACAGAGAAGGAGAGACGAAAAAGGTCTCCCCCGATTTGGATTGTACCACATCGAGGCCACTTTTGTTTGCAAGGTAGTGGTCGAAATCCGAGGGCTCAGCTAGGTAAGAGTGTGTGTGCTCACACCTATGTTTATTCATCTCAGACTTCTCCTCCGTTCGTGCCAGCTAATGGCACGTATTTTGTTTGTCACGACAGAGCCTATACATGGTTGCCACCTGATTTTTCGGGAACTTGTTATGTGGCGTTTTTGCTTCCCCCTACATACACTGCTACTCCGGACTATCATAGGACAAGATATGGTAGAGGTGTCTTCGATCAAGAAGATACCCCAGCACAGGAGGTAGGAGACTTTTTCAAGGGTTTCCTACCGTTTTGGGGTCCTATGGCCAATAGCAGGAATATACGACAACTTACGAGAGTGGTTGAGGCCACTATCAATGAGACTGCAGGTGCCCTTAGTAATGTCACCGCTGAGCTTCAAGCGGATCATCTTATGACGTTACAAAACCGTATGGTTTTAGACATTATACTTGCAGATAGAGGAGGGGTATGCAAATTGATCCAATCTAGTTGCTGTGTTTTCATACCAGACAATGCCCCTACAGTATACCAGGCCATTTCTAGACTGCATAAGGTTTACGAGTCTATTCATGTGGATGAAGGAGACTGGTCAATGACTGGATGGTTTTGGGGACTACTGTCCAAATGGGGATGGAAGATTCTGATGTTTTTTGGTATGGTTTTAGCTATTCTCTTCTCTTGTTGTCTTTGCATCCAGTGTGGTCCCGCCGTTTGTAGTCTTTGTGCTACCTTGTGTGTGCGGAGACCTGTCTCGAGAGAAGTAGAGAATAGTAGGATGATGCTCCAGCAACACCTTGATGATCTGATGAATATTGATATAGTCCTAGATTCAGATTAACGTGAGTTTGGGTTATTGCCTACGTAATGGCAAAAGGAGGGTCTGAGGTTCTGTAAAATTCTGACTTGTCTCGTGAGGTTATGGTTCCGTCATGATTTTGGTGATGTTGTACCGTATTCAGTGAGTGCGGCCAATATGGAGTGAATTCTTCACGTTAACTAGCGAGTTCATTACGTATTCAGAGACTTCGTCTTGAATATGGGTTCCATTTTGTCCGTGCCTCCATTTTGTGTTGCCATCACGTAGGCCTGTGGGCCCGTGGAGGTAACCGAACGAACGAAGTTGCATGGGCTTCGTTGTTCATGCACTTATTAACTAGGCATTTTCTTGACTCTAAGGTGAATTGTAAGAAACCAACCTCGCGAAGCCAATTTCCTTGGTTGATCGTTGTCTGAGATTGCCAATCAATGTTCAGGACATCGTTAACTTTTAGGTTCTTTACACATGCTTTATCTTGCTCGCTATCTGTCTTTGTTTCTTTTCTATGCTCTTTCATTACATGCATTGTGCTTTCAATTATGGGTTTGTCGGGCTTGTGGAGATTGGATTTGGGACATTCCTAATAATTAACTTGTGGGTTGGGGCAATGTAAACTGAGGGTTTTTGCTATGTGATACTTTGTTTGAGAATGTACCTTATTGGCTAGAATTTTGCGCAGTGGGTGTGCATTAGTAATATGAATTTTGGCATAAAAAGGGATGTCTTGCCTTACAAAATTGAACAGTCTCCTGAGTTGTACACTGTGTTGTTTTTCTAGGACTTCTGTTACTAGCTGCAGCTAATAAATGTGGTCTGTGACGCCACCCAGAAGTATTCCGTGTCTCTGTATACCAAGACAGGTGAATCCAAAGACTTTGGGTGTGCCCCTGGCGCCGCTGGGTTTAAAAACCCGGTTCTTCAGCTCAGGGAGACTCCCTTCACACATGACGTGCGGTGAACATCTGAGGGACTCAGCATCCCTTGGGAGTGTTCTAGAGGGTGCTAGCACTTGATTGGCTATAGTTTAAGTTTGGTCCTTTTTGTTTAAAAGAACATAGATAGGCTATTGAATTCATGGTCCAGGGCCATTATAGCCTATGCCAACTTCATCATACTGCTTATTTAAGGTACTGTGGGACTCCTACTTCAATGACGGGGAATGATTCAAGCATGTGAATATATGAAGGATACCCCAATACTGGATAACAATATTTACAAAGTGTATAGCATAAGTGGCAGCTTACCTCAGGAGGCAGGGCCACCAAGTATTTCCCTATTTGGACTACTGGCTAGTGAAGGTAAACTCATTCTAAAGTAACACAAACTCTACCAAAGCCTCTCTTACACTCTTCTAAATTTTAGGACTTAATCTCAACAGAGGGCAAGTCATCTCTGAAACCTTGCAGGAAAATATACTATTATGGGGCTCTTCTGGTTACAGTAGTAAACAAAGCCTCTTCTTCCAAAGAACGATTGTGGAGGCTGATCTGTTTAGCCAAACATTTACAAACAATATATTTCATTACAGTACGTCTATTCAACTAACTTTTAGAGATGATATCACCCTGAATCCCTTTAATCTCATTTTGCCACCTTCATGTGAGGCTGTTTGAGGAAGAACTGGACAGCCAAGAGACTCAAAGTCAAGGCTTGTCTGACAATTTTGTCAAAGTCACTCTGAAAATGAAGAAAGCCTTGCCAAGGAGGTCTTAAGATAATAACATAGGTATGAGCCTGACTTTTCAATAAGAAAAATCTCTACTTGTGATGACAATAACGCCTCCTTGAAAGGCAGTGGAACACAGATGCAAAATCTAGCTATCAGTGACAGTTGGACACAGAAGAAGCTGAACTCAATATCAGTATACTAGAGCACAGGGCTGTTGCATTGGGAATTCAATCCTTCCTTAAAAGATCAGAGGATCCTCAATCCTCATGTGTATGGACAATTCAATGTCTATTTACTATATCAACTAGCAAGAAGAAACAAGATCTAGCCTCCTGTCAGTGGACGCACACAACAATTAGGACTTGGCTATTCACCACCATATTAAATTGATGACTGACCAGCTGCTGGGCATAGGCCACTACTGGATACCTTCAGTAAGACGTTGAAGGAATGTCATGAGTGGGACCTAAATCAAGACCAGCTGAACAAGATCTTAAGCCACAGGGGTAAGCCAGATTTGGACTTTTTTGCAACTGACCTGAATCAAAAATGTTGTTGTTACTTCAGCAGTAATACTCTATAAAGGTCATAGCAGATTGCATTTTCAATAGTATGGACAGATACCTTTGCCTATGCTTACCCCCCCCATTTCCCTAGCTCCAAAGGTGTTGAACAAGATGATAAAAGAGCCATGCTACCTGGGATTGAATGCCCTCTTGTGGCCCAGATATCACTGTTTCACAGAGCTATTTGTCCTGCCACAGCAGCCTCAGATTCAGCTAAGGCGATTAGTGAACTTGTAGTCTCATTGCACAGGTCAGGATCTACATCCTAATCCAGCGTTGCTGAGCTTGCCAGCCTGGCTCCTGCATTCAATGAATTACATCTCTTCGACATTCCTGAAGGCTGCAAAGAAATACGTTCTAAAGCTCATTATGAAGCAGTAAAACCCAAGGAGCCAAATGGAAGAATTTCTGCTTATGGCGTACTAATAACAACCCAATTTCTAATTCCCCCCCCTCAAATTCAACCTTTTTTGCTTCATTTAGCACTATCAAATTCAACTTTTGCATTGATCAAAGTCTATTTGGCAAGTATCTCCCGCCTGAGAATTACTACAAATCTACCATTACTTTGGTCCATTAGGATTATCAAGTAATTTTTTAAAGTACTCTCCAGGGTTTTTACCCAAGTAAGACTTCCACCAACTCTCTGCCACCTTTACACAATCTTATCCTAATTAATGAGAAGTCCCTTGGAGTCAATTTATAAAGCAGATTTTCCAGGCAGATGTCTCTCCTTTTGGCGCTAACTTCTGCAGGAATAGTAAGCAAAATTCAGTCACTTACACCCTGGAGTGCTGTTGGGCGCGGCGCTTCATTCGCCGGTTCCAGGGACCAGCATGAATCCCTGGATTTATTCAATATGTTCTGGTCTGTTTGCTCAGGACCACGGTATTTTTTAATAATGATAAAACTTATTGTATTTCCCTAGACTTTATTATAGGAAGATCTCCACTCTAGTGGCAGATACCTCCACCTACATGTGAGGGTATAGGGCATGTAAATTTACGCTGGGTAGTAAATTTACATTCAGAAACGGTGAATAGCAAAATAAAAGTGTAAAGTTATTGCGAAGTGCTACAGTTAGTTTACACATAAGTAAACCTACATATGTACAGTTACCTTTGTGAATGGGACCCTTAAAGTGGTTTTACAGGTTACCAGTTTTCATTGTGATGAAATGAATCACAGTCGTCCTCATGAAGATTATTTTAAGTTTTGTTTTATTGGCATATTACAGGTACCTTCATAGGTGCTGCATTAATCCCCAGATAATCAAATCTGTATGTTGATTACTTTGAGCTGAGGCGTGTGCCATACTAAGATAATCCTTAAGGCTGGAATATGTTGGAAATGTTACATCAATGATGTGTTCTTCATCTAGTGAGATTCTGAAAGGCACCTTCAAGGGTTTTTGAGTGAATAAGATGTCAGAATCCACACTTTAAAAAAATAATTTTGATGTTGCACACCACAACCTTCTGGATTTGGAAATCTACCAAAACAATGGCACCCGAAACATAAGAGTTTATAAAAAGCTGGCAAACAGGAACTCTTTGCATGAGACTTTAGCTTTCACCTAAGATCTCTCTGTGAGTATAATCATTTACAACTGTTGTGGAGGGTCTATCAAAACTACACAGCCATTTAATAAAGTGCTAACCATTAATAAAAATAGTGTAAGGTTAATGAAGTGTAGCTACATACAACAAACATACATGTGCCACCTCCTTTAGGTTATACAGACATCTGCGTTCCCACGCTTCAACAATCTAAAACACCTGCTTGTGTTCATGTAAGCACTGTATGCATGCACGCGTTATTCGGACAGTGCTGACCAAGTCAAATGACAGCAGAACTCTGAACAGTTTTAAAGGCCACTATACAGTCAATGAATGTCTGGAGAGAGAGCTGTTTCTGGGAGCTGAAGTGTACTATTGCTGCTTCATGATGTAGAATTATTTAACACATTCCTACATTGGGGAAGTCCTAATGGATACAAGGATGGTGTTCTGAATCCTGGGTGCATAGACAGACATTGCCTGTTGCCTTGTTTTTTTTATTTTTTACACTTCTTTGCTCCAGATTGATGATGTCCTGGCTGCTGTGAACCGAAAGCCACCAGAGATTCTTGATTACCAAGGGTAGTGATTGTGATGGCTTTTTAAAAGATGCAAAAAGAACAATTGATGGACAGAATGCAGAACAATGGCATACATTCACCACAGTACAGAGATCTGGGCCTAAACCCATCATTTTTTTGCTCGCCATTCCAGTTTAAACCCAGCCATATGCAAATCAGACCCTGCGCCCAATGGAAACAGTCCAGCCCGAACTGCCAGCCAAGTCCTCTCTGGACTGAAACAAGCATCCTAGGACCGGTTTCGGTCTTTCAGCCCTCATCAGCCAGGATAGCTTGACTCCAGTGGCATGGAGAGCACGGGACCCACGTCTTGGCATACCCATCCCACTCGGGTGACAAATGTTAAAAGAACAATTGATGGACAGAATGCAGTACAATGTCTTACATTCACCCCAGTACAGAGACCTGGGCCTAAATCTATCGTTTTTTTGCCATCCCAGTTTGAACCCAGCTATATGCAAATCAGTCTCGACCCTGCACCCAATGGGAACAGTCCAGCCCAAACGTTTCAAAAGAGGCACATGGTTTTGAAAAACACTAACTTGTGGAGCCACAAATATAAAGTTGAAATTTTAAATATAATTCTCTTACCTTCTTGCAGACATAGTCCCCTGGCAGGTACACCACGGAGTGCAGCCGCTGCAGCATATCATAGATCATCTGGCGGTCACAGCCCTGAAAAGAGGCAAAAAGCGAAAAAGGGGTTTCAGTCATACCGTACAATTGTTGGAAATTGAAAAGGTGGAGGTGGAAATGTTTGTGCAGATGAAGCTTTAAGAAGGCTGATAGACATACTCTCCGGAAACAGGAATAGAGAAGGCAGATGATGTGCCACTCTGCAATGGTGAAAGTAGGGGCGAGGGTTTCACCAACAAAATGGTCAGCGAACATCAGAAGATGGAAAATGATACTGCAGCACCTTGAAGAATAGGGGCCGATTTGATTCTTGGCATATGTACTGTTGTTTCGTCATGGCAACAGAGTAAATTACTCTGTCCCCCTGGTAGAGAGGCCACCCTGCACATTTATAAATGACCGCCAAGTTGGTGTCATTTATACAACAGGAACTGTTGTTACAGAGCTTCCTATCTATGCATTTTGCTGTTTGGTGCAGAGCTCCAAAACAGTCATTTCTTTTTGAAAATTAAATAGAAAATAATCCCCTCGCCATGGGAGTCCTATCCAATGGCAAGGGGAGCAATTAGCAGTTTTCACTACCACTTATCGACAGGGGTTTTCTGGCAGTGACGGGCAGTGAAAAGTGATCTCTAATTTTGCCCTTTTAGATAAGGTTGGCGGAATTAGAGATCTGCCTCTGACGGCCCTCAGTCGACAGAGTTGTCGGAGGGGTTTAATCATGGCAGAGATGGAGCAATCTATGCCTTAACTAAACCTATGGGTTGCTCGCATCTAAATCGGGTGGGCGGACCATTATGTTGGTGGTAAGCTCACTTTGACACCGTTGTGATGGAGTAAGCTTACCACCAAGATGTAAACCAGGCCCTCACTTTAGAATTCTCTCCAGATAATAGACTGGATCCTGGAAAATCCTGGAAATGCTACATAGCAGTGCTAAGACAAGCCACTGGGTGAAAACATCCAGCTCTGTGCTGACTCCACACCCACACTGTCTGGAATTGACAGAGTGGACTTGCATATAAGTGTGTGTTGGACTGGCTGCCCGCAACCACCTGAAGCAATATTTATCACATACAACTCAATAAGAACACCCAGTAAGGAGCAAGACACACACATAGCTGAAAAATATAATTTTGACAGTCATGTATATTAGCAATACTGGCTCACGCCAGTTACAATGCAGTAAATTTAAAGCATAACAATTCTGTGAATCAAGATAAAGTAAGAAGAAGGTTATACATCTCTTGCTGGCTTTGTCCTGGTAATCAGCATCAGGAAGCTCATGCCAAACACACGCCGGGGAAGGCATAGCAGGACAGTGGCTGTGAGAGAAGGCAGATCAGCATAAGTCCATGTGTGAGGTTCTTTGAGTGCGCCACAGCCCTCATTTATATATACTAAAAGCTGGCTTACACATTACTGTGCTATTTTCATGTCCTACTAGTGAGCGCTTTAACCAAGTATCCTCCCGACTTCCTTACGCTACCAGCTTCTTCTCTGACCTGCTGGTGGCTCTGCTGACCAAATATCCTCCCAATGTCCTCGGACTAAACATAGGCTTGTTCTAGGCAATATGACCTAAGCGGTACATCTCCCCATATCCCCATGCTTTGTCCTGATAAAATGCACAGTCTTGGCAAAAGATAGAACCTTGACTTATCAACTAAATATATCTAGGTATCAGAATTAGCGTAAACACACAAGGTCATTCAACCGCTAGCTGCAGTACACAGGCTTTTTCGTGCATTTTCACTCATTAACACTGCCTAGGCTAACCCTTTAGTGTCACTATGTCTTCTGCACCCTAATTCCTACATACTGTACAAATCACCACCACTGTGCGCTGACTTTGGTTTCTTATCATTTCCCTTTCTTCGTCTCCAACATTGGTGCGTGAACATTTGTTGGTACTAGTATGCTGAATCCTCACTTGGGATCTTTTAGATGTTAAAATGAGGCCACTCCACAGAACAGGGTTGCTATGGGGTATCTGCACTTATCTAGAATATCAACTACAAAGAGAGTTACAGAAGGTAAGTAATTGTTCTTCTGAATGAATAGCCTGTAAATGGGTTTCAGACCGAAAAGTCCAGCAAGATCAAGCAGGCGGAACATCCTTATCACTGGACCTGGCTGTGAAGGCAGTATGCTTCATGAACATATGCACCAATGCCCTGTTGTAGCCAGGCAGATGTCAAGGACATGCACTTCACACAAGCCAACATAGAGGTTACAGCCTTAACCCTGGTAGAATGGGCTCTCAGACCTTCTGCAAGCTGCTATTCTGCCACTGAATAGTAGATTTTAATGTAGATGGCTATCCACCTCAGCTAAGTCCTCATCTGCACAGCATTCCATTTCTTTGCACCAGCAAACCACACTAAAGGCTCATCTTCCACTTGATGGTCCATGGTATTACAATGTAGAAGGTAAAATCGCTATTGTGGATCAACCAATGGAGCATCACCCCTTTTTAGAGGAGTGAGGTGGAGCCAAGAAAACTAGCAGAATGATGGATTGCCCAACGTGGAATGGAGTCACAACCTTTGGTAAGAAAGCCGTCTGAGTCTTCAGTACCAACTACCCTGAGAAAAAGATAGTTTGTAAGGTTGTTGCACTAAAAGTGCCTGATGTTCGCTCATGCAACAAGTTGACATAATCACAACAAGGAAGACCACATTTAAGGTCAGGAAACACAGCGAGCAGCTATGCTTTGGCTGGAAAGGCATACATATGAGAAACCCCAAGACCAAATGAAGGCCCTACTGTGGCATCTCAAACGGTTTCAGAGGGAACGTATGCCAAATCTTTAAGAAATGTCATCATAACAGGTGATTAAAACAAGGGCGGTTGGTCTGACGAACCGAGAAAGGCTGAAAGAGAAAGGCTGAAAGATCGATCAAATAAAATGTATAGTGTCCCAAAGCCTTGTTGGACCAACGAAAAAAACAAACAAAAGAACATCCTACAGCTTTACTTGTAAATGGCGAGTGTTGCGAATGCCACACTTGGCCACACATTTGCCCAGTGCCTGGTGTAAATGGACCCCATAGAAGGATGTCAGCTGCAAGGATGACATCCATCACTTCCGATAGCATATCAAATTCAGTCAATTGCCACTGCTCGATCTCCCTTCATGGAGGTATAAATTGCAAGTATTCATTCAGGTGACGGAACCTGTCCTGTTGCTGAAACAGGAGGTCCTCATGATGTGGCAGTCTGATTGGAGGACAGATGTTCATGCACAGAAGTTCTGGGAGCAACACTGTCCTGGGTCAATCCGGAGCCACTAGGATGACTTGGACGTGGTGGTTCTTTACCTTCTTCAGAGCAGATAGGTGAGGCTGTTCCATTCCTGGCATTGCTGTGGTGGAGGGAAGGCCTTCAATTCAACTGTGTCCAGGATTGCCCCAATGAAAGGTAGACCCTGCGAAAAAGTAAGGTGGCATTTCAGTTCCTTGATAGTGAACCCCGATGTTAAGAGGTGTGCAATAATTTGGAGGTTATCCTGACTGACTGTGGTGAGCGTATCTTTAAAGCCAAAGGTTGAGGTACAGGAATACAGGAATCCACAACCGCTGAAGATGGGCAGTGACCACCACCATTACTTTCGTGAAAACCCAAAGAGTACTGGTGAGGCCGAAATGGAGCATGGAAAACGGAAAGTGCTCCTGGTCTAACCTGAACTTCAGATAACGTTTGGGGAACTACAGGATGGGTATATGGTCATTTTGAATTTGGCCTTCCACAGATGCCTGGGTCCAAAATAGCCCTGAGGCCCTGTCCTTCATAACAAGGAAACAGCAAGAGTAGCAACCTACTCCTCTTTTAAAGTCTAGGCCTTTTGGACTGCACCTTTGGAGAGCAACAAATGCACCTCCTGTAACAGAATGGAGTAGTGCTTGCCAGAAATGCGTGCTGGTATGGGGAGAAAAATGGGCAGGTAGAAATTAATGGCAAGAGGGTAGCCATTTCAAATGATTTGTAAGACTCATCCATATTACATTATGGATCACCAACCTAGGAGGAAATATTGAATCCTGCTGCAGAGCAGTTAGGAATCTGCCACTAAGGGCATACTAAAGTGTTTTGGCGGCCATTGTAAGAAGAGAAGAGGAATTGGAGGACTGATACCCCTGCTGGCCCATGTGCTGCCAGGCATACCCATATCTATGGCTTAATAAGGACTGGGGTGCCTGCTGCACTGATTGAATAGGATGTTTTTGTCTATATACAAGTCACCTAGAAAAAACATTAAATGTTCTGAATTGATGCGGGAACCTGCTAGCAAGGGTCAACAGTGGCAAAGAGCTTACTATAGCTCTAATGTCCTTAAAGTGCTCTAACATGGGGTCTGCCAATTCACTAAAAAGGTAGGAATCATCATAGGCCATATCCATGAGGGAGGCCTGTACATTGATGCAGCATCCTGTGGAACGCAATGCATCCATAAGGATGAAGGATGACATTAGTACTGACTGCTCTCCCCAGGCAATTGTTGTATCCAGACCTTCACAGATATCATATTTGGCCTATTTCTGCAAATTATGAATTGTCTGAGCCAAAGTGACTCTAAGATCTTTTGGGACTGCCAGCATGCTCTTGCTGAGCATATCCCAAGGGCCTGTGTGTAGTGACCCAGCAAGCAAAAATCTTTACATATTGCAGTGGCCAAAGACCTCAATCCTCTTTGATGCCCTGTCCAGAGTAGTTGAAAATCTGTTCGGATTCAACTTACTGGTCAGTGTCTACAGAATGAAGCTGCCTGGAGTGGGGTGCTTGGTAGGAAACTTCAGTTCACCATGAGCCCGTCTGTGATATCTGGTCACTGGCCTATGCACAGGGGTGCAAGAACAAGGCTTCAACCAAATAGCCATCAACGTATCAGTGTGGGCATCATTAAAGGGAAGCAGGGCTAAGGAGTAGCTGGCCTAGGTTGTACTATCTCTGTTAGGATATTTGGTTTTGTCTCCACAGAGGGCAGCTATAATTCTAGTGCCTCAGCTGCCCCTAGATCACCACTGCAAAAGAGCAACTCTCTTCCATTGGTGGCCCGAGCGATGAGTCAAGGGCATCCCTAGGCAAGGTGTCAATACCACTGGCATTCTGTAAATCAATATATTAATGACAATCAGTATAGTGTGGGAGCAGCAAGCCATCCCTGTCATCAACATCTTCGGGTGCCCCTGCCCTGGCATAGGATCGAGAATTGGAAGCAAAAAGATAATGGGTTAGAATCAGACTGCTATATGACCAGTTGCACTTTCGTAATTTTGTAGTGCAAAATGACGGAGCTTGATCTTAAGTCTGTTTGGTTTCCTACATTGACATTGTCACCCGGTCTTCTTCTGAAACGGGGTGTTGGCACTGGTATCAGTGTAGCAGGAACTGGTGTGGCTCAGGGCCGGAGTTTAAGTCTGTACCTGAGTTGATATCGACCTGGTAGTGGAGCTGACGGGGACAGATGGGGTCAGGGTGGACCAATTGGCAGTTACCCAAATGTTGGTGTCTGTGGTTACGGGGCCCTTAAGGCACACTAGAGTAGAGTGGAAGTGCATTGGAAATTCACAGCATGGACTCCTTCAAGGACTCAATCTACTAGGGCCCGAAAAATTCAGGCCACAACAGAACCAGCGTAGGGATCGGTTTTGTGGCCGGGGACCTCAAAGAGGTTTTACTGACACTGTGACGCTGTTAAATCCTGTTCAGGAGGCCATGGGGCATGCAAGTGTAACTGAGCTGTAACGGTGGGGGTTGAGACGTTCTACCTCTGCTGTCCATGGCCAGCCCTACTGTGTCTCTACAAACTAGGCCACGTACAACCCCTTTCCACATTTAACTCTAAGTGGTAGCGTAGGTTGAGCAGTCACCGGCTTCTCAAGGAGGCTAGTGTGGGGATTACATTGGCTCAAGCATCAATACCACTCTCCTCTGCAGCAAAATAAAATCAATGTCCAACCCAGGGCTGCTCTTTAAAGAAAAAACACATAAGTCCATTACACAGCCAATTATGATCTTATACCCAATTACCAGGTGTTGGGCTTGGTACTCGTAGGGGTATCCACTGTTTCGACTATTATCTGGATCTAGTGGGTCCCTCCCTTCTGGTACCGGGTTCCACCCTTATAGTAGGTTCAGAGTCTATCTGGTAATCGGGTCGGTGCAACTTGAGTTTGTCTCCTCCCCATCTTTGTATCTAGGTTAGCACAAAGTGCCCTGGACTAGGCCAGATCAGGCTCTCCCCAAGTTCAGGTTAGCAGCTACAGGTTGCACAATGCCCTCTCAGTTTCTCACTAGTCCGTGGTTGCCATGTGGGGCTGTGGTTGGCCTTTCAGTGGCAGCAAAATCTTTACCAACAGTAGAGGGAGGCTGCTGGCCTCTACAGGGCACAGTAGCCAACTACACCGTGCATCCCTGACAGGATCCCTCCAGGCAATTCTTCTTTGGAGCACCAGCCACATTCCAGCTGATGACAACTTGTTCGGAGTGGTGGGTGCCAGACATTATCAACGCGCCCCAGTGCCTATAGCTGTCAACCTTGAAACCCCAACCCTGTTGTGCCTCTATGGTCATTTATTCTTCAGGACTGGCCTTGACCCAACAACACACTTGACAGTGCTGCAGTCATACTGTCTACTAACTTGAGGACTGGTCCCGACTCAATGGTGTGCTCGGCACTGTCAAGGTCACACAGTTCAATTACAAGACAAATGGGCCGCCAGCAGGATCTAATCCCAGCATCAGCCGGGCCCACAACATGAGCACTCCACTCCAGTGGCTTTGGGGCTCCGATGGGGACATAACTCAAAAATCCCACAACCAGACCATGCAGTTCTGTGATTGCTTCGGTTCTCCTTCTTTAAAAGTCTCTGTAAGATGGACCCTACCCCAGGATTAATTATAGCAGTCTTACAATCCATTCCTTTCAAATTGGCAGTACTGCAATTTCTTTAGCTCTCTTGTTTCACAAGTCACTGAAGGACAGATTCTATACCAGAGTCAAATACAGCAGCCCTCCCATGATTCCCTCCTACTGCAGGGTCAGTGATTTATCAAGATTTATTTCTTTGAGTGATCAGTCTTTTAAAAACAAAAACCATTACACCAATGACATTTATAATAGTACTAGTGCATATGTATATAAACACGTAAAATCATTAGTAGAATTTTTAAACGGTTGATCTCAAACATACTACTATGCATCAATTATTTAAAATTTCGTTTAAAATGGAGATTTGGGAGTTGTTGTCTTTATGACAGTCTATTGCGATCTCCACTGAGTTTCACCCCCCTGCATACTAGAGGGATTGAGGCCCCATCTAGCCAGGTGATTACGGCTTCCCTGCACGTTCGTATGTTCATACTTTTCAGTAGTGCTTTTATTAGTGAATTCCTTTCTTTTAGAAACTTCGGGCATACACAAAAAATATGTTGAATCGATTCGTATTTGTATCCACAAAGTCTGCAGTCTCGGTTATCACTTTTATCCTTCCCATGCTGGGATTAAATCTTTTGTTTCCCACATGCCAAGACCAAGCCTCATAAATTGATGTTTTAGGGTAGGCGAGAAATAGGCTGATAAATATTCCTGTGGCTTCCTTTTTCCATACTAGCTGATAACCGTCCAGGCATGCCGTCTTGGGAGTAAGGTGTTCTCATCCGTTGAGTGAGACAAGAGTTTTATTGTGGTGTTAATTAATTTGTTAAAAGCCTTTTTCCTTATGCTGAGATTCCAAATGTCTTGCACAGACAGAACCTCTATCACCTGGTTTAAATAACTACCCCAGGATCTGGGTATCCTCTTTTCTTTTTGTCTGCCTATTTCTTTCCAGCATAGTAGGTCTATGGACCAGCTTTCAGAAGCGCATAACCTCCAACATAATTAATGAAGGCGCCTTTGCTCCGAAATTCCTGATTTTGTAAGCCAAACTCTAGTCGCACCTGGGTTGGCGATGCACATTGTTGTATATGAAAAACTTTTTTGTAAACTTTTGTTTGTATTTTGTTCAAGGCAGGGATTTCACAACCTTTCATTATTTCAGTGCCATAGATTACTATTGGCATTAACTGTGCCTGCATGATGGTTAATAGGTTACCGGATGATGGACAACTTAATTTCTTTTTTAGAACGTTAAAACCCTATATCAGGTTTTGGGATTTTGACCTCATTGAGGTGAGCTGTGATTTATAGCTCAATTTTTGTTCTACCATGAACCCAAGATATTTATAGGAGATGACTGCTTCAACGTTTTTACCCTCTATGTGCCATATGAGGCAGGGTCCGTGTCTCATTCCCTCACTCACAGGCAGAATATCTTGGCTCCCAAGGTAGGTAGTAATTCCTATTTCAGATAGGACTTCATGCAATGTTTCCTTGCCTCTGGGGAGTTGTTTGTCAGTGTGACACCAACACTTGGCTGATTCATAGTCCCTGGGTACTCTGAGGAGTACCCCCTCCTCGGCTGAAGAGACCACAACAATGAACAACGATGGGTCTTGGCTCCCACATTTATAATGCTTTCGCAGGTCTTGTTCTCAAAACTAGTTTGGGTCAGTTCTCCTTTCATGTGTCTTGGCCAGACCAACTTCCAGGCATGGCCTCTGTCTGCAAGGATGCTCTGCCCAGCAGGACAATCTCTAAGTGGAGTACCCACCACAAAAGTACAAAGCGATGAGGGCAGGATGCAACCCACCTACATATGGAAAAGAATGAGGAATCTGTACCCCTTCAAAGGCTTTCTTTACCTATCAACAGATACTCCAGACTTCACCCTGCACCCCTGCCATCCACTCAATGGCAGCTGAAATAAAACATTTACAGCCCAATCAGGAAGGGGAGGGACCTGGCACTTTTAAGGGAAGCCTGTCTTCACTTTATTATCATAGTGGCTGTTGCTCCCCCGCAATACACATATGCTGTCTGGAGAGAAACAACATGATTCCATCCTGTACTCAGGCTCTGGCTGTGAGCTTACACAATTGAACCCTCAGGTCTGTAACACTCCTGCATGGCACACTACTGCTTCTAGCATACATACACACACACAACAAACTGCATGACGCACTACTGTTTCTAGCAAACATGCACAATGCACAGAATGTTGTGGATCATGAACTGTGGAACTTTAGGTGAATGGGCTGGTAGGAGCACATTAACAACTCGTAGGTAAAAAATAGTTGAAAGCTTCCATATACGCGATCATTTGAAACACGCTTTTTCCCCCAAATCTTTTTGGGCATTTTCAGTAAAAAGATCAATACAAAATCGAGCAAAGTAAAAAAAAAAAAAAAATCCTAAGAAATCCCCTGGACGCTTTAAGACCTTTTGTCCCCCGACCCCCTTCCTCTCAGTATGATTTTCAGCATTGTGGTATGGCTCCACAATGGCCCTCTGTTCGCCAATGACAGCTGTGTCTAGGGCACCACAAATATTACCTCTGTAGCCATTCAAGAATCCCCAAATTTTGACCCATTTGCAAGGGCAGGCCCGGCCCTCATATACAACCCTTTCGACCAGCATGCACCAGCTCATGTTGTGTTTCCAACCTTCTATCTGGGGCACCTATTCCGCTCCCCACATCCTGGCAATATTCCTTTTTGCTATGGCCAACCCCAACAGTAACCATAAATGTTCCATACGGAGTAGGTCTGTTTCATCTTAAATATTCAAGAGACACCATTTTGTTGTTGGAGTGAGCGAGCGAGCGAGCATCCACTTACTTTGTTCAGGCAGTCATTACTGCCACCAAAAAGCCCTGTATTTTTAGAAATTCACATGTAGTGTTGTAAAAGGTACCCATCTGACCACAACCCCATCTGCAATAAACACTTGGGGGTCCATTACGATGTCGGGCGGATCGCCACTGCCATGGTGGCGGTGGCGATCCGCACGACATTCATGCCCGCCCGCCACCCATATCCCCCCGCCATATTACTATGGCGGGGGGACCGCGGCAGACGTAAACACCGTCCGACGCTTTTCCACCCCGGTCGCCTTGCGGCCGGGGCGGAAAATCTTTAATATGGTGGCGGTGTCTATTAGACACCGCCAGCCATATTATGATGGGCTTTCAGACATGCCTTTCGGAAAGGCATGCGGAGACTCCCGGCGGGGGCTCGTTGCGGGACCCCTGGGACTCTGGGGGTTGCACATGGGGGGTACCTATGGTACCCCCTGCATTTCAAAGTGCAACATGGCAGGCACCGCGCGGTGCCTGCCATGTTGTGCTTTGAAATGCACAACATGCATTTTTACCATTGCGGCGGGCGGCGCTTTTAGCACCACCCGCCGCAATGGTAAAAATAAGGATGCGCCCGCTACTGTGGCGGGCGCATCCTAATGGCCAAGGCAGGACCGCCGCTCCTATGGCGGGCGGTCCCGTTTTGCACGGGGATGGCGGGTGGGCAAAGTCCGCCCGCCATCCTAATGGGGGCCTTGTTGTTCTACCCACCTTGTACAATTGTGAAACACACTTGCTCCTTCAGGAGACATTCGCAGACCATGGAGGCACATCATAACAGGCCACAAAGGAAGAAGAGTAAAAGGGGGGAGGACAAGGTGTACAAAACATTACAAAAAAAAAATCCTATATCACCCCTTTCCCTAGAGAAAGTCTCTCAGCCATCCAATCAACAATTTAAACCACATTAGCCAATAAATCACCATTGTGCAGTCATACTGTTACCCAATGTATGCCTGTGAGATTTGAACAAATTCAAGACGAAGGCCACTTGTGAAACCTAGTAATGATAGACTCGAAGCTCCACATTTATCTGTAAAGAAAAGCCCACAGATGTCACCATGTCATTTTCTTCCAATGCATTCTTCACCTCCAATAGCACTCTCTTTCAGGATAAAGACTCAGGCCTAAAATTGGGGAAGAGTAGGCACCACCTACCCTCCAGCTTCACAGAATTCTTCTCTATTGCAACCTTCAAAGTTCTGTCCCTCCATTCTGCTGATATTGAGGCTACCGTCATGGAACCATCATCCCAGTATTGCCTCATCAAGCATTGTGTGGCAGTCGCAATGTATCACTCATTGCTTGGCACACTGCTTCATCTTCTAGTCCCAGCAGGTGTCCTACTTTATCCATTTTTATGGGCTTCAACCAGAACTGTTAGAGGAGCCCCGGTAATCTAAGATGGGATCACCTTTGCAGGCAGCCAAGTATAGTGATTCCCTCAATAGTGCTAGTCTTCAAAAGAGAGTCAATTGTGCACCATTTCATTTGCTTCACTTAATTGCTGTTTGAATGCCTGAAGTGTGTTTGCAGCTTTTTCCCGCTTTTGCTTCAAGCTTTCACCTGTACTTGCCAAGCCCTCAATTTTTCCCTCCAGTGCTTTCACAGCACTTGCAATGGTGGGTGTTTTCTAAGGCAGATTAGCAAGCAATGCATTCATAGAATGCACAAGGGCCATTTTCCATGCTTGAATCCTAATTTATCATCAAAGTCAGCTGCAGCCTTATACTGGCCCATGCCTTGCACATCATGCAGCAGGAAAGTCCTTGCCCACCTCATTTCAGACATGGTGGACGCTAAGAAAATGTGACTGAGAGGCACAACCAGCAATTTTCAAAGGGCTTGTAAGATTGCGCCGCCCAAAACTGCTAAACTCAAATGAGAATATCCACACCTGGAGTAACAACCCCCAGAAACATTGCCCGGAAAGAGTTGGGTATAAATTAGGCCTGAGCAGTGGGGTTTTAAGTTGATAACTTACTATTGAGAGGATGAACAAAAAAGGTTAGATCTTAAGCTGATACAGTTACGGACAGATCTCAGCTGTAGGATTGACTATTGGTTGTCACTACACTTGTCAGTGGCTGGCAGGATCACAATCCTGAAAATGCTGGTACTCCTGCGCATGTATCTTTTTGAATGTTTGCCATTCCCCATAACGCTTGAGTTACTGAAGCAATGGAGGTCGCTGGCAATTGCTAAAGTATGGGGCAGGAAGCATAGTAGGGACAGTATGGACTATGAATCGGGGGGCTCAGAGTCCCTGATATTGAGGCCTACTATTAGGCACCCCAGCTCCAGTTTGCAGCAGCTTGGTACAATCTCTAGAACAGTACTGATGGGAGGATGTTGGACGGGGTTTGGTGGAGAAGACACTCACAAAGCGACTGTTTGGAGGGGTTATACAACAGTGGCAGATCCACGCATAGCCAAGATCACCTTACGGGCATGCCAGGAGTCATGCCACTATGGGACATACTGGCATTTCATTGCAGGGGCAAATTTATGGGTATAGTTGCGTGGAGGACAGGAGGCTGTAGAACCGGGGGAGCTCCCTATGAGGACGGCTCTTTCATCCCCCTGCAACAGACTACTTAACAGTTCAATCTGGGGTGGGGTCAATATCAACACTACTGCACATTGCACCTCACAGCCCAGAAAGTGTGGCGTACAGTAACCCACAACTCCAACTGTCCCATACATTGGAACTGCTGCTCCACCCAGATAGTGGCAGAGGAATCATAACACAGGTGTATACGGCCCGGTGCAGACACAGAACATTGCACAAATATCGGGTAAAAAATATCGTGGTTCAGAAATATCGACAGCAAGAATATTGTGGTCAAGAAGCTCTACTTAAGGTAAGTAATATCGATTTTGAAAATCTCAAAGTGTTTATTACCGTTTGCAAAAATATAGTTGTTAAAATATTGTTTTTTTAATTAATGTTATGCATTTTAGTATATATTTTATGGTATGAAATGTATTCTTTTTGTGGAAGAATTGTTAGTATTTTTAATATATGTGTTACATTTTTAGCAGTTATAAAAAATTTTATTTGAATTTTGCGTTCTTAGGGGCCTATTATGATGGCGGTAAATCCGCCACCGCTGGGCCGGCTGTGAGGACTGCCGGCCCGGCGGTCACGGATTTACCGCCATCACCCTTAAAATTCCCACCTCCAAATTAGGATGGAGGTGGGAAGGGGAAAGGTACCTCTGCTGTGGTCTCGCAAAGCGGGTCTTTTCCGCCCGCCATGTGGGACCAGGTACCAGGGGTCTATGGAGGCGGTGCCGTGCAGGCACCACCATGGGTATTTGGATGCCTGTCTTTTGCTGCGGAGTTTCTGCCACAAAAAGACAGGTGGAAAATGCCTTTGGGGGCCCGTTGCGGGCCCCCAGTGGGGTAGGAGGTGGGGTGCTGCACGTGGGGGGTACCTATGGTAGCCCCCTAAATTTGCATGTACAAGGTGGCAGGCACCGCACGGTGCCTGCCACATTGTACATGCAAATGGGAAACATGTATTTTTACATTGTGGCGTGTGCTGCCACCCGCCACAATGTAAACATACAGGATGCGCCCGCTAGTGTGGCGGGCGCATCCTAATTTGTTTTGCGGGACCGCCGCACCTATGGCGGGCGGTCCCTTTTGCACCACGATGGCTGGCAGGGTAATCGGCCCCTTAGTTCCTTAGTGGGTTGTGGGTTTTTAGGGGAATAGGGTGGGAAATAATTAAATTAAATTTGTTGATTATTTTTTATTTATTAATGTTTGTTTAATTGAGATTTTATAGTTTTAACTATGTAAAGTATTTTAATATTAAATAATTAATAACTGTTTGTTAATTAATAGGTAATTAATTATCGTAATTGTATAATTAATTTTAGGTGTGTGTTGTGGTGCTTATAGGTGTAAAGGGTGGGAAGTCATTTACTTTTAATCAATGAATTAATAATTGGTTGTTAATTAATTTTAATTAATTAGTAATTAATTATCATAATTGTGTAATTAATTTTAGGTGTGTGTTGTGGTGTTTATATGAGTAAAGGGTGGGAAGTAATGTGTGTTTAATTAATATATAGTTGGTAATTAATGTTAATTATTTTATATTTTTAAAGGGGTAAAGGTGGGTATGAAATACATTTTAATTACTTTATTATTAGTTGTTAATAGTAATAGTTTTTAATTTAAATCTAAGCTTTAATTGTGTTTTATTATTTTATAGTTTTATTTAGGTGTGTGTTGTGGATAGAATAGTGTTCAAGTGTGTGTAGTAAATTAATGTTTATTAGTTTTTTTATTAATAATGTTTTTAATTGATTATTAATTATGTTATTTATGGAAGGAAATTTAACTTAAAATGTTGAAGTGTTTTGTTTTTGGTGTGGTGTTACAGGGTAGAAAATAAAAGAAATACATTTATGTATTGATTAATTTTTTTGTTTGTAGATATTTCTAGTTTAAAACTATTATTGTTTTTCATGTTATTTATTCTTTTATTTTAAATCATATTTGTAGGTTTTTGTTATATTTAAATATTATAATATGTTTTCTGTTTATCTATATAATATATATCTCATTTTTAAAATATTGTTTATTTATTTGTCTGATTTTTTTTAAATGTGTTATATATATATTTTGTCATGTTTGAGTGTGAATAGTAATTTTTGTCTATTCATCGTCCAACACTTTCTCTAATGTTGCACTCACTGGAGTGGGAATGGTAATTTTTAGCTCTTTGCTATCCAGCATTTTTCCTACTAGTACACTCACTGGAGTTGGAATAGTCATTTTTACCCCACCGCTACCCAACATTTTCCCTACTGTTGCACTCCATGGAGTGAGAATAGTAATTTTTAGACCTCCGATATCAAGCACTTTCCCTACTGTTGCACTCACTGGAGTGGGAATAGTTAATTTTACCCCTCCGCTATCCAGCACTTTCTCTACTATTGCATTCACTGGAGTGGGAATAGTAATTTGTACCCCTCCGCTATTCAACACTTTCCCCACTGTTGCACTCACCGAAGTGGGAATCACATTTTTTACCCCTTCGCTATGCAACACTTATCCTACAGTTGCATTCAGTAGAGAGGGAATGGTAATTTTTACCCCTCCACTATCCAACCCTTTCTCTACTGTTACACTTACTGGAGTGGGAATAGTAATTTTTATCCCTTGCTACCTAACATTTTCCCTACTGTTGCATTGATTGCATTTTGATATGTGAGTTTAAATATTTTTTAATAGTTTAATGTTTCATTTTATTATAGATTTTTGTTTTTTATATGTTAAATCATTAATATATATTTTTATTTTTTATATTATTTTAAACTTAATATAAATTGAAAATGATAGTTTATTAATTGATTTAAAGTAAATATATGTATAAATTATTATGTTTGCGTTTATCCTTTTTTAAGTTTATTTGTTATATTTTTTAAATGTATATTATATTTATTTTATTAAAATTATATTTCATATTTAATATATTTAATAAATATTATTTCATATATATTTATATGAAAGTCGATATATTATGCATCTATAATTTTTACATCAATATTTTTTGGCCTATATTTTTGTATTTACCTGTTTAAGTATAGGAGTCGATATTTTTGTTACAACAAAAGTCCTGTGCACACGTTAAGGTAGGTATATCCAAATGTAGTCAAAAAGGTGAAGAACAGTTTGTATTCAATGAGACAAGGTAGACACACTTGAATGGTTGTGAACTTAGAAATATATTTAAACCTTCCTTTCTGGAAGGATGACGTCAAAGAGAAACAACCAGCAGACATTTGTTTCGTCAAGCGGGTGGTTAACCCGTGACTCTTCAGGGCTGTATCAAGTCATAATGTGGTGTGTCGAAAAGCCGGTGATAATTCCAAATCGGCGGGAATGCGTAAAGGGTAAAATAACAGAATTGTGTCTCTGTAAATGCGCAATCCAGGCGGGCGGGCACATCCGTCTGGAGCGATCTTATGATCCGGAGCAGGAGAGACGGATGATGTCCTCCTCGTAGAGTACAGGATATTTTTGTTGTCTATATTTTTTTAATCAATAATTTTAACATCGATATTTTTTACATCAATGTTGTGCCAGTGAACCGTATTTTTTAAGAATACACTGATGCCCAATGGAACAATACCTTGCCTCTCTTCCATACTATTACAAGTAATGCTCAGTTTGGACTGATGCAATTCAATTTCATACATAGATCATATGTCACCCAAGCCATGTACACATAATAGACCCCACTAGAGTGCAAGAGTGTCATAAATGCATCCAGATGGAGGCCATATATTTTAATCCAACGTGGGACTGCCCCCGGGTACTTGCGTAATGGATGCTGGTGGTCAACTGCTATCAGAATGAGTCCTAGCTAGATTTACAAAATAATCAGCAAGTCTGCCTACTTAGAATGGAAGTCAGTAACTCCAAAAATAAAATAAAGCATAACTTTATTCACTTCTCACTGTTACTGGCACATAGAAATGAAATAAAATTCGGACAGGAGCGTAGCCTCTGTGAGTTTCTGGAGCCTGGGGAGGGCAGAGGGGCACAGCTTGGAGTGTGGCTACACATACACCTCTATATACACTACCACTTGCACCTAACCTGTGAGCATAATACTACGACTGGTGCGCTATATAAAAATGCTGGAAAGACATAAGACTAAATTATCGTTAACCCTTGCTCAAAAATATATTCCAAGAGGATGGGGTCATTTTCATCTCCAGAGACAGACTCAGCAGGTACTTAGAAAATTATTTGACACTGACTTGTTACTCCTATTGAATGCACACTGCTCCAGAATACTCTTCACACAGTCTGCTTCGTCGATAATCTTCTTGGATATGAACCAAATGCTACTAGCAAACTATTGAGATCTGTAAGCTTAATGAATAAATGTGCAATTAATTTTACAAATGAGTTCACAATATTAGATATGTGAACAGTAAGTTAATATGATATTAATTCAGTTTTTTACAAGGTTACTTACAGGTGATCTTGCAAAATAAAAAAAAACGTTTTTTGAGAGGAAACCATGCATGAACCATTGGAGCATTTCAGAAAATGATCAGAATAGTATGGAGATTTTTCATCTCCAGCCATTCGTTCACGGAGTGGCAAGTCTATTGTGTTAAGGTATTATGCGACCTGTGAAACTGAAAATGCAGAAGTGGCTTAATGTACATTGTCCAGCAAAGCAAGAGTTAGTTAGAAAGAGCAAAAATCAGATGCATGCATACTATACTCGAGTTCTGGATAGCGAAATATTCTCATGAAAATTATCATAATACTAACCAATATTAGTTTCAAGAAGAAGCTATGTTTGTACACACCTGAAAGAGCGCCACCCTGCTGACAATGTTGTAGCTGACATCAACAGCGATATCCAGTCTCATTTTGTCAGGAAGCTGCACCATCAGCTCGGTCTCATCTGCAAAAAGGTGAAAGTGCTAACTTAGACAGCGGCTACAACCAGTGCTGTACTTACAGTGGGTTTTACTGAAGCTGAGGTTACAGTGCCTCCCTAGTTCAGTGATCTCCTGTGACAGGCATGACAAAATGCGTCTGTGCAAAGTCTGCTGCTGTGCTTGTGCCCTCAGATACTAGAAGAAAGTAACAGTTTGGTTAGTTATAAGGTTAGATGAGTGAAACATGCTGCAGGAGCAACACACTTCCTAACAAGCTGAACGCGTTGCGTTAACCTACTAGCGGGCTTGGTGTGTACATCATATGGCTCCTGGACCTGGTCCTTGGCGAGTTATGATGTGAATCTTGACACTGACACTTTGAGCCTGAGCAGTGCAATTGATGTTAACAGTAACACATTTATGGGCACACACTGGTGTACCGGTTATGAAGCCTAGCACTACACTATTGACTGAAGCCTGTCATTATTTTGGAGGAGGTGAATCATAGCCATGGTCATGCACTGGATGGGAATGTTGCAACTGCTCTGCAGTTTTGAAACCTAGAACCAGTCATGCTCTTGGTGTCCAATCTGGCACACGGTTTGCTGGATGTTATATATGTTGCAACTAAACTAAGCATAAAAGTATGTACATGTATTAGTTGTTAATTCTGTCACTAGAACAGTGTCCAATCCATTGAATACATCTGGAACATGTAAAGCCAGTCACAATTGCAGACAGTTTATTTTCTTGTCCATGATCCCCTGGTACTTTGCGACAAGGATTAAAAGCATGTCTATTGTGTTTGTTGGCTGTAGACCATTGCATGTACAGGATTGAGTTCTGGGGGCACTCCAGGCGGATTTGGTTTTGGAATTTTCTTTGCTGTTTTTTTTAAATAAACAAGTATTTTATTTCAAAAGAGTAAGCCTTTCTTAGAAAGTCTGGTGGAAGAGAATTCCAAAGATTAGACTTTGGGAACACTGAATCCCCAGCCAAATGATTAGAGCCTCACTGACTAAGGTGTGTGTTTTTTTTTTGTTTTATCATGAGAAGGTGTTGACTGGTGAAGTAATGGATTAGAGTACACTATAGCGAGGTGGCTCTGCTGTACAGCAGGTGGTGCTAAGGACAATCAATCATTGTCACTTGGGGGAGTAGGATCTTCAGCAGTGTCACCATCATCACGGTCTGATATATTGTGAAGGTTTTTCTTGAACAATTTAGTCGCCTTTTTTGGGGTTGGTGAACACATCAACCTACCTTTAATCGTGATTCAGAGCTTGGCAGGGTAAAGCAGCGCATATTGGATATCTGCCTTTTGTAGTATCGTTTTTATCCAGAGACCAATGTGGTCTATGCTGTCTGTGTTTGCGGAGACATTCTTTCATCGAGTCTAGTCAGTCAGTGAGTTTGATTATCTTTTATTCTATTGGTGCTAGGCTTCGCTTTGTCTGTAAGTAGTGTTCGTAAGTCTTGTTCATCAGACAAATCTTAGCTCGGCTAGGACTGGGCGCCTTCCAGTGGTGGATCATTCTCAGTATGCCTAGTCAAATGTCTGTTCTCAGAGGCTTTGACTGCTTGGGGCCAAGCTTACTGTGTCGCAGACATCAGTATACTCTAAGCGCACGCTGACAAAGAAAGTAGAATGTTTTGGACCAAGTCAAACCTCTGTTCTCAGAGGCTTCGGCTGCTTGGGGTCATGCTTGCCATGTCACAGACATCAGTATACTCTAAGCGGACATTGACATAGAAAGTGGAAAGTTTTGGGCCTAGTCAAACATCTTTTCTCAGAGGCTTTGTCTGTTTGATGTCATGCTTGCCATTTTGCAGACATACTCTAATCTCACGCTGACATAGAAAGTGGGAAGTTTGGGGTCTAGCATAATTTTGCATAATATTCTGCACAGAGGTTTCCTATCTAAATCCATATCATTTGTGCAGCCCAATGTCCTGTCTTGTGTTCTAAGGTATTTTATTGTGATATCCCAAAGGTTTCTAATAGCAGACTGTGGTGTTTGATAGCATCAATCAACAGCAAATGCTGCTAGGAAATTCAGACCTAATCAGCCAGAATTACCAGGTATGGCTGATATCCAATTCAAAGCGGGTCCTGCCTTGACCCACCAATAGGCCATCAGGCATGTTGCCAAAGAGAAAGAAGAGGGGAGCATACGCAGACCTGTGCCAGATGGGGGCAATCAAAGGCAAGCAGGGCAAGCCTACCATCAACCTTCATGATGAGCGGCCTGGTCTCTTGTTTCACCATTCCTGCAGTGGTTCCTCAGCGCATATATCTAGGAGTGCCATGCAGTAATGCACTTCGTCTCTCTCCCAGAAATGGCTAGCCCGCATGTCAGAGATGCAAGTTGCCTGACCTGACCAAAGTAGGTCTTTCATCTGGTCAGTTACCTCCGGGACGGCCAGTCTCATACCTCTCCCTGTGCGGCTTGCAGTCTCGGAAAAGCCAGCAGGTCAGTTCTGAAAGGCGATTAAACTTACACAGGGTGGACCCAGCAACCCTCAAAATCTGGGTCTATTTCATATAGAATTTCAGAATGATTCTGTCACACAAGTTACTTACCCTTGGTAACACTTTATCTGAAAGAGACTTTATCTAGCCACAGACTTCTTACCTTAGAATTACCCCCCCAGGCGTCAGACTGGATCCGGAAATGTTTCTGTGAGTAGGACCCATTTGTGCCCTTATGTGGCGTTGTTCAGCTTCACGAGATGCCGCTGGGATCGTCTGCTCCGGAAGTGATGTGCACAGTGCCTATATAAGCACCACCCCAGTGAGCTGATGTTAGTTTTATTTTCGCAACTTAATACAGAAGGAACTGCAGAGCCACAAAGAACACTGACCACTGGTGTGGCAGACTAGGGCCCTGAAGGGGAACAGCACTGACCCTAGAATTCTGTTTGCAAAACAGGGAGGATGGGTGGGTCGGTAAGGAATCTGCAGCAAGACAGAGTCTCTACTAGATAAGGCAGTACTGAAGGTCAGTAACTTGTTCATCTGATAGAGACTTCTAGTTGCAGATTCCTTACCTTAGAATAGATACCCAAGCAATACCATCCAGGAGGTGGGTCTGCTGAACAAATTTGCCCTAGAAAATCCTGCAGGACGAAAAAGGCAAAGTGCTCATC
Source organism: Lissotriton vulgaris (assembly GCF_964263255.1). Classification (NCBI taxonomy): domain Eukaryota; kingdom Metazoa; phylum Chordata; class Amphibia; order Caudata; family Salamandridae; genus Lissotriton; species Lissotriton vulgaris. The sequence continues at coordinate 261,986,829 of NC_141700.1, read as the reverse complement.
CCAATGGACCTGACTAGACAGGAAGTAGTGGTCATTAAACCGGTGTAGGGAAGCCCACACAGCTGCCTGGCAGATGTCCAGGACCGGAACTCTGCAAGCTAATCCAGTTGTTACCGCCTTAGCTCTGATGGAATGACCACGCAAACCCTCTGGAGGTTGCCTCTTTGCCAGAGCGTAGCAGATTTTAATGCAGAGGATGATCCAGGGAGAGATGATCCAATTCTGCAGCCTTTCCCTTCTTGGCTCCAACATAAACCATGAAGAGTTGGTCATCCACCTGGAAATCTTTCATGCGGTCAAGGAAGAATGACAACCCTCTTTTTGGGTCCCGTTGATGAAGTCACCCCTCTTACTTAGAGGGATGCGGTGGAGCATAAAAGGCAGGCAGGGTGATGGACAGGCCTATATGAAAGGGAGTGACAACTTTGAGCAGAAAGGAAGCTCTAGTGCGAAGAACCAGTTTGTCAGGAAAAATGGTTAAGTATGGATGCTTAGACGACAAAGTCTGAAGCTCACTGACCCTCCAGGCAGATGTTATTGTCACTAGGAAGGCCGTCTTGATGATAAGGAGCCTGAAAGAACAGTTATATAGCTGCTCAAAGGAAGTGTACATCAGAAATGTAAGTACGAGATTGAGGTTCCACTGAGGCATGATAAAGGGTGAAGGTGGAAACATATGTTGAAGACCTTTCAAAAACCTTTTTACAACAGGAGATTTGAACAGGGATGGCTGATCCGGCAATCACAAAAAGCCTGAGATGGCAGGAAGATAGCCCTTTAAGGTGTTCAAAGCAGAGCCCTGCTAGGAAAGAGAAAGAATAATCAGAAGGACCTAGGAAAGGGGAGCAGAAAGAGGGTTGATTTGCATTTCTGCACACCAGGCCACAAACGTGCTGCAGCTGCAGCCGTATACTGTCTTGGTGGAGGATGTCTGGCTGCCAAGATAACCTTGCAGACTTCGGGCAGAAGGTTGAAAGTTGTCACCTGTCACCGCTCAATCTCCACGCATGAAGGTGGAGAGTTGACAGGTTCTGGTGGAAAACAGTCCCCTGCTGCTGTGACAGAAGATCCTCCCAAAGAGGCAGCCTGATTGGAGGACCGATGGCTATGTTCAACAACTTGGGATACCAAAAATCTCCCATCCCAGTCCAGTGCCGCAAGAATGACTTGGGCCAGATCATTCCTGATCTTCTTGAGAACTTTGGGCAGGAGTGGTATGGGTAGAAAGGCGTACAGAAGGCCTGATCTCCACTCAAGATGAATAGTGTCTCCAAGCTAGAGCCGCCTTGGAAACTCCAGTGTCCAGAAGGGCTGATATTACGGGTTCTCGACGGTGGCAATGAGCTCTAACCAAGGTACTCTCCACTGCTGATCGAGACCTTGCTCCATCTCCGGATGGATAAGTCATTCGTGGTCCACGAGGAATTTTCAGCTGAGTTTGTCCGTTCTGGTGTTCAGAGAGCACGCCAAGTGTGGAAACAACAGGGATATGCCCTGATGTTCAATTCAGGTCCAGAGGCAAAGGGCCTTTCGGCAAAGGGTCCATACCCCACCCGCCCTCTTTGTTGCAGTATCACATGCTTGTGCATGAACACCTGCACTGGCCTTCCACTGATGGAGGGTAAAAAGGCTTTTAATGCCAGTTGGATTGCCCGAAGCTCCAGGAGGTTGATGTGTAGTCCGGATTATGCCGGAGACCAGAGGCCTTTGTTCTCCACCTCTCCCAGAGGGCCGCCTCATACCAGTAGTAACACATCTGTCACCACTGTCACCCCCGATTGGACAAGGGAGAGGGGTCTGCCACTGAACCAATCGTGGTACGTTAACCACCACTACAGATCTTTTGCTGTTCCTTCTGAGATCTGAGACCTGGACCATGTCGTAAAGATTCCCCTGATGCTGTGCCCACTGGAACTTCAGGTCCCATTGCAAAGCCCACTTATGCCAGCAGGCATGTGTCACAAGCAGGATACAGGAGGCTATGAGGCCACACAGCCTCAGAATCAGTCTCACTGAAACCTAGGATAAAGGCTGAAACATTGGTATCATAGTCTGAATATCCGGGATTCGCCATTCTGGAGGATATCCCCGAAACTGTACCCTGTCCAGAACAGCTCAGATGAAAGGAAGCGTCTGAGAGGGAGTCAGGTTTGTCTTTGGTGTGTTGACAGTGAACCCAAGTGAGTGCAAGAGGATCGCCATGGTCTGGAGGTGGGGAATGACTGATATAAAGAGAGGGGCCCCTTTGAACGGTGCCAAGTATTATACTATAAAGGTGAATAGGGGATGTGTAGCTATCCAAGACCAAGTGTTTAGGTCTGGTGTAATACTCTCTTTTTATATATGTCTAATTCATGCTTGTGTATTAATTTGTGATTATGAATTGTGTATAATGTTTTTTTAATTAAAATTGTACTACTACATTTTAGCTTTTAATGTGAGATTTTAAACTAATTTGTAACAAAATAAATATCATAATTACTGAGTTCAGTGGTCTTTGAGGTACATTTAGTAAGAGGTTAAAGTACATTTCTGGTGAGTGAATGAAATGAATGAAATTTCGAGATCCATTGAGTGCCTGTGGATAATCGACTAGTTACCTACCCACTGGGATTTTACTTTTTACACTGGTGGGGAATGACTGCCTGAGGCAAACCAGCATTAAAAATCATTTGTTGCCATAGGGAAAGGCTGGTACCCCGATCTCCACAGATGGGCTGCAACCATCGCCATCCCCTTGGTGAACAACTGATGGGCGCTGGTAAGGCCAAAATGGAGCACAGCAAACTGAAAGTGCTCATGGCCCATGGTGAACCACAGGTAATATCTGTGTACAAGCAGCGCGAGAATGTGCGAATATGTGTCCAGCAAGTCCAATGCTACCATTCAGTCTCCCGGGCAGACAGAGCTTGAGCGAGAGAGAGCATTTTGATTTTCTCAAAGGCCTCCATTCTTCTTGGGCACCAGGCAGTAGCGGGAATAACAACCACAGCCTATTTCCTATGTCAGGACCTTCTCTATGGCTCCCTTGACCAAGACAGCCACGACTCCCTTGCAGACTAAGGAGAGATGGTTCACCGTCAATCTGTTGCAAGTGGGTGCAATGGATGGAGGGGTAATCACGAAGGAGAGGGAGTACCACTGTCAGGAAATCTAGAGGACCCAGCGGTGCAGGTACCCACTGGTTATCCATGATGGTTGGAGGGCGAACTAAAGAGGTTTAGAGGCTATGGTTGTCTGGGGGGGTGGTCCCGGCCGGAGGTCATGAAAGGAATTGAAAGGGCAGAATGAGGCTAGTGAGGACCATGGAAAATCCCAAGGTCCTGGCAGTAGCTCTGCAATCCTCAGGCACTGCAGTGATGAGTACCCCTTGTCTCTAAAGAGACAAAGGCAATTAAAGGGCATGTCCATAAGTGAGGCTTGGACATACCCTGAATAGTCAGTTGTTCTTAGCCAGGTGTGCTGCGGTAAGGCCACCGAGGATGAAACTGCCTTGCCTAGTGAGTTGCTTGTGTCCAGCCGAAATCTGGTCATGAACTTGGTTGCATCTCTCCTGTCTGCCCCAGCCTGGGAGAGTATGGTACGGGTCTCCTCTGTGACCATGAGCAGCACCTGCACAGCCGAATCCCACAGTGCATGAGAGTAACGGCCCAAAAAGCACACGGTGTTCTCTAACTTCAGTGCCAGGATGGTGGAAGAAAACTTTTTGTTGCCTAAGGTGTCCAGCCTCTTGGATTCCCTATCGAGTGGGGTGGTAGGGAATGTGCCAGGGTTTACACGGAAAGTAGAGGCTTGGTACACCAAGCTCTCCGGGGTAGGGAGTTGAGTGAGGAAATTGGGATCTCCTGGGGTGGGTTGATGGGGGCGGGCAATTGTCCTGTTCTTGTGCAGGTCTTGGACCTGGTCGAAAGCAGGATGTCCTTAAGGGCTTCATTAAATGGGAGAAGCATTTCCGAGGAGAGTCACTCCAGGCTGAAGTACCCCTTTCAAGACATAAGTCTTGACTACCACTGAGGGCAGCCTATCATCCAGGACCCCGGCTGCTCTTCTCACCACCATAGTAAAAGAAGCTCCCTCCTCTGTAGCCATGGTAGGAAAATAGACCACACCAGTATCTGGGGAGGTGTCCAGTCCACTGGCTTCCGCCAAGTCCTCACACCAGTCTGAGTAATGGTCTAGGGGACGGTATTCCTCAGTGTTCAGTGGCCCCTCCCAATCCTCTCCAAAGTCCTAGCCTGCAGTAATAAAACTCAGGCTCCAGTCTGGAGGGCAAGGCTCCGGTTGACGCCGGGGTTGGCATCGGACAATGTCAAAGTCAGGGTGGAGAATGGGGACAGCACCAGCGTCGCTAGGGGTGTGGACATTGGGACCAGCGTTGGGAAAGGTCGAGGTGGTATGACCGGCACCAGTCGGGATCCTTCCATATAAGGGAACAAGTAGGAACTGCTCCCGAACTCGCGTGGCCGAAGGTGCACTAGCAGGAACAGGCGGCCCAAATATGAGGTGCATGGCCTCATAAAATTTGCAAAGTTGGGTGGGGCTCACTCTGGCTCCTGGAAGCTCAGGGAGGCACAGTGCCGGGCAAGCACACTCTAAACCCCTGATCCAGGCCTTGAATGATGATGCTCCCTCGCTTCTAGTAAAGACTTTTAAGGATGGGGTGAAGTCACTCCTTTTTCTTCTTGTAATACTTGCTCGAATGCCTGGACGACTTCGACTGAAACAAAGATCGATGTCTCTGTGACCGATACTGGGACCTTCTTTAAGAACCAGATCAAGACCATTGTGGTGTCGTACGTCAAGTGGCCAGGAGCTTGAGGGACCATTTCATCCAAGCCTAGGGTGTATGGAGCGGCAGTCGACACAGGTCTTCTCATCGTAGTTGTGCTCAAGGAACCAGAGACAAACAAGATGCAGGCCCCTCGACCACATCTTTGGGTGGCAGGCGCATCAGGGCTTGAGGCTAGCTTTCCTAGGGGACATTTATGCCACACCAGGAGAAAGACCCCAAAAACCTTTAACAAAAAGTTGAAAAGGTCAGTAAAAAAATTACTGGAGGTAGCTGTCCGGTTCTGCGCTGACTGGCATAGAAAGAAAAGAACGGATGTCAGCACGCTGAGGTGGCACCTATATAGGCACTGTGCACTTTACATCCGGCATGGACGCGCCAAATGGAGCCGAACGACTCCACCTACTTGCACACAGGGTTCTGCTCACAAAAACTTTCCAGATCCAATCTGATGCCTGGGGATAATTCCAAGGTAAGGAATCTCCAGCTAGAAGTCTCTATCAGATAGCAATCTCTACAGAATCATTCTCAAATTTTATATGACACGTGATCCCAGCCGCACAGTACTGGCCAGCAGCAGTCCCCTCAGTCCGGAATACCCAAGATAGACAGTAGTGTGACGTAGACCCATTGAATGGGTACACCACAAAGCTGCTAGGCACAGCACCCACACCTGACATATGCCACAGTCCATGCTTCTGCGTACACCCAACCCAGAGGCTGTTGTTGCCCGCTGGGATGTGCACTCTGATGAAAGGATTAACGTCTTGGCTGGCAGAAAATCACTAGGGTTCGGCCACGTTGTGGCCTACTTTCTCGGTTCCCACATCCTGAAATAATTGTTTGAACTAACCAGAAACTTCCTGGTTCTACTAAAAAAATTGTTTCATTATGGCAATTGTTTAATATGCATTAATACACTACCATGTTACCGTTATGTATTTTCTACATTATATCTTTAGTTTATTCATTCATTTTTTTTAGAAGGATCAGAAAGTTGGGGCACAATCTGCACATTTCATTGTGTTAGATCTGTGCATGCAGAGCCGTAGAAGAAGAGGTTGGCTCAGTCGATATCAGTTGATCTGGTAATGGTGTTATGTTAAGCTACGTTAGTTTTCTTTTAGCTTTGAAATGATAGGTTTCCTGTACTGGACTGAGATAGGCAATTACATCTGATATGATCCTAATGTATGATGGAGGGTGAAAATGTATCCGTAAATATTAGATCAAGGATATACCTGTTAGGATTAGTAGGTGCATGTGCATATTTCCCACGCTGTTCCCTACCTTTTGTCCTCTCTTTATCCTCATGGTCAGGGCTGCTGGTTCGCGCGCGGGCTTGGCGCGCGGGCGGGGGGTATAAAAATGACCGTCAGCTGCTAAACGGTGCTTGGTGTCATCCCCCAGTCTCGGTACCCGGAAGGACTTCGCCTTAGCTACTCAACTTCCTGTTCATCTGACCCGCGGATCGTTTTGCCTTGCTTCAGCTCCTCCTGTTTGTTGGTCTTCCTTTCCCTTGTGTTTACGATCCTGACACCGCGACTTTAGAATCGTGGTTAGTGTCAGGTCTTGGAGTTCTTGCATGGTGGGTACGATGCGGTGTGCCTGTTCCCTACACAAGACACCTGGAGTATTTCCTGGATGTTTTGTGACCTGTCTAGGTCATTTGCAGAATTCTTTGAAGCCTTTGGGTCATTTTTTATAACTAGTTCGGACCAAAATCTTTGGACTTTGATTTTGTGTTTCTAATCCTTGAGTTGCATTCAAATGGGGGTTTTTCGTGTTAGATTTTCCTTTTCCCTGGTGTTCTGGATCCCTGAAGTAATCTATTTGTTGGAAATCAGGAGAAACACATTTTGCTTCATTATTCGGGACATTGTCCTCCTTTCTTCCTGATATTGAGCTCCTATTCCATAATGTCTTAGCCAGAGGAACAACTTGTGCTCATAGTACGGGTAAGAGCTTATCTGTTTTGCGCCAAGCGGTGCCTGACCATGTATGTTAATGAGTGATGATGATTGGGGGGTCAACTTAACTTATGTTTCTATTTTTGTTTCCTCTTAGAGTATGTGGGCCCCTTTCCTACCAGTCGCAGTTAGATGGGAATCTGGTGCTCCGCTGAAAACCTTTTGTGTTTGCCCTCTTTTTACCTCCACCTTCTACCTGTGATCCTGGCGGCACTCTCTTTGTGTAATATTGGTGGTAGCTGCCAGGGCGGGGGTAGCGGACTGGGCATATCTTCACTCCTCATATTTCAATTGTTGTGCAGCAGGCCTATATGTAATGATGAAATTATATTTATTAAAGAATAATACCCATCACTACATATAGGCCTGCTGCACAACAATTGAAATATGATGCTCTGTCTCTCATACATGTGGGTCAGATGGGGGAGGTGCAGGGCTCTGAATTAAGATCTATAATACCTGGAGAGAGGATTGTGGGTTGTGTTTCATCAGAAGATTTCTTGTCCTCATGAAAGAACAAGTGGGGAGTGTGGACCTTACCCCATGGTTGATGAACCCACTTTTTACTGTTAAAGATGGTCTGTTGTATCATAATGGCGGGCTGTTTGTACCACCTGAATTGAGGGATCAAGTCCTTACTTGGTGCCATTCTTCTACCTTGGTGGGTCATCCTGGAATAAATAAGACCAGGGAGTTTTGTTTGCGTTGGTTTTGGTGGGAGACAGTAGGGCGCGATGTCCAAGTGTTTGCAGCTTCTTGCCCAGTTTGTGCTATTAAAAAGCCTACGTACACAGGTACTTCTGGGTTGTTGTGTCCCTTGCCTGTCCCTCCTGTTCCTTGGCATACCATCCGTATGGATTTTGTGACTGATCTCCATCTTGATTCCGGTTATACAGCCATGCTAGTTGTGTTGGATTTGTTTACTAAGATGGCACATTTCATTCCGGTACCAAAGGTGCCTATGGCTCGTGAGTTGGACGTAGTATTTGTTAATCATGTGGTGAGATAACATGGGTTGCCCAATTCCATTGTGTCAGATAGAGAGGCGCAGTTTATATCACATTTTTGGACGAAGCTGTGCTCCTCCTTGAAAATGGAGTTGCGTCTGTCATCCGCTTACCATCCTCAGACGGATGGTCAGACGGAATGTACCAATCAAACAATGGAGCTGTATCGCCGGTGTTTATTGACCTCCTTGACTTGCCGTTGGGTGACGGCACTCCCTTTAGCGGAATTTGCATATATTAACAGTATGCACACAGCCTTAGGAATTACTCCTTTTTTTGTTCTATGGGCTTTCATCCAAAGGCTATTCCGATACAACCTACAGGGCATGTACCTGCATTGGATACCTTAAGCCTCTCCCTGGTTCAAATTTGAGATAAAGAACAGTAACAGTTAAGGGTCACCAAGCTCAGCATGAAGAAGCAAGCTGATAGACACAGAGATCCTGCCCCCTCCTATGGGTAGGTGATCAAGTATGGTTGGCAACAAAGAATTTGAGGTTGGGTGGTTCTCGGAAATTACAGCCACGATATGTGGGGCCTTTTAGCATTCTTAGTGTAGTCAACCCTGTTGCCATGAAACTAGAGTTGCCAGAGGATTATCGCATCCATCCAGTGTTTCACGCATCCCTATTGAAACCGTACACCAGGTCTACTCAAGCGTTACCACCCCCTCCACCAGTACTAGTAGATGGGTATGAGGAGTTTGAGGTTAATGCTATCCTAGATTCTAGACGTAGGAGAGGGAGGTTATATTATCTTGTCGATTGGAAGGGATATTCCCCTGATGATCGTAACTGAGAACCTGCAGGAGACGTTCACACTCCCAGATTGGTACGTATGTTTCATATTCGTCATCCTACTAAGCCACGTCCTGTGAGGAGACCTTTGGACGGGATACTGTTAGGGATTAGTAGGTGCATTTGCATATTTCCCACAATGTTCCCTACCTTTTATACTCTCTTTATCCTCAAGGTCAGGGCTGCTGGTGCGCACGCAGGCTTGGTGCATGGGTGGGGGGTATAAAAATTAGCTGCTAAATGTTGCTTGACTTCATCCCCCGGTCTCGGTACCCAGAAGGACTTCGTCTCAGCTACTCAACTTTCTGTTCATCGGAGCCACTGATTGTTTCGCCTTGCTTCAGCTCCTCCTCTTGGGACCACGGCCTCTCGCAGGCTTGCGAGAGGCGTTTGCCTGGATACTTTGTGTTAATTGGTCTTCCTTTCCCCTGTGTTTACGATCCTGACACCTCGACTTTGGAATCGCTGTTAGTGTCAGGGCTTGGAGTTCTTACACGGTGGGTACGGGGTGGTGTGCCTGTTCCCTACACAAGTTACCTGGAGTATTTCCTGGATGTTTTGTGACCTGTCTAGGTCATTTGTGGAATTCTTTGAAGCCTTTGGGTAATTTTTTATAACCCGTTCGACCCAAAATCTTTGGACTTTGATTTTGTGTTTTTAATCCTTGAGTTGCATTCAAATGGGGGGGTTTTCAAGTTAGATTTTTCTTTCCCTTGGTGTTCTGGATCTCTGAAGTAATCTATTTGTTGGAAATCAGGAGAAACACATTTTGCTTCATTATTCAGGACATTGACCTCCTTTCTTCCTGATATTGAACTCCTATTCCATAATTTCTTAGCCAGAGGAACAACTTGTGCTCATAGTAAGGGTAAGAGCTTATCTGTTTTGAGCCAAGCAGTGCCTGACCATGTATGTTAATGAGTGATGATAACTGGGGGGTCAACTTAACTTATGTTTCTATTTTTGTTTCCTCTTAGAGTATGTGGGCCCCTTTCCTACCAGTCGCAGTGAGAGGGGAACCTGGTGCTCCAGTGATAAACTTTTCTGTTTGCCCTCTTTTTACCCTCACCTTCTCCCTGTGATCCTGGCGGCTATCTTTTTGTGTAATATTGGTGGCAGCTGCCAGAGCGGGGGTAGTGGACTGGGCATATCTTGGCTCCTGCAGTGTTAGGTGATATCAGGTGGTACCAGGACGATACCTAATTTAGTAGGTGGGATCAGCAACAGTTTGTTTTCAAAGACTAATAGGTGTAATTGATTTGGAGAAAGCACCTGTTCTGAAACCCCAGGTTGACTTTGGGATAGTGAAAACTAACATTATTGATCACGTTTTGTAACTTGGTACTGCTCATCTGGGTGGAAATTTGACACCAGTGCATTGGGTATGCTTCTTACTAGTACTACACTAATGTGTTATGTGTGAATTTTAGCAGTGATGCAGCTGTAGTTATTTCTGGCAGCACATTGCTGTCTGTGTACTTGTAGCTGTCTTGGTGTGTTCCTGACACTAACTGATTCACCGTGAACTCTGCCATAGTAACTGTGCACCTTTTACTGTACATATGTATCATATTAACATTGATAAGAATGTCTTACCCAGCATGCCTTGTGAATGCCAGGTGTACTCGTACCACATCTTGATGCGTTTCTGAACAGATTTGGGGATCCGGTTTGAGGTCATGTATTTTATTGTACTGTCCATACAGCTGCGATAGTATGTCTGTCCGGCAGTGGCTGCTCCCACTACGTCCCTCATCTACAGAGAAAAGAATGATGCAATCAATGAAGGTGTGAAAGGGAGACAAAAGGAGCAAACAAGAGTCATCTAAAAGAACGAATTGAAGAGACACGAAAGAAACCTAAAAAAAGAAAGGAGAGGCGAGGGAACAGTTGGAAAGCAAAAGAGAAGAAAGGAGACAAGACCAGATGAGAGGAACTCTTTGGAATGATTTCAGCCATTTTAATAAATATTCCCGTTTAGTTAGGATGTTTCCTTTTTATGAACCTTTATAATAATATTTATGGTCTTGGAAATATGATGAATCTTGGTTGCTGAACTGTAATTGATACATTAGTTTGCCTTTTAATGAGAAATGTTACTTTTTTAAATGAATTTGTACTTACTTTGCATTTATATCAAATGTTTTATAGTGTAGCTTTTATGGTTTTATGAACCGAAATAATGTAAACAATATAATGATGATAATGATACGAGGAGTGGAGTCGGAACAAAAAAAAACAGAGGTTGTTGGGAAAACAAAAAAGAGAGAAGAGGAGAAGGAAATGAAAAATGATGAGATGGAGGAAGATGGAATTAAGAACGAAAGAAAGGAAAAGTAGTCAAGTGAGGAAGGACATTTAGGGGAGCCGAGCTGAAAAGTAGAACGAGACAGATAAGGTCACAGTGTGGAAGAAAAGTGAGAAGCAACAAGTGAGAGAGTGAAAAGGTAATGGCACAAACATCAAGTGCATAAGTAAGGAGAAGGGAAAAGGTAAGATGTGGGAGAATGAACAAAGTTACAGTATGTTAATGTCAATTCTTGAGGAGACTATTTCCCGACTTAAAGCCATTTTGAGTATTAAAGTGTAAATAGCTGTGAAATGTTGAAACATCATTTTAATTTTTGATATAGCACTGACTAAGTCATTGGCAGTGAAATGAACTGTGACTTCTGTAAGGCCTACTCAACCGTGACTGTCAATCTATCACATCATTAATGTATACAATATCTGAATTAATCCTTATAACGCTGCCACCACTGACATTTGCACTATCATCTGTAACAGTGACTTTAATATAAACTATATAACAATAATAAAAGGTGAGATGCCTAGTAAGATAACAGAACCTAGAAGCGCTGCCCAAGTAGTCAGAAAGTAGGACCTCTGTTTGTCTTTATTCACTCCTGCACTAGAAATAACTTGTTACATATCTTCAGTTATTATGACATTCAATTATCTGTATTTATGGGCAACAAGACAGTCTTTTTTTTTAACTGATTTTGCCAACACTCAGTTTAGATATGTAACAAATCCCTACTAGTAATATATTTTTTCCAAACCCTTACAGGAGCAATCAGTGAGCACATATAGTTTATTGTTAAATTATAAAATATGTGTGGAAAATGCAACCATATATTTTTAGTATGTGATAGACCTTTTAAAAGAAGCATGAGTACAATACTTGTGTCCAAGACTAAAAAACATGAAGGTAACATATTTATTTGGTTAACAGTACCAGCCTAAGAAAGACTGCCTTGTGGCATAAAGGTTCTTGTCAACATATTTCAGCTGATGCAGACGTTTAGGCCCAGCCTTCTTCAAGAAGACACCTTCAGATTTTAAACAATACCTCAATTGTGTCACAGGAAATATAATAACTCCAAATCCAATCTGATCTAATAACATTTGGGAGACAATGGCCCTGTTTCCCATTCCATCAGAAAGAAAATAAAGCCTTGCAGCTTTCACAAAGCAATATGTTGTCCCCCTTGGGGTTTTAGTGACAAATACATCCACACAGGAAGAAACAGCTAAATTTAACTGATTTAACTGACAATCATGTTTAGAATGAGTATTAACAAAACCTCAACAGTTTCTTCTAATACTGCCCTTAACCCATTGTATGTCACATTATTTATAATATCAACAGAAGTTTTTTTACTTGGCAGTAATTTATTGACTGCAACATCAGAAATTTAATCTGTTGTGACCCAGCCTTTAACACTGCTACTAACCTGTTGAATGCACATTGATCTTGTAACTGATTTTTTATAGTTGGTATCTTAGAACTTTCTTTCACCTACACCGTGTCTCAAAATCAACCTACCACATAAGTGTAGTCAGCCTAGACTCCCAATACATTTAAACTCAGAATACCGATCTCACATCCAAATCACCTAGAGTTCACAATTAAATCCACCACAGTAACAAAAATAAAGGAACCTATTGTTTTTGTGAAGTTCATGGACTTAAACATGGTCGTCATTCTAGGGTGAATGTAGAGACAGGTCCAAGGGGTGCTTAACTGATAACTACTGCTGTTACCAACCTGTCATTAACAGCTAATGTTTTGCTCTTCCCCTCTTACATTAGCCATCATTTTTCTCTGATTAAAAATTATTGTACATCCACTGTCACCCACACATTTTAGACCTACAGAAAGTCATCCTGTTGCAAGGAATGTGTTGGAGAAAGGGATCATCTGGAAACTTCAGTATCATTTGGATAACTCACACTGTTTTTGATATCAATCAGTCGGAATTCAGCCCCTGTCATGGGATGCACCTCGTGCTGCTTAAAGTCATGGACAATCTTCTTAACTTGATTGATGGGGGAAATCTAATTATGATGATACTGTTTGCTAGCTCTTTGCAGCTTTTGATATGCTCATTCACTTTTTATCAACGCTACCCTGAAATGGCTTTCATTATTTATCTAGAATTAGAGTTCAAATGGTTAGAATTAGCACTTTGACTTCATCTCTTCTCACTAGGATGGTGTCACCCCCACAGGTGCACCACTGCCACTGCATGTTTAACGTTGACATTGAATTAAGCTGATAAGACAGCATAATCTTTTATTTTAAGTAAACACTGATGAACAGAGGATACCAAGGTCTTGGTAAAAATAGGTGGGTCAGAAGTTGTAACTGACTCAACATTAAAAACATGAGCCAACACAACTCCTGGACAGTTTCTCCACACACCTCAGACAGACTAAGAAGAGAAGAGCCTAAAACTGTCTGCTCATGTTTCGGGTCAGCTGAATGAGAGGGGTATGTAAGTAAGCTGCGACTCCGCAGTACTAATTTGTGATGTCATCAGTGATGTCATTTGCGATGTCATCATTGATGTCACTGACCATGTCATGAGTGATGTAATATGTGAAGTCATCAGCAGTGCATTGCGGGGCGCAAGCTATAGTTAGCTCGAGTAACTATAACATCCAAATTTCTCTGGTTTTGTACGAGTGAAATGTCCAACTAACTAAAACGTCCCTGAAACCTGTGCTTTTTTCAGTGAATATCAAAGTTTTTTAAAATGCTAACTTCTAACTATAATGTCCCTGAAATCTATGTTTTTTCAGTGAATTTCAAAGGTTTTTTAAATACTGATTTGTAACTATGAGGTAGTAATTGCGTTTGCAGAGTGGTGCAGAAAGGGGCCTGGGCCTCCGACCAGCACTCAGGAATTCCGCTTCGTAGTACTTACAGGCGTTACCAGAGGGTTACTTGGCTGTCAAGGTCCCTCAGGAGTAAAGTGGACTTCATCCCCCAACCAGTACTGTGCCAGGAGGCGCATTTGCAGAGTGGTGGACCCCACGCATTTAAACATTGTGGACCCCCAACCAAAAATTGACAATGCCCTGGGGAGGTGGTGGTCCCCGGGGCTGAGGGGGAGGGGGCACGTGCCCCCCCATAATATTAATCCTGTTCCAGGGAGGTGGCGGTACCCAGGGCAAATATTCATAACATTTTCCCCGGGACCTGGCCCACGGGGTGTTTCTACAAAATGATGAGCCGAGTCCGTGCTTCGTTTGTTAACATTTTTGGGCAGGATTTGAGAACCTAGCGTAAATCCAGCTGACATTTCTTTAAAAAAATGCTTTTTATGGCCCTCTGGGTCTCTGTGGGACCCCTTGAGCAGGCCTAGGGGGTCAGGGTGTTTCTACCCTGCCCCCTTATCTTCTTTTTAAATATTTATTTGACCCTTTTGCTTGTGACTCAGTTCAACCAGGTCACAAGATGGCTGGCAACACTTCTTGTTTTGGAGTGTTGGCAGACAATCAGAATGAAGTTCGTGGTCGGGAGGGTTCGCGGATCCAACGCGGTCACCAGATATTGATATTTTTTTATTTCTCAGGGACTACACATCACTAAAGGCACCATCAAACAGGCATATTGGGCAATTTTCATTACACACTGCCAGACTCTACAGGAAGCAAGGCCAAGGCTTTCCTCATGTAGAAAAAGGTATTTAATTAGAGAGCGCCATGGTTTATACTGAACTGACTTGGGCGCACAATCCATTTTCCTATGGTTTTATTATGGGGTACTCCACTTGGCAACCTACTCATCATCTTGGCACTTGTCGACCGACAAGTCCTAGCTAGCTATGTCCAGTCTGCTGTCTTACAGACAATTCTGAAAACATTTTCTATTCTTCTGTATGGCATATTCCCAACCGAGATCCATGTGGGTGCAACCTTCTGCTGGTCTTTGCTCCTGTCAGACTGTATTAATTCGCTGAGAACATGATATGTAAAAGCAGCACAAGGGTGATTGTAGTGTTTGTGGTAGCTATACTTATCCTGTTTGCATGGTTGATGTGCATGAAGGTCATTGCTACTGCACAGACCTCTAGTGCCACACTGTACCGAATGTAGCATTAATTTATTTATTATCCCCTGTGGATCGATTGTATTTATGGTTGATGCTTAGAAGGTCACTGCCGCTTTAGACATTTTCAATAATATACTGTATTGAATGTGGCACTTGCCATTATCTGTCTGATGAACAATATTGCCTGTAGATTCTCAGTCTACAATTGTATGCATGCTAAATCTATAAACATAATGTTTAACATCCGGGACAACTGGCTGTCTGGATATCAGGTTCTGCCAATAAATCTGTTCGACACAACCAAACTGTGTGCTGGCGCTGGATATCGATCACTGCACAATTTAAATGCATGCGTATAAAAATAAGATTATATGGTCATCCTTAATGTACCTAGTGTCAAAATGTCATCTGGGGCTCTGTTTGAGGGAGTGCAAATACATCAAAAATGTTTCAATCATCATGATTGAGAACTCAGATTAACTGGTATAAATGTCGAAACTACTAGCCCCAAAATGCCTCATTACAGGTACTAATGGATGTCTAGTATAATTAGTAAAAATGAAAGAAGAACTCTGTTTTACTACAGTGATCAAGAACTTGTCGTTCGAAACGCGTAGGAAAAGGAGAGTAATGGTCTGAATAAACCAGTTTTAATGGCCAAGAAGATTTTTCATTTTGTGGGAAATAATTCTGCGAGAATTGGCTTTTTCTCGCCGCGAGCACCAGCTGGACAGTGCACCTCCGTCAAGGACTGTTTTGCGGATTGATACGTATATATATTCACTGAAAAAAAATAGGTTTCAGGCATGTTATAGTTAAAAATTAGCATTTAAAAAACCTCTGAAATTCACTGAAAAAACCATAGGTTTCAGAGGCGTTATAGTTAGTTGGACATTTCATTTGTACAAAACCACAGAAATTCCCCCGTTATAGTTAGTTCAGCTGACTATAACTTGCGCGCCCGCAATGCACTGCTGATGATGTCACATATTACATCACTCATGACATGGTCAGCGACATCACTCATGACATCACTGATGACATCTCAAATGACATCTCTGATGACATCACTGATAACATCATCCAGTGACAAGTGTGTTTTTCTGAAAATTAAATATGTTTTATATATGTATATCTCAAGGTCGATGAAAGAATAAATGGGTATATAAGTGTCTAAATGGATGATTTTGTTTTGTAAACTTGATTGTATAACTGGCTGATTAAATATATCTTAGTGAATACATGGGTTAGTGAGTAATGTTTAAATATGTAAATATCTGTGTCAGTCTCTCACTTTGTGTATAAGTGGCTGCATGGGTTGGTGAGTAGCTACATGAGTGTCTATATGGGTCATTAGTTGGTATTTGAGTATCAGTATGAGTATCTGAGTGTCTATATGGTTTGATGGGGGGTATTACTTAGTGCATAGATGCATGACTGAGTGACTCACTGTTTGTATGTGTTGAAGACAACATGTGTGCAGGACTGTATAGGTGGATGAGTGTGTGTATGGGTGTGTTAGTGAGTGAATGACTGTCTCAATAGTGTGTTTATGAGTAACTACATATGTATTAAACTTTTATATGTGAGTATTGGTGTATGTAAGTGAGTATATGTGAGAGTGAGAGATTGGAAGAGTTCCTGCACAAATAAGTAGGTGTTTCTATAAGTGATTGTTTAAGAGAGTAAGTATGTGTAAATTTCTGTAGAAGTAAGTGTGGCAGTGTGTGAATAACTGTATATGCAAGTAAATGGATGTTTGATACTTTGTTTGCATGTGTGACTATGTGTGTGAGTAACTCTATGGATGAGTGGCGGTGTGTAACAGGATGTCTAGGTGTATGAGTACATATGATGAGTGAGTACATGTATGAGTGACTGTAAAGGGACTGTTGGTGAATGAGTGGATGTGTGTGTAGATCTTGGAATAACTGAATAGGTGTGTTGTAACTGGTATTGGTATGTCCATTGTTTTGAAAATGTTAGTTTGTATTTTTGAGTGTGTGTATCAAAGGTTATGTTAGGGTGAGGGGAGGTCTGCCACTCTATCACAAGGATGATGTCATCAGTGATGTCATTTCAGATGTCATCAGTGATGTCATGAGTGATGTCACTGACCATGTCATGAGTGATATAATATATGACGTCATCAGCAATGCATTGCGGGCGCGCAAGTTATAGTTAGCTGAACTAACTATAACAGGGGAATTTCTATTGTTTTGTACGAGTGAAATGTCCAACTAACTATAACTCCCCTGAAACCTATTGTTTTTTCAATGAAAAAAAATATATATATATATATTATATATTCACAGAAAAAAACATAGGTTTCAGGGGTGTTATAGTTAGCTGGACATTTCACTTGTACAAAGCCATTGAAATTCCTCGGTTATAGTTAGTTGTACTAACTATAACTTGCGCGCCCGCAATCCACTGCTGATGATGTCGCATATTACATCATTCATGACATGGTCAGTGACATCACTGATGACATCATCCAGTGAATGTGGTTTGCTCCCATATTTAAATAAGTATGATATATATAAGAATCTGCATTGAAGACTGAGTGGATGTATAACTGTCTGGATGGAGGATCTAGTAGCACTGTGATTATATGTCTAAGTAACTAATTTAAAGTGTCTCACTAAATATATGGGATAGTGATTTAACTGTGTGAATATCTGTATCACTCTGTCTCTTGTTGTGTATACTACTGCATAAGTTGGTTACTAGCTATGTGAAACTCTATATTCGTTTTTAAATAGTTAAGTGAGTATTTGTATAAGAGAGTGAATGTGTGTGTAGTTGAGTAGGAGGTGTGTGACTGTCCAAAGATGTGTAAATAGTTGATTTAGTAGGTATGTGAGGTTAAGACTGCATGTGAAAACATTTGTTTGGGTGAGTGATTCTCTTTATGGGTGTGTTGATGAGTAAATATATTTCTCAATGATACATGTCACACAAAGTAGAAATATAAAAGGCAGGGTTTGTGACAGTTGTATATAAATAAGTATACATAAGACTCAGTGATTGTATGAGTGACTGTATGGATAAATGTATTCTTGTAATCGCGATTTTATAAGACACTAAGCATGAGTTACTATCTATATGAATAAATAAAGTGGTGTTTGTATAAGTGTGGAGCTGAGTAAATGTAAGTGTGATCAATTGTTTGCATAAGTGAGTAGGATGGCTTAGAGAGGCTGTGACGAGGCCAGCCTGGGCCGGGGAGAATTGAGTGGCCGGCTCCTCCTCCCTCCCACGATGCTGATGGCGGCAGGCGTTCTTGGCGTTCTTTGCTTCTTCGTTAATCCGGCGTTTTTGGAGCATTGAAGTGGCGCTAATAGTTCATGGCTGAGTAGGTCCGAGACAGTGAAATGCAGTGATAAATCTTTTTCGGAGCTTGAGCCCGTGCCCAGCCTGAGTACTGCAGACCTGTACCCTGCCGAAAGACTGTAGCTCCTGCCTCTGCTACTCTGCTACACTGATTCTCAGCAGCG
This sequence comes from Lissotriton vulgaris, assembly GCF_964263255.1. NCBI lineage: Eukaryota > Metazoa > Chordata > Amphibia > Caudata > Salamandridae > Lissotriton > Lissotriton vulgaris. The sequence continues at coordinate 261,968,423 of NC_141700.1, read as the reverse complement.
GCGGCGGTGGGTGAGTCTTTTCCAGCTACATAACCAGCGTTTACGGCGGTAGGCTCAGGGTATGGGCAGCGGGAGGTTCAAGAAAGCGTCACTCCTGCTAAAGGCCCCTGAACCCGCAAACTCTGAATAAACTGCGGAAATACTTTTCAAATTACTGTTCTTCCGTTGTGATATTGTCAGGCACTGTGACCCAGAGGAAGTGCCGGTTCCTGCAAGCTCGAGCAGAGGCATTCTCCCCTCCTTGGGAGCCGGGACTACAATATCCAGCATGCTCTGCTTCCCGCATTGTTCTTAGTGCGAAGAGTGTTAAAGTGTTAAAGGGGCTTGTAATAACTAAGAAGTCCTTTGCGAAAGTTACAGAAAGCGTCAGTATTTTGCAGCAGGATTGAGCTCCTTGTTGTCACCAGGGGGCTAGGATCATGCAGCACACTACTCACCTGAGCCCTACAGTCTCTGCTGCTCTCCCCCGCCGCCACTCTGGTCATCGCGGCTGGCGAGAGAGCAGGAATCCAACTACCAGCAGTCCTTGCCGGACCAGGACGCCGCCCACCACCTGATTTTCACGCCGGGAGGCGCACAAGAGGTCGCTGCTCCTTCGGTGGAGCGGGAGCTCCTTGTTGTCACCAGGGGGCTAGGATCACGCAGCACACTACTCACCTGAGCCCCGCAGTCTCCGCTGCTCTCCCCCGACGCCGCTCTGGTCATCGCAGCTGCCGAGCGGAGAGAGCAGGACTCCAACTACCAGCAGTCCTTGCCAGACCGGGACGCTGCCCACTACCTGATTTTCGTGCCGGGAGGCGCACAAGAGGTCGCTGCTCCTTCCGCGTCGCGGGATCCCGCGCAGGAGAAGCCCGGGACAAGGGCGGGGCCATCTGCGGCCATCAGAGGCCATAGGAGGCCGGGACGGGGCCATTCCCCTTGGTTCTGAAGGAGGAGAAGAAGAAATAGTATTAAAGGTACTGCTACCCTTTATCTATCCCTCTCTTACTAACAGGTCCTTCCCTTCCCATTCACCATCATAGTGGTACTGTTGAACTGGTTTAATTGGAAGATGGCTGCTGATATGACCTGCAAGGGGGGTACCAGAAATATCTCCGCCCACAGTGACTTGTTCAGAGGAACAATGGACCACTATTTAAAGAGGGTAACGCTCCCCATTGTCAGAGAACTAGAGCGAATAGAGAGATCCCCAGCCCTGGATAGTTCGCCTACTATGTGCTCGCCTTTACAGACTGCTGATGTTGCTCCAGAGATATCTTTACTGGAGGAACTAAACAATATGTTTAAATCCACGTACGCCCCTGTGGAATCAGAAAATGTGCAAATTAATTCCCCTATATGCGCCATAGCAACTACTAGCCCTCGGCCTTGCAGTCAACCTCAACCAATTCACAGTATACAGGATGCACACCCTTTAAGACGACCAAAAGAAAACTCGCATCCGGCATTGACCCCTCAGCTCACTAGCGCTAAAAGAAAGAGAGATGGGGTCAAACAATTGGGGAGTCAGGCCAAACATCAGAAACTAAATCCTTATCCCGTACCGCCCAACACTCCCAACATTGTTATATCGAATGCACCTATCCATGCTTCTTTAATGGCTACGATCGAGAACATTATTAAGACCATAATATGCCAGTTGATGGATAAAATAGCTAGTTTAGGGGACAGGCTCACGGGTGTTGAGGAAGCCATTAAGGCCAATTCATTACTTGTAAAAACAATGGCAGTATCCACTCAATCACAGCGCTCAGCCGCCACAGAAATGCCTGAAACCTCCATACAAAGCAAGACCATTTATAACCAACTAGTAACTCCACATGCGAACACTTCTAATCCCCCTGTCACAACTGTACAGAGCTCTCGCCCTAGAGTAGGGCTAAACAAACAATTGACATCAAATAAGGGAACAGTGGTCAATCACAACAATATGTTGCTCAAAACCAATCATCTACATTTGCCTCCAGAGGCCGCCCCCATTGTGTGCGTCCTCTCAGGAGTACCTGAACTTATAAGGGGGAAACACGAAAGCCATATGGACTTAAGAAACAAGGTTACGTTTTGGCTAACCAAAAATAGACCTCTACCACCCAACATCGATGGCACCATACTAAGTGTCAGAAGGGTGGGTTGGCTAGGACCTCTGCGCAAGGACTTGGAGGGCGATCTGGTACTTGCCAAATTCAGGACTAAATACGTTGTTCCTTTTCTCCAATCTTGGCAGCCTCAAATAGGAGATGGTCCTATATCTATCAGGAGCATAAGTGACTTCTACCCTAGATCATTATATGTCTAGTTGAAATGTCAAAAACCACAGACAACTACTTGATGGGCCGGAGTGGTCTTGTACCAAGTGGCTGTATTCATCTCCACGTCTGATCAATTTGATTCATTATCTCGCCCTAGAATGTTTAGCCGATTTATTTTATCGATTTGATTTATTTTAATTTTGATGAAATGTACTGGTGTATATTTATGTACTGCTGTTGCTTTTATGATTCTTTTATATAAATCGTATAAAGCTAAGATTGAGTTGAGTGAGTTTAGTAGGATGATTGTATAAGTCAATGAAATGTGTGCTGGTGGGTAATGTCGATATAGGTGTATAAGTATATTTAATAGTGTTCTATTGATCTTTCTCAACATGTATGAGTAAATCTATTGGTAAGTGTTTAGATGTGTGTGTAGATCTACAAATCACTGAGTGGGTTTTTAGAAACTTTTATTGGTGTGTCAATGGTTTAAACATGGTACTTTATATTTTATAGTGAGTGATGAAAGGTTATACTAGTGTATGATGTGGTGTATCAGATCATCACGTGGATGATGTCATCAGTGATGTCATTTGAGATGTCATCAGTGATCTCATCAGTGATGTCACTGACCATGTCATGAATGATGTAATATGTGACATCATCAGCAGTGGATTGCGGGCGTTCGAGTTATAGTTTTTACAACTAACTATAACGGAGGAATTTCAATGGTTTGTAGGAGTGAAATGTCCAGCTAACTATAACACCCCTGAAACCTATGGTTTTTTCAGTGAATTTCCAAGGTTTTTTAAATGCTAATTCCTAACTATAACATGCCTGAAACCAATGGTTTTTTCAGTGAATTTCAAAGGTTTTTTAAATGCTATTTTCTAATTATAATGTTCATTAGGCATATCTGTTTTTTTTCTGTCTTTTTTTAATTATCATCCCATTCTCAACCTGGTAAAAACTGCAAATATCACCAATCTTCCATTGATACCTTCCACCAACAAAATCGCCACAAACCAGAACCACAACTAAATCTAATGATATACAAACTAGGCGTTCCCGTGGAAAAAACAACACTTCCCCATATTTTCAACAACCAGCCATATCTACAATGTTACTTAAAACAGATGATAGCCCTACTTACCAGTAACAAATTAACATCAACATTTAACTGGTGTAAGAAGGTCGACTATCTACTGCGTGAATTAGACCCAACTCACACCCATATCTAAAGACGAATATGTGATAGAGGTACTAATCATGCAGATCCGACACCCAACAAAGCCACAACACCCAGCGCCACCACCACCACAACCACCCCACCCGGTCAACTCCCCCTACTACCTCCGAGGCAGCGCAAAACAGGACAACTGACCTTCCCAAAATATCATATCCCCTCAACCGCACAATAGCTCAATGTTCGGAGATGTGGCAACCAACTATGTATAAGGGAGGCAAATCGCACATCAACAATAATTCACACAATCTCAAGTGTACCGGTGGTGTGCTGTACACAACTCACTATACAAACAAAAAAACTCTCCATGTGGAGATATAGTATTGATACGTGTAGTGTACTGCACAGTGGACACAACCATATTATTTCAGACACTGGGGAATATCTCGGTCATGTAGCTGTGTTGTCCCCCCCCCTTGAAGCGGAGGCAGAGTGGACTGGTCCAACGTATGCAATTCAAGCGTAAGAGTATAAATACATAGGTCATGCCCTGGGCGTGGCTCACTTGTGGGAAGACAAAAGAGTCTGCCAGACCAGTGGCCCATACCCTGCCACGTGGCTGCCGCCATGACCATGGCCCTCCTCAACACAGGCCCCCTGCGGATCCAGCGCACAGCACCACAGACTTATGTCTGTATCGACTACTGCCTTCGATCTACACTGCGGACAGCAGGGTTCACAACTTGAATTCAGATTTGGATCTACACTATGGACAACATTGAATTTAGCCTTGATTTATTTAATGCAGAGACAATTGTACTACCCAGTTCAACCATCTATCTGTGTCTGTGTGTTCATTATGTTTGCAAGATGCTGCCCCTGGGCCCTACCACATTACATTGTGCTGAATGCGTATGCAACTATGTTACCTCTGGCAGTAGGAAAAACTTTGGTTATGTAACTTTCTCTCGCTCATTCTACAAGTACTAACGCAGAGACTGAATCATTAGAGTACTGCAAACAAAGTGTTCAGTAAATTTATAAGTGAGTGGGATTGCCAGAGTTTTTTTTTTTTTTTTTTGCATATTTATATAGCGCGAACTCGACCCAAAAGTATTTCAGCGTTTTACATGGGCACCGTATTTACATTACACTTTCAGGCATGCCGAGATTACGTGATTTTCCCACAATCACAGGATGTGGACGCGACCCCGAGGCTCGAACCATGGTTTCTAGCACCAAGTTCGACAGTGTAGCCGACTAACCACATGAGTACATATGTTGGCGCAGCTCTAATTAGCTGCCCTTCATGTGCCAAAAACTGCAACCTGAACTTCTCATGGCCCTATATTGCTGCATCTACAACACTCCACTGAATGTGCAATAAACATTCATATACACAGAAATGTGCCATGTCCACCATCTTTCATGTGTGGAACTATGGATGAATATAGGGTCAGTGATTCCCCGTACCTTCCATATTGGCCATGTTGTGGGACTTCACTCACAGAATGACACATTTGCACTTGCGACCCGGGTGACGGAAGCACTACAACACAGACACCCAAATCAGTTTATTTCTCATATAGCTTACGACTGAGCCACGCCTATAGCTCCGGAGTTATTCTTCACAGCCTCACGCAGCACTGGCATACGCCAGGCCAGCCCACTCCGCTTATGCTTACAGGAAAGGACAAACTCTACATGGCCCAGATTTTCATTGTAGTGATCTGCTGGTCACAGGTCTAGTTGTCAGAATGCCACCCACACCACACCCATCCAGCACAGGTGCCACAAGACACGTGACCCTACCAATAAAGAAGACCGGGCACACGTGCTCTACGCCATTTTAGAGTTGCTCCCATCGCATGCACTGTGATGGCCCGTCCTGGTGGTCCGGACAACTCATGTAGGCCTGAACCATCGAACAGGGGGTGCCACCAACCACATGTGTGCCCTCTTTGGTCACTAAGTTAGTGGCACCGCAAGGACTGAGCAGGTGAGCAACCTGCGCTGATGATGGGTGCACGGGTATGTCCTTTGCCATAGTGATATCAAGACTCAGCACCAAATGTGAGAGTTCTTGGTTGCAGAGCGGGACTGAATGATGTAGAGGGTGCCCTGTCCGCGAAAAGGTGAGCAGTGAGGCCTAGGTGCACAGCGGAGGGAGTGGATGGGGTGCAGCAGCCTGGATACAAAAAGGCAACGCAGCGATTTAGGCGTACACAGTCTTATATACCCTGTCTTATTGCATTTTGATTTTTTTCCAATAATAGGACAGTTTTTAGAGTCAGCTAAATGTCCGTCGCTCCCACATCTGTAGCAAAGTAGATGAGTATTTATTTTTTATACTATGTACCTTCAAATTTACCATCTTATTTTGACAACCTTTCCTTTCTCAGTTGTTTTAGGGCTCGTGCCTTTGTTGCAGTGCGCAGTACTGCTTGCGCAGCGAGAGCCCTTCTGTATGGGGTTTTCAAAGCTGATCACACAATTTTGCGTGTGATCAGCTTTCGCCGTTAGGCATTGGCTTTCACAGGTTTGAAAAAAAAAATCACACGATTGGGCAAAGGGGGGCACATGTCCTGCCTTTGTAACGCCCATTCCCGTTGGCTAGCACGCGTAGCAGCGCGCGTTTGCCTCGCTGCCGCTGCCGTGCTCCCTCCCCTCACTTCTTTGTGGTGCACGCGCACCACTGGTTTCCCCTACTGCTCGGGACTGACCTGGCCCCTCACCCGTATCTACGCATAGACATTGAAGTAAGGATCGCAACCCCCCTGCTCTGATGCAGACACAGGGAAAGCGTTCCGCAGCCCCAGCAACAGCATCCAGTGGGCGGCGGTACTTTGGCTTACGCGTACCTTTTTAGATCTCGCGCCTAGCGTTGCACTGCACAGCAGTGCCCGCACAGAGCAAGACATTTTGTAAGTGAAAAAACTGGGATATGGAGCTAACCTAGGAACCTTCTGTGCTACCCCATTGGCCTTTGTGTGCGTCTTATTCTAAAAAACTGCACGCAATTGGCCAAAGGCGGGCGCATTGCTCCGCCCATGGCCTATTGGTGTCTATTACGCGCTTTGTGCGCGTAATAGACACCAATAGGCCATGGGGTTTCAATTATCGTGCCCAGACACGGGCCTAATAATTGAAACCACGTGTGTGGCTGTGCACCACTTGTTTTTTATAACCGGATGGAAAACATTACTACTTGTTAGTAATTGTTGATAAATCGAAGCCCATAGTTGGGACCGTGCAGGTGGTGTGTTTTTAATGGGGGGTGGGGGGGTGTGAGAGGGCAGTGTTATTATAGTCCAGATTAAGATAGTGGCAATTACCAGTCGTAATATCTTCCTTCGTGTTATTCCTGTTAACAAATCTGTGTCATACATAATGGTTTCTGCAATATCACTTTAAGTTGAACTCTTTCATAGAACAAGCATTTGCAATGCAATAGGTCTTGAATTATTAAAGTTTGAGCTATTTGTGTTGCATTATTTAGCAATACCAATAGCTCAAACTTTAACAAAGCGAGACCTATTGCATTGCAAATGCTTGTATTTAACGAGGTAAGGTGTGTTGCGAGCATCGAAGCATGCAGACACGAGCGTGACATTCCTGTCACAGCTCGTGGCTGCCTCGCATCTCTTTCGGAATGTTATGTTTTAAATATAAGAAGGTTGAGAAATAGAAATTAACGGGTGTTCAGTCATTCTTGCTTTAAACTTGCTGCATTCAAGACGTGTTCTGAGGATCAATTCATATCAAGAGAATTACTGTCTCTGTCTTTTTATTCCTGCATACTGGACTTTCCTACAATTACTAATTCTCTACTATCTTTCAGATGTGGCGCTTCAGGGTACACTATGTCCCTACATGTGGTGGGAGACACACCGGTGACAGAAAGGTGAGCTGCGAAGATTGTCTTCAGTATCATTCTCTCACTCTTTCTCTCTCTCTCTTCCTCTCTCCCTTGATGAACCAATGACGCACAATCTTATCTTGCTTTATATCTAACAGGTTGTGTTTCACGAATTGGTGTCCCCCCCTAACACCACCAGAGCTCAACGTCTGTGGAACCTGCGATGATGCGTGGCCATCCTGACAATGCCTGAGAAGGTCCATCACCACCCCCTTTTGAAAAGGTTGCTTCGGCACGTGGTGGAACCTCTTTCAAACACACCAGTGGCACAAGGTGAGCAGAGAACCTTCTTTCAGCAGCAGGGAGAACTCACCTCTGGGCGGTGGGAGTGGACAGTGTGCAGCAGCTTGAGTGCACAGGAGCAGACAAACACCTCTACGCAGTGGGAGTGGATGGGGTACAGCAGTCTGGGTACGCAGGAATGGGCAGTAAACTCCGAGCAGTGGGAGTGGATGGGGTACAGCAGTCTGAATTCCCAGGAACAGCCACTCACCTCCAAGCAGTAGAAAAGGATAGGGTGCCGCAGTCTGGGTGCGCAGGAACGGACAGTCACCTCCGGGCAGTGGGAGTGGATGGGGTGCAACAGTTTGAATGCGCAGGAACGGACAATTATCTCGGGCTATGGGAGTGGATAGGGTGCAGCAGTCTGGGTGCGCAGGAACGGGCACTCACCTCCGGGCAGTGGGAGTGGATGGGGTGCAGCAGTCTGGGTGCGCAGTAATGGGAAGTCACGCTGGGCAGTGGGAGTGGATGGGGTACAGCACCTTGGGAGCAAAAGAGCGCACAGACACCTCCTTGCAGTGGGAGTTGATGGAATACAGCAGCCTGGGTGAGCAAAGGCGTAACAGAGTAATATGCGTGTGCAGTTGTATGTACTCTGCAAATACTAATTCTATAATATCTTTCAGATCACTAAACTTGAGGGTGCACTATGACCCGGTAGTGGATGGACACACACCGGTGGCAGAAAGGTGAGCTGCGAAGATTTTCTCCAGTGTCAACACTCCCTCTCCTGATCCATCTCTTCCTTTCTCTCTCACACTTTCTCTCTTTCTCTGTCTCTTCCTCTCTCTCTCTCTCATTCTTTCTTTCTCTCCCTTCCTCTCTCTCTCTCACTCTTTCTTTCTCTCTCTTCCTCTCTCTCACACTGTTTCTCTTTCTCTTTTCAAGTTGTGAACCCTGCTGTCCGCAGTGCAGATTGATAAATCAAGGCTGAATTCAATGCTGTCCGCAGTATAAATCCAAAGCAGAATTCAAGTTGTGAGCTCTGCTGCCTGTAGTGTTTGCTCACACAACATTGACAGCAGGTAAGGAGAGCAGCCTAGGGGCACAGGGTCTCCAATTGAACGCGGTGCGGCAAGAAGGGTGAGGTGCCTCAGCGTCGCTGCGCAGGTGCGAACAAACGATATTGTCATGCATAATGATGTGATCTCTCACCTCATTCAGACTCATCTCTGTCTCATTTTAAAGACCTGCTGGACCGTAATGTAGACCTGAGTCAGCAGGCATCGCTGCACTACAGACACCTCTTCAGCGCGGTGCTGCGAGAGGGGTGGGATGCATCAGCCAGACTGCGCAGGTGCGAATAAGCAATATTGCCAAGTGTTATGATGTGATCTTTGACCTCATTCAGTCACATCTCTGTCTCATTTTAAAGATCATCTGTACCATAAGTTAGGCCTGAGCCTACGGGCAGCGCTGCCCTACAGACACCTGTTGAGGGCGATTATGTGGGAGGGGTGGGGTGCATCACCCTGAGTGTGCACGTGCGAAAAAGAGATGTTGCCGTCTGTAATCATGTGATCTCTGACCTCATTCAGTCACATTGGTCTAATTTTAAGGACCTGCTGGACCGTACTATAGACCTGAGCCAGCAAGCAGCACTGCCCTACAGAGACGTGGCATTGGCTTTTAGGACACTGTAGTTAGCTCCTTACTGAGTGTACATGCATACAGGCTCCCGCCATTGCATTACACGTGAACATTAAGCTTCTAGCATGCGCTCTATTCCTTTTTTTTTGTGGATTTTTTTATTTAAATACCTGGTACAATTAACAATCCATACATTTTATATTTGATTCAGTTTAAAAAATCATTATAGAAATATCTAAACAGTATAGAATCAGACAAAATATATGCTAACATCTGACTTTCAGTATTAAAATTACAGGGAAATTCATATATATACACAGCATTACTAAATAAATATATTCAGGGAGCAGAAAATAATAAAATCCCTCCCGCCTTCACATCTCTTAAAAGGAACTGGCCTCTAGACTTGATTACCATCCAAGATATAGTTAGCATTTGGCCAGTTATAGGTGGGAATCCCTCCAACGATAGAGCGGGCCCAGATGTTCAGCCCCAACTCCCTCATCCTCCTGACTCTTCGGGTATATAAGGAGGATTCAATGTTATGAATCCCCAGGAGTCTAGCTAGCCACATCTGGAAGGAGAGTGCTGTAGTATCCTTCCATCCTGCCGCTAGCAATATCCGGAGAACCACCACACCTATAAAAACAAAGGCTTCCCCCTCCTTGTTAAGACCCAAATTACAATCAGTTTCTATTATCATTAGGGTAGGGGATAGGTTGATCTTAACACCTAGCAGCCCCTCCCAGAAATTCTCAATCTCAGTACAAATTCCACTTCGCTTTTCACAATAATAAAAGTTATGCACCAGATTAGCCGGGCCTTCGCTACACCTTGGGCATTTATCGTCATCCCTTTTACCCCAATCAAATAGCTTAGCTGGTGTAAAATATAAATTAAACAGAGTTTTGTAGTGTCGGGCTCTCAAATTCTTGGAGCAGAACAATTTCCCAGCCAATAGCAGCGCTTTATCTAAATCGACATCTGAATCCCCTAATATTGTCACCCAGGAGGCCTCAACCTTATCCAGAACATCTTGTATTGTTGACATTAGAGACCTGTAAACCATTTTATTTTAGTTCCCCCCTCGTAGTAAATACTCAAACATATTGATTCTGCCACCTGGGGGGATCCGTGGTCTGATACCCATCAAATTTCGATAAATTTGAAGAAACTTAAAACCTTGATTATCTGGGACTTCAAATTTCCATTGAATACCATCAAAACTCATCAGGTTATCTCCTTCAAATAGGTTCCCTATTCTTCTGACTCGTTGCTGCTCCCACAATCTCCCCAGCCTATCATTGCTAAATTGTGGAAAGATACTGGAATTCCAGAGGGTTGTGTAATAGTTAATTTTCGGGATTGCCATTGTTTTCTGTATTACTTTCCAGACTCCCCAAAGGCCATCTAACACCTTATATCGCATTTTATTAAAATAGTTTCTATCAGTTTTGCGCAGCAGGAGCCCAAAGGTTTCTCTGCCTAAAAGCAATTCATAAATGGATGTGGGATTTAAATTCCCAAAAAGGGAGTCAGACATATTTGTGGCAGAGTCTATTAATATTGCCATCTGACTAAATAGACAGGCCAAATGATAAAATCTAATATTAGGGACTGCCAGCCCTCCCTTATCTTGTGGCAGAGACGAATATTTCATAGATCGTCTGGTTTTCCCATACTGCCAAATAAAATTCACAAATACTGCCTCTAAAGATTTTATCACACCCTCCCCCAAAATAAGCGGGATAGAGCTAAAGAGATACAGTATTTTAGGGAGCATAGTCATCTTGAGCACATTGGCTCTCTCTAATATAGACTGATGTATGGCGTCTATTCTTTTTAACTCTGCCGCAATTGAGATAGCAAGCGGGGTAAAATTCTCTTCAATGATTGTATCCATTACAAGACTTATCCTGACCCCAAGATAGACCGCTGAATCTGTATATCTTCCATCCTGACTTGTTATATTGCTGGTACATATTATCTGGGTTTTACTTTCATTGAGGAGGTACTCTGAACAGTGCCCAATTTCAGTAGCTATCCCTGTAAGGGCTGTAAGAGCCATATCTGGTTATATGGTGATTATGGCCAGGTCATCGGCATAGGCCAACAGCTTGGTTTCGAACCCTTTACAGACTACCAGCTTAATATCCTCACACCCTAGTATCCCACGTACCAGCGGATCAATATACAGAGCAAACAGGATTGGTGAGGAGGGGCACCCCTGTCGTGTACCCCATGAAATATAAACTTTTTCTGAGCTACCTCCCATCAGCTGGATTCTGGCTTTAGGATCAGCATACATAGCCTTAATAGCACTCATTATTTTAGGGCCAAAGCCCCTTCGTTCCAATATCCCCCCATAAATACTTCCATGTGACGTGATCAAAAGCCTTTTCTGCTTCCAGAAGGATCATGGCCATCCTTCCCCCCATGACAGCCTGCACATCAAACAGCGTGATGGCCCGCCAAATATGGTCTGTTGTCCCTGGGATAAACCCATGCTGCCACGGGGAAACCAGACCGCCAATGACCCCTCCCAGCCTCTTAGCCAAAACCTTCGCATAGAACTTAGTGTCCGTATTTGTGTAGGATATTGGACGGTACAAGCCAGGATTTTCCTTAGGCTTACCCTTTTTATGGAATACCATAATATTTGTTTCTTTCGAGGAATCTGGAATTTCCCCGGAATAGATTATACCGTTGAATAGATCCAACAGCAGGGGAGCTATCACATCCACTAAGCATTTATATTATTCAAGTGGGAGACTATCTGGCCCCGTGGCCTTCCATGCTGATAGATCCTGCAGTGCTTCTACCACTTCCCCCAATATCCAACACAGCTCTATCCTGCTCGGCCAGTTTAGGGCCTAAATCTTCAAATGCCAAACTAGCAAAGTCTACCCTGTCCTTCTCCATATATAAATTTTGGTAAAATTCTTAAAAACCTTACGGATATCATTTGGCTCTGAATACTTCTGATTTCCTTCTTGTATATTCGTTATTCTATTCCGACTGCATCCCTGCCTAATCCTTAGTGCGAGGAGTTTACTCGCCTGTTCTCCTGTCTCGTGCATCTTCCCCCTGTGCGTCTGGTACTCATCGGCATTTTTCTGAGCTATCCACTTGTATAGTTCCGCTTTGATAACTATAATCTTCTGCTGACTTCCATCGGCCTCCCTTCCCAGTGATATAGCCCTCATGTGGAGCTCTTCTGCCTCTGCCAGCTGGCCCACTAACCTCTCATTCTCCTCCCGAGCCTCTTTCTTTAGCCTGGCGGAGAAGCTGATCGTCTCACCTCTCAAAGCTGCTTTAAATGAGTCCCACACAATATTTCGGGATGCACTATAGCGATTAATATCAAAATAAGTTTGGGCCCAGTTCCTTAAATGTTCTACAAAATGGGATCCATTAGCAGTCTCCTCTCAAAACTCCATCTAGTGCAAGGCCTATTTAGCAAATCTACTTCATATCGTAAAATTAGTGGACTGTGGTCGGAGATCACTTTTGGTAGTTTTTTAATGGCGACTCTCTGCGCTTCAGTAGAAGAGATACAAAAGTAGTCCAGCTTAGTGTATTTCTTAAAAGGACAAGAAAAATATGTGAACCCTGGATTATTAGGTTCTTTATCCCCCCAAACATCCATCATACCGTGTGATTTAGTTAATGAGCTCAATGCTCTAAATACCATAGGCTTACGGCCAGCATACTTTGCACTATTACCGAAATCTGTAAGGTCTGCAGAAATATTGACCAGTTCGATAGTTCCTCCTCCAATTGATCAAAAACCTCAGGTTCATCTTGATTGGAACCATAGATTGTACAAAGTGTAAATCCCACCTCCAGTTCCACAAGTACCCACCTGACTAGGTTGTCTGCCAAATGACGTCTAGCTCCTCTGAAGCTGGATTTAGCCAGTATTGCCAGCCCTCTGACCGTAGATGTCTGTGAGGAACAGGCCACCAGATCAAAACCTTAAATATTTAACAGGTGTTTTTTTTACCCAGGGTAAATGTGTCTCCTGTAGGCAAATCATGTCTATCTGATTTGATCTAACAAATTGTCCCAACCTCTGTCTCTTGCTCCAATCATTCATGCCCCAAATATTTAGTGAACAGATCTTAAGCTTCCCCATTATTCTCTACTGAATTATCCCATGTTCTTCGTTTCAGTCGATACCATTGCCTTACATAAGACGCTTTAAGCAATACAAAAACATTGTAGCACCAGGTATTTTCCTTTTTTGTTTTTCCTCTCTTCCATGTGAGGTGCAACCCACTACCCCCCCTTCCCCCCGACCCAACACCCCCGTGAGCCCCACCCACCCCACCCTCCTCTAGCTCGACTCGCCCCCGACCCTTTTGAGACGCTCAGACCTTAGTCTGTGCATGTGATGTGGGAAGTACTAGTGGCCCTTGGGTCCTTTCAAACACATCAATAGCTAGATTATAATAAACCCTTGTAACTACCATAACACATAAAAAAATCTCAAACCACCCAACTATACTATAAAACCTTGTTCCAATCCAAAACTCCATCCCCGACTTCCCCCACCCCTCACCCTCTGCTTCCGAAACCTTTTAAATCCAACAGTAAATATATTCCAACCCTTCTTTCCCCCTCTGTAATAAAAAGAGATAGCATCTTTATTTGTCCAGGGAGTCCAGGTACTCTTTTGCTTTTATCTCCGATGAAAAGAATCGCGTATTCCCCTGGTTGATAACCTTAAGTTGCGCTGGATTTACATGATAGGCCTGGATACTTTTGTCCTGGAAAGGTTTTATAAGCTGTCTAAGCCTCCATCGCCTTTCTACCGTTGAGTGGCAGAAATCGGGCTGTACGAAATATTAGACCCTTCCGCTTGATCTTTTGGCGTCTGGCCTTGCTTGCTCTGAGATTGTTTGCCATAGGAGGAAGTTCCCGAAAAAAACTAATATAGCCCGTTGTCTATCACCCTCTTTTGCTGGTGCTCGTAGTTTAAACGGAGTGCGGTACGCTCTTTGAATTTCTACTGCCCAGTTCCACTCAGACAGTTCGGGAAAAGACGCCTTAAAGAGGTCAATTATATATATCCTCATGTCTGACCCCTTCAGACGCTCCTGGATCCCCAGCATCCTGAGGTTATTCCTCCTTTGTCTATTTTCAAATGCTTCTAGTTTCCAGTGGATGTCTTCGATTTGTGATCCTTGGGCCTCTACCAGGGCTATAGCACTTGTTGCTTCTTCTTCAGTTGCCACGATTCTCTCTTCAAGATTTGTCACTCTCTCTCCCATATTTGAGCAAGCTTTAGAGAGCTTCCTGACAACACCCTGCATTTTTCTCATCCCTGCCTGGGCTTTTCGGCTATCTTGTCGTGTTTCCTCCCTGTACGCGAGTATAGCTTGATTTATTATATCCAGCGTGGGGTGGGCGGGTGGGTCCCCTTAGCTACCACCGGTGATTTGTTTGAGAGTGAACCTGAAAGTGGAGTGGCTGATGTATAATCCCATTTCAAATCTTTCCTCCCCTGTTCTGCATTCCACTTAGCACCAAAGTTTTTTTGGCTGTTGAGGGGCGATCTTCATCACTATCTTCGGGATCCGATTCTAAGCTACTAGTGCCCGGTGATGTGCTCAGGATGTCATCCGACCACTCTGTTCCCTCTGAAACTGAAAAGAAACAGTCACTGGGCTCTTTATCTAATTCAGCCCTATTTTTGTCTAATGCCAGATCATTTGATACAATCCCTTTATTAGCTTCTGGGACAGAGATCATGGGCTGGCTTCTGATTTGATACTCCTCTTCTTGAATCAATACTGATTCGCCCGTTTAATTATTATTAATCCCTCTCCCTTTGCTGCCAATGTTACCAATGTTGCCAGATTTACACTTCTCCGATACTTCTACGGTATCCAAGTGCTCAGGGGGGGCTACTGAAACCGCCTACTACGTCGGGATGCCTTTCCTCCGAGAGAACACCATTGTCAATTTCATTACCCTTTACTCCTTTATCACCCGTGCCATCCGGCCGGCATGGGGAGCTTCTAACGCGCTATCATGTATCAGCACACAAGTCGGGTTAATGCCCTCTGCGCTCCCTCCATCCATGGCACCCTGAGACTCTTCGCGGGTATCTGCAGGACTCACCTCCTTGTTACGGCTCCGAGCCCCGCCTTTCCCGGTGCCTCTCTCGGCGCTTGTGGCTCTGTCACGGCAAGCGGTCCTTTTGTCTGTAGAAGGAACTCCACTACTGCGGGACCAGTTGGCGGTTCTTGGCGGTTACCCTGCCTCTTCCTCTCCTGAGTGCCGGTGGGTCAGGTGAGAGGATCGGTTGCGGGAGGCCAGGAGAGCTTTCCGGTGCACCTGGATCCATCAGGGTCTCACCTCGAGCCTTACAAGCGGCCGCCACTGCTGCCGCCTTAGTTACTGCAGGATTTGTCGCCACCTTCGGAGCCCTCACCAGACCGCCTCTAAAGATCCGCTGTAGCAACTGCGCCAGGTATTCCACAAAGAACCGCCTGATTATTTGTAGTTCAGCCCGGGGCAGTTTGTCCAGAATTGTTTGCGGGAGAATCGCATCGGGAGCGGGGGGAATCCAGAGAGTGACCTAAGTTGAGTGGTTGTTTCACCTTTGTATGGGTCTCATATCAAAAAAAACACCCCACCACAGCCAGCTAGTGCTGCTGTCGGCCTCCTAAGCGGTTGCCATCTTGCCTCTTCGCCAATGTAACCTCTCTCCTTCACATGGGCTCTATTCCTTTGTATGTAAACCTTACCATAACATATTATTATTTAACCTTGTGTATTCTCGCGCACTCCAACTCCTCTTTGAACCACATTTACCACTAACAGTTGATCGTACTTCGAAAACGAAGGATGCACTCAACTCCTATTTTCTATCAAGCTTAAAATAAACCTTCATTTACCTCCAGACATTTCCACCAATAAATTATTTCTCCTTTTACAGAAATTCATTGGCAGAAAAGGGGCTGAGCGGGAACTCTCTCAATGATGCCCTGAGCATTCTAACACCTTCCATGGCAGTATCAAGACACTGTTCCATTTAGGAGACCTAGTCTACCATACACATGTACCCCGGACTCAGAGCTTGCAACAACACGTCGTGGGACACACCAGTGGTGGCAGGTGAGCAGTGAAGCCTCAGTGTGCAAGACCTACAATTGAGCACAGTGCAGGGGAAGGGACTGGGGTGCAGCACTCGGTGCACAGGTGCATGCAAGCCATTTTCCAGTAACTAATAATGTAGGACTATATTATCAAAGAACGGCGATAACATTATCACTACTTTAGCGACAGGAAACTGCAGCTAAATTGACGATAAGGGGTTGATAATATGCCCTTTTGAATTCCCATAGAATCCCAGGTTCACACCAAAACCTGAGCACAAGGGCATATTATGAACCCCTTATCGCCGCTTTAGCAGCAGTTTCCTGATGCTAAAACGGCGATAATGTTATCGCCCTTCATTCATAATATGGCCCATAATCTCTGGCTTCATGTATTTAATTTTAAGGACTTCTTAAACCACACTCTTCCTCGCAGATCCCTGCATCCTAGCAAACGGGTGACGGAAGGTAAACACTAAGGGCTGAGTGCAATTGGCGGACGCTTTGTCTCCTCCTGCATCTCTTCTTTTAACTCTCCCTTCCACCAACTGCCCCTCCCTTCCATTTTTACTATGGTCCTTTCATTCGAACTAGCTTTCTTGACCTCTTCCACATAGCACACATACTTATGTTTCATTTTTGGCTTGCAGGTTTCCTACGCTGCTTCCACTGGAGTCCAACCCACATTTTCTTTTATTATACTGTTCTGTTAAAGTTACATTTCTATTTATTTCTGTTTTAATAAAGGTTACTTAAAAAAAAAATAATGAGTGTATAGGTCTTCTTTTTATGACAATACTTCACTATTATTTATTGTGATAATCATCTGTTCAAAGAAGATTTTAAGGACAACACTATTTAGTATTAGAGTGCACCTACAAAAAATAATCTAATTAACTGTTAGACAAATTAATCCTGGGTAATTGTAAAACTGCAAAAGTTCTATGAGTGTATCACTTTATAACACCATAAGTACTGCCCGTGTGATTACAGAACAAATAAGGCACTGCCTAGGACCACCAAGGCATCAGGGACTGCTGAGGCCCACCCTGTATATTTAAATAAAGACCCTGAGTATGACGATCCCCAGACTTAAGTTGGCCTCGAGCTCCCCGAACAATTAGTAGACAATAACCGGGAAGGTGGCGCTCTCCTAGGCTGTAAAACGTCTCTGTGCCCTTCCGCGCTCAATTCACATGTGACATTAAGACAGTACTTAATTTGTAAAAGAATATGTGCCGGGGCTCAAAGTTTTACTAAGTAGAGAATGGTTGGTGCTACTGAATGTCAGCATGCAGAATGCCAAGGCTGCCAGGCTCGAACAGGCCTATAGGGCAATCAAGTAGTGACGGGCTGCTCTGGCAGGTCAGACTATGGGCCATTTTTTTGGCTGTTTGTGGCCGTGTTTTATGGTCTACTGGGCTGGTATTTACTGTTGAGGCCTGTATATCCCTACCCGCAGCTAAAGCTAAATAAATACCCTTACAACCCTATGCCACTACCCACCCCAAACACTGTGTGTATATGTGTGTATATATATATATATATATATATATATATATATATATATATATATATATATATATATATATCCCGTGAACAAGGTCAGAGTCACCTGACCGAAACGCGTAGGGCATGGCAGTAACTGGTAAATAAATCCGCCTTTCACTAAAACTAAATCACTTGAGTGCCTTCTTTCCAGTCTTGCTTTACAAGGAAGCTGTTTTCATATATATATATATCGCTGGTTGTTTGCTTCGGTGAATTATTGACTGTCCAGGTTTGTGGAATTGCTGTTTCCCACCCCTCAGTCAAGAAGAAAGAAGCGGTGCAGGCGCCATTTGGCTCCTCATTGGGTGAGGTGCATTGCACTATTACCCCCGCAACATGGACTCTGTGGCTCCGGTGGTTGTTGCGTCATGGGGGCCGGAGGAGGCGCGGTTCACAGACAATAAGAGAGTGGCACTGTAACATCTGTGTGGGGCTCTACTCGCAGTTAATCATCCACAGCATTTTTGGACCTACCTGGAATCCTCATTGCATTTTGGGTATTGTAGTCTGCCTGCGCTGCTACTATGCGCAGCAGGTGGACCCTAGCATTCGCCAAGGGGCGGATCTGGGAGTAACCAATGCGGAGCGAGCAGCAAGTTCTTCTACCAACACTGAACCACAGACCCGCTTATTTGCTCTTTGACTCACCTGGCGCTGACGAAGGCTTAAGTGAAGCCAAAATGCATTCGCCTATGCTGTGAATTAAAGTGGCCTCCGAATGTTCCCGTGCTGTGGTCCTCATTTCTTTTCTTTGGGAGGAGAAATCCTGCAGCATATATATATATATATATATATATATATATATATATATATATATATATATATATATATATATATATATATATATATATATATATATATATATATATATATATATATATATATATATATATATACACATACATATATATATTTTCTGCTCCTCGTTCACTGCTTCATGGAACACAATGGACACGGACCACAACAACTTGGTGCATTACGCCATTACGCGTTTCGGCCAGAGAATGCCTTGATCACACGACACCACTGCATCGTGGGACAAAAATATTTATACTATAAATAGACTACTCATGCTTTCCGGTCTATGGTATCTTGTTAAAAAACAACATTATCAATACAATTTCAATAAAAGACATGATTATAAATACAATTTCAATAAAATGCCTAAATGCATATTGTTAAAAATTGCATACAATTAATGCCTTCAATATTGTATAACATGCGCCGGCATAAGACCCCTTATGTTTTTACCGCTATCTTCATTTCATATAGCCATATGTTTCATTTTCTGAAATAAGAACATCCTTGTCTACAGGGACTCATTCTGGGCTTGATAAATGGACATCTCTGTGAATAAGCTTAAAATGCATTTGCAGAGATTTTACCATAGCCTTCAGAGATGATAATTCCTTCGATCTCTTAACCCCTTCGCCGTGGGGCTAATTCCCCTGCGGTGCTGGGAGGAGGGGGGCCGCGCACAGCGCCACAGTGCTTGTGACGAGCTCGGCTCGTCACGCCGCACGGTGACGCTGTGCTCATGACAAGCTGAGCTCGTCATGACCATGTCCGTTTCCACAGAACGTTCAGCACAGCAGGGGAATTATCCCCGCGTGTGAGCGCCGTGGAGGTCATGCACAGCGCCACCGTGCCTCATGACGAGCTGAGCTCGTCATGAGCACGCAAGGTGTTAAGAGTTCTTTGTTACTGGTTAATCCCCGGTAGGTTCTCATATGTCTGGCATGATATATATTTTCTAATGTCCTTTATTTGAATACTATACCAGCATTATTAGATAATCTGTTAAAGTGCCATTATGCTAAAGTGCTAAAAATAAAGTGCTATGTGTAATTAATCCACCCCTCATTGTCTTTCTAAAGTGTCAACGTGCTAAGTTAGTAGCAGCGGACAGGTAGCTGCTTATGTTACTTTTCTATAATTCTAATAATATTAAATTTGATTTAACTTTTAAAACACCTTGTTGTACAATCAGCAGTTATGTGCATACATAGATAGGAATCCTTAACTATGTTTGCTAGTTCTGTGGACAGTATCTATCAATGATTCTCTAAATATCTTGTTTTGTGTACATAACCAGACTGCTGAGTGGAAACTGAGGCAAATAAAATTCAATTTCAATCATGGTATTAGCCCTCCTGATGATTTAGTTACTGCATGATGACCATATTAAAGACAAATAAATAGATCTTCAGTGGCGTTTTGGTGTCTAGTTCCAAAATGTATCGGGTCACCAATTTTCTTAATACTACTTCCCTGTTGCCTCCTCTTCTATGGCTTGGAACAGATCCAGCAAAAAATATCTAAATTGTTCCACATTGTTATTGTGCCTTTCTTTGAAGTGACGGGAAATAGGATAAGTCTTGTCTGAGTTGGTAATCGCCCGAATGTGTGCTTGTAACTTGGTACAGCCCACATAATGCATTCCACAAGGACACTCCAATACATATACCACATGTTCTGTGTTACATGTCAGAAATGTGTTGATCTTGCAATCTTTATCACTAAAGGGTATTTATTGTGTATGTCGGCCTATTGACCCCAAACGTGCAGGCTCGACAAGTTGTACATTTGAAAAAAGCCCTTTCTGGATGAAAGCCAAGTAGCTCCTTCTGTTACCTCTGGGCTTCTTTTTAAAAGAACGTTGCTCATAGAAAGAGCTCTTCTGTATGTAATGGAGGTGTTTCTAGGGAGAAGATGGCCGATAATGGGATCATCTAACACTAGTGGCCAATTACGTCTGACAATATTTCTCAATTGTTTATCCTGTTTGTTAAATGTAAGTATCAATCTGATTTGATCTTTCGTCCTCTCTTTTTCTTTAATAGCTTTGGAGATTGATTCCCAATGAATATTACATCTATTCAGTAACCTTGTTTTAGAGATGGCCATATTTATGTTTTTTTATGATTAACCTTGTGCTGTAAATCTGAACGTACTCTCCTGTTGGGTTGTCTCAAGGTCTGTGTTATTGCTACAGATTCTCTTTAACCACAGCATTTCCCCATAGGGTATGCTTTCTATTAAATGCCTGGGGTGAAAGCGTATTGCATGCAGCACAGTATTACTGGCTGTTCCTTGAGATGTAATTTAGTTTAAATGTTGTTATTTGCAATATAGACATGTACATCCATAAAATTAACTCTGTTGTCACTCACTGTGGCTGTAAAATTAAAATTAATTTCATTGTCATTAATTGTTGACACAAATTCCAAACCACTTTTCTTTGTACCCTTCCAAACCACAAATAGGTCATCTATAAACCTAAACCAGATCATTACATGCTCGTTTAAGATTGCCCCATATTTTGTTCTGCGATCCAGCTCCTCCCACCAGCCAATGTGTAGACATGCATAGCTGGGGGAGAAGTTGGCTCCCATAGCAACTTCACAGTTTTGTTGGTAAATTTGATTCTAGAACATGAACAAATTATTGATGAGGCAAATAATCACCATGTTGATTAAAATCTTACTGTGTTACAACAATCAAATTGATCTATTACTGAAAAAGTGTTCAAGTGCTCTAATACCATCCTTAAAGATTAATGCTGGTATAGAGCGATGTAACGTCCAATGTCATAAGGAGGTAGACCTCTTGCCAAGTGAAATCACATATCCTCCGAAGAAAAGCACCTGTGACCTGAATATACAATGGTAATCTCCATATGTGTTCTTGCAAAAATAGTCTATTTACTGAGAGGTGTTTTCAAAAATACTTTTTCGTGCAGAGATAATTGGTCTGCCTGAAGGCCTAACTGGATTTTTGTGAATTTTAGGTATAAAATATATCACTGGCATTACTGGATAGTCATTCTTGAGAAATTTATACACATGGATGGATGGATGGCCTACATCCACATGGATGAGGCCTGCACATATATGTACGCACACACACACAGTTTCTCTTTCTTACCTTGCATGGTAAATGATGCACAGTAAAGGCATTGCCTGGTAAACAGAGCATGGTAAAGACTGCTTCCCCTCAAGTAGGGCAGGCTTCTTTGAGGAATGTTTTTAGGTGATTGTTAGAACTGTCACTATTTCTTGTTGGCTACTTTATGGGCTGGCCGTACTAATCAATTCAGCGCTCATGACTATTGATGCAGCTCCCCTGGAAGTGAAGGAAAGGTTCCTCACCTATAATCCTAGTTTTCTTCCAGGGGAATTTTAACCATAGTCATAACCAACCTTACCTCCTTAGAGGACATGAAATTCAGCTACAGTTAATACATCACCCTCAGTCTAACGTCTACTCTAACATCAGTCAAACACCTTTCATGGTACAAAGATAAAATCTAACACTGGACAACATGATGAATTGTAGAGGATTATATGTTTACCTTTGAATTATGACAGAGGAAGCAGAAATAAAATGATAGGATAGCAAAGATTACCTGACCAATCATCACAGAGAAGGCAAACACTCCCATGAAGTAGTTGAGGAGCTGGAAACACAGTTCGAAGAGAGTCTCTGGGTCGGGGAGGCCACCAATGGTGATCAGGGTCTTCACAGCCCAATAATAGCACCGAATGTAACTGTGGTGAAATACAAAGGCATTATTTTTCTTTGATGACTGGATGCCTGTATTCCCAGTGTGTATTTTACAGATATCTGCATATTCTGATCTAACTTTTATAACTATTTTCAATTTATTTAAATTTGAATCACTCTTATTACTGAAATGCAATCATATTTATTTTCTGAGCTAGAATATTGGATGAAGTGCCATGAAATTTCATTCATAGGCCATCAATAGCTAGTCACAACCTGACATATTTGTTCCCTGTGTAATAGTTGCATGAGGTAAAGCCCTTGAAGCTGGGAGGGGGTCACACTCAAACCAATTCCAAAATTGCAGGCAAGGCTGAATGGTTCTGAAGGGACTAGAGTGGCACAACCACATCATAGCTTTGATACTCTTGCAAATTGCAGAAAACAGAGCTTGAGCTGTGTATTTTAGCAAGGACACAAAAGCTGAAGGAGCATGGGTGTCTGAATATCAGTTTACATTTTGAGGTGGCCCTAGTACATAAGTAATTTTTCACACAATTTAGATTTCGTCTGGGAGTATGATCAGAGAATGAATAAACAAGCAGTCTTGTATTCTCTCATAGCCCTGAGAGAAATGCCTTTAAATATAAAGAAATTCTATTAATTTGACCATTCATTCCTCTTTTTAAGGTGAGCTCTATAGAGAACTTAAAAGCATAAACGATAACAGTAAATATACGGTCCTCCATGCCAATAAATACAATCTCATCAGTGGAAGGCCTATAAAAGCACGGGCCGGTAAATGTAACCCCACCTGAAACTAGCTCGGAACCCTCCACAGAGGCGTTTACTCACATTGAAGTACATGGCAAAGGGTTTACTTCAGCATTACCGGGGGTGGGAGCTTCAATTAATGACAATGGCCATTTACTACCTTATTTATCTGATCAATGTAAGAAGAAAGTACTACCACTTACCTGTTTCCCTCTCCATCGTAGACCCACTTGGTTGATCTTAGGCCTTCAAAGTCAGATGCCCAGTAGTAGAGGCATGCATTCATGTGCAGGCAATATAGTAGGTATAATGTAGTTCTGATGACTCTGCAAAACCATATGAAATTTTGAGATAAACAGAAACAAAATGGAAAGGGTTAAATGGGCATCACTGAGGTTGTACAGCATTTAAGGACATGTGACTTGCTGCAGTGAGATGACAGAAGACAACATTTGAATTTGAAAGCATCACTTTATTACATGAAGTGCATGCACATGTCACTCATGCAGATACATGTGACATTAACAGATACGAGAGCATATGGGCAAGAATGATTCAAGTTCCTGAAAGCTGCCAAGGCTACTCGGCTTGAGATCCTAACCGTGATGATGCGGACTGGACAAAGACAAGAATGGCTCCTAGGGTATTTGCAGTCTCAGTGAGAATGAGACTTATCCACCAGATATATCTTATTATACCCCATCCAGGCTGAGCAGAAGGAAAAGTGGTTGAGACCAATGTTGTATTCAATGTAGGTCTAAAGTGGGGACCTTTTACCATACAATGTGGGAGTGCTGTGTTATACAAAAGTATTGGGAATCCATCCACAAGATTTTGTCCAGAGTTCTTGTCAGAATGAGAAAACCTGAGCCCAAATATGGCTATTCTGGACCATATTGATGCATGGGTAGACCCGAGAGCAACCAGATTATTAGTGGCAACATGACTATTATAGGCCAAGCCAGACATTGATTGTCACTGACACTCAGAAAGGATCCCCTCACTTGTGGAATGGACTTGTGGTATGGACTGGTGTGCCACAACAGGAGTCCATTTATAAATCCAGGAGATGTCAACAGAAGCACAAAAAGTATGGTGGGATTGGTGGCGTTATTCTCAGGACTGATGGTGGATGATTTATATAAAAAATGTTTATATCACTTGATATAATTTATTCACTTCCATTTGCCTCTGAACACCGTTTGTGTGTTACATAAACATCATAATGACTAGACAAGAGAGCATAACTTGGATCTCATAATGAGTTGGTCAATGGCCTCTCAAGTGAAGTTGCCAATAAAACTGTATCTGTGTGGAATTGTGTATGTGTTTACTGCTTAGTGAGGAGGACAGGAGTCTGAATTGAAACCCCAAAACACATAGTCTACCGGACATGTACAAAATGTCATACCTTTGCAGAGATCAGTAAATAGGCTTGAGGCATAAAAGCATAGGGGTGATGTACTACTCAACAAAAGGGGCTTTTGGTGTTAGCCTCCAGTGCTGCAGTGAGCAGGATTCGTTGTTTTCTGACATTCCTCTATAACTGCCTCATCTTAAAATCCTCTCTCCACTTTCAGCTTCAACTGGTGAAGATACATGTATTCCTATAGTATACATGATCATACCTCTTCCCTCTTGACGGAGGCAAAGATGCAGCAAACCTTCAAAATGTTTGGCATATCTGCCTGAACAACGACTTATGTTGATGTGTAAAATCTATGTTGTGTAGGCCACATGTACACTCCTGGGCCAATACCTTTAATGTTATAAGCAAGATATTCCTGCCTCTGCCTCTCTCCTATTCCCAAAATCTTGCACAGACACACTAGCGCTTTGCACCAGATCAGATCTGCCAACTATCTACAAGCCTGTGTCTAGCTATATTATGGGACCGTGGTTTATCAGAAGAAGGGCATAGAGATCCCCCACCACGGCTACCAACCAACCGTAGCTCCACTTAACCAGGGCTGTTCTTAGCATGTTACATTTAATGTATTCTATACAACTGAAATGTTCACTACTGTTCTAACGCTATTTTTTGTATTTAATGGCAGAAATATGCTAATAAAAATATGTGTATGTATTTATAAATAGCAGAAACACACATGCACTGCCCATGGGTGGCCTCCGGTTTAAATACTCAAAGATTGAGTTTCAGGGCAAAGAATCGGATGCTTTCATATTTGAGATGACCCAAAGCCTACCTTAGTTGAACATAGGTGAGAGTCTGAAGATGTAGGGAGCTAACTGGGTCATGAGAAAAGTAGGATCATTGACTGGATGTCCCTATGTACTATACAGAGGATAGTTAAATTTCATAAGTTTAGTGACATGCAGTAAGAGGAAGCCATTGACATCAATCCCCTTCTCTTGAGCATCATTGATTGAAATAAATGCAGATGTTCTGGGACTCTCCGGAAGTGCCTCATCTGACAGTTACGGTAAGAAGAAGAACTGTGGTGGCCACATCAGCTTCATCGGTAAACCTAGGTAATGGAAATGTCAGTGCAGGAATCTGAACACTGCATCTTCATGGGGAACAAAGCAAAAACATATACTAATCCGGAATCTGAGGTGTCAGCACTTGATACAAGTCAATCAATAGGCAAATTTAAACGGCCATGATCCATAATTCTGGTGATTGCCGAATAAGGCAACCTCAATTTTGAATTGGATTGAGTTTGAGCCAGTATTGTTGCACTCAGGAGCTGGTAATTTGTAGATGTCAAGTTATCATTGCCAAGTTAAATGCTATTTTTAACCTGTTGGTCACTCCTGCCTAGGGATGGTACCAAAAGCTGTTTCTAGAAGCTCTTTAACCAACGTGCTGAACATCTGTTAGCATGCACACTTATGCAGCACCTGCCCAAAACCACTTTGCCTACCCACATGTACCAGTTTCCTTTTTGCCAGTGCGGACTGGAGCCACCTTTTTGCACTTTAGTGATTATGTACCACTGGGAATGTTCTGCCTATATTCTAATTTATTCATAATTTTTCTTTTTTCTCTTCCTTTTTTCATCTAGAGCAGCCTATGCCGCAATCGTTGTTATAATTCATGCATGTCATGCTAAACTTCAGCTCCTTGTGCATACCTGCACTTAATGTACCTGCACTCTATGTGCAACCATCCTAATGTTTCTGTCTGTTGCTTCATGGAGTAGATGTTGGATTTTATCTGCAGAGGAAAAGCCAGTGGTTATGAATGGGGACACAGAAAATTGTACAATATGGTATGGGTATTTATATAATGTTTTCTACTACTTTCAAGCTGCTGATGTGTTCTGCAGAAGATAAGGATGCTGCCCAGTAGGCACCCAATGTTAGTGCTTCCGTCATACAGTTTGTCATGCTATTTTGATGTTATGTCATAAATTTTTCAGTTTTTATCTGATTAATTTATTGTGCAATTACTTACATATGGAGATTAAAGTTGTGTGTTTTGAGTTACGTAGAATGCTGCACATCATTAGGAAGTTCAATATCATATTGCATTGTATCACAGTTTGCATAATGCTTTCTTCCCCTGGCAAGGTCCTCAATCACTTTGAAGATGTGCAGCATGCAACTTCGTAAGACACTTACCACATTGGAGGCATTTGTGAAGGAAATTGCATTAAAAGTGGTCATGCTGTTTTTCACACAGTTGTCACACAGTTTGTAAGTAGGGTGCTAAGCAATATGCCATGAACTATGTTATGTACTACAGTCAGAAGCTGTCACGCAATCTGCCATACCTCATGCCCTTAACAGATTACGCATCTGTCAGGAAGTTAATTCGGTGACCGCACATGCAGTTGTGTGGTGTTCATGTGAGCAGTCGTGCAAGAAATTAGCTACCATGTGGAAATAGTGGTGTCAATGAAATATTGTATGCAGTCATCCCAGAAAAAAAAGAATCCTATCCCCTGGTGGTAGCGCTAAGCCATTATTAAGTGTAATATGGAGTCAATATAACAGTAACAGTATCGTAGCCCATGGCAGCAGTGCTAAATGAACACGAAGTACAATATGGAGTCAACACAGAAGATAAAGAGTCCCAGCCCTTGGTGGCTGTGTCACCATGAAAGACCACATCAAGTGTACACAGGAGCAACAAGATTCTAGCCCCTCAATTGGTGTTAAACCACAAGGGGGTTCCATGAGTAGATGATCTGTGGCTTAGCCTAAGAATTATTAAATTATTAGGTAGAAGCTGCAGCCGGTAGGGGTGATGTCTAGAAGTGTCTGTTGGGGAATGAGTTAGGTTAAGTGAAGAGACAGTGAGAGACAAAGAAGTGTAAGGACAAGAGTGAGGTCAGTCAAACCCACAGCTTAATGCTCATCTTGTAAATGACATTCACCCATTTGTCATCAAGAGATGGCAGTACTTTCAGAGTTTGCCTACTAGGGTTGCCCAAGGAGAGAAAAAGGAGTCGCGCTTGGTATGCACTTGTAATCCACAGCCAGTATAAATGCCAACTATAGTCTCCTGGAGCAAAAGAGGAGCAGTACGTGCTGAGCACTGGTAGCAGGCAGCCAGATAAATACCCAGTGGGTCCACCCAGGAGCGACACAACAGTACAACAGCAAATGGAGTGCGCTAGTTGCAGGCAACCAGATAGAAGCCAATTGGTTGAACACTGGAGTGACAGAAGAACTATTGGTCTATAAACGGATATAACACAAGTATGTTTACTGTAAAAAGGTTGTACATAAGGAGCATGTTTCTGCATAGTGTGACGCTCACCTATGTGCTGAATAAGCATGGAGATGCACACCTAGAAAGTTTAGAGGGAACCCAGTCTTCCGATGCAGAGGTCAGCGGTAAATGCATAGTGTGGGTGCCACTTAGTGCCCGATTACGTTCTTGCTGGTAAAGCCCTACGGCTGACTCGGGCCCTTAGAGCTTTCCGAACGACTCATGCTCCGAGCGTACGATGTAATTGCGTGCTGACTGACTCGGGTCGCTCTGAGTCCCAATTGAAGTCTATGGGAGCTTTTTGTACATCACGTACATAGGCTCCCATAGAGAAAAAAGGTAGGTCGCAGAAAAGTGCGCCCCCTGTCGCGGGGATGCCTCAGTGCCCCCCGCACTGTGCATGCATGTGTAGGTGGGACCCTTGGGACATCCCCAGTGACCAATTCGTAGGGCTACGGGTGAATGGTGGACCGTTATGGGATCCCAAAGAACATCTCTGTCAACCACGAGATCTCGTCAGGAGCGAGTCTATCTAACTGACAGACACACTTATCATACTTGCTCGCTCAGGAATCAGCCACATTGCGCAGCGCGAGTCTGCCATGCTAAAGTCGCCCGGGAGGCAATACTGACAGGTATGAGTCATTCGGAGCCCAAGGCTATATACTCATCGTACTTGCCCACTCGTACAGCGGTACGAGTGGTTTGGAAAATGGGGCAGGGAATTGGGCTGGATCTGGACGGATGCGGTCTGTAGCCCTTCCGAGCGAGATCGTAATCGGACCCTTAGTGTGAAACTTTGTGACTGCAAACCTTAAACTATGGGAAACACGCAATGGTTTCAATATAAACAACATTTTCCAGTCAGGCGACTGAATCAGTGTGTTATAACAATATTTGAGATACCAAACATTACTGCAATAGGAGGATTAGAGTAAGATGTTATAGTTAGCATAATTAACCTATATTAGAACATTGGAATGTTGGGAGCTCCATTGTAGACAATGGAGTGCTCCATGCTTCTGCAGGCCGGTAAAGGCCTGCAGAGCAACATTCCAATGTTTTACAAAAGCCTCTCGGAGCTCGAAGGGATTTAAATCCCCTCGTGCTTTGAGAGGTCTTTGTTTTATTTGTAGGAATATTCTAGTGACAGAATGTTCTAATAGCCTTATAGCCCTTCATAACAGGGCTATACCGGCTAATAAAGTCCAGGTCCCTAGTTAAAGTCCCTCGCCTTCGGCTCTGGCCTTTAACGTGGGAACGGGCCTTTGATAGCCGGTATATCCCGCTACGGCGGGCTATAAGGATAATAATAATAATTCCATTTATAGAGTGCCTGGTTACACCCAACGGTGTGCCCCTGAGCTGAGAACCATCCTCCTGTGGAGAGCAGGAAAAAAAGGAAGCCTAGATGCTAAACAGAGCAGAGATGCAAATGAGAGACTCAAGGATTGAAAAAAACAAGTTTTTAATATTTTATGGAAAGCGTTCTCCGGGGGCTCAGCTCGCAAGGATAGAGGTAATGAGTGCCACTTTTTGGCTGCCAAGTGGCGAAAAGAGCAAGCTTCCAATATGGCCCTCTGAAGTTTGGGGACATTTGATTAGATGAGCTCCAGCTGACCTCAGATTGCGGGCAGGATGGTAAGACATTAGCATATGATGAAGGTAACTAGGGCCTTTTCCCTGCAAAATTCGGTGACAATAGCACAAAGATTTGTAGAAGATTCTTTTTTCTACTGGCAACCAGTGGAGGGTGTCCAGAGCTGTGTCAGAAGAGGCTCTTCTGGGAAGATTGAGAACCAGACGTATAGCTACATTTTGAAACATTGCAGTTTATTCAGACATTTTTTCACTGCTCCTAAGTAAAGGATGTTTCCGTAGTCCAACTGAGATGTACCAAGGGCATGTTCTACGGTTTTCTTTGCCGAAAGGGGAAGTAAGTCTACAATTTTTCTTAGAACTTTGAGGGTTCCAAAGCATTTTCCAACAACCTTCTTGATATGGGTTTCGAAGGAGAGTTTGGGGTCAAACCAAACTCCAAGATTTTGTTTCCTCCTTAGGGGACAGGGTTGGGCCCAGAATCTGGGGCCACCAAGCTGAGGACCACATAGAGGGGGCCTTCCCCACAATCAGTACCTCAGTTTTACTGCTCTTTAATTTAAGGCAGTTATTATTCATCCAGGTGGCAAGCTCGCTCAAGCAGGAAGAAAACTGATTGGCTGCTTCCTCCGAGTTTTGAGATAAGGAGACAATTAGTTCAATCAATCAATCATAACATTTGTATAGCGCGCTACTCACCCGGAGGGATCTCAAGGTGCTGGGGGAGAGGGGTCCGTTACTGCTCGAAAAGCCAGGTTTTGAGTTGCTTCCTGAAGGAGAGATGGTCCTGGGTTAGCCGGAGGTGGATTGGGAGGGAGTTCCATGTCTTGGCTGCCAGGTAGGAGAAGGATCTTCCTCCGGTGGTGGCTCTGCGGATGCGTGGTAAGGCGGCGAGGGCGAGGCTGGTCGATCGTAGCTGGCGGGTGGGAGTGTAGAAGGTCAGGCGGTTGTTGAGGTACTTGGGGCCAAGGTCGTGGAGAGCCTTGTGTGCTTGCGTGAGGAGTCTGAACGTGATCCTCTTGCTGACGGGGAGCCAGTGCAGGTCTCTCAGGTGGCCGGAGATGTGGCTGTGTCGGGGGATGTCCAGGACGAGTCGTGCGGAGGCGTTCTGTATGCGTTGGAGTCTTTTCTGAAGTTTGGCTGTGGTTCCGGCGTAGAGAGTGTTTCCGTAGTCCAGTCGGCTGGTGACAAGTGTCTGGGTGACCGCCTTCCTGGTTTCGGTGGAGATCCACCAGAAGATCTTTCGGAGCATGCGCAGGGTGTTGAAGCACGATAATGAGACAGCGTTGACTTGTCTGGTCAACGAGAGGGAGGAGTCCAGGATGAAGCCCAGGTTACGTGCGTGGTCCGTTGGCTTGGGAGTGGTGCCCAGGGCAGGGGGCCACCAGGAGTCGCCCCAGGCGGAGGGCGATGATCCCAGGATGAGGACTTCCCTCTTGTCTGAGTTCAGTTTCAGGCGGCTGTTCTTCATCCACTCGGCGACGTCTTTCATCCCTTCGTGTAGGCTGGTTCTGGCGGTGGCGGGTCGTTGGTGAGGGAGAGAATCAGCTGGGTGTCATCGGCGTAGGAGATGATGTTGAGGTTGTGTTGGCGTGCGATGGCTGCGAGGGGGCTCATGTAGACGTTGAAGAGGGTGGGGCTGAGTGATGATCCTTGTGGGACGCCACAGATGACTTCGGTGGCCTCGCATCTGAACGGGGGAGGCGGACTCTCTGGGTTCTTCCGGTGAGGAACGAGATGATCCACTCTAGTGCCTTGTCTTGGATTCCGATGTTGCTGAGGTGCTGCACTAGGGTGCGGTGGCAGACAGTGTCGAACGCTGCGGAGAGGTCCAGGAGGATGAGGGCTGCTGTTTCCCCGTTTTCGAGCAGGGATCTGATGTCATCAGTGGCTGCGATGAGGGCGGTCTCGGTGCTGTGGTTGGCTCGGAAACCGGACTGCGAGTGGCCGAGGGATCCGTTTGTCTCGAGGAAGGCGGCAAGCTGTCTGTTGACGGTCTTCTCGATGACTTTGGCGGGAAAAGGGAGGAGCGAGGTGGGGCGGAAGTTCTTGAGGTCGGTAGGGTCCGCTGTTGGTTTTTTCAGGAGGGCGCTGAGCTCGGCGTGCTTCCAGCTCTCCGGGAAGGTGGCGTGTTGAAGGAGGTGTTGATGATGTCCCGGAGTTGGGCTGCGATGATGGAGTTGGCCTTGTTGAAGACGTGGTGGGGGCAGGGGTCGGTTGGTGATCCGGAGTGGATGGTGTTCATCGTGCGGGTGGTGTCTTCGGTGCTGACCGGGGTTCAGGTGCAGAGGGTGGTGGTGGGGGGCGTTGGTTCGGAGGTTGGGTGCGTGGTCTGTGCGCCGAAGCTGTTGTGTATGTCGGCGATCTTGCTGTGAAAGAACGAGGTGAGTGAGTCGCAGATGTCTTGCGAGGGAGTGATGTCGTTGTTTCCGGTGCTGGGGTTGGAGAGCTCTTTGACGATGCTGAAGAGTTCCTTGCTGTTGTGGGCGTTGTTGTTCAGTCGTTCTTTGAATGCTGTCTTCTTGGTGGTGCGGATCAGCTGGTGGTGTTTGCGGGTGGAGTGCTTGAGGGCAGTCATGTTGTCTGTGGTCTAGTCTTTGCGCCAGGCTTTCTCGAGGGTGCGGCAGTTCTTCTTGGAGTTCTTAAGTTCGTCGGTGAACCAAGAGGCTTTCTTGCTGCCGGGTACGCTGGGAGGGGTCTTCAGTGGTGCGAGGTCATCTGCGCAGTTGGTGATCCACTGTGTGAGGTTGCTGGCTGCTTCGTTGGGGTCCGTTGTGCTGGCGGGAGGGTTCTGGCTGAGGGAGGTGGTGAGCTGGTCGGCGGTGATCTTGTTCCAGCTCCTGCGAGGAACCTGTTGTGGGTGGTCGTGGGTCGTGGTTCTTCTGAAGCTGAAGTGGACGCAGCTGTGGTCAGTCCAATGAAGTCCGGTGGAGTGGCTGAAGGAGATGTATTTGCTGGAGGAGAAGACTGGGTCAAGCGTGTGGCCGTCGTAGTGGGTGGGGGTGTTCACCAGTTGCTTGAGTCCGAGGTTGGTGAGGTTGTCCAGCAGGGTGGTAGTGTTGCTGTCCTTTTTGTTCTCCAGGTGGAAGTTGAGGTCCCCTAGGAGGATGTAGTCAGTGGAGGGGAGGGCGTGCGGGCTGATGAAGTCTGCAATGTCTTCGCTGAATTGTGTGCGTGGTCCCGGGGGTTTGTAGATGAGGGTGCCTCTGAGTGTGGTCTTGGGGTCGGTGTGTATCTGGAAGTGGAGGTGTTCGGCGGGGGTGAGGGTGTCGTCGGAGTTGGTCGTGATGCGGATGGTGTTCTTGTGTACGATGGCGATGCCTCCTCCAGTCTGGTTGACGCGGTCCCTCCGGGTGATCTTGTATCCATCCGGGATGGCGATGGCGATGTCGGGCGCTGAGGAGGCGTTCATCCAGGTTTCCGTGAGGAAGGCAACGTCTGGTGATGTTGTGTTGAGCAGGTTCCAGAGTTCCACGGCGTGTCTGTGGACGGAGCGGGTGTTGAGCAGGATGCACTTGAGGTGGTTGCTGCTGGTGATCGGCTTGGCGGGTGCGGTGTAGGTCCGGAGGCAGGTGAATCGGCAGGCTTGGCAGGCGAAGGGTCCGTGGGTGCATTTCGGGGTGGCTCGGTAGTAGGCGGGGTTCCGGCCGGCGTTGGGTGCGTGGAGGGTGGCGGCATCGTAGGTCCGGCGGGTGGGCTGGCATCCGCGGGGGCCAGGGGCTCTGGCGCTGGGCGCGGTCCAGGCGCGGACGGGCCAGACGGGCTTGCCTTTGGCGCACAATCGGCGTGACCGCTGCGCGTGACCGCTGCGCGTACCCACGGTCCCCGCCATATATGGAGAAGTGGGAGGGAGGAGCAACTGGGAGGCGAGAGCGGGGCGGCGAATGAGGGTCGGGAAAAAGGAAGGGGGCGGGGCTGCAGGGGGGCAGCGGCGGGGAAGAGGAGTAGTGGGAAAAGGGGAGGCGGGAAAAAAATGGCGGTAGCGGAGAGGGGGGAGGCCTGAGGGCAGAGTCCCTAGCAGGCAGTGGCTAACCACGGGCAGGAAGCAGTGGCAGGAGTAGGCCGCAGTGGTGACCTGGCACACGGGGTCCGTGTGGTAGGTGGAGCGACCTGGAGGGGTAGTTGAGTATTATCTGCATAGGAAACAATGGTGTCTTTATATTTTTCAACAACCCCTGCCAAGGATCCAATGTATAGATTGAAAAGAGTAGGGCTCAGTACTGAGCCCTGTGGGAACCCTTGTGAAAGTGCAATATTTTTGGAAATAATAATAATAATAATAAAGACATTTATACAGCTACCTCAGCTGAGGTGTCCTGGCGCTTAAGTGGAAAACAACAGAGCAGAGAAGACAAAGTGCTAGTCCCTGTGCCTGAACAGCCAGGTCTTAAAGGCCTTTCTAAAGCCCAATTCAGAGTGCAGTACCCATAGCTGAAGAGGCAAGTCCATCCAACAATTGGAAGCTCCCACTTCAAACGTTCTGCTCTCCCACCCTCGCTTTGACAAAACGGGGCACGGTGAGGTAGCGTTTATGGTTGGACCTCAGGGATCTGCTCTTCTGGTAAGGGCGCAGTCTCTTCCTCAGATAAATAGGTCCTCTGCCCTGGTAGGCCGGAAACGCATTTCTGCAGTTCTGCTAGCAACACATGGACGATGATCGAGGAGAACTCAGTGAACACGGCTGGTTCTGGGCATGGCCATCAGCGACGTCTTCCCCACTGGGGTCGAGAGATGCAAGAAAGGAGGCATGAATCTGAGAGATTTTATCCTCAAAGAAGTTTGAGAGGCTATTGCACCTTTCCAATGAAGGAATAACTGGGTGCAAAAGTGCCATGGGATTAGTAAAGGATTTCACAATCCTAAAAACTTCCCTCTGGGAATTACTAGCACTCGCGATGCAAGCAGCGAAAAAATCTCTTCTCTTATTGTTGAGAACTTTATGATATTCTTTCAGAGCCACTCTATAAATAATTTTATCCTCAATTGCATATGCTTTTCTCTACCTGGGCTACACATTTTTGCAATCACTTTTTTTTCGCTCTGATGTCCTCGGTGAACCAGGGGGCAGAGGGGGTCGCTCTGGCAGAGCTGACGGCCTCTGTGGTGCGATTTTGTTGATGGCCTCCACGAGCCAAGCATTGAGGTTTATGATGCTGACATCAGGGTTATTTGAGAGGGAGGGCTCAGAGTCCTTAAGATGAGACCCTGCTCCAATTCCTCCTCGATTCTTTAGGGAGAGATGGGACCCTAGCATTACTCTTCAGGTGTAACTGGAAGAGGACCAGATAATGGTTCGACCAGATCACAGGCAAAGGTTTATACACTCTCACCTCCTGCCAGTTAGAGCAAATGAGGTCAAGCTTGTGGCCCGCTTAGTGGGTTGGATCAGAAACCACTTGGGTCATATTAAAGCCAGCTAGCGACGCAATAAAGTTCGCACCATGAGAGCGCGAAGGGTCATCCACATGTAAATTAAGGTCACCTAGGGCCGAAAGGTTCGAGTAGTGGGTGCAAGCCTGTGTAATATAGTCTGCCAGGATGGGGGTAAAGCTATGGCAGCAGCACAGGGCCTGTAGAGGAGGAGCCCCCCAAAGAAGGCGATTGGGGACAGTTTAATTCAGAAAGGGAGAGCTTCAATACTACCCATCTGACAAAAATTGGTAGTGGCTGTCTCCCAGATGTCTTTATAGATAATCGCCATGCCACCCCCCGGCCTATTGTCTCTCTTAATAGCACAAACTATGCCATATCCCTGGGGAATGGCTAAGGCCACTGCCGGGTTGGAGTCTTGGTGCAACCAGGTCTCGGTGAGAAACATAAGATCCCAGTCATTGTCAACAAGGGATTGGTGAATGTCGAGAGCGTGTTTGGGCAGCGATCTACAAATAATGAGATTGGCTATTAAGACAGTGGGCCTAGAGGACCTAAGAGGGGCTAGACTCTACTTGTTAGCCTTCAGCCTGGCGCGACTGGGACTAAGGGTGAAGTTACAACAAGGGCAGAAAAAGGACCCACCCCTCTCACCTAGTGAGGCACACGCCTGGTCTAGGCAGGTAGAGGGCCTTAGTGCTAGCAGCTCATCTCTATTGCAGCCATGCATGCAGTCTGGTGCCATTTGGGCAGCGTAACTGCCGCTAGCCGTGGTCTGGATGCGGACGGGCGCTGACGTGATTGCCTTCGGCTTGACTGCTGCGCGCCCGCTGAGCGCGTCCACTGCGCCCTCTGGACTGCATTTAGGAGATATGCCCCAGAACCAGAACCAGAAGTGCGGAACCGGAAATGCTTAGACGTGCTGGACCGCCAACTGCTAAGATGGCGGCCCGGTTGAAAAAAAGAGCGAGGCAAGATAGAGCTTTTTCCACACATTCAAGGAAGAGGCTTGCAGTGGACCGAAGAGCAGAGAGAGAGGTAAGAGAGAGCTACGAATGCTCACCCAACAATGCCATAGGGGTTAGAGAATAAAGTTAAAAATTCTAACCAGTTCAAATTAAAAACCAGTGATAAGAATACACAAAAATAAAATGGTACTTCAGTGCAAAAAGCAAATATTCAGCATCAGTACATTCACGTGCCTTGCTTCCTCATGTGTCCGCTGAGCACTGGGGACTGCATTGAGGAGATATGCCCCCGGCGCCGGAAGTGCGGAACAGGAAATGCTTGGATGTGCTGGAACACCAACTCCTAAGATGGCGGCCCGGTTGAAAAAAAGAGAGAGGTAAGATAGAGCTCTTTCCGCACAATCGAGGAAGAGCCTCGCGGCGGACCAAAGAACAGAGAGAGCGGTAAGAGAGAGCTAAGAATGCTCACCCAACAATGCAATAGGGGTTGGAGAATAAAGTTAAAAGTTAAAACCAGCTCAAATGTAAAGCCAGTGATAACAATACACAAAAATAAAATGGTACTTCAGTGCAAAAAGCAAATATTCAGCATCAGTATATTCACGCGCCTTGCTTCCTCATACGTCCGCTGTGTGCACGGGACTGCATTGAGAAGATATGCCCCCGGCGCCGGAACAGGAAGTGCGGTACCGGAAATGCTTGGACGTGCTGGACCGCCAACTGCTAAGATGGCGGCCCGGTTGAAAAAAAGAACGAGGCAAGATAGAGCTCTTTCCGTACAATCAAGAAAGAGCCTTGCGGCGGACTGAAGGGCAGAGAGAGGTAAATATGCGGGTGCTGCGCAACTTGGAAGCTGCAAGCATGAAGAAAGGCGGTCATCCAGCACAGAGCAGGGCCTTGATCCCACAGATCCTTAATCTCTGAAGCAGCACATTATGAGAGATGGTGTCAAAGGATGCACTGAGGTCCAACAGGACCAGTGCAGCAGTCTAACCGTGATCAGCGCACTTACGCACGGTCTCAGTTGCGAGGAGCAACACCGACTCCGTAGAGTGGGCAGTTCGAAAATCTGATTGCGGGGGATGGAATAAGTTGTTTCGATTGATGTGGGCAACCAGTTGAAAGTTCACCACTTTCTCTGAAATTTTGGAAAAATAAGGCAGGAGCGAAATGGGGAAAAGATTATCTAACTAACCTATGTTGGCAGAAGGTTTTTTCTTTAGCGGGAGAACAATGGCCTGTTTCCATTTCAATGGGACTTCGCCTCAGTGGAACGAGAGATCTATGAGTTCTTGTACATAGGGCAAGATAGCATCAAATCCTAGCCTTAAGATTTTGGGCGAGGCTGGGTCCGATGGGGAACCGGATTTGATGCACCGGCCAGACCTTTAGAGAGTGATACCCTCAAATGGGGTATTATTGGGGGAATTGAGACAGGTGCCAATAAGAGCATCAGGTGGAAAAGTATCATAGATTGTTACTACTTTCGTAGCAAAGAACTGAGCAATTTTGTTACAATTTTCCAGAGAGCTGGGAGTAGGGGGGCTGTTCTCTCCAGTGAGGATAAGGATTTAAAAATAGAGAAGAGTTCTTTAGAGGAGTTTTTGGCTTGCTCTATTTTATCTGTATAGTATGCACCACTAGTTTCCTAAAATGAGCATGATATTTTTTTAGCTCATTCATTTTATTAATGTCGAAAAGATCCAGCCTCCATTGGCGCTCTAAGCGCTTACAGGATTTTTTGACTGTCATCATGTCTTCATTAAACCAAGGCGCGGAGTTAGTCCACCTCTGAGTAGTGTTGGTCATCCACGGGGCAATATCATCCATTGCTTCTAAGATCCACTTTTCAACAGCCAAATTGGCTGAGTTAATATCTCCCAATTGGAGCTAGGTCTGCTGGAGAGTTTGAGTGAAACTATCCAGGTTAAACCTACACCATTTCCTGCAAATTACTTTCTGGCCAAAGGGGTGGAAAAGGCCACCAGATGGTGGTCCGATCAAGAGACCACAATCGGGGACCAAGGGACCACAATCAGAGTCTCCACTTCGATCTCAGGACAGCTGGGGAAGATAGGGTCTAATATATATGGCCCAAATGATGTGTGGGAAGATTGGTTTTCAGATTTAACTTCATGGTAGTTAGTTCCTAACATAAGAGCTGAGCTTCCAGGTTTGTGTTAGAGTCAAAATGTAGGTTAAGATCACTTAAAATAATCAAATTGTTGTGGGGCAGAGCAAGTTGAACCACATTTTCCACAAGGCTCGTTATGAAGTTGAATAAAAAACAGAAAGGGAGGTCTCCTCACAAATCCAATGTCGGGACGAGGAGTAAGGGGAAAACAAGAAATCAAAACAGTCCCTATCTTTAATTTAAAAAGAGGATAATGCTATCCATAGTATGCCACCATAGCTCAAGAGATCCTTACACTTAAATCCACTCTAGTAAATTATATACACAATAAGAAAACAATTCTGGTAAAAAATTTTAAACAATTTATTACAAAATATACAATGTCAAGATTCAATTACAGTGCCACAATGTAAAATATTAAAAAAGAGTGTCAGCACCCTACCAATGGTTCAATGGTGCACATATAATAAACACACAAAATCAGGAATAAAAAAGCAGTTAGCTATTAAAAACAAGTTGTCGACGCAGCGTTTCGGTTTTTAAGATGACACCTTCATCAGGACAGGGTTTTTAAAAAACGAACTCTTATAACATTAGAGACGTATTCCTCTGTATTCAATTCGAGGAAGGGGTCCTTAACTCATCACAGGACATCATATACACGAATGGATGTAAACGATCAAAACATCTCTTTGTGTCTGAAACTTAATTTTGTCATGGAGTTTTCTTTATATGAAGGAAAAAGGAGCCACCGTTATGAGGGACTTTTTTGGAGTTCCCTTGGGTACAGGGGACCAGCCTAAAGTGTAGCACGTGACTGGATGGCGTCAAGTTCTTTTTAAAAAGTGCTGTTTTACTCGTTAACTCTGTTCGGGGGTTTTATTCTCAATTGACCACCCTTACGTCCAATATTCGGCCTCCCTGCTCCTTTTTCCACTCCTTATCGTCAGGTTGCAGGTACCTGCAACCTGACGATAAGGAGTGGAAAAAGGAGCAGGGAGGCCGAATATTGGACGTAAGGGTGGTCAATTGAGAATAAAACCCCCGAACAGAGTTAACGAGTAAAACAGCACTTTTTAAAAAGAACTTGACGCCATCCAGTCACGTGCTACACTTTAGGCTGGTCCCCTGTACCCAAGGGAACTCCAAAAAAGTCCCTCATAACGGTGGCTCCTTTTTCCTTCATATAAAGAAAACTCCATGACAAAATTAAGTTTCAGACACAAAGAGATGTTTGCAGTTAGCTATTAAAAACAAGTTGTCGACGCAGCGTTTCGGTTTTTAAGATGACACCTTCATCAGGACAGGGTTTTTAAAAAACGAACTCTTATAACATTAGAGACGTATTCCTCTGTATTCAATTCGAGGAAGGGGTCCTTAACTCATCACAGGACATCATATACACGAATGGATGTAAACGATCAAAACATCTCTTTGTGTCTGAAACTTAATTTTGTCATGGAGTTTTCTTTATATGAAGGAAAAAGGAGCCACCGTTATGAGGGACTTTTTTGGAGTTCCCTTGGGTACAGGGGAACAGTCTAAAGTGTAGCACGTGACTGGATGGCGTCAAGTTCTTTTTAAAAAGTGCTGTTTTACTCGTTAACTCTGTTCGGGGGTTTTATTCTCAATTGACCACCCTTACGTCCAATATTCGGCCTCCCTGCTCCTTTTTCCACTCCTTATCGTCAAGTTGCAGGTACCTGCAACCTGACGATAAGGAGTGGAAAAAGGAGCAGGGAGGCCGAATATTGGACGTAAGGGTGGTCAATTGAGAATAAAACCCCCGAACAGAGTTAACGAGTAAAACAGCACTTTTTAAAAAGAACTTGACGCCATCCAGTCACGTGCTACACTTTAGGCTGGTCCCCTGTACCCAAGGGAACTCCAAAAAAGTCCCTCATAACGGTGGCTCCTTTTTCCTTCATATAAAGAAAACTCCATGACAAAATTAAGTTTCAGACACAAAGAGATGTTTTGATCGTTTACATCCATTCGTGTATATGATGTCCTGTGATGAGTTAAGGACCCCTTCCTCGAATTGAATACAGAGGAATACGTCTCTAATGTTATAAGAGTTCGTTTTTTAAAAACCCTGTCCTGATGAAGGTGTCATCTTAAAAACCGAAACGCTGCGTCGACAACTTGTTTTTAATAGCTAACTGCTTTTTTATTCCTGATTTTGTGTGTTTATTATATGTGCACCATTGAACCATTGGTAGGGTGCTGACACTCTTTTTTAATATTTTACATTGTGGCACTGTAATTGAATCTTGACATTGTATATTTTGTAATAAATTGTTTAATTTTTTTTACCAGAATTGTTTTCTTATTGTGTATATAATTTACTAGAGTGGATTTAAGTGTAAGGATCTCTTGAGCTATGGTGGCATACTATGGATAGCATTATCCTCTTTTTAAATTAAAGATAGGGACTGTTTTGATTTCTCGTTATGAAGTTGGCCACCGACCAGGAGGGCGGTACATAAAAAAACAGCTATCGCATTGTCGTCTAAAGCAGCAATAGTAAAGGAGCTAGCTTCACAGTTATCAATATTGGCTGCCTTAACAGTGCATTTAAGGGAGAGTTTATGAATAATAGCTATCCCTCCTCGTCACTTTATTGGGCGGTCATACCTTAAATGCCATAATCTTGGGGTAAAGCTTCTAGAATCTCAGAGTTTGAGGACTCATTCAGCCCCCTTTCAGTAAGAAAGGAGGCATCCGGTTGTTTGTCGACAAGACATTCACGGATTTCATATTTATGTTTACTTAGTGGCAGTTGTTGAGTAGGAACTTAAATTTATGCCAACTAATAGAGGATTTCTTAGCCAGAGTCTGATTGAACGAGCAGTGTGAGCATAAGAGCTGGTCTGTCCCAACAGTTAATGTTTGGCGGCAGGCTTCAAGAGTCATCAGCGCCAGCTTCTTTAGTTGTACAGTCGAGTATCTAAGAGGTTGACTGTTAATGAAACTGGCAGGATTCTGGCCCCTGGCCCCGGCCGGACGCGGATGGGCACAGATGGGCTTGCGGGGCATGAAGCGAGACGACTCTCTGCGGCCTGCACTCAGTGTCAGGTGAGATCGCAGACACAGGCAAAGTGCGAGATGCTGCAGGTAAAGTATGGAGAGTGGAGCCAGGCAACTCCGGCACTGAGGTGCAGTAAAACACAAAACACTCCTTCCCGAGTGATAACACACTCAGGGGGGAGTGGGAGGACTGAACCAAGTGGCGCTCCTACCAAAGGAGTGGAATCTGGCACGTCCGCGCCGCAGCCATAGAGAAATAGACCACTTCTGGGGGCATGTCCAGAACAAGCCAATCCCAACGCAGCAGCGCATGAAGTGAGATGACTCACTGTGCCCTGCACTCTGTGTAAGGTGAGATTGCAGGAAGAGGCAGAGTGCATGGCGCAGCAGGTAAAGTATGGAGAGTGGAGCCAGGCAACTCCGGCACCGAGGTGCCACAAGGAAAACAAATACTAAACTAAAGGAGCCAGGCACCTCCCAGCAATATGTGCTACAAGAAAATAAAAGTTATTTAAACACAGTGCAGTAAAACACAAAACACTCCTTCCCGAGTGATAATACACTATAATAATGCTGAACATTCTGCTAGAGTTATGTTACCTTTTTCTGTATACTAGACATCAACCTAGAGTATTGCCATTAGATCGAAGTTCATCTGAATCCATCGCTTCAGTACATGAGTTTTTAACTGCACTTCAGAGAATTCAGAAGTCTGCACAAGCATCTTCAGGCAAATCAAATGCTACTTATTTGTTCTACGCTGACATAAGGGGAAATCTGCCACTTAAATATACTCTAACAGGCACATGCATCAAAGCATTTTGCGATCGCAAACGGTTCGAATCGCAAAAATCGTCCGTTTGCGATCGCAAAAATTGTTTTGGAATGCATGAAACAAGTAGCCCCTCGCAATTTAAGAAATCGCAAAATTAGCGATTGCGATTGCATTTAAGGAATCGCAATTTGCGATTCCTTAAATGCAATGCAAGAAAGTAAAAAGATTTGCGATTTTGCAATTAAGAATCGCAATTTACCATCACATGTAAGGTGATGATAAATTGCGATTTTTTAGAAAAAAGCATCAAAGTGCATTTTTCAAAGTCCCATGTTACGCACACACATGCCCCTGGGGCATATGGGTGCGTAACATGGGGCACATATCGATTCCAGGGGTGCAAAAGGGTGTCCTTTGGACACTCCTGTACCCTTGAAATCACATTCTCCATTTGCGAATTGCTAATTGCGATTCGCAAAATGAAAATGTCTTCCCATTCATTCCTATGGGCCTCTAGGCCCATAGGAATGAATGGGATCGGATTCCTTAATTGCGACTCGCAATGTGCGAGTCGCAATTAAGGAATATTTAGAAATCGCAAATTTTTCAGCGATTTCTACATGCATAGGCATTTGCGATTTCTTAATTGCGATTCCTTAAAAATCGCAATTAAGAAATCGCAAATGACTACAATGATGCATGTGCCTGTTAGTGAAAAGGGTCTGGTATTTGCTGAGAATTTGCATTTGGAAAAGAGCTTCTAAGTTACAACTCTACTGCCTATTTTCCTGGAGTTGAAAGGAGGAGCTCCAGTCACTGAAGCATGGAAGGATGATGACTGGGCTACACTTAGAAATTCTATGAGGATCTTTTTACAGGATCATCCTACTTGGAGCAAGCATCGTCACTACCTACTGTAAGAGCCATCGCCTTCCACAAAGACTGTGCCTTCAATGCAGCCACAAAATAAAATTTCAAAAGTAAAAAAATACCCCAAACCGTTTCTTGGACTTTTGATAGTGGATCAACATCTCCTGTCCGGAAAATAAGTATAAAGGTGAGACCCAAACCATTCCACTTTGTTTCCCAGCTCTCATTTTTTCTTGACCTGGGAAAGGAGTGCTCTGCCCAATATTCAAAGAGCTGCTGCGGTCCAGTGTTGATGTCTGTTTGGTAGCCGTTCTGAGGAGAAATAACATAAACTGAAGACTGCACAACCTGTTGGAGTAATGTGGGTCGGCTTAGTGCCTAAAAGACTGCCTATCTGCTCACAGAGGAAAGGAGTGTGCCTTCCCCTTCAGGAGAACAGACTATCCAGGAGTACAAGCCCAGGCATGTTCCCATAGTGTAAAGCACCTGGCAGAGCAGCAGTGCTTAATTTGTGAAAACAAATAAGTGTAAGGGCTTTCACCAGGATGCCACTGCAGCTTGCATCACACATTGCCCCTGCCATGCTGCCAATGAGAGTAACAACAGAAATACTAACCATCACACGCTCACAAGTGTGACAATTAGAACTATTTCAGGCCTTCAAAGCTATAAGACTGGCTTAGGTGGCAGGTAATAGCAATTTATTTTTAA
The DNA here is from genome assembly GCF_964263255.1 of Lissotriton vulgaris. Lineage (NCBI taxonomy): Eukaryota > Metazoa > Chordata > Amphibia > Caudata > Salamandridae > Lissotriton > Lissotriton vulgaris. Next base: position 261,925,113 of record NC_141700.1, on the reverse strand, counting down.
TGCATATTGAATTATTTAACTGTTGTGATCATCTCTAAATTAGCCAGGCAGCGCCACCTTGTGGCAGACTGTCACAAGTGCAGGTGTTGACAATTAAGTGCCGGTACCGAGCACTGGAAAGCACGGCTCAAATTAAGCACTACAGAGCAGAGAAGTCATCAAGAGTGTAACTGGCACTCGGACACGCTCAGCATAGTGTCACGTGGTCAGGGGAACATGGCGGCTGGCTAACGCTGGTCGAGAGGATGGCCGCGTTGCAGAGAGATCGAGTGGAGGTTTGGTGCTATGGTGCTATGATACGATGATGTAAGGCAAGCAAGGTGGTGTGAGCGGGGCCTTCATGCCTTCAAATTCCGAATAATGCCTGTATAGTGTGTATATCAGAACTTTTTGAGCCGGTTTGTAACTATTACGGGTCCCCGCCTCCTCCATGAAAGACACTATCAAAGAAGCTGAAGTCGTGAGAAGCGCTGACTCTGTGATCTGCGTGCTAGTCTGAGTCTTCGTAAGTGTTGTAACTGCGCCTGTGAGTGCTATCGCGCCGCATTAATAATTTTTATAATTTTCTGTTCTCTCCCCTCTGTATGGGTTACGGGGCTAGTTCAGAACCTACCTTGCCTGTCTTCCAGGGAAGCTTGAGTCGGGCGGCAGCTCTGCTTAAACACGCTCGGCTGAGCGTGGTTAGCTTGTATCGCCCTTGGAGAGGCATAGTGAGGAATGCGGGGGAGTCTGTTGGGGGACCTCACAGCTAATTAAGGCTGGTGAGAACGTTGCAGCTTCTAATGTGAGAGGGGCTGTCGGGAGGGCCCCAGGATCTCCCCTTTATTTGATATCACCCTGGTGCCCTTGGAGCTGTTTTCCGACTTTAGTCCTGATTTGGGGTAGATGGAGAAGGACCAGGTGTTGTGTGCCCCACTATTCAAAGGAAGTGTGGATAACACGAAGCCTGCATTAAGTTACCATTAAGTTACGATCAGGAGCAAGAGCAGGACCAAAACGCAGCGGAGGTGATGCATGCTCTGGGAGACCCTGGGGCTGTAGGGGGATCCATGGATGCTCGGCGAGGTGTACAGCCTGCGTTGGCTGCAAAAAGCAGATTTCTTTTATGCTCTGCCCCAGAGTAAAAGAGTGCTATTGGGAGAACAAAACAAGCGAGTAAGCCCCAAGCCATAACACCGCTTAAGAAACCATTGAAGGGGGGCAAAACTAGAAAGTGCAGGACAAAAGAAGTTGGGCCTACACCTAAACCGCCCCCCTCTCTCAGGTCCTATTTTAAAATTATGCAGCATGTAGCAGGCTCAGTAGGGAGGGAGAAGTCCCCTGAAGTCGCCGGACGCGGAGATCATAGTGAATTGCTGACACTGGAGAATCGCTTTGCTCCCCTTGCAGATAGCAAGCGGAGGGCATGGGGGAACACAATAATAGCCCTCCAGGAGCTTTGACTACCACCGTGCAAATTCCAGCTATGTTAATGGTATAACCTGTTGATAGCAGGTCTGGGGACAGTGAAGAAGGGGCAAGGAGTTGTGAAAGTCCCTTGGAGGGGGTACCCTTAGCGACCCAAGTGACGGATCTCCTACTTGGTATGAGACAGGATATTTTGCTCAGGTTTGAAACCTCTGAACAGAATCAGAAAGAGATCCAAATAAAATACGGGATCCTGGAACAAAAGATCGAAGGGATTCTCCTGCACACGTCGGCACTGGAGGAGGAGGTGAAGGTGCTGGGGGAGACAACGGGAGCAAACGCCAAGGAGATAGCTGGCCTCAGAGAGGAGAACAAGTCCTTGCAAGAGACCTGGGAAGGCTTGAGATACATGCCAGGCGCAACAACCTTCGCATTTTAGGGGTTTCTGAAAATGCAGAGGGGTCAGATATTAAAGCTTACATATGCAAACTATTGGGAGGCCTGCTACCGGACAAAACTGATATTGATTGGGATAAAGAACTCCAACGAGTTCACTGAGACCCGTATAGGCTACACCCATGGAGAAAGGCACCTAGTAGAATTTTGGTGAACTTCCTAACTTTTTCAGTCAAGGAGTTGGTGTTGGTACAAGCGTTGAAATAACAGCAGTTAAAATTTGGGGATGTGACTTATCAGATTCGTTCTGATCTAGGGAAGAGGACTGCTCAGAGGCAGTGGGAACTTGGTTCCAAAATGAATGAACTACGCTCCAGGGGGGTCCAAGTACAAATGACATTTCCTGCTATGCTTAAGATCATGTGGCAAAACAAGATGTATACTATTAAAGACCCCTGGAGGTTGACTGCCTGCTAAAATGTATGGGAAGCCCAGAGTAGGGATTTAATGTGTATAGATATATAGAAAGTTTATTTAGTAAGGTAGGTAGTCACTTTGCTGATATAAGGCATAATATAGATAGTGAACCTTTGCGTTTTCACTTAGCACATTTTTATTTATTTTCTGACTCTCTCTCATGTAACAGCGAGACCTCATAGGCTTGCCAGTAAGATGGGAGGGGGGATTCCCCAGGAGTGGTGGGTGGAGTAGCACGGGTGGTTGAGAGCATGTGGGATAAAAATAAAAAATATTGTCCGCACTCTGCTATATAGTTGGTGGCCTACTGTAGAGATCGTTTATCTGTGGACGTTGTTACATGTACAAAGGGTAGCACAAGACATTATGGATATTGAAGGAATCGGCTGCAATTTGCTTTTAATGGATGACAAATGAAAAATAATTTAGTACATTTTATATCCTGGAACGTGAATGGATTGAGGTCTAAGAGAAAGCTAGCTCGTGTGATGGAATTTCTGAGGAGAGCAGAGGCCAGTATTATTTTATTGCAAGAGACCCACTTGCTGAAGCATGAATGTATTGATGGTCTTAAGAAGTGGGCCTGGGTTCAGGATATCTTATGCTTGGCCCAAAGCTGTAGTACAAGGGGTGTAGCTATTCTTATCAGAAGCAATATGGGTATTATAATGGAAGGTCATAAGACTGACTCGTCCGGGAGGTGGGTGTTGATTAAAATTAGGATGCAGGGAATACCAGTAGTTGTGATTAGCTACTACGGGCCCAACAAGGATAATCCAGATGCAATGATTACATTGGAATCATGCCTAATGCCCCTTAGCGTTCCTGTGATACTCGGAGGGGATTTTAATTTGGTTTTGGACAAGAGTTTTGACAGAACCTCCAAGGCTAAATACGTCACCCCGGTAAAATCTATGGCAGTGCTTAAAACTATGATTAGTGAGTTAAATTTAACAGCTATTTGGAGACTTAAGATGGGGGATAAGAGGGGTTTTACATTTTTTAGTAAAAAATACGGGCACCATTCACGGATTGATTACTTTTTGCTAGATCGTGAGTTGGTGTCAGGGGTTGAAAAGGTTAACCATATTCCGGCCGTAATATCGGACCATTCGGCTGTTCTCTTATCTTTGAATACTCCAAATAAAAGGGGTGGAACCAGGTAGATGTTGGATAGGACAATTTTATTAGATAAGGGGGTTATAACTAAATTGAAAGAAGAGGTATTGGTCTTTTTTTAGGCTAATAAAGGGTCTGCAAAACCTCAAACTGTATGGGATGCCTTTAAGGCCTTCTTAAGATCCATTGGTATGGGCATCATGGTGGGTAAAAACGCAGTTTGAGGCAACAAGAAGAACATTTTTTGGAAACCATCAAGAATAAGGAGCAAGAGATACAAAAAGCTTCACTTGAATGCCCGAGTGAGGTAACCCCCCCTCACGAAGCAATTAGAAGTATTACAAGCAGAATATCATGGTGCCCTTGACAAAATATTACTAGATAGATGGAGGACTAGTAAATTGCAGCATTTTGCATATGGTGAAAAGAGTGGCTCATTGCTGGCTTGGAAAGCCAAGACGGATAGAGCTCACAACCAAATCAAAAGTCTTAGAGAAGATGAGACAGGAGATATTGTTGATACCAATGCTAGTATAGGGTGAGAAATCTCTAGACATATGAGCCATTTATATACTGAAGATACTTTTCCTGAAAAGGCTAGTATTGAAGGTTTCTTTAAGGATATTGAACTCCTGAATCTAAGTGAAGATCAGAAAAGGGCGTTATCAGTTGAGATAACAGAAGAAGAGATAAGACAGCAGTTCAGGAAAATGCTCAGAGGGAAGGCCGCAGGGCCTGATGGCCTGCCAACTGAGATTTATCAATGACTCTTGGATGAAGTAATACCAGCACTTAAGGAATTGGTTAACCTAATTTTAAAAGACGGAGAAGATCCACTGTTAAGTTGGGCAGAGGCAACAGTTATACCAATCCTGAAACTGAATAAGGACCCCATGTTGGCTGACTCATACAGGCCCATATCCTTAGTGAATAATGACTACAAAGTTTTTGCCGGGGTATTGGCTGCTAGGATCGCCAAGTTCATTAAGTGTATTATACATAATGACCAGAAAGGTTTTATTCCAGGTAGGCAGCTTAATGAATTAACTATTTTAATGCTTAGGGTAGTAGACCTGGCTGAAACATACAAATTACCTGTGACGGTTGTGGCAGTGGATGCTGCCAAGGCTTTTGACCAGGTGCATTGGCCATACCTTTGGGAGGTTTTAAAGAGATTTGGTTTCCCTAGTAATCTAATAAAGGCTGTTCAACTTTTGTATCGCCTGCCTAGAGCAAGGGTGCTTGTAAATAATAAGTTAACTGAGTGGTTCAGTATTTTGCGTGGAACTAGACAGGGATGTCCCCTGTCTCCTCTATTGTTTGATATGAATATCGAACCACTAGCGCTATCGAATAGGAATGATACTGCCATTGTTCCGTTTAGATACAGGAATTTCGAGATCAAGTTAGCCCTTTATGCTGATGACCTTCTACTTTATACCCACAATCCACAGGTGTCTGTTACCTATTAATGGACAAAGTGAAAATTTCAGGGTCTAAGGTTAATACAAACAAGACCATAATTATGGAAAGGAATAACTTAAGAAACAGCCATTGGCAAAAACAAGTATGCGTTACCTTGGCATCACCATAACTCAGAAATTGATAGATGTCACCACGGTGAATTGGAAAAGGATTAGCCAGAAAGTAGGGAGGTTGTTGGTGAGATGGGCAAATTTACCTCTCAATTTATATGGTGGGGTAAATCTCATCAAGATGGTGATTCTACCCAAAATTACTTTTTTGTTTAATTCTATTCCACTATCATTTGACAAAAGAGAGATAGCCAAGCTTCAGGAAGTCCTCATCTTAGGCACATCCCCCTCTGCTTGGGACGACTCCTGGTGGCCGGAAGCCCTCGGAAAAGCACCCATCCCGACAGACCACGCACGGAACCTTGGCGTCATCCTAGATTCGTCACTCTCAATGAACAGACAAGTCAACGCCGTATCCTCTTCCTGCTTCAACATTCTTCGCATGCTCAGAAAAACATTTCGCTGGATCCCCTCCGAAACAAGGAAAACAGTCACCCACGCTCTGGTCACGAGCCGACTGGACTACGGAAACACCCTCTACGAAGGTACCACCGCTAAACTCCAGAAGAAACTCCAACGAATCCAAAACGCCTCAGCCAGACTCATATTAGACATCCCACGCAACGAACACATCTCTGGTCACCTTAAAGACCTCCACTGGCTACCCGTCAACAAGAGAATCACTTTCCGACTGCTTACCCACGCACACAAATCACTCTACGACATCGGACCAGATTGCCTCAACTCTCGACTGTCCTTCTACACCCCCTCCCGCCAACTTCGCTCTTCCAGCCAAGCCCTAGCCACTATACCTCACATCAACAAGACCACCATGGGAGGCAGGTCCTTTTCATACCTAGCTGCTAAAACATGGAACTCACTCCCCGCTTACCTCCGTCTCACCCAGAACCACCTAGCGTTCAGAAAACAGCTTAAAACGTGGATATTTGACAAATAATCCTCCTCCCCCTCCTAAGCGCCTTGAAACCCTCTGGGTATGTAGTGCGCTATATAAATCTTCTGACTTGACTTGACTTGACTAGGGAGTTTTATCTGGGCATCCTAGGGCTCTCGCATATCGTGGAAGAAATTAAGGAGGAGATTGGAGAAGGGCGGGTTGGCTCATGCAGATTTGTTGACATATGGGCATACTTTTTTCTTTAAGAATTGTCGGGTGCTCTTAAGTAAAGTGGACAATTCTGCTGTATGAACCCTCTTTAGAGCAATGCTTGGAGATTTAAGGGAGGGACAAGATCAGTTTTTGTTTAAGTGTGGAGATCCTAAGTTCTTCAAAAAAGTTAGGCTAGAGATTCTATTGGGAGCACTGAAAGTATGGGTTCTAATTCGCAAGATACTGGGAATTTCTTATTACTCGTCTAGGGCACCGATTTCGGAATCCCCTGGGACCCCTGAGTGTCTGGATGATTCTCTTAGCCTTCCATTAAGGAACGTGGGTATTTCTTGCTGGGGAGACCTGAAGGTGGGTACTGACTTGGTTGACTGGGGATCCTTGAATGCAATTACAGGGGGTCAACTCACCAGATTTAAATATTACCAGCCTTCTGCATGGTGGGGTGCCAAGACTGGAATGAAGAGGAGGAGGATTCCTGGTTAGATCAAGCAGTAAGAATGGATACAGTTAAGAAGGAGGTAGCCTTGTGGTATAATACTTTGGTTAAGGCAGAAGACGATTTAATAGTGATACGCAGAAGCTCTGGGGAGAGGTAATACTGAATATAAATTTGAGGGAAACATGGAAAACCTCCTTCGCCTTACTTCGAGAATCTGTTAAACCTGCTTATTTAAAACGCAACCATCTTTTTACTGCGTATAGGGTATACTGGTCTCCAGCAAAACTAGACAAATTCTCAGGGACTTATTATGTATGCCCAAAATGTAGAAATACGGTTGCAGACGATCTACATATGTTTTTAACATGCTCATATATTGTGAAGTTTTGGTCTGAGGTGTGCGAATTCCTTACTGAAGTTATAGGTACTTCAGTGAGGATAAGTCCTGTCCTGGTGTTCTTTGGAGTTTGGAATAAGGATGCTGTTGCGATCAGTAGATCGGATGCAAGACTTATTTTTTATGTAATTCTTTTGGGTAGACGAGAGATATGTAAATTGTGGAAGATAGACGTTCGACCTCTCTTGCTGGAATGTAAAAAAAGCATTATATATACAAGTAAACAAGACCTGCAAAGTGACCCTTGTAGTCGAGAGAAAATATGAGCTAAGCTGGTTGATTGGTTTGAAAAGTTCAAGGTCCAATGATTAAGACTATGTCAGCGGCTGGTCCTGTTTCCTTTCCGTGCTACGGGCACTCCAGGGAAGGGTGGAAGTGGAAACGGCTGCTCTCTATTGTGTTGGATTCACTCTAACCTGATCTGGACCACCAGTACAGGAAACAAGTAGTACCAACAAGTGAACTGGCAGAAGGAGGACAAAAAACAAAAAAAACAAAAAAAAGAGTATAACTGGCACTGACCTGAGCTATGAGGGTTCATTCACCAACCCTGCGTGGTTCATTTTTTTTTTTTTTTTAAATATATTTTTATTGCAGGAATCAGTAAAATTTTACAAAGTGGACCAGCATTATAAATTCAATCAAAATTAGTAGAATACATCCCATCTCCCCTCGGCAAGACAGTCTATTACACAGCCATTCAGCCCACAACCCGAGGGTCGGGCGGCGATTACCAGTGGGGACTCAACAGGAAGTCGAAGCCGGTCCGGATGATCCACAGTCCGTCATCTGCTTTTCTAAACCATCCTACAAAAAGGACAAAAGAAACCCCCCCCCCAAAACACTATGAACTAGGCAGAACCCCCCCCAACCCCGCCATCAGTGCACGGTAAGAGACGTAGGAGGATCCATGGAAGGACCCCCGGGGAAAGCTACAGACATGTAAAGTACAATCGTCTATCGGGACTCGGGGCGAGCTGCATCCTCACTTTCGGAATCGCTGGGAGCGCAATAATCCCTGAGGGCCTGCACTAATGTCTCCCATTCTAGCGCTGCCTCCTGCGCCTTCTCGCTGTGTTGTCTCCTAGCTAACTGGTATCTCAGTGTGCTTTCCCCCGCCGCCCATTTCAAAAGTTCGCTGTGCCACCGAACCCCCGTTGGACCAACCCGTGCCTTCCAGTTCCTGGTCACCTCCCGCTTAGCAAGGAGAAGCCCCAAATCAATAAATTTACTAGAAATTTTATTTTTGGGGGTATGCGGAAACCAGTGCAGGAGCCCCACTGCCGCATCAACCGATAAGGACCTCCCCGTTACCTCCTTCAGGGTATCCCCCACTTCAAGCCAATAGGAGGACAGCCCCGGGCAAGACCACAGCATGTGGAGAAGGTCTGCATCAGGCGCACGGCACCTGGGGCAGTCCGCAGAATCCGTGGCAAAATATTGTTGGATCTTCGCCGGGGTCAAATATGCCCTGTGGAGTACATAGAAGTGGACCAATTGAAAACGGGCGTGGCGCGTGCCCTTCCAGGCCCGCCTCATGAGTTGCGACCAGGTCGACTCCGGGATCTCCTTCCCTATGTCCGCTTCCCAACGGGTTCTTAAGGTAGTGAGGGGGGTCAACCCCTCATTGATCAGTCTGCCATACAGGCAAGTAACCGTTTTAACCGTTCCCGCGGACATCATAACATACTGGCACACCGATGATGTAGGAGGTTCCTCCAGTCCGTTTTTCCAGTGCGCCTGAATCGCTCGGACCAGGGCCGTGTGCAAAAGAAAATCGCCACGAGGAACATCGAAACGGTCAATGAGCTCCTGAAAGGGCAATAGCGCCCCGTCCTCGTAAAGGTCACCCACCAACTGCAGACCCGCGTCCTCCCAGTCCGCTAGTCGTGACCAATCACCGCCGTGAGGCAGGGCCGTCAACATACCCAGAGGCATTTCGGGTGCATATGGTATCCGCAACTGGCCCCGGGCGTGGGCACGGTTCCAGCATAATCGAATGGTCCTTTCTTCGAGCGTCAGGTCCTGCAAGGCCAAACGTTGTCGCAGCGCGATGAAGGAGATAACATGCCTAGCCATCCCTGTGCCCCTCCTGTCCTCGGGGTCTCGGAACTCTCTGGCGACCTCCTGGGTGAAGGTCTGCAGCTGCGCCACCAAGTAATACTTCTCGAAGTCCGGTACCGCAAGACCACCCTCAGCTTTCGGTCTCGTCAGGTTCTTAAGGGCCACTCTCCGGCTGCCCGAACCCCAGAGGAATCCCACCACCATTGACTGTAACAGGCGAAAGGTGGCCGGCGGGATCCAAATCGGCAGCGCCCGGAAATAATACAGCAGCCGGGGGAGCGCCACCATTTTAAGCAAAGCGATCCGCCCCGCCACCGAGAGCGGCAGAGTAGCCCAGAAGTCCATACTACCACGCAGCGCGCGAGTGCTGCAAGCTATGTTCCCATCCAGGAGGTCAGTCGGGTCGTGGTAGACGTACACCCCCAGGTACTTGAAGCAGTCAGGTTCCCACCTAATCTCCCTGCCGATATCGGGGCTGGGCGTACCCTTGCGAACCGGGAAGAGACAGGTCTTAGCCCAATTTACCCGAAGGCCCGAGACCTCCCCAAATGCCGTGAGCGCCGAAGCAGCCCCGTTCAAGGCAGCAACCGGGTCCTCAAGGAAGAGCAACAGGTCATCGGCGTACAACGAGACATAATGTGGGCCCGAAGGTGTCCACAAACCGTTAAAGTGGGCCCCCGACCGGAGCAGCAGTGCCAGCGGCTCCACCGCTAGCGCGAAGAGAAGCGGGGATAGTGAACAACCCTGCCTCGTGCCTCTCTCCACCGGGTACTGCGAGGAGATCAGCGGGCCCGCCCGTACCCTGGCCGACGCCGAGGCATACAGTACCGTGGTCCACCTAACGAAGCCCTCACCGAGGCCAAACCGCAGCAATACAGTGCGCAGGTAGTCCCATTCCAGGCTGTCAAAAGCCTTCTCCAAATCTACTGAAAGGATCACCGGGCATGGGGCGTCCACGAGCGGTTCTCCCAGCAAGCGGAACAGCCTACGGATGTTCATGGTCGTGTTTCGCTTGGGAATGAATCCGGCCTGGTCCTCGTGTACCAGAGAGCTCATGTGACCTAGCAACCTCGATGCCAATATGCTGCTCAGTATCTTATAATCGACCGTCAACATTGATAAAGGACGGTAGGACGCCGGATCGGACGAGTCCCTTCCCGGTTTGAGGAGGGGAACCACCAAGGCCTCGCACATCGAGCCGGGGAGCCGACCCAGTCGCTTCGCCTCCCTGTAAACTATCAGCAGCCTCGGTGCCAGGAGATCAGCGTAGGCGGCATAAAATTCAATCGGAAGGCCGTCTAGGCCCGGGGTCTTATTCCTCGCCATCTGTTTAATGGCGCTGCGAATTTCCCCCAGTTCGATGTCGGAGCCCAGAGCTTTCGCTACGTCTGGCTCCACCATTGGGAGCTCCAGGGGTCGCAGGTAGTCCTCAATCAGGTCGGGGTCCCTGGCAGAGCGGCTGCGGTACAAGCGTTCATAGTAGCGCAGGTAACAACTCAAGATCTCAGGCTGAGTGTGCACTTCGGCCCCTTCCGCCGTGCGCATGGACGTCGTTAGAGAGGTCTGGCGCGTGGGATTAGCTAGCCACGCCAGCAATGCGCCCGATCTGTCCCCCTCCGCGAGCGACCTAACAGTATAGGCCTTATAGTCGAAGCAGCGCAGCCGCTCGACCTCCGCCGCTACCGCCTCCTTCGCCGCTGCCGTGCGCTCCCGAAGTTCAGGACGCCCGGGGCGGCGGAGTTCCAACTCGCGGAGTTTCCGATCAGCCACAGCCAAGTCATCGAGGATGATTCGCCTCATGCCCACCTTTTTAGAAATACAGTAGCCCCTGACCACCACCTTAAAGGCGTCCCATTCCAGCGCCCTCGATCCCGCAGTACCCCCATTGGACGCGAAGTATTCCGAGATTTTGTCTTCTAGGTCCGCTTTGAAGACTATGTCCTCCAAGATTTCCGGACGCAGTTTCCAGGTGGGCACAGCAGGAACCCCGGGAAACCAGCGAAGGTCCAGCAGGAGCGGGTTATGGTCCGAGATAGTCCTGGTGAGATATTCAGACCGGACCGCTGCGGAAGCCAACTCTGCCGAGCCCAGAAACCCGTCCAGTCGGACGTGCAACTCGTGCAGGCCCGAGAAGTAGGAGTAGTCCCTAGTGTCGGGGTGCTGTGCCCTCCAGATGTCCGTAAGTCCCCAGTGCGTCTGCCATTCCCTCCTACCCTTAGCCACACGGCGAACCGGAGAGTCAGGGAGGGGGGGGTGCGAGCGGTCGGCCTCCACGTCCACTATTGAATTAAAATCCCCTCCGAGCAGGAGGGGCCCAGAGAAGAAGTGGGCCAACGAGCCCGATAACCTGGAAAGGAAGGCTAGCTGGTCCACATTAGGCGCATAAACACAGCAAACGTTTAGGTCCCTCCCCCCCAGTGTGCCTGAGATGGCCACGTAGCGACCCTCTGGATCCACCACTGATTTCGTAACCTGAAAAGGAACCCCAGCTCTAATCCAAATCAGCGCCCCCCTGGCATACGCTGAGTATGAAGTGTAGAAGACCTGCCCTCTCCACCTACGCTGTAGCGCCGCCCCTTCCGCCTTGTTGAGATGGGTCTCCTGCAGCAGCGCCATTTGCACCCCTCTACGCACTAAATAAGCATGGACTTTGTGACGTCTAGACATAGTGTGAAGCCCCCGTACATTCCAAGTGATGCATTTCACATTAGCAACATCAGCCATTGTCCCATATCGTTCGTGCCGGGTCTCTCCACCCGGGTCCCAACAAAGAAAGAGCAACAATCAACCCAGCACTGATGGCGGCCATTTTCCCCAACCAAAAAACAACAACCCCCGTTCGAACCAAACCCCTGCCCACCCTCCCCAGAACAGGACCCAAATAGTACCATCTAGTTCCCATCCAAACCATACCCCCAACAATCCCACAGTCCCCAACTAATCCTGCAGTCGCCACCGCAGGAAGGCCTTAAGGGCTAGGTGCGGGCTGGGCGCCGGCAATGGGCCCTCGATTCTCGGGCCACCGAGACTAAAGTGAGCCCAAAACAAAAGACTATGTCATGAGCAGGGCACCCCCCCCCCATTTTCACCGGAGTTCATGAGCAATCGCCCATCCCCGCCACCCCCGCCGCGGGCCCCCACCCAAATGGAAGTGTCTCACCCCGTCATCCCTGTCCATCCAAAAGGTCCTCAACCGAGTTTGGAGTGATCACCGGCGTGTGGACACTGTCGGTCACCGATTCTTCCGAGTCCGTTGGTGCCCCCTCGTCTCCAAGGTCCGCTTCCTCAATAATGGGACCATCCAGCGAACCAGACAGCGTAGACAACACCTCCAACACACCCTTCCGCTCCGCCGACGTCTCCACAGTCGAAGGTCTGCCTGTCTGGCCACGGCGACTCCGAATTCGTTTGAACCGCCGCCGCTGTCCAGGCTCCACTGCCAGTTGAGATGACGAGCCTAAGCCATCTTTTCCAGCCCTATAGAGTTCGAGCCAGCTACAGACGTCTTCCGGGGAATCAAAGAACTGAGTCTTGTCATCAACGATTATGCGGAGCCTTGCAGGAAACAGGAGCGAGTATTGGATGCCCTCGCTCCGGAGCTCGCGCTTGACCGCCAGGAAAGAGAACCGCCTGCGCTGGGTCTCATATGTGTAGTCCGGGAAAATATTCACTTGGCTATTCTCCACCTTGTAGGGGCCATTATGTCTGGCGGCATTAAGGATAAGGTCTCTGTCCCGAAAGTGCAGCAAACGTGCCACCACCGGTCGCGGGGCACGGCCCTGCTGCGGCGGCCTCGCTGGGACTCTGTGTGCTCGCTCCAGGGTGTAGAAGGAGGACAGACCCTCCGGGGCCACTGTGTCCCGGAGCCAGGCTTCCAAGTAGGCCACCATGTCGCCGTCTTCAATCTTTTCCGGCAGGCCCACCACTCGAATGTTATTTCGCCTATTACGTCCCTCCGCATCCTCCGCTCGCCGCTCCAGGGCCTCAATCCGGGATAGGGCATCCTTCATCGTCGCGGCCAGGGTCCTCTGTGCTGGCTCCAAGGTCTTTACTGAGCCCTCCACATCCTTGACTCTATCCGAGAGCTTGCCATGGTCCGCTCTAAGGAGGCCCAGACTCGTCGCAACCTGGGCAATGTCCTGCTGGAGGGCCGAGCGTGTGGTCGCGATCGCCTCCAGGACCCGGTCAAATTGTTGTTGCAATGGAGCACCACCAGAGCTCTCCGGGTCCCCACGATCATCTTTGTCCGGCGCCTCCGAATCTGAGGCGGCTGGGGTGGTCCCCTTGGGTCTTCTCAGTTTTCCCATGGCGCAGGAGTCCCACGGTGGAGAGTCAGTCAGAGGAGCCACTGAGTGCGGGCGTCGACTATGTCCCTCCCGGCAGGTTGTCTTTGGGCCAAGGGCCGATGATCTCCGTCTCCAGGGCCTGTTGGTCCTCCACAACCTCGGGCCGCGCCACCACCGCGTCGTCGGAGGGCACTGAGGAGGAGGCGGGGACAATCGGCGCCAGGTCGGGTAGGCCCGCTTGGCCGATGAAGATCCGGAACGAGGGTCACCAACACCACCGGAGGCTTTGTGGCGCCAGGGCGCCGTGCTGCCCATGAAGGTTAGTCGCTCGGCGGGGTGCGGACGGGTGCGGACAGGGGGTCGGCACCACAGACAGGGCCGCCAGGTGTCCGTGATTCGAGGTTTACGTTAGTGCGGTCCTCCGACCCTCCAGGAGCGGACACCGCGCTCAAATTCCGATCAGAGCGACACCCAGACCATCACATCACAGGGAGATAGGAGGTGGAGGGTGCGCCGTGGTCAACGACGCGCCTCCAGACTTAGGGTCCCGGCCAAGGAGACGAAGAGGTCCGGGCGCCATCTTGGGTCGCACTCCGCGGGTCCCCAAACTTCGATTTTCCGACGGGTCGACCCTTTTTCGAGTTTCACCGGGTGCCTCGGCAGGTCCCAATCGGTCCGATCATCGGTTTGCGGGGGCTAGGGTGCCCCGCGGACTCCGATCTGCAGGATAATCGCGGGCTCAGTCCCGGAGCCGAGCTCTCAGGCGACCATCGCCATCGGCGTCCAAGCCACGCCCCTCCCTGCGTGGTTCATGTGGTGAATTGAGTGAAGACAACCCCTAAGCAACAGCGTGTTGTCTGGCATATGCGTAACATGAACAAAAATGGAATCATCTCAGGTAGTGGTAGTGATCCCTACAACAGTGGGGAGCACGCAGTGTTTTTTAGAATACCCCTCACACAACAACAGGCCCCTTGGTGTCATGCTTCATCATTGGGGTCTTCGCACCCCTCTACGGGATGCGGCGTGCTACAACTCACGACTACGTAGGAGCACTTGAAGTGTACTATGTGTTGGTGGGTGAGAAGGAAGTGTGAGTGGTGAGGTGGTGAAAAGTGATGGTTTAAAAGATACCTGGCTCGTAGGGTGAAAAATAAAATTTATTAAGCCCTCTGCTGATATCGTTATATCAGCCGAGGGCTTAACTTAACTGATTAAGCAGCAATTGAACTCATTTCTTGCAGTATAAAAGGGGGTAGTCTTCCGAAACACGGCAGTTCATCGGAGCCGCGTTGAGGGGAAGACAGCCTACCTGGTGTTGCTGAAACCGTGAGTTGGGTGCTTAAATAACGAAGGAAGTGATATCAAAACCACTCCTGAGTAATACCAACAAAAATCTGAATGGAGCTTTCTGACATCCTTTAGGTTGCCGCATTGAGCCGGAAGACAACCCCCAATATCACGCAAAAGCTCATGAGGACATCCAGCCATAGTATATAAGTAAGCATTGATAAAAACAATTTTCCTCCTGATATTCAATCTTTAAGGAGCAGAACAAGACTTATCCAGTTGAGAAATTGTGTGTGTCATTGTCTTAGTGTGTGTCCTTGTCCTTTTTTCTTTTACAGGGTTCTAGACCTCATCCGGTCCATTACTACCGTTTGTCTTGAACAGGTTATTTCTCCCTGATCAAAAGCTACGTCCGATTGTGATGTTATGATTTATTTTGCTTTTGTTTCTTCACAGGTCTTGTTTTATGAACGCCAATTGGGCGCAACAGACTAATACTTTTAAACATTATTAGGAACAATACACCTAATTCTTATTTTTGTAGAATTCACTTTTACATCTACACCACATGTGAGTAAGGTGAGGAGAGTTGTGCATTCCCCCCCCCTTTTAACGATATCAGCCGAGGGCTTAATAAATTTTATTTTTCACCCTACGAGCCAGGTATCTTTTAAACCATCAATTTTCACCACCTCACCACTCACACTTCCTTCACACACAAACAACACATAGTACACTTCAAGTGCTCCTACGTAGTCGTGAGTCGTATCACGCCGCATCCCGTAGAGGGGTGCAAAGACCCCAATGATGAAGCATGACACCAAGGGGCCTGTTGGTGTGTGAGGGGTATTCTAAAAAACACTGTGTGCTCCCCACTGTTGTAGGGATCACTACCACTACCTGAGTGGATTCCATTTTTGTTTATGTAAATTGTCAGGGGAGACCGAATCCACTTTCCCTCTCCCTCCCTCCTTTGTTATAGATATGCGTAACATGACCAGAAAAATCAAATCTGCTGCTGCCTGAAGTGCTGAGAGTCCTGCAAGGACATCGTAAATGCCCCCACGAGCCTGAAAGGAAGTGATTTCCGAAGATGAGTGCTGCAGAGGCCTGCTGAGCTGTTTTCTATCCCATCCAATATGTGGGCCTGCTGCTTGCAATCCTGCACACACTGAGTGAAGCACAGACTATGCAACCGACCTCTGTACCCAACCACATCCAAATGAGCTGGTAACATGAGGCCTGAAATGAGAGACTGTGTCCTCGTCTCAGAAAGGTAATTGTGCATGTTAGAGTGATTAACGATTGCCACGGTGAATGCCTTTTGCTTGAGATAAGATTCCAATTGACATACAGGTTAGCACAGAGAATAGTGGCTTTCACAGCCTCATTGGAAGGTCTAATGGGAGCTTGTACCTAAGCCTGAGTCCTGCTTCCATATTTCTACTGCTGCAAGAACTCTGTAGCTGGTATGAGATCTATAGAATGTGGCTAGAGCCGGATAGTTGTACTTTCCACAACCCAGTATTTGAGCCCTGATTATTGTGTGTCAGCAACCTCATCAGAGACCCAATGTCCAACACTACTCAACGACGGTACTAGAGCTTTCCACAGCACCATTTTCACTTCTTGCAGTCCTTTTCTCCAGCCCCACAGCTACCAGAATTCCTGTTTTGGAGCCAGACTTTTTACCTCTCTTCTGTGGTATTTGACATCCATGTCATTTTCTTCTTCCTATTCCTTTCAGGAAGTGATGTGGAGACCTTTCTAGTAACCATTATAAGATGTCTGTTCCCCTATGCCTTCCTTCCACTTCATCCCAATCCGAGATGGTGAAGGAGAGGATCCTGGGATAGCTTCCTATCTGGGGATATTTAAGCAGCCTTGACTTAAAGAAAGGTGACCTGCAACCCTTTCTGACCTCTTTCCACTTCATCCTTATCTGCTTCCATCTATTCTGGTTTTACTGTTCAGCTTCTTCTGTTACTTCTGAATTGAGGCTCTCCAATCTTCCTGGTGTTCTATTCTTCGTGCTCCTTTCATAAGCCCCATACTCTCCTATTCTCAACCTGTTGGTAAACTCTTGCATAGGAATGGTACTGAAAGCTGTTTCTAGAAGCTCTTCAATCAACATTTTGAGCATCTGTTTGCCCACTTATGCAGCAACTGTCCAAAACCACTTCTCCCACCCACAAGTGCCAGTTTATTTTTTTCGCTGTGGACTGGAACCGACTTTTCGCACTCTCAGCGATTATGTACCACTGGAAATGTCCTGCCTATTTTCAAATGTATTAGTTATTTTTCTTTTTTCTCCCCCTTGTGACTGCTGAAGCAGCCTATGCCGGAATCACTCCTTCAACTTCAGCCTTATCTAATTCTATCTATTCTGTTGTTCCTGTTCAACTTCTTCTGGTATTTCTGTATTGTGGCTCTCCAATCTTTCCGGTATCCTGTTCCTCATGCTCCATTGTCATCAGAAGGTTTTTTTCTGCCCTTGTGGCTTTTTCCTTCTTGGGGACTCATTCTGAAAGACACCAGTTTTCCAAGGAGGATTTTCCCCGGACAGCAATGTGGCTACTGGAAAGAGTACCCCATATGTCACCCAATACTTGTGGAAAAAGAAGGACTCATGAATCATGCATCCAGACCTTGTCATTGTGTGTGTTGTTTGACTGTTCTGGGTCTCTAAACTAATACTATCTTCCTTAGAAGCCTTTGATGGTTCTCACGCACTACCCTGAGAGTCAAATGCAGAAAGAATGTACTTGGCCAAGGTTCTAGAGTCAAATCCCAGCATACCATGGGAAAACAGCCCAAACTATCCCGCTTGGACCCCATTAGACTCTACCTTCCCCCGTAACCAACTTCTATATACTAAGATCCCAAGTGTATGGGGGGGAAGTGTGTGTGTGTGTCTGTGTCTTGAGTGGTACATGGTTGCTGTGTACAAGTGAATCAGAGTAATAGAAGCCTGTGGGATCAATTTTGGAAGCCCCTGACATGGCCTTTTGCACAAGATGAAGGTTAGGTTGATTTCTCACACAGTGGAAGTGTATTGCTGACATTCCCAAACCTGGAGGTAAGCAGACCCTGACAAATAAGTGAGGGAAGAGAAGGTAGGGCTCCTTTAGAAATTTGAATAGCCATTTGCTGAGCAAGGAGCTGCTGCTTAGCCTTTCTGAAGCACTGCCATTTGGTAGATAGTGGGGGGTGAAGGGAAGGAATGCAGTCCCTGTTGTGCAAGGAGAAGGAGATCTCTTAGGAGAGGCCCAGAAGTTTGTCTTTCTTTGATGACTATTCCTTTGGGGTGGGGGCTCTGTGAGAGTCGCACTAAGAACGTGCTTCCAGCCCACATACTGTGGGGGTCTTCGACTCCAGACATCCAGGCGTATCATGCTGCGTCATATCTCCTCATTTTAAATGACTCCTAGTACGGAGATAGACGGGACCCTGACTACGCTGTCGAGCACTGGTTAATGGGCCCTAAATCATTATACACAATTCTATACTCTAGCTTAACGCTCAAACTGCTACCGCCCGTAACCAGGACGATCTTTGTGATCAGGGCCGGCGCTAGGCATGGGCAGCGTGGGCAGCGGCCCAGGGCCTCGCGGCCAGGGGGCCTCGCGCTTTCAAATGCTTCAGAGTTTGGAGGCCCAGGGGGCCCAGGAGGCCCAAGGGATTTAATCAATATCTGCCTGCCTTGGCCTAATCGCTGCATCTGCATGAGGATAGCAGCGATTAGACAGGTAATTAAAGAGCTGTTACGTGTGAAGTGCGCCCTGCCCCTGCTTGAATAAGAAGCAGGATAACCTGCAGGGCGCTAAAGGAAAGATAGAATGACGGCGCCTCACACTGAAAACAGCTCAGCTCACCCAGGACTAGGGAAAGGGAGCACAGAGTAAATGAAAGGGGTGCGAAATACGGAATCAAGTGAGAGGGGGCGGGGGGAGCCGATAGGTGTGATAGCAGCCAGACAAGAGGTGCAGGAAGAGTAGCACAATCAGAATGTAAAATTGGCTGGACTAGGGCTTTCAGTGTGCTAGGTCCCTCGAGTCTTTACCTGGTGGTAAATTAAAATCGACATTGAAACAGGCCCCTACCGGACCCTATATTCATGTCCTTTACTTTACCTACAAAAACAATGATCCTGTATCAGCATAATAATTGTATAACACAGTGGCCGGGTTGGACATTAGGGCAATCAGGCAGTGTGTAATGGTCCAATCTGCCAGGTTAGTATTTGACCTGTTTTTTGGGCTGTTTGTTTGCCTGCTTTATGGTCAGATGAACATGTTTTTAATGTTGATTTTCATGATATTAAAACAAACATCGCCTGCAGCAAAATCAAATTATGCAATCTCTCATACCTTACAAAAAACGTACACAGCATGTATTTACAAGTTAAAAACTGCCCTAATTTTGACACTTTTCTAGCTAACTAATTCACTAATGGGGACACTTTTATTTTTGTGCTGGGCCTATTTCCTGACCCTATGAGGTCACTTCCTGTCAGGTTAAACCTTATGCAAATTATAGGGGCCTCGCATGTTCCTATTCTGCCCGGGGCCCCACAAATCCTCGGACCGGCCCTGTTTGTGATATGGCGACAAGCACTGCATAGGATGGGGTGGTGCGGCAAACTCACAAAGGAGACTCCTCTTTGGCACAATGGCCCCCTACCACAGTTGTCTGAGTTGCAGGAATTTGTGGGCTGGGATCCTATTGGTATCTCAATGATTGGCGCTGTCCTCTATGGTCAGATCCTGAAATCATTCCAGGAGCTACAATCCGAATTCCAAATGCCCCGGTCCCAATGTTAGAGATATCTGTAATTTCATCACGCTTTCTCCCCGTACTTAACACAGCAAGACACCATTCCCGACTTCAATCCCATTGAGGCCAAGGTGTTCCTAGCCAAGATGGGTGCGCAATATATTACAGCACTATATCGCACATTGGTCACCAACAGTCACAGCAAACTTAATACGACTAGAGATGCCTGGCAGGAAAATCTGGGTCCACTTGATGAAGACGACTGGGTTGAGGCTCTTGAGTCCCCACGCAGGGCACGCCTTCGTCTTATACAATTTAAATGGGAAACAAACTTTATAACGCGGTCATTACACTGCGATATCGTGACTATGACTCCGTTGTTAGTACGCGATGTAATGACATTGCAAGTCTTTACAAAGAATTCCACTAGGGGGCGATGAGGTATTGAAAATACATTTCCAACACCTTCCCTACTGTTGTGCAAACTGGAGTAGGATTAGTAAATAATACTATTCCTAAATCCAGCACCCCCTTAGTGGAAGTTGTTGTAAAGACTTGCGATGTAATACATCGCCTACTAACAGCACAGTCGTTGTAACAATAGCATTGTAATGGCATGCAATGTCTTACATTGCGTTGTAATGTCCCATATTCAATTTAAATATCTCCACCGTTTATATTTCACTCACTACAGACTTTGGCACGCCTGTATGATTGCATCCCCCTTGTGTCTGCGCTGCGGAATGGCCGATGGCACTCTCCTTCACACGGTATGGGAATGTAGTGCATTATCGCGGTTTTGGCGTGGGGTACTGACCTGCCTCTATGAGGTGCTGGGGTGGGATGTTCCACGATCACCATGTTTACCTATGCTTCATATTACGGAGGGAACTAGAGGTAACAGGTTTAAAAGACATCTGCAATACCTGGGTCTCACTCTGGCTAATCTTGACATCGCTAAGGCTTGGAAAACGAGTTCTCCGCCATCTGTAGGGGCCTGGAAACATGGCCTTGACTTTTTCCATGCGGCTAGAACTACCAATTTTAAGCCTCTGGGATGTCCCCCGAAACACCCAAAGATATGGAAGCTCTGGGCTGAATATCGGGGTCTGTATCTTGAACCAATCCCCCCTGCGCTACACAATGAAGATCTGCCATAAAGACCTAATGCTGGGTACTAATATTGAGAATGATTACACCTGTACTCAAATATTACGATTGGAGATTTTGTACAATAATAGATATAAGGACTTTGGGACACCGATGTTTCTAGTTTCTAATGTTTGTTTGCGTTTAATTCAGATTTTTGCATATGCCTAATTTTCGACTACTGTATATTGTAAAAGTTGACATCTTTACCATTGCCATGATACGTATACAATGTTCTGCATAGGTTTTACCTGGGCCTTTGTGTCTGCCAACAATAAAATTTGTTGTGAAAAGAAAAATGCAGTTTATGAATCAGGGCCTTTGTTTGGAGGGCAGCCCGGAGAATACCTTCAAAGGAGAACAACCCCAAACCATTCTGAAAATGTAGACAGAGGATCCACATTTCCTCTCTGCGTTTACTGTTTAAAAATGGGACCCATTCACCCACTTATTGTTCCAGTTTCAAGTTCTCAGTACTCAGAGGAGTGCTGTGCAACTAAAGCTGTTGTCTTCGTGACAGCATACTTTCCAGAGGTCACCTGAGTCTAGCTTTGCTGGAGAACTTTTCCCCTAAGCTGAAGTGCTTAGAAGCCAGCCGCCTGCCTACTGAGGGAAGGAAGGAGTCTGCCAACCCTGCAGGAGTGACTCTCCACAGGGAGTGAGGTGTAGGGTGGATCTGCCAGAAGAGGACGGCCTCAAAGCGCAATCGGCATGTCCTGTATCGGTAGGCTCCAGACTCTCCACTGCAATTCCTGGCGGGAAACGTGAAAATATAGCACGACAAGAGCTGCTGTGCCTACATCAAAAACATTCCCTGATCTAAGCTGCTGTGTCTGCTTCAAAAACATATTTTGCAAAAACAAGGGAACCCAAGCAATCTGGAAGGAACCGTGGGTCTGAAAATGTATATACCAGCGGTCCTTCATAATTTAGACTAATAACTGTATTTAACACAGAGATGCAATGATGTCTAAGTTCATACATTCAGGTGGATATTCTGATTTCTTTTTAAAAATACACAAAGACATACAAGCAGGACAGTTTACTAAGAAAAATTGAGTTACCAAACTCAGCCTTGCGCAAAGTGGCCGAGATACAATTTAGTGATAATGCTAAAAAACATACAGAGTAGCACCATAGTACATATTAGTAACAAAAAGTATAGGTTTGTGTCAAGGTGCTGAAGTCGACGATGTTTCCATCCCTCAACAAGATTCTGGGATCATGATCAGGACATAGCAATCAATGCCTGAGGAGAAGCCCAAAGGAGAATGATTAGCCGGTCCCACATGGAGTAGGTGCAGGGGTTCCAGGATATCCCGGTCAGGAAATTTCAATGTCAACGTGATTGACATACAATATGCCAGGAAGTAATATGTAACCACTGCTGCCAACAGGTATCCAAGGCATGCCCAGATGGGGGAATTGCCATTAGAGTACTAAGGGATATAACAATCGGGGGAAAAGATGTATGCAGGACTGGAGTTTCGGTGAAGGACCGCTCTTCATGCATGCATCAAAAACACAGCATGAACTAAGGCTCTGTATGTGACCTTCGGTATCTGCATCAAAGTTGCAGCTTAACCTGAGCCACTGTGCCTGCATTAAAAGTGTACCCAAGCAAGTTCACAACCTGAAACTGCAGCATGATAAAACCACCGTTGCCCACCAGCAACGGAGCCATGAGCGGGGACTTATCCCCTGACTGAGCCCAGCCGAACCACTTGTGTGAACTTGGGATTCCTAGATTCAGCTGTCTCTCACAGCCAGGAGCAGCTATATCACCAGAGACATGATCTCCTGAGCTTCTTGAACCCGTACATTGTACTTGCATTCCCCGATGACTATCCGATTATGCATCTGGATAGATTGACATAGAAGGGGGGAGTAGTCATTAACATTAAAGTAATTTTTCCATGCAACACCATCCCCAATGAAAAATGCAGTCAAGCAGAAGCTATAGGGTTCTCTCTAAAAATCTCACCTAGTTTTTCCTTTACAGGCATACTTATTTATCATCTTCCTGGTGCAACCGGGAAGCTTGTGAATTCTATAGGAGAAGCGCTGGATCCGTTTTGTGTTAAATTTGCTAATTTCTCAGTTTTGGGTGATTTTAATTTGCAGGTGGATAACCTAAATGATTTGCATGCTGGCTGTCTGGTGGAAACTCTGGCTGCATTAAATATTTATTAGTTTATCATGTCCCCTACCCATAAGGCTGGCCATATTATTGATCTAGTCTTTCAAATCTCGACCTGATTATAGAGGGGCCTCCTGTCCCCCATAATCAGGATGGCTCACATTCTCATCTCATTCTAACTTCTCATGATGCGAAAAAATACCATAGATAAAGCTTCATTTAGGATGGCGCACAGTTGGATATTAAATAACAAAAATGATTTTGTAGTGGCCTTACAGAACTCCCACCTGGAACTCTCTGGTCCTCCTAATGAGGAATGGTCCTCAGGTACCACTGGACTCTTGTATGCAGCTGAGCAAGCAGCCTCCTTCGTTTTATTCATTCTTTCCGCAAAGCGAGATCTATGCCTTGGTTTTCGCCAGACCTTGCTCTGGAGATAAAATGTTGCAAACGCCTAGAACCACGTTGATGTATGACATATAGTGAGGAGGATACGGCAATTCATGAGCAGGCATTTAAAGAGTATCAGAGAAAGATTAAGATAGTGTAAGTAGAATTTTGTTCTGAAAAAATCAGAAAGGCAGATAAATCTGGGCATGAAACTTTCAGGATTGTAAAACAGTTTGGTTGCTTTTGATTTTATCTCTAACCAGCTCCTGCAATATAGATCTGCCGATTTGGGGATTGGTGTCTTCAGCTGGACACATTTTTTTATCTGATAGAGTACAATTGGTGTTTTTGAAGCCTTACCTTTCGACACCTAAGGAAATAAAATATGGAGTCCCGCAGGGCTATTCTTTAAGACCTACATTTTTTAACATGTACATTACACCCCTTGCCCTTCTTGTTGAGAAATATGGATTTAAAGTGATTTGTTACGCAGATGATACCCAGCTTATCTTCCCCTTTGGGAAAGTGGGCCCGATTGAGCCGGCTTATCCAAAACATGTCTGTTAGAGGTGGTAAGCTGGATGAATGGGAACTGTTTAAAGTGTAATGTGCCTAAAATGAAGACCCTTCTCTTTGGCCATTCTGCTTTTGAGTGGCCCAATGACTAGTTGCTGGAGGAATTTGAGCCTCCTATGGTGGCAAGAAGCTTGGGAGTTAAGTTTGATAACATTCTTTCCTTTGGCCATCAAATCTCCTCTGTGGCGGGGTCATGTTTTGCCTTGTATGGGCTTCAAAGAAAACCTTGGAATTTGTTTCCCTACATACTAGGCAAACCATTGTGCACGCATCCATCGCTTTTAAACGGGATTATGCCAATGCCTTCTATCTGGATTTGCCTTCGTACCTGCTTAACTGTTTGCAAACTGTGCGAAATGCTGCCGCCCGGTTAAACTTGTAACTTACCAAAACGCAATTGTCTTATCCTCTGCTGAGAAAGCTGCACTGGCCCGCTATTAAAAAGCGTATTATCTTTAAAGCCTTAGTTATTTATTTTTGTGCTTTTCATCACTCAGCCCCTACATATATTTGTAACAGGCTTCGGCACTTCCAGCCTAGGCTTCCTTAAAATCAGACCACGTTTTATTGCTAAAAGGCCTGTGGTTTCGCCTGAGTAATAGGGGTGGCCGCTCTTTCATGGTCTTGGCTACCAAGGTATGGAACTCGCTTTCTCTCGCCCTGCAGCGCCTTGAGAAGGAGAGTTTGCTTAGATCTCAGCTGAAGACATGGCTTTCTGACTTGGACTAATCTGTGTATTTGACTGTTGGTTACTGTCTTGTGTCTGAGAGCTGGGAAGCCTTTGGCAGCTATGTATTATATAGATCTGATTGAGTGATTGAGGTCACGAGGAACTGCTGGTTTGTGCTCACTCAGAGGAAGGACTAAGGAGAATGTCCACCTGAAAATTCTAACCTAAACACATACTGAGAGACTAGCTGGCTGAGAAACAGAACTGTAAAAAGACTGTGCACATATACAAAAGTACAGGGGTAATCCGCATTTGAACCTAATCATGCCTGATACTGACCAGTCTAGGAAACCGCACAGATCAAAATAGGGGGAACAGTGACAACAGATGTACCAAGGGCAGACATCACCCAAGACACTAAAACTGCATCAGGTGCATTCTCTATGAACAGTATTTTGTTCTAGTGTGCATTGAAGCACTTGTCCAGAGGAAAGTCAAGTACTGGATTGGGCAATCATTTATAGTGCTAATGTCTATTTGTTAGGGGTGAACTTGAGCATTCCCACAGTGCCTACCTGAGAATCCTGTGTTTGCTCGCCATCACTACCACTGACCGTCAAGTGCTGAAGGGGTTGTATCTGGTCCAGTTTGCAGAACAATAGTAGGATGAACCCTGGGATATCGGAAGCAAGTTACCTAAACCCCCACGGTTGAGGTGCAGTAGCCCCTGACTGCTCCGTGGCCCCCTTGAAAGCGCTCTAACAGTGAGGTTCTTTGAAAGAGGCCTGGGGCCTGTGAGAGACCATGCAAGAGGCACCTTGTGAGGTAGCCTATCAGGGTTGTAAGCTCTTGCTGAGGGTCTATCACACCAGGATAAAGTCATCAATCTATTGTTTAATGGGCATTGTCAGAGTCGTGTCACAGAGTTCATTCATGCAATTTAGGTCTGACATTATAGTCCTTCCTGTTACCTAAAGGCTTTTTAGGTGTGCTTTGACCCAACCTTTCGGTTGGTATCTTGTTTTCCCCCTTAATTTCATGGTCGAAAATGAGAAGTTTCAGAGTACAGTTGAAGTCTAAAAGTCATGGCTCACACATTCTGCATTTGAACCATCATTGGATCACAGAGGCTACCTGCTTCAACTATACTCTATGATTGCATTAGTCACTGTCTACAGCATCACTTATGGCTTCAGTGAGCATCTCTATATGCTCATCTTTGGATTCGTAGCAGTAGTCCCTCTGTTTGATAGGTTTATGGGCCTCTATAGCCGGCATTTTTCAGGTGATGAAGAATGGGTACAGGAGTTCTAGTATTCAAGGGTTCAATCACAAAAACATGAACAAGGAGTTTAAACCAAGACTGAGTCACATGATTGAGCTGCAGAAGACCATACAAAGCTGTGTGCAATTCCACTCTCTCACGAGCTTGGAAGAGAGAATCCAGTGCCAAGGAACAGCAGGACTGGAACTATCAAAAGCAATATGCAGTGAATGCCAGGGCTTTATGATTGCAAGGCAATGGATTGCCAGATCTGTAGTCCATGAAAACAAGTATATGTTTCAGATTGAAAGGACATGCTGCAGAAGCTTTAAGGAGACTTTAGATGAGATCTAGTGGTGCATTTCAGGCTAAAGTCGTTGATACACAGCAGCTCCCAGAGGCAGCGTGATAGAATCAAAACATAACGTGCATTTGTAAAGCATACGCTCACCCAGAGGTCTCTTGGTGCCGAATAACAGATGCTCATTGTTACCCAACTCAATGGTACTCATTTGATCTACCTCAGGTGGATGAAAGGCTGAGTGGGCCCTCAGGGGTTTGAACCTGTGACCATGAGGTCGAACACAGGCCCCTGCAATAGAAGCATTAGTCCACTGAGCCAACAGACCCGGCTTGGACAGGGACAAACTAGTTCTTCAAATACATCTTATCTTTTGATTTATTTCCTTTGGTATATTTACTGGTCCCCTTTTTGTGCGCTTGTCTCCTTGGCTGAGAAGGTCCGACCATAACATCAATGTTAGATGCAAACTTCATTTTATCCAGACAATACTAGGGAACTAGATAACCTTTGAGACTTTAGTGTCCTTACTCTGACCGGTTCTTTGTCACACATGGCGATGTTGCTGCAGACAAGATATTCTCCAGGGTCACTGTAGACAGAAAAATAAGCTTCTGTATCTTCTGTTACTTCTTGCTAGGGACGTCTCCTCCTTTGAATCCCTGTGCACATACCACAAGTTACTAGAGAACATAAGTTGTATTCTTATGGCATGCTTCCATGAGACACATTATACACAATATCTATGTGAGAAACCTTAATGCATTCTCCAGGCATTATCCTCTGAATGGTTTGGTTCCGCTGCTGTTTTTGACAACAAATGCATTCCTCTTGGGATGGGGTGCTTATCTTCACGGATCTCCAATGGTCTGTGGTCAACAGAAGAGTGCAAAATGCATATAACATCCTAGAGCTAAGAGCAGTAAGATTAGCACTGAAAGCCTTCATACCACTGGTGCACAGCAAGCATGTCAGGATTCGAAAGGACAACACCACAACTATGTGTCACATCATGAAACAAGGAGGAACCAGATGTCTCATGCCCTCAAAGGAGGACATTTCAGCAGAGCATGTTCCGGAAATGCACGACAATTTAGCAGACCGCTTGAGCCCGCACTATTAGGATGTTCACAAGTAGAAGTTAAACAACAATCAGCTCCATCTCATGTGCAAATGGGGCACCCCACAATGGGACATATTTACAACTCACAAAAACAGCAAATGCACCAGGTTCGCCAGCAGATGGAAGTGTCCAGGGTTGAGTGGAGGCGCCTTTGCATTAGACTGGACAGGGATGTTCATATATGCATTCCCCCCATTTCTACTGATACAGAGGGTCATTTGCAAAATACAAATGTATCGATTCGTGGCTATTTAAATAGCTCCAGCTTGGTCACATAAGCATTGGCATGCGGATCTATGGAACATGTCAGCACAAGCACCAATCGAGTTTAAATCCGATCCATGTCTGTTGTCAAGGAACACCGAAAAAATTCTGTATGGCAATCCTCAGTCCTTAAAATTGACAGAATGGCTCTTCAGGACATATAACGTGGTCATTTACTGATTCCAAAGGATTGTAGACAGATTCTTGATGCTGCAAGAGCACCTTCTTCGATATGAATTCTTGATGTATGTTTTAAGCATAGCTAATGATGGATTACCGATTGCTTCGTTTAAGCCTCTTCTGGCTGCAATTTCCAAATTCCTAAGGAAATCTAACAATTTGTCATTATTTTCCCAATGAATAATTAAAGAATTTATGAAGGGACTGTTTAGACTGTTCTCTACATCTCCAAAATTGGCACCAAAATGGCAATCGGATACAGTTTTTGGTGGTTTAACACGTTCACCCTTCAAGTTAATTCATAAAGCAGTCTACAGCATCTATCTTGGAAGACAGCCTTCTTGCTGGTTGTCACTTCAGCTAGAAGAGTAAGTGAAGTGCAAGCACTGTCATGCAAAGAGCCTTTCTTGCATTTTGGATAAGACAAAGAAAAGTAACTTTAATGACTAATCCAAAGTTAATTCTGAAGGTACCTTCCACATTCCATTTAAGACATTAAGACAGAAAATTGAACTATCTGCTTTTTTTCCCAAATCCAAAGATGGCAGCAGAAAGATCCTTACACTTTTTAGATATATTAGCTGCCCTAAATTATATTTAAAGGCCACAAAATGTTTCCGCAAGCAAGACAAATTGTTTGTTGCTTTTGGAGCAATTATCAGAGTTAAACCAGTCCCCAAGCAGACTTTAGCAAGATGGATAGTTTCTTGCATTATATGATCTTATGAGCTTATTAATAAGAAATTATCGGACTCAGACCTCATTCTACAAGGGCAGTAGCAACCACTAAGGCCCTTTTTGCAGGACTTTCTCTCAAAGAGACTTGTAAGGCGGCCACATGAAGATTACTCATCCCTTCGAAAAGCATTACTGCTCTGATGTTGATGTCAAGAAGGATTCCACAGTAGGGAGGGCTGTGCTGCAGAAAATTTTCAAGAAAGGCACGCCTCATGCCCGCCATCCACTGTTTACTAGGGAAAGCTATGATCTTAATTCACGCATGTGAATCTATGAAAGATGCAATGCTGGAGAAGGGGAAAAGTTACTTACCTGTAACTACGATTCACAAGCTTGAAAAATTTGACAGGTGTATGCCTCTGGCAATAGAACATCTGAGGGTGCTGGTCTCTGATTGGGTGCAGTGAAGTGGTCATGCATAATGATGTGAATAGGCTACTAAAGTCTATTGTAAAATTCAATGTTATTGATTGTAAGGCATACACTGCTATGTTAACATTGTCACCGAGAGTTCCCAGTCAGGCAACAGGGGCTGATTCAAGTATGTGAATCTATGAAAGACCCAGGGCTGGAGAAGGACCCAAACCTGACCCTGGGGATGTGGAGGACTGAAATGAAGCAGCAAGATAAATGGATACGGGTCAGTAACCCAAGAAAATGCAAAGGTTTGCTCTATGAGTAGAATTCAGCCCCTCAATATAGTCTCCTTACCCAAATCCTGAGTTTGAGGAGTAGTTATGAGAGTAACTGCCGATCACAATACCAGCACAGCACCCCAGATGCCCATGCATCAGAGACCACAGTAGAAAAGCAGATGGTCACACACATTTTACAAGGAACGATGACAAACACCAAGAACCATCAAGTGAACAGGGGAAGGATACGCAATGGAACCAGGAGGGGACACAACAACAATGATACAGGACGCTTAATCTGTGGGTGAACTAATGAAGCAGACAGCCAGTTCCACTACAAGTTGTTGCCAGGCAAGTCAGTACACTTTGGGTAGCTATTAAATATAATTTTGAAAATACTAATCTGGAAGGCTATTGTAACCCAGAAGTCCCATCACCGGCAATAGTTAGTGGTTTAATTATCTGACTTTCCAGAGACCGACCTTCCACAATTTACAGATCTATTCCTGTCAGATTAAATTTACTTTAACCCATTGGACGCTCATGATGAGCTCAGCTCGTCATGAGCCACTGTGCTCGTGTGCTCATGACGAGCTCAGCTCGTCATAACGGTCCGAACGCTCGCAAGCAGGGCTAATTCCCCCGCTGTGCTGAACGTTCTATGAAAACGTGTGTGGCCGTCACGAGTTCAGCTCGTCATGAGCACAAGGCCACCGTGGCTCATGACAAGCTGAGCTCGTCGCGAGTACCGGGGCGCTGTGCGCGCCCCCACCCCCCAGCACAGCGGGGGCATTAGCCCCGTGGCCAACTGGTTAAATGGCCAGCACTAACAACTCCCAAAACCTTTCTGGGGCTCCAACTCCTAAACTCCTGACACTGTGGCACAGTAGGTACAGGATTCTTCACTAAAAAGGATTATCATGAAGATAATGAAGCAAATGCAATAATGAAAAAAGGCTGTCGCCACTGAAGTGGGGCTATAAAGAAGCCCCGCAGTTATGGTGTTTACAGTAGGTACAGGAGCCTTATCTTGGCCTATTGGTTGCACTGGAGGCGTCACCTTGAAGAAAACACAAAGGTGCTGGTGAAATCCTATAATTATTCTCAGTCCTAGTAAATTCTCTGGGCCACATTCCAGTCCATCATTTTTGCCAGTTTATTTGCCCACTGTGTTACTCCAGACAAGAATCACCTCCATGCAAGGCAGGCATAGTCTTGCTCCAATAGTAACAGTCCAACACAAATTGCCACAATGGGTCCCTTTGAACAGGAAGCAAGCAACCAGAGAATACTTCAGCATATGTCAGCCTCATCATTTAGATGCAGCTTGAATTCAATGGTACATTGAACATGAGACCCATTTCTAGGCGGGTTAACTGTCACACTTAGTGCACAACACTGAGGAAAATGGAAAGGTGATAGTGGATCCTTTAAATTATTAACAGCTGTTGGTAGTTATTCTAGGCCACATTCCAGTGCATTTTTTTGTCCACTGTGCCACTTCGGACATCACCCCCCTCACCCAAATCAACCTTTTTCCTGGTCCATTAGGAACAGTCCACCATAAACTGCTAGGCAAGGTCCCCTCTAAATGGAAACATGAGACTTTAAAAAATATAAATAATGAACACAACTGCTGCCTTTTCTCTTCCACTGTTAAAGTTCTTTATCTTGCAATGGAGCCTGCCTCTTTCTCCAGAATTGGCAAGAGACATGATGTAGGAATTGTACAAATTTACCTTTATGTTGGCCTTATGACTCCATGGACCTAGGCTCTGTAATCTTCCCAACCACATGTGGTAATTATCCCATGCCCTAGCTTTCTGGGAGTAGCCACCTCACTGGATATGCACCATTACAATTGCTTCATTAATATGAAGAAAGAGCAGAGGCAGAAGCAATGCAGACAGGGAGGAGTCAAGGGCAAGTCAGAACAGAACACTAAAAGCAGCAAAGCTAAAGGGGCAGACAAATAACCAGGAAAATGTACCATAGCAAGGGGAAAAAGAAAATGGCTAATCCTCCTCTGACACAGAACTTTACACAAACTATAGAGCCCAAGACGATTGGCTCAATCTAAGAATCCGCCTGTTGACCTAAGGAGAAATGAATCCTTTTGCTTTAAAGAACTCTCATCCACCATTGGGGGCCTACTTAAACATAGCAAGTAGGACTATCTAGAGCCCTGGGACCTCCTAACTTATCCCGTTTTTAATCATACCGGCCGGCGCCCACATTAAACCATTAGGGCTACAAGGCAGGCATTTTAAAAGAGTAACCCTACCCCCACTCACCACCCTATTCCTTTTCCAATAGAGTGCTCCCATGCATCTCACAGGTTGTGGCACACCTGTTCTGTAATGGAACTCTATCACAAAGCAGGCCGCCAAGCGGTACCCTTTGTGGGTGAGAGTTTTTTAAAGCAAAAGGATTTTTTCTTCTTAGGTCAACAGGAGGGTTCTCAGATTGATCCAATCGAGTTGGGCTGTATAGTTTGAGTAACATATTTTTTTAAACTGACAACGAACACAGGTCTTTTTACAGAAGGTACTCAAACCAGCAAACTGCATTACGTTTTGTTTTTCTGAAAATTAGGGGTTACATTATTCTGAAGTAGTAAACAGACCCAATTGTAAATGATCAGCCTGTAAGGTTGACACATTTTCCTGCACAGGCAGAAAGAAATAGGGCTGAACATTTTAGGTATTCTTTACCGCAGTGCTCGTGGTAGCCAAGATTTTCCTGGGAAATGATTAACTAAGGTAAATTGCTAATAGAAGCAATACAATATTTTGTGGGATATCCGTGAATAGTGTTTCACTCTGCTACTATCACTGTAAGACTTAGGGTGATCCAAGGAAGTGGTTCCCTAGAAACGCATCAGGTTTCCCAAACTCACTTCAAGATATGATACTAGCTGACAGTCCCATATGCCAGTCTATACCATGGGTGTTGCTGACAATGCCACAATAGCCCATGTTATCCATAAGTAGGGGCCTTGTTGACAATGCCACATTAGGCCAAAACTGAAATGGTTATTTTTACTTGGCGTCTACAAGTTGGGATATTAGAAAATGGCAACAAGTAACCTCTGATTTCCTGAAGAATGCTTTTACCTGTATCTGCCTGTGGGTTCCTGGACTCACCTGTAGATGTAAGCCTTGCTGAGGATAGCTTCCAGGCGGTTGTTAAATTCGAAGAAGGCCATGTACTGTAAGAGAGAAGCAGTTCAATTGAGGCATTTGGACATGTTACATATAAACAGCGAAGCACCGCAACATTTAAGGACATTTTACTGAGAAGCAATCAGCGATGAGTGTTTGGAAGCAGGGGTTGGAAGACTGAAAGAAAATATGTTTTGGATGTCACTTGCATAGAGGTAATATGTGGATGCAGAGAAGAGGTGGTGTATTTTGAGAGTAGAATCGAGCCACGGACTGATCCTTGTAGTACACACACTGAGTATGGGATGGGTACAGAGGTCATTGCAGTAGGAGGTGAAGGAGGTACGAGCGAGGATGTAAAGGAGAGTGCTGTATCATGATCAAACAGTGTTGAAGGTGGCAGAAAGGTTCAGTACTATGAGAATGGAAGACAGATGGTCGTGATGTGCGGTGGTGATGAAGTTAGATACCTGTATGAAGATTCTTTAGAATGGAGGGTTAACATGTGCCTGGTAATGACAGGGTGGGGAAGAAAGATGATTTTGAGATTTTGGGGACCATTAGGAAGGAATTATTGTTTCCGCACAGATTCCTGCATGGTTTCGCTCAGTGTTTTACAGAGATTTTGTCTGTTTCAGCAGCTGAAACCTCAGTGTGAAATAACATCACTTCAATGGACTCCATAACTCCGGTTACCAGGCCCATCAGAATTAAAGGAAGACATATGATTGAGGTCTGAGTGGCAAAAGAGTAACATAGGCCCACAAGAAAGGAACAAGCAAGAAGGGGTTTTGACTGTCAGGACGGATTTAGGCCCATCCATGAAGGGTAGTCAGGGGAACACATCCACGGGCATTATTGGGTGTTTAATGTGCTTCATGCAGGTTTCTCGTTTTTAAGCAATGTAAATAATGCATGTTTCTAGTATCTTATTCTGCAGTACTCAGTTCAACAACTTCAGAAGGATCTCAAAAAATGATTTTCCCGCCTGAGATTTTAAGGTGTGACCCGCAGATGGCAGTGAGAAGACTCTCACTTGCTTGAGCCCTCTTGGTAGCTATTATTTCTTATGTATAAGAGGAGGAGAGGTGGAGAGTCCGGTCAGACAGATTTGCGAAAGTGATTTCCTGCGACCATGACTGGGATGCTCCTGGATCCTGAATTCCATGAGAATGTATCGTGTAGTGTTCAATTTGTTACAGACTGTAGAATGAGAAGACTGAGTTCTTATTCCAACATTCTCACTTCACCCAATTGTGTGCTCATGTTCTAATCATTTTATCTACTGGCCTCTCCTTCACTTTGTTTCTGTGTAAAAGTTGTGACTCTTGACAAATGCTGAGCAAATATAGTGAAGCAGTTTGGGGTTTGACTATGGTGCAGTTACTCTGCACGGTATTTTACCACAAAAAGGATGAGCAATATCCAATCCAGACTTGGTCCTGCTCCAATAGAAATAGCCCAGCTAAAATGCCTGGGAACATCCCTTCTGGATGGGAACGCAAGCAACCCAAGAACTGTTTCGTCTAGAGTGATCAGACCTGGTAGTTCAGTTTGGACTAATCCTACTGGAGCACCAGCAAGTCTGAGGTTCATATGCCTGGTCCCCATCTGAAGGGGCATAGTGGGCAACAGAAAATCCAATGGAATGGAATGTGACATAAAAAAATCAATCGGCTGGAATGCGACATAAGTAACCATCGGTTGTTGATGCTTTTGCAAACATTCTACCCATCAGCTTTGTATTTCAGTTAGTCGACTATGCTAATGGGTACAGGAGGTCTTGTTACACTGAAAAAATTCCATGGCTAAGGGCCCACAATGATGACAGTGAAGTCAAGCATGGGTATAAGGATGTCATGCTTCGTCATAATGCATAAAATGACAGGTAAGGTGAGCTTAGTCTAGGACCCCAAGAACAAAACAATAGCCGTTTATTTGCAGAAACCAGGCACATGAACTGGGATCAGTGTTTGACTGCAAACATGTTGTTCAAGAGGCACCAGGTGACAACTCACAAGAGCCGCTCCCAATACTCTGTTTAAAGGTGTTGAGAAAAGAAAGTCCTGCAATAGGTTCAATCAATCAATCAGTGATACTTATATAGCGCGCTAACTACCCGTAGGGTCTCAAGGCGCTGGGGGGGGGGGGGGGGGGGGGGTGGAGGGGGTGCCGCTACTGCTCGAACAGCCAGGTCTTCAGCTTCTTCCTGAAGGCGAGGTGGTCTTGGGTCAGGCGCAGGTCGGGAGGGAGGGAGTTCCAGGTCTTGGCGGCCAGGTAGGAGAAGGACCTTCCTCCCGTAGTCGCTCTTCGGATGTGGGGGACGGCGGCGAGGGCGTGGTTGGCTGATCGGAGGTGGCGATTGGGAGCGTAGAAGTTGATTCGGCTGTTGAGGTAGCTCGGACCCTGGTTGTGTAGGGCTTTGTGTGCGTGGGTGAGGAGGCGGAAGGTGATTCTTTTGTTGACGGGGAGCCAGTGGAGGTCTCTCAGATGTCCGGTGATGTGGCTGGTTCGTGGGATGTCGAGGATGAGTCTGGCTGAGGCGTTCTGGATCCGCTGGAGTCTCTTCTGGAGCTTGGCGGTGGTACCGGCGTAGAGGGCGTTGCCGTAGTCCAGTCGGCTGGTGACGAGGGCCTGGGTGACGGTCTTCCTGGTCTCGGAGGGGATCCACCAGAAGATCTTTCGTAGCATGCGTAGGATGTTGAAGCACGCCGAGGAGACGTTGTTGACTTGCCTGGTCATGGAGAGGGAGGAGTCCAGGATGAAGCCCAGGTTGCGTGCATGGTCTGTCGGTTTGGGTGCGGTGCCCAGGGCGGGAGGCCACCAGGAGTCGTCCCAGGCGGAGGGTGAAGAGCCCAGGATGAGGACCTCCGTCTTGTCAGAGTTCAGTTTCAGGCGGCTGGTCGTCATCCACTCGGCTACCTCTTTCATCCCTTCGTGCAGGTTGGCTCTGGCGGAGGCGGGGTCGTTGGTCAGGGAGAGGATCAGCTGGGTGTCGTCGGCGTAGGAGATTATGCTGAGGTTGTGTTTGCGTACGATGGCCGCGAGGGGGCTCATGTAGACGTTGAAGAGGGTGGGGCTCAGAGATGACCCTTGAGGGACGCCGCAGATGACTTCGGAGGCCTCTGACTTGTACGGTGGTAGGCGGACTCTCTGTGTTCTTCCGTCGAGGAAGGAGATGATCCATTCCAGCGCCTTGTCCTGGATTCCGACGTTGCTGAGGCGCTGTACTAGGGTGCGGTGGCAGACAGTGTCGAATGCCGCGGAGAGGTCTAGGAGGTTGTGCAGCAAGGTCATGCTGGAGGTATTCCATCCTCACAGGGGTTTAATCACTCTTGCAGGATCATTTTAGGCTCTGTTTCCCCCTGTTTACACTCTTTTCCCACATTTCTCTCAGCCCTTCTTTCCCCCTTTAATGCCTTTTTCTCTCTCTTGTACTGGGTTGGCATCTGATGTAAAATGAGTGCGGGTTCCTCAAAAAGAGACCAAGAGGGCTCCACCTGCAACCACGGGTTCAAAATAAGCACAGCCTACGTCACACTTACAAGATCCTAAGAGGGCAAAACATGTCTGGGAATGCAGAATGATTTTGACAGCTGTCTACCTTGTAGCTGAGCTCAGGGCACCTTTACAAGCTTTTACATGTATTTAATGACTAAAAAAATACACCCCTCATGTGATTTGAACATGTGATCAATGAACTGTATAAAGTATTTCAGTAGCAAGAGCTTATCTTAGTGAGCTACCTTACTATGTGAGGTGCAGCTGAAAATGGGAAATCTACATTCTTTGGTTGAGCCCACTCACTCTACGAAACTGCTGTAGTAGAGTATGGGAGACAAGTCACGCCCACTCTCCTCCCATATTTTTCATTGGCTTGTGTCATTGTCTTTCGTAAATGCTGCCTTCAGATTTGTTAATAGGCTTGTTAGTCCCTCCTTAGTACCGCCTTGTCCTTATTTGTACCCTCCCATGGCGACTGGCCCTTTTACTTCGGTTGTTACATGTGACCTGTTATTTAGTCTGTAAGCATTATTTACTTTATTGAGTTTCTCTTACTGAATGCCAGACATGCGCTGCTTCAGCTGAAACCGCTTGGGTTTTTTAAGCAGCACGGCCTCCCTCATAACAGGGGCGCTTGCTTTCAATCACTTTAACCCGGCATTATCTCGTGTCTGTTTTAAAATGGATTTAGAAATGATTAGCGAAAGTCATTGGAATTCCAGGTAGAACATAATCCTGTGCTAAAGGGGCTGAAGCTGACAACATCACATCTTTCTTACATGTCATTTGTACTAAGGCAACCTGACGGGTTGTTTTCAAAAGCCTGTTTTTCTAACAACACCACCACTAATACCACCAATACCACCACCAATGCTACCACCATCCATATCACCACAATCAATACCACCACCTGCACCAATACCACCACTACCAATACCACCACCACCACCAATGCCACCACCACCGCCAATACCACCACCACCAATACCACTGCCAATACCACAATCAACGCCACCAATACCACCACCACTAATACCACTAGCACCACCACCACCACCACCAATATCACAAACACCACCACCAATACTTCCACCATCAATACACCACCAAACCAATACCACCGCCATTACCGCCAATACCACCACCACAAAGACCAATACCACCACTAATACCTCCACCACAACTAATATCTCCATCACCACTAATACCAGCACCACCAATACCACCACCACCAATACCACTACTAACACCACCCCCACCAATACCACCAATATTACTAACACCACCAATACCACCACCACCACTAATACCACCAATATCACTAACACCACCAATACCACCACCACCCATACCACCACAAATACCCCCACCACCACCAATACCACCACCACCATCAATACCACCACCTCCACCCCCCCCACCACCAATACCACCACCAATACCACCAATACCACCACCACCACAAATACCACCACAACCAATTCAATACCACCAATATCAATACCCCCACCACCAATACCACCACCACCAATATCAATACCACCACCTTCAATATCACCACCACCACTAATACCACCACCACCACCACCACCAATATCACCAATACCACCACCACCACCACTAATACCACCACCAATATCAATACCTCCAAAACCAATACCACCACCACCACCAATACCACCACCAATACCACTATCACCATCACCAATACCACCACTAATACCACCACCAATACAACAACGACCACCAATACCACCACCAATACCTCCACCACCAATATCACCACCACCAATACCATGCCCACCAATACCACCACACCCAATACCAATACCAATACCAATACCACCACCAATACCACCACTACCACCACCAATACCACCACCAATACCACCACTAATACCACCACCACCAATACCACAACCAATACCACCACCACCACCACCAATACCACCACCAGTACCAACACCACCACAAATACCACCATCACCAATACCAGTATCAACAATAACACCACCTCCAATACCCCACCACAAATACCACCACCAATACCTCCACCACCACCAATACCACCACCACCAATACCAGTACCATCACCACCAACACCAATACCACCACCAATGCTACCACCATCCATATCACCACAATCAATACCACCACCTCCAGTAATACCACCACTACCAATACCACCAACAATACCACCACCACTGCCAATACCACAATCAACGCCACCAATACCACCACCACTAATACCACTAGCACCACCACCACCAATACCACCACCACCACCACCACCAATACCACCACCACCAATACTTCCACCATCAATACACCACCAAAACAATACCACCACCAATACCACCACCAACACCACCACCAACAATACCACCACCAATACAACCTCCACCAATACCACCATCAATACCACTAATACCACCTCCAATACCACCACCAATGCCACCACCATTACCGCCAATACCACCACCACAAACACCAATACCAACACTAATACCTCCACCACAACTAATATCTCCACCACCACTAATATCAGCACCACCAATACCACCACCACCACCACCAATACCACTACTAACACCACCCTAACCAATACCACCAATATCACCACCACCAATACCACCACCACAACTAATACCACCACCAATACCACCACTACCACCACCAATACACCACCACTACCACCACCACCCATATCACCACAAATACCCCCACCAATACCACCACCATCAATACCACCACCTCCACCACCACCACCACCAATACCACCACCAATACCACCACGTATACCACCACCACCAATAAATACTGACGAATGTGAACTGTAGAATGGAGTGCATTTTATCAGATATCATAGCGTTGGTGCTAGCAGATTTAGATTATAAAATCGGAGCACAGTGAGTTTATTGTTGGTGGGTTGGGGATTTGAGCACTTGGTTTTTTTCACAGAGTAAATTTAGCATGGGGAATTGTATTTTGTTTTTAACATTGGCATTTGAAGGGAGTGATAAGGACAGGGCCTGTTTATATTTAGAAAACGTTTTTAGGCAAAAAATGTGTAGATCACTGATAAAGAGGCTTTAGAGGCAAAAGCAGATTGAAATTGTTTTTTAGGGGCACACACTTGATGGTTCGTGCGTTTAGTTTACTGAATGTTTCTTGTTCCTGTGTGCTTTTGGGCAATAGACTGTGGTTACTGATGGGCTTTTTTTTATAATATATACCCCTGACAAAGGGCTTTTTTAAGCCCAATATGCATTGGGTGAAAACTCAGGAATAACGTGTATTCTGACGGGCTGCAAATAAAGGGCTGGATGGGCATTTTTGCAGCCTGGAATCACGCAGCCTCTGCGCAAAACGTGGTAACCATGTTTAAATTGGAATAAAGGAATATAAAGGGCAAACTGGAGTACATTGTTCAAATCATTGCAAATTCTGCAAGTATGGTGGTTGCGACTTGTGTCTGGTACTAGATGTTGCACCAGCAAGTTTTTTGAAGTATTGCTCTACTCGTCATATCATCACCAGGCAGGTCTGGGCTTCCCAGGGTCCTCCATGTAATGTACTATACACAGCACACATACTGTCCAGTACTGTCACCTCCATACATTGTGCCACCCTCGGCACACATATATTCAACACACACAATCACTTTGTGCACACTGGTCAGTAATGTATCTTTTCTGTATTGAGCAGTGGTGTGCTATTTGCAAACACACACACTGACTGTGCGCGTGCTGCACACTTTACTCTTCTGGTATTGTACTTCTTGCAGGCATACATACACTTAGCACATGCTTTCATTGCGCGTGCACAGCAGTACATCTCCCATGTAATGTATTCCTCTCTGATATTCATACACACAGTATACGCAATCACCATGAATGCACTGCAAAGCACTGCTCTATCCCTGTACTATACCCTTCCCTGGCACACATACAACCTCACTCCTGCGCAGTGCAGCACTTTTCTTCTAATTGATGTAGGCCAAGGGTGAGTTTAGCACGCAGCAGTGGAACTTGCTGCCACCACCGCGCTCATGCTTCTTAAGTCTAGGTGAAGGCAGTAGCCTTCCACCACTTTGAGGGTTGCACTTTAAGTTCCCCTCCTGGTCAAACAAGAACACATTCCTTGAGACTGGCCTAACTCATGGCGTACGTACATACATGATCCGTGTTTGCCTAAGACAACAAAAATCAGCGTTAGGGATCCAGACAAAGTTGTGCTCTCAGTGCAGGGGCAAACACCCATTACCTTGCAGAGGGCTATTCCCTCCCAACAGAAGGTACTGTAACTATGCTGCACAATTACAATGTAAAGCTAACTAAATGTCTTGCAGCTTTAATCACCCTACTTCAGATAGCATCTGAGAACGTATCTGAGAAAACATATTGGATTCGATAGTACATTATTATCTAACCACTGCAGAAAAACCAATAAAAACAGATTTGAAAAAAACAGGAACTTCCCACACAGATCCCAGTGTTATCACCGACCCACTCAAACACAGCACACTTGTTCTAGCTAAAGGGACAAGCCAACATAAAGTATATTCAACCATCTAGATCCACATGTGCAGTCAATCAAGGTAAGGGTAGATCCCACTCCAGGGAATACAACATCAGACCATTGCCATCCTTCTCAGAGCCCAATTCAGAAGGGTACCAGTATACTAGTTCTTGAGGTTTTCTGTCAATGAAAGTACCAATGGATAATGTGTCTACTTTTAGTGATGTGGTGAACAAATCCACTAATGGGCTCAACATCACTCTCCCCAGAAATAAAGATTCTTTAAAACTCTGCAACCAAACTATCCTGCCAAGGGCCATATTACAAATGCTGCTTAATCCTTGGATGTAACATGCACCCATTAAATACTGATGCCACCCAGTGCAGTACTCACAAGTTGATATTGCCACAAAAAACTGAGTTTTGTGCCTCAGACTGGGGATACACCATTAAAGCACATGCTTTTGCCCTTTCCAAGGAGTGAAAACTCAGAATCAAGCATTCAATCAAATAATTTGTAAAGCGCACTACATACCTGCAAGGGTTTAAAGGCGCTAAGGTTAGGAGATGGGTGGTGCTGTTGGTACTGGTCGAACAGCCAGGTCTTGAGTTGTCTCCTGAAGGTTAGTAGGTCTTCGGTTTGTCGTAGGATGAGGGGGAGGGTGTTCCAGGTCTTGGCGGCAGGGTGAGAGAAGGATTTGCCTACGGCTATGTTATGTTATGTTATAATACGCTTATATAGCGCATGGCTACCCCAGCAACGAGGCGTCCCAGCGCTTGCAGACAAGCCCAATTACATAACACCCAGAGGGATACGGTAAAGTACCTGCTCAAAAGGAGCCCTAGATAGAGGAAAACAACCAAGTTTTAACGTGTTTTCGAAAATGAAGGTGATTAGTGATGGAGCGCACATCCAGAGGGATAGAGTTCCAGAGTTTTGGGCCCAGAAACTTAAAAGATCGGCCTCCAGCTCTGCACCTCCGGATCTTGATGGTACAGGCAAGGGAAAGGTCCGCAGAGCGGAGGGCACGTGGCAGGACATAAAAGGAACAAATTCCTTGCAAGATTTGGGGACCTAGACAATGCAACATTCTGTGAATAACACACAAGGCTTTAAATTGAATGCGCTGTTTGACGGGCAGCCAATGGAGTCTACGTAAGACCTGAGAAGTGTGGCAACGTTTCGGCAGACCGAACAAAGTACGGGCTGCAGCGTTCTGGGCTCTTTGTAGTCTATTAACGACTGTCAGATTGGACCCAAGCATAAGAACATTACAATAGTCTAGATGGGATAAGACCATAGCTTGGACAATTGTCTGACGGATGGAAGGTTCAAAGAAGCCGAGGATAGGTTTCAAAGAGCGCAGGCGACCATAACAAGTACCAGCGACTCTTTTTGCGTGGGAATCCAGGGTGAGTGCGTCATCTAGAATCACGCCCAGATTTTTAACTTCCCTCTTGGGCGTGGGAGGGGGGCCCAATGTAGGGGGCCACCACCGCTCATCCCACTTTTGAGTATCAGTGCCAATAAGGAGGACTTCAGTCTTAGATGAATTTAACTGAAGGCAGTTCTCTGTTAGCCAGCTGGAAATGGCCAATATGTCCTCTTGAAATTTGGCTTGATCTCCCATGGTGTTATTAGAAAAAGGTAAAAATCAGTTGCGTATCATCCGCATAGGATATTAATTTGATGTTACGTTCCCTGGCCTTTATGGCCAAGGGGCGGAAATACACATTAAACAGTGTGGGGCTGAGGGCAGAGCCCTGTGGGACACCGCAGCCTAATGGATAACTGCTGGATGAGTATGGGGGAGCATGAACCTGGAAGGAACGGTCAGATAGAAATGACACAAACCAGTCAAGAGCTTCATCTCTGACACCTATCTCCCACGGTCTCCTAAGCAGGATCCCATGGGAAACGGTGTCAAACGCCGCGCTCAAATCCAGCAGCACCACAGCTGAGGTGCTGCCCATGTCCTGTGCCACCCTTAGATGTTCCATAACGGCCAGTAAGGCCGACTCCGTGCTATGTTTGGCACGGAATCCATTCTGAGACTCCTCCAAGATCCTGTTAGTCTCCAAGAAACCCGTCAAAATGGAGTTTACATGAGCCTCCGTAACTTTGGCCAAGTACGGAAGCAAGGAGATAGGCCGGAAGCTTTCTGGCTTGGAAGAGTCCAGGGTGGGTTTTTTTAACAAGGGGATCACCTTGGCGTGCTTCTACGATTTTGGGATAGTGGCTGACTGCAGAGATTTGTTAATCAGTTCCCCCTTCCGTCATGATGGAGTTCTGACACAATCTAAACATCTCTGGTTTGACAGGATCTTCCGGGGACCCCGATTTAATTCTTAAAGTCAGGAGTTCCATATCTGTCTGAGAGATGTGTGGAAGAGTTACGAGGGAATAGGGAAGATCTGGTGGATCTGTGACAGATCTATAAGTCATAGACGGGCCTCCAGGATTGAATGTATTATAGATCCCTTGAACTTTGTTGATAAAAAAGTGCGCCAGATTTTCACATTGTAAGTCAGACACTATGATGTTATTAGTCCCGACAGGTGGTTTAGTAAGCTCCTTCACTAGCGCGAAGATAGTTTTAGCTATGGTTCTACGGATGCGTGGGACGGTAGCCAGGGAGAGGTTTGAGGAGCGGAGTTTCCTGTTGGGTACGTAGAAGGAGAGTCGACTGTTGAGATAGGCTGGGCCGGTCTTGTGGAGTGCCTTGTGTGCGTGGATTAGGAGCTTGAAGGAGATTCTTTTGTCGACAGGGAGCCGGTGCAGGTTCCTCAGGTGGGGGGTGATGTGGTTGTGGCCCGGGACATCGAGGATCAGGCGTGCAGAGGCATTCTGGATTCTTTGTAGTCTGTTGATGAGCTTGGTCGGGGCTCCGGCGTAGAGGGCGTTTCCGTAGTCGAGTCTGCTGCTGACTAGGGCCTGGGTTTTCCTTGTGTCTGTCGGAATCCATATGTAGATCTTGCGGAGCATACAGAGGGTGTTGAAGCAGGTGGAGGAGACAGCGTTGACTTGTTTGGTCATGGTGAGTTTTGAGTCGAGGATAACTCCCAGGTTGCGTGCATGGTTGGTGGGTGCGGGGGGGGGGTCCCCAGCGATGCGGGCCACCAGGAGTCGTCCCATGCTGAGGGGTTGGGCCCGAGGATGAGGATCTCCGTCTTGTCTGTGTTCAGCTTAAGACAGCTATCCTCCATCCAGTCGACGACGGCCTTCATTCCTTGGTGGAGGTTGGATTTGGCGGTGAGAGGGTACTTGGTGAGGGGGAGGATCAGTTACGTGTCGTCGGCGTAGGAGATTATGTTGAGGTTGTGATGTTGGGCGA
The DNA here is from genome assembly GCF_964263255.1 of Lissotriton vulgaris. Classification (NCBI taxonomy): domain Eukaryota; kingdom Metazoa; phylum Chordata; class Amphibia; order Caudata; family Salamandridae; genus Lissotriton; species Lissotriton vulgaris. The sequence goes on along the minus strand of NC_141700.1, from coordinate 261,881,841 downwards.
TGCGTGCGAGAGGAGCCATGTAGACCTTGAATAGCGTTGGGCTGAGGAAGGATCCCTGCGGGATGCCGCAGATGATCTCGGAGGCTCCGGATCGGAACGGGGGGAGGCGGACTCTCTGGGTTCTGCCGGAGAGGAAGGATGAGGTCCATTCCAGGGCCTTGTCTTGGATCCTTGCGTCGCGGAGTCGTGTGCGTAGTGTGCGGTGGCAGACAATGTCGAAGGCGCCGTCTCGCCGTTGTCCAGTAGGATCCTGATGCCGTCTGTGGCGGCGATGAGGGCAGTCTCGGTGCTGTGGTTGCTGCATAATTCTGACTGGGAGGGGTCCAGGATGCTGTTGTCTTCGAGGTAGCGGGTGAGCTGGATATTGACTATCTTCTCGATGACCTTAGCTGGGAACGGAAGCAGGGAGATGGGCCGGAAGTTTTTCAGTTCGCTCGTGTCCGCCTTGGGTTTCTTCAGTAGGGCGTTGATCTTGGCGTGTTTCCAGCTTTCAGGGAAGGTCGTGGTCTCAAAGGAGAGGTTGATGATGTTGCGTAGGTGGGGTGCGATGAAGCTGCCGGCTTTGTTGAAGATGTGGTGTGGAAAAGGGTCATATGGCAATCCGGTGTGGATTGTGCTCATGGTCTTGATTGTGTCTTCGATGCTCACGTTGGCCCAGGTTGTCAGGGGGTCGTAGTCGGTGGGGTGTGGTGGTTCCGGCATGTTAGGGCCTGTTAGGGTCGTCCGGGGGTTGAGGCTATCGTGGATGTCGGCGATCTTGCGGTGGAAGGCGGCGGCGAGGGAGTCACACAGGGCTTGCGATGGCGGGATGTCGTTGGCGTTGGAGCTGGGGTTGGAGAGTTCCTTCACGATGTTGAAGAGCTCCTTGCTGTTGTGTGCGTTGTTGTCGAGGCGGTCTTTGAAGGAGGTCCTCTTGGCAGTCCTGATGAGGTGGTGGTGGTTGTGGATGGCGTCTTTGTGGGCTGCGCGGCTGGCCGGCGACTTCTCGCTGTCCCATATGTTCTCCAACTTCCGGCAGGTGCACTTTGACGCTAGGAGTTCCGGGGTGAACCAGTTGGCTCTCTTGCTGGTGTCTTTGAGGTTTTGTTTTTTCAGCGGGGCTAAGGTGTTGGCGCAGTCGTCCATCCATTATCTGATGGTGCGCGCACCATCGTCAGGGTTGGAGGGGTTGGTTGGTGGGTTGAGTGCGAGGTTTGTCTGTAGTTGTACTTTGGCGATTTTGCCCCAACGGTGACGGGGGATCTGTAGGGTGCGGTGATGTGCGACGGGTTTCCGGAAGGTGAAGTGGATGCAGTGGCGGTTGGTCCAGGTGGGTTCGGAGACGTGGCTGAAGGAGACTTGTGGGCTAGAGGAGAAGATGGTGTCGAGCGTGTGTCCGGCGATGTGGGTCGATGCCATGACAAGCTCTTCCAGTCCGAGGTTGGCGAGGTTGTCTATCAGGGTAGAGGAGTTGCAGTCATTGTTGTTCTTCAGATGGAAGTTCAGGTCTCCGAGGAGGATGTAGTCGCAGGAGGTCAGTGTGTGCGTGCTGATGAAGTCGGCGATGGTGTCGCAGAATTGTGGTCGGGATCCGGGTGGTCTGTAGATGAGGGTGCCTCTTAGGGTGGTCTTGGGATCCGTGTGGATCTGGAAGTGCATGTGTTCGGTGTTGCTGAGAGTGTCATCAGTGTTGGTTGAGACCCTGATGGTCTTCTTGTGGACGATGGCAATTCCTCCTCCAACTCCGTTGGTGCGGTCTCTGTGGGTGATCTTCTATCTGTCGGGGATGGCTATGGCGATGTCTGGAGAGGAGGCTTCGTTCATCCAGGTCTCGGTCAGGAAAGCGACGTCTGGAGATGCGGTGTCGAGTAGGTCCCAGAGCCCGACGGCGTGTGTGTGTGTGCGGAGAGGGTGTTGATCAGGATGCATCGGAGCTGGTTGTGTTTTGTCGTGGCGGGGGTCTCTGCGTCTTCGATGCAGGAGAAGCTGCAGTACTGGCAGGCAAAGGGACCGTGGGTGCGCTTTCGGGTGGCCCTGCAGCAGGTGGGGGTTCGTCCTGGGTTGAGAGCGATGAGGGTGCAGGGGTCATATTGGAGGCGGTCTTCATGGCTGGTGCAAGGGCCAGGGGTTCTGGCGCAGGGCGCGGTCCGGGCGCGGTCCGGGCGCGGTCCGGGCACGGTTTGGGCGTGGCTGGGCACAGACGGGCTTGCCTTAGGTGCGCCAGCGGCCGGTATTTTAAGGGGAGGTGGGAGGGAGGAGCAGCTGGGAGGCGGGAGGCGGGAGGCGGGTGGCAGGGGGCAGCAAATGGTCGCGGGGGCTGGCCGTGGAGCATGCAGTAGTGGCAACGGCAGCGGCGCGAGCAGGCACAACAGGGGGCACGGAAGGCAAGTGGGCAGCGGGGTACAGAGGAGCAAAAGGCTAACAAGAAAGGGGCACAGAAGGCAAGTGGGCAGCGAGGCACAGAGGAGCAAAAGGCACACAAGAACGGGTCACAGAAGGCAAGTGGGCAGCGGGGCACAGAGGAGCAAAAAGGCACAGAGACACTCAGGGAGCAGGTGGAGCTGCAGTGGGGGGGAGCGACCTACCTGGCAAAGTCAAGTGGTTTTTCCCATGCATGATTTCTGATCGGTTTTACCTGGTGAAAATTGTGAAATTAAACAACGACAGATGTGGTTTTTCATACATTTTGGAATCTCAATTTGGGTGCAAATCTCTGTTTGCATCCAAACAGGAATTCTAGCAGGGATTGTAATGAGGCCCCAGTTTTCTTCTTCCTTGGTCGTAGTATTAGGACTCTTGGATGCCACCATCTAGACCCTTTTTTCTACAGCTTCAGTAAAGCCAATGTGAGAGAGGGAATGTAGGTTTCCTTGTTGGGGGTCCAGTGACAACAGTGGTGGACCCAAATGTTGCTAGGTGCTAATAAGAGGATGTGTTAGGGGGCTTTACAGTCTTAGTCTCACTTGAGCAAGCTGCACAGGCCTGTGTGCAAAAATATTAGCCAATTAAAGAGTGACCTTAGGATGTTCCTCTTGTTGTGAGTCTCATCTGACTTTACAATAGCCCATTCAAACATTGACGTTGAAAGTGCCAGTGGACAAAGGTCCCAGAGGAAGTGGTCAACTGTGAGCCCCATCATCTCTGCTTAAACCAGGCAGACTAAGGCATGTTCTGCCACAAGATGTTTTCAATCTCGTATGATTTAGGATCCTATTCTTCCACAAGCAATACTTGTGATCTTGAGGAAGATACGTGAGCCATTGATATCTCACTGGAGCATACAAAAACGCAATGAGATTTTGTTCTCTTCAAATAAGCGTCAACAAGGCAAGAGGAAATGAGCAAATGGCCAGGGGGCGGTGGGGGACTCTCAATAAACTGGAACTAGAGAGTAAGTCACTGTAGCAATACCTGTGGGAGGTTACTGTGAACACTCAACCTGAAGACAACTCTCTTTGTGGTAACATGGGCATGTAATGAGCAACATACAACCCTGAAATCAAAGAACCATGGTGCATTTTTTTGTAGTAAAGTGTTGGTGATTGTCCTGTGAACACTACTTAAGGACAAAAGATTCTAAATCTTGCTTGTGCTATGCCGGTAGTGTGATGTTAACACACCACACAGAAAACGGAGAATTGCTGTGCAGGATTATATTGTGAGAGGCTGTGACCACCAAACCCTGGAGCCAAAAAACCATAGTACCTTGTACATAACTTTGTTGTGAGGTTTGAGGGTTTTTGATGCAAGATGTTGTAATTATTCCAAGGGAGTTTATGGCAACACTTCTTGGAATAGCTGTAACCACAATATATTTAAACAACAATACCAACACCTTCCCATCAGCTAGGAAGAAGACGTACACTAACATTATCAGTATCATAACATACATTCTAATGGCTGGTATGCAATGGTTCAGGACATAAGTGGGTGTAAGGAGTGCTAAACCCAAAACTACTGCTCTTGCTTCCAGTCCACAGGGTTTATAAGCGGATTCTTTTCATATTTGGTTTCTGTTTACCATTTTACGACCTTCCTGACTGGTCAAATAACTGCTGTGTATTTATGTCTATTGGTGGTGGCACACACCTAATGGAACATGGAAGCTTCCTACTACTCTGGCAACTGCTGGTGGGACATGCCATCCCAAAAGTCAAACTCCCCTTCCACCTTTTTATAAAATAAAAAAAAACATGTTACTTCTATATTCAGCGATTGTATCAGCAGCCCATAAGTAAAGCAGCTGCTCTTCTTGATTGAACAGCTAACCTATTTACACCATTTTAAACTTTGTGTACATCTTTACCTACCAAAAGCTGTACAGTAAGTTATCTAGCGTTGCTACAGTTCTACGGAACATCTATTTTGAATTCTCTAAAGCAATTATCTGTTTGTTTGCCCAGATGCTGGGAGCGAGGTTTTGAAAATGTTTTAAATTAGTATTTCATAGTTCTGACCAGACTTTGACTGCACACTGCTGACATTTAGGTTCACGATTACTGACATCAAATTTGCCGAGACAATCTTCACAGTTGTTTCATTCAGTTTTCAAACCAGACACCCCTGAGAAATAGCCAGGCCTTCTTTTCTTAGGTTTCTCTCGTTCTGAATGCCGTGCTGATGAAGACATCAGTGAAATAAAAAAAGAAGAGTATAGTTACTATTCAATGTGGTTGGTTGGTGCCTTGAGTACATTCCTTGCTGGTTCTATGAAAAGCCCTGACCCTACGGAATTTCCAGTTCTTGTGTGAATTGGGTACTTACAACTCATTGGTAGCTCCTTCAGAGATAGCATCTTCTGGGAGGCTGCCTTCTTTATCGCAAGAGAGTGATGCTTTGGGGGTCTGTGCTGTAAGGCATGATGCACCATGCACATTGAGTTTTAATCTGAGGAGGGAGTTTTCCGATCTTGTGCACTGTTATTTGTAATGGGCTGTTTAAGGCTCTCTTACACCATTGGTGGTTGAAGTCATAGGGCAGGCATGACAGGAATGTGATCTCCTTTTCTTCACCATCTCCTTTTTCCAGAAAGCTGAGATTCCAGTCTATGGGAACATGTATTACAGACTCTTCTTCTTTCAGAGTCAGGGGGCACAGAAACGTTCCCAACAGGCACAGGAAAAGGGATGTCTGTGTCTCCTCTTACCTCTGTTCTCCATTAGAAGCAGGCAACTAGCAAGTAGGGGATCGGCCTTTGAGAACACACCAACCTTCCTATCCTATTGAATGAGCACTGAATCTGTCTTGGCCCAAACCACACCCTTGCCTTGAGTTGTTTTGCCATTAATGGGGTAGAAGAGGTTGGTATTAATAATGCATAATAGTGGGTATCCTTTTGACATTGTGGCGGTATGTGGAAATGAGCTGAAATGGCTGTTAGCATCAGCTGAAGCCATTTTGTTTTTGGCACATATTTTAGTTAGCCATGTGCTCGCCATGTGCTTTCTCCCTCTTCACTGTTGCCTGCTCTTGTATTTCACTTGACTCAGGAACTATAATTAACTCCATCAGTACTGATCTCCGCACTTAGTAACATTCATAAATGGCGATATAGAGTGCTTTTGAGTTTTCTGCCAGCCCAACTGGTAATTTGGTGCATTTTGGAAAAGGTCTGAGGCTCGAGCCTGTTGTTTTTTTTTAACATGGCAGTGTTTTGGCTGTCTATTTGTCTTGGTGTAATCTCTGTGCTTTTTTTAGAGTCCTTTTCATTTGTAAATATGACTTACAATTCGTATTTACAAATGGTTTGGTTTGAGTACAGTCTCTGAGCTGTCTCTTGCTTTTGTCCTAAGTGTAGATTTGTGGTTTAATTGTTTTTTTTGAGTGTCTATGTGGCTTGTGAAGTACTTGTTTCAGCGTGTAGTGACTATGTTTTTTGTGTAAGAACGGCGTGCCTTAACAAGCAGTGTTGTGTGTTCTGAGTGTATGGCCCCCTTCTTGAAAATGTGTGGAATGAGCTCAATTTGGTTTGTTGTCACTATTGTGTTCTGCAAATGTCATTGAAAGTAGTACATTTTAAAATTCAAGGAATGAATGATATAACATATGCTAAATAGCTGCATGCTATTATTAAAAGTGAAACAGTAACAAAGTATAGATGTGTAAATATTACCACAATGGTAAAGAAAGATTAGAATTAACACTCAATAGGAAAAAATAGGCCTCACAGAAAAAAAAACTACGAATTTGTGTGCTTTGCATAACTAGGACTCAATATAAAATGTTACAGCATTATCCTTAGATATTAATAATAAAAGGCATTCACATCATCTCAGTAAATTGGTTGCTGCTGAAATAAACGTGCCTTTTTCCACATTACAAGACAATAGATTTGTGCTGGCATGGAATGCATGTGTTTAAATAGACTACACCGTGCTCAAAATTCCAACACCAGAAAAAGAGCTTTCAAACAGCTGTTTAACGCTGCTGTCTGTCAAAACAGACGGAATCAAACTTTTTCAGGACATTGCAATACAGCAAACGGTTTTTCTTATGAAAAAGTCATAGAAATTGAGGCCTCCTGGTCGTAAAGCACAGCTGAATAAACTACACATGGCTATGCCCAGCCTCAACCTACAGACCAAACTGTGGGAACTAGGTTATAAATTAGTACAGCGTGATATGAAGGCGTCTGTTAAAAGACTACTGATTTTGAAAAGATAGAAATACAGTTTCATTATTTTGGATAAAAGAGAAAGGATTAAAAGTAAGGACTTTCTTTCTTGTTGCTTTTTTACATAAGCACATTTGTTGTTCTGATGGTAAATAATTACTACCCTTTAAAAAGCCACACAAACTATTTTATGTGTCAGTAAAGCTTCTGTGCTTAGTGTAATAAATAAATGCATTTAAAGGCCAAAGGAAAGGAATGTGGCTTGCTTTTCATATGTGGAAACATTAAAAGAGTTAGTGATCATTATTAAAAAAGGACTACATAAAAAAATATATATTAACAATAATTGCACTAAAATCTTTTTTTCTTTTTTATGAGCTTTATATTCCTACTGTAAAAAATATATAAGCTCCTAGTATCAAAGTTGAATTTGAGCAGTACTTTACCACAATGTGGGGAGTGAAATGTGAAATATCACTTTACCCAGGCATATAAAAACTAATTTTATAAGGGTGTACCTGATACATTTCTGAACCCCATCCCGGGGATATCCAGGGGAGACCCTGGCGGTCCCTAATATGCCAAAACATTGTAGGATATTCCTTTTTAAGTGCCCCTACCACCAAAGTCTAGTTTGGGCACAGGTTACTTTTTAAAAGCAGTCCTGCCGCATGAAAATAGCCTTGCACAGACATGGGACAGCAGGTTTAAGGGGCAGAGGTTGAGTTCTGTATTTAGTAGACCAGCAAAATGCCCAAATAGGAGGGATTTTTCTAATAGGTTTGCTTCGACACTTCGACCTCGGAAAAGATTCTGAAGGAAGGGATGACAGCGCAAAGAGAAAGAGAAACTTTGCTTCTTATCTTTGGCAAAAGACCAGGCAGGTTTTGCGCACTCATAAGAAGCAAAGGAAAGGCAGTAATGTATGTGGGCCCTGTGTAAAGCATAGCTCTGCCATGTATATAGAAATAATACTTTTAATTTAAAGATTACTGTGCAAGGGCTACAATAAGGAGGCGATGAAATTCAGTCTGCATTCTGCGACTGTGATGTTATTTTAGCAGAAAATGGGTAAAAGGCCCCCGGGAATCCTGCTAAAAATGTATCAAGCTAAATGCTTAAGTATAGCTATGTATGGGGCAGGAATCTGGGTGTTCTACGATGTTTCCTCTATCCAGGTAATAGAAAATGCTTTTTTAAGATTTATATTAGCTGTCCCCCAAAGTACGTCGGTTTTTAATTGTCACAGCGAACTGGGGATTTCCCACATTGCCGATGTGATTAAAATACAGCCTATGCTACTGTGGCATAGAGTCTGGACGTCGCCACTTTTGGCATTAAATAGAGAAATCTTAACAGACTCTTTGGGATTAGAACAGTCTGGAAAAAACCCTGGTTAAATTACATAAGAAAGCTGTCTAATGATCTAAGAAGATCAGATTTTTACACTAATCCGGGTATAATGTGTACAATGACTAGAAAAGAGCTAATGAGTTTTTGTTTAAACCACTTTGAGTCTCTAAGAATTGGGCTGGAAATTAATAAAAGTACTGTGCTTCGACATTAACTGAACTTGACCTGTGGCTCCATACAACCATACCATATTTAGTAGTGTACCTAGGTGGTTATGATAGATACGTCCTGACCAGGTTCAGGTTTGACAGTTTTCATCGCTTAGTATCTTTCCCAACCACAAATGGTTGGCCTAGACAGCTCTGCCCATGCCCGTGTGATAATCTATCCATTCAAACCACAATGCATGTGACCCTCTATTGTAAATGTTATGCTAACGAATGTGCTAGATGGATTATCCCTTTTTTAAAACAAGGAGCATGGAGGCAATGTCGCCCGGCCTTTTTATTCTTACAAATACTGGAAAATGTGTATGTTATTGGAATCATGACTGGTTTTTTAAATGTATATTAAGAAAAAGGAGAAGTATAACTTTTTAAAACAACTGAATAATTGTAATGATTAATGTACTTTGAAGGCTACTGCTTTGATGTATTTTATCTTTCAAAACATGAAGAAATGTATATATGAATTGTTCATGGTATTTGCTGCTTTTATGGTTTTATATAGTATTTAAAATCAAATAAGCATTTTCAACGTCAGTTTGGATTAATGCGCCCTCATGTTAAACTAGTACAATTGCTAAAGGAACTGGTAGTTGGTTATTAATGTTTTCTAGCTAGCTCAGGTAAATATTGTCGACAGGAGGTCACCTGTTTTCAGGTTATCTACAGTTGAATGAGGGGAGGAGATTAGGGAGATTAGCTCCTGGGCAAATTAAGGGTAACTAAAATGGTAACACATTGTAATTTTTCTTGATTTATGTGCTCTCTCTCTTTTTCTCATTTTCTCTTGAGCCTGTGTAAGCTGTTTAGGAACGGCCATGAGACGTTTAATTGGCTATTCAGTAATACTGTTTTAAAATTGTTAGCATTAACAAAATGAATAAAAAATACACCATGTTGCTGCCCATCCTGTCTGATGAAATTATGAAAGGATGAGTAGTCTAGGTTACTGTTCCCTTATTTGACCTTTAAAGGGGAACTATATGTGGGTAGTTTTTGTTTCTAAAATTCTCAGGTGATAACGCCATTATTGTTTATGTTATTCTCAAGCTACATATATTTTGCAAAGGCATTACTAGCCTCTTATTAGTCTGTGTAATTGAGCTGACAGCCCTTATCAGAGCTGGTGAATAGGGTTTTTTTTCTTTGAAAAAATGATGTTACATAGTCCAGACCTCAGCAAACATTTTGAAGGAATATATTGCTTTATAGGAGTTTGTTTGCCACAATAGGTTCTGCTGGAGAAATTAATGTACCCACTATGTTGAGGTTTTGTTATTGGTATTTATGTAATAAGAATCCCCGTTAAATTAGCAGTTTTAGATTTTCCCGCTGCACCTATAACATGAGAGCATGGTCTTAAGTGTAAAATGTGGGTGTTTTTACATAAGCAAAATCATTTTAGAAGTGTCTGCAGTCCTGTAAAAGTAGTGAAAGGTTAGGACTTATGAAACAGAAGCTTGTTAAGACAAGAAGCACAAAAGAATGCTTGTTCTAAAGATTCCCTTTCTTGAGGTTCTTCAGATGAATAATATAGGAATACACAAATGTAAGGATTTAGAGTATGTCCGTATTGTTTTTCTTTTTCCCTCAAAATTTAGTAAATAAACATAGACTTCCTTGGCTGCTTCAAATAGTGTAACTTTTTACTCTTGTAAGTTCACCAAAAGTTCCTTTTATACTCACTCATAGGTCCGGGTTTTTTTTTTACTCTCAAATAGATGAAGTGGTTCTTGGGTGCCTTGCTTATGTATGGGGCGCCCCAAGCCAAAATAAGTATTTTGGAAATAGACTATCCTCTCTGTGGATAGATTCTTTGTATGCCTTGTCTAAAGATTTTTTGTTCTGTCCACCAATAGATATCTGCTGCCCTACAACCATTGCCAGAGGGTCCTGGACATCTGATCCAGCCTGGGGAGTCAGCAGCGAGCGCCAGTCCATATTGAAACCAAGGTGAAGGGAACCAGCATAGACGTTGCTGGCAACTATAACAGCACTGAAGGTGGAAGACTGAAAGAAGTGTGTTCCCCTGCTACTGTCTTGGGCGAAAGATGGGGTCACAAATCAGGATGGAGAATTCTTTGTGTGGATCAAGTTTTTGAAGCCCAGCTGAGAGAGTCACAGACCGACAAGGACGGCAAGGAGGCTTTTGCTTGTGGTGACCCCTTTGAAACAAGGGTTCCTTCAGATATCCAGCATCAGGCCTCTGAGTCCTGGTCCCCAAGTGAATACAAGTCTGCACCTCTGTTTGTTGATCAAGAGGTGCCTGGGCATACTGGGTACAATATGTGGCCCCAACAAAAGACCAGTGCGCCAGCGGAGCAATACAGGAGTAAGGGAAGGACTTGAGTTCAGGGTACAGGTGCTGTGCCTTTGATGCCTGTTAGATTAAATTTCAATTCAATTCAAATAATCTTTATTCGGATACAAGTATCTATAAAAGCACAGTTCATCACCACCAGCAGGAAAAATACAGTACAAGTTTAAGAGCGCATAGATCCACATTAGAATCCAATACAAATACAATATTACAACTATAAATTTCCAGATAAAATGATAAAAATAACATTAAAAATGGTTGGACGGGGGGAGGAGCCAAGCTCGCGACCGCGATGGCCGCACTGTAGCTCGGCTCCGCCAGCCTTCCTGCCCAACACACATATCCTGCTAAGCATCCTGCCCCGAGACGACACACTCGGGAAGAAACGGAAAGGTGAAGCAACGCTCGTACTCACCGTCTGACCCGGGGGCTCATGTGAGCTGCGGATCCGAAGCTGTGCTCCTGCTTGATCCAGGGCCTTCGCGGCGTGGAGACCGGAGACTTGCCTGTGTGGGTCGGCCGGAGTGACGGTGTCGGCGGCGGCCCCTGGTGGAGGAGAGGGGTGGGCTGTGAGAGGCCGTTGTGCGGTTATGCCGGTGGAGACTGACCGGGCCCGGTCCAGCGGCCGGGGGGCCCCGTGGTAGGGCGCGGCACGCCGTGGATGGGGGAAGACCGCGCAGGAGGATACCCCCTTTGTTGCCCTGTCCGGCCATCTTGAAGCCCTGCGCCCGGAGTCGGCGTGTGACGCCCATGGGGCGGTGGTGCTGGCGGACCCCCCTTTTGGTGGCTCTCCTTTCTGCACCCAGGTTGCCATTTCTGGGGCTCAAGTGAACTCCAGCGGTGGCCTTGCTTGAGAGCCCGCTCCAGAAGTTGAGGCGTGTGGAGACGCGGCTGAACCCGCAAGATGGCGGCCGACGCCCTGGGTCACGGATTTACTCAGGGCGGCGAACTTGTGTCGCTGAAGTGCACGGGGGCCTGGTCCTGTGAGCGTGAGCCCACGCTTGGCGATGTCCTTGACGCCCTGCAGTCTTTACATGCGGCCATGGCCCCCGTCAACCCCTGTGCAAGATAGACGGTCTGCCGCCATTTTTGTTGGGCCGTCCCTCATGAACGCGGCTCGACTTCGAGTGTGCCCTGCTTCGTCCCCCTCAGTTGCTGCGGGGAGTGCTGCCGCCGTGCATCGACAAGACTGTATGCCTGCGGCCCCGAATCTCCAGGTGGCTTTGATTATGGCGGGCGCGGGTGTGGGCTCCACGCTGGGGCCCGTTCCTGCTCGAGTGTTCGGGGAGCGACATGGATTGCCGATTCGATCTGCTTCGGTGAGGTCCCGTTGTTGCGGCGAGACTGCACCCTCACTGTTTGCTGCTCCTGTTGTCACTAATGGACAGTCTGGACTGCCGCGAAAAGTTCTTGCTTTGTTGCTGGTTGCCGGGGTCCTCTGGTTTACACCCTTTTCCCGTTTTGTTCCGATCGAGTGGCCTCTCCACCTTGAAATGTTTGATGCCCACTACTCTATCACGTATGGTGGCGATGACTAGGAAAGGACAGGGGTGAGCCGGACTGAACCCGGAGGACTACTGGTTAACGGATGGAGATGAGGAATGCCCCCAATCACGATAATATGGACGATTCCTTTGAGGGTCTATGATACCTGAGACTGGGTCGATCTCGTTTTGATGTTGCATAAATGTGTGGGAAGGCGGGAGGCAGGGCCGAACGACTCGATTGATGGTCTCCCCCCCCCCCCCCCCCCCCCCCCGGTTTCTTTTCCCTTTTTGCCTCTTTTGTTCCTTTCCCTCTCTCTGACTTTTCTATATTTCGGGTTTCCTATGTAGGGCGACAGGCACGCTGCTGGGGGGGTAGGCCGTAGCCTTCTGCAGGGGTGCAGGGCGGGGTGGGTTGGGGCCTCTTATCTGTTCTTTTTTCCCTTAGTTCAATGGCTCTTTTGTATCCCTTTATATGGGCGCCGTGTCTGTGCGTGTCTCCCATGGTGTGATTGCAGGTGGGGATGGGGGGCGAATTGTTCTTCTTTCTACGGTATTGATTGCACATATATTATGACTTGCACGCCCTAACCCCGATAGCGGGATCCTCAATCACTTTGCGCGCCTTTATCGCTGTGGGGCGTGTGCAGCAGCGCAGCGTTCTTTCTTTTCTTCTTTATAATACTCCCCCCCCCCCCCCCTTCCCTTTTTTCTTATTATTTAGGTTAGTATAGAGGATGATTGTAACCACTGTTGCTGTTCTGGTTCCTCCGTTATGTATCAGTACGATAATTAGGTGGTCGGTGGACAAGCGACGGGTCACGGTGGGCACTGATTTGAAATATGGCGTCTATATCCTGATTGATGTGAACTGTTGCTGATAACCGTCTTTATCGATGCCTTTATGTCTTGATGCTTGCTTCGTAGCCCGCTATGGGAACTCAGATGATTAAAAACTGCAACTGATCCTGCCATACTCCCTATTATAAAATTAACCTTCTTTGATCCTGTTTTCAGCGGTCGTGCTCAGCTTTTCTCAGACTGAACTAATTGCTTACACAATGCTGGGTGCTACCGGGATACCTCTTTATTGATTTATGTGCTTCTCATAATGTGTCGTGGCCGGCCTGACTGGTTGTAGGCCCGTATTTGGATGCTCCTATCTGCACAATAAAGGTTTAAAAAAAAAAAATGGTTGGACGGGCATGCACAATCTAGCAGCATTAACAACATAGTACAAATATAAAGTTAGGCGAGGATACAAAATCAGCAGCATATTGTGAATAAAGTGCAATAAATGTAGCAGCATTGGCAGCATGGAGCAGGTATGATTAATTATGACCATCCATTCCTGTTCATGCCAATAATAGCAGTAACATAATCAAATAAAGTGCTTTGTTTATGGGCAGTATTGACAACATTGATGTAAGATAAGTTTATATATAGAAAAAGAGGTGATGATAGATATATTTCACTGGGCAATATTAAGTACATTTATCACGTTAAGATTCGCTCATGGAGGCAAGTGAGCGTACCGCTGCTTGTAAGAACGCACTTACACGGCAAATCAGATCATCACTTCCAAGCTGTAAAATTTCAAAATGTGCTGATTTAAAATCAAAAATGGCCGATGCTTTAAAGTACGGAATCAAATACTGTTTAGAGTACTTTACATAAAACTTGCAAAGAATAAAAAGTGTATCACTGTTTGTTTGTTACCAATGCCGCAAGGGCAATACGTCTGCTCAAGGTTGTTATTATATCCCAAAGGGAAACAGAGTAGGTATTTTATGCAGCCATCCCTGAGGCGGAATAGTAAACTCCTTTTCCATCGCCCAATACTCTTCAAGAGGTATTTACGAGGTATATAAGGTTGGGTGCCCGGTACCTCCAAAAGGGGCATGTACCTAACAACCGATGATTTTAGGCGCTCAGTGTTATATCTTTCTTTGTTGTACAAATCGTACAGCGCCACCCTAAGTGATTTTTTGCTTATACCCTCTAGGGCTAGGGGACGTAAGAAAATAAGTTCCAGCTTCACACTGGCTAAATTTTCCTGACTGCAGCGACCCAAGGTATGAAGCTGCCCTTGTCGCACTTAAGGCAATCTACAATTATCTCTCTTGTTAAGATTGCTGCAGGGTTCTGCCATATTTTTAACCAGAATATAGCTGGACGGGACCTGATAAAGTCCTCTACATAGCATAAATTCAATTCCCTATGACATATATAGGTTGAAGAAGAGATTTGGGCCCCAAGGATTTTTCTACAGAATCTATTTTCTTCTATTTGGATCCCACTGCAATTTGTACATCCCCAGACTTCCGCGCCATAAGTGGCCGTTGGAACACATTGCAGTTTGTAAATCTTCGTTATGGGTAGGACCACGTCTGCTTGTTTTGGCTGCCGGAGGCTCAGAATAGAGTTGATCGCTTTTGAGAATTTACTTCTGCCATGGGCCTGTTAGATTAAAGTGAAGAAAACTAGTGCACTGCCTGAGACACTGGACAGGATCGCTGAGGTCATTTTCCCCCGGAGGGTGATTGCCCTATCCTGGAAGAAGAAACGTTTTCCTTAAAACTGGGCCATGATTGTTTTCTTGTGTTGCAAGTTGTGCAGGTCCACCGTTGGAAAATATCTTTTGATGAATGATTGGAGCCTGCCTGTGAGGCTCAGACGGACACAGGGAGAAGACTCCCCTCTGGCTGGTTGTACAGCGGCTTCTATTTATTCAAGTACTTTTTAGCAATGTACCCCTTTGGACGTCCAATTTTGAGGAGGAGCAGCCGTTTGCGGCTCCTCGTCCTAATTCCCATGACCCCGTTTTGTCCTCCTGGTCCCCTGGAGTGAAGATTGTTTTGTAACAATATGTCTAATTGCTTTAATATTTGCATTAGGCATGTTTATTATGCAAGAGAAACGTTTTGCGGACAGCTTAATAAATACTACTCTGCCTGCCTCTTGAGCATATCAAGTGATACCCTAGCCCTCCTTAAATACTGGAAAGGTCTATTAAAAATGTTTTTTATTAAGATTTTATATTAGACATGCTGTTGGCTATTCTGAAGTTGAAATAGATGATCACTGAAATATAGAAATATATTGGAGCCCTGAAACTTAGAATTGGACTGGATGGTTTTGGGATTTACTTTCTGCTTGGGGTTGGAAAATATTGATAGTTCTGTTTGTAATAATAGCCATTATTTTTTCCTGATATCTGTGTGTTCATTATGAACCAATGCTCTGTTCCCTTTGTGCTCCTGTCTATACCTTATATATAGCAGCTTAACGAAATGTTTAGAATATACATGCTCACCTAGCAATGGATCAGGATATTAATGGATTATTAGGATAGATGTGCAGGATAACTTCCATGCTTCGATTAATTCATAGCGGATGTCTTCAGCTAACGCTAAAACAGCCATCTGTGGAAATTAGCTGTAATGGCTGTTAGCATCAGCTGAAGCCATTTTGTTTTTGGCAGCCATTTTAGTTAGCCATGTACTTGCCATATGCTTTCTCCCTCTTCACTGTTGCCTGCCCTTGTATTTCACTTGAGTCAGGAACTATAATTAACTCCTTCAGTATTGAGCCAGAGCACTGCTCATGCTCAGAAAGGCCTAGCTGGTAGAATGCACCTGCTCTTAGAGTAACTGTCAGGCTATTTTAACAGATGTCAACAACTCTGTTACTCCTCCTACTTTGTTGACTAAGTATTTTCTGTTAGTCCTTATATGTGTAATAGCTATTCATGTGCACACTTGTACCTTCTCTTTTTGAGTCTACATGCTAACTCAGCTATGAACTGGGCATAAAAGACCCAGGGTGTCTGTACTCCATGGACTGCCTCCTACAGTGGCCTGAGGGTACCGTATTGATGCAGTCTCCCTCATGTGAGGTAATAAACTTGTTATTTTGATATTCCAGCTTCTGTACCAATCTCTTCTTTGTTGGTTTAAGAACCGGTGCATCAGTGAACCCCTAGAATGTTTTTTTTTTATTCTACAGGTACCTGATTACTATGGTTACATGGTTTAACCATGATCCCCGGGACTCACTGGTCTCAATGGGAAAGTACAGCTAAGTGGGCCATGCAGCACTGTTTTCTACTACTGGGCCACTAAGCCCTCCTGAGACTTTGGTCTCCTTTCCAATCAGAGCTCCAGATAGCCCCTACTTTGGAGTTGCCCAGGTTCTTATCAGCGCTGGTCAATTTGTATTTTTCCATTAGTGTAATGCATTTGCTTTGTTATTCATGATTTATAATGTCCTCCTTCGACCTGTCCCCTCTGGACAGAGAGTAAGTACAAGTCTTCTGGAAGCCTCAGAAGGTTATGGTAGAAGTAGGGCATGGGGTGGTTATCGAATTGTCATGCTTTTTTTGCCTCATGTCTATTTACACTTGACATATTGCTCTTTACTGCAGTCAGGTGTGAAGGACATACATTAATTAGGATGAAGCAGCATAATAGATTACCAGTATGAGAGTTGCTTAAATAAGTAACTTGAATAAGCCACTCAACCAGGGCTTAGAATGTAAAAGGTTTAATACACAATTTTGCATAATAATTGTACATAGACCTCTTAGTCTTGCTTTTACATGAACAAAGATGATCCCTTTTTAAGCAGAGGGGTTTCAGGGCTGTCCTCGTTTGAAAAAAATAAATCACACCTGACTATGTTTAAGTACAGGAATTGACTGATGTAATCTTGAAAGTAGGCGGCGAAGCAGATAATTTATACTAAAAGTTTGTCAAACTTGAGGGAAAAGAGAGAAGATAATAATACATGATCTACTTAGCAGTCATTGGATAAGTAGAAAAGAATCTTCAGAGAGGCAAAAAGTTGCATCACCAAAGTCAATAACGAGAATACCAATGATAGATGTGGCAAATCATCATAGTGGTGCGACTCACCTTCAGAATCCGTGGAAGTCGCAGAAGGGAACGCACACCAAACTTCAAGTAGAGGAAATCCAACGGAAGCAGTGAGATCAAGTCCATCTAGGATGAATATTGCAGAGTCTTATTACCCTCTACTGCAGACACAAAATAGAGACATATGTAATGGTGCAAAGACAAGCAAAGGAAGTAAATAGGCATGAAATAATTAGCTGCCAATTCAGTAAAACTAATTCATTCATACTAATATTTCTCAGCAGTATCCTACAACAGCACTAAAAGGGTGTTCTAATTTAATATTGTTGTAAAAATGTCTTGGGATGCTAACACTATTAAAACACATAAGAATATTGTTTGGTTTTACTTTGTTTTCGTTTTATAAGTTATTGTTTTTTATTTTAAACTTTTAATGTATTACATTTTAGTTGGTTAGGTTATTAATATTTAATTAATGTATTTTCTTATTTAATTCATCAATGTTATATGTAACATTAGTGCATTTTATAATGTATTAAATACAATATTTTTTTATAATTGTTATTTCTGATGTAACATTTGTGAATTGATTTATGTCATAACTTTTGGGATTTTTTAAATATATCTTTTTTTGATGGGTTTGTAGTGGAATAGGGTTGGAATTATTAGAAATACACACATATTTTAAGGTTGAGAATTCATAATCAATTTATTATTTGTACATTTGTTTTTTAAATAAGAAAATGCTTTAAAATATTTTAGGAACATTTTATGAGTGGTAGTTTTGTAAAGTTGGTATATATCTTAATGTATGTGAATAGTATTACTGGTATTTTTGGTGTTGTTAATAATAGCAATTACATTTTTTTGTGTTTATTGTGTTGGATAAATAATAAACCATATTTTTATCATTTTCATTTTTGGTTGGCTGCATGGTTTGTAGGTAAGTAGGGTATAAGTGTTTTTAAATATATATATTAGAATTTCCAATTTTACTTCTTACTTATTAATTGCTAAAACTGTTTAATACATATATAAAATAAGTATTTAAATATTTTATTTTAAAATTTCTATGAGCCCCCCCACCCATTTACTACACATGCCCTGGGGGTGCCGGTCGCTGGGGCTGCGGGGGGACCGTGAGCCCCCCGCAAATATTTTTGAAAAGCCCCGGGGGTTGGCGGTACCCGGGGCCCCTTTGGGCCCCCATTATAATATAAACATGGCCCCCAGGACTTGGCCCACCCGGGGGCTAAATAATAACGAACGCCACAGCCCGCGCTTCGTTTTTTTTTCTTCACGGCAGGATCTGCGGACCCACCGCGCATTTTGTCACTTTTAAAAATATATAAAAATGCTTTTTTGGGCCCTGGGGGTCCTTGTGGGACCCCCTGAGCAGGCCTAGGGGGTCAGGGTGTTTCTACCCTGCCTCCTTTTCTCATTTTGTGCATTTCTTTTACTGTTTTCTTGTGCCTCGGTTCCACCGAGGCACAAGATGGCTGCCAACACTTCCTGGTTTGAAGTGTTGACAGCCAATTAGCATGAAGCTCATGATCGGTAGGGTGCGCGGATCCACCGCGCCTCTATATATAGATATTTTTATTTTTTTATTTTCTCAGCACCTATTGAACGGATTTACACCATTTAAGAAAAAGAGTTCTTTCTCAGGCAAGGTCTACCTTCATGCCAAATTTGGTGTAATTCCAGAGAAGAGGCGTGGCGCCGCGGCCAGGGCGACTGACTCCGGAATCTGGGGATCACGGTTCGATCCCCGGTGCCGGCGGCAGATTAGCCCAGCACCATGTGACTCTGGGCAATAGCTTGCTTAATCTTCCCGACAGCCCCTTACGGGTGATTGTTCACGCTTTACAAATGTGGATTATTATATAGAGTTTGGGCTGTAGCTGTATCTAAAGTGGGAAATGCATATTTTTCACGCTTCACAAAGGAGGGGAGAGGGTCAATCATTACACTCCACCACCCCGAACCCCCTATAGAGAGGGCACTTAAAGACAGTCGAAACATGTTGACCACCGCAGTTTAAAGGGGGACTGTTTTAGGATCTTAACTTCCTGCCTAAAAATTGTCCATCCTTCACCTATTTTTAATCCTGGCCGAGAACATACTAATAAAGGGTTTCTACAGGTATCCACGAGCCAGTTTTAATGAGCACTTCCTTACTGCACTAATTTGTCTATCTGTAACCCAGTCTTGAAAGGGTAACACTTTCTTTTGTGATTATTGTGAGTCACTATTGCGTTTGTCCTTGTGTGTGTTGTGATGTGTGTTTAGTGTTCCCCCTCCCTATACTCCGCCCCCAGCGTGGCTACGCGGGGGCGTATTGTAATCAGACCCGATGATGAAGCATGTCACACACATTTATGTGTGAGTGAGGGCAGTTTTTTCAATATTAATTATTTTTCCTATACTGTCTTTATTTGGCTTTGTTTCTCCTTCCCACCCCTCTTTGTGTTTAAACATCTTTTTTTAATTTCTCAGGAGTGTTTTAAGTTTTAGGGTAGAGATGTAGTGATTGTGTAGTGTAGGGTAGGGTTTTAGGGTTTAGGTTAGTGCTGGGGGGTCGTGCAGGGTAGTGTTTGAATGTAGGGACAGGACTGGGGGTCGAAGAGGGTTGTGCAGGGGGTAGTGTTTTAGGGTTTAGGGTAGTGTTGTGGTGTTGTGTAGTGTAGTGTAGGGTAGTGTTTTAGGGTAGTGTTGGAGTGTAGGGAGCGGACAGTGGGAAGGGTGAAGGTCGTGCAGGGGGTAATGTTTTAGGGTTTAGGGTAGTGGTGTGGTGTTTGTGTAGGGTAGTGTTTTAGGGTTTAGGGTAGTGTCGGGGGTCGTGAAGTGTAGTGTTAGAGTGTAGGGTCCATGCAGGCGGAAGGGGAAAGGTCATGTATGGGGTAGTGTATTAGGGTCTAGGGTAGTTTAGTCGTGTTTAGGTAGTGTAGGGTAGTGTAGTGTAAGCATGATTTTAGTGCAATGTTTTTAATTAGCATAAACCATAGTACATTTAAAACTATTTGCGTTATAAATGTATGTGCAGATAAAACTTGCGAAGTAATGGTTTATGCTAAGTAAAAACATCGCACTAAAATCGTGCGAAGTAATGGTATGCGAAGTATCGACATACTATACATATACATAGAGAGAGAGAGAAGAGAGAGAGAGAGAAAGACAGTGAGACTTTCTAAGACACGTAGAATTTTTAGTTAGCATGCTTGTTTTAATATTTCAACCATTTTTTGAACAATTTTACTAAATTTGTGCATTGCCTTTTTAATTATTAATCTTTAACAAGTTTTTATATTTACAATTGTATTTACTCTGATTTATAGTTATTTTGATTACTTAGCCCATTAAACGCTAAGGGCCCCATTAGTATGTCAGGCGGATCGCCACTGCCCCCATGGCGGTGGCGATCAGCCTGACATATTTCCCTGCCCGCATGCAAATTAACCCCGCCATATTACCATGGCTGGGGAGACCCCGGCGGACGGAAAGACCGTCTACCGGTTTTCCGCCCGGTCGACTCTTCGACCGGGCGGAAAAAAAATTAATCTATTTTTTGTACTTTGTGTGGTTGCAACTTATTTGCAGTTTATGATAGAAACAAGTGTGAAACCCTAGTGTGAACCCACAAAGCTATACATTCATGACAGGTAAGCATAATTTGAATTCAGTAAGTGGTCAGTCATTTACGTAGCTGGCTCATGGTTTTTCAAAGAATCTAATCATTGAAATAAAAAATAATGAAAATAAGTAGTAAAAAATATAAAATAGTGATGTTTTCATCTGTGCTTTTCTGCACTGATGGATGATTTTCAAAAGTAAAATACAGTTATGTCCGTCAGACCCATCACATGGCAGGGATATATAGTGTAAGTTGGTTGTCCAAACACACACAATAGCCAGGCCAACAACTAACCAGCTACTTATAATGATCTTTCATTGTGTATTAACCATGCAGCAAATAATTTACTAAAATCTAATTAATAAAAAACAGGTATGAAGGAAACCGATGCATTTCTGAAACATACACAAGATTCTGAGTTTAGGAATAGTGTTTATTTGTTAACCCATGCTATCATATACGATTCAGGGGACTTTTGCAAAATGCATTCTTTCTTGCACGCTGGCTTACATTTGGAAGCCACAAATTGAGAGAAATCCAATTGGTAATAAATGTTGTACTATTCTGTGTTTCCGCACTTCTCTTGACCAAAAACGGTACCCTACATGTGCCTTTTGATCGCAACAGGAAAGGCTTCAAAACGCAACTTGACTACATCAAACATCGGCCATGAAAAACAACATTTTTGGCAACGTTGGTAGCTGGGAAATTTGAGTCCGGGCTCGGCTGACACCCAGGAAAATCTACCAAACCTTGACATTTCTGAAAACTTGAAAGCCAGGGAGTCCAGGGTTGTGTGACTCACATGGATCTCACCCCCTTTTTTCTACCTACTATGCCTGACAAGCTTCGAACTTAGGCTCAAATCACAAATTCCTTCTTATTGTTTGTGAGAGAAATTTAAACAATCTGCAGGGATACCAAGCTCCTACGACCCAGCTTTCCACACTTCTCCTGATAAAAACGGTACCCCACTTGTGTGGCTGGGCCTAACACTAGCAACAGGAAAGGCCACAAACTTGACCCTTTATGGTGAAGTGGGTAGCAGCGGAATTTGAGAACTTTGAAAGTTAGGGAACACTGGATGGTAAGAATTTTGGGGAACCCTGCAGATTCCGGGACCTACCCTCAAAGAAATGGGAGAAAAATGAAATGCATGATTTTAGCCAAAGTCTATGGTTTACAGAGCATTGTGGTTACAAAATGATAGTGTGATCATGTCACACCACTCATGACTTCTCTGGGTGTCTGTTTTTCAGAAATACCAGGGTTTAGTAGGGTTCCCTGTTTGCTAGTTGACCTCTAATATTGCAGCCATACACCATGGTAAGGTGTAGGGTAGATTGTGGGGAAAAACCCTCAATAATGCCTCAAGGGTAGCAGAAAAACTGTTGGGCCTGTGCTGGAGTGGGGACATGGACCAATGGCGGGGTGGGCCCGGTCCACACCACCCCCTTATTTTTATCAATTTTTCTCCTTGTGTCTAGTGTGCTTTCTGCCCCCAAGAAGCAGATCGTGGGTAAACCCCAGTGGAGCCAGAAAGACTGCTGGGCCCATTTTGAGATGAGCGCAAAACCAGTTGCTGGGGCAGGCCGCCCCCACCCATCCACATTATGACCATTTTTGCTGGCTTCTATTGGGCCTTCGGCCCAAGGGGTAATCATCCCAATTTGCAGGGCAGAAAAACTGTTAGACCCAATTTGAGATGAGGGTATGGCCTGAGTAGATGGCCCCAACCATTCTATTATTTTGACAATTTTTTCTCCATAGTCTTTGGATTTCTGTCCCCTCCAGGGAGAGAGAATGGGGTAAACCTCCCAATCTGCCCTCAGCCGGGGCTGAAAGTGGGGATACATATTGATACCTGGACAGACCGCCCCAGCCATTTGTTTTTTGTGTTTTTTTCCATAGTAGCTGGTAATAAATACCTCCTTTCCTCCCCCAGGATGGGACTTCTGTAGAGGGGCATGATCCAATGCCTAGGTAGGCACCTCCCTTGTTCTTTGTGGCCTAATTCTTCCCTGGTACATAGTGGGCTGCCTGCCTCCCTGGCAGGGTAGGTAGGGGGTAAAGTCCCTAATCTGCCAACAGAGGGAGTGGGCAGAAAGACTGTTGTGTTTCACCCATTCTGAGGTGAGGACACAGCCCAATGCCTTCTTTTTTGCCCTATTTTGTCTCTATTGTCTAATATCCTCTCTGCCCACCCCCGGATGGTCTACAAATTGGAGCTAAACAACCCTTACAAGTCCCATGAAGGGATGTTGAAGTTCACTGCACTTTTAAAGTAGTACATTAGACATAAATGAGTAGTCCACCCCAATAAATGAGTTAATGTATTGTTTGTTATGTTTTTAATCGTAAAGGTTTACTTTTTTATATTTAATATATAAATTTGTGTTTATTTTTTACTTTGATTCTATGTGTTTGTTTTTTATTTAGGTTTGAGAATAGTAAAAATGATTTTTAGAGGTCTAAACATGTTCTACTGTTAGTCAGGTTGGACTGTAAAACTAAAGGCCTCTTTATTATGGCAATTGGTTGGACCGCCGACTGCCTTCGTATTGGGCAACAGACCATCCGACAATGAGTTGCCGGTCTGTGATCAGCCCGGTAGCGAGATACAGGACGGCGATATTTCCAACATGGCTGCCTTCCTCGACCAACCCAGAAGTAAGGGTTTCCGACTAGAGCAAAGGTATTCAAACTGTCGGGCAGCATCCCCTCAGGGGAGGCTCGCACTCCACCCCACCACTTAACCTTCCATTGTTCCTTCCAGGCCCATTAGGCTTTGTGTGTCTCAGCCCAATCTGCTGCTGCAGTGCGAGCTGCTGGGGGCTCGTCTGGGCAGTGTCTGGAGTCTTATCTCCAGCACGCCTGAGTTTTTCACAGGTCTTTAAGACCATGTGCAACCCATGTATATCTTGGGCCTCCCCCCCATAATTCCAGTCACCCTGGTTATAGCTCTCAAATCAACACGTTCATGTTAAACGACAGTCAGGGGCGTTTAATAACAAGACAATTTTAACTTTACAAGAATAACTTTTCAATTTGGGGAAGACTGCGGAGGTTGGTAAGAACGGGACTGTGTATTACATTCCAGAGTTACCTGCGCCATAAGTCCATATTTTTGATTTTCTAAAAGAACTTGCATCATCTAAAATAAAACACCTGACCCTAGACGGTATCTTTTTATGTAGTGTTTTTTGTTCGGACTTTTGTTTGACCTTTGACCTTTAACATACATGTCAATAGAACATTCAGGCCAAAAATAGCTTTATTTTAGCTGTCTCCCGCCTGAAATTGCATTTTCTACAATAGAAGTCAACGGGGAATTTTATTCTCCCTATTTTTTTGTTTTGAATCTCCCACGTCTCTGTCCTAAAATGTTGGCATGTATACCTTTACTACTGTTTCGATGTCGCAGGTAAAGGGGCAGGGCTATGTGTTTAGTGCTTTACCCAGGCTCAGTGAATGGACTTGACTCAGCTTCACAGCTGAGGTGAGTCTGGGTCTTCCTTACATGAACTCTGAACATTCGTGTCCATATTTCACCCATGTTCCTATGTGTAGCCAGCTATACACCTTGTGTAATTGACCTGCCAGACATGAGTTGAGCACTGCTAAACATGATCAATTTTTTTGGGTGGGTTACATATATCCACAACTCAAATTACTTTCATATTTCACTATACTAATTCACCACTAATCCTTTATGGGTTTCCGGAGTAGCGTGCTACTTGACCAAATAAAATAAAAGTGCTTCAACACCTCATCAAGGGTAACAAGCACTATATAAATACAAACCTTTTTTCCCTCTTCTGTCCTTCAGCTATCCTTCAGAATCCAAATAATTGACTAACCTATCCACCACTTTAATCACTTTCATATTTCACTACACTAATTCAACACTAGTATTTTATGGGTTCCAGAAAGGCGTGCTACTCGCCGAGAAAGCGCTTCAACGCCTCGTCAAGGGTAGTAAGCTCTATATAAATGTGATTACATTATTTACATACCTTTGTTAACTGGTTACAGAGGCTATTTGTTTTATGGTTCAGGTACACCCTGGGCCCCCACTTTGCCTATTTCTTACATTTGGATTTTACTTTTTACTGCCTTAGTGTGAGAATGCATTTCATTAAAAGGAATAAAAAGTAGGGTTACCAAAAGAAAAATAGCAGGCCATGTGTGGTTTAAAGAGCCTGCAAAGGCCTTTTCTTGACACTAAATGACTATTCAATCTTTGTTCCTTTTAATTATCAATCATGGATCATTCAGGCAGCCCTAGAACACAATTAAAAATGCTTTCTGTTCAAAGTATGCACAGATAAGTGCTGAAAATAGGCTTTAGGGGACTGCTTATTTTTGTACCGTCTGGGACATCAATAGAATGAGCTGGCAACCCTAATCAGGAGACTGGAAGTTTGTTGCAGGATGTACACAGAATTTATTTCCTCCACCCTCGATCCCTGGACATTGAATAATGCCATAAAAGCAATAGTGTAACTTATATAAATCGAAACAGCGCCTAAAAAACTCAAAATGAATGTGGAGTAATGAGGCTACTGCCACAGTATCCAAAAACTCATCACTGTCAGAAGGCATCTGACAGACGAAGACAAGACTCTTGGTGAATATCTGAAACCCTATGCCAGCCCTCAATAACATGCTGAATAACTTCAACTGTGTCTGGGAATGCAACCTGCATTCAGACAACTCACTCCTCATTCTCGCACTTCACTTTCACACTCTCCATGCACCAACAGGGGTCACAATTTACTCACACTGATAACCATGCACTCATACCACCCACTCACCCTGCACTCAGTGACCACACTGCACTTATGCCACACACCATGAACTCACATCGTCTCCCTCCACTTACACTGCGGTCACATGAACACACCGCTCACTCTGCACTCACAGTGATCACTGTGTACTCATAATGCTCTTGCTCTGTTCACCCTGTACCTCACCCTGCAGTCCCACATGCACACTACTCACCCTGCTCATGTGACACTTCACTCACCTTTCCCCATCACTGCTCACACTGCAATCTCACTCAAACAAGCCCATCACTAAACATACATTCATTTGGCCCACTCCGCTCTTAATCTGCACCCAAATTTATATGGTCACCTCACTCACCCTGCAGTCACTCCTGTCACCCTACTCTCACACTGTTGCATCATTCACCGCGCACTCACATGGGCACTCATGTAACCCACAGAGCGCAGAGGGCTAATGTGCCTGCTATAAAGAACATGTACAACGCAGATCACAGAACTGAGTGTTAGTGAACTATGGTAACCCTATAAAAAAGTGAAATGTTGGTCAGAAAGGGGCTATAGAGAGACGAGGTGCATTGTTGGTGAGTGGTAGTGAGGGAATTCATGGAGAAGGAGGCAATGGGAAAGGGGCGCTCAAAAATACTGTTGCCCCGTGGGCAACCAGTGTTAGGGTCAGGACTGGCTGGGAGTCTTAGCCCCCCTTGAAGTTCAGGTCTAGTTGCACCCCTGGTTGCTTCCCATGTCAGAAGTACGTTTGCTGCTTGTTTTTCATACCCTCTCTAGAGTTAGAGCTCTCTGATTGGAGTAGTCAGTCAGAACCGCCAATAAGCATGTAGTTCCTGCAGCAGAGCACTGCTTTGATGTCAGCACTGACGTTCCTCCAATGAACGGGTCAGCAGGAGAGATGCCAGGGAGTGCGGCAAATTTTGTATACATTCAGTTGCAAAATACTTCAACTTTGCTAATGAAACAGCACTTCTTCACTGTTGCCTTTTGCCTCGTGGTTGCTGAATTTGACATTTGGTTGCTGCTGTTCGCCTCGCTCTTGAATCCTTCCCCCTCAAGGTTATCCTGGTTTGTACCCTGGCAGCTACTGCATTTTACTGCAAGGAATTTACAACGGTTGTATCTTTCCTGAAGATTTAATTCTCTGGAAGGTAAGAGTGAAGAGCTTTTTGGTTTATTTTTTAAAAGCTTTGCTCCTTTCCTCTTCGTCCCACTACTAGTGGGAACGTTGGAGGCCTCAAGGAGGAGAGGATTTGGAGATAATGCCGTAGGTGCGGAATTTGGTTCTGGGGACCCAGGTTTGAGTCCTGGCATTGGCTCAACATTATATGATCCTGGGCAAAATCACTTAATCTCCTTGTGCTTTCAAAAAATGAATGTGTGTTTGTGTAATGTAAAAGATGCTCCTGTAAGGCACTCCAATACCTTTGGGTCATGTTCGCACTATATAAAACAGCAAAAAATATATATTAACATTTTTTGTGAGCGCTCCTATTTCCAGGTACTGCTCAGGACTCGAAGTGGAGCACAACCTAAAAGTGGCAGAAGCAAGAATCCATCCACACATTGACTGTCTCTGTGCAGAAAAACAGGCACACCCCCCCACCTGTGTTTTGGGAGTGTTTTTACTAATCTATCCTAAATTGTGTGTTTTATGTTGAAAATAAAGCACCAATGTAATTTTTTGGGGCTAATGTTCACTTGTAGACTTTTCATTTGAACTTTATAATAAGCACAAGCACTAAACACTCTTACTTTATTTAATATTATTTGCCCTTTACAAAGCGGGCTTTGCAGGAGGGAATGGCCATCAATGATGCAGAGTACCAGCTTCCAGAACTTTTTTGTCAGGTGGTGGTGGTGATGGGGCTCTACGTGTAAAAAGATTTAGATGGGGGGGCTCAGCCGACAAAAGTTTGAAGACCTCTGGTCTAGAGGATGCGGTGCATCATGGGAGCGTGCCCAGTGAAGAAGAAGACGAAGAAAGGACATACGGTGCGGAATGGTGGAGAGCAGGATCGGAAGAGGAGGATTGCTGGCAGGGACGTGGACCAGAGGAAGACACGAGGGCAGGGAGCCGGGAGAAGACAAGAATAGCCGCCAGCGTCAAGGAGGAGGAGGACAGCATAAAGACCGGAGTACGGGAGGAGACAAGGGATGCTATGTTGACACAGAGCTCGAAGAAGACCTGAAGGCAGGAGACGCTCAAGGAGCACAGCGCCAGAGACCTTGGCTTCCCTAGGAAACAAGGAGGCTGGGTCTCCCCTCACCACAGCTCAGGAGGGTCGTGGGGTCATGCAAGTACACGCTGCATGTTCCTTTTCAGTGAAGGTTTTGTGGACACAGTTGGGGGCCAAAAAACAGTGAGCAGATTTATTTCCTACAATAGTCACTCGCACGATTAGGCACTGGTGACGGAACACTAATTCCCTCCCCTTTTATCTGAAATACTACAGCAGTAGACTGAACCCTCTCTGTTTGTTTCCTTTTGGGTTTACCCATCTCGTTGAGGTGCCAGGACCTGGAAGAAGACCTGAGAATATTGGGACTCAGAAGAAGAGGATATAAAGTTTGAGATATTCTTAGTTTGTCCCTCCGCTTGTACACAGAAAAGATCCTGTACTCTGTGAATAATCAAATGAGTATGTGACGAAACATACCCCAAATGAGTATGTGATGCAAACATACTTCAAATAAAACAGGAAAGTACTAAAAGTTTGTCCTTGTCTTGCATAGAGGGAAGGGTGGGGAGACTTAACCCGAGTATTCTGACCACACGGTCCCACCCGCTCTATACAGTATGATTGCCATGGTGGCGGTCGGAAAGTGCTTTATCTAGTGTGGCTTGTTTTACGGCCCAGGAGAAGGACCGCAGCACGAGTCGCAGCACAAAAAAGCCCTTTGTGCACTTCCATGCACCATGTGCCAAGCACCATGTGGTGCCTGGTACACGGTGTATGAATGTATGGGGGGGCCCTACATGTGCCCCCCAGGACACTTAGAAGTGGCCCACTGGGTACGGGGTCCTGTTTGGGGCCCCCAAAGTAATTTTCCATCTGCCTTTCCATGGTGGGCAAATCATCATGAAAAGGCAGTCAGAAAGGGACATCCTAATCCCTACGGTGGTGCCTGCGCAGGCACCGCCTCCATTGAAGGGACAGTATTCCGACTGCGGCTCCGATGGACTCCCTGATCCTGTCAGAGGCTGCAGTCTATTCCCCCGACCGCTGTGGTCCAACCGTTTACATTGTAATTCCGCATTCGGACCAATGGCCTGGATGTCTGTGGGACCGCCAACGATGGCCTGTCGATGGCAGTCCCACCAACATCGTAATGAGGCCCTAAGTTTGACCTCTTCAATGTACAACACATTCTCTACTGTTGTATAGGTTAGAGTGGGAAATATTAAATCTGGCATGTCCAAAACTCAACAGTTTCACCAGTGTTGCTCAGCGGAAATAGTAAATCCGATCTCTTCAAAGTCATACACTTTCTCCACTGTTGCTGGATGGAGATGGAATAGTAAATCTGACAGTTATAAAGTTCAACACTTATTTTACTGTTGCTTAGGTTGAGGTTTGAGTAGTAAATTATTTTCTTTGAATTGTGTGTTTTTATATCTTTTGTTTCCATAAAGTTATAATGGCATGTTTTTTTTTTTCGATGTATATGAAATGGCAACTAGAATTGTAATTATGTATTCTTGTTTTTAAGTTATATACATTAAAAAAAACATTTTTAGGATTATATCTATAGTAGTATTTGTGAGTATTTTTTCTGTATTTTTTAAAGGAATGGTTTAAATATTGTGAGCTTTTTTAATTTATTTTTAAAAATCTTACTGTTATTTAATTTTAAAGCATCGATGAAATGTAACATTTGTTTTTATGTACAAAATGTCTTTTGTGATGTATTTCTTGTGAAATGCTACTTTTAGTTATGTAGTTTTATATTTACTTTTATGATTCAATTATTATTATATATATATATATTTTTTTTTTGTATTGTCTTCTTTATAATTTACATTTCTAAATTTTGATTAGTACATGTTATACATAAATTATTTATTGATTAAATTTAGAATACATTTATTTTTTGTTCACATTTTATTTGAAGTTACATATTTTTTCATTTTGTTGTTATTAAATTAGACTTTCTGTGATTTATATATATATATATATATATATATATATATATATATATATATATAAACACCCTTTTATAGTTAATTATTTTTTTAAGTTAGTTTAATATTAAATAGTTGTAAGTATATAAACTTACCAATATATTTTCAATATTTTTGTCCTTGAAATCCTTGCAGTCAAAATAATTGAACTCTACATAGTAAGCATGTAAAGATATGTTTGTCCTAAGCATTTTTACCGCAACATTTTTGTATTGCTACATTTTTAATTCAATATTATGCCAAAGAAACCCCCAGTGGACCTCCACCCTCATTTTTGGCTCTTTTCCAGTGTATGGTTAATGTCCAGACTCTGCAACTTTACTCTTGCGTATCTAGTTCCACAACATCTCTGCCTTTTGATATTCAAGTGATGTTTTTTTCTTAGAGTGGCTGTTCCATGCATTGATTATCATCACTGTAAAAAAACATTTAGCAATTATACAGGGAACCTCTCTCCTACAGATGTCATACAGTAACCCCAGATTCTAGTATGCTTTCATGCTAAGTATGGAGAGTCACTGTACTTCTCTTAAAAATCTTTATTTAATCATAATTACCTTTTTCTTCTG
Source organism: Lissotriton vulgaris (assembly GCF_964263255.1). NCBI lineage: Eukaryota > Metazoa > Chordata > Amphibia > Caudata > Salamandridae > Lissotriton > Lissotriton vulgaris. The sequence goes on along the minus strand of NC_141700.1, from coordinate 261,851,806 downwards.
CCTGAATATTAATAGTTAGGATGTAATGTTAATGTTAAAGGTGCTTACTAAAGGGCACTGTCACCTCAAAGAGGTTTCCTTGTGCTGAAAGCTTATGACTGGTGAAAAACTCATTTATATACCAAATAAGGATTGTGTTACTTATCCTGCAAGCATTTGTTTGTGGCATGTAGTGCTGTAGATTCACATGCTCTGCATTCTCCTGCCATCTAGTGTTGGGTCCGGAGTTGTGCAGGTTGTTATTCTTTGAAGAAGTGTTTTGAGTCTCGAGACCGATTGATTTATCCGCTTGGTGATACTGCGCATGGGTATCAACTGCTTTGTTAGATTGTTTTCCCGCAGGCAAGTGAGAAAGGAGTGAAAAGCTTGTGTAAAAACAAGGATATCCCATAATTATGTAATGTAACTCGAACGGTCACAGGTACCCTCGGAGGAGGGAGGGTGCATGTTAATCTATAGCACTACAAGCCATGAACAGATGCTTACAGGGTAAGTAACATAATCCATTGATTGGCATGTGTGGCTGTAGATATACATGCTGTGCATAGAATGTAAAACAGTCCCTCCTTTGAAGCGATGGCCACTCTGTGGTAGTTTCAGTAGTTTGAAAAAGGGTCGGTAGCACTGCCTGACCTACATTGACTTGTTGGTGTGCTAAAATATCCATGCTGTAGTGTTTGGAAATGTGTGTAGGGTAGACTATGTAGCTGCCTTATAAATGTCAGCTCTGGGAATATTTACTAAAAAGGTCACAGTATCTCCTTTTATGCGAGTGGAATGTGCTTTGGGAGTATGGGTAAAGGTCTTTTGGCAGTAATGTAACAAGTTTGAATACATTTGACTATATATCTGGCTAGAGTGAGCTAAAGAATGATGATGGATTAAACCCAGTTCAGTTGACTGGGGGTGAGTGCTAGCAATGTTCAACACTCCGTCCATCATCCCCTTTGGTTTTGCTATCTATCTGGCTATGCCTGATTTGGATATATGTTTGCCTTTATGAGGTTGAGAAAAGGCTACAAAGAGTAGCTTTGTTTTCCTGAATGTTTTAGTTCTGACTATGTAGAACATGAGAGCTCTTTTAACATCGAAGGTATGACGAGCTCTTTCTGCCACAGAATCAGGGTTAGGGAAGAACCTGGGAGCTCAATGGATTGATTGAGGTAAAACTGAGAGATTACCTTAGGTAGAAATTTAGGATTAGTACGAAGAACCAGCTTGTCTCTATGTATTTGGAAGAATGGTTCCTCGAAGGTCAAAGCATGGAGCTCACTAACACGTTTGAGTGAGGTAATGGCAACTAAGAATGCCACTTTCCATGAAAGAAATTGAAGGGGGTATGAGTGAAGAGGCTCAAAAGGAGGACACATGAGTCTGGTTAAAACAATGTTATAGTTCCAAGAGGATGCTGGAAGAACCCGAGGAGCAATGACTCTTTTCAGACCTTTCTTAAATGCTTTAATGACTGGGATTTTTAATAGTGAGAGATGCTGCCTATTTTGAAGATAGGCAACCATTACAGCGAGGTGTAACCTAATTGAAGTGTGGGCTAAATTAACCTTTTGTAAATGAAGTAGGTAGCAAATAATGTCTTGTACTGTTGCTTTCATATGATCATTTGCTTAGGCTGACAGTAGCAAACAAAAGTTTCTATTTTGCAGCAAAACATGCTCTAGTTGTGGGTTTGCATGCCTGCTTAAGAATGTTCCTATATTCTGGTGATAAATTAGGATAGCCAAGAGGACCTCAGAATTCAAACTGCTAAATTGAGAGTTTTGACATCTGGGTGTCTGATTTGTCCTTGATTCTGAGTGAGGTCTGGCTTGGTGGGGAGCTTCTCAAATGGAACTACTAAGACATCTCGTAGTATCATGAACCAGGGCTGACGCGCCCAAGTGGGAGCTACTAGGATCATGTGTGAAAACAGAATGACAGGGAGAGGTGGAAAAGCATAGGCAAATATCCCTGACCAACTCAGCCATAGTGCGCTGACCTTGGATAGTGGATGTGGGTACCTGGAGGGGAAGTTTGGGCATTTCATGTTTTCTGTTATGGCCAAAAGGTCTATTTGAGGAAAGCCCCACTTTTGAAAGTAGGGTAAGAGGACTTGTGGGTGGAGTTCCTGCATCCTGCTGAGCAGGTCTGCAAAATTGTTGTCTGCTCCTATCATATATTCCACCTAGAGATGAATATGGTGGTGAAGAGACCGGTTCCATATAATCTGGGACAGTTGAGACAGTTGTGACAGTTGAGAAGACTGTGTCCCCCTGTTTTTGTAATTAATACATGGCTGTCATATTGGCCATCTAGACTAGGACAACCTTGTGGGAGAGGTGAGGAAGGAAAGCCTTTAGTGCTAGGAAGATCGCCTGGAGCTCCAAGTTTTTGATGTGTAGGGATTGATGTTTGACACCTCATCGACCTTGTACTATGAGGTCTTGTAGATGGGCACCCCAATCTTTCTCTGATGCATCTGTAGTGAGAGTGAAGTGAGGAATAGGGTTCAGAAAATGCCGTCCCTGTAACAGGTTGTTGGTTTTCTACCATTGCAGAGAATAGTGAGTGAGGTGGTCTATCAACGTTAGATCTTTGAGATTATCCTCTTATAGAGACCACTGGTGAGCTAGACATTACTGCAAGGGACGCATGTGCAACCTCGCATGGGGAACTATGGCAATTCAAGAGGCCATCATTCCAAAGAGACTCAGGGCGATCTGAATGGTGAGAGTTTTGTTTGGTTAGAACTGTGGTAGAGTTACCTGAAAGTTGTGAACTCAAGCAGGATTGGGATAAGCTAGTCCTAACTGTGTGTTGATAATTGCTCCTTAGTAAGGTTGAACTTGGAGAGGTTGATGGTGAGACTTGGGGACATTTATTGTAAATCTTAGCCTGTGAAGTAGATCCAATGTCAGTTGAGTGTACTGTTAACACTGTAGGTGGGTACTGGCTTTGATGAGCCAATCGCCTGTTTATGGGAATATGCAAATGTTATGTCTTCTCAAATGTGCTGCAACTACTGCCAAGCATTTTGTGAACACTCAAGGTGCTGTGGTCACCGCGAACGGTGGAACTTTGAATTGGTAATGTTGGACAGGTTCTATAGACCCTTTGAGAAGAAAGAAGGGCTTTGACTTCTTGTTTGAGAAGCGTTAGATGATCCTGTGACAACCTGTGAGTGTAAGGGGAGATGTTGGGTAGTGTGGTAATGAGCTCCAGACAATAGCCATGTTGGAAAATGGCTAATATCCATTGGTCTGTGGTGATGGATTCTCAGGCTGGGTGGAAAGATTGCAGTCTGCCCTTGACAGATGTGGATGCAGAGGGTGTTGCTCTGTTTGCGGAGATACCCCTGCCCTTGTTGTTTCCACCTCTGAAGGAACCTCTAAGATAGCTCTTACTGTAGGCAGGCTGGCTTTGTTTTTGTTGACTTTGTTGTGTCAGTGTCCTTTTTTCATTTTGTCAAGGAAAATGTCTACTTGTTGGGAAAAAGGCTCTCTTTGTCAAAAAGCATATGTAGTACTGCCTGCTGGACCTCTGGCTTGAACCCAGAACACCTAAGCCATGCGTACCGTCTAAGAAGCACGCCGGTATTAACACCCCCAGTTGCTGTATCCTCTGCATCTGGTGCAAATTGGATTGAGTTATTAGTAATGGCCTGACCTTCTGTGACAATTTGTTGTCCCCTTATGCGGTGTTCCTCGGGGAGGTACTGCAAAAGTTCATCCATCTCATCCCACTGGGCTCTGCCAAAACAGGCCAGAAGGGTTTGGGAATTGGTAATACACCAATGATTAGCTGCCTGTGCTGAGAATCTCTACCCTGCTGCATCGATTCGCTTACTCTCCTATTTAGGACACAGAGAATCCCCCTTAGCCTGGATGTTAGCTCTCTTATTACGTATTAGTAGCAACTATGGAGTCAGATGGAACTTGACCCCTGATAAAAAGTGGGTCAGAAGAAGCGCCTTGTATTTTTTGTTCATTCATGGGGCAATAAGTCAGGCATGGGCTGGTTATTAAAAAATGCCCTCAGCATGCCTCAGCATGCTGGGATGTTTGGGTACATACTGGGTGTCTCTATGTGTGGAAGAGAGGGTATCAAACAAACAAAAAATCCTGTTCTAAGGACTCTTTGTACAGCCCAACATTGTGGAAAGCAGCTGTCCTAGCAATTACTTGTTGAAAAGAAGTGTCATCTGCTGTAGGGATGGGGCAAGTGGGATACAGATCCAGATTGTTGGGGGTAAGGGGATCAGTGTTGTGTGCAGCTCAGGGGCCAGGATTCCTTAATGGCCCTTGTAACCTCCCATTGTCAGTACCTGGTGACCCTGGAGGTGAAACATCAAGTGGGTCAGGTGGTGGAGATGTAGGAGGGGAAGGAGGGGGTGGTGATGGTGGTGGTGGTAGAGGAGGAGGCTGGTGTGTAGGACTGGTCCATCAGCTTTCTTTTTTGAGGGACAAGGCTGTCTAGTGCCTCTTGGAAGGACAGCTTCCTCTTTGGTGGCAGAGAAGCAAGAATCCATCCGGTACCTTCATGGATCTGAATTTTCCATTGTTGTTCCATTGTTGAATGTTCTTTTTATCAAAGATGAGCTTGACCGGAGACGTGAAAGGCAATGAAGATTTAGAGGCTATCGGCTCCGTAGTTTTTGGGACTGCAGCTTTTGGTGTGGAACCAAGTTTTTTTCTCCGAACTGATGTAGAGATGGTAAGTTGCCAGCTCAATCCCGAAGGTCTTCTCGGTCCGAAGAGGTCGATGCCTCAGGCTTGGCCTGGTATCAGTTTTTGGTTGCCGGGCCTGAGGGCGGGGCGTCCGAAACAATCTTTCAGATTTGACCATGGCCAGAAGGCAGAGGTGGTCGGGCAACCTCTGTATGAGAATGTTTTGAGGCCTGCTTGGGTATTGGAGCAGGCTCAGGGGCCAAATAACTCATGCGCTGACCGGATGGAAGGGTACACATCTTCATAGCGATCTCAAAATCACACTTGTTTGTCCTCCGATGCTGGCTCCACCTGGGCGTGCTGCTCACTGAAAATGTCAGGGGTGTCATCTTCGCTTCTGCAAGACATTTCCAATCAACGTACCCTTCGATCCCAGAGGGTTGTCATTGACTGAAAGGACCTACAAGTGTCGGATTTGACTTCATGATGATCTACCAAAGATTTAAGTTGCACACAAGGTATTGATTGGTGTGCGAATATTTTGCTTGGCAATGTGGGCACAATTTGAAGGGTGTGCATTCCATCAGGAGGACATCTCTGATGAAAATGAGTGCATGTGGGAGTAGGCCAGAGATGGGAAGCACCCCGAAGAGCACAGCGGGTCAAAGCCCGTATTGACGTAATTCGAGAGCAGTGCGGAAGTGAGAAGTTCAATCAAAACAATACAGTTGAAGTCAGTAAAAGAACCAAAGAATCATACCAAACAGAGCCTAAACATAGAGGCATACACGTCCAAACCTGAGAGAAGAGAGAATCAATCTAACAAGGGAGTTGATGCCATTGTGCTGTAACACCAAGAGGAGGAGTCACTCAGTCTTGTGACTCGAAAGACTTACTTGAAGAAAAACAACTTACAAAACTCCAAACCTCAACACTGGATGGCAGGAGTATGCAGAGCATGTGTAACAACAGCCACACATGCCATTGAACATATATTATTTGTTACGTCCTGAAAAGTAGATGAGAGTATATTGTAAATGCTTGAAGAGGAAGACTGTTACAAACAGATTCCAAAGAGAGGGTGCCAAGACAGAAAAGTTATGGCTGCCTACTCCAGCTCGTTTGAAACAACAACAAGAATTTTGGTAGCTGACCAGAAATCAGAATACACTTAAGAAAACTCACAGGGCATACAACCTCCTTCTACTACACAAACCTGTGCATTCTGGTCTTCTGATCAAAATGATGATGCGCAATATCATCTAAATCAGTTGTAGTCAAGAGATAACACCTGATATGGAAAGTGATAGCTCTGCTATTGACAGTTTTTTGTAGTTTCTGGAGTAAAGCCTTGTTATTAAAGGCATCTGCATGAAGGTTTTAACTTGACAAGATGCCACTCTGTGGACCTGCATTCAGATTGGTTGTTAAAACCAAGATATTAAGATCGTAATATCAACCTGCCAGAATATTGTGGACAAAACATCAACTATTACAATACCTAAAGAAATTAAATATATGAATGTGGAGATTTACAATTCTTAACTCTACATCTATGTACGCTTTACGATACATGCATCTTCAAAGTATGCAGATGTGGAGTTAAGGATTATGAATCTATAATTACAAACATATGCTTACTTTCACTCAACAGAGGTATCCAATATAAATGCCACAATAATCTACATATCAATCACTGAAGTGGCGATATTGCCCAAAATCTCAATATAATAAATACAAACATTGAAGGAAAGCATGAGAAAAGAAACTTGATCAGACCTTGAAGCGATCCGTTTTTATGTAATGCAGACGCATTTCTTTTGGATTGGTCTGGGGAAAAAAAGGACACAGCAAGCATTAGATACAAATCATATCTGTCCTATGTGAGAGAACGTAATGCAAAAACAATTCTGTTTCCCAAAAAGTGTATCTTGTGCAGATCCATTTTCTTACCATTAAGTATGGAAATATGCAACATAAATTAATGAAAATATAAAAGTAAATATGGCATGGCAAAAAAGGTAACAGTTGTAAAGATTATCGTAGGCCTTCAAGAAAAAAATGTTACCTATTTTGCTGATCCCTAATTATTTCTCAAACTTTCAACAAATAGGGATGCAAGATTTAAGTCATACAAATCAAATTAAGAAATAGTGTGTGGCATATCTGTCCTCAGTATAAATACTGAAATGATACAAGACAACAAGACAACCTGGAGCTGCTCATATGTTGCAACTAACAAAGTGTGATTATTTACACTGTCTAGAAAGTGTAGGTTCCAATGCATCAACATGGAAGATCAAACATTGAAACACTTGATGTCAGTAGTATCTGTGGAAGGACTAAGTGCTGTTCTTGGATGAACTGTTGAATGGGCATCTCTACACGAAATAATCATTCTTCTTTGCCTTTCACATCAGTCAGCTTGACAACAAGTTTGGCACAAGGCTTCACATGCATATTAGGAATTGTACTCTTATCTGTTAGAGCACCCACCTTTCAGCAGTACAATGGCTGCTTCTCAGAGTTGACAACACATTGTATTACTGACAATTTGTTCGTCTCCACCTTACCCGCATGTTGGTTGTAAGTGCAGAAAATATTCCTTCAGTAAATGTCTGTGGCCATAAATTCAAATATTGCCTTTGTTTGTGATTTATTTGTGTGCAGCTTAACTGAATAAATGCAAAAATCAATTGTAACATTTGTTGGATGCCTGCTTAATGGTTCATCTGCTTATTACTACTTAGATTGAGGCCATTATGAACAGCATCCCTACATGTTTACCATTTGATAACCTGTGTACAGATGTGATGAATAGTCTCACTCTCACCTCTTTCCCTAATCTAACGCAAGAGGACCTAGTACTCTTACTGACATAGGGAAGTCTGGTTCTCCAACTGACATCTGCCCCGCAGATTTTGAAAGCAGTATGTACCCGGTTGCCTGACCGTATATTGTCTTTTCTTAACAAATCTGTCAATATGGGGGTGGTCCTTTGGTCCTTTAAAAAAGCAATGATTGCCCCAATTATAAAGAAAGCTGGTGCTGATCCTAAGGAGATGAAAAACATAAGGCCATTTCACTTTTACCCTTCTTTGCCAAACAACTCGAGGCCCACATAGCGTGTCACCTATGCCTATTCATTGAAGAGTCAGGCTTCTTGGTTTCTGCACAAGCTGGATATCGACCTGCACACTCTACAGAAGCAGTGATTATGTCTATGGTTGATGATATGCGAAAAGAGGTAGATAATGGCAGCGCCCAAGTACTGGTGTTGTTGCATTTGTCTGCTGCCTTTGACATGGTCGACCATGCTGTTTTAGCTGACCGGATCAGGGCTGCGGGCCTAAGAGTTTCTGCTTTGAACTGGCTTCTTTCCTTTCTGAAGGACAGAGTTCAATCAGTTAGGCTACCTTCTTACTCATCTTCAGAGGTGTGGGGTTCCTCAAGGTTCTTCGCTGTTTCCGCACCTTTTTAACATCTATATTTGTCCCCTGATCAATGCCCTTAAACAAGAAGGAATTAACATATTTAATTATGCAGATGATATGCAATTACTATTTATGCTTAGTGATTACCCTTCATCTCACTACATGTTTCAGGAGACGATGCGGTTCATTCGTGAATGGATGAACAGCAATCATTTAAAGCTGAACCCCGATAAAATGGAGACAATGCTTACAAAAAGTAAGGTGAACTATTAGTGTCCTTCGTTTTGGCCTAGCGAGATGGGCTCTCCTCCGTCACCTAAAAAAGCTGTAAAAAGCCTGGGTGTTATAATAGATGCAGAACTTACTTTTAAGCAGTAGCTATGACTTCTGCCTGCTTTTGCCAGCTTCAACGCATAAAAAAGATTACAAAAATCCTTATAAAGGAGGTTTTGATCCAAGTGATTTTAGTGTTAGTTATATCTAGATTAGATTTTGCAAATGCTGTTTACCTGGGTCTCCCTGAACTCCTTCAGCGCAGGCTCCAGCTTATTCAAAACCAGGCTGCCCGGCTGATTTACCCCCTGCCTAAACGTTGTCACATTACACCGGTAATGATGGACCTTCATTAGTTGCTTGTTGCACAGAGATCAATGTTGAAAGCTAGCAGCATGGTTTTTAAGTCTTTGTACTTGAGCAACCCTTCCTTTGTGAAGTCGCAAATTATTGAATATTGTCCAACCAGAGCTTTAAGATCCAGTAACTCGCATCTCCTGACGATTTCGTCCTGGAAAAAACAAATGATCGGAGGGTGCAGGTTTGCCATTATCGCCCCTTGTGTATGGAACAGCTTGGCTTTGGAACTAAGGGCCTTAATGGACCTTGCCACATTTAGGAGACTTTTGAAAACACAGCTTTTTAGACAAGCTTATTGCTACGTGAGGTGGAATTTGACTGGTTACCTAGCGCCAAGAGACCATCTGGTGGATGTAAGCTGTACAAATGGACCAGGGTCAGCGGACTCGATAATTCTCTCGCCTCGGTGCCCACTCTGATCAGCGATCACACTCGGCAACTCTGGGCATTAGCTTGCCTCATCTTCACTAACGGCCCCACCAGACCGCCGGGGATGCCTGGTCTCACCCTGGAGATACCCATTAAGGGACCATCTCTCAGGGAAGCCAGGAAGGGTTTCGCAGCGGTCGAAGCGCCTTGGGACCCTCCGGGTAAGTAGTGCGCTATATAAATGCCTATACATTTACATTTACAGTAATATAACATAACGTAACATAACTACTGGCTACAGAGGTGGTGTGGTGAGAAAAAGAATGATGGATTTAACCCAGATCCTTGTGACAGGGGGGGAATGTTTACATTGTCCAGCATTGCATCCATCAATTGTTTCTTTTGCATATGTTGCGGGAAGGGAATGCCCAGACATGGGTCCCGTGCTCACTATACCACTGGATTCAAGCTAGACTGGCTGATGAAGGGTGATGCCCTGAAATCGGTCCAAGGATGCTTGTTTCTGGTCCAGGGAGGACTTGGCCTTGCAATTCGGGCAGAACTGTTTCCACAAGCAACAGGGTCAAGACTGATTTGCATATGGCTGGGTCCAAACTGGGGTGGTATGGTGAGCAAAAGAATGATGGATTTAACCCAGATCCTTGTGACTGGGGGTGAATGTTTGCATTGTCCAGCATTCCGTCCATCAATTGTTTCTTTTGCATATGTCGCCCTAAGTGGGAAGGTGTGAGAAAGTTCCATATTTTTTGCATTGGTATGCCCCCACTTTTTTCTGAACTGCTGAAGTACTTTGACTGAGTGTGCCCTGGGTTCCTGCCAACCAGGTACCCAGGGCCTGTGTTCCTTCCCTAAAACAGTGTTGAAACCAAAAACCCAATTGGCATCTCTGGCCACCTGTCAGCCCCTAGTAAATGGTGCCCTAGGTACCCAGGGCATGGTGACCAGAGAAGACCCCTGAGGGCTGCAGTACCTATTGTGCCACCCTCAGGGGCCCTGTACCCTGGCACCCACACATTGCCTTTGCAGGCTGAGTGCCCAAGTACAGAACTAAACAAAGAGTCGACATGGCACACATCCCTGTGTGCCATGCCCACAGAATCCACTGCCCTGGCATTCTTCAGTCACCCCTCTAGCTGGGTGCTCTATGCCAGAGGTGTGGGCACAGGTGCAGGAGCCCTGTGCCCCTACAGTACCCAGGATCATTCCTGGGCACTGCAAGTACAGTGTTGCCATTAAGAGTATATGGTGCTGGGAGGTTGTCATTACGAACTCCACAGCACCATAATGGCTACACTGAAGACTGAAAAGTTTGGTACCAAACTTCTCAGCACATTAAACCCACACTGATGCCAGTGTGGGATTTAATGTAAAATGCACCAGAGGCCATCGTAGAGATGCCCCCTGAAGCCTTAACCTACAATCCACGTCTGGGCTGAGTGGCTGCAGAGGCTGCCACATAGCAGACATGTTGCTGGGCCCCTGGGTGGAGAGCCTCCCGCTCTCCTGGGCCTGCAAAAATGCACATCCTGGGCGAGGTGCTAGGTCTCCTCCCCCAGGATGGGCAGGGGGAAGCTTCAAAGGCATGCCGACTCTGTGAGCTTCTCCAGACCATTTGCTGTACCCAGCAACTGGCCCCCACCACTCCTGACCCCCACTCTGGCGGGAAGACTGGCAGGAAAAACTACGTCAGGAATGGGGGTGTGCCAGCCTGTGCCAACCCTACCCCTCATGTGAGGGAGACGAGGTGAAGCACGAACCCGGGCTCCGGCCATCTTGTAGATGGGGGAGCCATTCCCAACCACAGCTCGGCTCCTGCCCCCCTCCCACAGGAGAGGAGCAGGCTAGGGGGTGTACCAACCCAAGGACAGGGACCTATTTGTCCCTGTCCTTGCCCTACCTGTAACGCCCTTAAATTCAGTATTTAGGGGCTCCCTGAACCTTCCTTCCTTAGACCCCGAGAAGAAAAGAAGAAATTATGTCAAGAAGAAGAAGACCCGCCGTGCAGCTGCTAACAACAGGACGACAACAACTGACTTTGCCCCAGCCCTACCGGCCTGTCGATCCTGGAACCTGCTCCTGCCTAATCCCGGTGACTCCTGCGGACAGAAACCTTGGGACACCCAGAGGACCTGCCTGCCATGACCCTCTTAAAGCCTGGGACTCCCATCAGCAGAGGCTCTGCTGCAACAACACCCCTGGTGCCAGCCAGGAAGCTCCGGACCACCCCACTCTGCACCCGCTGAGCCCGGCCCGTGCCAGAGTGATCCAGTACCATGAGGACGTCCCCCCGGCGACTGGGACCCGAAGTCCAGCGCCCAAAGACTCTCCTCGACGACCCCGACGGCGCCTGCAGCCTCAGGACAGAGGACCCCTCCGACCGCGACCAGCAGGGGGTAAGATTTCCCAACCTCAAAAGACACCCCTGCACCCGGCGCCCCACGGCCCCCTGTGCCCAACTCCTGGGTGCCTACCTATCCTCCAAGATCCCAACTTACCCCTCAAAGTGTTGGTCGCTTCAGAAGATCCTCCGTCCCCGAGGCTGCAGCCTTTGTTCCCTTTTCAAGTTCCTCATTGAATAACATTGAGCGCCCGACAGCTCAAAAGCACCCTGCATCCAGCTGCCCGAGTGCCCCTGGTAGTGCAACCTGTACCCTATCCTACTTCCCCATTTGCCCTGAGCAAGTGACCAGGAGCCAGGCTCCCACAGCCGCATGGCCTGCTAGCCAGCAGCCACCAACAGGAGGCCCCTTTCCCTCATTGGATAACATTGGGCCTAACTACCTCTGCACCCGGCCGCCCCTGAGCCGCTGGGGGTGAACCAACTGTACTTACCTGACCCTGGGGGACCCCTGAGTCTATGCCCATAACCCTAACTTCACCAGCCAAGTACTCACCTGGAAACCGATAACTCACTTACCTGCCATTGGAGAACATGGACTTGTTTGACTCGAAAAATCTTCTTAGTCTGAAGTTTTGGAAACTAAAAGTATTCATATAAAATCACCCAAATTCCGAAGTACTCACCTGTGATCAGGGAAGAAGCCAGTACTGTACCTTGTAGCCCAGTACTGAACCGCCAAAGTAATCCTTACCGGGTTTACTAGTAATCTGTATTTTCTCCATAGGAATCCATTGTCTGCTTTTCTATGAAATTTTTTTTGTTTCATTTTGAAAACTTGAAATATTCTTTAAAAATCATACGAAATACTGAAACGCAATTACCTACCTGTTTTAAGTTGAGACCCCAGTGCTGGACTTAGGAGCCCAGTACTGGATTACAAATGTAACAAGATCGTACTTTACCTGCAACCTGAATTTTCTCCCATTGGATAACATTGTCAGAGTTACATTGAAAAGTTTCAAAGTGTGAACTTTTAAAACAGCTTTTAATTCATGAAAATTCACCATAGTAACTAAAACGTTTTTACTAAATTGGTTTCAGTTTAGACCCCAGGACTGAATCTAGGATCTAGTCCTGGAATTACTAAAGTAATCTGTATAGTAATCAACTGTACCTATATGTTGAAACCACATTGAGCTCAATGCTAAAGTGTGTCTAGAATTGTGTTGCCTTCTGCAACCCCTGTATCTATTGTGTTCACAAACTGTATTGCTTCCTGGCAAAGTAAATACATGAAAGTACTCAAATTGAGAAAAGTATATTTTATGTCTATTGGTTCTAAAAATAAAACCACTATATCTTTTGATATAACAACAATTGGCCTGGAGTTCAGTCTTTTGAGTGTGTGAAATCCTTTGCTGACTGAGTGTGTACAACAAATGCTTTACCCTGTCCTCTGGTTCTGCCTTACTGCTCGACCAAGCTACCACTTTTGAGAGTAAGGTCAGTCCTGACTTTAACCTCTGTTATACCTCTGGGGTTTGTGGACTCTATACACACTGTTCCTCATTCTGGTCCAGTATATATAGAGCCACTTTCTCACAGAAGGGTATGCCCAGACATGGGTCCCGTGCTCACTACACCACTGTATTCAAGCTAACCTGGCTGATGAAGGGTGATGCCCTGAAACCGGTCCCAGGATGCTTGTTTCCGTTCCAGGGAGTGCCTGGCTTGGCAGTTCGGGCTAGACTGTTCCCACAAGGAACAGGGTCAAGACTGATTTGTATATGGTTGGGTCCAAACTGGGGTGGTGTGGTGAGCAAAACAATGATGGATTTAACCCGATCCTTGTGACCAGGGGGGAATGTTTGCATTGTCCAGCATTCCGTCCATCAATTGTTTCTTTTGCATATGTTGCCCTAAGTGGGAAGGGTATGCCCAGACATGGGTACCGTGCTCACTACACCACTGGATTCAAGCTAGACTGGCTGATGAAGGGTGATGCCCTGAAACCGGTCCCAGAATGCTTGTTTCTGGTCCGGGGAGGACCTGGCTTGGCAGTTCGGGCTGGACTGTTCCCACAAGAAACAGGGGCAAGACTGATTTGCATATGGCCAGGTCCAAACTCGGTGGTGTGGTGAGCAAAAAAAATATGGATTTAACCCAGATCCTTGTGACTGGGGGTGGATGTTTGCATTGTCCAGCATTCTGTCCATCAATTGTTTCTTTTGCATATGTCGCCCTAAGTGGGAAGGTGTGAGAAAGTTCCATCTTTCTTGCATTGGTATGCCCCCACTTTTTTCTGAACTGCTGAAGTACTTTGACTGTGTGTGCCCTGGGTTCCTGCCAACCAGGTACCCAGGGCCTGTGTTCCTTCCCTAAAACAGTGTTGAAACCAAAAACCCAATTGGCATCTCTGGCCACCTGTCAGCCCCTAGTAAATGGTGCCCTAGGTACCCAGGGCATGGTGACCAGAGAAGACCCCTGAGGGCTGCAGTACCTATTGTGCCACCCTCAGGGAACCTGTACCCTGGCACCCACACATTGCCTTTGCAGGCTGAGTGCCCAAGTACAGAACTAAACAAAGAGTCGACATGGCACACATCCCTGTGTGCCATGCCCACAGAATCCACTGCCCTGGCATACTTCAGTCACCCTTCTAGCTGGGTGCTCTATGCCAGAGGTGTGGGCACAGGTGCAGGAGCCCTGTGTCCCTTCAGTACCCAGGACCATTCCTGGGCACTGTAAGTGCAGTGATGCCATTAAGAGTATATGGTGCTGGGAGGTTATCATTACGAACTCCACGGGGCCCGCTTCGCTGTAAGAAGCCTACGCCAGCAGAGCAGCCTTTTTTCTTGTGGGGAGTGACGCTGAGGGCAGCAAGAGACCGCCAAAACCTGCGGGGCACTATGGCAGTATCGCACGAGACTCCGAAGACCAGGAGTCCGTGCTGCTGTTCACCTGCGCAGAGCTCCGCCCCAAACACACCGGCCCTCATAACCCCTCGCCGGACCCGCTGGCGCGGGTCCCGCTTCGTTGTTAGAAGCCTACGCCAGCAGAGCAGCCTTTTTTCTTGTGGGGAGTGACGCTGAGGGCAGCAAGAGGCCGCCAACACCTGCGGGGGCACTTTGGTAGTATCGCATGGGACTCCGAGGACCAGGGTTCCGTGTGGCTGTTCACCTGCGCAGAGCTCCGCCCCAAACACACCGGCCCTCATAACCCCTCGCCGGACCCGCTGGCGCGGGTCCCGCTTCGCTGTTAGAAGTCTATGCCAGCAGAGCCATTTTTCTTGTGGGGAGTGACGCTGAGGGCAGCAAGAGGCCGCCAACACCTGCGGGGGAACTTTGGCAGTATCGCACAGGACTCCGAGGACCAGGAGTCCGTGCGGCTGTTCACCTGCGCAGAGCTCCGCCCCAAACACACCGGCCCTCAAAACCCCGCGCCAGACCCGCTGGCGCGGGTCCCGCTTCGCTGTTAGTAGCCTACGCCAGCAGAGCAGCCTCTTTTCTTGTGGGAAGTGACGCTGAGGGCAGCAAGAGGCTGCCAACACCTGCGGGGGCACTTTGGCAGTATCGCACGGGACTCCGAGGACCAGGAGTCCGTGCGGCTGTTCACCCTCGCAGAGCTCCGCCCCAAACATATCGGCTATTATAATTGCAACCGGGCCACACAGCGCGGGACGCAGCGCAGGACGAAGCCCGGACAAAGGGCGGACAGTTGTGACAGTCCAGGACAGGACGTGACTGGGCTGGGCCAGGGACCCTGATTTACATATGCTGTTGGGCTTCTGTGACCCTTATACAGTGAGACCAGAAATCATGTAATCTTGTATACACATACTGTGTTTATTTTAAAAACCTAGTGCCAATTATAGGCGGTTCGTTTTATTCTGTGCAATTCTGAAAGGCTTTAGTTCGGTTCTTTTAATTATTATTGTTAAGTATGTCTAAACAAAAGGCTCCCCTGGTGCCTAACACTTTGGATAACTATCTAGTGAAGGTTGTGAGTAAAATTAACAGTGAGAGGCGGCAGTCGCTAGGGATAAGTTGTTCCTCTACACCACCTACTGCGCAACTTTAGCAGTTCTACTGGCGCAGGATGATAGTAGTGGTATCAATAATTTTGACATCTCTGTTAGTGATATGCCTGAGCAAAATATTACCCCCATAGTTGACCTAGAAAAGTCCTGAGACACTACAACACAGCACCCACCGACACCTGTGCCTAGAGCAGTCAGAGCGTGTAAGAAAGTTCAGACCAAACTTGGGGGGGTCACGTTCTGTTAGAAAAAGAGTAGTTTCCCCACTCAAAAACCCAGATAAGGATGATGACATCACGATGAAAGGTGAAACTGTTAAATTGGAGGCCGAACAAATTAAAAACTTAGTAGGTATGATTGACTTGAAGATTAAGGGCATTATTAAACCTCTTGTTGCTAAAATTGATCAGCTTACCGCAGAGGTTAATTGACTAGGAGGACTCCTTAATAAGTCAGTGGAGGAAGTGGGCAGCTCATCAGCCCTAGTAACAAGTAACTGTGATACCCAGGATGTTTCCCCTGGGAGAGGGGTAGGTGGCAGTGAGAATGTTGTACGGAACCCCCCACCCACCCAGCCCCCAGCCGGCAACGATAGCCAGGCTGTAATAACAGACGAAATGAAGGAGGGCTGGACTGAGGTGAGACGAAGACGCGCCACTAACCTCCCTCCCGATTGCGCACCATACGTGGTATGTTCCCCCGTCCGAGAAAGAGAATTACCAGGAAACACACGATTCTTTAAAAAATAAAACGGTGTCCTGGTTGCATAGACATTATGGTTTTCCAATTGCATTCTCGGACCAAATTTTGACCACCAGAAGGGTTAATTGGATAGGGAGCTCTAGGAAAAGTTCTAGGGGAGATTGTGTTATTGTAAATTTTAAACACCCTCAACATTCTGCCACTGTACTTTTAAGAGCTGCCTCCTTACCGGTCACTGATAATAATGTATATGCCCGCTCGTTAGGTTTCTTTTATAGCCACCTTAATATTACCACCCAAGGGAGTAGAGGAAGTAGACCCTGTACGGTTACCCATAGGCCATACCCTGACATCACAATGCAAAACCGATTCCAGGCCCTAAATTCTCTGGATACGAATGACTGACTTGCACAGGCAGGACAGCCTCAACCCCAGGAGACTATTAGCCCCTATGGGGTTGTTTGTAAAGATATTATTGCGGCCCCAGAGTTAACCATTATAATTGAGCCACGCCGGGTGGAGGTCATAAGAGTTCCATCTGAATGTGGGGACACGTGTAGGACAAACCAGAATGAGAGGGGGGGTCGAAATAATGGGCTGATGTCAGATAGTGATTGTGCAATAGGTAAAGGCACTACATTTGTCTGTTGGAATGTGGCAGGATTGAAATTGAAGGAGAGGGATCCGGGATGGCTAAATTTTATTAATGCTCATGATGTCCTATGTTTTCAGGAAACATGGCGTAAGGATGATGTCAACTATGAGGGATTTGTCTCTTATAACTTACCAGCAGTGGGTGTGGGATCAGGTAGAGCCAAAGGGGGCATACTCACACTTGTATCGATCTTTCGCCCAATTGTGTTTAAAAAGTATATACCTGTGGGCGACCTTGTGCAGATCCTCTGGCTTATTGAGGGCAAAGACCGTAATATCCCATTGACTAACTATTACAACAATATTTTTGATGGCACCAGGGCTAAAGTAGTAACAGATTTGGCTGGTGCCATTGAAAATTTATGTTTGAAAGTGAATGTTGTATTTGATTTTATATGGGTAGGGGATTTTAATACCACTCTATGCGATTTGTCATCACAGAGGGTTTGTGGGGTCACTAATAATGCTGGGTGGAATGTTTTGCATTTCAGGCACAACAGCTATGGGGAAGCATTGCATATGCTCATGGGTTGCCATGATTTGGAAATAGTGGAGTGTTGTAAAGATGCTAATGTTTTACCAATTCCCACTTTTAAAAACTGGCACACTAGTTCTACAATTGATCATGTGATTGTGTCCTCAAATATTATTTCTTGCTGTGCTCCGCCTAGAATTGAGGTAACTACATTAAGCAACCATAATTGTATTATTCTGGAGACTATTTTTTGGGCCGGAAGTTCAACTGATGTAGGAATCACAATCTCAAATGTGGAACCACATAGGACCAACGGTGTAAGGCTAAGATGGGCAGGAGAAAAGGCCCACAAATTAATTAGTTCTATAATTAAGGAGAGTCTGTTGGAAATTGTTTTTATTTTAGAAAATAGATTTGACCTTGTAAATGTTTTATTACTTTTTAAAGAAATTAATATTGCTATTGATGCAAAGTTCACCGGACGTAACAGCGGGCAACGTAGTAACGGACCGGGCTGGTTCGACCATCATTGTACTGCTGCATTAACTGACCTTAAGCAGGCATTAGCAGTAAAGCCTCGGGACAAAAATCTAATAATTAATTTGAGAACGGAATACAAATGTGTGCTCAAACAGAGGAAGCGCGAACTGCAGCAACAGGCTTGGGATCCCCTTAACCAAGCAGAGGAGTTATCAAATTGTACCTTATTTTGGGCCGCGGTTAACTCTTGCTTTCTTAAGGATGAAAAAATACCCGAGCTAACTTCAAATGTCCCGAGTGAGGGGTGGATAACCTATTTTTTTAATATTTTTGACTCTAATAAAGTTACAGATGCCTGCTTTAAGAGGTGGCCTGTTCTGCCGCTGGATATTTCTGTTAGTGAGGTTGAGTGCGGCATACGCGCTAGTAAAGGAGGGAAAGCCCAGGGCCCGGATGGGGTCCCTATAGATGTTTAAAAAGCTGCACGAGAGGTCTGGGGACCTCTTTTGACTACCGTTTTTAATGCAGCTGTGAGTACTGAGGCCCCTTCAACTTGGGGAGAATCGATTATAGTACCAATTTATAAAAAGGGAAGCAGGTCTGATGAAAAAAATTATCACCCGATCTCTCTCCTTGACTCATCAGTCAAGGTCATGAGTAGGGTTATGCTTGTGAGATTAGAGGAATGGGTGGAGCAGGATGGCATACTGGCTGACAGCCAGTTTGGATTTAGGAAGGGTCGGGGTACGATCGATCAGTGCATCAATCTTGATCTACTGATCGGGAAATACACTGAAGCAAAACCTGGCTCCTTGTACCTCTGCTTTGCAGACCTGAGCAGTGCATTCAATATGGTAGATCATTCTCTTTTGTGGCCAACCTTGTTGAAGTTAGGAGCACCAGAAGGCATAATCTTTTTCCTCGCAAGGTTGTACGAGAAATTGAAAACTAGTGTGCGCTTTGGGACTAGAGGAGAATGTACTCCAAAATTTCGTGTTAAAAGAGGCATTAGTCAGGGCTGTGTTTTGGCCCCCCTCCTATTTATTTTATTTATTGATGGAGTTGATGCTATTCTAAAAAAAGTTAATGCAGATGCCCCCCAGATCAAAGGTGTTCCAGTACCGGTGCTATTATACGCCGATGATGCTGTTTTACTCTCTAGAACCCCAGTGGGTCTACAGCGGTTAATGGATAGTTTTTCTTCCTTTATTAAAGATAGAAAATTAGTAATTAATAAAGGGAAACACATACAATGTCCTGTGGGGCCAAAGCAAAATTTTTAAACACGTTTTTTATAGATAGAGAAAAGGTGCAACAGGTGGATACATTTTGTTATCTAGGTATTACCTTCTCTAATGACAGGAAATGGACCAATGAATTTAACAATATCCGGAATAAAATGGCAAAGAATGCCATGGTATTTACAGGTTTGCTGCACAGGTAGGGGACCGTCGCACCAGGGATATGCTTAAGATTTACCAGGCTAGATGTGTTACTATAGCACTGTATGGAGCTGGAGTATGGGGCCACAGCTGTGTTCATAAGTTACAGTTGGAGGAAAACTTATTTGTAAAGAAACTCCTATTTTTGCCCACCTCAGCTTCAACCGAATTAAGTCACCGTGAACTAGCTATTGATTATTTAACTGACCTGTTATCCCTTAGGCCAATGATGATCTGGCGGTCTATTTGGCTTAAGGATGAGAAGTCCTTTATAGATCTATTATTGAGGACTGTTTACGGTTGGATAAATATCGAGAGATACCCTGGGTTAAATATGTTGTTACTTGTTTTTCAGACATTTTTAACTTGAACATTTTAAATGACCCCAGCGCAGCAGCAATGATTCCTAAGTCGGAAATGAAAAGTATATTCCTGACATATGCGGGGAGGAAGCAGGCAATTGCAACCGGATCAATGTCCACTGTCATTTTTTATAATAAGTATAATATAACTGAAGGTTTTCCTTCTTACTTAACTATGGTGACTAGGCACTCACATAAATTTGTGCTAACCAGACTTAGATATGGGATGGCACATTATTTAGTAGCCCACCCAAATATTAAGAAACATCCGACTGGGCCATGTAGGTGTGATGAGGTATCCACCCAGAGCACTGTGCACTTTCTAATGTTTTGCAAACTGTACACTAAATTGCCTTTTTGAAACCCATGTTTGTTAAATATGGCATACATACAGTTAAGCAAGCTAGGATTCTAATTTTTAACTTGCAATCGAAAGATATCTGTTTTTATATTGCAACATTTTTAAATCAGTGCATCAATTCTAGGAAAAGTATGTGTTTTAATGAACTTTGACTATTAACACTAGATGTTTTATACCATATGTAACTTTTATATGTGTTCTCTTACGAATTATGATTATCATCACTAATTGTAAACCTTAGATGGAACATTTTAATAGGTACTGTTATATTTTGTTTGTGCTTTTATGGTCATCTATATGCACCGAATAAAGCTTCATGAATTGAATTGAACTCAAGTCCTTGTGACTGGGGGTGAATGTTTGCATTGCCCAGCATTCTGTCCATCAATTGTTTCTTTTGCATGTTTTCCTAAGTGGGAAGGGTATGCCCAGATGTGGGTCCCGTGCTCACTACCCCACTGGATTCAAGTTAGCCTCGCTGATGAAGCATGATGCCCTGATACCAGTCCCAGAATGCTTGTTTCCGGTCCAGGAAGGACCTGGCTTGGCAGTTTGAGCTGGACTGTTCCCACAAGAAACAGGGTCTAGACTTATTTGCATATGGCTGGGTCCAAACTGGGGTGGTGTGGTGAGCAAATAAATGATGGATTTAACCCAAATCCTTGTGACTAGGGGTGAATGTTTGCATTGTCCAGCATTCTGTCCATCAATTGTTTCATTTGCATATGTCGCCTTGGCAGTTCAGACTGGACAGTTCCCACAAGAAAGAGGATCAAGACTGATTTGCATATGGCTGGGTCCAAACTGGGGTGGTGTGATGAGCAAAAGAATAATGGATCTAACCCAGATCCTTGTGAGTAGGGGGTGAATGTTTGCATTGCCCAGCATTCCATCCATCAATTGTTTCTTTTGCAGAGGTGAAGAAGGGAGGCACAATGACTTAGGAGGCCTGGTACTGGGATGAGAACCATGAACTAGGCCAAGAGAACAGTACTGGCAAGTCACAGACTACATCTTTGGGTCAGTTTACAACCATATCCAGATGTCACAGATTACACCATATGATGAAGATGACTAAAGTGAAGGGGACAATTTGCTACCCTTACTAACTCAGTTTGTGGCAGACTATCTGGAGCGTCAGTATTTCAGCAGCTTGGACACCTCTTCAGAAATGGAATGCACTTCCGGACTGCTACGTAAGTTGCAGCCTCTTTAAATGCAGTCTCCTGGAATGTGGGGGAAGTGGTGGAGCTACCCCTTCCGACAGTAGAGACAAAGTCGTACATTACCATTGAAATATTGGAACCTACTTTCACTGCATTTGAACTGCTGTTTCTCTATACTGATGCCCTTATGGAGCCAAACAAGATGGCTTGGAATAAACCAAGATCTGCTCCATCTGACAAAGTTATTGCCTTCTGAAAGAAGCCAGCTCCTGTAGATCCTGATTTTTTTGTCCACACAAGCTTCACTAGAAGGTTTTGTGGTCACAGCTTCGTTTTGCTCCTAGCAAAGTCCAGTAGAATTCCCCACTGTGGCTCCAGATACGGATACGAAGAAGCTGAAGACCCTGGGTAAGATTGTGTTTTTGGCTGAGAGCCTGGCTATTAACTCAATGATCACAGCATACCTACAAGCCAAATGCCTTGTGGGAAATGGCAAACATTGTACTGCCGAGCCTACCTGACCACATGAAAGACAACTTTGAACTTTGTGGTGGTAAGGGTTGATCAGGATACTTCCAGACAAATTCTCAGGGCAGACCTTGACATGATGGATTTGGTGGGCCAGGGCCAAGGGCTCAGGGCTCCTAGGTAACTCTACTTACACATGCCTGGCTGCAATCCACTGATCTTTCAGGTGATGTGCAAGCTAGCCTGATACACATGGTGTTCAACAGCTCTTGCCTATTTGGTGATAAAATAGACATGGCTCTTGGCAGGTTCACGGCAGGCAGAACAACTGTCTGATCTCTCGACCTAGAGTCTCTGGCCAGAGACTTTCACATGCAATATAGGAAAACTCAGGGCTACTCAAAAGAGCTGCTTTTTTGTCAGCACCAGCCTTCCTAGTCCATCCAACCAATCAATCAATTTGAAAGCAGTACAGAGACCAGCCCAAAGGCAAAGAGAACTAGCAACCCTCCTCCTCCTGATTCTGTCCCTCACCATCCCAGAAAACTGCTTTAGTTCCCACTTAAAGAAACGTGTGCAGCCTGTGGGAGGAAGGGCATCATCCTTTCTGCAGTCCTAGAAGAGCGTGACGATGGACCAGTGAGTTCTACACATTACAAAGGGAGAACCTTCCTTTAAAATAAACTTGTGCCCCAGATCTCTCTGCCTCAGTCCCTTCAGGAGGTGGTGGCACTTTTACGAAAGGAAAGGTGGAGTTTGTCCAGAAGCAGGATATTGGGCAGGGGTACTAGTCGCTGTACTTTCTGGTTTCCAAAAAGGATGGTGGTCTGTGTCCGATCCGGGCACTCAGGATCTTTCATTTTTACCAATGCAAAGAGAGCTTCAAAATGTTGTCTCTGGCTCAGGTGCTTTCGGCACTGGAAGTAGAAGACTGGATGGTATCCCTCGACTTGAAGAATGCCCACTTCCACATACCGATCCTGGAGCTACACAGGAGACACCTGCAGTCATAGTTCCAGTCATGATGGTTCTTAACCTGCTAGGTCTACTTGGTTTGTGCAACCTACTGGTTGCTTATGCATGCTGGCACACGAAGGCTCTCGTGTTGTTTCTCGAGCTGTCGTAGTTCCAACACGGGCAATCCGAAGGACATCATCAGGATTTCCCAAGACGTTTAGTCGGATCTTATCTGGTGTTCGGTAGAGGAGCACATGACACAAGGGAAGACTTTTTACCCACCAACAACAATGGCTACCATTGTGATGGATGCTGCTACCTTCGGTTGGGAGGTGCACCTGACAGAATCAAGAGATCAGATGCCCCTTTGGTCTCCAGATGAGCAAATGCTGCATATCTATTTGCTCAAGCTGAGGGCAATTCTCCTGGCCCAGAAAGCCTTCCGGCCCATGTTTTACAGCCAATTGGCCCAGATTGGCAGACAACACTACTGCAATATGTATGTAAACCAGCAGGGAGATACAAGATCTCATCTGCTCTATTGTGAAGCTCTGAGACCCTGGACATGAGTGAAAATGCATGGGTGCATAGAACCTGGCTGGTGGCCAACAATCTGTTAAATTTGAATGACAGTCTAAGTCAGCATTAACTTGTAGCGTATGAGAGGGGTCTCCATCAAAAGGTAATCAGGACATCTTGACATGCTTAGTGATGTGCTCCTCAAGTGGATGTTTTCACCATACACTCCAACGTTTTGTGCCCTCCAGATTCCTCTGCATAGAACCTCGGGGATGAGAGCTGGTTGACATGGAATGTTTTGCTTCACTAGGCATTTCCCCTAACCCTTGATTCCTCGATTGTTGAGAAAGATGCACTAGGAAAGGGCAATAGTCATTCTGATTGCTCAAGGCTGGCCAAGGAGAATATGGGATGCAGACTTTCTGATACTCTCCCTGTGTCTCCTATTCAAGCTGCCTCTTAAAATAGACCTCCTCTCCCAGATAGAGGGCAAGTCCTGCATCCCAACTTCTAGAGCCTCCACCTTCATGATAGGAGATTGAGCGGGGACACCTGAGTTCCTTTCACTATGCCAGAAGTAGTTTGCCTGATCCTGTCAGCTTGTCACTTCTCCACAAAATAGGTTTGTGCGGAAAGGCAGAACTGATTTGTTGCTTGGTTTGCAAACAACAGTGTAGATCCTTTGAAGGCACATATTTTTAATGTGTTGTATTTTCATTGTTATTGGCCCAGCAAGAAATGTGGTGTGTACAGTTATTATTGCTGCCAAGTCAAAACTGATTTGCATATGGCTGCGTCCAAAATGAGGTATCATGGTGGGCAAAAGAACAATGGATTGGAATGCTACCCAAGTGATTGCTAGTGGTTGGACTTATTGCAAGCATTCCTCACATCACCTTTTGTGTGTTTGATGTAATGCCCCAAGTGGCAAGAGTATGCCCAGACATGGGTTCTGTGCTCACTGCGCCACTGGTACCAAGCTACTTCGACTGACAAGCCCCAATCACAGTTAAACCAATCTTGGATTGCTTGTGTTCTGGTTCAGGGAGGACCTGGCGTGGCAGGTCAGGCTGGATTGTGACTATCGGTGCAGGGTCAAAACTCATTTTGATATTGCTGGGTCCAAACTTAGGTGTTATGGTGGGCAAAAGATCGATGGGTTGGAATGCAGCACTGAGGAATTGCCAGTAGATAAGACTTATTGCAAGCAGTCCTCCTATTACCTTTTGTGTGTCTGATTTAATGAACTATTTGGCAAGGGTATGTCCAGATGTGTGTCCTGTGCTCACTGTGTCACTGGAACCCCGCTACACCTAACTGACAAGCCCCAATCAGGATGAAGCCGAACTTAGGTTGCTTGTATTCTGGTTCAGGGAGGACCTAACCTGGCAGTTCAGGCTGGACTGTCTCGATTGGAGTAGGGTTAAGACTGATTTGCATATGGCTGGGTCCAAACTGAGGTGGCATGATGGGCAAAAGAACGATGGGTTGGAATACTATGGAGCGATTGCCAGTGGTTAGACTTATTGCACACATTCTTCCTATCACCTTTTGTGTGTCTAATGCAGCCTTTTCACAATCATTTGTTTACCATCATTACATTTAACTTCCCTGTTGTTGTAAGATTTCTGGAGGGGTGATCTCAATTGTTTCCCACTTTTCATTTCATTAGAACACAATGGGACTAGAATTTGAGCCTGATGTTTCTGATGGGGGCTCCTTTTAAACTTTTAGACAGCTGACACTTGCGGATTTTGACTTCGAACACTGTGTTTTTGGTGCCCATCTTGCTGGCCTCAGTTAGCTGCAAGCGCTGTGTATTTGTCAGCACTTAACTTGCTTTAACCCCGACAAGCCTGGTGCTTAGGGCTAAAACAGCTTTCGTATCAAATGTTGTGACCCCATTTAATATGGGGTAGTCCATGACAATTCCTACATTTTTCTTCTGACCCCTTCACACCAAACAGGAGGAAAGACTTTATTGGCTGGACCTCGTAGGGGTATCAGAGTTCATATCAACTGGACAGAGATGTTCAGATCTGACCATAGCTCTTTGTCCAATATGTGAGCAATAAGAAGGGCAAGGCAGTACAGAAAAGACTCCGTTAACATGTATCATCCTCTGCTTTAAGATCTGTTATGCATTGCTAAAAATGATTCTTTACAAACAAGAGCAACCCAAATATTTGTGCAAAACTAAGTAATTAATGTATGCGGAAGAATATCGATTTGCACAAAATTAATTTATAATTTAGATATGGGTATGAGATTTAAACTGTACATGAGTTTGTACAAACCAGTGTTCTTCTGCATATATTATTAAAAAGAAGCAACAAGGAACAATCTGAGCTCATTCTATTAGGGAGAAGGCATCCAAATCAGTGATGTCCAGAGGAGTGGACTTAGCAGACACATGTTGCATAGTGAAATGGGTTTGCCTTCAAACATTTGCAAAGCATTATTACTTGGATTCAGAAATGAGAAGGAATGGCAGTTTTACTCGTTCAGTGCTTCAAAATTTCCCAATCTGATCATTTCTTCAGACTTATCACATGGGAGGGGGTACTTATGTGGTATCTATTCACAAGGTGAGGAATTTTCAGCTAGAAGCATCCAGTTGTAAAAAAAACATACTTACCTTCAGTAAAGATCTTTCAGGTGAATCATTTACCTGTAGATTCCCCCCTCTCCTGCCAACCTCCCGGTTCTGAAGGATGATCATAGGCATATGATCAATAATACGATTCTAATTGAGTTCTGTTGCACTGCATATTCAGTGTCAAATTAAGTTGATCTTGTCTTTACCACTAAAGGCTTGGAAAAAATGGATGGCACAGACACCAGGTCACTAGAGGGCGCTATATAGATCCAATGATGTCACATCTGTACTGTAATTGACATCAAGATGGAGCTGAAGCCATCTACTGCTGTTTTATATGTAGAAGAGAACATTCAAGTAGGTTGTGTAGGAAGACTGCCAAATAGAAGTTATACATAAACAGAACTACTCATTAAAAAACCTTCTAAAGACTGCATCTTACTCCCTATGGGATGGTTTACCCTACTTAAGAGTAAGGTATGTACCATATATTTGAGATTAGAGGAAGCTCACATCCATAGAAATGTGGAGAAATTCTCAGACCACTGGCCAAGCAAAGGGATGCATATTATCTTAAACTGGTGTTACTACAGAGTATATGTGTAAGGCTAAAGTCTATTAAGAATTCAAGGTTTGTTTAATCAAGGCTACATAGGAAACATAATCATAAAGCTTTAGCATAGCTGAATCAATGCCACAAACTTTTTTACATATAAAAATATATGCCAATGATGTTTCATGAAATTTTGAAAAGAAGAAAGATTCACAAAAGGATTGCAACAGCTGAGGTATTGCTCACTTACGATAATATCACCGCCGCGCACAAACTGAAGACGTATCTGGAAGACAGTGATGTCCAAAAGATAAATAAGGTCACACAGGTAGTCCATTATGAGCCAATAGTGGATATTTGTTGGGGTCTGGTACGGAAAGGCCCAGCGCACTGGGATCAGCCAGCAGTTCCAGTTCCAGGCAAGGACCACGAAGAACAGCCAGAGGACATACATCAAATCTAATGGAGGAAAGAGAGTAGAGTGGAGAATGGGAGAGGGTAAAATAATATCAGAATAGAGAAGAAATGCCAGAGATAAATAAGGAAAATGGATTAAAAGATTAGGATAAATGGCGTGCCCTTGGAAAAGTTGAGAGTAGTATAGGATGGGTGATGATTGTAGGAGATCAAAGGGGTACACCTTGGGTGTCCATCGAAGCTCCAGGAGGGCCGGGTACATGGCATATTTTCAAGGTAACTACTGTATAAGTGCATTCATTTCTTTCAGATTAATAGTATGCATATTTATTTTATGTGGAAATACTGAAACCCTGGCTTGTATTCACTGCCCTGAATTGTAGACCAATTTGTTGGAGAAAGAAGAAAGTGGACTGTGAGAAAGCAGATTAAAGTGGAGAATATGAAAAGACACAGTGGAACAGTCATTCACCAACATGCAGACAACACTCACAATCTCCAAATAGCATGAGCAGACTGAAGGCCAGCCTAAAAAATCTGTGAAACTACATGCCCTCGTTATCTCTCAAACTAATTTCCTCCAATACTATTGGCCTACTTAGGATGTCGGTCGGAGTTCCTCTGACCAACATCCCTGCGCTTTCGAGACTGACCGACCGACCGACCGACCGACCGACCTTAGATCGGGTGGTCAGAAACCACAATTACAATACAACCACACATGGTGCAGTCGCAAACTCACATTTCCCTATGGGAGCTCATGTGGCAGTCGGAAACTGGCTGCAGCACAAGATCCCATAGAGAAATGGGAGTTTCTGTAAATCCCTGCACAGTGTGGCAGCCACCTCACGGTGCCTGCCACACAGTGCAGGGATTTACAGCAGGGCACCATAGGTGTCCCCTCAGCCCCCAATGGGAGGCACGGATAAAAGGGGGCCCCTGCTAGAGGACCCCAAAGTCGCTTTCCACATGGCTTTCCATGTCGGAAAGCCCTACACGGAAAGCCTGTCGGAAACCAATATCATAATCCGGACGGCCGAAACGTCATCCGCATGAGATTATGGTGGCGGTTCCAACTAGCTGATGGGCTCCTTGTTCCTGCCGGGAATCATAGTGTGAACAATAGAGATTTTCCTCTATGTCCTCTACAAAATCCAGGACATACTTCACATTTAGCTTTATTGGGCTATATGCAGTTTGCGAAATGTAGTCACTTGCCTCCTGTTCCTGATCAGAATGTAAAATCTGAACTGATGGCAATGTTGATATCTTCAAAGGTGAAAGTAGAGGCCTCAAAAATATATCCTTGGATGGTGTCATCATTGACGGTACTCTTGTTGATGGAACCGGCGGCATCAACAGCATAGTCTGTACCATAGTGTAGAATGAGTACCATAGATGGCATTGTCAATGACAGAAAACCGCCATCGCTGGAGCAGACTCCATTGTCAGGGGGATTGGCGTCGTCGGAGTCAGCGTCAGATTTGCTGTTGACGGAGTTGTCGCCGTTGACGCTGCTGGTATCATTACTAATGGTCTCGTAGACAACTAAGTCATTGTCGACGGTATCATCATCAACGACAAAGGTTTGGAATTTGAAGATTTTGACGTCTTCTTAAGGGGTTGATCCGGAATCTTTCCCTGAAGAGGGGACATCTCTTTTAGAAGACGGGAACTTCTGTTTAGCCATCAGTTACAATGCCAACCTCCTCTCTCTGTCCTTAAGAGACTTAGTTGAACAGTGTCTACACAAGGCACATTTGGATGTGTTATGATTTGGATGAAGGAAATAAATACACTTAAAATAAGGGTCATCAATGTAAAGCTTTTTTGTGACCACAGGTTGTACACAATTTGAAAATAGATTGCTTGTCTCTATCAGCTATGGTGACAATTGGGGAGAGTTGTCTAGCAAGTGAGAGCTCACTGGCCCAGAATTTAATACAATTTCTCCTAAAAAGCTCACAGTACTTTAGTGTTTAAGATATGGCTGGTTCAAATCCAGGACAGCTCAAGAAAAATGTAAGGTTCAAGGAAAGGTTAGAGCAGAGCTCAATCAAAGGACTCCCTCACACACCATGTGCTGTAGAAATCCAAGCTACTGTAGCTTCTAGGTGGAGTTGGAGGGCTTAAGCTTCCGCCTCATTGGTTGAAGTTTGAAATTTTTCATATGAGGTAGACGTGCTACTAAATATACAATGTTGTTTCATGCCTATGGCCATTTTACACGGTATACTGTATGCTTTATATTTTACACTGTATACTGCTATTTTAATGTATTGGGGATTTCCAGCCTGACGGCGGGGAAGGATTCAAGCATGTTTATATATAAAATCCTATGTTGGAGGAGGAAAAGTTACTCACCTTTAATCCTAGTTCTCTTCCAGAGGAATCCACATCAAAGTCATAAGCACTGAATAGTCCCGCCCACGTGCAGGGATCCCAGAGCACTTCAAAACATTATATATATATATATATATATATATATATATATATATATATATATATATATATATATATATATATATATATATATATATATATATATATATATATATATATATATCTATATATCTATATATATATATATATATATAAGACTTTTTACAGTCCAGTACATGAATGTTTGCAGCCTACGAAACGAGGCTACAAATAGCAACATTTTATTTTAATTTTGAAAAGGGGCCAAATACATAAAAATGTGTCACTAATACTAAAGTGGCCATAGAAAATCTTCCCCAAATGTCTTTTTAAAAGGAAAAGGAAAGGGAATGTGTGACATTGTTAGCAAATAGGCAAAGGATAGCAGAGAAAAACTGGCACAGTGTCTTTAAAGAGCCTCACAACACACCCATCTTGTCTTTCAAGTGACAGTTAGGTCTTGTTATTTTTACAAAAATTGGAAGTTCTTGGGTGAGGGCTTGATGAAAACTATCTCATTTTTTGTCCAGGGAGGTGGGAGGGTTGCGTATGACTTTGATGTGGATTCCTCTGGAAGAGAACTAGGATTAAAGGTGAGTAAATTTTCCTTCTCTTCCAGGGGACCCTAATCAATAGTCATAAACACTGAACAGAAGAGCAAACCCATTCCATAAAGAAAAATCAGACAAGCAATAGAGAACAGCTCCAGCGAATCACCTAAAAAGGTTCCTCAAAGAAGCATGCCCTACTTGAGTATCCGTTCTGGAATCTGAATAAAGATAACTGTGTCTAGTGAAAGTATGAACAGATCTCCAAGTAGCCGCTTTACAGATTTCTGAAATGGAACTATTTCCAAGAAGGGCTGTAGCAGCTTTTCTCCCTGTGGAATGCACTTTAGGGCTACCAGGTAGAGACTGTTTACTCCTTTCATGCCAGCTAGTCAAACAGGAGCCTATCCATCTAGAAATTGACTGCTTTGTTGAGGGTAAGCCTGTTCTTACTGGACCATAAAATATGGTCTGATTTTGTATATCTTTACGTTTGCTTAGATGGAATTTTTTTTCAAGTATAGAGAATAGAGAGTTTGTTTCTGCTGGAGTTGACAGATTAGGAAATAATTTAGGTAAAGAGATGTTTTGGTTAATAATAAATTCCGTAACCACCTTAGGAAGAAAACTGGGGTGCATTCTCACTATTACTCTTTAACAATGGAACACTGCGTATGATTCAGTATCACATAAAGGCTGAATCTCACCTTCTCTGTGCGCAGAGGTAACAGTGAAAGCTGCTTTCCATTTAGGATGTTGGAGGATGCTTATGGATGGGTTCAAATGGGAGTCCCATTGACGATTGTTAAGTTCCCAAGGAGGGGGAAGGTTACTTAACAGGAGGAAATACCTTTTTAATACCTTCCAAGAAATCTTTTAACTACTGGTATTCTAAAGAAGGAGGTTTTTTGATTGAGATTTTCTATAGGTAGACCTTACCAGATGAAGTAGGTAACGTATTATCCCATCTTCTTGACACGAGGACGGAATGTGGCTGTTCTGAATATGCCGTAAGCAAAGTCTCTTCCACTAAAAGATATACGATTTTCTAGTGGAAGGTCTTTTAGTTTTTCATAGTATATTCATGCAGTCTTGTGGAAGTCCTTATTGCCGGAATTCAGGAGACACGCCGTTAAGTTCAGCGATGGAAGGTTGGGATGTAAGACCTGGTCTTAGAGCTGGTACAGGAGATCCTGTCTGCACAGCAAATTCTTGTGGGGTCTCTCTGATATGTGAAGCACATCCATGACCCACTGTTGATGAGGCCATTCCAGCGCTGTCATTATCATTCTGTTTTGGACTTAAAGAATTTGATGAGAACTGTCATTGTTAGAGGTATTGGGTGAAATGCGTAAAGACATTTCTTTGACCAGTTTATCAAAAGGGTATTCGCTTCCAACCTTGGTTGGTAGAATCTGGATGTATAATCTTGGCATGTTCCCTGTGTTAGGTACTGCAAACAAATCTGTTCGTGGATCGCCCCAGTTTTGAAACACTTCGTGCAAGCCCTCACTGTTTAGAATGCAGTTGTCAGCTGAGTGAGCCTACTAGTATGTTCTGAACATCTGGATGGTGAACAGCCATATTGTCATACTTCTGGTTATTACCATTTCCAAATGGCTTGAGTTTTGAGAGATAGTGGTTGCAAGTGAGTTCCTCCGTGCTTGTTCAGATAATACATGGTTGTTGTATTGTCTGTTTAAACAAGAAGGCAGTTCACTGTTATGGATGGGAGAAAAGACTTCAAAGTCAGATAAACAGCTCGGAATTCTAGAAGATTGATATGATAGGTATTTTCTTTGTCTGGCCATAGTCACTGGGTATGTAAGTGTCCCATGTGAGGTGGCCTTCTCTGGACAGATGCATCTATGACTAGAGTTTGGACTGGAAGATCCTTATGAAATGGTATCCCTTTCAGTAAATTCTTTGGCTGTTTCCACCATGGAAGAGATTGGATGCAGACTGCGAGAGAATCAGCTTATTTTCCAAGTAAACAGAGAGCTGATCCTTTTAGCCTTCTAGGCATTGTTGTAAAGGCCTCATGTCAAGTCCAGCATGTAGAACACAAATAATGTAAGAGACTTCTGACCCCAGTAGGGATGAAATCAGTCTTGCTGTTGGATGAAGAGTGTGCAAGAGATTTTGAAACTTCAGAGAGATTCATGATAGGCTCTCCTCTGAAGGATGCACTTTTGTGAACTGTGTTTCCAGTATCGCTCCAAGGTTTGTTATTTTTTGCACTGGGTAAGTTGTAGATTTCCTGGGGTTCCATTGAAGACCCAACTTGGCTAATGTTTTGAGGTGTGTTTGAAAATGTTTCAATCTCTCCTCTGATGATAGGCCTTTTATTAGCCATTTGTCTAGGTAAGGATAGAAGAAGAATTTTTGTTTTCTTGGATTAGCTGTGACGACAGCCATACATTTTGCAAATGTTTGAGTAACTGATTTTAGTCTGAAAGGTGGGATTTTGTATTCAAAATCTTTGGATCCTACTATGAATCAAAGAAATTTTTGATGTTTCGGTATTATCTGAATGTGGCAGTAGACATCTTGAAGGTCTATTGCACACATCCAGTCTCCTTGATGTAGTTGAGGATAGATCTGACGTAATGCCAAAATCCTGGACTTTTCTTTCTTTATGTACTTGTTTAGTATTCGAAGATTGAGAATGGGTCTGGATTCTTCTTTTGGTTCTTTTATCCAAACCAGAAAGTATCGAGAATACATTCCCAATGCTCTCTGGGATAAGGAACTTCCTTTACATCAGTTTTCTGCAATAAACTGTTGATCTCCTCCTGCTGCAGATTTTTTCCGATAAGCCGATGTTTTGGCTGGTGGACAGAAAGAGGAGGGGACTTGAAACAAAGAAAGTACCCAATCTGAACAATATTAAAGATCCATTTGTTTATTATTATGAAATGCCAATCTTTCAGCTGCTTGACCATACTTCCCCTGGAGGATTTGCAAGGATGATAGGGCTGGTTCTGTTGTTGCTGCTGGTGGTGAGACCAGGGAAGGGTTTGAACCCTCTAAGGAAAATATCTCCTATCATAGGGTCTGTATCCCTAAGATATTATTTTTTTTTCTAGTCCAACAGCCTTTTAAGTGCATATTTTGGTCTTCATGCAGGACATTTTGCCGTCCCATGAGATCCAAAGGAGAGTGTTTCACGGAAAGGGCAAATTCAGAATGAGATATTTTGCTTTTGGTTTGAGTTTAGTCTCAGTCAAGAATATCTCTTTGCACTTATTCTTGATAATAGCCAAAAGAAGCTAGATCTGATGTATCCGCTACTGCACATATTATTTGGTTTGATACCTGGCTGCTCTCATTAAGAGTGTCTTGATGTTTCTGTTTGTCCTCTTTGGGAAGTTTTTCCATAAATATTTGTGGTAAATCCTGCAGAGATAATCCTATTTTTCCAACAGGGCAGTATTACTGGCAAATTTCATTGTAGATGTTGATATTCCACATATCTTTTTCCCCAGAGAATCTATCTGTTTATTTGGTGGTACGGAAGAGGAACGAGCAACAGTATGAGATTTTCTTGCTGCATCTACAATAACCAAATCTGGATGAGGGTCTATTCTAAGGAAGAGAAGGTCCTGGTCAGGTGGTTTATATATTTTGAGAGAAGCCTAAATAGAGTAGAATTTAATGATGAAGGTATGTAGAATAGCTGCATCCCAGTTTCCAATAGGCCAGGTACTAGAGGAAGTAAAATAACAGAGGCAGATTTAGTAGGAGTAGGTATGTTGATTATTAACTTTGCTGCTCTTCCTGCCAACACATTGTTAAAGGTTAGTAGATCATCTACTGGAGATGTATCTCTCAGTGTAGGAGAATAATCTCTGACTGATGAGCTAGTGGTGGAAGTCCAGGTTGGAGATCACCTTCTGAGTTGAGATCATGTTCTCCTACTTGATCTTCTGCAACATCGGGACGTTGAACTGCTTTTTCAAGTTCTACTAGATCTAGTTCTAGATGTGGAGTGTTGGTGCCACATTGGATTTCTAGATCTTTGAGGAGATCTAGGTAGCAAACTAGTCAGTTGTGGGCTGCTCAGGAGTCATACATGAACCTTCGGAGGAGTCTGTTGACATCGTATTAGGCAGTGTGCCCGGAGAGAAATTAGCAAATGTTGACTTCCTAGGTAATAGTGTGCTTGAAAGTTGGATCTCAAGTGTGACTCGTGAGGGAGAATAGGTGCTGAAAAAAATCGGACTCTAATGCGTGTGCCACACTTTTGTCGTAAACTTTGAAGCCATTGTGGGGAAACGTTTAAAGTAGACTGAGATTTAGCTCTTGATGGGCTGTGAGATCTAGATTCTTTAGTTGATGGTGGTTTTGTTGGTAGTGATGGTGATGAAATATGTTTAAAGGGCAAACGTCTTGGGTCGTTCAACTTTGTCTTTGATGTTGAGGGTCAACGAGATTTTACTATTAATGATAACTTTGACGTTGAAAGGTGCTTTGACTGAGAACGTCATCAATATGGCTTGACATCTAGTGGTGTTTTGAAGGCATTTCCAATGGCGTATGTGTCACTGGTGAATACGCTTGTAGCTTTTCCTTTCTCGATGCCATGCTTCTTGACATCGAACAGGGCATCTCTTTTTCCTCTTGTGGTGTTTCTTCCTGAGTCTCTTTCTATGGAAGTCCTTGGAGCGGGAGGGTGATGCTAAGGAAGAAGGATTAACTTCCTCAAGGCCTCATGTTGACCCAGCTGCTGTGTCTTGCATTCTCTTTTGGAGGCCATGCAGCCTTGAAGGTTCTCCTGGGCTATTTCTGACAGTAGATACAGTCTGGATGATGGTCTTCCAGAAGGCACACAATAAAGGTAAAGTGTGGTCGGTTTGAACCTTCATTTTCCAATAGATTGCCACTTCATAAAAAGAAAACACATTTTGACAAGAAAAGATTTTTTTCTGTCAACAAAATATGTAATTGTACTCTGAGCATTGCAGTATGCTGGTTAACAATGTCACATGTTACCTCTCCTTTTAAAAAGGCCCGTGAAAGATCGTCTACGGTATCTTTGCTATCAGTGGCAAAATGTAATGTATTTGGCTTCTTCGTTTAAATGAAAATTATAGGGCATTATAATGCACTCTCTCCTAGGAGCAGTGAATAATACATGCCCTGCATGCATCCCAATGCTGGATTCTTCTCTTCTCTTTTCTTTTTTAAATTAGTGATTTCCTTTTATGTATCAGTAGTTTCATATTTTCATATTTTTTTATCACTGGTTTCTTTTTTTAGATTCCTTTATTTTTTGGGAGGGGGATCCATGGGTTCCATTATTTGTTTGCATAAATGGCTCCTTTTTTGGGATCAGAGGTTTTCTTGTTTTGCTGATGCATAATTGGAATCTTGTATCCACAGGGGAAGCCTCACTGGAATCTGTGGACCCATCTTTGGATCTTGTGGTAACAAAATGTTTTTCAAAATATGGGGGCCAGGGTGTGCTCGTCCTGACCACTTTTGTGCCTTTTCATTTTGTTTGCTGCATATGAGGACCACACACCCTAGTACTGTAAAGGCGCCCACGGCATTGTCTCCAAAGTTGCAGCCAGCCAATCAGAGAACTCTGTATTTGAGTGTCCAACTTTGGATCCATACATCTGAAATGGATGACGGGAGAAAAAGCTATATCAGCCGATGGGATTGAAGAATTTATTTTAATGTTTTCATTTTCTCATCTGCGGCTCCGAATTGGTAGAATTTTGCTAATTAGAAGTCCAGATATCTCTCAAATGTAACCTCTTCCTGCTGAACTCAAGCAGTTTTTTAAACACAAATGTCTCGAAAACTACTGAGCACATCTACACTAAACAACACAAAGGTAATTCCTTGAGCAAACTTCAACATTAATGCCAAATGTGGTGTAATTTTCTTCAGCTGTTTTGTTCTGTTTTGGAGAGCAAAGATTTCTATGGGAATTAAAATGTGCACATTTGGGACACCCCCATTTTTCTTAGCCCATGCTTGAAGGATCTCCCAAAACTTGCCACGAAGGAAGCAAAGCCTATGCATTTTTTGTTGGAAAGTTCCATGCAGTTTTGTCAAACTGTGGCAAAGTTATTAAGAAGAAAAAAAATGCCTTTTCTACGAAAACCCTGTTTTAACCATAACTAACCTGCACTGCCACTGCGTGTGTAACTAACACACACACACGCACACACCTGCACACCCAGACACACACGCACACTGGATAAGGCAAAACAATACAATTTGAAAATGAAAATGAATATAAATGAACAGCTCCCAGCATGCCTGTCTACATCCAATGCCTCACTCATGTTACTAGTGAATCCACACAATAGAGAGGGGCTTATCCACAAAATCTAAACCATGGCAGAGTTAAATTTCTTCACAAGAACAAAGGAGTTTCGGAAAAGACTCCAATGGGTGAGGTGGGCAGAAGTTCTATATCTAACTCCTGTAGCTTCTTTGCCTTTCGTAAGAGTGAAAATGCAGGCACATTATAACCAGACACGATAGAACAATGCCTATGGTCGATCTGCTTGCTGCAGTTCTCACCTGCACAGACTTGCTCCGTAAGTACATTTATGCGAATTATAGAAATTGGCCAAAAATATTTATACAAGCCCAAAGAAATTTGCATCTATATAACCATTTAGTCAAACAGCCCTTTAATCTGAAGTGCGCTTGCTGATTATTGTTTTTCCAAAAATACTTTGAAAAGTATTGTGGGACCTGCCTTTTGACAACTGTGACACATGTAACATGTCACCTCATTTTGTTCCATATAACCATCAATGTCCCTTGGTCAAAACAAACAGGCGGCACTTCACAAGTGTAAATTGAAAGCCAAACTAAGCATTGCTTCTACCTGTCGGTGAACGAACAAGGTCTGTGCTTTCTTTAATTAGATCCCACACATAATACTATGCTTTAATAACACCAATTAAACAATAGTCTTTACAATGTGGATTCGAGACTGGTGGAAAACCTGGAATTTGGTTGGGTCCCCTGTTGACCACATATCCATCCACACTTTCATCTTTGCTACATCTACGAACCACAGGTGTATCAGTTCAAACAAGCCTTTTGTTCACTATAAAACCCATGACTTCTTCTTTGAAGTACACAGTAATAAACATAAGAATCACTTTCTATTCTTTTAGACATTGGGGCTTATTTTGATGTTGGGCGGAATAGCTTCCACCTGACAGCAACTCGGTACTGGGACCAACCGACACCCAGTTGGCGGTCCCAACCAGCTCATTACAATGTAACCGAACACTGTTCGGTCGCATGCTCCCTTTCCTCAGTGGGAGCTCATGTTACGGCCATAAACTGGCCTTAACACAAGCTCTCATTGCAAAGAGATGTTGAACATCCCTGCACCCCATGACAGGTGCCACAAGGTGCCTGCCACAAGATGCAAGGATCAACAGGGGTACCATAGGTGCCCCCTTAGCCTCCAACCAGAGGCTGTGCACCAAAGGGGGCCCTGCTGGGGGCCTGCAAACATGCATTCAGACATGGTTTCCACGTTGGACAGGCTGGCATGGAAACCATGTCGGAAACCCTGTATCGTAATCTCAAGGGTGGAAAGGCCCGCCCTTGAGATTACTAGCCAGCTTCTGACTGTTGGATGGGCTCTCTGAGCCCCTCAGAAGCCAGACAGAATGACTGTCCAGTTTCCTTTCCGACCGCCTCCATCAGAATGAGGTGGTCAGAAAGGAAACCGAGTGGCCCATTATGATGCAGCCCTGAAGGCTCCGAAAGGAGCCTTTACAGGCTGCATCCTAATCTGCCCCTCAATGTCTAATATTTGCATAATCAGCTGATACATTTAAACCTAAAATAATATTACATATCCGAGCAGTGTATTATAATTATCGCAAATCACTGTACCAATCATCCCCTTCTTTCGGTGGATTTATACATTTACCGGGGTAGTCTGTCTTCCTGCGATGTTACGTGAGGTCACGTGACTGCCTCTTCTTGCTTGTAGGAAGTTACTTAATATCCACTTCAAACTAGGATGTCCGACTAGCGTGGATCGCGGTGACATTTTTACGAGACTTGAGAATCCTCGTGCTCAGGTAGGATACCGATTTCGAACGCTTTCCACCATAAAGAATCAATATTTGTATTAGAGTGGGGCCGTAGGAACCATCTGTTGGCCCCTTTTTCATTTTTAGATAATCGGACCAACTAACGCGGCTGTTATCAACTTTGCAAGTCTTATATTCGTGTAGCAGAAACACCCCCTAGGATCTCGGAAATCCTTTTCCTAAGGTGCGTACCTCTTCAGTCAATTTTAGCATTGGGGAAGCATCTTTCTAGTTATTCATAAACAGCCGTACAAGTAATCATTTGTTGGTCCCCTTCCCTCTTTAGATATCGGACCGACCTACGCGGCTGATATCAACGTTTAAGATCTAATACTCGTCTAGTGAGCCCCACCTTAGGAGCTCGAAAATCCCTGTTCCGAGGTATGCACTATGTTAGCTTTTATTCTTAATCACGACGTTGGGGCAATTTTCCATTTAGCTATGAACAGTTATGTTTGTATTTTAGGAATCAGACTTTTCTCTGAGGCTTGTTAAACCATTGTGTTCCTTACACTACATCAATCAGAGTCCCACGCCCCAGTATATCAGGTATGCTTCCACAATTGAGTGGATTCTAATCTAGGTAATAACATTAACCTCTTACTTGGGTTGTAACCATTAATTTTTTTTTTTTTTGTAAAATAACCATTAATCTTTTTTACGATTTATAGAAAACGGATTCTGTCTACTGAGACGTCACTGTCCCAGGCTAGCTTTCTGATACTAGAGGTACGCTATTGTTGGTTTAGTTACCTGCTAATTCTTTTATATTGTACTGAGGTGTGATCCTCTTGCCAATCCACTTTTTGCAGGATCCTGACCCACGTGGCGGTTTCCCTATCGATCATAGCAAAATTACTTGATCTATGAGGTAAACAATGTTACGTGTTGTGTGCTAATAACCGTATATACCAGACATTGTTCCTTGATAGACAATTTGCTTATTCGCTG
The DNA here is from genome assembly GCF_964263255.1 of Lissotriton vulgaris. Taxonomy (NCBI): domain Eukaryota; kingdom Metazoa; phylum Chordata; class Amphibia; order Caudata; family Salamandridae; genus Lissotriton; species Lissotriton vulgaris. The sequence continues at coordinate 261,813,143 of NC_141700.1, read as the reverse complement.
GACAGGCAAAAAAACTCTCTACTTCCAATTTACATGATACCAACTGTATAAGACCATTGTTCAGGTATCACAATGAACTGTATATTTTGACACTGTTTACATTGATGCAGCATACCACAATAATATCTGTGTGGTATTTACTCATGTCGTTATCTTTATTGTGTGATGTCCCATTCAGTATTCCTTGGATTGCCTTTAACTTCCTTATAGTGCTCTTAGAGTGACTCTCTTTTTGACCTTGTTAAACATTTTTTAGATATATGGATCAATTGGACCATTATTAATTTTGAAAAACCTTTTATGCAGATTTCTTGCCCCTTGTCCGCCTTCGTCCTGATGAAGACCCTCGAGCAAGGTTCCATCGTACACCTGCATTGATTTGGGTCGAAACGTCGACACTTCCCTTCCTTGCTCAGCCTTTTTTGATATATCATTTATTATTCTGTTTTGATGAGGCATGAGTTTATTGGAGTAATTGTTTTATGAATTGTTATATTCAGTTTACTTTAACAAATTATTAGTATATTTTTATTGAGGTCATACTGACCAGTGTTTTATCATTTGTATAGTTTCCTCACTTCTCATTCACTACCTTCCCTTCCCATTCCCTTAGGGGCATTTATTGTGATGAATTGTTGACGTATTTTATGAATTTTGTTCTACTGTACACTTTGTGATTAAAAACAATGTTGTGATACTCTCTCTTTGAAGTCATTTAAGATAAAATGTATCTATAGTACTTGGGACCACTTTGTTTATATCACCCACTCACCCAGGTCCCAACGACTTATTGGGTAAACCCGTGTTTTTCTAACACGATACCTTTAAACCAGGCTAGTAAATAGCCATTTACGAATAAATCCCTGTGAGACTGCAAGTCAGTCAACTATTCACACATGGACCTAGATACATTTTCACCCTCAGCCAGCCTCACCATACACAAAGCTCTATCTTCAGGACAGAATGGGCCTCAGTACTCACTGGTCAAAGGATCAATGCTGGATGGGAACTTATAGCATTCATACTGCTTGCACCGAGGCCGCGTTTTGAATTTGCAGCAAAGCATCTCACAGTAATGCTCCTCCACTTTGACTTCTTCTGGCTCTTTCTTCTGCTCCGGTGGAGGCGGCGGAGGGGGAGGTTGTGCCACTGCAGCACCTTTCTTTGAAGGAGCTGCAAGTAAATGAAGAGCAATGTTAGTGGTCGGCAGAACTGTCTTAGATTTTCCGCTGAGCTTTTTGCTTCCATATTGTGATTCTTAGCTCATGGAGATAAAGACATTTGGCTGCATCTTGGTAATGGATCCTAAGAGAGATCAAATGGCAGAAGACATTACTTGAGACATTGGACTTAATGAAGGATTCTGAGCCAGAAGGTGCGAGAGATAGAGAGAGTGTGAGTGAGTGAGACAGAAAGAGAGCAAGAAAGGAAAAGAGAGAGAAAGAGAAAAATGGTATTGTGGAAACTAAGGAAGAAGCCAAAATGCTACCAAAAAAGAGCAGCCACAGCAGGAATAGCAGAGAGGACTATCATACGAGCAGGCTTGGGGGACTATACAGACTCTAGTGCCTTTGAGAAGCACAATGTGTGGATAAACAGATGCCTGTAAATTCAGCGCCTTCGTGACACCTGGACTTCTGGATCTCGCCCACGGACACCGGCGATTGCACCCCATTGACACTGACCACCAGGGGCACTGTAGCGGCAACCGGCAGGGCTGCGAGCACCAGCAGGGACTCCAAGGACCAGGAGTCCCTGCGCGCCCTTGTGACCAGCTGGGCTGCTCTCCCTGCCGGCCCCGCCCGCCCGCTCCTGATTTCAAAAGTCGGCTGAGTAATGGAGTGAGTGCATTTCCTTCCCCATCGCGCTGCCTGTAAATTCAGCGCCTTCGTGACACCTGGACTTCTGGATCTCGCCCACGGACACCGGCGATTGCACCCCATTGACACTGACCACCAGGGGCACTGTAGCGGCAACCGGCAGGGCTGCGAGCACCAGCAGGGACTCCAAGGACCAGGAGTCCCTGCGCGCCCTTGTGACCAGCTGGGCTGCTCTCCCTGCCGGCCCCGCCCGCCCGCTCCTGATTTCAAAAGTCGGCTGAGTAATGAAGTGAGTGCATTTCCTTCCCCATCGCGCTGCCTGTAAATTCAGCGCCTTCGTGACACCTGGACTTCTGGATCTCGCCCACGGACACCGGCGATTGCACCCCATTGACACTGACCACTAGGGGCACTGTAGTGGCAACCGGCAGGGCTGCGAGCACCAGCAGGGACTCCAAGGACCAGGAGTCCCTGCGCGCCCTTGTGACCAGCTGGGCTGCTCTCCCTGCCGGCCCCGCCCGCCCGCTCCTGATTTCAAAAGTCGGCTGAGTAATGGAGTGAGTGCATTTCCTTCCCCATCGCGCTGCCTGTAAATTCAGCGCCTTCGTGACACCTGGACTTCTGGATCTCGCCCACGGACACCGGCGATTGCACCCCATTGACACTGACCACCAGGGGCACTGTAGCGGCAACCGGCAGGGCTGCGAGCACCAGCAGGGACTCCAAGGACCAGGAGTCCCTGCGCGCCCTTGTGACCAGCCGGGCTGCTCTCCCTGCCGGCCCCGCCCACCCGCTGATCCCCATAGCAGTGAGCTACATAAAGGAGACGTAGATCCCGCAGCGCGGGAGCGTGCGGGGAGCGCTGGGAGAAGCCCGGGACAAGGGCGGGGCCGTCTGTGGCCGTCCGGGGCCACAGGAGGCCGGGCTGGGCCCATTCCCTTAGACCTACCCGCCAACCTACTTGTCCCAGTAAGTTATCTTTATTACATTTTGCCTACACGCCCTGTTTACCGCCTTACTGCCTATAGTGATGTCGTCTACTGAGGCAACCCAGGCACCGGCCGCACAAGGGTCCTCTCTGTTAGGCCCTTTGGACAAATTCTTTGCCAAAATCAAGACTGATGTAGACCGGGAGCTCCTCTTGGCTGAAAAAAGGGCGGGTCGACGTCTTTCCATTGACAGGCTGAAATAAAAACCTTTAACACTTCTGGATTCAACAACAGCCAGCTCCACTTCTATGGATTTAACTTCATCAGTAGACCATGTCAATATTTCACCTCCCATAGATGACATTCCTCTCATTTTTCAGACCAAACCCACTGTACAGAACGATATCATCATCATTTCGGATTCTATCAATTCTCAGGCACTTGACACCCAGTCAATAGACCTATGTACCCCCGCTGTAGATCCAGCCCCTCTCTATGATCCAAATATTCCATCTCCCGTGTTCACACCAAGCATATCTGACCACTATACTCAGTGCACTACCGTGGGCCAGCCTCCATTGCCATCACCCAGGGGCACTACTAAAAACCCTAAAACCCCCTCCAGTAAAATCTCCTTTGGCTCCCCACCTAGGAAGCGTAGAAAGAAGCTGACAATTAAAAAGAGAGTCGTGCCCCCTAATCAACCGTTACCTTCCATATTCACTATTCCAAATAAGAATGGGGCTGTAGACCCCGCGAAAGAGATTACTTCCAGCTCTATCTCGGTACCCAGTTACGCGGGTCTACTAAACGACATCGACTGCCTTATTAAAGCATTGATCCTTCCCCTTACTGAAAGGATCAAAAGATTAGGGGAGAATGTGGAAAAACTTCTACAAGGGCATTCAGAGCCATCTTCTTTGAACTTGAATGCCCCTAGAGTTCCAACACAGCCACCTAAAGAATCTAAAACATCTAAAACACCTAAGACAGTGTCTGGTACACCCAAGGCAATTGCACTCCCTACACCAGGGCCACGAAAACCGGCCCAGAACTCCATATCACACGTTAAAAATAGTAATAAAAGTAACAGTCAAACAACTGTATCAGCAAAACCTCCGACTGTGGATAAACCCAACTCTCCCATAATGCTCCACATTACGCGTCCCAACAATAGCACTAATCCAAAACCCTCACCCACTGTGCTACATCACTCAATCAGAAGAACACAGAATAACGTAGATTTGCCCCCAGAATGCATAAATTATGTTATAGCCCTCACAGGAGTGCCGCCCCCGCCAGAAGGCAAGCGCGAACATCAGCCAATCTAAAAAATAAGGTCATCTATTGGCTGAGGAGGAATAGACCACTCCCGCCTCACCTTAATGGCGACATCGTCTCGGCCAGGCGATGCCATTGGGTAGGTACCAGACCCAAGGATATTGAAGGTGACGTGATCCTAGTAAACTTCAAGGATCACAGATTGGTAACCTATATTAGTGATTGGTACCCTGGAATGGGGGAGGGGGGAATTTCAACTCATAACCTAAGCTATTTCTACCCTGAGGCTATGCTGAGGAAACCGCCACCCCAGCCCAGACCTTACCACCCGGATAGCTATGGTCGCCCAAAAACCCCCGGTGGTTTCAACACCCCTATATTTCATAACCAGCACAAGGGCCATAACACTCTTTTTCCCTACCATCCGAATACTTTCGCCCCATTGCCATATAGACCTTCCGGCCAAGATAGTCTAGCCTATGCTAAGACATTAAGAGATCAGAATCTATTCGAAAACATCAATGACTTCTGGCAGCAACCCAGTCAGGCACCATTACCACCTAGGAAACCCCATAATTCCAATTTTCATTGGGGCGAGCCACGTCATCACAATCCAAAAGAATTTTGGAATATACCTCTGTCCAATTTTTACCATCCATTATCAGGATTAGATGACAATGAATGACTTCATAAACCACCTATCGCAGAGAAATCCTCGGATGGCCCGTGGACTAGCCACTGCACTTCCATCCATTCCTCGTTATCCAGCCCTCTTAAGAGCAATAGTGGCAGAATAGAAGTGGGTACGGACACACTGAATGAATTACGGTCACCGGATCATCCACATTCTCAACAGTTAGTGGATAACGGCCCCATTTCCAATGCCTTGAACCCTTCCCATACCTCTATTACCAGAATACAACAACTTGACTTACCTTGTGTGAATCTAGGCAGTCCTCGTGGAGACATCAGTAATGCCACTGCCTCAAGTTCACTCATCTCATGGAATGTGGCGGGACTAGCCAGCAAGGCTTCCAACAAAACTTGGCTGAATGTTGTCCATATGTATGACATCTTATGTTTTCAAGAGACCTGGTGCTGTGAGGAAGTGCATTTACTGGGGTACCAAACTTTTCATTCTCCTGCCATACTATCAGCCCAGGGCCACAATAAGGGGGGGCTCTGTGTTTATGTTTCAACAGTAGCCAAGGTTAAGATCTATAAATTCCTCTCTAATACCCACTTTCAAATTTTACATCTTAAGTGGGGCATATTAGAGAACATAGTACTGCTGAACTTTTACAATAATATGGCTGATATTGAACTGGAGACCACTATGTCAAATATATCTCGTCTGTTGTCACACATTGTGGATCACCTCGAGGGGGCAACAATAATGTGGGTAGGGGATTTTAACTGCACCATCTGTCCACAGTCCGAATCCCCCCTGTGTGGTATTGTGGACCTTGGCGAGGAAAACCCAACTCATTTTGTGCATACAAAGAGGGGGATGTTGTTAAACACTTTTGTCCTTAAATTTAATCTTTGTTTTGCCAACTTGCTCTGTCCCTCACCCGTGCAGTTTGAGCCAACGTTTTTTGGTAGAGACTGTAATTCAATTATTGACTTCATTTTAATTTCTACTGCCAATTCTGGAATTCTGACCTCGTGTGTGGTTGGCAAGGATGTATTTAGTGACCATTACCCCCTTTCTATTAGTGTAAAAACAAAGGAACGTAATTCCAAGAACCCTACCCTTTCCAGGTATCCCTATAGGGTAGATCTATCCAAATCTAATGGCTACGCTGTGAAATGGGAGAGGATTGTTCCCGCTGCATTCTTGAAAAAACTACTCTCCGATTCCGCAAACGATGTTAACCTCTGTCTAGAGGAACAGGCGGATTCTTCTTCTGTCATGACCGCCTTCGGCAACATCCAACAGCGGATAAAAAACTTGCTGACCCGGGCAGCGAATAATAACTACTCACCAAGAGAAGGGTGGTTTGATGGGAAGTGCACAAAAGCATTAAAATCTCTCAAAAAAGCCTTAGCCCTCAAACCTAGGGACCCCGAAACAATTCGTAGTGCTAGGAAAGCATATAAATGTGCATTAAAAGAAAGAACCCTGGCCCTAAAAAAGCAAGCGTGGGATACACTAAGAGAAGCTTCTGCCCAGAAAAACCCCACTAAGTTTTGGAGGCTTGTTAAGTCCTTGTACCAGCCTATTAATAATGGCAATAAAATTGATCTGGCAATAACAGGTGACAGATGGTTGACACACTTTAAGCAGCTGTATACTGACACAAAGCCAGCTGAAATCACTCCAATAGGGCATGTCCCAACTGTCCCACAAATTATAGACAGTAGGAGAAAGACCGATCCCCATGTTTCTGCATTCCCTATTGACATAATATTCACGGTGGGGGAGATGTATGATGCAATTAGGGACAGTGCATCGGGAAAAGCTCCTGGGCCAGATTGCACCCCGGTAGATGTGTACAAGGCTGAACCAGATTTTTGGGCCCCCTTGCTCACAAATGTGCTGAATAAAGGCAACCAACAGGGGTTTATAGATAGCTGGTCGGACGCAATAGTGGTCCCCATTTTTAAAAAGGGCAGGCGTGATGATCCAACCTGCTATAGGCCAATATCTTTATTAGATGGCCTTATGAAATTAGCAGGGAGGATTATCTTAAAGAGACTCCAAGAATGGGAGGAGGAACATAATGTAGTCTCGCACCTCCAATATGGATTCAGGAAGGGTATAGGGACTGCTGAGCAGTGTCTAAACCTGGCCCTTCTCTGTGCCAAATACACGCAGGCTAGAGGCGGATCACTTTTTATTACTTTTGCTGATTTGAGTTCGGCTTTTGATTGCGTGGACCATCTTCTGTTATGGTCAACATTGGCCGAAATGGGTATTGACGCACGCCTAATTACTTTTATTAGAGAATTATATCATAACTGTGGGGCAAGAGTAAGATTTGGCAAGCAAGGCGAATGTACTGACAAATTCGCCTTGTCAAGAGGGGTCAGGCAAGGGTGCATCCTAGCCCCCAGGCTATTCACTTACTATATCAACTCAGTGGGCCATCATCTTTCTCTTTTTCAAAACGACTACCCTACCGTGAAAGGTCTACCGGTCCCGATCCTTCTGTACGCCGACGATGCCGCTATAATGTCCCAGACCCAAGTGGGACTGCAGAGGGCAGTGTCTAAATTTGCAGGTTTTATGCAGGATAGAGGGCTGAGAGTAAATATTCAGAAGACCTTTACTATGCCATGTACTAACAAGCGCAGTAAGGTGCCTTGTAAAGTGCTCCTGAATAACCAGAATTTAGCCACCGTAGAAAAATTCTGCTACCTTGGTATAATGTTTGACAGGAAATGTCGCTGGAAACAGGCGATAGAAGCAAGAAAGCTGGCTTTTATCCACACTATAGGCGCCCTACGCGCCTTTTCAAACAGAGTGGGTGGTAAACCAGCCAAAGAACTGGTTCAAATATATCAGGCGAAGTGTGTGTTCACAGCCACCTACGGGGCGGGACTTTGGGGCATCGAGAAGGACCAATCCTTGCAGAGCTGTGAGAACCAGTTCATCAGCTACCTTCTGGGTGTCCCAAAGACTACATCCTCATTTATGACACACATAGAGGCGGGAGTCAAGCACCTGGGCGACACAATTAAGATGGCCCCAATTCTTTTATGGCACAAGGTATGGACAACTAGAGAGGCCAGTTTTAATAGGGACCTCCTGGAGGACTGCTTGGCCCTAGATGGGGTCGCAAACTTCTGGTGGTTGTCGTACGTAAGATCTGTACTTAGTGACATAGGTCTCCTGGACTATTATGTAAATCCCAGGAGCATGGAGGGCGTACCTAGATCATGTCTCAAGAAAACACTGACCACCCATTTGGAAATTTTGAGATGGAACACTGAAAAAAAAAAAAAAACCATCCTAAATTTCCAAGATATCACCCCCACTGAAGGCATGCAAAAGTATTTAAAAGTGGACCCCAGCCCTTATTATAGAATGCTCTTGACCCGTTTACGTCTTGGTATTTTCTTTCGTATTGTTTCCATCCCGGAGATGAACAACTGGTCTACATTGACTTTGATATGTCCGTGTGATAACATCGCACTTCAATCTAACCTGCATTTAATGTTCTTTTGTTCCTTTTATTCCACCCCCAGAAAATTTTATTTGAAACCTTTGTTAAAACGCTGGGGAGTAAGAAATTGCAGGCCTGCTTTCTTAAGACTGTTAAAATTGGAAGACGAGCATGTGATCTTTGCGGTATCTCGTTTCTTAAGATCTGTTATGCTGTTGCGGAAAACCATGCTGTAAAACACTTCTGTCTGGGTCTTTCCATGTATTTTGTGCCGATTAGTATTAACTGCAATTCCAATTGTATGGTATAGGAAGATTTTTATGATTTGATTATGACTGCAGCTCTTTTAACTGTTAAATTTAATATGTAAGTTCCTATTAAGTGTGGTGCTTTTACATGTATTTTCTGTGCTTTTATGATTTTACGCAAATCGAATAAAGCTTATTCTTACTTACTTACTTACAGATGAGTGACTCAACAAATATCCCAGAATGGTTTCTATTTCTAACAGGATTGAAATAAATGGAACTCATTTGCCAATCTTTCTTTACTCAGGCACACGCACCCTCAAATGGTCAGATGTAACAGAACCAACATATTTCTCATCTCCTATAACAATGACTGCAAATAATGTCAAGTGAGCTGCCCAGTGTCAATGGCTACTCTATGAAGGCTAGTACTGTAAACCATTGCTCTAAAATTCAACAGCATAATACCCAGATGAATAACTCGATGTAGCTTTTCTACAGCAAATGTGCAAGGTTTGCAATGATGTTTGTTGACCAAGGTAAAACAGAAGTTTGTTTTCTATAACAGGCCATTGTGTGCATAACTGCATATATAAATATCAGTCAGACCTAGCATAACACTGGAACTAGGGGTGAGGGAGGTGCTTCAGGACCCCAGATAAACTTAAAGGATTTTGGATGATCAAGTGTTTTTCTTTTGGCAGCTTTTGGGGTGAATTTAAATATAAAATCAAATGTCAGCCAACTATTTTTCATAAACTGTTGCTAATTATTTTAGCACGAAGCTCCATGTTTTATTTTCCTCTCACAAACTGCTGAATGTGTGTGAAAGGAGACTACGCCATGAGGACTTTTTAAAACAGAGGTATTTAGCATTTATTAAAAAGCTAAACTTAACAAGTATTTTCAAAGGTCCCAGTAGAAGATTGAACATAAAACAAAAAAGATGTAGGCAGAATCAAAATAAAACAACACATATACAAGGCTAAAAATTCTCTGATTTATTATTATCTAATTTTATTTCAAGCTAACTAATTGCAAAACTAAAATGCATTGTATTGTTTGTAGAACAGGCACGTTCCAGGTATTACTGGCATACAGTGCCATCTACCTTATGTTATACACATAAACATATTTAAAGAAGTCCTTCAACAACATTTTAGACACGCCACACTCCAGAAAAGTAGTTTTCTCCAATATAGTTTATTAAACAAATGAAATTCTCACCATAACCACCATCCATGTGTTTCATCCAGAGAAGTCTTGCTCACGGTAAAGTGAGTCCCTAATCACTTTTTGCTATTTATACTTCCCCCCAATTCAGCCCTTAAAGAGGCATTATGGGAGTTGTAGCTTATATTTACCAATCAAGAAACAGGAAATATTTTAAACGTCAAATGTTTTATGTTACGGTTTGTTGTTTTTTTCCCCTGTATTGTCTCATTTATCCCAGTGTCTTCTAGTGCCATATAAATAGTACGCGGTGCGGGGTGTTGATCTATATACTACAGACTGGTGTCTTTCTTGTTGATTTGATAAGACTCTATTAGATATAGGGCTTTCACTCTGTCTAATAGGTCGCTGATCTCCATTCCTATATCTCTACCATTGCCTCCACTTTGTGCATGGTAGTATCATTCAATGAGGTAGTTATGTTTCCTCCCAGGTTGTAGGAACATTATTCATGTTCTTTACATGGAGTGACCATCAATTTAAGGGGTCCCCTTGATTTTAGAAATGCATGGCTCAGTGTCCTTTGCCCCTTATGAGCTTCAATGGTCTTGGTCACAATCTATAATATATGTGACCATTATTTTGATGGGTCACCTACACTATATAAGAACTGGCGGAGTGCTGATTGTTTCAACCCTTGTGTACTCAAATGGTTTTGGGCACAATCTATTTTCTGTATCCGTGTTTAACCTTTCGCTCTCATCTCGTCTCATATATTGTGGAACTCACTATTGGCTAACCCCCATATTCATGAAAACCATTTTCTGCAAATTCTAAATTGCGATTAATACCGAATCGCAATTTAGAATTCGCATAATGGGATTCATGAAAATCTGCGATGTAAAATAGCGATTCGCATTCGGCCGCAAAAGCCGATTGCGATTTTTCCAAAATCGCTGAATAATCGCGAAATCGGACAATTTCCGTGTTGAAATTGCGATCTCGCTATTAGCGAGATCGCAAATTGCGATCTCGCTAAGCGAGATCGCAAAAACGGGAAGTCGCTTTTCGAGCACAGTGATGACATCACAACCAGGAAGCAGTCAGTTCCCTCCCTCATACTGAATAGTGAGGCTGATTTGTTAGCAGCACTGCCCAGAGCTCCACTCTAAACCACCTCCAGCTTTGAAAAAGGATACACCCCACTGCAGCAATGTCTCAGGAAGCAGCAGGGGCCAGTTCCACAGGGAGAAAGCAAAACATTAAATTCTCCAAACAGGAGCTTGAACATCTGATTGAGGGAGTCTGTAAAGATCATGACAGACTGTTCGGGAAGGACTCCAGGAGGGTGCCAGAGGCCAACAAACTGCGACTTTGGTTGTGCATCTGTGCAAAAGTAAATTCAGTTGGAGTCACCCAGAGATCAATCGACGATCTCAAGAAGAGGTGGTACGACCTCCGAGGTCGTGCCAAGGAGAGGGTCGCCGAGAGGCTGGGTGGGCGCCTTGCAACAGGAGGGGGAGAGCCAACAGTCCCTCCCAACACCCCATTGGAGGACCTCGTTGAGGACACGTTGCAACCTGAGGCATGCGTGGGGATAACCCGGCTGGTTTCCTCCCGACCCACCCAAGAAAGCCAAGGTAAGTGCCATGCGACTGCGACCCTGTCCCCTAACAATGGCCATGACCCTAGAGCTACCCATAAGAAACCCCAGTCATGCAGCCCATGCTCACCAGAATATCCCTATTGCATTATGGGACATGTAGTCTGACCACAATTTACATTCAGCCCCATACAGCCAGATATGTCCTAATAGAGTCAATCCAACAGCCAGTCAGGGAATGCTAGCCTGCATGCATGTAGCAACCTTCCATGTGAAAGATACATGTAATTAATCAACGTCCACTTTACATCACAGGTGGCGCTGAAAACACCAGCAGCGACAGTGAGGGGCTGCAAATTGATACTCATGAGGATTCTGCGGGTGACGCATATCCATCCACACAACCAGGTCCATCAGGGCAAGCACCAGCGCCAGCAGCCTTACCACCACCTGCAACGTCAGCGACAACAGGCGCACCACCATCACCAACTGTCAGACCCATGCCAGTGGCATCGGCAACACCAGCAGCCGCCAGGCCACCAACACAACGCACACCTACTGTGCCCACCCAGTCCAGCGGACAGGTAAGGGAGAGGCGCCAAAGTACACCACGCGCCGGCAGGAGGGGGATGACTGTGCGTGTGCCGGGTATTTCAATAGAGCGCCGCATGCTGCGCATCCACCAACAACAGGCACGACACCTTGCAGCAATACATATGCAGCTACACAATACAGCCAGGAATGTTGGCCAGCTGTCCGACCGGATGGACCGTATGACCACAGCTGTGGAGGCAAACACTGAGGCCATGCTGAGCCAGCGGGACCTCACCCAGCTCCTAACACGCCTCTTGTTGTACACGCGCTCCAATTATTTAATTGGCAACACAACATCCCAGCTGTCCCGTAGATCATTGTCATCATCAACACGAAGAGAGAAGACCCCACAAGTTCCAGGGAACAGGGTGCTACAGACTAAAAGTCTAAACAGGATCCCTGGAAAAAACAATTCATTCACTCATAATACTTGTAATCACTGGTCACAAACTAATTTATACCGTTCACAGACTTATTTTTATTAAAAAAAACATACACATATAGATAAAACAGAATGCATTACATAATAAATTTTGTTATTCATAAAAAGACTGACACTTTAAGCAATCAATAACAAACAAGGTTAAAAATAATTCATCAATATATGTAGATAAGACAGCAGAAAAAGACCTTTTTAACACATTTAAGAGTGTCAACAGATCCTATCAAGGTTTATCACAACATAATCTAAGGCAGACAATACAACACCTATAAATCAAAAAGCATAACCCCAAAGAATCAAGAATATCTATTTCTCGTACTGATTGCAAGATTCAAAAGCCCTTGCTGTATTTGTAAGACAAATCTCACTTGACAATCAACCTTATTCTAGAGATTTGCTGGGCTTGAATTCTGAAAGCAAAAAAAGCGTCGACGCGTTTCGGTGTCTCTGCCTTAGGATATTGGCACACCTTCCTCAGGACAATTTTGTAGTCATTTGGGGTTGAACTCTTATATCCTTCCTTAAAAATAAAGTTCTGCTTCTTTTTGGATGGATAAAAAACCAACTCCACGTAATACTGAGTCCTAGATAGGTATCTCTGGGGTACACGTGGTCGTAAAGGGAGAATCCCTTGCCTTTACGTCTCTTCAGGTTCATATGGTCACCCTGACTGTATGGAAAACCCCCCTCTGGATACAGGAGATTCACCTTTTATATGGCCCCTTCGAATGTCGGGGTTAACCTCTTCCCCGTGGTGTTCTTTCCTTTTTTTTTAAATTTCACAAGCACCTCTCTTGGCAAGCAGAGAAGAAGACAGGAGCAGACGTACCCGTGGCCGTTCGAGATCAGAGCATTGCTAAGATCAGGCATTTATCCAATAAAGCCATCCACCGTTATCCAGAGGTGCTTGTGAAATTTAAAAAAAAAAGAAAGAACACCACGGGGAAGAGGTTAACCCCGACATTCGAAGGGGCCATATAAAAGGTGAATCTCCTGTATCCAGAGGGGGGTTTTCCATACAGTCAGGGTGACCATACGAACCTGAAGAGACGTAAAGGCAAGGGATTCTCCCTTTACGACCACGTATACCCCAGAGATACCTATCTAGGACTCAGCATTACGTGGAGTTGGTTTTTTATCCATCCAAAAAGAAACAGAACTTTATTTTTAAGGAAGGATATAAGAGTTCAACCCCAAATGACTACAAAATTGTCCTGAGGAAGGTGTGCTAATATCCTAAGGCAGAGACACCGAAACGCGTCAACGCTTTTTTTGCTTTCAGAATTCAAGCCCAGTAAATCTCTAGAATAAGGTTGATTGTCAAGTGAGATTTGTCTTACAAATACAGCAAGGGCTTTTGAATCTTGCAACCAGTACGAGAAATAGATATTCTTGATTTTTTGGGGTTATGCTTTTTGATTTATAGGTGTTGTATTGTCTGCCTTAGATTATGTTGTGATAAACCTTGGTAGGATCTGTTGACACTCTTAAATGTGTTCAAAAGGTCTTTTTCTGCCGTAGATCATTGGCCATGCAAATCCAGATGGTCCAATGTTGCCAGGACGTGGCACGGGCACTTGAGCAGGCAACCACTGCAGTTCAGGCTCTGCAGGCAACTGGCAACGGCCAGGCAGGAGGGGACGACGCTAGTGAGGGAACATCTAGCCACAGCAGCCTTTCTTTGCCACCGGTTAGTGTTCCATGCCGCTGCAGCAGGCCCACTGCGGCATCACATGCGAATCCGGAGGAAGAGGTCGAGAGGCGACTCGGAGCTTCGGGCCGGAGGCGCCAATGACATTTATGCTCATCATGCAGGGACATGCTGATGAGAAAAGCATGCCCACTAACAAATCAGGAGATGTATGACGCAATACACCTCAAATGTTTCTTTAGAAAATAATGCAATATTATTGTGCAACCAATAATAATATTTATTCAATAACAGTACATCAAACTCATGTCATTATTTCTATTGTCATGCATGAGTGAAGTGTTGGGTGAGGGGAGTGGGTGCACTAGAAACAGTTCATTGTGATTTGGTTGCGCCGTCTGTGTCCTTCAGCTGGATTTTCCCCGCGTGCATGACGCCCATGTGCAGGTGGGCGGTTGTCCCCTTCCGACTCACTGCCAGATATCTCTACAGGTATCCTGCGCTTGGTAGCAATGTTGTGAAGTATTGCACACCCGGGCGACCCTAGGGAGGACTCTTCATCTAAAGATTTCTCTGCTACACTTCAGTGTCTTAATTTCTCATCTCACGTCTCGGCCCCCACCCACATCCAGGGTCATATCTTAGACCAAATTTGGTCTTCACGCTGTAACCTCTCATCTACTACCATTCTCCCCTGCGTCTGGTCGGACCACTCCATGATCTCTTTTTCCATCCACTTGGGTCAAGCTGAGAAAGCCCTCCTGCCTAAAAACATCCTGGCTCGAAGTTGGAACCAGACCGACCTTAATGCTCTCTCTTCTTCCCTGACTTCATCTGCCCCTGACCTGACCGACCTATCTCTGGAAAGTCAGGCTGATGTCATCAGCACATGGCTCTCTTCCGCCTGCGACCAGGTCGCCCCACTTAAAAGGGTCAAATCTGTCCGCTCCTATGACGCGCATAAGTGGTTTACTAGCGACCTCAAATCCCTTAAATTAGATCTTAGGCGCTCTGAACGTCATTGGAGACGGAACTACTGCCCCACCCTCCGCCTCAAATATAAAGCTCTTCTCAACGATTACAAAAAAGCCATTCAAGCGGCCAAAACTAAATATTTCACTGAGAGAGTGGCCCTCTCTGCAAATAAATCCCGAGAGATTTTTTCATTAGTTCATAGCCTCGCCACTTCCGATCGCACTTGTTCCTCTCCCGCTCCATCTCAATCTCTCAGCTATTCACTGAATGATTACTTCATCGACAAGATCATTAACATCAAGGCCAACATCCCTATTGTGCCTCAACCTGAACTCTTTGGTTCCCTTCCTTTGCCCTCCTCCATTTTGGATCACTTTCAACCTATTTTATCCGAGCTCTTCCTTGACTTGCTTATCAAGGTCAAGTCTGGTTCCCCTGCGGACTGTGCTCCCGCACGGATTCTTAGAACTCTCTATACTAGTTGCCCTGTCCCTCCCCTCACTTTCCTCAATGCTTCTCTGACTTCGGGTTCTGTCCCCTCTTTATTCAAATCCGCTATAGTTCTCCCTATTCTGAAAAAACCTGGTCTTGACCCTTCTCTCCCATCTAATTTCAGGCCTATCTCTTTGCTCCCCTATCTAGGGAAGATCCTTGAAAGCCACGTAACATCTTGCCTCTCCACTTACATCGAGGAGAATCATCTTTTGGCCTCCCACCAGGCGGGCTTTCGCCCTGGCTACTCCACTGAGGGAGTGGTCCTCGCGGTCCTGGATGAACTTAAGGGGAAAGCCGATAGTAACCTCCCCCAAGCTTTGGTCCTTCTCGACTTGTCCGCTGCGTTTGACACGGTCGATCATGCCATTCTTCTCGATCGTGTCAGCGCAGCGGGCATCCAAGGCACTGCCTTTTCTTGGATCGCGTCCTTCCTCCAAGGAAGATCGCAAGCAGTTCACCTCTCTGGTTTTTCCGCTCCCCCCCCGTCCTGTCACCTGTGGGGTCCCCCAAGGCTCCTCCCTCTCCCCTCTTCTCTTTAACCTTTATATCCGCCCTCTTATCTCTTCTCTTCTCGAGCTGGGCGTCTCTGTGTACAACTACGCAGATGACCTCCAGCTCGTCTTTGATCTTTCATCCCCTGCTGACTCTCTTCCTAAGTTTTGTTCCACTCTAACTTTTATCTCCCAGTGGATGAGCTTCAATCATTTGAAGCTCAATCCGGACAAGACAGAGCTCGTCCTCACTGGAGGTTCCTCTAACCCTTGGTCCCCGTCACACTGGCCCCTTTCCTTTGGTCCTCCTCCCTCCCCAGTTTCCTCTGTTCGGACTTTGGGCATCAAGGTCAGCAATGATCTGTCCATGCATGCCCAAATTAGTTCCGTTGTGTCCTCTTGATTTTTATCCCTTCGTTTAATCCGCAAGATTTCCCGTTTTTTTTCTGTAGATGCTCTCAAAACCATCATTACGGCCCTTATCACCTCTCGCCTGGACTACGGGAACGGCTTGTACGTAGGCATCCCTGCCTACGAAACCCGTCGCCTCCAGGCTATCCAAAACCAGGCGGCCCGCCTTATCCTTCGCCTCCCCAAATCCTCTCACATCACCCCTGCTCTCAAGTCCCTTCACTGGCTTCCGGTCCATCTCAGATCCTACTTTAAATTAGCCTGCTTGGCCTTTCGGGCGCACGCTCGTTCCGCCCCGCATTTCATCAATTCCCTCATCACCTCCCACGTCCCTAGTCGCACTCTTCGCTCTTCATCACCTTCTCTCCTCCACGTCCCTCGCTTCCGTAAATCACGCTCAGGTGGGGCACCCGATTCTCAGTTTTGGCCCCCCGGTTCTGGAACAGTCTTCCTCTCTCTATCCGTTCTATTCCTATTTACACCCACTTTCGTAAGGCCCTCAAAACCTTTCTTTTTTCTCAGGCATTTCCCTGCTAGTGCCATTGGGTTCCCTCTGTAAGTATTGATGAGTTCTCAGCGCCAGGAAGCCGCTTGGCCGCAGTGCGCTTTACCAAGTCTTTTTTTCATTTCATTTCATTTCATTTCATTTCATTGCACACACAGCCACGATGCGGCAGCAGACTTCAGGCTCGTATTTGAGGGCCCCACCAGTCTTGTGCAGTATGCAGAAGCGGGTCTTCAAAAGGCCAAATGTCCTCTCAATGCAATTTCTAGTGCGGATGTGTGCAGCATTGTAACGCCGTTGCTGTGGTGTGGCAGGGTTGAGGTATGGGGTGAGGAGGTACTCACGGAGACCGTAGGCGCTGTCACCTGAATGAAAGGAGCAGAGGGTGAGTGCCTGTTCTGCGCAGCAACATGGTGACAATGTACCATTTAGTGACATTGGTACTTACATAGAAGGTGTCCTTCGCCAAAGTCTCCCCTGGCCAGTCGTGTGTGCATGCCGCTGTGCCGGAATAGGAATGAGTCATGTGTGCTCCCCGGGTATTGTGCCACTATGTCCGTGATGATTGTCTTAGCGTTGCACACCATCTGGATATTCAGGGAGTGGTAGGACTTGCGGTTCCGGTACATGTATTCTGTTTGTGCAGGTGGGCAGATGTGGATGTGGGTACAGTCTATGCATCCAATTACTTGGGGGAATTGTGCAAAGTTGTAGAAATCCAGCTTGGTTTGAATCAAGTCCTGTTGGGTGATTGGGAATGTGATGTAATGGTTTAGCCGGGTCAGCATTGCCTCCAGGAAACTCCTTAGGCAGCGGGACATGGTGCTCTGGGAGATTCCCCCTGCAACAGCGACTATCCCCTGGAAGATTCCGGAGGCCAGTAGGTGCAGGCTACACAAGACCTGGACATAGGTGGGCACGGCATTTGTCCTCCTTTTTGGGTGCTGCATCAGGGGGTCTAGGTCGCGGATCAGCTTAGTGATCATTGCCCCATTCAGGCGGTACTTGGAGTAGATTTGCTCGCCAGTTTGGCCCAGTAGGGTGATCCCCTAGCGAAATATTCGCTCCTGTATCCTGCGTCTGTTTTGTGCTGCTCGCTGAAGCATTCGCCGCCTGACCACCATGTAGAGTCCTGGCATTGTGAGAGTCCTCATGCTCCAGCTGCGTATCCTTAAGTGTGTTTGGTCAGGCCTGCACCTGTAGGTAGTTTGTAAGTTTTTTTGTTGTTGTTTTTTTTCCCTTCATGGTTACCACCTGGTTTGGGTTCTCCTTAAATTGCGCGTCGCTAATAGCGATTTTCGGCTTTTTCGCATTTTGCGAGTTTTCTTGAATAGCGATTGCGATTATTTTGCGATTTTGCAAATTAATTAGCAGAATCCATGGTTTCTCGCAATTTCAGAATCGCTAAAGGGCTTCTTCCTGGATTCTGCTAATTACTTTGCGAGCTCGCAATTATTCTTTAGCGAAATCGCAATTTTGTACTTTTCACTATGATGAATTCCTTTTCTTCAAATTGCGATCGCAATTGCTGATTCACAGCTATTGCGATCGCAATTTTGCTTCATGAATCTGGGTGACAAGTGCCTTGACGGGTGAATGGGCATGCCCATTATAAACTAAAACTCCCATAATGCCTCCTAATGGGCTTAAATGGGGGAGAAGTATAAATAGCAAAAAGTGATTAGAGCAAGACCTCTCTGGTTGAAACATGTTGGTAGTGGTTAGGTGATAGTTGCATTTGTGCAATAAATTGTATTGGAGAAAACTACTTTCCTGGAGTGCGGCGTGTCTACAATTTTGTTGAACGATTTACTCGAGGGACAGTCCACCTTTGACGCCCGCACTAGCTGTGAAAGAGCGCACTACAGAGGGACTGAATAGGTGGCAAATATTTTTCAAAAGGTGCAATTTGTGCAGAGATCCAGTATCAGCACATACCACTGTGTTCGCCCATTATGAGCTTAATGCTAAAACCTATGTATGACGTGCTTTTACCTCATCAGTGACAAAGCAAATCTGCATCTTCCATTATGACCTACAAAAACCAGAGATCTATTAAATTGTCCTGCCACGTTTTTTAAGTGTGTTTGATCCCTTTGGGACACTCGGTTTTTAGGTCGAAGCCTATCAGACAACGTAATGGTTATGGTTGATGTAAGATGAGTTCTCTGTAATGGCAGTGCACCACTACATCATATGTACTCCACGTTACCCTACTCCTTTCTACTCTGCACCACTCAACACCACAGTACTCTAATCTGCACCACTCCATACTGGTATTGAGACAGAATATTGAGTTGCAAATATGGACAGACAAGAATATTGAGTCAGAAATATCGTGACATGGAAATATTGACAAAAAACAATTTGATGGACAGAATGTAGATCAATGTCTTACATTCACCCCAGTACAATGATCTGGGCCTAAATCCATCGTTTTTTGCACTCCACACCACCCTGGGTTAGATACTGGCTTTATGCAAATCAGCTCTGACCCTGTGCCCCATTGGAACAGTCCAGTCCGAACTACACAGCCATATCTTTCCCAGACCGGAATCAAGCATCCAAGGACCGGTTTCTGGCTATCAGCCTTCTTCAGCCTAGATAGCATGACTCCAGTGGTGTGGAGGCTCTGGGACCCACGGCTGAGCTACCCCAGTACACTCAGGGAGAAAATTACAAAAAACAATTTGATGGACAGAATGTAGATCAATGTCTTACATTCACCCCAGTACAATGATCTGGGCCTAAATCCATCGTTTTTTGCACTCCACACCACCCTGGGTTAGATACTGGCTTTATGCAAATCAGCTCTGACCCTGTGCCCCATGGGAACAGTCCAGTCCGAACTACACAGCCATATCTTTCCCAGACCGGAATCAAGCATCCAAGGACCGGTTTCTGGCTATCAGCCTTCTTCAGCCTGGATAGCATGACTCCAGTGGTGTGGAGGCTCTGGGACCCACGGCTGAGCTACCCCAGTACACTCAGGGAGAAAATTACAAAAAACAATTTGATGGACAGAATGTAGATCAATGTCTTACATTCACCCCAGTACAATGATCTGGGCCTAAATCCATCGTTTTTTGCACTCCACACCACCCTGGGTTAGATACTGGCTTTATGCAAATCAGCTCTGACCCTGTGCCCCATGGGAACAGTCCAGTCCGAACTACACAGCCATATCTTTCCCAGACCGGAATCAAGCATCCAAGGACCGGTTTCTGGCTATCACCTTCTTCAGCCTGGATAGCATGACTCCAGTGGTGTGGAGGCTCTGGGACCCACGGCAGGGCTAGCCCAGTACACTCAGGGAGAAAATTACAAAAAACAATTTGATGGACAGAATGTAGATCAATGTCTTACATTCACCCCAGTACAATGATCTGGGCCTAAATCCATCGTTTTTTGCACTCCACACCAACCTGGGTTAGATACTGGCTTTATGCAAATCAGCTCGGACCCTGTGCCCCATGGGAACAGTCCAGTCCGAACTACACAGCCATATCTTTCCCAGACCGGAATCAAGCATCCAAGGACCGGTTTCTGGCTATCAGCCTTCTTCAGCCTGGATAGCATGACTCCAGTGGTGTGGAGGCTCTGGGACCCACGGCTGAGCTACCCCAGTACACTCAGGGAGAAAATTACAAAAAACAATTTGATGGACAGAATGTAGATCAATGTCTTACATTCACCCCAGTACAATGATCTGGGCCTAAATCCATCGTTTTTTGCACTCCACACCACCCTGGGTTAGATACTGGCTTTATGCAAATCAGCTCTGACCCTGTGCCCCATGGGAACAGTCCAGTCCGAACTACACAGCCATATCTTTCCCAGACCGGAATCAAGCATCCAAGGACCGGTTTCTGGCTATCAGCCTTCTTCAGCCTGGATAGCATGACTCCAGTGGTGTGGAGGCTCTGGGACCCACGGCTGAGCTACCCCAGTACACTCAGGGAGAAAATTACAAAAAACAATTTGATCGACAGAATGTAGATCAATGTCTTACATTCACCCCAGTACAATGATCTGGGCCTAAATCCATCGTTTTTTGCACTCCACACCACCCTGGGTTAGATACTGGCTTTATGCAAATCAGCTCTGACCCTGTGCCCCATGGGAACAGTCCAGTCCGAACTACACAGCCATATCTTTCCCAGACCGGAACTCCACACCACTGGAGTCAAGCTAGCCGGGCTGATGAAAGGTGTTACCTCGAAACCGGTCCGGTCGTCGGATGCTTGATTCCATTCTGGGAAGGGCATGGCTTTTGTAGTTCGGACTGAACTGTTCCCATGGGGCACAGGGTCAGAGCTGATTTGCATATCGCCATTGTCTAACCCAGGGTGGTGTGGAGTGCAAAAAAACGATGGATTTGGGCCCAGATCTTTGGACTGGGGTGAATGTGTGACATTGATCCACATTCTGTCCATCACCTGTTTTGTTTGCAAATTCCGCCCTAAGTGCGCTGGGGATGCCCAGACGTGGGTCCCAGGCACTCCACACCACTGGAGTCAAGCTAGCCGGGCTGATGAGAGGTGTTACCTCGAAACCGGTCCGGTCCTCGGATGCTTGATTCCGTTCTGGGAAGGACATGGCTTTCGTAGTTCGGACTGGACTGTTTCCATGGGGCACAGGGTCAGAGCTGATTTGCATATCGCCATTGTCTAACCCAGGGTGGTGTGGATTGCAAAAAAACGATGGATTTGGGCCCAGATCTTTGGACTGGGGTGAATGTGTGACATTGATCCACATTCTGTCCATCACCTGTTTTGTTTGCAAATTCCGCCCTAAGTGCGCTGGGGATGCCCAGACGTGGGTCCCAGGCACTCCACACCACTGGAGTCAAGCTAGCCGGGCTGATGAGAGGTGTTACCTCGAAACCGGTCCGGTCCTCGGATGCTTGATTCCGTTCTGGGAAGGACATGGCTTTTGTAGTTCGGACTGGACTGTTCCCATGGGGCACAGGGTCAGAGCTGATTTGCATATCGCCATTGTCTAACCCAGGGTGGTGTGGAGTGCAAAAAAACGATGGATTTGGGCCCAGATCTTTGGACTGGGGTGAATGTGTGACATTGATCCACATTCTGTCCATCACATGTTTTGTTTGCAAATTCCGCCCTAAGTGCGCTGGGGATGCCCAGACGTGGGTCCCAGGCACTCCACACCACTGGAGTCAAGCTAGCCGGGCTGATGAGAGGTGTTACCTCGAAACCGGTCCGGTCCTCGGATGCTTGATTCCGTTCTGGGAAGGACATGGCTTTTGTAGTTCCGACTGGACTGTTCCCATGGGGCACAGGGTCAGAGCTGATTTGCATATCGCCATTGTCTAACCCAGGGTGGTGTGGAGTGCAAAAAAACGATGGATTTGGGCCCAGATCTTTGGACTGGGGTGAATGTGTGACATTGATCCACATTCTGTCCATCACCTGTTTTGTTTGCAAATTCCGCCCTAAGTGCGCTGGGAATGCCCAGACGTGGGTCCCAGGCACTCCACACCACTGGAGTCAAGCTAGCCGGGCTGATGAGAGGTGTTACCTCGAAACCGGTCCGGTCCTCGGATGCTTGATTCCGTTCTGGGAAGGACATGGCTTTTGTAGTTCGGACTGGACTGTTCCCATGGGGCACAGGGTCAGAGCTGATTTGCATATCGCCATTGTCTAACCCAGGGTGGTGTGGAGTGCAAAAAAACGATGGATTTGGGCCCAGATCTTTGGATTGGGGTGAATGTGTGACATTGATCCACATTCTGTCCATCACCTGTTTTGTTTGCAAATTCCGCCCTAAGTGCGCTGGGGATGCCCAGACGTGGGTCCCAGGCACTCCACACCACTGGAGTCAAGCTAGCTGGGCTGATGAGAGGTGTTACCTCGAAACCGGTCCGGTCCTCGGATGCTTGATTCCGTTCTGGGAAGGACATGGCTTTTGTAGTTCGGACTGGA
The DNA here is from genome assembly GCF_964263255.1 of Lissotriton vulgaris. Classification (NCBI taxonomy): domain Eukaryota; kingdom Metazoa; phylum Chordata; class Amphibia; order Caudata; family Salamandridae; genus Lissotriton; species Lissotriton vulgaris. The sequence goes on along the minus strand of NC_141700.1, from coordinate 261,790,468 downwards.
CTGTTCCCATGGGGCACAGGGTCAGAGCTGATTTGCATATCGCCATTGTCTAACCCAGGGTGGTGTGGAGTGCAAAAAAACGATGGATTTGGGCCCAGATCTTTGGACTGGGGTGAATGTGTGACATTGATCCACATTCTGTCCATCACCTGTTTTGTTTCAAATTCCGCCCTAAGTGCGCTGGGGATGCCCAGACGTGAGTCCCAGGCACTCCACACCACTGGAGTCAAGCTAGCCGGGCTGATGAGAGGTGTTACCTCGAAACCGGTCCGGTCCTCGGATGCTTGATTCCGTTCTGGGAAGGACATGGCTTTTGTAGTTCGGACTGGACTGTTCCCATGGGGCACAGGGTCAGAGCTGATTTGCATATCGCCATTGTCTAACCCAGGGTGGTGTGGAGTGCAAAAAAACGATGGATTTGGGCCCAGATCTTTGGACTGGGGTGAATGTGTGACATTGATCCACATTCTGTCCATCACCTGTTTTGTTTGCAAATTCCGCCCTAAGTGCGCTGGGGATGCCCAGACGTGGGTCCCAGGAACTCCACACCACTGGAGTCAAGCTAGCCGGGCTGATGAGAGGTGTTACCTCGAAACCGGTCCGGTCCTCGGATGCTTGATTCCGTTCTGGGAAGGACATGGCTTTTGTAGTTCGGACTGGACTGTTCCCATGGGGCACAGGGTCAGAGCTGATTTGCATATCGCCATTGTCTAACCCAGGGTGGTGTGGAGTGCAAAAAAACGATGGATTTGGGCCCAGATCTTTGGACTGGGGTGAATGTGTGACATTGATCCACATTCTGTCCATCACCTGTTTTGTATGGAAATATTGACAACCAGAATATCGATGTCAAGAATATCGATTTTCAGGTAAGTAATATTGATTTTTAAAATATAGAAATCAATAATATAGTTTGCAAAGCCATAGTTGTCTAAAATATCGTTTTTTAATTATTGTTATGTATTTGAGTACATATTTTCAATGCTTATTAAGTAATTTTTGGTTTAATTAGTGTTTATGTTTTTTACTATATTAGTTAAATTTTTAGTAGTTATGAAATGTAATTGAATTAAACATTGTGTTTTTTAAGTTCCTTAGTAGGTTGTCGGTTTTATAGGGGTGTAGGGTGGAAAGTAGTTTAATTATAATTAATTGTTGAATATTTTTGATGTAATATTATCTATTTAGTAGATATTTAATTATGTTAATTGTGCTATTTTTGATGTAAATGTTTTGTAAGGGTTGTGGGAATAGAGGGGTGAAGGGTGGGAAGTAATTTATGTTTAATTAATTATTAATTAATATTAATTGATTAATTGATAATTGTGCTGATTGTTTAAGAATGTATTTTAGGTACAGGTTGTGGGGCTTATGGGTGTAAAGGATGGGGATGAAATTATTTTAATTTAAAATTGCTTGCTAAATACTATTAATTGCAAATTAAAGATTTTAATTGTGTTATTAACTTTTTTAAGTTTTATTTATGTGGGGGTTGTGAGGTTTATAGGGGTAAAGGGTAGGAAGTTAAATAATTGTAATGAATTTATATTTAGAATTTTAATAAATAATATTTGCTTAATTGATACCTATTTATGTTAATTGTGCAATTAATTTGTTGTGGGGATATTAGATGTGGGTTATGGGTTTTTTTAGGGGTAGGGGGTTGGAAGTAAATTAATTTTTAAATAAATATTAATTATTTTTAAGTAATAATAATGATTAATTTGATCATTCATGTTAATTGTGCAAATAATTTTATGTTACATTTTATGAGTGTGTTGTCTGTTTTTCTGAGATTATACTGTGGAAAATACATTATTAAAATTCATTAATAATTAATATTTAATTCATCATAATTGGTTTGTTGATAAACATTTATATTAATTGTGTATATAATGTTTTGTTTTAGTTAAGGTTTAGGGGCAAGTTGTGTTATTTGTGTGAAAATAATTGTTGTATTTTATTTATAATATTTGTAGGTATTTGTAATATATATTTAACATTGTAATATGATTTTATTTTTTACATTTTTATTATTAAATATATTTGTATTTTTTATTCAACATACTTACATTTTAATTTATTTCATTTAAAAAACTATTTTCATTTTGTTCCAGATATTTTATTTGTTTTTAATGTTGCACTGCCTGGAGCAGAAATAGTAAATTTTACCCCTCCACAATCCAGCACTTTCCCTACTGTTGCACTGACTGGAGTGGGAATAGTACATTTTACCCCTTCGCATTCCAACACTTTCCTTTCTGTTGCACTGACAGGAGTGGGAAGAGTACATTTTACACCTCCACAATCTAATACTTTCACTACTATTTTATTGAGTGTAGTGGGACTTGTACATTTTACACCACCTGAACATTGAACTGTTTTTGGTTATTTGGAATTATAATATTTATAATTATTAATGTTTTTTTTGTGGAAGATTTTTTACTTAATTTTGTTTCATCATTTTGGGGCTTATTACGATGTCGGTCGGAGTTGCCTCAGTTTTAGGGGCCGGTTGTGAGTTTTGTGTGGTTATAGGGTAGGAAGTAACTAAACAAAATTCATGTAATAAATATTTTCTTTTGTTAATAACTACTTTCTAAATAACAAAGTTTATTTCAGTGAAAATAATGTTTGTATTTTATTTATAATATTTGTAGGTGTTTGTGATATATATTTACCATTGTAATATGTTTTTATTTTTTACATTTTTAATATTAAATACATTAGTATTTTTTATTCAACATATTTACATTTTATTTTATTCAGTTTTTTTTTCTAATTTCATTTTGTTCCAGATATTTTAGTTGTTTTTAATATTGCACTGCCTGGAGCGGAACTAGTCAATTTTACTCCTCTACAATCCAACACTTTCCCTACTGTTGCACTGACTGGAGTGGAAATAGTAGATTTTACCCTTCCGCATTTCAACACTTTCCTTACTGTTGCACTGACTGGGGTGGGAATAGTAAGTTTTACACCTCCACAATCTAACACTTTCCCTACTGTTGTATTGAGTGTAGTGGGACTTGTAAATGTTACACCTTCTGAATATGATACTTTGTCTACTCTTGTATAAATTGTAGAGGGAACAGTAGATGTATGAATTTAAAATGTTGTAGTTTATGCTACATTGTGTACATTTATATTATATGTTATTGATTAATTGAAATTATAATATTTATAATTATCAATGTTTTTGATTTTTTTTTTAAACGTTTTGTTTCATTATTTTGGGGCTAATTACGATGTTGGTTGGAGCTGCGGACTCAGAACCGACCGACTGACCTGAGGTCAGCAGTTCTGACCACCAAAGTATGATGCAACCAAACACTGTTCGGTCAGTTTCCCACTGTGCTCTATGGAAGCTTGTGTTACAGCCATACACTGGCGTAATCCAGGCTTCTATAGAGAAATGTGTGTGTGTGTAAAATCCTGCACCCAGTAACAGGCACCCCATGGTGCCTGACACACAGTGCGGGGATTTACAGGGGGGTACCCTAGGTACCCCCCCTTCACCACCAACCGTAGGCCGCGGAGAAAAGGGGGCCCTGCTAGGGGCCCCCAAAATTTGCTTTCTGACAGCCTTTCTACATTGGAAAGGCCAACATGGAAAAGCTGTCAGAAACCGACATTGTAATCCCAACGACGGATATGCCGTCCATACGGGATTGTCGTGCGGTGCGGTTCTGACCAACAGGGATACTCTGAGAGCCGGTCATAACCGAGTCGGAATGACTGTCCAGTATACGTTTCAACCGCCGACATCTTAATCGGGCGGTCGGACCGCAAACTGACCAAGTCAGTCGGAAAGTCTACGAACACTGTCGAAAAGCTTCCGACTAGCCGTGAAAGTCTTTCCAACCAAAATTGTAATCGGCCCCCTTAATTGTATTTAAAATGGTTTGTTTTAAAAACTATGGGCCAGATGTAGGTGGCCATTTACCGACCGGTAACGGCCGATAAATGGTCAATTGTGATGTAGGGGCCCTATTTTACCGATTCAGTAAATTTACCGAATCGGTAAATTTACCGAATCTGTAAAATACCGAATCGGTATTTTTACCGATTCGGTAACTTGCAGATGTAGGTGGGACTCTTCTGAGTCCCACAGGCCTTACAGAATCGGTATTTTATCACCCAATCCAATTGGGTGGTAAAATACTGAATCCAGGTGTGCATGCACATGCAGGGCATGTCTGTGTGCCACATGTCACACGTGCCTGAAATCGGGGTGCTAGAGGGTGTCAATGTGACACCCCCTGCACCCTTGCAACATTCGGTATTTACCGAATCGGTAAATACCGATTCAGTAATGCCCATTGATTCCTATGGGCTTCAATGCCCATAGGAATCAATGGGCATTACCGAATCGGTATTTACCGATTCGGTAAATACCGATTGTTACAGAATCGGTAATTCAATTACCGATTTCACCTACATCTCCCCCCTTCTATTTTACCGATTCATAAATACCGAATCGGTAAAATTCGGTATTTATGAATCGGTAAAATAGAATTACCTACATCTGGCCCTAAATATCTTATTGGATATATGTATAAATATTTATTTTTTCTATAATTACATTTAAAAAATAAAATAATAATATGAATTTAATAATATTAAATTAGATATATGTAAATAAACATATATATTTAAATATATGTTTGTTTTACATTTTTGAAAATATTAATATGTTATAGTTTTCACACAAAAATTCATAAATTTTATTTTTATTATATTCGTATTATTTAATTTATTGTTTACTAATTAAATTTAAATATATATAAAAATCGATATTTTAGCAAACTAGATTAGTGACAACAATCTTTTTTCAATATTTTTGTAATTTCAATTATAAGTATAGGAAGTCAATATTTTTGACATAGATGTTTTTGACTCAATATTTTTGTATTTAGATAATATGGTAATCGATATTTTATCAGTGAACCATGCCACTCTACACCAATGCACTTTACCCCACACATCTCTACTGTGCACCGCTACACTCTGCCACTGTACTCTACAAAACCTCACTCTGCCCCACTCCACTCTATGCCACTTTACTCTGCGACACTAAGCTCTAATCCACCCTACTCTACGTCAATGCACTCTACTCTGTACCACTCCACTCTGCACCAGCACACCCTATGCAAATCCACTCTACTCCACTGTACTCTACTGTGCACCACTCCACTCTACAATCTACTTTATGCCACTGCACTTGGCACCACTGCACTTTGTGCCACTCTACTCTGCACCACTTTATTCGATGCCACTGCACTCTACTCTAACAACTGCATTCTATGCCAATGCACTCTACACCACTTTACTCAAAACCAGTACACTCTACACCAATGCACTCTATGCCAATCTACTCTGCACCACTACACTCTACACCACTCTACTCTGCAACACTGTATACCACTGCACTCTGTGACATTTTACTCTACAAAACTGCTCTCTTCGCCACTCTACTCTGCACCACTCTACTCTAGTCAAGCACACTCCATGCCAGTGCACTCCATGCCACTCTACTATACTTCACTGCACTCTACAACAGTCTAGTCTGCAACACTCTGCTCTCTTCCACTGTAATCTATGACACTGCACTCTATTCTGCTCCACTCTACGCCAATGCACTCTGTGCCACTACACTCTACTCCACTACACTGTACCCTGGACCATTACACGCCACTCTGTATCACTCGCCACTTCATTCTACAGCACTGTGCTCTGCAACACTGCTCTCTCCACCACTGAACTCTCTGCCACTCTGCTCTGCACCATTGCACTCAATGCCACTGCACTCTACTCTGCCCAACTTTACTCTATGCCACTCTGCTGCACTCTCAGCCAATGTACTGTATGCCACTACAGTTTACGTCACTCTACTCTGCATCTCTCCACTCTACGCCAACCCACTGTAAGCCACTCTAATCTACTCTGTACCACTTCACACTACGGCACTCTATTCCACTCCGGGCCATTCCACTCTATGCCATTTCACTCTACGCCACTGCAATCTACCCTGCTCTACTCCACTCTACGTCACTCTATTCTACACCACTGCACTCAATGTCACTGCACTCTATGCCAAAGCACTCTACACAACTTGACTCAAAACCAATGTGCTGTAAACTAATTTACTCTGCACCACTGCACTGTATGGCACTATGCTCTACTCTGCAATACTCTGCTACTGCACTCTCTGCCAGTCCACTCTACGCCACTGCAATCTACACCAATGCACTCTGCGCAACTCTACTCTCCACCATTGCACTCTACGACACTCTACTCTCCAACATTGCACTCTCTGCCACTGAAATCTATGTCACTCTACGATCACTGCACTTTATGCCAATGTACTCTAATCTGCACTACTCTATGCCACTCTTGCGTGGAGAAGTGAGGCTCAACGGTTAGAGGCGGCAGACCCGGAGGCAGAGGTCGGCCCGGGACCAGGGTTCAATTCCCGACGTGGCCGGGTGCAGGACCAATGTCAGCGGGCCCGATAAATCTCGCCTCGGTGCCACTCTAACCATGGGGTCCCACGCTGCAACTCTGGGCAATAGCTTGCTTAATCTCCACTCCGGCCCCATCACCACCGGGGATGCCTGGCTGCACCTTGGGGATGCCCAGTAAAGGGACCATCTCACAGGGAAAGCCAGGACGGGTTCCCCAGTGGTACAGCGCTGGGACGCTCCAGGGTAACCACTCGCTCTATACATCCAACATTCATTCATTCATTCATTCATTTTATGCCAATGCACTCTACATCAATGCACTCTACATCACTGCACTCTTCTCCACTGCACTTTACACCACTCTACTCTAGGCCACTCCACTCTACTCCTCAGGACTCTACTCTACTTCACTCCACTTTATGCCAGTCTACTCTGCAATACTGCACTCAATGCTACTGCACTCTACATCAATGTACTCTACGCCACTACTCTATACTATTGCACTACTCAACTCACCCACATCTTCACTCTGCTCTGAAACAATCTACACTATGTCACTGCACTCTACGCCACTTTACTCCAATATACTCTACACTGCCCACTCTACATACTCTATTCTGCACCACTCTACTCTACACTGCTTTCCTCAAAACCAATGAGCTCTACACCACTGCATTTTATGCAAACTACTCTGCACTACTACACTCTATGCCACTATACGTTACAACACTCTATGCCACTGCATGCTACACCACTCTACACCATTTGCGCAACATCATGGTACTCAAGTCACTCTATTCTACTCTGCACCACCATACTCTATGCCATTGCTCTCTGCACCACTCTACTCTATTCCAATGCACTCTATGCCACTACACTCTACTACACTGCACTCCATGACACTCTACTCTACAAGACTACCATCTTCTTCACTGAACTCAATCCCACTCTACTCCGCAACATTGCCCTCTATGCTACTGCACTCTACTCTGCACCATTCTCTGCCACTCTGCGCCAAAGCACTCTATGCCAACGCGCTCTGCGCCACTCTAATCTATTCTGCACCACTGCACTGTACGCCACTGCACTCTACACCACTCAACTCCATGCCAATACACTCCATGCCACTACACTCTACGCACCTACACTCTGCATCACTTAATTCTACGCCACTCTAATCTATTCTGCATCACTGCACTCCATTCCACTGCACTCTCCACTAATCTACATTATGCCACAGGACTTTCGGTGCAACTGTGCTTTACACCCCTGCACTATACCCTGTTCCACTCTATGCCACTTCACTTTACTCTAAAACAATCTACCCCATTCTGCATCAAGACACTCTACCCCACTGGGCTTTACACCACTGCAATCTTCTGTGCAACACTCTACACCATTGCACACTACGCCACTTTACTGAAAACCCCATGCCAATGTACTCGCAACACTGTACTTTACACCCCTTCCCTCTAGGCCACTCTACTCAACTCTACAGCACTACACTCTATGATGCTCTACTCCATTAAATTCTACTGCACTCTACTCTACTGTATGCCACATCGCTCTACGACACTACCCCACTCTATGAAGCTGTACTCAACTCCCTCCGTGCAACTCCATAACATTTTCCTCCACTCTATTCTACAAGACACTACTCCACTCTGCTCCACTCCATAACTCCACACTAAGCGACTCAACTCTACCACACTGTACTCCACATATATGCCATTTCACTCTCATACACAGCAAAAAATTATGGCAGAGGATTCTCAATAGCAGCCAGCACCTCTGTACATGAGAAAATTCAATTTAAATGACAAGGGCCGTATAAAAAGTATGATGTATACATCTTAGCATTCAAATTACATGTGCTAGAAATATGTTATGTTACTGAACTTCCTTGATTCCACATCTGTAACAAATTATGACCTGCCATTCGAGAACAAACTTGTTGTTTTTCTGAATATATACCAAGCAATTGCAATAGATATATCTATATATAGACTGAAGCTCACTGAAAACCTTGCCACACATGTCATGATTATTGTTTCAAGATCCACGTTCCGGAGCGTTGTGAGTACATTGAGTAGCTTGTATTATTAGGACAGCTTTGTATGTAGCTGATCCCAACTGTAAAACCATTAATATATGTTATAATGATTGTTTTGACTTAGGCTTTAAATTGTTCAGAACCCAATGTTTAGAATGTTATTGTCTTTACTATATGATGTCAGGACACTAAAAAATATTTCATTACAAGCAGAATTGTATACACACTGAAAGCACATTCCTTTTCTACCTCTCCTCTTTTTCTCTCGACTAACTTTACTTTAGCCACCACTAGTCATGATCATCCCGATAATACCACTTAAGATACCACTTTCAGATTAGTACAATATTCAAATATACCACGTTTGTGTACTTTCTACGGGTGGATTAATTGAGAAGAAATTGCATTCATTTTTATCACTGGGAATCTGTTAAACGTATTGGGACCCAGGGGGACCGAGGCGCGAGCCGGTGTCCCCCTGGGAGGATTCGCGCGGTGGGAACAATTCCCCGTTTGATTTGCTACTAGGGCATGGGGCGGGGCTAGTGGGGTGGGTGTTCGGAGTCAGGGGAGGAGGGAGGTTGGTGACGTCGTCAGGAGGCTGTGTGGAGGACGTCGGAGCTTTGTCCCACCCACCCTCCCTATTTTTTGTTATTTTTCTTTTTTATTAAAAAAAAATCGTCAATTTTAGGGCAGTTTACAGTTCTCCTATGGTTATATTTTCTTTAGGCGCTGTTTGGGGTTGGGGATGGTCTCGAGCGGGCTTATTCTTTTCCTCGGGGGTGGGGGAAAGGGAGGAATAAGATGAATTTGGTTATTAAATGATGACATAGCTTAATGCTGGTTTTAGTACAATGTGGGGAATTTTGTATTACGAAATGTTTGGAAATGTTTTTGGTTACAGATAAATAGAGGGAAATGTGGTTGGGAAATGTTTTAATGGTAAATGATTTATGATTAACTGTTTTCATTAGGAGGAACTGTTTTCGACTGTCTTAAAATAAATAGTGACCTTTTTTGCTACAAACAGCAAGTGTGAATTGTCCTTATTGCGCGATGTGTATTTGCGATACTAGTTTGAAGTACCAAAATTGCCTCTCGTTCTATGTATGTATTACGCGCGCATGCTCAGTTACTAAAAAAGAGATTAGCCTTACGTTGGGGCGATGCGTTACAAACTCTACTGGCGCCGGAGGCCAGGAGACAGATGAGAGATTTTTGCGGATGAAAAATACCTTCGCAAGGTAAGCCCAATGTGCAAAATGGACGATTTGTAGGATACGTGAACTTGGAACGCATGACTTTACGGGTCTTACTACACCGCCTTTTACTTAGAGCGTCTATATTATGTGTTACAGCGACCCTATTGGACGCACAACGGGGGAACCACCGGGTTACGCTTAGGCATCTACTTTTGATCATATTGTTCCGAAGAAAGACACATAACCTAGAACCCGCCTAACTCGAGGTGAGCTTACTATGGAGAACTGGACATTAATGATTTTTTAACGGGATAAGGCATAGCCACGATAATGAGTGGGTAAAATAAATAAGATTGCGGGTTGCATACCACCACACTTTGGAGCCCATTAGGATCGTGGACGAGTAGGAGGGAGCCTCCGCATGGCCTGCGGAGTTCCCTCCTGTGCAATTAGGATGTGACCCCCACCATGGCGGCCACATCCTCTATTTTTAACATTGCGGCGGGTGCAGCTTCAAGCTGCACCCGCTGCAATGTTAAAAATGCATACATTGCATTTGTATGCAGAAAGCGGTAGGCACCGTGCAGTGCCTGCCGATTACTGCATACAAATGCAGGGGGGTACCATAGGAACCCCCCATGTGCACCCCCCACGCCCCCTTCACCCAGGGGCCCCGCAACGGGCCCCAGCAGTGAAGTTCCACATGCTTTTCCACGGCGGAAAACCCGCCGCGGAAAAGCCTGTTTTGTAACCCATCCTAATATGGCTGGCGGTGTCTGAGAGTCACCGCCACCATATTAGAGCTTTTCCGCCGCGGTTGTAAGCCAACCGCGGCGTAAAAGCAGCGGACTGAAACCAGGACCCACCAGCCATCCTAATGTGGCGGTGGGTCTTTGGTGGGTCCGCAGCGGATTTTCCGCATCCTCCGGGCCGGCGGTGGCTTCCGCCGGCCCAGAGGATGCGGAAAATCCGCTATCCTAATAAGCCCCTTAGTTTGTGTTACAGTTTCTGGTATATATAATTAAGACGTCAATAACGACCCCATGTAACCCAGCCGTTCTTACTTCAATCAACTCTACTTTGGACGTTTTCAGTACTATAAAGTAATTGGTGGCATGGGGGGGGCTTGGATTAGTTCCTTTTTAACTTAACCAAAAAGATAGTGTCAAGTTCGTTATATAGTTGCAGGCTCTACAAATGAAAGAGCATATAGTGAGGACGATATTAGTAACACAACATACCGGAGCACACCTTATGTATATTTGGACATGAACAAGGGATCAGTAAGGAATTACGATTTTGGTGTGAAATACATTTGTGAAATAAGTATACAATAGAGGTTGTGATGGTGTTAGGATTACCCGTGGTCACTAGATGAACAATTTCAAGATGCTTGTCGGCATTTCTGAAGTATAATTATTGCACTTATATGTGTTTTTCAGCAATTTGCTGCATTTGACATTGTGACAGGGACCTGGACAATTGCAATCTATACTACTTTTGAATTTTGAATATAGGAAGATCGTGGTTTTATGAGAAACCCTTTGATACAGAAATTGAAGGTATTTTAACTACTAAACGTGGCTGTTGGTAGAATAGAACAACACGGGCAATGATGGCTTCGTCTACTATATATTTTTCTTTTTCCTTCTTTTCCACCTTTTTCACTCTTATTCATAGCAACATTTTTAATTAGGCACAACAAGGGTGTGTGCACGACTTAGAGTAAACATTTATATATATATAAAAAACTTTTGTTGTCACATGGAGGTGTCTTGAGAGTCTTCCTAATCCCTCCATCGACTTTCTATTACTTTTTCAGCTAACTCTAATTGACCCTGCTAAAATGGGCTAAGGTGTTCAACTTTAGCACTTTAATAAACGATAATGCGTTGATGCAGGTCCTTCCAAAATGTGAAATAACTAAAACCACACTATATCATCTTGTTAACAGCCTTGAAAAAGTCGCAAATAGCGACGAAACACGTGTCGACTGCACCATTGCTGTAACAACTTGGCAACAGTGGTGAAGATCTATGTGCTGAACAAAGTGTTACATCTTTTCTCTTGTTTTGTATATTAAATAACCCTTTTTGACTGCAACTAGTCAATTGTATACTTGCTTTAGCTGTGCTCTGTCATTGTTTTGTATCACTCTCATACACTATTCCACTCCATTCCACTTCACTGACGACAATCTACTTCACTCTATGCAACACCCTCTACGCCACTCTTCTCTGTTCTACAATACTCTATGACACTGTTTGCCACTCTACTCTACTACACAACACTACACTACACTACAACGCAGTGTTGGATATAAAATCCAACACCGCGTTGTAACAACATGTGGGGTAATGGTATGCGTGGAAAAGCGGCATATTCAAATTCACTAGATCTATGGATTCACACTGTCCAATTGTGGCTCCTACCCATGTGAGTAGAGTGATACAACCTCTCCTGCAATCTTCAATAAAAAAAAACACGTTGTGGCCACAGTTTAGCTAAGCTGAGATTGTGGCACAGACCATGTAAAGCTCAGGGACCGCAGCACACAGTACTAGTAGATGCCCTTACTTACATGCTGCAGGGCTCTCCTCATCTGAACTGCATTCTGGGTCAATCAGCTTCTCCTTCACCTTCTCTGTTCTGTCTTTGAAGAGCCGTACAAGCTCCTGAAGGCGTTCGTTGATGACAGCACTGCCCTGGCTGATAGCAGAAGCCGCCCGTTCTGGTTCGCTATTAAAAGAGAACATCAAGTGCTGATTATTTTCAAATCATAAGACGCTGAGCTGTAGGTCATTTACATGCTCCAATAAATTATATCTGGAGTCTCGTACCTAGAAGTTAAGGCAGAGATCTCTTATTTATTTTCTAAGGCCATGCCTCTCTGCATTTTCTGTCTATCCGGGAAAATGTAGTCGCAGATCAATGATTATGTTACAGAACAGGCCCACACTCTTCAGGGACCATAATGTTTAAAACCCTGAGCTGGACATTCCTTCCAATAATTTGCACAATCGCACTTTCTACTTCAGGATTGATTAACTTTGTGACAGCATCAAAGAGATAAAACGCCTTGCTTAGAGCATAATTCTGATTTGGCAGGTCACAGAAAATCCTAGGATATGTAACAGAAATGCTAAATCCTTAGGAGAATATTCTGAGGAATTTTATTCATTATTCTATCCCAATTGTGAAGCACTTCTGTCACCATTTTTCTGCCTAGATTTAGCCTTTCTTACATAATTCAGGCCCTTTGTCTTTGAGCCAAAGACTTAGCATTGTGTAATAAGAGACAATAATACGAATTGAGTGTTGTAGTCGGGTTTGATGATCTTTGACTTTCCTCTGAATAATCACCACCAGGGTTCAAATCAGAATGCAGATACAAGCTCATTCAATCATTGGCACCTCCGTTAGGAACACAACCTGTTGCCACCTTGCTGGTTATTTTGTTTTTATTTTTTGTCAACATGAAGGTAGACTTTGACCCCTAAAACATTCCTCATGAGATGCAGTACAACAAACAGATAGGTATGACCCCTGATCCCTTATTGTCAAGGTCTGGTGAGAAAATAAGTGGTGACTCAGAGACTAAAGGACCTCTTACCCTGTAGGTGTTTACTTTTCCAATGCAGAGCACTTAACAGACCAAAATCTTGCCTTCCCTCAAGATGGCAAATGGAAAAACAATCAATACAAGACACCACTGCATAGTAAGCATAGGAAGTAACTAATGAAAGAGTTCAAAGTCGTGTTAGATTCCCACTAAAAGCATCCATCATAGTCCTCTAATCATGCTGGAGTAGAGGCATGGCAAAATCTCACTTTACCTTGCGCTCCCACAAATCCTGCGCCAGCCCTGTCTAGGCTCTAACCCAAGGCTCTTTCCCTAACTCAGTGCATCAACTTCAATCAGAACACTCCAAGGTGTAAATGTATAAGGGGGGTGAGGTACTGTGGCTCACTGGTTAGAGGCGGCAGACCCGAGAGCAGAGGACGGCCCGGGACCATGGTTCGATTCCCGGCGCGGCAGGTTTCTGGACCAGGGTCAGCGGACTCGATAAATTCTCTCGCCTCGGTGCCCACTATGATTAGCGATCACACTCGGCAACTCTGGGCATTAGCTTGCCTCATCTTCACTAACGGCCCCACCAGACCGCCAGGGATGCCTGGTCTCACCCTGGAGATACCCATTAAGGGACCATCTCTCAGGGAAGCCAGGAAGGTTTTCGCAGCGGTCGAAGCGCGGAGATACTCCCCCGGGAGTGATTCTAGCGCTATATAAACACGCAAAATTAAAATTAAAATTAAATAAGAAAGTGGCGGAGCGTGGGTTGGCTCCAGAATTGCTTACGCTGTGCTCTGCACTTTAGAAACACAGGGAGGCACTGTATTTACAATAATACGGTGCACCCCTGCATTTCCCTTCCTGCACATAAACAATCCAGAATGGCAATTTGTAACTTCTATGTGTGCTGCATTGTGCATCACACGTAGAAGTTGCAAATTGTCATTTTTTTAATGATTGTTTATGTACAAGAAGGAAAAAAGAACAATTGATGGACAGAATAAGAATAATGTCAACCATTCACCTCAGTACAAAGATCTGGACCTAAAACCATTGTTGTTTTGTTCCGTATGCTAATTCAGTTTAACTCCATGCGGCCCCGATTTTTCCGCTGTGCGGTAAACAAAAGAACAGGGCGGGCCGTGACGAACCCCAGCCGTCATCTGCACACGAGCACTGCGGAGCGTGACGACTGGGGTTCGTCACCAGCATGGGAGGGGTTAAACCAAGCCATATGCAAATCATGAAAATTTAGAAATTAGTGACAGTGAGTTTCAAGGATTCAGTAATGTTCTTGCCTATTTCGAGCGTATGCTGGAGATCGGGAGGAATTCTCCCATACAGTTACCATTGCATCAATTGAAGTGCCTTGCAAAGAGTGGATATGCCCTCCTTTTAACAGGCATATGGAATAAATACACTTATGTTCACCTGACCCACAAGGGGGTGGAATGTTACTCTCTGATTTGACTACCAATTGCTCTTTGACATGGATGGTGTATTTTGGAAATTAATGTCTCCTAATAGACAGTTCTTATATTCTTGATAACAGGACCAGAATCTACGTATTGACTTCACTGCAATCTTGCCCTGAAGAAGGCCATTGTTTGTTGGACAAAACGCCTTGACTGTCTTTATGAGTATTTAAAAGAAGCATTAATAAAAGAAGAACATTATTGGATCCTTGAAACTTGCTGTCATTAATTTCAAAATGTTCATGATCATCTTGAATTTCTGGTATGTGGTGCACCTTTGGTTGTAACGCTTTAAACGATTTCCCCAGGAGAGGGGAGAACCCTTTGGGCAGAGGGTGAATACAGGGTAGTGCACACTGCATGAAAGACATTTCACAAATTGCCTCACTTTAGGGTATAACGGTGTAGGTGCAGCAATATTTTGAGGTCCACTGCCCACCTGAATTTTATGCTCCATATGCAAATCCGTCTTAAACCTGCTCCCCATGGGAACAGTTCAGCCGGAACTGCCAGGCCAGATCCTCCCTGGGTCCAAATTCGGGTGGCATAGTGATCAGGAGAATTATGAATGAAACCCAGATTTGTTACTGGGGGTGAGTGGTTGAAAAGTTTCAGCACTCTGCCCATCATCTTGTTGTGTTTGCTATGTTCGTGCCCAAGGGTCTGCCCAGAAGTGGTCCCTTGTACGCTGTGCCGCTGTATTCAAGCTAGCCTGGCTGATGAGGGGTGAAACCCCAAATCTGTTACCAGGATTCTTGTTTCCAGTCCAGGCAGGACTTGGTCTGGCAGGTCAAGCTGGATTGTTCCCATGAGGAGCAGGGCCAAGACTGATTTGCATATGGCTGGACCCAAACTGGGCTGGCATAGTGAGCAAAAGAGCGATGGATTACACCCAGATCTGTGACTGGGGGCAAGTGGTTGAAAAAAGTTCAGCATCATCTAATTGGGTTTGCTATGCTCACCCTAAGTTACCAATGGTATTGTCAGACATGGGTCCCTTGCTCGCTCTGCCACTGGATTCCAGCTTGCCTGCCTGATGAGGGCTGAAATCCTGAAACTGGTCCCAGGATCCGGTCCAAGGAGTACCTGGCCTGGCAGTTCGGGATGGACTGTTCCCATGAGAAGCAGGATCAAGACTGATCTGCATGTAGCTGGGTCCAAACTGAGGTGGCATAGTGAGCAAAAGAACAATGTATTAAACCTAGATATGGGACTGGGGGTGAGTGGTTGAAAAGTTGAAGCACTCTGTCAATCGTCTTGTTGTATTTGCTATGTGCAGAAAGGGATAGTTTCCTGCACATAAACAATCATTCATGGCAATTTGCTCTTTATGTGTGCTGTACAATGCAGCTCACATAGAAACAGAAAAAACGAGGAGACCCTGCTCTTAATTTTGGCCCTGCCTCCCATTTACACCACCCTTGTAAATAGGGGGCTGTGTAAAAATTAGCTGCTAAGCTCCTCTTTCCAGTAGTCATGCCCCATTTCATATGAGCTATTAGCCAGGATGTTTGTTCCTCATTACATTTTCCACTAGTGCCAAACCTTGTTTTATACCATAAGTTCTAGACTTCATTTTGACCTACAGGCAGAAGGAATGAAAGTTGACCTTGTTGAGCCTGAGATTGTATCATGAATAAGTTCTACTATGGTATGCAGTCTAAGAACAGGCCCATGCACATGTATTTGCTCAAATCGTGTCAGTTACACACCATCCTAACTTTATCAATTCTGGACGTTCCTCTTTGGCCTCTCATCAGCACCGTGGTGTTTTACCAAGCTAATGAGAGCTGTAGCTTCCTACCTCAGAGAGAGGGGTATATGGATAATAGTTTATTTTGACGGCATCTTCATCATGTCCCAATGAGGGCGCAGATTTTGAGGGACCTGGACATGGTCATGTCCCTCTTGGTGTCCTTGGGCTTCATTGTGAACATGGAGACATCTGTTCTTACCCCCTCCAGGTCTCTAGAGTTCTTGGGATTCGCAACAGATTCTGTGAATGGGGTTCTGCTATTACTATTGAAGATTTCCACAATTTGGAAAGAGATGAGATATGTTCCCACACAATTGTCTTTAACACTGAAGGAACAGCCAGGCTGCTAAGTCTTTTGTCTTCTTCTGTTCAGGTGATCTTTTCATGCCCTTTACAGTATCAGGCCTTGCAGAGGATAAAAGCAATGGACCTTTGGTGAGGATTGTGGTATGGCTACTAGGTGTTTCTAGATCAGGAAGCAAGATCAGAGTAATCTTCGTGGTTGGATAATTTGGATGCCTGGAATGGCTGGGCACTATTTGGTTGCTCTTCAAACTTTATCCTGGAATCATATGCAAGTTTAGCCGGGTAGGGTACCCTCTTGGGTCCTCAGGATACTGGTGGCTTGTGGTCACATGCATCATATAAACTATGTAGAATTAACAGCAGGACTTTACTCCCTTATGAGTTTTAACACCTTGGCTGCTGGAGGGTTTTCCCGTCCGGTGCTGATTTATTGAAAACCCCATTATACATGACGAGTTATCCTTGTCATCAGCACAGCTCAGCCAGTGCATCATGACGAGTTACCCTTGTCATTAGCATTGAAGAGGTTAATCATTGTTTGCAAGGCAGAGGGGTTTTGTTAAAAATGGACAATGTTTTGGCAGTATCGTATACAAATCGATTACGCGGATCAAGATCCCTAGACCTGTCAGAATTATCAAAGAAACTCTGGCTATTGTGCTTGGAACACAAGATCAACCTGAATGCAGAATACTTGCCTGGGAAAGCGAATGTTACTGCAGACTGGAATTCTAGGTTCTTAAGGAATTTCAGCAACTGGAAATTGAACAGGGTCAGTTTCATGAAACTATCTCGGATTTGGGGTACACCTCTTTGAAAGCAGACTGACGTTTCAACTGAAGAAATATTACAGTTCGATTCCAGATCCAGATGCTCTGGCGGTGAATGCATTCCTTCAAACTGGGAAAGGAACCAACACTTACGCGATCCCACCTTTCACTATGATTCAGAGAGTTTTTCAGAAGATCAGGCGGGAGAGTTGCTCACTTATCCTAATAACTCTGTTTTGGGTCACAAAGGCATGATTTCCAAAGACTTTGGAGCTAGCTTGTGAGATTCCCTTTTTCCTTTTTGCAGTGCAGTGCAAGGCATACTGTAAATGCAGCTGGAGAAGAACACCATTTGGTTCTGACTTGGACTTTGAGATTTATTGCAAGGAGAGTGTCAAGGGATCTAGAAACATGTCAGACCTTCTGGAAGAGCTGAGGAACTCCTGTAGGAATCATGGGCTCCAGGTATCTGCTGCAGGTACAAAGGAATTTGGAACACATGGGTTCGTTAGAGCTTGGAAAGGGACTTGGTACCCGTGGAGGCTCCTATAATGAAGGTAGTTAACTTTCTCATAAAGCTGTTTGACAGGGGCCCTAGCTCTAGAATGTTAAATTGCTATAGGTCCACGATCCCTGCCGGGCATAGTCTGGTCAATGGCAAGATTGTAGGAAAGAATTTTTTGGTTTGCAGGGTGCTTAAAAGTATCTAGTTGAGGAGAACCCCTAGACCTAGGTATGATACTCTATGGCGCATTATTTTGGTCCTTTCTATGTTTTCCTCTTGGCCTGGTAATAGGCGTTTAAAATCTGAGAAGACTTTCTATGAAGTTAGCCTGTTTACTTTGTTTAATATCTTATTGACATGCGTTAGATGTAAAGACTTTAGAGATAAGCAATAGAGTTTACAATGAATTTGGGGTTACCTTTGAGATTACTAGAAGAACAAAAATCGTGTCTGACACCAAATTTTATCCAGTTTTTTATATTTGTAGAAAGCTGTGTGTTGTGAATTACATGAGACAGTACGACTCCAGAATGGGTGAATTTCACCCCGATGGCACTGACCAGTTTTTGATTTCCTTTGTTAGACCCTTCACAGACGTTACCACTGCAACTATTGCTAGGTGGTTATGATGGACTATGCAACTAGTTGGTGCTGATTTACAGAAATGTCAAGCTCACTCTATGAAGGTGCAATGGCTAGCCAGTTCTTTTTTAAAGGTGGCAGGCTGGAGGATATTTTGAGATCCGCTGATTGTCTATTTCCTCCATCTTGGCGAAGCATTAATGTAAGCCAACTGAGCACATGTCTGATGAGGTGTTGAGGGGCTACCAACATACATAATGGTAGCCTCCGGTCTTGTAATGAAATAGCTATTCTCCAAATGCCAAGAGAATCTGAATTTCATTAAAGACACAGATGCTAAAATGATCACATCCTCCCATCCCTGTATATTGGGTTATATAAGAACTCCAAAAAAAAAGGTGGGAGCGAAACTGTAGAATAATATTGGTGCTATAGATGCAACTCTTTTGCTCCCCTTTTTGTTCCAGAGAATAACCAATAGTTGATCTACTAAAAGAAGATTTGCCTCTTTTACGTTTTTAGTTTCAAATGATTTCTTTACATTCATTCAGCTTTGATAGAGAGAACAAGTTCGGCATTTAGAAGAGGCAGATTGTTGGGTGCACTGACTTATTATATGTACTGTATGTTCTGTTCTGGAATGTTTCTATTCTGATGTTAACTTCATTCAAGTGCTGCATAGAGAGCATTAAAGGAATCAATGCATAACGTTAGCCCCCATGTCTTTAATGAAATTCAGATTCTCTTGGCATTTAATTTGGAAAATCACTATTCTTTAGGTAACTTGTATACATAAAAGCAAAATTAGCCCACAACTGTTAGCAAATCACACAGTCACGCCATGATGCCTACATGAGAAATGGATGAAGGTATTACCTTAAACTGGCTGCAAAAGGTTCTGCAGTATTTTAAAACTCAAAATGAATTTTTGTGTAATCTAGCTTACTGAAAGAAGAGAAATCTGTTACCGTGAGCTGGGATGACAATGCTCTTGGCTCATAAGGCCTTCCAACTTTGCTACTTTAGGTGGATTCATCATTCTGGGCCTTTTAATTTGAAACCAGTGCATAACAAGTTCTATTCCACATCTTTAAAATCTGCTTTGTGAAAAGGTGTCATTATTCAATTAATTTAAGAAAAAGGCCCAAAAAGGTGACTCCTCTATCTATAGGCTGATTACACCTTTAGATCGAGAGGCAAAATTGTATTCCTCCTCGCTGCTGCATGACTTCAAAGAATGGGCTTCTGCTGGACACTGAATTCCATGGTTTCAAACCAGCTTTAGGCAGTTTATTAGTACCATTGATTTTTTATTTAAATTTGTTTTTATTGTTGCAGTAAAGTATTTCAGTACAGCTTAAACAGTCCGCCGACGTGGCCTCAACATTCAGCCACGAACAGCTATGTGTGCAACATTTTCTGGCTATATAGAACTGGTACACATAAACATGATTTCGGTGAATCAGTGCAGTATAATCATGGAAAGGCTCCTGCAGGCTGAGGGGTGGTGGGACGGTATCGCCATAGGGGCGACGGATAAGATCAGATGGGCACTCTCGTGCCGTAACAGCGCCGGATCTAGATCTGCACAGTGCACATAACAGTGTTACCAGTGAACAGGGGGGTAACAGAACTGTGGGAGGGAAGCATGCAGGCGCTAGCAGGGTCTAAGCAGGGGGATGATGGCGGCGGGTGTCGAGGGGGGGGGGGGGGGGGGGGAAGAAGCCCACGGATGGCCGGGCATGCGAGAGGTCGCCCTGGACGTAGGGAGTTATCGGGGCCCGACTCTGGGGTGACTCACTTCAGGGGAAGGCTACCGGTCTTCTTGGGTGGGGGGGGGGAAGGGTCAGGCGGGTCTCCAGCCTGCGTGGACTGGCGGAAGCTGTGAAGGAGCATGGCCCATTCCATGGAGATGGGAAGTTTGCGCGCGCCCTTGGCTTCTTCTTCCCTTAAAGCGTCTTCCTCCGCTGCCGCCCATTTGCTAACCGCTCCCTTCCAGTGTGCTATGGGGGGACCCTCTGGGGATCGCCAGCGCATGGTTATACATCTATTGGCTAGTAGGAGCGCTAAGGACACGAAGCGCCTATGCACCGGTTCACGTTTAGATATGTGGAGGATGCCTAATGCACTGGACTCCCAGGTGGCTAGTGTAGTGAGACCCGTGAGTTCCCGCAGTGTGTTATGTACGTCCTGCCAGAAAGGTTGAAGATTGGGACAGTCCCAAAACATGTGACGGAAGTTCGCAGCCGGGGAACAGCATCTGGGGCATAGGAATGGCGTGGAGGGGTAGAACTTCTGCAATCGCGCTGGGGTGAGATATGCCCTGTGTAATATATAATATTGAATATTTTTGAAGCGGGCGTTCCTAGAGACGCGTTTAGGGGCCTCGAGAGCTTTAGTCCACTCTGAGTCGTGCAGAACACGGCCTATGTCCTCTTCCCAAGTGGCTCGAAGGGTCGCCAGGGGGGTGTATGAGAGTTCCCGGATGGATTTGTATAGCCACGTGACCAGGTGGCGACCCACCCCCATATGTAGAATAGTATGTATTACTGGATGCGTGTCTGGCTCGCCATTTTGGAGATTGAAATGGGGTCGGTATCCGTCGAGTAGTTGCCTATACCTGAGGAATTGGCCTGGGGAGAGCCCGTATTCTGCGATCAGGCGGTCCAGCGGTTTCAGTTGACCCTCCTCGAAGAGTGATTCTAGATCTGTGATACCACAGCGGGACCAGTCGGCGAGTAGTGGGGCCGCAAAGTAGGAATCCTGCTTGGGGCCGCCTATTAACGGCAGCAGCGGGGAGTATGGGGGTCTAGCGGGGGACAGCCGGTGTATCCGCAGCATACATCGGCGCGCTATCGTCACCTGGAGAGGGTAAGTGCGTCGCGGCTTGGTGCCCGGGAGAAGCAGACGGGTGAGTTCCGGAGTTGTGATTCTACCAGTAGGAGTAACCGTCTCCTGAGGGTAACGGTCCGCTGTCCAGTAGGACAGCCACTGGAGCTGTGCTGCGAGGAAATATGCCTCGAAGGATGGAGCTCCGAGTCCCCCCTGTGTTGTGGGGAGTTGAAGAGTTTTCAGGGCGACTCTGTGGCGGCCCGCTCCCCAAATGAGAGTTCCTAAGAGGGAATCAACGTCGCGAAAGAAGGACCTGGGTGGTATCACCGGCAG
Source organism: Lissotriton vulgaris (assembly GCF_964263255.1). Classification (NCBI taxonomy): domain Eukaryota; kingdom Metazoa; phylum Chordata; class Amphibia; order Caudata; family Salamandridae; genus Lissotriton; species Lissotriton vulgaris. The sequence continues at coordinate 261,768,613 of NC_141700.1, read as the reverse complement.
GTTTGTGAAATGGTAGAGGAGCCGGGGGAGCATCACCATTTTAGCGAGGGCTATCCGTCCAATCGGGGCCAGTGGTAGTTTATTCCAGAAGGCGACCGTCGGGCGCAGACTCTCGAGTACCGTGCGGTGATTACCGTCAAGGATGTCCGCCGGAGAATGATATAAGCGGACGCCAAGGTATCGGGGAGCTTCCGCGGACCATGAAAGACTATGCGGTCCGAGGTCGATGTCCCGGGGGGGGCAGGTCCGGGTGTAGGGGGTAAACCGCGGACTTGTCCCAGTTGACCTGTAGACCCGAGGCAGTCGCAAAGTCCGCCAATGTGGCCCCTATGGGGGTCAGGTCCATTTCAATGTCTCGGACATATATGAGGAGATCATCCGCGTACATGGATACACAATGGGTCCCGTCTGCAAGCGGTACTCCCCAGGCCACACCCTCCCGACGCAGTCGAACCGCCAGCGGCTCGACCGCTAGCGCGAATAAGAGGGGCGACAAGGGGCAGCCTTGTCGTGTGCCTCGTCGGACTGCAAACGCCGGTGAGATGCGTTTCCCAATACGAACTCGCGTAGTGAGGTCGGTGTATAGGAGGCGGGTATATGCCATGAGCGTCGGGCCGAGATTAAGGCGTCGCAGGACCGAAAACAGGTAGGGCCAGGTGAGGGTGTCGAACGCCTTCTCTAGGTCCATAATAAGGCAGGCAGCGCGGGGAAATCTGTCGCGTACCTGATCTTGAATATGGAAGACTCGGCGGAGGTTCTGGGAGGTATTCCTCCCGGGGACGAAGCCGCATTGGTCGGGGTGGACCAGCGGGCGTATGATCTGCGCATAACGATCAGCTAGGATCTTCCCCAGTATCTTACAATCAGCCGACAGGAGAGTGATAGGCCGGTATGACCCCATGTGAAGCGGATCTCTGTGGGGCTTAAGAAAGGTGATAATCACGGATTCCCGCAGCGACTGGGGTAGTTTCCCCAGGTGTAGTGACGCCCCAAACATCCGTGACAGACGGGGAACCACCAGGGGAGAGAATGTTGCGTAGTATTCTAGTGGGAAGCCGTCCAGGCCCGGTGCTTTATTTCGGGACATGGCGCGTATCGCTCGGGTGATGTCAGAGGGAATTATCTTGGCGTCTAGTGTGCGCTTGTCGGAATCCGATATCGTGGGCAGCGTCAGAGGGTCTAAAAACTGATCCGCGGTAAACAGGGTACAGCATGCCGGGGCTTCGTACACTCGTGCATAGTGGCGGTGGAATGCTAGGAGAATCTCAGCTTGTGATTGCACCAGTACACCCTCCGGGTTGAGAATGTCCGTGATCGGCTTAATTTCGGTGTCCTGCTTCGCCATCCAGGCCAGAAGCGCCCCGGTTTTGTCTCTGTCTTTGTGTACCCGAGAGGCGTATGCCCTGAAATTATACTTACGGAGGTCAGCACAGGCAGACTGATATTCCGTTTTGGCCTCCGCCGTGAGTACGGCGTGTTCCTCCGAGTCGTCAGGCCGTTTGGTGAGAGCAGCTAGAGCCTGTTCCGTCGTTAAGAGCGACCGTTCTAAGGTGCGGCGGACCCCCACTATCTGTTTGATGCATTCTCCTCTCGCCACCACTTTATACGCGTCCCACTCCACTAGTACCGATGACGCTGTGTTCTCGTTGTGTATAAAGTAGTCGCGTATGCTGGTTTTGTGCGCGTCCGTGAAGACCGGGTCCGTTAGGCAGTCTCTGGGGAGGCGCCAGGTGGGGACCGGTGGATGCGGGGGGCGCCAGGTAAGCCGTATTATGTGGGCATCATGATCTGAGAGGATCCGTCCCAGGTAATCTGTAGATGTAACCTTAGGAAGGATCGGAGCAGAGCAGAGGAAACGGTCTAGGCGGACCCGAAGGTTGTGTGGTATCGAGTGGAAGGAGTAGATGCGTGCCAGTGGATGTAGGTGTCGCCATGCATCGGTGAGCGCCCAGTGTGTGGTCCATGCCCTGAAGAGGGCCGCCTGCCGGGGGGCTGGGGAGTGCGCGGGGGGGGGATGTGAGCGGTCTAGCGAGGGGTCTAGTGTGCAATTAAAGTCGCCTCCCAGCACCCATGGGACTGTGGTGAACTGGGCCAGGACGCCCGTAAGGTGATCCCAAAACCGGTCCTGATCCGTATTAGGGGCGTATATGCTGCCAAGAAGTACCCCCTGCCCATCAAGAATTCCCTCCAGTAGCGCGTATCTGCCCTCTCTATCAACTACTCGCCGGAGCGCCCGGAAGGGAGTGCCAGGTCTCACCCAGATTAATGCGCCGCGTGCAAACGCTGAATATTGTGTGGCGCAGATGGTCCCTCGCCATTTGGCCTGTAGGCGAATGAGTTCAGTGGCGTTAATGTGCGTCTCTTGCAAGAACGTTATGTTGGCCGCCATGCGCCGTACGTAGGAGTATACAGAATAGCGCTTGCTGGGCGTGTGGAGGCCCCGTACATTTAGTGTAAGGATACTAACGTCAGAGTGGGGGACAGCCATTTCTAGGGTGACGTGGTTGGGGGAGGGGCACCCCTGCAGTTCCCGTGTGCCGCCCGTGAGTGCGTGTCGTGTATGTTCCTGCGCGCCAAGCTTCCTTAAACGTGGGGGGGGGACTGGGGGAGTTAACAACAACTAGAACTTTGGGTGGGCAACTGTCCCAATTCTGGGGATACGTCACTGGGGGTGGCATATCCAAACTAGTGTCCCACTAGGGGAGAAAACCAACAGAAAGTCGCGGGGGTGGCAGCGTGTGTCGCTGCTGGGCCTGTGCGCGGGTCGGGCTCTAGCAGGAGAAGTGTGTATCGCTCGCTGGAGCTCGCAGTTATCTGGTAGAGCAGTCTAGGCGTCTAGACGTCGCGCATTACAGCAGGCAATCATGAAAAGGATATGTCAGCTGACAGTCCAGGTGTTCACGAAGAGGTGGTAGGCTGGCTGGCCAGGGCAGCGTCCAGTGTGTGCGTCACCACAAGGGGGGAAGAGATTGGGCCAAATCCTGACATAGTCCCATCACTGTCCCGGTCTTTCTCTGGGGTGAACAGGTGCGGGTGACCTTCCAGGTCCGAAGCTGGGGGTGACTGATGTAGTCCGGTGGCCGCCCGTATAGCGTCTCGTCGTTCCTGCATGATTTGTGCAAGATCGGGCGAGCCCGCCTGGGAGGACGCTCGATTCTTGGAGTGGCTAGCTCGCGAGCGGCTTGCGCCCCGTCTCCCTGATCGTCCGGAGTCATTGTTGCGTTTCTTCTGGGGTCCTGGTTTAGGGATAATCGGGCAGTGAAATTCGGTCCAGTCCTGTGCGTCCGCTGCCGTGTCGAAGAAGAGAGCTTTCCCTTTGTGGATCACTTTAAGGCGGGCAGGGAACAGCAGGGAATATTGAAGATCATTCGCGCGGAGGCGCCTTTTGACTTCCAGAAACGTGGAACGTCGCTGTTGGACCTCTCGGGCATAGTCTGGGAACACCATAACATGTTGGTCTTCAACCTGCAGGGGACCCGCCGTCCGGGCCGCGCGGAGGACCGCATCCCGGTCTCGGAAGTGCAGGAACTTGGCTAGCATGGGCCGTGGTGGGAGACCAGGCTTGGGAGCCCGGGCTGGGACTCTATGAGCCCTTTCGATGGAGAAGTACGGCGACCGGTCGCAGTCTGGGGTAAACGATTTAGTCCAGGATTCCATATAGGCCAGGGGGTCAGAGTTTTCGATCCCCTCCGGCAGGCCCAGTACGCGAATGTTACATCGCCTCGAGCGTCCCTCCAAATCCACTGTGCGTTCTTCCAGGGTCGTCACGCGTCGCAGGATCTCCTGTATATCTGCTTCCTGTGATTTCACCGCTGGTAGCATTTCAGTCATGTTCCGTTCACCTTCCTTCACTCTGTCTGCCAGTTTTCGGTGTTCATCTCGAACCAGGCTGATGTCTGTTGTCAAGGTGCCCAATCTCTCTTCCATCGAGAGGCGGGACATTTCTATTGCCGCCAGCACTTGATCTAGCTTTGCTGACAGCGTAGGGTCGGTTTGCGATGCATTAGTCTGCGTCCATGCCCTCGTCTGCGGCATCTTCTCGACAGCTGTTTCCGGGACTGTTTGGGTGGCCCTCGGTTTCCCCATGGGTGCTGCTAGACGGGAGAGGGGGTTCCCCCTGTGGTCGTCGTGTGTCTCGAGGGCGGTAGGCCAAACAGTAACCCCGGATGAGCGGTAGTTGAGTGCCAGTCAGGTCCTCCGGCCCCTGTCGGGTGTAATGCGAGACCTGTTCTACCTCGAGGGGCCTCTGCCAGGGGTGCCAGGGGCGGTGCGCAGTTGCCGGGGTCGGCGATTCCGGTCGCGTGGGGGTCCTCTCTTCTCTGCGTGGAGGGGCCCGCGTTGACTGGTAGGGCAGGGCCAGGAGGCATGGGCTGGTGCCGGCTGGAGTGTAGGTAGGGCGCTCCTATCCCCAGAGCGGTCGTTCTTGGCGTCAGGTTCCTATGGGCGCCATGTTAGGGTCAGGCACCGTTGGTGGGAGTGATCGCGTTCCAGGCACCCTGGTCAGGTGGCGGTGTGTCCAATGGCTCCCTACAATGGTGGACGTGAGATGGAGAACTTCGGGGCACCGGCAGGAGGTCCTCGGGGGGGGGGGAAGTATTCCGCGATGACCAGCTGTCCGATCTCGCGGAGCTCGAGCAGGCTCCTGGCAGTGAGCCGGCGTCAAGGCGCCGGGGTCCCGGGGTGGTCGCCGCCCTCTTGCGAGCCGGAGCTCCGGGGTGGAGGAGGGCGCCGTATGGCAGCGCAGTCTCTGTGGGATGGCGGCCTGCGGGGCCGAGGCCGGGGCGTCACAGTCAAGACCCCCGGGAGAGGGGGAGGGGGGGATGGGGAGATCTCCACTCACCGCTCCCAACAATGATGCCGGGCGTCTGGGGCTGTCGGCTCCGTGAAAGTGTAGTGCCCGCTGGCTCCCTGTGATGCGTGGTGGCAGGGAAATCGAGTCCGGGAGCCGATCAGGCTTCTGGCATAAATGCAGCCTCGGTGGATCGGAGCCCCGGGGCGGCGGCCGCCATCTTGTGCGTCGGGGCTCCGGAGCTCAGAGAGACGCTGTGCACCGCGTATCTCAGTGGGTCGTCGCCGGCTTTCCCGCCGGCTCACTGCCGGCGTCTCTGGTAATGGCTTCTGGGGTCGTCTTCTAGCAAGCCGGATTTCGGCGATTCACGGGTCCGCGGAGCTCAGTAGCGTCCGCCATTTCCTAGGGTAGGCGTCCCTCGGTCGTGGTGGAAAGCAGTTTGGCTCATGCCGTTCTTCCACAGAAGCTGTCGGTCACTCAAGGGGTGCCCCGGTGTGCAGGGGGATCCCGAGTGTGGAATCGGGTAAGCTGAGGCTCCTTGCGATCCAGGAACTGGGCAAGATGCTAGCCCGATCGCGGAGCCTCAGCAGGACACAGCCGCCATCGTGGCTTGCTAAGCCACGCCCCCTTATTAGTACCATTGATAACATAGTCACTCTGGCTGTGTTAATTTATTGAACTAGCAGCAATCTAAATACACAACTTTCTGCCAGATTAATAGATATCAAAACCATATTTTTCAAAGCCATCGTGGGCATCTACGTTCAAAGCTTAACAACTGGTGCATCTAACCACTTCTTACAACAGTACAGACTCTTTATTTAACACTTGGGTCCAGTTAAAGCTTCATGCAAAATCAGTGCTCGCAAGGAAAATACATAATAATATGGGATGGGATGATTAGTTAGGTCAGGCTTGGTAGCCCGACTGTCTAGACCTTATGTCATCAGAAGAAAAAAAGCTATGAAAAGCACTCTCAGAGAGGGGTTTTGGCTCCACCCACATGTTGGTCTTCCTTGCTGCAAGTTTTGTTGGGCAGAAGTTGTGTACCTCCTCTGAAAAAGGCCTGGTATGGTTATGGTGACAAGCCAATATTTAAGGCTGCAGGCTTGATGGTATGTTTGAGAAAGGGTATGTCAGATGCCTAGATCTGAACTCTTTATATCAAAAAGAAAACAAAGGCAGCAGACATGAATTATGTATTATGTAAACCCAATAAACCTTTAAGGGTGTTTTAAAGTCTGCAGGCACATATTTCCTAACATAGATAACATAACTGTAGCAGGCAGAGTTTTGGTTACCCTCTAGGACAAACCCTGTTTGTGTTTGGAATGTAATTGGTTTTAGGTGTTGCTTGACAGGCCAGCTTTCTGGAAGGGTTTATGTGATCACCATAAAACAGATGTTAGAAATAGTACTAATAGAGTGGTTGTGGCTCCACTCACTTGTTCTACAAGCAATTGTAAAACATTTGTATTATACATCGAAGAAGTAGCTCTAATGCTCAAAACTGATAAGCATATGAACATTGTTAACACATATATGAGATGAAATATAGTAGGAAGGGGCTTTGCATGGTGGAACCTTGTGACAAATACGGGATGAAGGAGTTTCACATTTTGAACTTTCTGACAAATTTTATAGGCAGGGGCTTTACAGTGAACTGCTTGCTAAAAAGTGGCATTATATTGTGAACCCTCTAACAAATTCAATAGGAAGGCAGTTTACAATATGAAGTCCCTGCCAAACACCATTTGAAAGGGCTTTACATTGTGAACCATCTGAAAAATGCATCGAGAAGGAGTTTTACTTTGTGAACTCTATGACAAACACAAAAGGTAGAGGGATTACATTTCGAACTATTCAACATTTGTCGATTCTCTGACAGATGCAATAGGAACGGATTTAGTGTGAAAATTATATTTTAGGTCCAGTCGCAGTACAGTGTTTTTGTTCTGAAAGGAAGATTTAATAGTCATGCTAATATATACTTTGGTTCTACGTAAAATATTTCACAGCTCACTCTAAGCAAACGTTACATTGTTATGTTTATGTTCATGTTCATGTTAGTCAATAGGCTTTCTTTAATGATTTTAAAAGCGGTGGCAAAGTCAGCAGGCTTCTAATTTGACTTTGTTAACCACTTGATAAAATTTGTAGACTTTACCTTTTCAGTTGTGTAATGCCTCATGTTTTCCATTTGGCTCATGTAGAGCCAATGCTGGTTTTCACAACATCAGTTAATGTGCAAATTGTCACATGGTACCTCTAACATAATAGGAGCAGACTACATTTAAAGGATTTCGTGACTCTTTTGAAATTTATTTAGGGTATGTGATTTGTACCATAGTTAATCTGCGAAGCCCCTATAGGAGGTATTTTAATTTGTAATTCCACCTGAAATCTTGTAAATATTTGTTATTTTGATAACAGTATTTAGTTGCACATCTGTTGTAAAGACACTGTACTAGCTCAACACAAATGTAATGAGTGTTGATGTTGAGAGTTGCTGTGGTCTGAGTTTCTAGCCAACTGCTCCTGCCTGAGTCAGCCTTGAACTGCTCTGCCTAGTTACCCTTCGGGACAAATGTTAAAAGGGGCACCTGGGCACTGGTTTGAGTGGAATCAGGTACAAAGTCTCCTGGACATTTCAGAAGAAAGAACCCCCCATTAACACAACTGGGATTAGTAACTAAAACAGCTCTTGGATATACCAAGCTGGATTTCTCAAATACAACAGGAGGGGGTTTGCATTGTGAACTCTATGATAAATACAATATAATGAGACTAATGAATGATTTGAAAAATGTAGTAGAAATGGGTTTTACCTTATCAACTTCCTCACAAATGCAAGAGGAGGGGACTTACAACATGCATACCTTGTTATATCTGCCCATAGTGAATGCTTGGTGTCTGCAGAGTGGGAGTTATATTTATATCAATGATTCCTTTGAGTATGCTGCCAAAAGTATCTCTCTATAGGCAGCAGCACAATGGTCATACTTATTTTCAAGTTAAAGCCAACAGGATTGCTTTTTTGATTATGTACTGTGGTGACAAAGACAGTAGGTTTCTCAATTTACATTGTGAATGACTTGGCAAAGCTTGTAGAGTTAAAATTTGGAATGTGAAATGCCTCATGTTTTCCAGTAGGCCCACAAAAGACCTATGAAAGTTTTAATCATTAGAGCCTGTTGGAGTGCAAATATATATGGTTAGTTTGCGCCTGTGGTATTTTTAGGGGATATCCGATTTGCACCAGGTTAATATACAAGGGACCTATATGAGGTCTTCCTATTTATAATTCAACTTGTAATCTTGAAAATATTTACAATTTGGAGCTTAGCATTCATTTGTGTGTGCATTTAAGAGCATTACCATATTGAAAAAAATCAATGGTTGGAATTTGATTTATTGTGTGTTCTTTTTTGTGTGCTGCTTTTTTGTGTTAGTAGCTTGCATCTACTCTCCGAGTCTGCAATGGGCTTGTCAAGACTCTGTCTGCCCATCAGATTACATGCCACTGACCTTAATGAAAGCAGGTCCAGTGGCAGCGATGCTGAATCCCCTCTTTCTCCTCAAGCATTCTGTGAGTGACCAACTGACTAATCTCTCCAAGAGCACCCAATGGGGAACAGTTGAGTTGGTTTCAGCACCTCATGATATACACCTGGCTCTTGGCCTGACCTTGGCTAACCCCTAGTCTCTCAGTCAAGTTAAAATTCCCGTTGGGACTGTATCAGAAAAGTCTGATCATAATTCATACACCATTCATACCTAATTCTCACCAATATCAATAAGGCTTCCTGATGGAATCAAAGTTTCAATATATGGTTTTATTCCTCAATAAAAATAATTAAAACAATGTGTCAACAGTATAATTATCACATCATCATGGCATAAAAATACATGGAAAAATTCACTATTTACAAAAACAGATGTCACACTAATAATAAAAAACACTATCAATCTAACCAAAAGGCTCTAGGAGTTCATATAGAGAAAAGGGATAAAGAATCAAAGTCATTAATCATATTTTCATTATGGTGCGCTAATCGAACCTCACAATCCTAGGTTGAACCACAATGATGGTAAAGTTTCTATATACAACCAAGGCAGAGTCGATTTAGTACTTAACTAACTCTGCGCCAACGCATTTCGGTGGGTTAAAGGGATCCAATCACTCTTCAGGCACAAGGATAGAGGTCTCCCATAGTTTCAAATAAATAGCTGGAATATGGTTTCAATTAAGTCAAAACTTGTGTTGCAAGGTTCTTGGACACTTCAAACCACCTAAAGGTTTCCTTTCAGATTTGATTATTTCAAAACTTAATAGCTCTAAATTCTGTATAATATCACATACAGGATTAAATAGGCTGAACCTCTTACAATGGAAGGTGAACCAGAAAGGACTGGAGGTATTCATATCCCGGTACCAGTTCGGTCTTGAGGATTTCATCTGTTACAATATTCGGATGAAGGGCAAAGTTGAGATTCTTTAGAGTCAAGGAAGGATTTTCTTTAAGCCCTTTAAAAGGGAATAATTTGTACGTGCAGTTTTTTTGACAATGTGGCAGAGTGTCAGTATCAGTATCACCAGCATTTTGGTGCTCATTGTAGCAAGGGATGGGGGTGGGGCAAGAGCCAGTGACTATCAATGAAAGGTCCATGTTTAAGAATACATTCTTGACTCTAAGTTGTAAAGAAAATCTTGGTGATCCATGAATCTATCTCAACCTGTTTAGATTACAGGAATTTAGTCTTGTTTGGCTTACCAACATTTCTGTCATATTCAATCAGTGCAAAGTTCAGCTACCACATCTAATATTTCACTTCCCTAAGTGCCTTCCTGTTAAATCCCAGCTGTAAGTCCTCTAAAGGTTACCAGTGAATAAATGAATCTGTTTTATGACACTGTGCATGTGCACACGGTTCTTGCTGGCTCCTGTCCTATGTATATCACCACTTGGCTTCAGTCTTACATGCCTGCTCACATTCTTCGTTCCTCTTCTCATGAACATTTATTGTGGCCATTTTCCATTGCACCAGAACCGGTAGACACACTTTCATGGCCATGTGACTGCAGGGCGAGTGGTGTTCCTGGGAAAGTGCAGAGAGCAGTACACTAAAACCAGACTCATTTGCACTGCCAATGCTTGTTTTAAAGTTTATATAGCGGACATTGGATTAACTGCTCTTGCTCAAAGAACCTGCCCTGTTAAAATAGGAAAGGAGCTAGAGCATATTATGCACAATGCAGATGCTACCGTTTTTTTTAATCTTAAGAGCATTGGATTACAACATACTCTAATAGTGCTGGAAAAATTGTGCACTCATAATAAGCTGTGAATTAATTAAATTAAGCCAAATTTGCTTATATTCAAAAAGCTTGGCTCTAGAAACGGTTTCATTTAAAAATTGTAAAATGAGGTAATTGAGTGCTCTGTTATGTACATATATTTTTGGGTTATCTTTCATGAGAATGGCCCAGTTTATGCGCTTAAGCAACTGTTGCAAGCTAAAGCAATTTCCCTCATCTAAGCTTTACATCTATAACCAACAAGGCAGGTCCTTCTCTGAAACCAACATTTGATGTGATAAAGTTGCAATGTATTCCCCTGCTCACTTATGGGCTCAATGTCTACACTGGGGAAAAAAAGCTAGTAAGCTCAAGTACAATGCTAATTTTTTAGGACTTTTTTTTTCTTACCCAACTTGACATCTCAAGCCAAACTAAGGCTAGAATGTGTACTATGGTAACAAGCAGTAGTATCCCAGGGGGGTTTGTTGAAATTCTGGCTTCAAGCAAAAACAAGTGAACCAGGCTCATTAAAACCTTAATTTTGGCACGAGTTATGTGTAGAAAAACATCTTTAGTCCTCCCACTAAGAAGCTGCACTTGAATTTTTTCACCTGTGTAATCTGTGGGATGTACTCAGATAAAATTGGTCTTAGCTCAACAAATAATGGATGTTTCTCTGAAAAATAATTTGGCTCCAATACGAAAAATAGCAAAATTATAGTGCATACTTATTCCAAGAGTTAGCCTTAAGCATTTTACTTAACTGATAACTCAACCAGGTTGAGAATATAATTTTCCCAGCACCAATTTGGGTGGTTTGCTGGGGAGGAGAGATAGCACTCTTGGATGCATGTACATAATACCAAAAAATGCAGATTTTGGAACTACTCATAGGAAAGTCTTGCACATGTTATTTGCTGTTGTCAGCATTTTGATGTCCCTCCCAAGTTGTATTTATTACTAATACTTAGGAGGTAGGGTGTAAGAACATGTCAACTGTAGTGCATTGTTGATATTCAGGTTTAGAAGTTGTCATTTTTTAATACATTTTTAAAATTCAACACAGTAGCCTCAGTGATTACATGTGTATCCTTCAGTATTTTTTTTCCAGAATGAGTTGTTCTTGAGGTTAGAGTGCCTTTAAGTTTGTAAACCCACTTTTTAGCTTTTGAGGGGAAGGCTGGGTTGTATGCACAGCTCTACCAACCTGTGATTAATATGATTTTTTGGATACTGTAATCAGGAATGGAATTTGATCTGTTTTACGTCAATGTATTGTTTTTACAATAGTACATACTAACTCAGACTTTGAAATTGTAGTAATGTCTGAGTTTAAATGGCTCCTAGCGGTGAGAGGATTGAGCTTATTATAAGGTATAAGCAGTATGTAAGAGGCAGATAAAGAATTGATATGGATTTTAATATGTAATTATATATATTTGGATTTTATCACATTTGGCTTTTTATCAGAAAGCATTGATGTATGTTGCAGTTAGTGTTGTAATGATTTCAATGAAACATAAGTAAGTAAACCTACTTCTTTCACAAGAATACACCTACCTTTCAATTGTTGTGTTTTATCTAGGACCCCGATCAATATCATGACCTGTGCCCCTATACGGCTATAATCGATACATATCCCTATAATGGCATAATATTCAAAACCATATTTTAGCAAGTCGCCTCTGCAGTCCATGACAGTCCATGACACAGCAGAAGTCACTTCCTTAGATTCCTAGATAGCACACCAAGTTCTTTCGACATACCAAACCTCCAGCAACCTGGGAAAGCCCCGCTTGCTTTGTTTTGATTTGTAATAGAACTCCTAACGAGCACTGTAAGAACGACCAGTTCTTAGTGACATCTTTATTGACGTCTTATGTCCAAAAACTTACGTCAAACTCGGCACCTTTCAGGTATAAATAATACCAACGTTGCCTTAAGCAAACACGGTGGTGGTGAATACTGGAGCAGAACAGCTGTCCCCTTGCAGAAAGCCCAGCAGATGCGAGAAGCCCACGGACGCTGCCCCTCCTCCTTGACGCGCTGAGAAAGACGCTGTCTTTTCTCCTGCCGAGAAAATCCAGCTCCGGCGTTTCCAGCCTACCCTTGCGGGTGACTGGAATATCGAGTCCTGAGAGGAGAAACCAGACCTCCTACATTCTATTCCAGAGGTACAGTGCTGACTAAACCCATAGAGAGAATTCTTGAAGCAACCTCTTGGCAAGACCAACTTAAACTTAAACTGCTACTTACTTACTCCCTCCCACGTATTAGGCTTAGGTCAGGTACACTGGGGTAGGCGTAGTTAGAAGCACAAGTTGAGGTCGTTAGCCAATGTATATATGAATGTATATATTTTATTCATTTTAACCATCTTATGGCTAAGAAACCATATCAATGCTTTTACAGTATTATTTCGTAATATTACTTTTACTGTACGCACTTTTTATAATAACAAGTCTTGCAATTGTGGCAATTCATTTCTCTTGCATGAGAAGAAAGACTGTTCAATAAATAATACCTTTTTATTGAAAACGCCCGTCTCTCCATTCTCTGCATAATGGTGAAAGTAATTATGCACAACTGACTGAGTGAAATAGCTGTCTATTGTTTCATACGACTCTAGAGATTGACTCTTATTCTGAGGAGCAAAGTTGTCATGTTAATGCGGTTGTTGGAAAACTGAATCCCTTCTTGTCTGAGCCAAAGAAGCTGATCACTTCCTATTCAGTCAAGAAAGTTTCCAGTGACCTCTGAGCTAGCTGGTACAAACCCAATTAAGTCTAACATAGTCAGTAGAGACCTAGAAGACCGCACTCCTACGTCTACACTGCTGTTTATGTTATTCCAATGCGCAGGGCCTATAGGGAAAATAGGAACTACACTCCTGGCGCCCAACGTTTGGTAAGGCGATAAAACTAACGCAAGACGTTAGAGTAACTCAGTCGTGCTTTTTCACGCAGACCCTTTCTCCCGTAAATACTCCAATAGACGTCTGGAGTGGGTGAAAGGTTAAAATCCGCCTGAACTTAGTAGGAAGAGATTCCTATGTAGATTTTCTGGTTTATTCAACGTTGAAGGATACAGTGTTCCAAAATATTGTGCACCTAATCTTTGTTTCCCTGAAACCTGATCTGCAACAACAACCCTTTCGGAAAGTAAAAATGAGTGATGAAGAAAGGGATGCTACTATATTAGCAATTCAACTAATGGAGGACGACGCGAGTCTCCTACAAAATGAACCGAATGCAATTATCATTCCGGTAAACTTAAGAAAATCTATAACGTTAAAACTTATAGAACACGGACTGACAGCTCAAGGCGGTACAGTCATTTTCGTGATAGAGGCACACGAATATCGGCAGACAGAGGTATTCTATTCATGGTTAAACTTTCCAGCGGCAAACGCTACAACACACGAATTCCACTATTACAAAATAGAGGATCCACCGGATGAATACGCTGGTTTCGAGGAGGTTGAAATCCCATTAAAATACCAAGAGCACCTGCTCTGGTTTAAAGGCGCCCTAAAACATAACGATCACATTACCAGGCTCGGTCCACTAGGTAGACCAGGAGCAACGTGGCCGGTTCTAACAGCTACACACCACATCCGGACATAGATAAAATGTCTCGCGAAGAACTTTTAGCACAGCTAAAATTACTAATTAAGATACATAGACAGTTAGTCCAATATGTAATGCGGACTGCAACAGTCCAAACAGCTGTTAGTATTCCACAGCTGACCCCTCATCAGGGGAACTCAAATAAAATTACACCACAGAACATACAATCATGTCTTGGTAAAACACCCATAAAACGGGAACAAATCCCTTTCTGGTTAGCACAGAAAATTACTCAAATAGAGGCAGTATTCCCGAATACTACCCATATTGAGAAACACAGAATTCTGACCATCTGCCTTCCAATGGGGGTCGCACCACATGTGGAGGACTGTGACACTTGGGGTACAGTCTTTGCTTCCATTTACACAAAAACACATGGTGTTCCGTCCATGGCGGTAATACCAGATGTGCTAAAACAGATTCAAAATGAATATGGTCCAGAACCTGCTTTAACTCTTGGTATGAAGTTACTGAAAGACTTCAAGCAGGTCTCGGCTATATTACTAGCCAACATAAAAGGAGAAGCAGCATCTGTGGCGATCCGCCAGAAATTGAAAGAAACAGATATAACAGATCAACCAATTGAGCTCGCCAGAATCATAGAAAAATGCTATGAGGAACTAGGTAGAGATAGTTTGGGAGGGAAACCAGTAAAACCCCAACTACTCGAAAATCCTGAAAAATTATTTATTAAAAATAATCTAAACACTCCTAAAAAGAGCTGGGATGGAAATAAACAATCCACTCCCAAAGAAAAAGTTTTCCAGTCCAGAGGAAGGTCTCCTCGGCGGAGGGAAAGAACTCCTAATCGAGAACACCAGTCCCCCCAGAGGGAGCACTCTGAAAAAAGATACAACCTTAGAAATAGGGATAACTTGAAAAAGCCTGATAGATATCAAAGTATTGATACACGTCCCTCTCGATCTTTTTCGCAGAAATCGGAAAGAAGAGGACAGTCAGACCCAGAAGAGCACACCAAGTTCAAAGACAAGGAACCTGCTCAAAGTAAAAAGTTACAATTTCCAAGAAAGAAGGTAGCCAGTATTAGAATAATCGAACATGCCGAGAATACTGAGGACACAGCTGAAAAACGGAGAGTGGGCACAGACAATGCTAGACAGTGCAGCAGAAATCAGCATAGCTCGCAAGATCCTGATGAATCATCTGGAGACAGTGGACACAAATGAATACATTCAAGTAGAAACTGCAGACACCAGAGTTAGCAAACCTCATAAGATATACGAAATAACACTGCGTATAGAGGGAGATAAGACTAGGAAAATAAGGGGTCTATTTTGGGATAACCTCTCAAAAGGCTATGACATCCTGTTAGCTGAGAAAGATTAGCCCCCGGAGTTTGTCAGGGAGTGCCCTCATGGCGAAGAAATGATTATGCCTGCCTTCTCGAATCACATTCCAATTCACACTAAATATGTATATGCAAGGAAATGGGCAGTAGCCCAGGCACCGGCATTATATAAAAATCATGTAGGATGGGATGAGGACTCTCCTCCTCACAAAATCCAGTTAAAATGTCAACCGACTGCACAAAGGCAGTACCCAATTAAGCAAGAAGCTAAAAAACAGGTCAGGGAGATTTTAGATCAACTTGAATACCAGGGGGTGATTGAAACATGCACCTCTCAAATGAACAATCCTTTGTTTCCTGCCTCCAAACCAGACGATTCATATCATCTAGTCTTGGACTACAGACATCTTAACTCGGGTTGCAAAACATTTGCAGTACAGAACTCGCACAGTGCGGCACTGATAAATAACATAGTTCGGAAAAAATACAAAACAACATTAGACATATCTAATGGGTTCTTTTGTCAAAATATTGCACCAGAAAGCAGGTACTTGACCGGTTTCTCAATAATGGGGTCACAGAAAAATTTCTGTAGGCTCCCACAGGGGTTCAAGAATAGCCCAGGATTATTTTCAGCCACAGTAACAGAGTTACTACAAATATATGATGATGTGGCATTATCTTATGTCGATGACATCTATCTTACAGACGATGACTTGGATACTCACTTGAAAAGGGTGAACACCATAATACTTGGGTTCGCGGCAGAGGGTTACAAATTCAACTTTAAAAAGTCTCGAATTGCCCATCTAACAGTACTATTTTTAGGTTACGAATTATCAAGTGAAGGAAAAAGCCTGGCGGACAACTTCTTAGAGAAGTGCGCTGTACTCCAAGCACCAAAAACGCTGAAGAACTTACAATCGATTCTAGGCTTCCTGAATTTCGGAAGAACATATATATTAAATTCAAGTCAAGTCAAGTCAAAACAAGCTTTATTCGATTGTTAAAATCATAAAAGCACAATTAGGCAATAAAAATACAGTGTCACATTTGATCAATTTAAAAAGACATTAAACTTTTATGATAATATCAATACATACAAAAGTTATTAAAAATGGGCATGCTGAAAGAACAGTTTAAAAACAGTAAAAAGAACACCGAGTATACGATCACCCCGCCAGATTATTCGGGGATAGCTTCCTGGTCTTAACACGCATAGCAGCTACCAGGAAGCTAGCAACCCCGAAAATTACCCTTGTAGATCCTAGTAGTTGTAGGTGGAGGAGAGCAGGGCGTACTTGTAAAAAACCTGCATCTCTTAGAATTGGGGCTAAAAACCGTCTTCTGCCCTCCTTGAAGTGATCACATAACATTACAAAGTGCATAAGAGACTGCTCTGAGAAATTGTCACAACTACATGGGTTCAGTGTGTCAGGTACCCCCTACACTGGGAAGTCACCTAGGGAGTATTGTATGATGTTGAACCTGAATCTAATAAGGAGGTGACGGTGGAATGGTTTGCTGACAATTTTCAAATAGGGTTCTAGAGAGGGAGTAGTTAAGAGCAAAAAATTCGCTCTTACTTTTGGCTTAATTAGTTCCTCTTCCTCCCTAGCATGATTAGCCGTGAGCAAAAAGTTTTCCTTAATCCATTTTACATCTCCTTTTACTATGGTGTTCGGGTGGTTATAAAGATCTGGCCTATCCATTTTATTCAGTGTGTTCCTAATGTATGCTAGCCAGGGAATTTTAGACACCTTGTCAAGCGCCCTGCAGTCTTTAAGGATGCAGTGGTTCAAAGGAATATCAATGTTTAACCAAGTTTTTGCCCAATAGACCAGAGGGGCCAGTTGTAACTCATCGGTGACATAGCCTACGCCTAGCTCAGTATGCAGGGAGAAGACTGGTGTTGATTGTGGGACTCCTAACAATGTTCTAAGGAAATTATTTTCCGCAATTTGTATTTTACCTTGTGGCGCAAAGCCCCACATGGGGGCACCGTACATGGCTATAGACAGACATTTTGTTTTATACACTTTCAAGAGTGCATCCATTGGACGCGAATCCAATCGCTTTGCAAAGCTCATTAGAGCTGAGGTTGATCTCTTAACTGCAAGGCTTTTCGCATTTAATTGGGCGGTCCAGGAGCCCCCTTCTTCGAAGATAACACCCAGGTAAGTGAAAACTGGTACCCTGGTCACCCCCCTCACCAGTGCAAGTAAACGTCTTTAGCTTTTGGGTTTTCATGCGTTTCCCTGCCACCATTATATGTGATTTTTTATTGTTGATTGCCAGGTCAAGTGATACCATGAACTCTCCAAATGCATCAAGAAGTTTCTGCAATCCTACCCCTGTACGGGCTAAAAGCACCGCGTCGTCCGCGTATAATAATACGGGCACCAGGGAGTCCCCCACTCGTGGAATGTCAGGTGTTGAAACCACCAGTTCTTTACCCAGTGAATTAATGTAAAGGGTGAATAGAAGGGGGGCCAGAATGCTGCCCTGCATGACGCCCCTTATAGAATGGAAAGGCCGGGTACAGCTGCCCTCCCGGTCGGTTCTTATGGAAGCTGACAAGTCAGTATGGAGTGACACTAGGAAGATAACCAGTGGGGGATCAATACCCAGGCTGGCCAGTATGGCCCATAGCTTGGATCGATTGACCAAGTCAAAGGCCGAGGAGAGGTCCATGAAAGCCATATATAAATTTCCCTCTTTGGCCTTGGTGTATTTGCCTATTAGCATAAGGAGGTTTAGGCACTGATCCATGGTTCCTCTCCTGGCCCTAAACCCGTACTGCAAGTCTGAAAGAACCCCCTTCTCCTTTATGTAACCCCCCAGTCTATGTAATTTGACCCTGCCCAGGATCTTGACGGCAGAGTCAATCAGTGATATTGGCCTATAACAGGCCGGGTCTGCTCGAGGACCTTTCTTGTAAATGGGAATGATGGTGGAGGAGAACCATGATTTGGGGAACCCAGCTGTGCAAGAGGAGTTAAAAATATTGGTGAGTATTTTAGCCCACATATTCAGGGGTGACCTGTAAAGATCTGCTGGAACACCATCTGGGCCAGGAGCCTTACATTTTGTCATTTCCAAGATGGCCCTGGTAACCTCATGCTCGCTAAATTGCAGGGGGACAACAGGGACCATGGGCCAGTGGTGAATGTCTAGTGCTAGTGACTCTTCGTTGTTATATATCTGACTAAAATGGGCAACCCAGTCTTCCTCGGGGATCACACAATCCATAATAGAGTTTTCCTCCTCGGAGAAGTAGGAGTGATTGATCACTGCCCAAAATTTGGAACTATCTTTCTAAATATTGATTGATGTAAGATTCTCCCAAGCCTCATTTTTTATGGACTTTTTCCGATTATTGATAGTTAGGCTATAGAGTTTCCTGCACTCAGTCACCAGCTCTTGATTTCTTGGCTACTGTTTGAGGGCCGCCATAAGCCCCTTGTGAGCCTTAGAGCATTCCCTATCGAACCACCTTGGGCGGTTATTATCAACTCGCTTCTTCCTGAGTGTTAGATCACAATTTACTTGTGTACAAATATTAGAAAAAGAATTAATAATATCAATGTCCGCTGCCGAACTGTCTGTGCATGTTAACAAGTCTGCATGAACACTTGCTTTAAGATGCTGGATAAATGTGTCCGGGACCACCATGGACCAGTTTAACCTTCTTCCCCGGTCCTTGGGAACGATGGAATCACAACAACCACCCAGAGGCTCAACCTGAGTTGTGTTGTTGCTCCCAGTATTTAAAGTCAGAATCAAGGGATTATGGTCACTAAAGGCTCGAGGGTTGAGAGGACGCCGACCGCTACTCTTACACCGTACCTTTTTTGAAACGGGGAGTAAGGACCATGCTCACCTAAGGGAGCTGGATTCCGATTTTAACATAATCACAACACTGGTATGAGAGACAAATCTGCATGAAGGCACCCAAACTTCAGTGTCTCTTGCAGTGGCATTTAAAATGTATTGCCCTGAAGAAATTGCCAAAAAATCAAAGGCAATGAAACATGTCGGCTGTAAGTAGAGAGTGAATCGATTGGTAGTATTTTCTCTCTTCTTTTTTAGTATATGTGTGCTCACTGTTTTGCAACAGAGAAGGGAATGAGAATAAAAAGTTAAGGCCCCAGTTGCTCAGTGACTTATATGTAATATGTTATATGTTGTTAGTTTTGTCACATATAAGTTGTGTCCACTGCACCATTCACTGTCCTTTTATTTTTTGAGGGTCGAGGCACGTCTTTTTGGTTTTAGCTTGATGGCACCAATGATGAGAACAGGGCCATCCTGGTGAGTACCAACCAGGGGTCCCATTGGTGGTGCGCCCGTGAGGTGCCATCTCGCTTTTTCACACATTTTTTGTCTGTGCTGTCTTGTTTGTATCAATCAGAGAGGTTGTCATTTTAAAGAGGCAATAGATTGAAACATCTCAGGATTTTCTTTAGACTAAAGAGATCCCGTGGATAACGAATTTTGACCATGGATGTTTACAGTCCAACAAATGAATATTGCCATGAGAATTAGGACTGTTGTGTTTATTCACTAAAGGCGGAAACCTTGACTTCCAGGGAGGAAACTGCATCAACTAGTCCCGCTGAAATAAAGATGAAGTTTATAACAGTGTTTGCATCTCTTCCTATGAACGTCGCTGCCCTGTTCTCCCCCTCGGGCCCGGCAACTTCAAACAGATTTACGTCGGCAAGTAATTCTTCCAACTCCATCCCCTGCGGTGTATGTTCAAAGTGGGGACTTATGGCACCCGGGGGTGCCAGTTGTTGTTTAGAAAGACAATCCCAACCACAGGGGTGAACGTTAAAATCTCCCATAAGCAAAATTTCGAATAAAGCTGTTTGATGAGACTTGTACTGAAAAAGAAAAAAGGATAAGGACCTTAGATGTGTGTTATATGATACCTTGTCCGGTGCATTATAAAAATTGACAATTAAAATTATTGGGAGGTTTGGCCTAGCCCATTCTACACATAAGATGTTATCTGCTGATGATTCTATTTTCTTCATGGAGCCTGCCAGTTTGATAGAGATGATTGTATATAAGCCTCCTTTGGGTCTCCCTCCCAATCCTACGGTCGCATTAACAGAAAAGCTACGATAACCAT
Organism: Lissotriton vulgaris; assembly: GCF_964263255.1. NCBI lineage: Eukaryota > Metazoa > Chordata > Amphibia > Caudata > Salamandridae > Lissotriton > Lissotriton vulgaris. The sequence continues at coordinate 261,748,444 of NC_141700.1, read as the reverse complement.
TTAAATAAAAATTTCCATTTTTATCCCATGTCTCCTGGAAACATATGATGTCATGGTGAGTTACAAAATGAACCCATCTTTCGTCCGAGGTTTTCTTACTTAGCCCAGCTAAGTACCGTTGGTTTGTGGCAATGGATATCTAGCTTGGGAATCTCCTGACCATTCAAGTGAGTGGGTGATAGTCAGTCCACTAGGTCCAGGGTAGAGAGGTTAACAAGTGATGAGAACCGATTACTTAGAGCAACGGGTTCCGCCTGATTTTCAGCTGTGTGGGCAGGGACATTGTGTGTAATTGTGGCAGACTTATCCCCCACCCGCAAACGGGCCTGTTGTGCTTGATAGGAATAATGTTTTGCATCCTCTGCCCTTCCTGTATATCCTGGTAGTAACGGAGTGTGCCTCAGTCGGGGTTTGGCCGGTTGGTGGGGTGGTGGTGGATAGAAATAGATAACAACAAAAGAGTGTTCTAGTGCAGGTAGGGTGGGGGTCTGCACTGAGCACAAGAAGTCAAACACAAGCCCATTTGGTTTGTTATTAAAGCCCTCACTCACCGACCTGGTCGGTGACTTGCTTCATCATCGGGCCCCACCGGGTGTGACCGAATGTCACCCCGGTGTGCTGCAACGCCAGAGTTACTGCGGAGCTGGTCTTTGTGAGGATAGAGGGCTATGTGAAAAGTAACGTGATAAGTGTAAAGAGTGGTGGCTTAAAATTGTCTTGTATGTATCAAAAATTATTTAATAGCTGATCATCAAGAACAAAGTAAAAAATGTGTCGGTAAACAAGGCCAACTAATTGGATGGTCTTGTACCAATAACATTAAGTGAAAGTGTGGTTGGTCAACATGTTTCTGCCCAAGCGGTATAGTTAACCAGGCATTCGTCAGGACCTAGAGTGTAAGCCCCGGCGGTATGAGCACGCTAAGGCTCACCCGACCGTGGGCCTTGAAAGTGAAAAAATCGTGTCTGTGCGGGTCTCGCCGGTTCCGAGGGCTGAGCAGGTGTATCAACGGGAGACTGGCGTAGTGGGCGATGTGCCAAAAAGCGCTGCCTCCCCCCTCCCGAGGTCTATGGGGTGTAATATCACCCCCTGTGAAGTTTTAATTGTTGTCTCTATATTTTTGGAGACCTGAGGCTGTGTGCTTCCCGCCTTCTGGCTGGTGGAGCCCCCCCTCTTTTTACTTCACAGACACGATTTTTTCACTTTCAAGGCCCACGGTCGGGTGAGCCTTAGCGTGCTCATACCGCCGGGGCTTACACTCTAGGTCCTGACGAATGCCTGGTTAACTATACCGCTTGGGCAGAAACATGTTGACCAACCACACTTTCACTTAATGTTATTGGTACAAGACCATCCAATTAGTTGGCCTTGTTTACCGACACATTTTTTACTTTGTTCTTGATGATCAGCTATTAAATAATTTTTGATACATACAAGACAATTTTAAGCCACCACTCTTTACACTTCTCACGTTACTTTTCACATAGCCCTCTATCCTCACAAAGACCAGCTCCGCAGTAACTCTGGCGTTGCAGCACACCGGGGTGACATTCGGTCACACCCGATGGGGCCCGATGATGAAGCAAGTCACCGACCAGGTCGGTGAGTGAGGGCTTTAATAACAAACCAAATGGGCTTGTGTTTGACTTCTTGTGCTCAGTGCAGACCCCCACCCTACCTGCACTAGAACACTCTTTTGTTGTTATCTTTTGCTAATCCATTGGGGACTAAGAGTGTTCGCGCTTTTCCCTACCTCTCTTTTTGTTGATAGGTGGATAGAAATAGCCTAATGGCAGGGGTCTAATACCTGCGCCACCTAGCTCAGATCCATCCCAGAGTAGAGTAGTTGCCAGATTGGGTCTGTTAAAGTTGACAATCACACAGTCACCAGTAATACATTTCTCCCTTCGCCCCACCCATTCCACCCTCCTAGCAGCTATGCTGTTTTACCCCACATCCAAACTTCCACTACTAAACTGTGTACACCATCTTCTGGTTCTGTTTAGTAGATCCTGTTCTGATTCCCTCTGGTTAGTGTTAAGGCATGGGATCCCAGTTAGGATTACAACTAGTGGTGCTGCGTCTCGGGGGAGATCCACTATATTGCTCTGTCTAGTATGCCACCCACTATGTCTTCGCTCATTGCCTGTGGCTTGTCTGTCCTGTCCTCCGGCCTACCCCTTGAGACTGAGTTCATTTGTGTCTCCCCTTGAGGTATTGTGATCCCTTTGGGTGAAATTATGCGGGTTATAAGGCTATGGCTATTGGCCTGCGTTGGTGAGCCCATGACCACCTCCTGACCACCAGTCAGATTCGGGTTTTCATGGGCTCGCTTCTCATTGTGGGACTTCAGATTTTTTAGACAATTGTCAATGCGTTCACATTTGTGCAAGATGTTTTCTACACATTGTTTCAAAGTATCCACTATGTCCTTTGCAATGTTAACCAATAGTGGTTCCAACCTGGATTCAAACAGTTCTTCTATCATGACTGTCAAGTTAACATGGGAGCACTGGGTTTTCGTGTTATCTACTTTAGATGTAGGCAATTTACGCGGTTTATTTCCTCTGGATTTTTTGTTTTTTTGCATGAGGGATTGCTGTGGCTCCGGTGATGCCGCCTTACGGTCATTTTGGGAAGGTAGCTGGTTTACCGTGCAAGGGGATTGACGGGCCGCCACAATGATGTTTGGTTCAAGGGGGATGTGACGAGCCAGTTCTGGTTGTAACTGAGGTTGTGACTGTGAAGCAGATTCATCAAGGGAGACCCTAGTTGCCCCATCAACCTGTAAAAGTCCCAGTTCTTTCTCCGCAATGACAATTTCATTGTTCAAGGCCCCCACCGCAGAGGTAAGGTAGGAAATGATTGACTCCGATTTACGTGGGACTTTGGCATTCTTACCTTCGCTGCCCTTTGTTGCAAGCTTGCGTTTCCCCATTGCACTGGGCAGAGTGACTGGCCCTGCCCTGCCTCTTCCTGCCCCGGCGGCCACAGACGGCCCGCCCTCTGCCCGGGCTCAGCCCGGCACCGCCCGCGCGCGTCCCACGGGGCGCGAGGCTCCCCTCTCCCTTGTAGCGCCTCCGGGCGCTGGTGTAGCGTCACTGGTCTTGCGCCGGCCGGGGCAGCTGGGGGATGTAGTTCCCTCTGCTCCCGTGCCGACCGCGGTGTGGTTGATGCAAATAGCCGTTGCCCTCACGGCGCGGGTAGGTAGGGGAAATGATGGTGTCCCTGGTGCTGCCTCAGAGCCGTTCCCCTCACGGCGCGAAATACAGCGAGTGCCCCGCCTGGACACTCGGCGCCCCTCTCCCTTGTAGCGCCTCCGGGCGCTGGTGTAGCGTCACTGGTCTTGCGCCGGCCGGGGAAGCTGGGGGATGTAGTTCCCGCTGCTCCCGTGCCGACCGCGGTGTAGTTGATGTAAATAGCCGTTGCCCTCAGGGCGCGGGTAGGTAGGGGAAATGATGGTGTCCCTGGTGCTGCCTCAGAGCAGTTCCCCTCACGGCGCGAAATACAGCGAGTGCATATTAAATTATGCAGAGAGGATTAAACCTCTCTACGAATGAATAAAACCTGATTTTAAATAAATCAACTGGACTCAAAAACACACAGAAATTTTGAGATCACTGCAAACAGACATATTAGCTAAAACAAAATTAGAAACACGTGACAATACACAAAACCTTGTAATCCGAATCATCCCAGGAAGATGCGGATTCACGTACCTGACCTCTAATGAGGGAGAAACGGTACCAATAGCTTACAAATCACATTTGTACAAACAAGCAGAAAAAGCATTCAGTCTCACAGAAAATACTGTAAAGGCAGTGCAAACTGCTATAGCGAAAGAACGAGCACTGGCACAAGGCAAAAGAATCACTGTTCTCACAGCAGAATCAGCCTTCGAGGCACTATTCAGCCCAGTAAACCTGCCTACAGTATCACTAGATCCGAAATGGATACAGTGGGAAAATTTTCTTGCTGCAGAAGACGTGAAATACTATTTCGCCCGCACATGAAAAAACAGAATGATTTAAAATATGAAAAAGAATATCCTCTGCCATTCGAAATTCTGCCTCTCCAACAGTACTCCTGTATAATATATACGGACAGATTTGTACAACATTACAATGTAGAAGATAAATCCTACAATGCAGCCTGCGCGATTGTTAAAGGTCAGCTGGCTCTGCGGAAAATTCAGACCGAAAATAACAAAAACAGAATCACTGAGAAAAAGTTCAACTCAGCGAGCTGAAATAAGATCTTTAAAGATGGCGCTTGAAAATGCCGAACGTGAATTCCCGACACTAATCGTGTGCGATTCGCATTTTTGCGTCAAATCTTACAATAATGATTTGCAGAACTGGGTTCAAAATGATTACAAAGACGACACAGGTGCCACAATCAAGCATAAAATGCTTTGGGAACAAGTAGTTCTTTTACAGAAGGAACTACAAAAGACTCACGTGATACAAACTCTGAGTCATCAACGTGATGGCGTTCACGTTGCGGGGAATTCATTGGCTGATGAAGCCGCGAAGGGAGCTGTGCAAACGGCTTCCGTAGCTGCTATCACCCGGTCAAAAACAAAAATAGACAGCGATATACTACAAGCTGTCAGTGCGTCAGTAAAAGATAATAAAGAAACACTCCCAAGAGGCTTTCCAGAAAAGTACTCATATTTAACAGATACGAATAATGTTCCTTTTGCTCGAATCCCTGGAGTTGGGGATAGGGTAATTCCAAACATGGAACACAGGTTAGGACTAATAATAGCGGCACACGAAGAGCTTGCTTCTGCACACGCTGGCGTTTCCGCAACAATATCGTTACTAAAACAGAGATATTGGTGGCCTCGTATGAGAATACAAACTAAGAAATATTTACTAGAATGCGAAATATGCCAAAAAATGAAAGTATCGACAGTGAAACGACCAGCGCAGACACCTCTTCTCATCTCAGATAAACCATTAGCATGTGTTTACCTGGACCACTGTGGTCCCCTACAAAGGGATGGCAACTATAAATATATCATGGTCGCAGTGGATTCCTGTACGAGATTCATATGGATGTGGCCCCAGCGCTCGGCTGACGCCAAAACTGTTATAAAAGATTTGCGAGTCTTTATCGGCACATACGCAATTGCCATACTTCATTCTGACCAGGGTCCTGCTTTTAGCTCTCGAGCTTATAAGGAGGCAATGACCAGCATGGGCATTGGATTGCGATTCTCTTGTCCATTTCATCCTGAGGGAAATAGCGTTGTGGAAAGAAAAAAACGAGACATAAAGCAATCTATAACAGCAAAGTTATTAGGTTCGGGTGATGGGTGGGTCAAACATTTAACAAGTGTCCAACGTAGTCTTAATAACTTGCCAAGAAATTCTCTAAAAGGTTTCAGCCCGTACGAACTATTGTTCGGAACTAAAATGTATGTTCAGGACCTTGATAGTCAGGCTTCAGTGGTAAAAGATGAAAATAAAGACTTGACATCAAAGATCGTTTGGCTGTTTTACAGGACTTAAATGAAACAAGAAAAGCCCTGAGCAACATAAAGTTAAAACAACAGCCAACAACCACTGAAGACACACCACCTGTCCCAGCAAGACCTGTCTGGATTCCAAAGATTGGGGATCTGGTCAAACAAAAGATCGCGGTGAAGAAGGAATTTGGGCCTTCTTACAGAAAAGCAGTACCTGTCTTAAGTATCAACAGAACAAGATCAGTAGTACTACCGCCCCTTGCTGGTAAAAAGGAGAACCGAGTTGTATCCATCGACCTGGTGAAACCACAAGCATGTGGCCTATAATAAATAGTAGGCCAAGTGGACTCCCAAGAAATAACAGAATACCCAAATTTGCAACAATCCAAGAGGTTCAAACTGTAAGACTAATCACATTTGATAAACCTGCAGTGCTCAAAGAAGGACTATGCAACAAAGCCATGGAACTTGTGCCTCTTGGAACTCAAATTGAATCAGTTCATCGTGAAACACCTGTCTACAATGATGTGGCATCAGAATGTGCTAATGAAAATCAAATAGGAAATGCTATTCCTACAATCGACAGAACTGCCTCTGGCTACTTCATCAATTTCGATAACTTTTCTGAAGATCAAAGCGACCCTGAAGTGATGCCAGAAACAAAGACTTTTAAAGAAAAGGCAACAGAACTCGTTCATCAACTCAAGGAAACTTATCTTATTTCTCCATGGTTAGAGTTTTGGTTTGGGCTAGGTGTATTTTTCCTGCTACTTTGGCTCATCATGATACTTTGTTTGGGAAAATTCATTAAGGGAAAATACAGTTCAATGGACACAGCAAGTCAGGACATCAACTTAGTTCTAAAACCACACAAGTCATCTCACATCGAGAAAAGAGAACTATCATCAGTGAATGTCACAGCCATTCCAATACCCGGCGGGGTAGTTTGGGAAAAAACAGACTATGAAATCTATGGACCGGTCGAGATCTTGAAATATCCTCACCAGTTTAAGGTTTCATTAAGTGACTTTGTAAAACCAAGTACATTCTCTGATGATTGGGATTTTGAAAGTATAAATAATATGATGTCGGATTTAGGGTTGTCAGCAAAATGTACAGAACATGATTATTTACAAGGTTCATCTAACTATGAACAGATGTACTGTTTCACTCATTACGCAGACCACTATTTGCATAAATCTGCTCAACCTAGAAATGTTTATAAATATAACCAATGGGAACATTGTGCAACACCGCCCAGAAACAGTTCAAAAACGTTTTATGAGAAATTCCAATACTTCTCAGGGTTTAACACAAGTAATGCTGAAACATTTTATTATAAACTGTTGGATAAGACAGGGACTAAAACAATGCTGACAAATACTAAATTGATATATTCAGAAGCATTTTATGAAAAAATGATTACATTTGGTTTTGACTTCTGGAAAAACAACATTGGAACAAAAACAATCTGGGGTACAAAAGATTGGCAGGTACAAGGCCTAGAAGCATTAATTCGAGCCCGCATGATCCCAGAACAAATAATGTTCTTAAATTACACAATTCACCAAACAACCTGTCTTGGCCTAGCTAAGATTAAGGACTTAAACAAACCGTCTATTTCACAGCCAATACCTGATAATGCTACCACAGATATTGAAATAGACGTATCCAAAATTTTACTTCAAAAAAGAACATATCCTGATTGGAAAAAGTGGTTAATCTGGCCAACAGACGCTAATAACTGTCAAGATAGATTCCTGAACAAAACACAGGGGTTAAAAATGACCAGACCAGACCCTAGATACTCCCAGAGACAACATCCAGGGATAGTAACAACATACAGTGTAGGGAAACTCTGCCTCGAATGGCTGGAAACATCCACACCGGCAGAAATTAAGCAACACTTATCTTTACTTAAAGACGGTGCTGACTTGCGTGATTTCATTATGGGACCACGCAAACAGCGTCAAAAATGTTTCATAGCGGCAAGTGTATATGCGGCATACAACGAGGCATGGAAAGTAATGCAAATTGAAACAGCAGAAAAAATACGAGAAATTGATCGTATTAATTTGGAAAAATCACTTTCTGTTGTGGACAATGGGTTAATGACTCTGTCCTCCAGAATATATTCACTAGACAGTATTGTATCATCTGCCATCGATATAATAGATCAGGACCTGCTAATGTTACAACATGGCCAGTCCCAATTACGTTCTATTGTACAGCTAGGCTGGACGTTGCAAAATCTGCGTTCGGGCTATGTGCCATGGCGTCTAATCAACATAACGTCATTGTTTTCTGTCTTTAACCTTACTGATAAACAAATCAGTTTGGCCCAAAAAGGAGCAGACTATACAATTCTTAGCATTGAAAAACTTGAGAGATTACCATTGACAATGTCAGAAAGACCTGTCATTGAATGGATAATACACAGATTATCACTATTCCGATAACAACTTTCCGATTTAAAAATTGCCTTGAGTATATACCGGCAGGCCAGTATGAAAGGTTGGGTAAAGGGTACATTAAGTCATCATGGAAATTACCATATACACACACATGCTATAGTGACGACAAAAATGTATTTCTTAGTGGTGAAAATTGCAAACATTCACTAAGCGGTATACTTTTGTTCCAGGGTATTAATTTACATGGGGCCTGTGAAGGGACTTCAAACAACCTTTAATGCCACCAGCACGTCACACCTGTAACGCAGATAGAGCCTTTCTTTAGGCAGCTTTCTAACGGGAGTTACATTCTAATAACGGACCACAGCTGTTGTGGCTTGGTGCCAGGGAAAGCATATCTCGTAAGCGTGACTTCCATGGTCACTTGCTGTATGCAAGCATTGTTTCCAAACGGCCCTGGAGACTCCGAGACTCCGATTTGGCCTCCTTTGAAAATCTCTTCTATACGAATTGATACTTTAAGCAGAATGAAGTCTGTGCTTTTGCAGACAACAGTGCCCATCACGTCATCAAAAGAAAACGTATGATCTCCAAGTTGCAAGGACAACATCGGAGATACATGAACTTTTTTCAACAAATTGCCCGGTGCATTTCACAGAAATGCTCAGCCAAATCCTAAATATTTCGGATGCCGTAGGTATCTTGAATCTATTTAAGACTATTTTTTCGGGACTGCTAACACCATTCAAAGCAGTTCTGGGCATTATTCCCAATTTTGTCCATTCAGTCTTTGGGGGCCTACCACTACTTTTGGGACTCGTAGCAGGCATTTTATTTTTGACCCTTCTGCTCCGATATGGCAAGCGAAAACACAGACATGACTCCGGCAAGGATGGAAGAAACGATCCTAGCAATGCGCTACCGGGACCGCATAACTAAGGTCCTTGGATTAGCCCGGCTGAGAGATCTGAACATGACCTGGTTTCTTTCATTCAGACCTGTATGGCAGACCTGCATCTTACCTGTGCTTCGATGTATGCTATGCGGAGAAGAATGCGTGTTAGACACCTGTCTTGCACTACCATCAGCAGTACCAATGGATATCAATACTTTGCTAAGTCCTGTAACGGCTCATGCATCATGTTGTCCCCAGCGGCTACCAATCCTGATGACGGCATTCGTTGAGACTCCTGCGCTACGACTAGGTGGCGGCAGTGAAGCGAGAAATGAAAGCAGCATCACCCAGGTACGACCTTCTGTGAGCATTGCTGATCCAGACATCGATGATAGCAATCATTCTCACAACTGCCAGGTTACTGCACTATCGAACCTGGTCGAAATGTCACCTGAATATGTAGACCTATTCTTTGAGAGCCTGTCTGATAAGATGTTCTCGCCTGAACAGAAACAATTAATTTTGGAAAACAATCCGGCGCACAGCGTTCCCATGAACGCTGAATTTGGCCTTCAGTTTTGATAAACAAAAGCAACTGAAAAGCGTTTGGAACTCTATTTTCCCGCTCCCCATGAAAATTTTTTTTTGAATCAGACAATTTTCCAAAATATTTACCTTTTTTCTGGCACAAATGCTTTTGCTTAAAGTAGAACTATTCATAAAGAACAGAGCTTCTATTTTTAGTAGATCTAGAGACAATATATTACCTCGGCCTCTAGCACATTTTACAACAATTCTATTTATATGTGATGGAATAGTCTCGCCCTTCTTTTCTGTATTAAGAGACGTTTCATGCGTAATTTTTCACAAAATCATTCAACTGATTACATATGCAATAATTTTTCAATGATTACTATGCTTGAAATCGTACAGTACCTATCATCATTTTCATGTATTTCATATACACCATTTCAAATGCAAAATGTATTTTGAGGTGGGTAGGAATACACGCGCATCTTATTGCTTTCGTTTTTAGTAATTTGATGGGCATAAATTTGTGGAGTGGGTGTTGTGCTTTATCTAGGACCCCGATCAATATCATGACCTTATGCCCCTATACGGCTATAATCGATACATATCCCTATAATGGCATAATATTCAAAAACATATTTTAGCAAGTCGCCTCTGCAGTCCATGACAGTCCATGACACAGCAGAAGTCACTTCCTTAGATTCCTAGATAGCACACCGAGTTCTTTCGACATACCAAACCTCCAGCAACCTGGGAAAGCCCTGCTTGCTTTGTTTTGATTTGTAATAGAACTCCTAACGAGCACTGTAAGAACGACCAGTTCTTAGTGGCATCTTTATCGACGTCTTATGTACAAAAACTTACGTCAAACTCGGCACCTTTCAGGTATAAATAATACAGACGTTGCCTTAAGCAAACACGGTGGTGGTGAATACTGGAGCAGAACAGCTGTCCCCTTGCAGAAAGCCCAGCAGATGCGAGAAGCCCACGGACGCTGCCCCTCCTCCTTGACGCGCTGAGAAAGTTTAGTTTAGTTTAATTTAGTTTAAAGGAGTTTGTAAAGCGCCTGGTGACGCCTCCCGGCGTGTCCCCGCGCTGTGAAGAGAGCATTTTTATGAGGAGAAAGAGGAGTACCATTATGAAGTAAATAAAAAGGTTTTCAACATCTTTCTAAAAGAGGCCTCATTGGTCTCTAGCCGAGAAAATCCAGCTCCGGCGTTTCCAGCCTACCCTTGCGGGTGACTGGAATATCGAGTCCTGAGAGGAGAAACCAGACCTCCTACATTCTATTCCAGAGGTACGGTGCTGACTAAACCCTTAGAGAGAATTCTTGAAGCAAGCTCTTGGCAAAACCAACTTAAACTTAAACTGCTACTTACTTACTCCCTCCCACGTATTAGGCTTAGGTCAGGTACACTGGGGTAGGCGTAGTTAGAAGCACTAGTTGAGGTCGTTAGCCAATGTATATATGAATGTATATATTTTATTCATTTTAACCATCTTATGGCTAAGAAACCATATCAATGCTTTTACAGTATTATTTCGTAATACAACTTTTACTGTACGCACTTTTTATAATAACAAGTCTTGCAATTGTGGCAATTCATTTCTCTTGCATGAGAAGAAAGACTGTTCAATAAATAATACCTTTTTATTTAAAACGCCCGTCTCTCCATTCTCTGCATAATGGTGAAAGTAATTCTGCACAACTGACTGAGTGAAATAGCTGTCTATTGTTTCACACGACTCTAGAGATTGACTCTTATTCTGAAGAGCAAAGTTGTCATGTTAATGCGGTTGTTGGAAAACTGAATCCCTTCTTGTCTGAGCCAAAGAAGCTGATCACTTCCTATTCAGTCAAGAAACTTTCCAGTGACCTCTGAGCTAGCTGGTACAAACCCAATTAAGTCTAACATAGTCAGTAGAGACCTAGAAGACCGCACTCCTACGTCTACACTGCTGTTTATGTTATTCCAATGCGCAGGGCCTATAGGGAAAATAGGAACTACACTACACAATAACTTGATTAACCAAGTATAATGGCATCCTACACAGATAAGTTAGAGAAGATTCCTTCACAGATCTCCATAAACTCCATCCACCCCAAAGCACTGCTGTTGTTTTGACCTCGGATGCACTGAATGGAATGTTTAGTATCTGAATAACAGCTCTAACTTGGACAAGTACTCATATTTCGTTTTATAATGGTTTCACATGTTTAATTATTTGGCAGTTGTGGTTTTTTTTAGGTGATTAGGATTCTAGTGCATAATCCCTTAGTGGAATAATTAAAAAAGTTGTTGTATTATGTTTTCATTTATTTATTGCCTTCTTTTTTTTAAAATCATAGGAACATTTTGCATTTATTTTAATTGATTTTCTGGGAGCTTGATAGATAGTTTTTTGATACTCATGATACATTCATTAATATTACATTTTGATTTTGAAATGAATGTGTTTATTTTAATAGTGACTTTTATTTTGCGAATTTCAAAGAAATATTACATTTTTCATAAAAAAACTTGGAGAACGTATATCTCTATTTAATAAACTGCACACAAATGGTTTTCCTTCTTTTTTAGAGTATTGTTTGTATTGTTTTTTTATTAGGAACATTATTTTATGTACATTGCAGGTTTGTTAATGATATTAATGTACATTTAGGTTAGTACTTTAAATACATAGATATGTATTTTAAAAGAAATATTGGAGTTCCATTTGTTTATTAGAACACACATTTAAAAGAAAAATCTAATTTAATTCATAGAAATTAAATGTATTAAATTCCTCAACCGATAGTAAATCTGGCCTATCCCAAACACTGCACTTTCCCTAATGTAAGTAGAAGTGGAGTTAGAGTAGAAATCTGAGTCTCTTCAAGTATGCACTTACTCAGCTGTTTATTAGAATAGGGCTAGAATAATAATAAATGAGATGACCCCCCCCCCCCCCAATATATATGCAATTACCCCAGTGTAAGGCGGACTAAAGTTATAATAGTAAATCTGAGCCATCTATTCACCCAGTATGTTTAACAACATCCTTGTGTATATCAAAACTGCCACAACCCTGCTCTAATGTAGCAAAGAGATGAGGACACACCTCTTTAAAGAACACTTCATCATGGCAGAGTAACAGTCCACAAACCGACTACATCTCCAAACACTTGTTGGCTGTATCTTTTGACCATGTACATACAGCGTTCTAATGAATCTGAGCCCCTTCAAGTTGTGTACTTTCTCCAGTTTATGTTAGAGAGGAGGTAGAAAAATAAATCACAACCGCCTGTCCCAAGATCATTTTGATGATTGGTGGATTTTATTAATGTATATTTAATATTTGACTGTACTTTGGATGACTTGGTTGACTGTGTTAGCAAATCTGTACATTTTGAAAGTGTAAATATTCATGTTTGATTTATTAGTGAAAGAAAGTAATAAATAGTGAGTTTTAATAAAATGTGAATATTTACAGTGGTTCAAAAATTAATAATATGTGTTTACATGTACATATCCGTTTATCCTGTAATATGTATTAATTATTACATATGTTTATATTGTATGTGATTTCAGTTAAAATAAGTTATGTGGCATTTTTACCATTCATAAATATGTCCATAAGCCAAAAATATTTGATGCAATTTAAATTTTAAAATGTAAAATATTCTGTTAAAAATTGATAATTAATTTGTATTTTTTTAATAATCTTTTTAAATGATTTAAAAAAAAATATATATAATTGCTTTTTTTATATTTCACAAAAAATTTGTATTCCTTTTTAAATCATTTAACTTTTATTTCAAGTACTGTTGTTCACTAACACATATCTTTAATAATATATTTTAGGAAACTATAATTTTGTAGTCGATATATTTATACGTTTATTATTGAACATCTACATTTTGATCATCCTGTTTTAATTGAGTCTGTGTGTCTCGATCCGGATTTAAGTCTGGGTTGACAATAGATTTTTCATACACCACTTCATGAGCTTTATTAAGTGAAGACATATTCCGTAGTCAGAGCTATCTTCTTTGCATTTCATTCATTGAGGCAAAATGCTCTGGGGTATTCATTAATGTTACTCTGCTGTTTTGAGTGAATTTACTTGGCTACTCTTCAAATGTAGTCATGCTTTTACGGCTTTTACTCAAGTTTTAATGCTGCTGAATCCTTCTCTGTGTTTTTTGTGAGCCTGACTCGATAGATAAACTCCAATTTGTGTGGCTTCATAAATGCTGAGCTGTAATGAGTATTTTGGAAAAACAGGGCTCTCAGCTTCACACACGTTAATTCAGCAATGGAGTTGTGGTAGGTAGTATGTACCAAACAATCCTTTTTTTCTACTAAGTGGTCATCTGAAATAAGTCATCTCAGTTTATCTGACCCAAGTCGTTTTTAAAGCACATAGCATAGGAGATCATGTCCATAACTCCGTGGTGTATGTAAAAAAGCTCTTTTTCAGGACAATGCTTATGGTTGAGTCTTTGAAATATTTGTTTAAAGTCAGCCAATAAAGTTAAATAGTTGTTTAAGCAAGGATCTGAAGGAGCAACAATGGGTGTGGCCATGACAAACAAATTACTTACCCTCAGTAATGCCTTATCTTGTAGAGACTCTATATAGCATCAGATTCCTTACCTTAGAATATCCCCAAGCAGTACTCCTGTGTGCTCAGTTCCACGTCATCTGCACAGGAAGTCATATGAGCGTTAGTCATAAAGGTGCCGCCCCGGTGTGCTTACATCAGTTACTTTCATGACTTTCCACGCCAGGAGCGCGGATCCATGATGAGCACTGACTACTGGTGTGGCAAACTAAGGACCTGAAAAGGGTGTTCCATACACCATAATAGGTTTGCATAGCTTGGAGGATGGTAGGGTTGGTAAGGAATCTGTGGCTAGATAGAGTCTTTACCAGAAAAGGTGTTCCCAAGGTAAGTAACTTGCTCATCTGATAGAGAATTCCACCCGCAGATTCCTTACCTTAGAATTGATACCTAAGTAATACCTCCCCAGATTGGGACTGTGAAGCCAATTAAATCAAAAGGTCTTATCAAGACGGACCCACCGGTTCAAGGCAGTAGTATTTGGTGAATGTGTGCAGAGAGGCCCATGGGCAGATGTCCAGGACTGGAACGCCATATACTAACACAGTGGTTGCAGCCTTGGGTCTGGTGAAGTGAGCTTGCAAGCCCTCAGGGGGTTGCTTCTTGGCCAATGCATAACAGATCCTAATGTAGAGAACAATTCATTACAAGATGGTCCTTTTCTGCACTTCCTTCACTTTTTTGCTCCTGCATTGCCCACGAAGAGTTGATCGTCCACCCGGAATTCTTTTGTGCGGTCAAGGTAGCATGACAACGCTCTTTTTGGGTCCAGGCAGTGAAGTCTCTCCTCACCTTTGGAGGGATGAGGTGGATTAAAGAAGGTAGGCATGGTGATGATCTGGACTGCATGGAATGGAGTCACAGCCTTCCAAAGGAAGGAGCACGTGTCGAGAAAACCAGCGTGTCCGGATAGAAGGTGGTTTAAGGAGAGTGAGAAGAGTGGCTGCAATTCTCTGACTCTCAAGGATGATGTTATGTCCACTACAAAGGCAGTTTTTAATGTCAAGAGTCTAAAAAGGGCAATTGTGCAGAGGCTATAATGGTGCACACATGAGAAAGGTGAGGACAGGATTCTGGTCCCACTAAGGCATAATGAAGGAAACATATGTTCTCCAACTCTAGATCTTTCATAGATTCACAAGCTTGAAACCTATTTGCACAGCTCCAACAGACAAGGAAGGTCGAAAATGGGATTCTATGGGGAAAATAGTTAATGTGCTGACTACGGATACAGTTAAGATAACTGATTCATCTACAATTGTAGCACGACATGACAAGTAATTATGGAGAGACAAGGCACCATTTCTAGAATAAATTGCCAGAGGAAGATAAAAAAAATAAGGCAATATTGTGAGATGGCGAACTAGCGTTTGCTTCCTTAATATATGTGGCCATGGATGCTTCAACTTGCACATTTAGGCAGGTTGGGAATGCAACAGTCATGCAGAGGTATGGCTGATTAAAGAGCACAGAGGTCCAGGTACAAGTAATGGACATGCCATTTGATAGCAGTAATATTTTTAGACTGAGCTTGATCTGTTTCATATGGAAGCATTCTTTAGTGAAGATAGTTTTGAGGAAGAGGGAAGGGAAACTCATCCAAGGTACTTAAATATTCAATACATTGATGATGAGGTGGAGTACAGCCAAAAGAAAGGTTCAAAGAATGTATGCTTCAGGAAAGTTAGTTCAGGTACCAATGCGCATATTGACATCATTGCAAGATATGACTGAAGGTTTTTTCAAAAGACTTCCATCTCAGTCAGCACAGAAGGGGCACGAGTCGGAACTAACGAAGACTCCTCAGCCACCAATTCTGCAGTCAGCACATACACAAACATAGGAAATCCAGGGAAACCTAACAATGTCAGAGAATGTGAATCCTGAGCAAGTGGCTTAGGATGAGCAAGATGGTGGAGTATGATCACATTTAGTGGCAATAATAAGGATAGCAATGATACAGATAATTAAGGAAAGTGGACGAGGTCCTTCAAGCAAATAAGGCAGACACAGAGACGGCATGTTCACTGGGTATGCTACAAAGTAGGCAGCCCTAGAGAGGATTTAAAATATAATTTTTTCCAGCAAGGGCAACAAGGAGTGTTCAGTACAGTTCATATCAACAGTAGGCAAGGCAGCAGAAGAAGAGAGGACAAGGCAACAGACAGAGGAAGAATAAGGAAAGGAAGTCAGACCTCAAGGTTTGAGGGCAAAGGAGGAAGATCATGTTTTCCTGAAGAAGGGTGCATTCAACATTCAGCTGTCAGTCGGAGGAAGGATGCAGTTTTATTTTGAAAGTTGGTAGCACATACCAACAGTTTGGATATTTGTACTGGAAATTGTAGAGAAAGATAACGTTCTAGAATTTGTATAGGAACCACCTACAGTTCCGCCAATAAAAAAAAAGGCATGGACATTTAAGAGAGTTTGCAAAGTTATTAACCCCTTCGACGCGGATGACAAAGCCAGCTCGTCATGGGCGTTACCTGCGCTGCGCGGATGACGAGCTGGATTTGTCACGTTACGCGGGATTTTTAAAAATGCCGCGCACAGCGGGAAAAGCCGCCGCGGCGAAGCGGTTAAAGGAAAAGACTATCAAAAGAGTACCGGTGTAGGAAGTACACAAAGGATTCTACTTGAGGCACTTTCTCATTTTAAAGACATCTGGAGAATGGCATCTAATATTGGATTTAAGGACACTGAACACATGTATAAAGAAACAGAGTTTCCACATGGTCAAATTGTAGCACATTCTTCAGTTTGTAAGAAATAGAGATTTTCTAAGTTCAATGACTTGGAGGATGCATATTTCAATATACCCATTTGCAAGAAATACAGGAAATATCTTTGTTTTATGGTGTCTGGTCAACATTATCAATTCAAAGTGTAAGTAAGGTGCACAGAGAGTGCCTGCAATTCTCTGGCCATCCTGGATGATGATATCGACCTTGCACCACCTCTAGATGGAGCCACCACTTGTGATCCGCTAGGCATCTTCGGCTGAGTTTGTCCACTCTGTTGTTCAGAGAACGCATCAGTTGCTGAACAAACAGAGAAATGCCCTAACATTCGAGCCATGTCCAGTGACGCAGAGCCTCTGAATAAAGTGTCCACGACCCCACCCTGTTTGTTGTAGTACCATATGTTGTTGGTGTTGTCCATGAACACCTGTACCAGTCTTCCCTTGATTAAAGGAAGAAAGGCTTTCAATGCCAAGCCAAACACTTGGAGCTCCAAAGAGTTGATGTGGAGCTCGGACTCTGCTGGAGACCAGAGTCCTCTGATCTCCACCTATAACAACTAGCTACCTCAGCCCAGAACTGGCACATGTGTCACTAGAGTTATCTCCGGTTGGGAAAGTGAGATTTCCCGGATACTGTGCCCACTGAAACTTCAGGTCCCAAAGCAGAGCCCGTAAATGCGAATTGGCATGAATAACCAGCAGGATGCAGGAGGCCATTATGCCCAACAGCTGTATCAGTCTCATAGAAATCTGTGATAAAGGCTAAAACATTGGAATTAAAGCCTGAATATCCTGGACTCGCCACTCGGGAGGATAGGCCCAAAACTGCACTGTGTCAAGGATGGCTCTGATTAAGGAGTTAGGTGTGATTTCCGCATGTTGATAGTAAACCCCAGAGAGTTCAGGAGGTTCCTAGGTTGAAGGTGTGAGATGACTGTCTGGGGCGAGCCCACCTTCAACAACAAATCATCGAAACAGGGAAGATTGGAGCCCCCGATCTCCTTAGAAGAGCTGTACCACTGCCATCACTTTCATGAACATCCAAGGTGCGCTAGTAAGGCCGAAAGGGAGCACCGTAAACTGAACGTGCTCTTGGCCCACCTTGAACTGCAGGTAACGTCTGTGGGCAGGCAGGACGGGGATGTGGTAATAAGCAACCTGCAAGTCCAGTCCTATTATCCAGTCTCGGGCAGAGAGAACTTAGTGGGACTGTGAGCATTTTTAACTTCTCATTTTTTAAGAAGTTGAGGACACAGGTCTAGGATAGGAGGATAGGATGAAGTCTTCTGTCCTTCTTTAGCACCAGAAAGCAGGAATAACAACGGAAACCTACTTTTGATGCAGGCACTCTCTCTATGGCTCCCTTGGCAAAGAGAGTCTGCACTTCTTGATGGAGCAAGGTGAGATGGTACTTGGTCAGCCAATCATAAGTGGGTGGCATGAGTGGTGGGGTAGTCACAAAAGGGAGAAAGTAGCTCCTTTAGATGATCTTGAGTACCAAGCAGTCTGATGTCAGTGACCGCCAGTGGGGCAGGTAACGGCATATCCTGCCTCCCACTTCGTGCCCATGATAGTTGGAGGGCCCTGTTTTTTTATATTCACGCGACGTGACCAGGGGGAGCGAATGTAGAACAAGGGGAGAATTACTTCTATATATATCGGGGTTATTTTTGCCCTGCCTTCCATCTACTAGTTTATCTAAGATGAACGACTGCCAATTTGGCCAATTACTTTACTCCTATATGAGAGAGTGTTACTTTTAATAACTATAGATCCACAATTATCTTTGTGGTTCAAAAGTGCCGTGACTTTAGAGACACTTGGTCATTGATTATTTTTGCTCTCATGACCTGAAATGCCATAATAGACCACAGAAGGTGAATTAGACGTTTTATGGACACCTTTTACTTTTTGCTGTCTGACTGCCGCTTGGGACTATCAACATATTATTAAGCACTGACGAAGTTCCGCATGGAACGAAACGCGTTGGCTGAGGCCTTTTAAAGATTGATCCAATAATGAACTTTTCACAATATCATTACTCTTTGGACTTCTACTTTCGGTGCACCACCTGTATTTTTCAATAGTTGGAGGGCATGCTAAAGAGGCTTGGAGGCAGCAGCTGGCTGAAGATTGTGGTCTGAATCGATTGTGGGCTGCCTGTCCCATGTTGTCTATGGGACCTATGCCCTTTGCCATGAAAAGGCTGTGTAGCATGCTGGCTGTGGTGACTGGGAGGCTATGAGCATGGCTGAAGACCCCTGCAGTGACCACAAAAGGGGCAGAAGGCCGATTAGAATTGTCAAGGGTCCCTGGACAAGCCCAAAACCTGACTGTAGCTCTGTTGCCCTTAAAGCATTTCAGCACTGAATTTGCTTCTTTCTAAATAGGTGAGAGACATCAAAGGGCATTTCCATGAGGGAGGCCTCAACACCCTCTTAAAAGCCAGGCGTGGCTCCACAAGGCCACCGACTATGAAATCACCCTGCCCAGCTAGCTGTTCATGTCCAGACCACGCCTTAAGGTGAACATTGCTGCATCTCGCCCTTCAGCAATAGCATGGGTGAGTATGGCTCGGGCCTTCTCCAAGACCATAGGCAACGTTTGTGCAACCAAGTCCCATATCACATGGGAATAAAGACACAGTAGGCAGGTTGTGTTTACTGACTGCAGTGCTAGGCTGGAGGAAGAGAACATTCTCTTGCTAAAGTTATTCAGCCTATTGGATTCCCGATTCAGTGGCATGTTAGGGAACATGCCAGGGTTAATTATGGATGTGGAGGCTCGGGCCACCAAGCTCTCCAGGATGGGGTGGGTGGTTAAAGAAACTGGTGTCACTAGGAGCACAGTGATGGTGGTAGGCAGTCGTCCTATTCACAGGAGCTCCTGGCCGGGCTTTAACCAGGACCCACGTAGGAACTCTGTAAGGGCTTCATTGAAGGGGAGTAGGTGTTCAGAAGGGGAGAATCCCAGCCCAAGGCGTCCATCTTGATTGCTGCAGTTGGCAACTGAAGGTTCAAGACCTCAGGCGCCCTAAGCACCATTATTGCAAAAGAGGGTCTCTCCTCCGTAGCCAAAGCAGAAGGAGAAACCAGTACAGTGCTGGGTGAGGCGTCTAACCCACTGGTCTCCACCAGTTTCTCATACCATTTATCCTGTTCCTGTTACTTTTCCCATTCGTCTTCCTCTCCAGGTCTATCAAATAAATAAAGCTCTAGCTCCCCTCCCCGAAGCATGGACCATGTCGGCATTGGAAGATGCCCATTCGGCTCTATGTCGGAGTAGGGAATAATGATGGGGCGATGCCACCTAGGGGCACTGGGGGCCTTGACACTGGAGCAGGCATTGAGGAAGGTCTCCATTTCTCTGCCAGCTCCACTTTGGATCCATCAAGGAATCCATGTGGCCCAACTGGTACTAAGAGGAACCTGACGATGCTCCAGCACTCTTACGGCCTGAAGGTGCTCTAGAGGGGCTGACCGGCCCATATATAAGGTGCATCACCTCATAAACCTGCTTCAGATGGGTGGGGGTCACTCCAGCTCTGGGAAGATCAGAGAAGCGCAGAGCAGACTCTGGTTCAGGTTTCTGCTGACTCACAGTGCCTGGGATGCTGATGTTCCCGCGTCTCATCGAAAAACTTCAACGGATGAGGCAAAGTCAAAGACCTCTTTGACGTCCTTGACTTCTTGTGCTTCTGGGACTTCCCTGATGATTTAGAGTGTGACAAAGTTCATTCGGAAGGGCTCTGTGAATGGTCCTGTGATCTTTCACATGAACAGGACTTCAAGTGTCAAGCTTTGTGGAGTCGACTGACTTTGGGCAGCGAGGAGTTTGAGGGAGTGCTCCCTCAGAGCCTTAGGATGCATGGTGCTGCAGTTCTCACAGGTCTTGGAGTATTGATCCAAGCACCACAAATCCAGCAAGTGGGAGTCCTGTCACAACATTTGTCTGTGACAGGCCCCATATGGTTTGAAACCAGTTGGTTTTGTGGGTGACATTACCTCCCACTGAGAGAAAAATGTCAAGAACATTCGACAAAACATTAAAAAAGCCAGTCAAAAATTGACTGAGGGTATCTCAGACTAGATCAGAGCTATCTGGAGTGGAAAGGAACGAACTGACATCAGCACCCTAAGGTGGTGCCTATGTAGGTACCACACACGTCACTCCCGGTGAGGACGCTGCTGACGTGGAACTGAACGGCATCTGGTGTGCAGGGGTATTGCTAAAAAGAATCCGGATCCTGTCTGATGCCTGGGAATATTCTAAGGTGAGGAAATTGCATCTGGAAGTCCCTAACAGATTATTGTTGCTCTGGTTAATCTAATAATGGAATACCGTACATTAGGCATTTGTTCTGCAAACTGAGCAGGACAGAATGTAACACAAACCTCCAAGCTTTAAAGAAATTCGTTTAGCGTCACCATTAATAAAACTTGCTCAAGGACTGGAGGTCAAAAAATGGTTCAACACTATTGACATTAATGATTGGGTTAATAAGGTCTTCTAGTTATATAAATGCTGAAACTTATCATTGTCCTTTTATGCCATCTACCAGGCATTAGGATGAGTCCTAGGTGAACCCAGTTCTAGAAAAATGTTTCTACTGCTATCTACTGAGGTTTGTGGCAATGATTGCTCCTCCTTCCTGCGAGTGCATAAGGAAATGGATATGGTTTCTGTCAGCAACTATGTCAGTTCACTGGTAAATGGATGTTTACCTTGCTACTGTCCCTGAAAAGGTGTAATTTTTTAGCAGAGTGAAGGAAAAAGCCTGTCAGGCTTAGAAAACCTCCAGGCGCACCAATAAAAAAGTTGTGACGACAATCCAGTTAAAGCAGCAGAACTAGCCATTTAGAAACAACAGATTTATCAGTACTGGAAAACAGCACAAGGCACATTGTCCAAGAAACAGTAAAGAACTACAGAATGAGCAAGAGTCAAGCAGAGCACAAAAAATAAGGAAATGAAGGGACAATCTTCCAAGATAAAGGAAATTCAAATATTGCGAGATTGGTTTTCTCTGCTGGCAGCTCCAGCAATACTTCTAAAATGTCAGGTGTCAGGAAATAAAAAAAGATCAAAGAGCAATGCACCATCTTTGAATTGAACAGCCCATTACAAGGACTAAGAGGTGTTATCATGGCACATGATTTTTGGCGTGTAGGTGTATGTCCCAAAGTCTGCACTCCATGCTCTGGCCTTAACAAACTAACACTGATGGCCACAGAATCCAGCAGCTTCTAGAAGTTAATCTGGCATGGGCCACCTGGAGAAACAGTGCACACCAGCCTCCTGGCTAGGGATCACTGTTCAGGGTCCCTATATGTAGAGCTGTAAAACAGGAAGATGCAGCCGTTGTATCCACACCAGAAGCAGGTTAAGAACGAGTACAGCAGGAAACTGGGAAGAAGGTGTGGCCTGAGAAATCCAGAGAAAAACAGTTGTACTAAAAACAATAAAAAAGTATTTAAAGTTCAACAGTGTGTTGCATAAGAATGCAATTTTAAGGTAGACTGTGCAATGTAGTTAACATTGAAGAATACAATCCAAAACATTGGGTCATATGTACCTAAACTTAGTGGTATGGAGTCTTAAAAGCTTCACTGTGTGAACTTCATAACTCAAGGCCACTGGTCAATTACACTCTGCTCTCAAAGGAAACATGCGACAACCTGAGACCTTTAGTAACGTATCCACCTCTTTGACCTCACATGCTACAAGAATGTTGACAGAATTATATAGCCATTGAACCCAAGTGCTTACATACAATATAGCTCTAAATGGTGAGGAATCAGATTCAATTAAATCTAGAAAAGTCTGAAATCCTAAAAAGAAGCAACCTAGTTTAATAATCCTCTTTCATTGCCTCAGCAAACAAGTATGGACTCTTGCCTAGGCCATGTCAATGAAAAGCCTAAGTGTAACTATTACCTTTAACTAGAAGTCAACACAATTTAATAAAGATATGTTTTAAGCTATGCAACCTATGCAGCATCCTGCTTTATCTGACATGCAGGTAGGTGTATTCCCCTGACCTAGACAAGACTAAACTACTCAAACTCATTATTTCTAAGCTTCCCAGCTTGTCTCATTTGAAGAAACCAAAGACTGAAACATGTAGCAGCCAGACACCTCCCTACACACAGAGCAAGAGAACATATATTTCTGCCAAGCAAACATTCCATGTACGGTACATCAGGTGAGATACAAGAACATGTGTATTGCATATAGCACAACCATCAAAAAGGCCATGAATTCCTCTAGGGTAAACTGACCAAAATACTAAAATATCTTTTGAATGTGCTTAGTCTTTTGCAATGCTACGAAGAACAAGGGAGACCTACGGTACATAGGGACCAGAGGTATATAATATTTTTAAGAAACAATGATCCCCCCCATAACCTGTACCTGAATAGCAAAAAATAAATATATTTAAAATAAAACATTAATATTAAAAAATACATGCAAACTTTCATTAACATCGATAATAGTGGGCAGTAAGGCAAACACGATGTGGTAGTTGTGCTCAGACAAACAGAAGTGATAAATGTGAATGAACAGTATAATGTATATGCCCAAATATAAATAATAGCGATGCAGCCCAGCTAAAAAATGAATAACAAGAGAAAAGTGGGTCTGCTTGCGATGTCAACTACATTTCAAACCTGCATAAATATGCAGATCATCATCAGGACAGTTGTGATTAAATGCCTGAGATACATCTTAATACATAAATATACAATCATAAAAGACATTCACAAGAATAAGGACAAAAAAGAAGAAGACAAAAATAATAAGTTACAAACAGAGAAAAGTTATACGTCACAATATGCAAAAGTAGTGAATAAGCATAAATATGTCCAAATAGAGATCTTACCAATGTGCCATGGTGTGTGACAATGTCACAATATCAGTCTTCATAAAGGGTATGTGTATGTAAAAAAGTGTGTAAATAAGTAAACCTTAACAGGACAGGAACAAGAGGAATCAAAGGAAATCCAAAAATAAAAGGTACCTGAAGACAGGAGTGGTTTACCAAACTATAAACATACAAAAAAAGTAAAACAAAAAAAGATAATGAGAAGCAAGCAAGTCGGACCAGTGCATTTAGATAGCAAAATAGTGGGGAAAGGGTTATCATACTTTCAGTGAAAACTACGGAGCCGGGACCCAAGGGCACTGGTGCTCAAGAGAAGCCATTTCATGCGTTTGCAATGGAAGCATGGACAAACATCCAAGTTCCTCGAATGCTTCATACAATTGATGCCAAAATAATGTGTGTGCCGGAGAATAGCAGTTGCCATGGAAATAGGCTCTGCTTCGAGGACCATAAAGGTAATAAACATAGAGGAATGGGCAGAAAAAGAGAATGCCGGCAATGGCCATTAAAAAAATGGCTTGACTGGTGTCCTAAATAATTAAAAAAACAACCATAGACAATGCTTAAATGCTAGCCTAAAAAACTGTGGAAATAAGCAACTGGCAATGGTCACAAAAAGAGGACTCGAGGACCAAAAGACTCATCATGTTGCGTTGGGTAGCACGCCATCTTTAATTAGGAAAAAACAAAAAATAAGCACTACCTTGTAGTTAAAAAAATGGAAAAGTAAAAAATGTTAAAGAAAAAGAAAAAATATAAATGGCAAGGCAACAAATGGATGCACAAAATACATTATGCCCTCAAAATACAAACAATTTGTATATAGCCATGTATAGTAGTAGACCTATATTGTAACCTATAATAGCAAGGTATACAACACAGACCCTCTTACTTATCTGTGTAGCCAATTGTCGCTACACTAAAGAGGTTCAGTCTTCCAGCTTGTTGAGACCCATGTTCAGACTATCCAAGTGCAGAATCCATTTCAGCTCTTCTTTGTTCGAGAGGAGAGACACACTTCCGCCTCTGCTCAGTGGATGTACAACAGGGATAACTTGCCATTGTAGTTCATTTTCCGTGTGGCTGTGCTGTATGAAATGTTCTACCAGTGGTACAGTCATGACCTTACACCTAAAGCAACTCCTATGTTGGCATATTTTGGTGCATATCTTTTCTGTGGTTTGCCCAATATATATAAGATCACATGGGCACATGATAGCATTAACCACATTGGTTGTATTACAATTAGAGAATTGTTTCAAGATAAACTTGACGTCCTAAAAATTTTTTTTTTTAGATTCAATAGTGAATGCACAAACACCATATTAGCCACATTTAAAATAGCCCTTCACTGGTGTTAACCCCAGAGATCATGAAGCGTACAAATGGTATTATGGCATGGAGGGGATGCCGGCACTAAAAGTGGCCCTTAATACCTTTATTTTGAGAAATGCAAAAATAGGCCTCTCAAGTGTAAGGTAACCTGCATTTAATAGATTCCATTGTTTCAAACTACATTTCTTTACTTTGTACGAGACTAGTGAAAATGTAGTAACAGACCAGCTTTTTAATTTCCTTTATTTAAACATTAGGAGTAAGTAACACATATCTTGGACAATACCAAGCTCTTTTCAAAGATCTTTTCAAAAAGTGTCTAGGATACCCTCTGGATATAAGTTCTGTGACTATTTCTCTGCTTCAAAGAGATCTTTTTTTGTGCATACAATTTCTTATAATTCTCAGAAATTGTGAGTAGGGAAGAGAGTCCTATAAGGATCTGAGGTGATGGCTAGAATAAGTCAAGAGAGTATTTCTCTCTGTAGGTTTACAAACGAATTAATTATACGATTTCCCATTGTCAGTCTTAATTATCAAATCTAGGAATGCTATTTCAGATTTGTTGTAATGTGAAGTAAATTTCAGACCTTTACAGTCAGTATTTAACCAACTAAGGAATTCAGAGAGTTCATCTGTTCTCTGTACCATATTAGGAAAATATCATCAATGTATCATTTTCACATTACAAGCTGACTGTAGAAAGGATTATGGTCTGTCAAATTTACCTTAGATTCGAGGTTATCCATGAACAAAAAAGCAGTTTCTTTAATTTGTTGGTAAAGATATATTAAAAAAGACATACATTTCTCATCAATGTGAGCTGAATTAATTGTGGCAAATGCAGTGTTTGTGCATGAACTACTGGATATAAAGAATTGAAACTAAAAAAAAAAATCTCTAATTGTAATACAACCAATGTGGTTTGTGCTATCATACGCCCATGTGACCTTATATACATCGGGCTAACCACAGAAAAGACAAGCATCAGAATATACCAACATAGAAGTCGCCTAAGGTATAAGGTCATGACTGCACCTTTGGTAGAACATTTCATACAGCACAACAAATCGGAAGACGAACTATGATAGCTAGTAATCACTGCTATAAATCCACTGGGCAGAGACAGAAGTCTATCTCCCCTTTTGAACAAAGAAGAGCTGAAATGGATCTTCGCTTGGACAGTCTGAACACAGGTCTCAACAAACTGGAAGACTCGACCTCCTTAGTGTAGTGACAATTAGCTCTAGAAATAAATAGGTCTCTGTCTAGTATACCTTGCAGTTAAAAGATACAATATTGATCTACTTCTGCAAATGGCTATATACGAATTGTTTGTACTTTAAGGGCATGATGTATTCAATGTATCCATGTGTTGCTTGTTGATTTATATGTTTTAGTTTTTTATTAATTTTAACATGTTTTACTTTCCCCTTTTTTGCTACAAAACATTGTTTATTTTTTCTCTAATTTAAGATACAGTGTTCCTAAATGCAATCTGATGATTCTTTTGGTCGACGAGTCCTCTTTTAGCATCCATTCTCAGTCATTTCGTTCCACTCTTTTTAGGCTAGTGCCACGGCATTGTCTGCTGTTGGTTTTTATAATTATTTAGGGCACCAGTCTAGCTCTTTTTTTATGCCCAATGCTGGCATTCTCTTTTTTTGTTAATTCCGCTATGTTTATTATCATGGCAGTCCACTGAGCAGAGCATATTTCTATTGCAGCTGCTATGCTTCGAGCATGCACTTTCTTCTGGCGTCGATTGTGAGCTGCATTCTCAGAACTCAGATGTTTGTCCGTGTGTCCCTTTCAACACAGGTATTGCCTTCTCTTCAGCATCTGGTGCCCTTGGTTCTCAGTACCGTATTTTCAACCTGAAGGTATGCTGAACCTTTGTTCCATTATTTTGCCAGATTCAACGGGCCCCAACAGTTCTTGGACGTAGCGGGCGGTAAGGTGACAGAATTTGGGGAGGAGGGAATGTCAAGTTGTGCGCATACTATTAACAGACGCCCCCCCCCCGTGCCTAGGGGAGGGGCACCCTTAGTTGCACCACGGGGCTGAGCCTCCTCTGGTGCCCCTGGCTAAGGAAGGGGTTGGCTGGTGAAATGAAACCTTGAAGAAAACGAAACTTAGTGGGTATTTAAGGCTGTGCCCTGGGGGGTTTCATTCTCTTTGTCCCCTTGGACCACAGCCTGGCTACTGGAGCGTTGTTGACCACCCACCCACCCGGCAGATGAGAAGGCTTCACGGAGGCGGAGCGCTGACAGTTAACAACAACGAAGGATGCACAACAATGGAGGTGCAGCCATTCCATGGACCCCAGGAGGGGGTAGATTCCACATGTGCAGTGGGTCGGCAGGGAGGAGGGACTGACCTGCTGGTAGTCCTGGACTCTACTGCCCTAACCCACAACGTATGGACTGAGTAGAATCTTGGGGAGGAGGCCTGTGTTCAGGTACCCCGGTGGGCCGGTGCGGTATGCGGTGCCCTGGATGTCAAGCAGTGCAACTGTTGGCTGTAGGACATTGGGGTCTGCAGGCACAATGTGCGCAGCAGAGTGGAACATTGGTGGCCGAGACGGTCAAGTTCAAATGTACAGCCAAGTTCTAATGTACGTTAGAGATAAAAAGTTAAAGTGTAAAGTTCAAAGGTATGGCCAAGTTGTTCTAGTGTATGGCCGAGGTAAAATTAAAGTGTAATGTTGTGCCTAATTCACTTACTGCCGTTGACATGTTGCTTCAGCTAAAGTGTGATGTTATGTTATGTTATGTTATATATCCAAAAAGGATACGTTTCTTTGGTAATGGTCTGTGGTAAATTACTTGGTTTGAAGTAAATAAAAAGCTACGCCGTAGACAAAATACCCTGATTCTGAGAATTCCTGGGCGTAGCGGGCAGTAAGGTGATAGGATTTGGGGAGGAGGGAATGTCACGTTGTGCGCATACTATAAAATAGTCTTTCTAAAGGCATTTTTCGGACATGTAATTTAATTTTTGTACGCCTTAGGCACTCAATAAGAGGGGGTTGTATTTCCCCCTCTGCACAGAAATTTGAATCACGAGTTTCACAGTAAGTACAACATTAGCACAATATTCACCAGGTGAATTTCAGCAGGTCAAACTTGCCATATTTTACTGATGGAAAAGGTCTGATAAATACCAGTAAACCTGGAATTTAGTGCGCAAAGCACCTACATCTGCATGTTGTGTCCCATTTTAAAGAACGTGTAATCGGTGATAAAAACTGTAATTTAAAATGTGAGATCGTTATTGTATCCCCAGCTTGGCCACTCGTAATGAAGGCCTAAATGGTACTGAAGAATGTTTTGTAGGTTTAGTCTTCTCAACAGTTGTTGGTATTTATGAACTGTCTGACTACTGCAGCGTGCTGACATAAATACATCCAGGAAGCTGAAATACATCAAGGTCGGCTTGTTTTGCCAATGTGAGTGCAGACTAAAAACATGAAAGCTAGACAAGATGAAAACAATCAGTGAATAAAGTGGATTAAGAGCGGAAATTATGAGTGCTTTTTCAGTCAGTTTTTGACACTTTGACTTAAGGAGCAGGCTGTCACCATTTTTAATCCATATAATAGTGCATTTAACTCACCCGTCTTCTGCCTGTAAATCAGATGCATCCTCAAAGCTGTCTTCCTGGGATAAACCCTTGCTTCTACAGGATCAAAAAAGATGCTATTAAGGCAAAGACTGCAGGCTATGGAAACCAGGATTGGCCTCTTCTTCACCTACCACCTACCACATTGACATCATGCACAACTCTAGTGCACATATAAGCACATGGGCATACTCAAGTCCAAAACACATGGGTAGTGAAATCCTCAAATACATAGGAAGGTAGATGTACACTCAAATACACATGCATGTACAATCTTACAAAGACAAGCACACAGTTTCAGAAATCTGTATGTTTACAAAGGTGACCGACACCCCTGTCCACAGTATTCATAAGGCCCCATGACTCCCGCCTTTCAAAGTGAGTCACATAGTAAAAACATGCAAAATTATAAACCCCTATAATAAATAGATTTTATTGAATATTATGAGCAAATCAATGTGACTTCAATATCATTAAATTACTTTATAACTGCTCATGGTGGTGCCAGTGTATTTCTATCTGCAAAGTGAAGCAACATTATACATATAGCTGCACATATGATCATCTCTTGCATATCTGTATGTAGGACTAACATGTCCTGTGTGACTTTGCAAAGTACATCTTCTGCCCGAGGATCCATGTTTAGCAAAGAATCATCTCCTGAGCATAGGCCTTTAGCACAATCTACAACATATCTTCACATATCATCGCCCTCTACTGCATATTTGTGTGTGTGTGTGTATATATTTGCAATACCTCGTAGCGCTCCACCACTCAGGTGAAAAACAAGGCGTGGACCACTCAGCTAGTCATGACGCGTTTCGGCCGTACTTGCGGCCTTGGTCATATATATATATGTTTCAGATGCACAGATACATAAAACACAGTACAAGTAACTAGATAAAAACAAATAAATAACATCAAGATATTCAACATCTCATAAAACATGAATGTCTTAAATCCTCGTCTCACAATAAGATCAGAGAAGAGAAAAAAATGAAATGAGAAATAGTATAGAGGGTAAGAGGGGAGATTTCAAAGGAGAAATAGCTGCATCTAGAGTGTAAATAATGTAGGAAGATTCTCTACTGGACATCATTGCTTGGGGCTTGATAGTAGGTATGCACGTAATCCAGGCAGAATGCAGATATTTTGTCACCCCAACTACAATTACCTCTCTCTTGTCTGATTGTGTAGTGTGTGGGCATATTGGCGGAAGCCCAAAAGCTTACACAGCGGCCTCAGTCATTGCTTTTGCGGTCTATCGTAGGCTGGGAAAAAAAGGCAAAGCAATGCAGAGTTTCTTCTACTGACTTGCATAGGGTGCACACATTAGAGCTACAATACTGTGTGCCCCTGTTTATGCAGAAGCTGTTTCATGGCAAGACCCCGTACCTCCATTTAAAGTAGAGTTGCAGGAGAATGGAGCCTGGGGAATGTCCAAAAAAGATCCATATGCGGGGGACAGCTTGATGTCTAGAAAATAGTCAGTGGCACTACCTGCTTTTACACCTTTCAGATCCCTCAACCACAAAAACTCTTTCAGTCATTCTTTGACCAGGGAGTGAGGGACTTGTTTTGCCGTGGCAGGGGTTTACCAGAGCAGAGGCAAGCCTATCTTGTAAAATGTGGCTTTAATATAATAAAACCAAGTAAACCTCTCACAACCAGGAGATATGAGGAGAGCCTTAACCACAGTTCTATAGGATCCTAGTTCTCCTTTGTGCCACAGTCTAAACCAGTCTAAACTTGGTTTATAGGAACAATTCCCAGATCCAGCAGTTGGGGGAGGTGAGGAGCACTCTGAGGAATGTTGAGAATGCTCCTCACTAACTTTTTTTAGGTTTTAACAAGAGCATTCTTTTTAACATGTCTCCATAATTCTACACCATACATGGCTGAACTTTTCGCTTTGATGTTGTCGATCTCCACCACTGGTTCTAGAGAATAAGCTTGGCCACGTTTGCGCAGTTTGACTACGGCACCAGCATCTTGTTGGAGTTTTAGAGAACATCTCTTGATATGAGAGGACCCACTCATTTTGTGATTCAGGCAAACCCCCAAATACACAAACTCTTGCACTTTTTCTAAAGCAATGCCCTGCACCCAAATACATGCTCTAACATATTTATATGGATTAAAAGCCATACATTTCGTTTTATTGATGTTTAGTTCAAGACCATGATCACTACAGAAAAAAAAGCGAGAACTAGTGCCTGCAGACCAAGCATGATTTTAGAGATTAAAAGCATGTCATCTGCGAAAAGTAGCATCACATTTTATATGGGGGCCAAGTTTGGGTGCATCGTTTCCAAGAAACCAAGTGTGTGTACTAAGTCGTTAATATAAAGACTTACTGATAGATCGTTCCAGCTGTATTGCCCACCCTTTAAGTCATCTCCTCGCAGCGTAAACCATGGGGTTCCACAGGGCTCCAGTTTGAGCCCTACTTTATTCAACATCTATATGGAACCCCTGGCACACGTTGTAGAGAATTTTGGCGTGGGCATTGTAAGCTACGCGGACGATACTCAATTAATGTTCAAACTAACACCGGACAGCAAAGACTATGCCGCCAACTTTTCCAACTGTATGGCGGCTGTAGCCACCTGGATGGACAACAATTGTCTCCGTTTAAATGGCGACAAGACAGAGGTACTGGTGGTAGGGAAGGAAACCTCCATATGGTCTCACGCATGGTGGCCAAGTGAACTGGGAGAATTACCCAGTCCCGTTAAATCGGTAAGAAACCTAGGGATCATGCTAGACTCGGATTTATCTGGCAAATCCCTGTTGCGTGCTTATCTAGGTTCCTGATCGATACTGTGACCTTATGCCCCTATTCGGCCATAAAACCATTTATTCCCTATATTGGCATAACCGTTCAAGTGCGATTTTCTGAAAAGTCATCTCTGGCCTCACACGAACAGAGCCACATTCCAGCATGACTCTCTGCTACTTCCTTTGCGACCAATTAGTGCAATGACAGAGCAGCAGTCACTATCTGATATTCCTAGATAACACTCCGAGTTCTTCAACAAGATAAAAACTTAGCAAACCTGGAAATCCCCGCTTGCTATGTTTTGATTAGTAATGGAACTCTAATGAGCAACTGATAACTGTCACTTCCTAGTGACATCTTTAATTGACGTCTTATGTCCAGCAAACTTGCGTCAAACCCGGCACCTGTCAGGTATAAATATTACCAACGTTGCCTTAAGCAATGCGAAGCTGTGAGCTGTTAGCTGTGAGCTACTGTTGCTGATGCCAGCTGCCTGCATGACCCCGTGTTGGTAACAACTAGCACTCTGTCGCTGCAGCCTGCTATCCTGTGGTGGTGAAGCTACTGATTACCATTATCGCCGCTACAGCGCGACCTATGGTGCAGTACGCTTGAGGAGCCGTGCAGCCGTCCTCTGCGAAGACATCCAGCCCAGCTGCCCGCGGACGCTGTCACCCCTCCTTCCTCGACGCGCTGAGAGAAGCCGCTGCCTTTCTCGTGCAGAGAAATCCAGTCCCGGCGCTTCCGGTTTACCCTCGCGGGTGACTGGGATATCGAGAGAGACCCCTGAAGGAGATACCAATCCTCCATCATTCTATTCAGAGGTATGGTGTTGACTAAACCCTTAGACGAGAATTCTTGAAACAAACCTTGGCAAAACCAACTTAACTTAAGCTACTTACTTACTCCCCTTCTCACGTGTTAGGCTTAGGTCAGGCACACTGGGGTAGGCTTAGTTAGAAGCACCAGTTGAGTATGTTAGCCTAATATATATATGACTGTATATATGTTTTATTACTTTTAAACCATTGTATGGCTAAGAAACCATATCAATGCTTTTACAGTTCTATTTCGCAATACTTATCTTACTGTACGTACTTTTTATAATAACAGTTATTGCAATTGTGGCAATACATTTCTCTTGTACGAGAAGAAAGACTGTTCAATAAATGTTAACCCTTTATTGATAAACGCCCGTCTCTCTATTCTCTACATACTGTGAAAGTAAACTGCACTAGACTGACTGAGTGAAATCTGTGTCTATTGTTTCACACGACCCTAGAGATCGACTCTTGATCTGAGGAGCAAAGTTGTCATGTTGCACGGTTGTTGGAAAGCTGAATCCCTTCTTGTCTGTGCCAAGGAAGCTGATCACTTCCTATGCAGAGAAGAAAGTTTCCAGTGACCTCTGAGCTAGTTGGTAACACAACCCAATTAAGTTTAGCATAGTCAGTGGAGGCCTGGAATATAAGCAGTTCCACGTCGATACTACTGTTTATGTTATTCCAATGCGCAGGGCCTAGTGGGAAACTAGGAACTACACTACATGGCGCCCTAACGTTTGGTAAGGCGATAAACTAACGCAAGACCTTTAGAGTAACTCAGTCGTGCATATTTCACACCCCTTTCTCCCGTAAATACTCCAATAGACGTCTGGAGTGGGTGAAAGGTTAAAATCCGCCCGACCTTAGTAGGAAGAGATTCCTATGTAAAGCTCTGGTTTATTCAACGTTGAAGGATACAGTGTTCCAAAATATTGTGCATCTAATCTTTGTCTCCTTGGAGACCTACTCTGCAAAAGCCTGCATTTTTTAAATGTCAGACAATGAAGAAGAAAGGGAAGCAGCTAGGCTGGCTTCCATACTAATAGAGGAGGACTCGAGTCTCCTACAGACAGACCCGGATGCTATTGTCATCCCGGTCCAGTTAAGAAGATCTATAACTTTAAAACTTATAGAAAACGGACTGCCACCTCAAGGTGGTACAGTAATTTTCGTGATAGAGGCTCACGAGTATCGGCAGACAGAGGTATTCTATTCATGGATAAACTTTCCAGCGGTAAACGCTATAACACAAGAGTTTCACTATTACAAAATAGAGGAACCTCCGGATGAGTACGCCCCTTTCGAGGAGGTTGAAATTCCACTTAAATTTCAAGAGCACCTGCTCTGGTTTAATGGCGCCCTAAAACACAATGATCACATAACCAGGCTCGGTCCACTAGGTAGACCAGGAGCCACGTGGCCGGTTCTAGCCAGCTACACACCACATCCTGACATTATAAGAATGTCTAGAGAAGAGCTGTTAGCACAGCTAAACACATTAATAAAAATACATAGGCAATTAGTCCAATATGTAATACGGACTGCAACAGTCCAGCCAGCTGTTAATACACCACAGCTGACCCCTCATCAGGGGAACACAAATAAAATTACACCACAGAACATACAGTCATGTCTTGGTAAAACACCCGCAAAACGGGAACAAATTCCTTTCTGGTTAGCCCAGAAAATCACTCAAATAGAGGCAGTATTTCCTGATACTACCCCTATTGAGAAACACAGAATCTTGACCATCTGCCTTCCTATGGGAATCGCACCACACGTGGAGGACTGCGACACTTGGGGTACAGTCTTTGCTTCCATTTACACAAAAACACACGGTGTTCCGTCTATGGCGGTAATACCAGACGTGCTAAAACAGATTCAAAATGAATTCGGTCCAGAGCCCGCTTTAAATCTAGGTATGAAATTACTGAAAGATTTCAAGCAGGTCACGGCTATATTATTAGCCAACGTAAAGGGAGAAGCGGCATCTGTGGCGATTCGCCAGAAGTTGAGGGAAACAGATATAAAAGATCCTGTTGAGCTTGCAAAAATCATAGAAAAATGCTATGAAGAATTAGGTAGAGACAGCTTGGGTGGAAAACCAGTTAAGCCCCAACTGCTCGAAAATCCTGAAAAATTATTTATTAAAAATAATTCAAACACTCCTAAAAAGAGCTGGGATGGAAATAAACAGTCCACTCCCAAGGAAAAAGTTTTCCAGTCCAGAGGAAGGTCTCCTCGACGGAGGGAAAGAACTCCGACTCGAGAACGCCAGTCTCCCCAGCGGGAGCCCTCTGAGAAAAGATATAACCTTAGAAATAGGGATAATTTGAAAAAACCTGATAGATATCAAAGTATTGATACACGTCCCTCTCGATCTCTTCCACAGAATTCGGAAAGAAGAGGACGGTCAGACCCAGGAGAGCACACCAAGTCCAAAGACAAGGAACCTGCTCAGAGTAAAAAATCTCAATTTCAGAAAAAGAAGGTAGCCAGTATTAGAGTAATCAACCATGCCGAGAATACTGAGGACACAGTTGAAAAACGGGGAGTGGGCATTGACAATGTTGGACAGTGCAGCAGAAATCAGTATAGCGCGCAAGATCTTGATGAGTCATCTGGAGACAGTGGACACGAATGAATACATTCAGGTTGAAACTGCCGACGCCAGACTTAGCGAGCCCCATAAAATATACGAAATAACATTGCGTATGGAGGGTGATAAGACTAGGAAAATTAAGGGTCTGTTTTGGGATAAACTCTCAAAAGGCTATGATATTCTGTTAGCTGAAAAAGATTGGCCCCCGGAGTTTGTCAGGGAGTGCCCTCGCGGCGAAGAAGTGATTATGCCTGCCTTCTCGAATCACATACCGATTCACAAAAAATATACATATGCCAGAAAATGGGCAGTAGCCCAGGCACCTGCATTGTATAAAAATCATGTAGGATGGGATGAGGATTCACCGCCTCACAAAATCCAACTAAAAAGTGAACCAACTGCCCAACGGCAGTATCCCATAAAGCAAGAAGCTAAAAAACAAGTCAGGGAGATCTTAGATCAACTTGAGTACCAGGGGGTGATTGAAACATGCACCTCTCAAATGAACAATCCTTTGTTTCCTGTCTCCAAGCCAGACAATTCATATCGTCTAGTTTTGGACTACAGACATCTTAATACATGTTGCAAAACTTTTGCAGTACAAAACTCGCATAGTGCAGCCCTAATGAATAACATAGTTAGGAAAAAATACAAAACGACATTAGACATTTCTAATGGTTTCTTTTGTCAAAACATTGCACCAGAAAGCAGATACTTGACCGCTTTCTCCGCATTTGGGTCACAGAAAAAATTCTGTCGACTCCCACAGGGGTTCAAGAACAGCCCAGGACTATTCTCAGCTAGGGTAACAGAGTTACTACAAATCTATGATGATGAAGCATTGTCTTACGTAGATGATATTTATCTCACAGACGACGACTTGGATACTCACTTGAAAAGAGTGAACACCATAATACTTGGGTTCGCAGCAGAGGGTTACAAATTCAACTTTAAAAAGTCCCGAATTGCCCATCTGACAGTACTGTTTTTAGGGTACGAATTATCAAGTGAAGGGAAAAGCCTAGCGGACAACTTCTTAGAGAAGTGCGCTGTACTCCAAGCTCCAAAAACGCTGAAGAATTTACAATCAATACTAGGTTTTCTGAATTTCGGAAGAACTTACATTCTAAATTACGCAGAGAGGGTTAAACCTCTCTACGAACTAATAAAACCTAATTTAAAACAAATCAATTGGACTCAAAAACACACAGAAATTTTGAGATCACTGCAAACAGACATGTTAGCAAAAACAAAATTAGATACACGTGACAACACGATCGATCTTGTAATCCGAGTCATCCCAGGAAGATGCGGATTCACGTACCTAACCTCTAATGAGGGAGAAAAGGTACCGATTTCAATTAAATCTCACTTGTACACACAAGCAGAAAAAACATTCAGTCACACAGAAAGAACTGTGAACGCAGTGCAAATCGCATTAGCAAATGAACGAGAACTAGCACACGGCAAACGGATTAATATCCTTATAGCGGAATCCGCCTTCGAGGCGCTATTCAGCCCAGTAAACCTGCCTACAGTGTCACTAGATCCGAAATGGATACAGTACATAGATTCTCTTGGAGCGGAAGACGTGAAATACTATTTCGCCCCGCAATACAAAGAACTGAATGATTTGGAATATGAAGAAGAATATCCTCTGCCAATCGAAATTCTGCCTCTCCCACAATACGCCTGTATAATCTATACAGATAGCTTTGTACAGCATTTTAATGTAGAGAGTAAATCCTACAATGCAGCATGTGCGATCATTAAAGGTCGTTGGCTGTGCGGTAAATTCAGACCGAAAGTAACAAAAACTGAATCAGTAAAGTACTGTTCGGTTCAAAGAACTGAAATCAGATCTTTAAAGATGGCGCTCGAAAATGCAGAACGCGAATTCCCCACACTTATAGTGTGCGATTCTCATTTTTGCGTCAACTCTTACAACAATAAACTGCAGAGTTGGATTGAAAACGACTACAAAGATGACACAGGTGCCACAATAAAGCATAAATTGCTCTGGAACGAGGTAGCTCTTTTAAGTAAAGAACTACAAAAGACTCACGTGATTCACGCACAGAGTCTTCAACGTGATGGCGTTCACGTTGCAGGGAATTCATTGGCTAATACAGCCACCACGGAAGCAACTAACCCGGCTTCCGTAGCCACAAAAAAGCGTACAGATAAGTACATAGACGGGGAAACCATGCTAGCAGTAAAAACGACTGTAAAAGGCGACTGTGCAGCACTACCCGTAAACTATCCACTCAATTATGCATACATAATCGATGCAAACTCCGTTCCTTTTGCTCGAATCCCTGGAGTGGGGGATAGAGTAATTCCAAACAGGAGCAGGAGGAGCTTCCTCTTACTGGAAGCACACATGGGGTTGGGTCTGAGACACCAAATAATCAAAGCCTCTCTGAAAGAATTACAATCAGAGTACTGGTGGCCAGGAATGAGTATAGATATTCAATGTTTTGCTCAAAATTGTGAAGACTGCAATAGAGATCGCAGTAATGAACAGGCCAGTGTAGTTTCAGGATCCCTTCTAGACAGCATAAGGCGGTCTATCTGCGCAATCAAAGAAGAGAAGCGCGTCCCAGTGTACAACGTTTAAGACGAAAAGCACTTAAATAATGTGGCCCCAGCGCTCGGCTGACGCTAGAACGGTTATAAAAGATTTGCGAGTCTTTATCGGCACATACGCAATTACCACGTTCCATTCTGACCAGGGTCCTGCTTTCAGCTCTCAAGCTTATAAGGAGGCCATGGCTAGCATAGGAATTGGGTTGTGGTATTCTTGTCCGTCGCACAAGTGTGGTAGAAAGAAAAAACCGGGACATAAAGCAATCTATAACAGCGAAGGTATTAGGTTCAGGCGCTGGGTGGGTCAAACATTTAATAAGTGTCCAGACTAGTCTTAACAACATGCCAAGAAATTCTCTAAAAGGTTTCAGCCCATACGAACTATTGTTCGGAATTAGAATGAACGTTCAGGACCTCGATAGTCAGATGTCAGTGGTACAAGAAGAAACAAAGCAGTTTGAAGTAAAAGACCGTTTGGCTGTTTTACAGGAACTGAATGAAACAAGAAAATCATTAAGCAACATAAAGTTAAAGCAACAGCCAAGTACCACTGACGAGGCACCACCCGCAACAGCCCCAGCAAGGCCTGTCTGGATTCCAAAGATTGGGGATCTAGTCAGAGAAAAGATCGCGGTTAAGAAGGAATTTGGGCCTTCTTACAGAAAAGCAGTACCTGTCTTAGCAGTCACCGGAACAAGATCAGTTGTGCTACCGCCCCTTGCTGGTAAAAAGGAGAACAGAGTCGTGTCCATCGACCTGGTAAAACCACAAGCATGTGGCCTATAATCAACAGTAGGCCCAGTGGACTCCCAAGAAACAACAGAATACCCAAACTTGCAACAATCCAAGAGGTTCAAACTGAAAGACTCATCACATTCGATCAGCCTGCAGTGCACAATGAAGGACTATGCAATACAGCCATGGAACTCGTGCCTCTTGAAACACAGATTGAAACAGTTCGTCAAGAAACAACACCAGTCTACAATGATGTGGCATCAGAAAGTGCTACCGAGAGACAGATTGAAAGAACAATCCCATCAATTGACAGAACTGCCTCTGGTTATTTCATCAACTTCGACAACTTCTCTGAAGATTTAAACGACCCAGAAGTGATGCCAGAAACAAAAAAGTCTTTTAAAGAAAAAGCAACGGAACTCTTTCATCAACTGAAGGAAATCTACCTTATTTCCCCTTGGCTAGAGTTCTGGTTTGGTCTAGGTGTATTTTTCCTCCTGCTTTGGCTCATCATGGTACTGTGTTTGGGAAAATTCATTGAAGGAAAATATATTACAATGGACACAGCAAGTCAGAACATCAACCTAGTCTTGAAACCACACAGATCATCCCACGTGAAGAAAAGAGAACTGTCAACAGTAAATGTCACAGCAATTCCAATACCTGGTGGGGTAGTATGGGAGAAAACAGACTATGAGATCTATGGTCCGGTCGAAATCCTAAAGTATCCTCATCAACTAAAGGTTTCCTTAAGTGACTTTGTGACACCTAGTACATTCTCTGATGATTGGGACTTTAACAGTATTAATGACATGATGTCTGATTTAGTAATGTCAGCTAGATTCACAGATCATGATTATTTACAAGGTTCATCTAGTTATGAGCAGTTATTCTGTTACACCCACTATGGGGATCATTACTTGCATAAATCTGCACAGCCTAGAAATGTTTTTATGTATAATCAATGGGAACATTGTTCTACACCACCTAAAAGCAGTTCTAAAGCATTTTTTGAGAAATTCAAATACTTCTCAGGGTTTAACACCAGTGATGCAGAAACGTTTTATTATAAACTGTTAGAAAAAACAGGAATGAAAACAATGCTGACAAATTCTAAATTGATATATTCAGAAGCATTTTATGACAAAATGATGACATTTGGTTTTGATTATTGGAAAAATAATATTGAAACGAAAACAATTTGGGGTACAAAAGATTGGCAGGTACAAGGCATAGAAGCACTATTTAGAACCTGCATGATACCAGAACAAATGTTATTTTTAAATGACACTGTACACCAAACATCTTGTCTTGGCCTAGCCAAGAACAAAGAAATGAAAACACCGTCTATACCAAAGCCAATACCTGAAAATGCAACAGCTGCTATTGAGTTAGACGTATCACACATTTTACATTTCAACAGAACACATCCTGATTGGAAAAAGTGGTTAATCTGGCCTACAGACACAAATAGCTGTCAAGATAGATTCCTGAATAAAACACAGGGTTTAAAAATGACCAGATTAGACCCTAGATACTCCCAGAGACAACATCCAGGGATTATAACAACATACAGTGTAGGGAAACTCTGCCTAGAATGGCTAACTACATCCACACTGGCTGAAATTAAGCAACACTTGTCTTTATTAAAAGATGGTGCTGATTTGCGCGATTTCATTCTTGGACCACGCAAACAGCGTCAAAAGCGTTTCATAGCGACCAGTATCTATGCTGCTTACAACGAGGCTTGGAAAGTAAAGCAAATTGAAACTGCTGAAAAAATACGAGAAATTGATCGTATTAATTTGGAAAAATCACTTTCTGTAGTAGACAATGGGTTAATGACTCTGTCTTCCAGAATATATTCTTTGGACAATATTGTATCCTCTGCCTTTGATGTGATAGACAGAGATTTGCTAATGTTACAACATGGCCAGTCTCAATTACGCTCTATTATAGAATTAGGCTGGACGCTGCAAAATCTTCGTTCAGGCTATGTGCCTTGGCGTTTAATCAACACGACGTCATTATTTTCCATTTTTAACCTTACTGATAAACAGATCAGTTTGGCACAGAAAGGAGCAGACTATACAATCTTGAGCATCGAGAAACTCGAGAGATTACCATTGACAATGTCAGAGAGCCCTGTCATTGAATGGATAATACACGGAATTATCACAATTCCGATAACAACTTTCCGATTTCATGAATGCCTTGAGTACATACCTGCTGGCCAGTATGAACAATTAGGTAAGGGATATGTAAAATCCGAATGGAAATTACCATACACTCATTCTTGCTATAGTGACAGCGACAAAAATGTATTTCTTAGTGGTGACAACTGTAAACACTCACTAAGCGGTATACTTTTGTGTCAGGGTATTAATTTACACGGAGCATGTGATGGAAATTCAAACAACCTTTCATGCCACCAGCTAGTCACACCTGCAACTCAGATAGAGCCCTTCTTTATGCAACTTGCAAACGGGAGTTACATTCTTAGAACGGATCACAGGTGCTGTGGCCTCGCGCCCGGACTAAGTTATCTAGTACAAGTAACGTCCATGGTCAAATGTTGTATGCAAGCATTGTTCCCGAGCGGGCCTCCAGACATAGTGACTCCCCTCTGGCCTCGTCTGAATCTCTATTCTATACGAATTGATACATTAAGCAAAATGAAATCTGTGCTTTTACAGACAACAGTGCCTATAACGTCATCTAAAGAGACGTATGATCTTCTAGTCGCAAGGACGGCTACTGAGGTCCATGACCTTTTATCAACAAATTGCCCCGTGCATTTCGTAGAAATGTTTAGCCAACTCCTTAACATGTCTAGTGCAACAAGCATCCCAGGCATATTTAAGACAGTCCTTACAGGACTGCTAACACCCTTCCAGGCAATTTTGGGAATCTTTCCTAATTTTGTGCACTCCATTTTTGGCGGCATTCCACTATTTTTGGGACTCATCGCAGGGATTCTATTTTTGACCATCCTGCTACGATATGGCAAGCCTCGGCTCAGACATAGCTCCCATGGGAATGGAAGAGACAATCCTAGCAATGCGCTACAGGGACAGGATAACTAACGTCCTCGGATTGGCCAGGCTGAGAGATCTAAACATGACCTGGTTCCTTTCATTCAGACCGATATGGCAAAATTGCATTTTACCTGTGCTACGGTGTATGCTTTGCGGCGAGGAATGCGTGTTGGACATCTGTCTTTCACTTCCATCAGCAGTACCGATGGACGTCGATACTTTGCTCAGTCCAATAACGGCTCACGCATTGTGTTGTCCCCAGCGGCTACCAATCCTGATGACGGCATTCGTGGAGACTCCTGTACTACAGCCAAGTGGTAACAGTGGAGCGAGTGACAAAAGCAACATCATCCAGGTACAACGTTCTGTGAGCATTGCTGGTCCTGCCTTCGATGACAGCAATCATTCTCACACCTGCCAAGTTACAGCGCTATCTAATTTGGTTGAACTATCACCTGATTTTGTAGACCAATTCTTTGCGAGCCTGTCTGATACGATGTTCTCACCCACAGAGAAACAATAACTTTTTGAAAAGCTTTCCGACACACAGCGTTCCCATGAACTCTGAATTCGGCCTTCAGTTTTGATCAACAAAAACTGCCAGGAGCTTTGGAAATATATTTTCTTTGAATTGGACAATTTTTTCTAATATTGACCTTTTTTGGCACGAACAATTCTTTGCTTAACGAAGAAACTATTCTTAGAGAACAGAAGCTTCACACTTCTATTTCTAAGCACATCTAGAGACATAACAACATAACACCAGCCTCTAGCACACATGTTATTACAATGCATTTTTATGTGATGATTTATCTCGCATTTCTTCTGTCAGAGATACTTCATGTGTAATTCCTTTTGCATAATCGTTCATTAATTTCAAATGCAATAATTCTTTGAATGATTACTATGCTTTAAAAAAAAAAAAAAAACGTACAGTACCTAAATTCCATGTATTGCAAGTACGCCTATTTCGAATGCATTTATGTATTTTGGGGTGGGCAATGTTACACATACATCTAATTGCTTAGTTTAGTAATTTTGATGGACATGTATACGTGGAGTGGGTGTTGCGTGCTTATCTAGGTTCCTGATCGATACTGTGACCTTATGCCCCTATTCGGCCATAAAACCATTTATTCCCTATATTGGCATAACCGTTCAAGTGCGATTTTCTGAAAAGTCATCTCTGGCCTCACACGAACAGAGCCACATTCCAGCATGACTCTCTGCTACTTCCTTTGCGACCAATTAGTGCAATGACAGAGCAGCAGTCACTATCTGATATTCCTAGATAACACTCCGAGTTCTTCAACAAGATAAAAACTTAGCAAACCTGGAAATCCCCGCTTGCTATGTTTTGATTAGTAATGGAACTCTAATGAGCAACTGATAACTGTCACTTCCTAGTGACATCTTTAATTGACGTCTTATGTCCAGCAAACTTGCGTCAAACCCGGCACCTGTCAGGTATAAATATTACCAACGTTGCCTTAAGCAATGCGAAGCTGTGAGCTGTTAGCTGTGAGCTACTGTTGCTGATGCCAGCTGCCTGCATGACCCCGTGTTGGTAACAACTAGCACTCTGTCGCTGCAGCCTGCTATCCTGTGGTGGTGAAGCTACTGATTACCATTATCGCCGCTACAGCGCGACCTATGGTGCAGTACGCTTGAGGAGCCGTGCAGCCGTCCTCTGCGAAGACATCCAGCCCAGCTGCCCGCGGACGCTGTCACCCCTCCTTCCTCGACGCGCTGAGAGAAGCCGCTGCCTTTCTCGTGCAGAGAAATCCAGTCCCGGCGCTTCCGGTTTACCCTCGCGGGTGACTGGGATATCGAGAGAGACCCCTGAAGGAGATACCAATCCTCCATCATTCTATTCAGAGGTATGGTGTTGACTAAACCCTTAGACGAGAATTCTTGAAACAAACCTTGGCAAAACCAACTTAACTTAAGCTACTTACTTACTCCCCTTCTCACGTGTTAGGCTTAGGTCAGGCACACTGGGGTAGGCTTAGTTAGAAGCACCAGTTGAGTATGTTAGCCTAATATATATATGACTGTATATATGTTTTATTACTTTTAAACCATTGTATGGCTAAGAAACCATATCAATGCTTTTACAGTTCTATTTCGCAATACTTATCTTACTGTACGTACTTTTTATAATAACAGTTATTGCAATTGTGGCAATACATTTCTCTTGTACGAGAAGAAAGACTGTTCAATAAATGTTAACCCTTTATTGATAAACGCCCGTCTCTCTATTCTCTACATACTGTGAAAGTAAACTGCACTAGACTGACTGAGTGAAATCTGTGTCTATTGTTTCACACGACCCTAGAGATCGACTCTTGATCTGAGGAGCAAAGTTGTCATGTTGCACGGTTGTTGGAAAGCTGAATCCCTTCTTGTCTGTGCCAAGGAAGCTGATCACTTCCTATGCAGAGAAGAAAGTTTCCAGTGACCTCTGAGCTAGTTGGTAACACAACCCAATTAAGTTTAGCATAGTCAGTGGAGGCCTGGAATATAAGCAGTTCCACGTCGATACTACTGTTTATGTTATTCCAATGCGCAGGGCCTAGTGGGAAACTAGGAACTACACTACATCCCAAGTTAATAAAACTACAGGAATATGCTTCGGCACACTAAAGGTTCTTCGAAAAATTATCGACCTTATTCCCATCAAAGCTAGAAAAGCATTAGTCCATGCTCTCATAACTCCCCACCTGGACTACGGAAATGCTCTCCTGATAGGTCTCAATCAAAAAGGCCTACACCAGCTACAATGCATTCAAAATGCAGCGGCTCGAATGGTGTTGGCCCTCTCGAGAAGAACATCTACCAAAGCAGCCTTAACCAAGCTACATTGGCTTCCTGTCAAGGAAAGAATTAGATTCAAAAGCCTCTGCTATGCCCATCGTATAGCTCATAATAAAGGCCCCACCTACCTTAGAAGTCTTCTGACCATCCATTGTCCGTTAAGAGACTTAAGATCTTCAGGAATGATGCAACTTAAACTCCCTCGCATTACGAGAGCCAAAATGGGAGGTAAATCCTTCCGTTTTTTGGCCACTAAATATTGGAACGCCCTTCCACTTCCTCTTCGGATGGAACCCTCCGAAACACTATTCAGGGCCAAATTGAAAACTCTTCTATTCCCCAAATAATTGCTGTCTTTACTCCCTCAGGTTTCATCCTCCTCAGTTTATGAAATGTAAGCAGTTAGCGCGGGGACACACAGTTTTGTGCAGCCAGGCGCTCTATAAATGTTTTTATTATTATTATTATTATTATTATTATAAAGAGTGAACAATATCAGAGCCAGGCCACTGCCCTGCTGAACACCAGTTTCAATCTTAAAAGGGACTGTGAGCTCACCACAGTAGCCATACCTAACTCTGGCAGTAATGAGCGCATACAACCTGATAAGGACAGAAAGAATGTTATGGGGATCACCCATCTTTTCCAGAACTTACCACAACTTGGCCCTGGGGATAGAAACGAAA
Organism: Lissotriton vulgaris; assembly: GCF_964263255.1. Classification (NCBI taxonomy): domain Eukaryota; kingdom Metazoa; phylum Chordata; class Amphibia; order Caudata; family Salamandridae; genus Lissotriton; species Lissotriton vulgaris. The sequence goes on along the minus strand of NC_141700.1, from coordinate 261,703,859 downwards.
GCTGTTTTCAGGTCAAAAAAGACCACATAAAGATGACCCTTGTGTAGTGAAACTGTTTTCCAATATAGGGCACACAAACGAAGCATTTGATCCAACATATTGACCCTGTTTCTGAAACCCGCCTGAAGCATTGAGAAGATAGAGTTGTCCTTTGCCCAGTCAAGCAGTCAGTCCAATATGAGGCGGCAGAATAGTTTCTGCAATGTGTTGATAAGGCTAATGGACCTATAGTTCCTTGGGTCCTCTTTGGGCCCTTTTTTGTAAATCTGGACAATCTCTGCAGTCATAAACAAACTAGGGATTGGGCCATCTGCAAGTATAGAATGAAACAGTACCTGGAAATATGTGTCCCAGATCAAAGGTTCTGAACTGAAAAGATCCCCAGGGAGGGAATCAGGGCAGGGAGCTTTTTGTGCTGGGAGTGACATTATTGCCACCATTACATCTTTGATATGGAAGGATAGAGGAAGACCTTCATCTAAGGGAAGACATGGGACATTTCTTGAAAAGTAAATCTTCTGCCCGAGGATCCATGCTTAGCAGAGAATCATCTCCTCAGCATATGCATTTAGCATGATCTACAACATACCTCCACAAAGAACCACCCTCTAAAAAATATATACACACACACACATATATACATGTATCACTACCACATAACTGTGTACAGCACCGTCTTTTGCAAATCTGGATATAGTCAAACCATGTTCTATATATCCACACATATTATCATACCTTCTTCTGCAATCCACACACAGTTCACCACGCCTCCTGAATGTTTGCACAGAGCACTACAATCTCCTTCACATCTGTACACATAGCAACACCATCTCCTGCATATTCACAGGCAGCACCTCAATAAAGTTAGGAGGTCACATGGTTACAGTCCTGAAAATATCTGCCATAAT